>NW_027256881.1:172011343-173295843 GCF_029215685.1 Pituophis catenifer annectens
AAGGCCAGCAAGGCTTTCCTGAGGGCCTCTATAGCCGATACTATAGCTCCAGATCTGGAGCTCTGTTATCGGCTACAGAGGCCTTCAGGAAAGCCTTATGGGCTGCAGAAGAAATGGGCTGAGCTGTCCAAAGGTAAATTGTAGGGCAGCTCTCTCCCATCCCCACCAGGGGTTGGTTCTACTTACCTTTACTACCGGTTCGCAATGGGGCCGTGCGTGTGTGTGCGCTTTGCGTGTGCATGCACTCTTCTGCGTAAGCGCAGAAGCTTCTGCGCATGCACAGAAGTGTTTTCATGATGTCAGAGTCAGTGGGTGGGGCCTCCCGCCGGTTACTACTGGTTCTATAGAATCGGTGGGAACCGGAGGCAACCCACCACTGATCCCCACCCTAGCTTAATTTTTACCCGTGCACCCTGGAGTGGGCAGGGTCTTAATTACGGCTTATTTTGGGGGTAGGGCTTATATTGGGCGTATCTGTAAAAATCAAGCTAGGACTTACTTACTTTTGGAGTAGATCATATTTTTGGGGAAACACAGTAGATAATCCTATTATGTCCTGGAGGGTCATGTCTTAATCCCATCACCCTGGAGCTGAAGGTCTTTTGTCTTGTAGATAGGCTTGCCCAGTCCTGCTGGGGCTATTAAGAAAAGTGGGGGCTGCTTTCCAAGAGCATGTTTCTCCTTTAGGGAAATATAATATTCTGCCTTTTTTAATATTTCTCAAAATATTTCATTCTTCTAGGAAAGGGGTGGGCGCTAACATTGTACACTTTCTTTTTTATTTCCTGATCAACTTTCCTAGGAACAATAACTTAACTCAGACAATTTTGAATTTCTTACAATGCTTCCAGCCTAACTTTACTCTGGACAATGCAGAAAATTAAGCCAGTTCTCCAGAGAACTCCAGCCATAGTCAGACCCATTAGAAGATTCTTTGTATAGAACATCTTAAAAGCTGGAGCTGGCCATGGCTGGTCTGTTCATCTTTTAAAAAAATGTTTTCATTTCTTTTTCGTCTCCTCAGGCTTAGTAGTTTACTAGATATCATTGTGTCCATGTCAGTCTTGATTGGATACTCCATCACAACAGCTAGCTTTGTGCTTTACGTGGTCAAGGAACATCAAACAAAGGCAAAACAGCTACAGCATATCTCTGGCCTTGGTGTGACCAGCTACTGGGTGACTAACTTCATTTATGACATGGTGAGTAGCTTATCTCTTAAATATAATATGGAAAATACCACATGATGAAATGAAGCAAAAAAAATAATAACTATATTTGGTGGTGCAGTGGTTAGAATGTACTGCCTAAGTGCTAAGTGCTATTGCTATATTAAAAATGCAGGAGTCACTTACTTATTCTGACTCATAAAACTCCATGCTATATTCTGACTCATAAAACTCCATGCTATAATTAAAATTTAGGACTTCTAACCTAGGAACACCTAGGAGGCAGTTTATTTCAGGAAATCAAATTTTTAGAATTCAAAGAAAGAAGGTTGTAAAACGTGTCACACACAAAATATTCTTAGTAGTTTAGCTATTTCATTATTTTGATTGATTCTATT
Organism: Pituophis catenifer annectens; assembly: GCF_029215685.1. Lineage (NCBI taxonomy): Eukaryota > Metazoa > Chordata > Lepidosauria > Squamata > Colubridae > Pituophis > Pituophis catenifer. The sequence continues at coordinate 172,012,911 of NW_027256881.1, forward strand.
CCATCTTGTATATGGGGTAATTTATAAATATTTTCAAATAAATATCAACATAAATTCTAGGGTTGCCAGATGTCCACTATTTGAGTGGACAGTCCACTTTTTTCACATTATGTTCACTATTTTTTTTCACAAAATAGTGGACATTTTTTTTATTCAAAAGCTTTATGATGAAATGGTATGTAATCTAAAGCTGTACAGTCTAAGAGAATAAGGATAGGAGAATCGCGTTTTGTCTTTTTTTTCATAAGTTAGAATGAGACAAAGATCGAATATCCATTGAACTCGATTCTCCGAAAAAATTAATGATGAGATTAAAATAAAAATATATTATAAAATTATGTACGGTTCACATTTTTAAAATGTATTGTAGCTTGTGTCGACTGACCTAAAATGGCTTCGAGTGATGAGAGTGATAGCGGTGAGATTTCGAATTCTTTAAAACAAAAGAGAGGAGTGTGCAAATACACCAAAGACTGGGAAGCTACTTTTACATGGATTACCAACAACGAAACTGACAGAACAAATACAACGGCCTACTGTAAATTGTGTCAGAAATCGTTCACAATTGAATATAATGGTATAAAAGCTGTCACACAGCATGCAAGCACAAAAAATCATTTAGATAAGGAGAAAATAGCTTCCAGCAACAAGCGAATCAATTCGTTTTTCATTGTTAAAGACTCCTCTTTCAGTGAGAAAGTGACTGTAGCTCAAATGGCTGAAACTTACCATGGGATCAAACACCATATTTCTTTCCTGTCTCAAGATTGCGGTATTAAGTTAATGAAGCAAATTTTTGATGATTCAGAAATTGTAAAATAGATGTCTTGTGGAAGAACCAAATCATCAGCTATTGTCAATGAGGTTTTGTATCCTTTTTCTATTGAGTTGGTTCTCAATGATCTTAAAACTGGAATTCCATTTTCTCTCTCCACTGACGCATCAAACAAGGGAAATCGCGACTTCCTGTCTGGCTTCCGTCGCCGCCAGACGGTCCTCTGTGACCGCCAGCCCCGTTGCCTGTAAAGAGCCGCCTTTACATCTGAAAGGCGGCTCGAAAAACTCCATTTCCTGGTGGAAATGTGAGTCAGAGCAGGCGAGGGTAGGTAGAGCCCTCTGCGAAGTCCCCAGAGTTTTTTTTTTGCTCTTGGGGACGAGCAGAGCGGGGCTCCCTATTTTCCCTCGCCGATGCTCCGGGCTTCGGGAGGACTCTGCTTTTTTTTGCAGAGCTAGGCACCGGGACTGGATCAATTAATAAAATAACAGATGGATTAATAGAAGAGAGCGAGATTTGTACCTGGGACCCTAATCACAAGTATTTTTAATGATTTTACAAGTGTTTCTATTTGAACGGAAAAAATAAGTTTAAAATGGCGACTGCTGAGGCTTGAGAAGAAAGCCGAAAGTGAAAGTCCTTCCGTAATAAGCTACACAGTAGCGAAATATACAGTGCCGGCTAGACTAGAAGGAAAATATCCATTTTAAGTTTCTTTTTTCTTGGAGATCTGTATTTGATCTTGTTTGGGGAAAAGTTTTCTTTTTAAAAAAAGAGCTTTTTTGTCTGGTAGGATGGCGTTAAAGTTAATGAAGCCTGACAGACAAGCAGTGGGGGGGGGGTGCTCCCCCTCCACAATTATATGAACAAGCTCTGAGCCTACAGACTTTGCAGAATGGTTTTAATTTAAAATAATTTCTTCAGGAGGAAATGGCAAAATATCATGAGACTGTGAACCAGAAATTTGAAAAATTAAGGCAGGAAATTAAAGAAATGATACAACTAAAGTATGATAATCTGCAACGAAAGATTGTAACAGTGACTAATGCTTTTTCAGAAGTTGTTATAAAGATGGATACAAATATCAAATTATTAGAGTCTAAAATGGAGGAAGTTGATGATAAGATTTATAATTTGGACAATAAAATACAAAGAATTGAAAATGATTTGATAAATATTCAAGACAATAGTTTAGAAGTAAAGTCTAAAAAGGAAGCTGGTCACGAGATTTACAATGCAGAAGATATAAAGCAAGGGATTGAAAGAGAAGTTGTAATGATGCAATACAGGCTCACAGAATTTGCGGTCAGAATGAGAGGGTTACAGGAAAATAACAGAGATGATCTAAGAAAAATATCTGCTCAAATTCTGGCTGGGATTTTAAAGGTTCATCCTGAGGAGGTATCTTGTAAAATTGACAAGGCCTATAGAGTAAATTCTTGGATTACAAAGCAAAGGCAACTGCCTAGAGATCTGGTGATTTATTTCACAGATAAAGAAATAAGAAATGATATTGTGCAAAAATCCTTTAATTCTACTCCACAACTGTATGGGAGAAAAATCTGGATATATAAAGAATTGCCGCCTAAGATGTTAAAAGATAGAAAGAAATTTGGACTTTTGGTGACTGAGCTAAAAAAACAAAATATTTTATTCAGGTGGGATGTTCCAGTGGGTATAATATTGAGATATCAAGGAGAAAGATATCAGTTAAATACTGTTGAAAAAGCGGAAGAATTTTACTACAAGGTCCTTAAAAAGCAAAATCAACAAGAGATAGAAATTCAAGAAAAGCAAAAGGAGATGGAAGTAATGAAGAAAAAACAAGTTACAGAGGTCTCTACAGATGAGCCGCTTTTGGATTCTCTTTCAGAGGTCTCAGCTGGACTATTTAATACAAGAGAGGCGGTTCTGGATTCTAATGTAACGACTTATCAAGTCACAAACCAGCATGGAAATCAATCAGTTGATATACAATTTATAGAACCAGAAAGATTTAAGCCACAAAAGCAAAACCAACAAGATCAAGTTATAGATCAGCATGAAAACCAAATAGTCGATATACAATTTACAGAAAGGAATTCAGGATGGAGATCCAACCCACAAAAAGTCAAGAAAAGAAGAAGCAGGTCTCACAAAAACAAAAACTTTTAAACTAAACAACAGTGTAATGCCAGTTATTTAAGAGATGATTGAATATATGAAAAGATAATTGGCAAAGTATTGGTTTATTTTATCCTGAGGAGAGTGACAGACCTCTGCAGTGCTGTACTTTTGGGATGTGAAAAGGGCCTTAAATTGATTGGATTGGAACTATCTTTTTTTTTTCGGATTCTTTGATAAATATATTACGTTTATGCTGAGTTACAAGGCAAGAGAGTTATGGGATTGGGGCACACAGAAGATCTGGTTGTTACCCTATTACGGTGGTTGGAATTAATAATTTGGATAAAAGACACCTCTACAGATACTATATGGAATACAAATATAAAGTCACTCGGGTGGTTGTTGTTGTTTTTTTTAATATGAAGATATTTGCTATTGATGGGGGCAGATAGTAATTGAAGATAACGAACATACTGTTGGAATTAGGATGTGATGTTACCCTAACATGGGTGATGGAGTTTATAATCCATCTGAAAGACATTACAGAAGATATTATATGGATTACAAGCCTAAAGTCTTTTTAAGAGGATTTTATTTACATAAGGGAATATTTTTTAGGGGAGTGGGCAGAAGAATAAAGATATTAAGATTTATTAAGTATGGTAGTCTTGTAGGAAAGTGGGTGGAGACAGGTTAGTTTATTGATTGTTTAGTTTAAGAAAAGGGATATTATGTTTAGATATGAATATATGTAAAAGATTTGAGTTAAGAGATATAACGATGAGGGTGAAGGAAATGGATAGACTATGAACTGAATAAATGTTAAATTAGGATTTATTATATAGTTTTATAGCGGAAGGTTGTTTTGAAATGTTAGATTAATATACATAAAAGATTTGATTTATTATTATGCTAAATTAGGAGTTATTATATAATGTTATAGTAGAATGTCATTTTGAAATGTATAGTATAAGGGGGATATGATAATTTTATTAGAAATAAAGGGTCAGTATATGGGGATGGAGTAAGGGGATGGTAAAGTATTATATAATCTGTTATGAATTTGGGTTTTATTATGAAGAAGTTACAGGGGGAGGGGAGGGGAGGGGGGTTAGGGAGGAGGGGGGGAAAAAGGGGGAAAATTTGTATTTGAAAAACTTTTTCAATAAAAAAAAAACAAGGGAAATCGCAAAATGTATCCCGTTGTTGCACAATATTTTACTTGTGAAGAAGGATTGTGTGAAAATTTTAGACTTTTATGAGGATTCTTTCGAAGATTCTACATCAATAAAAAATCAGCTGTGTCGAGTTCTTAGTGATAATGAATTGGAAATAAATAATGTTTCAGCTTACTCAGCAGATAATGCATCGGTCAATTATGGAGTGAACAAATCTGTTTACCAAAAATTATTGCTGGAAAATGACAATATTGTAGCTGCTCATTGCAATAATCACATTTTACACAACAGCGCAAAAAATGCGTTAAAGCAGTTATCTTTTGATATCGAAAATGTAGTGCTGAAGGTTTTTGCCGAATTTTCGAATTCTGCGAAGAAACGAGAAGAGTTGAAATCATTTTTTGAGTTTTGCGAGCCAGAATTCCATGAAGTTTTGCGCCATGTTCCAACACGTTGGTTAAGTTTGTTTAAAGCGGTCGAAAGACTTCTTTTAAACTGGATACCTCTAAAATCGTATTTTATTTCTCTTGTATCTGATGAGTGCCATAAGGTTATCTGGAACCTTATTTCGGATCAGGAAAATGAACTCGCAAAGGACGAGGAACCAACAATTTCAGAATTGTATTTATATTTCACGCACTTCTTCATGTTAATAATGCAAGACACCCTACTGAAGCTGGAAAGCAAGAAAATTCTTGCATGTGATCTTCACATTATCATGTGTAAGCTGTGTGATTCTTTGCAAAAACAATACGATGAGCAGGTTTTTGGAATGAAAGTTTTATTTGCCTTACATAAAAAACATTTGCCTGAGAATGCCGTGGAAAAGTTCAAGAAAGAAGCCATCAACGTGTATCAAAGAGCCATTGCGTACCTAGAAAAGTGGTATAATTTCACTGATTCAGTATATGAGACGCTAAATTGTTTCAATCTAATTGATCGCAATAATCCTCCAACTTTAGAAGAAATGACGAACATCTGGTTATTATCACCATGGCGAGAAGAACTTCCACCCAACACTCTCTTCGATGAAATTTCTGCCTTAGAAGAAGCTTATGTTCATCTGCAGGGCAATTCATCCCTTGATAAGTGGACGTACTTTTTCAAGAAAGAGCCAGCTCCGAGTTTACTGAAACTGTTCCAGTATTGTGCATCAATTCCGGTATCAAATGCAAACGTTGAACGAATTTTCAGTGTCATGGGAAATTTGTGGACTGACGAATGTAACCGACTGCTTGTACCATCAGTTCGAAGTAAACTTTGTATATTTTTTAATATTTCTCAATGTTGTACTGAAATTAAAGAATTATTCCTTAAACACAAAGAATTGATCAAAGCTGCGCAGTCAAATAAAAAATACACATGACAACAAAGTAAAATGTAATTTAATATTTTACATATTATTATTATATATTTGATGTTTTGAATTTTAAGTAAAGTTTTGAAGTGATTATTTTAATACGTGTTAAAATGTTTGTAAGAAAATATATAATTTAATTGTAATTTTTTTTTTTACTACTTAACCCCCCCTCCCCCCACTTGTCCGCTATTTTTTGGAAGCAGACCTGGCAACCCTAATAAATTCAAAGGCTTTACAGACTTTAGCTTTTCACAATGTCATTATTTTTAAATGTAAACTTAATTGTTTATAATAATCTTCTCACACCTTTTCTCTCTTCCTGTTATTGCTACCATTTCACACCTAACTGACTTACAGCTCTACAATTTAAAATGTACTTTATATTATTATGCTTTTTTCTAGACTGGACATGTAAAAATAATTAATAACAAAACTTGGAAGAGCTGACACACCAATAATGTATGAGTAATTAAAAAAACATTTGAGAAGGGACTATGGTTTATATTAATTAATATATATTTTTTTCTGGTTGGCAGATTTTTGTATTATTTCAAAATAAGTTCAACTAGCAGTCACAAATAGCCTTCATCCTTCTGAAATACACTACTTCTTTCAAATTGCTTTGAGCTATGTTAGAAATGTTTGTCTCCAGATTAAAGCTTTCTATAGCCATTTCTTTTTAGGACCTCTGTAAATAATGCTTGCTTCCTTTGTTAGCAATTTTTCCATAGTTAGAAGAAAATCCAGTTTAAGCTTAGTATTTGGTCTCTGTTAATCAGTTGTATTTATGAACATTCTACAGGTTTATTTTCTGGTGCCTGTTATACTCTCAGTGGGCGTTATTTCAGCTTTTCAGATACCAGCTTTCTTCAATGACAATAACCTGTTGGCTGTATTCCTGCTTCTTCTTTTATTTGGGTAAGGATTTGGATAGCTTGATTAAATTTGAATGGAATCTCCAATTATAGTTTTGAACAGAGCTATTTAAATTACTTATTTTGAAAAGTAATTTTAAAAAGTCAGTTTTTTAAGTAACTAGTCATAAACAAAGCATAAAGAGGGTATATAAAAATAAATCAACCAACTCTAGAAATAAGGTATGTACATTAAAAAGAAGCTAATCTACCTAATGGGTTTCATAAATACTTAATGATATAGGATTATGAAAGAGCACAAAAAATGAAAAGCTGTATTACAAGACAAAACTTGATAAAATATGGAAGTCTATGAGAAAAATAAATTCAACAATCTCACCACTAGCACTTCTTTAAATGCTTTTCATGTCAAGAGATAACTATATAGGAAAAGTATAATTACATATGCAGATATGATCAATTTACACCTCATAAATAGATTAAATACAGCAACAACTACTTCAAAAGGCCAGAACATACAATAGTTGATGTACCAACAACTATTGCTAGAAGAATAAAAACTGACCTCAGAAATAATGGAGGGCCTCTAAGAAAAATGTCAGGATTTGAAATGCTTGTACAGAATCAAGATGGTATACTAAGGCACCCATATACACTGTTGCTCTGATATAACATAGAAATAGAACAAATAAAAAGTTTCATGATAAAATGGATGCATAACTAAAAAATAATTAAAAATTACAAACTATGAAATTGCTAGGCAAAATGTGGCCCCATTAGGCTCTGAGAAGTAAATTTTGTTCTCATGTTGATCTGCATTTTCTTTTTCTTTTCTTTATTTTGTTTTTAATTTTAAGGTAGAAAGTTATAATTAATGGAGTGTTTTTCTTGCTTTTCTTTTTTTTCTTCATGTGTGCCTATTCTAGCTATTAACATTCTTTATCTACCTAAATGCATGACTATACCTAGCAAGGAAACAGTACCTGGATGAGCTTCATGGATTTCAAAACACTCAGTAGTGTACGGCAGCACCCAAAAAAGCTAATACAATCCTTGGTTGTGTAAATACAGGCATAGAATCAAAATCATGTGAAGTATTAATATCGCTTTATAAATCCTTAGTAAGACTACACCTGGAATACTGTGTCCATTTTTGGTCACCATGTTACAAAAAAGATGTTGAGACTTTGGAGAAAGTGCAAAGACGAGCAACTAAGATGATTAAGGACCTGGAGACAAAAACATATGAGGAACAGTTGCAGGATTTGGGTATGGCTAGTCTAGAGAAAAGAAGGACTAGGAGTGACATGATAGCAGTATTCCAGTATTTGAGGGGCTGCTACAATGGCAGAACAAGAAATAATGAATGGAAACTAATCAAGGAGAGAGACAACCTGGAATTAAGGAGAAACTTCCTAACAGTGAGAACAATTAACCTGTGGAACAGCTTGCCTTCAGAAGTTGTAGGTGCTTCATTGCTGGAGGTTTTTAAGATAAGACTGGACAGCCACCTATCTGAAATGGTATAGTGTCTCTTGCTTGAATGGGTGGGGGGAGTGTTGGACTAGAAGACCTCCAAGGTCCCTTCCAGCTCTATTCTGATTGATTCAGAACTGGGTATTACTGGATGGGAGATCACTGAGAAATATAACAGCTGAAAGATAAACTATTGAAAAAATATGCTGATAAACCTTGTTAATGGTGAGATCATCCGTGGTTTTGGGGTGAAGTGTCATCTGTACGCTGATGATACATCTCCACCCCAGACCACCCCAACGATGCCCTTGATGTGATGTCTCGCTGCCTGGAGGCCGTGTGGGTCTGGATGGGGAGGAACAGGCTCAGACTCAACCCTTCCAAGACCGAGTGGCTGTGGCTTCTGGCGTCCCGATATAGTCAGCAGGTGCCATCGCTGACTATTGGGGGTGATTCTTTGCCCCCCACAGAGAGGGCTCGCAATCTGGGTGTCCTCCTGGACGCACGGCTGTTTTTAGAAGAGCATATGACGGCCGTGGCCAGGGGGGCCTTTTATCAGGTTCGCCTGATTCGCCAGTTGCAGCCCTTTCTGGACCGGGACGCCTTGCGCACGGTCACTCATGCCCTTGTCACCTCCCGGCTGGACTATTGTAATGCTCTCTACATGGGGCTCCCCTTGAAGAGCACTCGGAGGCTCCAACTGGTCCAGAATGCGGCCACACGGGTGGTTATGGGCGCAACTCGTTGTGCCCATGTGACACCCCTCCTGCGCGAGCTGCACTGGCTCCCAGTGGTCTTCCGAGTGCGATTCAAGGTGTTGGTCACCACCTTTAAAGTGCTCCATGGCATAGGACCCGGGTACCTTCGAGACCGACTTCTGCCACCAATAGCCTCCCACCGGCCAGTTCGCTCTCACAGAGAGGGTCTCCTCAGGGTGCCATTGGCCAAGTTATGTCGGCTGGCGACACCCAGGGGGAGGGCCTTCTCTGTGGGAGCCCCAGCCCTGTGGAATGAACTGCCCCCGGAAATGCATAAGATCTCCGACCTCCGAGTATTTCGCTGTGCACTCAAGACCCTGTTGTTCCGCCAGGCTGGGCTATCAACATAATAATTTTAAATTGGGTGTTTTAATTTCTGGGGTTTTAAATTGAGCCGAATTATTTAATAATTTTAAATTATTTTAATTGATGTTTGTTTTGTGCTTTTAATAGGCTGTACACTGCCCTGAGTCCTTCGGGAGAAGGGCAGTATAGAAATAAAATTATTTATTTATTTAATATTGTGGTCAAGAAAAAGTATAGGAATACCAAAGAAGTCACAAGTTGTTGACCTCAGCTTAAAGGAAAAATAGAGAGAAGCAAATGTTTTGTTTTTGTCTTGAATAATAAGTATATATTGCCTTGCATGCTTATCTGAGTAGGAAGGGGTAGGAAGGTACAAATATATGAATAAAATAATAAATTATGGTTGTCAGAATTAATGTAGATCCTTGGCAATTAAATTAGATCCAAAATAAAATTATTTATCTTTTCTAACTACATTAAAATTCATGACATCAGGAAACAATTTATAAATCTTAAAATATTGTCAAGATGAATAAAACAGACCCCTTTTATTTCTAGCTGTACAGAATAGTTCACAGACAAATTGGACTAGAAGTCAATTAAGTATTTTGCTATTCTGGATTGCTCGCTTTATTCTGCTTGTGATTTTTAATGATCTGCAGATATTCAACATTTTCATGGATGTACTTACTGGCTGGAATCTTCAAGGAAACTGGGATGGCCTTTATTGTTTATGTCTGTATCAATTTATTCTTTGGCGTCAACACAATCATCACCCATTCAGTTGTTTTTTTACTTTCCCAAGAAAAAGCTACTGATAAGGTAATAAGCTTGAAAACATGTAATTGGCACAACTTTTTCATTAATGTTCCAGATTTTATAAAATAGGATAGAATACCAATAGTAATATCCAGAGGACAGAAACAATTATGTGGCTTGATAATGATTTGCACAAAAAGGATTTTAGATAAATATAGCTTCATATATGAATATGTATCACAATGTGATATGCAGTAAAGATAAATTATATTTGAAGTAGTATCAAGAAAAATAAAGTTTTAAAATCCAAGGAGCCAAAAGTTCTATCTTGGTCAGATTCCTTCTCAAATATGTGTTTTGTTTCAATCTTTAAGAAACATTCAGACTAAATGGAACTGACAGAGATGACCAGGTATACCCCATATGTGGCTTGCTAATGATTTGCATGAAAAGGATAAATGTAGCATCACATATAAATATGAGTCAGCAATGTGCTATAACACAATCTGTTATAAAGGTGTTTTTTTTAAATGATAAGGTAATTTTGTAACTACAAAAGTACAATGACGAAATAATTTTTATTTCTTTCAGGACCTGCATGATCTTGCTGAAACATTGAGACATATTTTCCTGATATTCCCACAATTCTGTTTTGGTTATGGGTTAATCGAATTATCTCAGTATCATGCCCTAATGGGTTTTTTGAAAGCCTATGGAGTGGTTTACCCTGATAAAACATTTGAATTGGACAGGACAACATCCAAACTGCTTGGGATGTTCATTCAAGGAACTCTGTTTTTTACAGTCCGCCTCTTGCTCGATGATGGAACAATTCAGAAAATATGGCATAAAATATTACAGTAAGTAACCATAAATATATGTGGAAATTCCAAAATTGCAAATAAAATGAGGGATTGATAAAAAGTAAGTTGCAGAATATAAACTTGCTGTAATTTATTGCTTTAACAGGCTTTTATAAAATGCTTTGTTAAATTAAACTGGTTAGGTTTATTATTAAATTAAGATTATGTAGTAACAGGAACTGTCAAGTATATGTTGGTCTATTTTGCAGGGGTTATAATCTCTCTTTTTTGCATCAAATAAATATGATTAAGGAGTTGCTTTATTACAGTGCCAAAATGCCAGAAAGAACAGGGAAATTAATCAGCTCTTGATCTACAAAGCAGTTTAACTAAATAGTTGTTGTATTTGGTTTAATCTCATCTAGGCTTCAGATTAGAATAATCCTCATATCTATTCAGTCTAAGCATAGGCCCTACCAAGTTTCAGCAATAGATGGAAGCATCTGATTTCTTTCACTTGAACTAATTTCTTTCACCTGATACTATAAATGGTCAGATTGTTAGGATGGAAAATTATAGGCCATAGGCTAAATGATCTTAGATCATACCTTCAGCTGAAGTTAAACAAAATGTAGCAATATGTTTGTTTGTTTCTTTGCTTGTACCTCACCTTTATTATTTTTACAAATAACTCAAGGGGGCAAATAAATTCAACACACCTTCCTCCTCCTCATTTTCCTCACAGTAACAATCCTGAGAGGTGGGTAGGGCTGCAAGAAAGTGACTGGCCTAATATCACCCTGCTGGCTTTCATGGCTAAGGCAGAACTTGAATTCAAGTCTTCAATTCAATTTCTAGCCTGGTGCCTTAATCATTTGACCAAACTGGCTCTCATAATTTTCAAAAGAGAAGCATGGGTTTCCCACTTAAATCCACAGAATTATTTTGATTGAACTGTGTCTATAGTCTTTGCAATAGTCTTTTTGTCTTCTATTTACATGTGTCCAATTCTATGAGACTGCCTGGACAAGTCCCTGCAATTTTCTTGGCAAGATTATTTTCAGACATGGTTTGCCCTTGTTTCCTTCCTAGGATTAGGAGAAAGTGATACGGGGTCACCCAACTAACTTTGTGCTTAGGGTAGGATTAGAACTCTCACGGTGTCCTGGTTTCTACATGATACTTTAACTGCTACACCAAACTGCCTCTCAATTGAGATACTTCCTAGAATACTTAATAATAAAATACATAATATTTATGGAGTATAAGCTTTCTAACAGATAGGAAGCAGCAGGTGAAGCTAGGTAAATCATGTCGAATACCTGTTCAATTAGCATAGCCATCTCCCAGGGCTGTGTGCTTTCTCTTTTGTCTCTGTACCAAAGACTGCATCTCAAAGGTATGGTGACCAGAAGTCCCGCTTTTGGCGGGACAGTCCCGATTTTTAGCAATTTGTCCTGCGTCCCGCGGCATTTTAAAAAAGTCCCGATTTTTGGAAAGAATGCAGGACAAGCTAGGGAACGGCGGGAGAACGGGAAGGGAATATATGGTTTTCACTCACCCTCACCCTCACCCTCTGTCTCTGTTGGATCGCTGGTCCCCGTTCGCTTACCCCACCCACTCCCAATCTATTGCTGAGTCCCAGCTGATGGCTAGAGGGAAAAAAACTATTTAAATTCTTGCTGCGGGGCTTCAAAGGGCCGCCCTACAGCTGATCAGTGTTAAAAGGAAACAAAAGAGTAGACTGGTGCCTGCAAAAATAGAAAAAACAGCCCCTTTCAGCTTCAGCATAGGTTAATTACCATAAGTTGATTGGATCAGCCTCCCGACTCTCAGCTGATTTGCTCTCAGCTGTTTTGCTCAGACCTCTGTAGCTGCAAAGAGAGCTGGAGCAGTTTTTTTCCCCCCCCTAGCTATGCTGAAAAAGCGAAACTGAAAATAAAGCAGGGTCTTTGCTGCAACGTGACAAAATGAGGCAGAGAGAGATTTCTTTTTCTTTTTCCTCACCAAAAAAAGGTAGGTGCAAAACTGCAAACAATGGGAAATTTAGGGCAAAAGAGGAGGTTCAAGATTTTAAAACACAAAAGAAAAAAAGCTCTATTTAACTAGGGAATTGTAATAATTGAGATACTCCTAATTGTATATTGTATTGAAAGCAGAAATGGTTAAGTTGTAGTTTGGAGGAATATATGGAGGAAATTATTTGGTTTATTATTATTGGTAAATATAATTAATTGATTTGTAAGAAATTGGATGGCATGAAAATAATTGGAATATTCATGTTCATATTGATTAATATACAAAAAAGATAGTTATATAACTAATTGATTTATATTAAAATGTTGAATTTGTATTAAACAACTGTATTACATAATTACATAATTAACCAATGTGAGAATGGATATAAGAATAGATGACAATGGGAAGGGGTATAATATAGAATAGAAGGAAAAAATTGAATTTGATTAAGATTAGAGATGAGGATGAAGGGTAATATTGGTTTTTTAAAAAAATAGATGAGGAATAAATATGGCAAAAAGGAAATATAGAAATTGTAAATTTAATTGAAATGACTAAACACTGTTTAAATTTGTGAACTGGCTAAATACTCTGTTCAAAGAAAATACATTGTATGTTTGTATGTGTGTTTCTAATTATTGCTATTTATTCATATTTGTTCTCTTTTATTCTTTAAAGTTTAACAATTCATTCTTTATCTTTTTTTTTTAATTTGATTTATATGCCGCCCTTCTCCGGAGACTCAGGGCGGCTTACAATGTGCTCAGCAATAGCCTTCATCCTTTTGTATATTTATACAAAGTCAGCTTATTGCCCCCACAACTGGGTCCTCAATTTACCTACCTTAGAAAGGATGGAAGGCTGAGTCAACCTTGAGCCTTGGCGAGATTCGAACCTGCAGTAATTGCAGGCAGCTGGTCTTAATAACCAGCTTAATAACAGGGTGCCTTAGACCACTGTACTACCAAGGCTCTTAATATCTTTATATTTGTTTGGGGTTGGTTTTCTTCCCTTTCATCTTTTTTATTGTACAGCAATCTTTCTCCTCAAACCTACCACCTCTCTCTTTTCTTTCCTTCTTACTTTCTCTTCCTCCCCTCTTCTTCTCCTCCCTACTTCCTCTTCCTTTCTCCTTCTCCTCCTCTTTTCCTCCCTCTCTTACCCTCACTCCTACTCTAAGTTCCCTTCCCTTCCTTCATCCCTCTCTATTGCTTTTATGCATGTGGACTACTCAGAGGGCTGAAAAAGTTATTTTTGACTGGTCCTCGCACTTTTGACCAGTCCTCGAATTTACGACTGTCCTCACATTTTACGTTTTTTGCCCTATCTTATCACCATGGTGAAGAGAAGCAGTTGTGAAATGAGTGACATGGTTGTTAAGAATGCTGCACGGGCATAAATGTGAGGATGGTCATAAGTGTGAGGACCAGTCAAAAGTGTGAGGACCTGTCAGAAATTCCTTTTTTCAGCCCTCTGAGTAGTCCCTATAGTATACACATAGCCATGGCCACCTGGTCACATGACCAACTAGCCACGCCCACCCAGTCACATGACCTCCAAGCCACGCCCACAAAATAAGCCACGCCCACAGAACCGCTAGTAAAAAAATTTAGAACACCCCCCCCCCAGTCAATGGTGTCCCTCTTTACCAATGTTAAAATCTGGTCACCTTACTCAAAGGATCCCTCTGTTAAAGTATTGAAATTTACAGATGATACAATAATCATTGGTCTCATTTGAGATGGTGATGAATCTGCATAGAGACAGGAGGTTGAACAACTGGCCCTGTGGTACAGCCAGAACAATTAGAGACCTTCAGGTTTCTGGATTCTATAATCTCCCAGGAGTTGAAATGGACACCTAACATTAGAACCGTCATTAAAAAGGAATGTTTTTTCTGTGCTGATTCAGATTGCTCAAGGAGCTGCTGATACAGTTCCTCAGAGGAATGATAGAGTCTGTATTCTGTACTTTCTATAAGTTTTTGGTTTGGTACAGCAACTAAACAAGACAGGTACAGACTTCAACAGATAGTTAGGACTGCATAAAAAACAATTGCAACCAGCTTGCTTTCCAAGTTCCATTGTATACTTCACGAGCTAGAAAGAGGGCTGAGAAAATATCTACAGACCCCTCACATCTTGGACATAAACTGTTTCAACTTCTCCCTTCAGAACGTCGCTATAGGGCATTGCATGCGAAAACAACTAGACACAAAGATAGTTGTTTCCCCCATTGTCATCACTCTGCTAAACATATAATTCCCACAGCACTGTCTTATGCCTAAGGATAATTAAGCATGTAGTAGGACTGTATTACTATTATCCTTCTCATCTTTCCTATTATCTACTCCTATTGGTATCTTATGACTATCACTTTGTTGGTTGTACCTTATATTTATGATTGTATCTTATGATGCATGCTTTATCGCTTTGTGGCTTCTATCTATTCTGAGAGTTTATGCAAACACCAGAGATAAATTCCTTGTGTGTCCAATCACCCTTGGCCAATATTCTATTCTATTCTATTCTATTCTATTCTATTCTATTCTATTCTATTCTATTCTATTCTATTCTATTCTATTCTATTCTATTCCATTCCATTCCATTCCATTCCATTCCTTTCCATTTCCATTTCCATTTCCATTTCCATTTCCATTTCCATTCTGTATATTGATTGGTAATAAATAATTTAATTTTTAAAAAGCTTCTGCAAAAAACTCATATCAACAAAATATTTCATAAAACAACATTTAAAAATAAGGTGATACTAATATACTTGATTTTAATTTTTGGTAGATTCTTATTTAATAAACTGCATGGTAAGTCTCCACTCTACCTTGAAGGCATTGTTGAGGAGGAAGACAAGGATGTCCGAGCAGAAAGAGAGCGAGTGACACTGGGCTTGTCAGACTGTGATGTGTTGCAGCTCCAAAATCTTTCCAAAATCTATCATCTTCCCTACCGAAGGATTGTAGCAGTAAGAAATGTCAACATTGGAATCCCAGCAGGAGAGGTAAGTCATTAAACCAAAAGTACAAAATGAAAATTATGAGAAGTAAACACTCTTATTATGTGTATAGCTAGTCACAAAAAATTGTGCACAGCTTAAGAGGCATCTTCAGGCATTCACCTGGACATATCAGGCATACACCGCCTGCTCATTTCTCTCTTTGCCCTACTTAGGTTCAGCAGTAGCAAAAATATATAAACATAACCATTTAAATAATATTTTGCACATGTTTCATGTGAATCAAAATCTGCTGCATAAGGCATATATCTTACTCTGTATCAGGGAGGTTGATCCTGCACAGAACTCAATCATTTCAGAGATTAGATGGGAGGACTGCAAAAAAGATGAAGCATTCATCTGAATGTTTCTGCTGCCCACTCCTTTGAAACTGATATTTTACTAGTTATTTAAATTATGAATGCATATAAACATGCTGTTTTCTATATCTCTTGGGCTTTCTATTTTGTTTGTTTTAAACATCTTTTATTAAAATTGCAAATATTATGGATAATATGAAAGAATATTTGTTTTTCAAATCTATTGTAAGTCAAGGAAACTACAAATACCTTAAAAATAATGTGATCTTTTTCCTCCAGTGCTTTGGCTTGCTTGGTGTGAATGGTGCTGGGAAAACCACCATTTTTAAAATGCTGACAGGTGACATTAGTCCAACTGATGGAAGGCTACTGATGCAAGATGAAACTGGGTATGGAGGATGGATTTATTCTCCACAATGAAAGTGGAGTAACTTAGCTGAGAAAATAAATCCGATATGGAACAAAATAATTTATGTTAAAAAGAAATCCAAATAGAATTTTTCAATACTTTAGTGATACTAATTTCTGTAATGCATTTTTATCCGTAGTATAGAGATTGAGGCCATGTGAAGCTTAAATCAAAGTTTTGTTAAATTATAGCATTTCAGAGTAATTCATTCAACAATATTGTTTTTAATAAATTCACAAGAACTGCAAATCACAGTTGCCTGTCTCCCACCTCATCTGAATAATTATGTGAGAAATGCTTAGCCACAAGTGACTTCCCTAGTGTTCTTATGCCACTCTTGAAAATGAGGCCTTAAAACGGAAATGCAAAATGGACATCAAAATGTGGCCTTGGACCATGCCCCAATAAAACCCAGTAAGAAGACTGGCATTTTACATACAGACTGGATGTGTTAAATGATTAAAATGATGAAACTCATGCAATAAATTGACTGAAGCCAACATAAAATCATGCTTTGTAAATCTGTCAATAGAAGATTATCCATAAATGTGGCTTTATCCAAATGCAATCTCAGATGTATAGAACAATGAGACAGCAATGTCAGGGACTATGTTTCTCTTTCTATATGTTTATAGATATGTTTGTACAAGTGTTTCACATGGCTTCCTTCTTTTAAGCACTTTTAAGAATCTTTCCAGACTTAACAAAGAATTTTTGCAACTCAGATCCTTGAGTGAAATTGATGATGCACACCGTTCACAATTTGGATACTGTCCTCAAGAAGATGCTCTAGATGATTTGTTGACTGTTGAAGAACATATGTATTACTATGCACGATTACATGGCATCCCAGAGGAAGATATTAAAGGGGTATGTAAAATTAAGATTAAGTAGAAATATCAGAGGTTTTCTGGAAAACTACCAAGTAATGCTGGAGTTTTGCTTTTAACATACCAGTAGTTTAAAACTGAATGTAGCTAAATACATATTTTGGATTGAAAGCCCTCTGACTACTTGGTGCAACTTCTCAATGGGTTCAATTTGTCTCTTTCTTCGTTTTGATTTTTGGGGTTTGTCTAGGCTGAATTTTCAAGAACATATCAGGTTTCAGGTGTATTTCAAATGCTAGTCTGCATTTGGAAGCTGGTTTGATGGAAAAAGAGGCCAGAATTTGGCTGTATATATTTAATATTTGATTATCATTTTTTTCCAAAGGACCTGTTCCCATCATGATTTTTTCCCACCATCTTCATTTTTCATGGAAATGATCAGTGTTGACAAAATTAACATTAGGGCTCTCTTCACCACTTGTAACTTATTCTAGACTATGTAATTTATTCTAGACTATGTGAAAATCAAATCCTTCTTAAGCAGCAAATAATATACCTAGTGTGCCCTATGCTATAGCTCACTTCATCAGATAGCCACTCTATCCATCAGTTTACCAAACTCCTTCTGATTTCTGATAGACTAACACTACTCTTCTACTAAACCACAGGAAGGAATTGTTCCATTTAATTTGGCATTAATCAAAGACGAATCAATCAAAGTGTTTCTTAAAGTTTTTTTTTCTTTCAGGACCCCTTCCCACTTTTATAATTATGGAGAAATCCAAAAGAGCTTTTGTTTACATGGTTTATACACATTTATAGAATATTTAAAGAATCATGTAAAAAAATACTAAATCCATTAAATATTAGTATAAATAAAACCCATATTTTTACCAAAAAATGAGAAAAGTGACATAGTTTTGGCAAATACTATCAATATGCTCAAATAATTTTGATTTCACAGATCTTCAGGTTTATTTTATTTATTTATTTAATTTGATTTGTATGCCACCCTATCTCCATAGGACTCAGGGCGGCTCACAACAATTAAGAAATACAATCTCAATCCAAATAAAAACATATTAAAAATACATATTAAACGCATATTAAAACACATTAAAAATAATCAAAACCCCATCAGTCCAAGCTGGGCAATTTAAACAACCATGTTTTTAGTTCACAGCGGAAAGTGCGAAGGTCAGGGGCCAACCAGAGCCCCAGGGGGAGTTGATTCCAAAGGGTAGGTACGCCCACAAAGAAAGCTCTACCTCTGGGGGTTGCCAGCCAACATTGTCTAGCCGACAGTGCCCTGAGTAGGCCCTCCCTGTGAGAACGCACCGGGCGATGGGAAGCTGTTGCTGGTTGCAGATGGTCTAACAGATATCCTGGGCCTAAGCCATGTAGGGCTTTATAGGTCATCACCAGGTTCCTAGAACCATGCTTTAAAAAATACTGACTCAGGATATTATGTTCAGTTCTAGGTATCACATTTTACAAAGGATTTAGAGTTCAAGTGGCACAGGAACAGATCTGCAAAAATATAGCCTTACAAAACAAAATTAGCAGGAGAGTCTTGTGCACACAACTATAACTTCTTTTCTAACTCCAAAATGCTTGCTATAGATTTATTATCTATTCTTCATTTTAATATGTTTGCTTAAAACTGCTGGTAAATTAATGCTGAACAGGAAGTTTAAAAATTGTTAATTATAAAACTGTCAAAATAATATTTCTTCCTAAAATTCAGATACTAATTACATTGTCATGCCATAATTGTTGAAGAATGATCATTTTTCTGAATCTCTTTTCCCCACAGATTGTATTTCACCTTCTTTATCGACTTAATCTCATGCTTTACCGATGTAGAATTGCCTCTATGTGCAGCTATGGCACCAACAGAAAGTTATCGACTGCTCTAGCCCTTCTGGGGAAACCATCAGTTTTACTATTGGTATGAAATACAAACTTTATTTTGTGGGGTATTATTATGATTTTCCATATTCTGTCTCATAGTCTTGTAAAGTAATAGCTACAACAAGATGAGAGAAAACTATTTTTTTTAAAGTTTTTATTTTTAGTTCTCATAAAACATATATAAATGTGCAATCTCTTTAACCATTCTTATCACACATATTATCTTTTGGTTTCCATATTGGTTCATTCTTCATCCTAAAACTTAAAAATACATTCGGAGTTGCTCTTCTACCATTCCATACAGGTGTGGGTTCTACTCACCTTTACTACCAGTTTGCAACTGGGCCGCGCACCACATATGATAATATGATCCCGGCGACTGATGACATTTCCAACATTTAGCTGATTTGTCTTTACGCATTTTTTCTAACCTTTCTGGTGGCATATGCCATCTATAAAACATTTTATATAACTTTTCTTTATATACTGTTACCATTGTTAATTTATAATTCCTTTCCCATAGTTGTTGACATTTCTCTAATTCAATCGTATAGCCAAAATTTTTTGCCCATGCTATCATTGTTTCTTTTACTTCTTCATCTTCTAATCTAATTTGCAGTAGATAATTATATAATTTCTTAATCATTTTTTCATCTGTTCCCATCAATATCTCATCCAATTCTGATTTTCCGATATTAAAACCATACTGTTTAAGATCTTTTTCATATCCTGATTGTATTTGCAATCGCGTATACCAATCTGTCTCAATCCCTTGCTTTTCCAACTCTTGTTTTTGTTTTAGTTCTCTCCTTTCTGTTAAAATATCCTTATATCTAATAATATTTTTCATATTAATAATATTTGGATGTATCAAAGCTTCCATTGTCAAAAGCCACATTGATATTTCCATGTAATGTTTTTCTTTCACTCTCTCCCACACTATTAATAAACCATTTCTTACATAATGTCTCTGGAAGTATCCATGTATCCTGTTTTTCCTATACCATAAGCGTGCCAATCTAGTTGCAAATCATGTCCCTCCAAAAGTCAATAGTCTTGTATTTCTCAATAAGATCCATTCTTTAATCCACGTTACCACTGCCACTTGGTAATACAGTTCCCAATTTGGAAGTCCAAACCCGCCTCTAAATCTTGTAATATTTTTATATTAATTCTTGCTTTTTTCCCTTGCCATATATATTTCCATATTGTCCTATTCAAATTCTCAAAGTACTTTTCCTCAATCTTTATTGGTATCATTTGGAAAAGAAATAGAATTCTTGGTAATATGTTCATCTTAATTAATGCTATCCTTCCCATTAATGATAATTGCAAATTTCTCCATTTCTCCAAGTCTTATTCAATTTGATTTCTCAATTTATAGTAACTATCTTCTTTGATGGTTACACATCTTGATGTTACCTGAATGTCCAAATATTTCACTTTCTTCACTATTTGAATGTTTAGTTTCTCCATTATTTCCTTTTTTTTTGTTTTTCTATCATATTTTTAACTAAAATTTTTGTCTTATCTTTATTAATTTTCAGTCCCGCTACTGCTCCATATTCCTTTATTTGTTCCAGTGACTTTGGGCTTGTTTCTATAGGATCTTTCATAATAAACACTAAATCATCTGCAAATGCTTGCAATTTATTTTATTTTTAAAAAAATTTCATTCTTTTTATTTCTTTATCTTGTCTTACCCTTCTGTTTAAAATCTCTAATGTCAATATAAATAATAATGGAGATAACAGACATCCTTGTCTGGTTCCTTTTTTAATATCCACTTTTTCTGTCATTTCGCCATTTACAATTACCTTTGCCGATTGTCCTTTGTATATAGTTTTGACCATATTTATAAACCTATCCCCAAAGTCCATCATTTGCAATTGTGTTATCATAAATTGCCAATTCACATTGTCAAACACTTTCTGTGCATCCAAAAATAACAATGCCATTTGCTTCTCTGGATGCGCTTCATAGTATTCCAATGTATTCAATATAATTCACATATTGTCTCTAATCTGCCTTTTAGGTAAAAAACCCATTCTGATCTGTGTGTATAATTTCATTTAGCATTCTCTTCAGTTTTTCAGCCATGATTGATGCAAAAATTTTGTAATCCGCATATAATAGGGAAATTGGTCTATAATTCTTTATTTCTTGAAGATCTGATTCTTCTTTTGGTATAAGAGTTATGTATGCCTCCACTCACAAGTCCAGGATCTTAGCTTCTAGTAATAAGTTTTAAAAACGTGCAACATTACATTACTTAATACATCTTGCAACATTTTGCATAACTCTGCTGGTAATCCATTCGGTCCTGGTGTTTTACCATTCATTTGTCTCTTAATTCCATCATTGATATTCTTTCTTCAAATAACTTTTTAAATTTTTCTGGAATCTTGGGTATTCCAGCTTTTTCTAGATATTGTACTATCTTTCCCTCTGCAACTGTCTCTTGCTGGTATAGTCATTTGTAATATTTCTCAATTACTTTTTTCTTTTCCTCATTTTGGTAGCATATATTCCCATCTTGATCTACTAGTTGGTTTATTAACTTCTTTTTTACTCTTTTTTCATTTTATATGCCAACCATCATCCTGGTTTATTTGCATTTTCAAAAAAGTTTTGCTTTGTTGATTTTATTTTATTCACCAAATCTTCGTTTTCCATTAAATTCATTTTATGTTTTTGCAAGTCCATCAAATTCTTAATCTTTTTATCATGTGGATTTTTCTGTAGTTCCATCTCTAACTTCTTATACTCTTCCTCCAGTTTCTTTTCTGTTTGTCTATTCTGTTTGTTCTGTTTTCCTAAATAAGTCATTGTCAGTCCTCTAATATACACTTTGCTAGTATCCCACACATTTTGTAATGACGTATCCTCTTTTATTTTCTTTAAAGAAATAGGTCAATTCTTTTTCCATATACTGCTGAAAATTCTTTTCATTTAATAGTTTTTGATTCAATGTCCATCTTATTCTTTTCATGTCATTATTATTGGGTTGTGGTCTACCCATGTACTTTGTTTCTATATCAATCTTGTGTATTTTAGATATTAATTCTGTTGACATCCACATCATATCTATTCTTGACCACGACATGTGTCTGTTTGAGTAAAATGTGTACTGCTTTCCTTTCGGATATCTTCTTCTCCAAGCATCCTGCAAGCTCAATTGATCTGTCATTGTAAAAAATGCTCTAGGAAGTCTTTCTTAACTTCTTATTCATTTTTGTGGATTTGTGATGCAATTCATTATTTACAATCGCATTAAAATCTCCTATTATACATATATCTTCATCTTCATCTTCTATTATGTTTCTATGTAATTTCGCATAAAATTCTTCTTGATTTTCATTTGGAGCATATATCGCTACTAACAATATTTTTTTATGGTTCATTACTATTTCTACCATTAATACTCTTCCTTCCTCATCCTCAAAAATTTGTTTGGATTGAATTGTCCTTTTAATATATAGTGCTACTCCTCTTTTACTCTGACAAGCAAGTGTTGTATATAATGTCCCCAATTTAATCTGCTCCAAAAATTTATGTTGTTTTCGAATATGGACTTCTTGTAAGCATATTATCTCTAATTTTAACTTCTCTGATTTATTAAATATTCTTCTTCTTTTTATTGCTGAATTTAGTCCATTTATGTTTATTGATATCCTTTTTATTTCTTCTTCCATATGTTACATTTACTTGCTTAGTAGATCTAATCATTCTTATCTCCCTCTATTCTTTTGCTTCTTTCACTCCTGCTCCTTCTCTTATTGCTCGCTCTTCTTGTTCTTTAGCTATCTCTGTTGGTTGTTCCTTTTTCTCTTCCTACCCAGCCCCTCTTTCTTTGAGGGGCTCTCTTCTTCTTGGAATCCTATATATTGTTCATAAAATAGTTCCGCCTTCTCTATTGTATCCAATCAATGTCTTTGTTCCTGCCAGTTCACCAAGATTCCTTCTGGAACCAAACTTCTAAAACTCACTCCTCTTTTAATCAAACATTTTGTCAGGAACTGGTATTCTTTTCTTTAGTCTCTAACCCTTCTTGGAATTTGTTTCAATGCCACTATCTCTCTACCCTTGTGTTTTATCGTTGTATTTCTCATAATCTGCAAAATCTCTGTTCTCAATGTTTTCTTGGTAAATCTGACGTGTATCTCTCTAGGCAAATTATTTCTCATTGCATATCTTGTATGTACTCTGAAAATCTCATCAATCCCATTTAATATCTTTTCTGTATTCTCTTCCATTGCTTCCACTAATATCTCCGCAATTTTTTCAGGTAGATTCTCTCCTTTTCTTCTTCAATATTTTGGAATTGTAGATAATAATCAGCCTTGTCTATTTCCAATGATATAATTGTCTTTTCCTGATTTTTGTCTGTTGTTATAAGTCTATAAATCCATCTCTTCCACTTTTTTCTCTGTTGATCCTGCTTTCTCTTCCACTATCTTCAGTCGTTGTTCATTTTTCCCCATCATCTCTTTGACTTCTTTTACTTCTTCTTCTACTTTGCTTATTCATTCTTTAAGATCTTCATGTGTTGCCTGTAACATATTTTTTAATTCCATATTAGCTTTCTTTTGTTTTGTTGTAGCATCTACTACCTTTTGTACCATGGAGCTGGACACTGTTGTTATTGATGGTGATGATAAATATGCTGTTATTTTCTTCATCTTGTTTTTTGTTTTCAAACTACAAAATTTATAATCCAAATATCAAATTTAATTGTAATCCACATTTGTTAGCTTGAAATCGATCAACTTCCACTCTGTTCCACCACCAAGCAATCAAATTCTGCTTTCAAATTAAATCCAAATTTAAGATCAAAATTAAAATTCAATCCAAAATCTTCAGGTTCTTGTTACCTTAATCCACATAAATTTGAAAGAAATAGAAAAGGAGCAAAAAAATTATATCCCACAAAAACAAAAAGAGAAAGAATGTCTGCCCAGGATAAAAAAGGAAAAGCAAAAAACAGAGAAAGGGAATTTTTAAAAAAAAAAAATATCCAAAAATTTAATTCCAAAATTTCCAAATGTCAAAAGAAATCCAAAAATCCAAAATTATAGATCCAGAAAATAGAGGGAAAGCAATTGGATATTTAGTCTATTATACAGTGGTTCTTTTTCTTTTTCTTTCTCCCCCCCCCAAGTCACAGGACAATTATTGTCAGAACTCTGTTGCCAAGTTTAAAAACATTGTCCAAGGTCATTCCATTTCATAATTTCTTTATTCTTCTTTCAGTTAATTTTCCAATAATTCCTTTTACACCACTAGATGGCACTGCAGTTTACTCCCCCTAATCAGAAGTATAATTAATCCACAAGACCTTTCCAATATAAATCTCAAGATTTTATAGTTCATACGTATTTTAGTTTTGGCAAAAAGCCACTCTGCCCAATCTGCTTTCTATTTTTCAAATCCATTTTCAAACTTCTTTAAAATTGTCTTTATTTTATGGCCACTGCTTTTTCGCTGCTGTTGCCGGAAGTGGGGAGGCAGCCTTACATCTGCTCCCTCCCCTTTCCACTTTTGCCATTCTTCTTCAGTTATAACTTTTAAAAACCAGGGAGTAAAGTAAAAATAGGAATCTTGTTTTCAAGATAATACATTCAATCTCACCCAGACAATCCACCTCACTTTTTTCTTCTCTCTTTCTGTGTGGCCACCCCAGCTTTGAGACAGCTCCCAATGGCTGTCCTTCCAATTGCTGGGTTGGAGGCTATTCGCCAGCGCTTCAGGGAATTTATGGTTTCCCTGTTCACACCAGCCCGTGCCTCCATTCTACACCGTCCCTATGAGATGGCTATGATCCTCTGTGGACCCCCAAAATGGCTGGAATATCAACGCTTCTCCGGAGCCCCGAAGTTTGTCATGTCGCCACAATGCTGGCCATGCCTCCCCCCCTTCTGAGAAAACTATTTGTTAAAGCCAGACATTGTGCTCAGCATGTGCGGATACTTAATGTTAGTAGAGATACTTGAGAGAGATATGGATCTAGTCCATACAATCTGACAATGCCACCTTTTCCTTTTGGTTGCACAATTTTGAATAAAAATTATGTTGCCACACTTGCTTACCAGTTTTACAGAATAAACTATTAAGCCTATACTCCACCACAACTGCAAGGTGTGTATAATCTGTAACAATTTGCTACCCATGATTTTGGAGGCAAGTAGATTGTGAACCTACTTGTGGTGAGTTACTTTGCTCCCTCCATTTTGGACACTTGCCAGCATTTCATCTATTACCACTGTTTCTGAGTTTTTCCCATAACTATCACCTTCACTTCTTCCCTCAGCATTTTTGAAACTGCTTTCTCTTCAACCTTCAAACAAGCTGCCTCACTTTTTCTCATTGCAAGGTCTGGATAATAATGGAAGACCTCCAAGTGGAAGAAGCCTTTTGTTTGTTTATTGGTTTCAGTCACTTCTCCCATTCTCTCAAAGCCAGATCATGTGGTGACCCATTAGCTACTGAACTACTTATACAGTTATTCTAGTATATTGAATCTAGGTCCGTGATGGTGAACCTATGGCACACGTGCCACAGGTGGCACGGGGAGCCATATCTGCGGGCATGTGAGCTGTTGTCCTAGTTCAGCTCCAGCACGCATGCACGTGCCGGCCAGCTGATCTTCAGATAGCCCTGCGCCTCCCCTCCCAGGAGTCTCCACACGGCCTGTTTTGGATGCCAGGTAAGTACAGGGCTCATGTGGAGGCTCTGGGAGGGCGTTTTCAGCCTCCCGAGGGCCTCCACAGGGTGGGGGAGGCCGTTTTCACCCTCCTCAGGCTCCAAGAAAGCCTCTGGAGCCCGGGGAGGGTGAAAAACAGGCCTTCCAGGCCTACTGGAAGTCTGGGAATGGGCTGTTTCCAGCCTTCGGAGGTTTCAGGGAGGCCTGTTAGGCCCAAAATGGGGCGCAGGGGGGTTATGCACGCATGCGCGAGGGACCGCAGAGGATGATGTGCGCATGTGCAGGGGTGTGGGGCATAGGGGGACATTGAATTATGGGTGTTGGCATGTGCGTGCGCAACCCAGGGGTGAAATCTGACTAGTTCAGACCGGTTCGGGTGAACCGCTAGGGATTACTGGCATCAGTTCACTGAACCGGTAGTAATCACCCCTCATTGGCCCCACCCATGCCCGGCCGGTCTCCGCTCACGTCTTCTGGCCACTTGATATTCCACAGAATTCAGTGTTAAATGAATGGGATGGGAAGGAACCATAAAGGGAGCAGCAGCTCCATTCTGAATGGAGGGAGAAAAGTTAGCATTCTCTTTGCCACAGAATTCAATGTTAAATGCAGCAGACAGAATGCTAACTTTTCTCCCTCCATTCAGAATGGAGCTGCTGCAGCCTGCCCCTTTTAAGGTAGTCCTCAGGAGGGAGAGAGACGGGGAGGAGCAGCTGGAATGGAGCCGTTTTTGTGAAAGGCAGGGAAATGGGGAAGGGGATTTTCCTGCCTGTCATCCATTCCTCAATCTCAGCACAGACAGGATGGTAGGCAGGAATATTCCCCTCCCCATTTTTCTGCCATTCATAACAAGGAGTGGCTGGGAGGGGAGGGGCCAGTGAGGAGCCCCTCAATGTGAATGATGTCAAGTTGGCCACGCCCACTCAGTCACATGACCTCCCCCCAACAAGCCACGCCCACAGAATCGGTAGGGGAAATTTTTTAATTTCACCACTGTGCAAAACCCCCTCCCCCCGTGCTTCCCCCACTTTTGGCACACGATGGCAAAAAGATTAGCCATCACTGATCTAGGTAGTTCCACAAGGAGAGAATAGGACCTCTCTGTACTCTGATGCTATTTCTGTCCTGTTTTGTTCCTATCTGTTTCTTGAGTTCATATTAATTTATTATCCCCAATAGTAAAATGGGAGCAAAGCCAGAGAATAAAACCAATCACATTACTTATAATGAAGGGCATGCTCACCGATCAGGACATGATTCAATAGGATTATAAGAGGGCAAAACAGACAGGATACAGATTGGTAATGGGAGTGGCATAGTTTTATTTATCAAATGTATATGCTACCCATTCTACAGTTTGAGCTGAAAAAACAAAATTATGCTATTCTTTTTATTTTTATTTATTTATCAAATTTAGAGACTGCTCATCTCACAAAGCAACTCAATGTTTTATGTTGGCATAGAGGACAGCAATGTGGAAATGAGCACTTACCCTAGTCAAAAAGATTATATTGCAAATAAATTCCTGAGAAGTGGGTGCCATATAAATAGCAGAACAGTGATTAGAAAAGAACCTGACCCAAGCGTCAATGAGGAAAGTTTCTGTAATGAATTAGGGAACAATTGCCTTCCTAGGGCAACAGCATTTAGTCTACTTTCTGGCTATCAAACCATAATTTCTCTATTTGGAAACTATCAGCAAATATTTTTATCTGTATCACAAGTTTCCATTTTTATGTATTTGTACTACTACATTTACTTTCAAACCTGATTTCATTTATAATATTAAGTGCTTTTACCCAACATTAATTTCACATGGTTAGCCGTTGAGGTTTTTTGACATCATTATTTTACTGCTGGTTTTGATATAAACCCTGAATCTTCTATACTATCCAGGATTAATACAAAGGTCTATGTTAAATCTCCAGGGATCGCTCCTATTTAGATGAAATTGTGGATCACACCCCTTCCTAGAAACTCCTACATTCATCCAGGTTGTTTCAATTCCTCTCCTGAGCACATCAAAGCTATGGAGAACCATAGTATTTAAATTAGCAAACATTGGTGCATTAACAACAGATAGGCAACGTAAACTAAGTGCAAAAATATAACAAAACATCCCATTTCCTCTCAAGATCTATATGTTGAAATGGCTTTCTATATTACTCCCCTTACTCACAGTTATTCTATGCCTGCAGCAACACAGAAATCACACATTCGCAAACATTTTTTATCCAATAATTCTGCATCTTAATAGTATAAGTTGTTTCCTTTCAGTCTGTATATTTAAATAGGGAACAAGTCACACTGAGTGATAAAAGATAAATATGCACGTGACATAATATTACTTATTAGGCAGTGGATAAGCTTGTTGGCATTATGAATTCCTTCTCTCTTTGGTATGCTCTCCATTTCCCATATCTGTTTTTGTATGTGGGGAGAACCTTCAAAGCATATTCAGAGGGATTAGTATAAAAGGTATTTGCTCAATATTGGTTGCTACATTTTATGTTTATGTTATACTACAATATCTATCACATATTCCCATAAAAAACAAGTGCTTGTCTATACGATATGATCTCTAGCCTCACAGCACTATATCTGTATTTGAAATTACAATAGCGCAATACGGTCTCTCCTGAGTTTTTGAGGAGAATTCAGAAAAAGAGGAAACTTCATTCTTATTTTCTTTGTTTTCAATCAATAAAAGAAAAAGATAAAAATAACCAGTTATATTTCAGATGTAATAAATTCAGTTCATCCATAATTAAATCAGAAGCTCAGCTTTCCTAGCTAAGAACTGTTTTTTATTTCTTCCTTTTGTGCAATATCTAGACATTTTTGTTGCTTAACAATGAAATCCTGTGACTTTTTACTCGATAGGAAGCCCTCCTAAGATGGCCTTATTCACAAGCAAGTGAAGAATTTCACTGTTTACCATAATATAGTGGCAATTATGTTGTAAACTTTTGAAATAATGTTTAGTAAAAATGCAGGATGAACTAAAAGGAAGGCTAGTAGTGCTTTTAAAAATGTTAAAAAATGTTTTTCTTAACTTGTTATATTCGTTGTCAAATGTTTTAAATTTAGGATGAGCCAAGTTCTGGTATGGATCCTAATGCAAAGAGGCACTTATGGAAAATCATCACCGAGGAAGTACAGAACCAGTGTTCAGTGATACTTACTTCACACAGGTATAATATATTATCTGAGGCATAATGAAAATGTTCAGACCTACATACAGTATTGTATATAATAGTTATAAAAATATTTAAATAATAAATATGTTAAATAATAACATACAGTATATAATCATTTCTTTCTGCTTGCTTATTAGGTGTTTTGGCTTTGTTATATTTATTCAAGTTAAACTAGCAGAATAGAATATGAGGCCAACTACATAGGAAACAATGAGTCTCTGACCAGGCAGAGTCATATAAAGTGAGACATCTCCAACTCTCTCATTTAATGACTTTTACTCTTTTATCAATATATAAAATACAACTAAAATTTAAAGTAGGAAATTAAGGAAAGGAAAAAGAAGGGGGGGGGAGAAAATATGAGTTACAAGGAAAGAAAGAAAAAAAGCATTGACTACCGACACTTTTTTGACGGTACAAGATAACACCATTCCAGCCTTAACTTTTTACTTTTACACATTAGTACATAACTAACCATAACAACAAATGTATCTAATTGGCAAAACCAAGGACAACATATCATTTTTTTCATCATAAGCAAAAAATCTGGAAATGATATCCAAATAAATAACATAATTAAATATATTCTCTTTGAGTAAAACAATCAATTTAACCATTTCTGCTTTATCTTCCTTGCTGGGGAAATAATATGTATTTCTATTTGTACTTAATAATCTTTGTAAACTATTACCATTTATATTAACAAAATTCACTGTATTCTTTCAGATTCTTTAACCTTAAAGGGAAAAATACTTTTTTTCATTCATTTTAAAGCACTAAACCTTTCTTTAAAACATTTCAATCAAAACTTTCTAATACATGTTTTTTAACTTCCTCTTAACATTGCATAAAGTTCACTACTAAATTTAGATTACTTTCTCCAAATTTATTTATTTATTTATTTATTTATTTATTTGGACTTATATGCCGCCCTATCTCCACAGGACTCAGGGCGGCTCACAACAATAAACAAAAACAAACAAACCGTTAAAAACAAAGTCCATAATAAAATTGACAAAGAAATCCAATAAAACCCCATTAAATAACATGATCTTCCAAGTTTAACCGTGAATCCAGGAGGACGCCCAGGTTAGGCGCCCTATCTACAGGGGATAACACTTCACCCACTATAGTCAGAGATGGAATATCTTGTTTGAGCCGAGATGCCGGTACCCACAGCCACTCGGTCTTGGCAGGGTTGAGCCGCAGCCTGTTTCTCCCCATCCAGGTCCGTACCGCTTCCAGGCACCGGGACATCACATCGAGGGCATCACTGGGCTCATAGAATAAGTTTTTCTTCTTGTATACATCCTTTTTAAAACTCCAAATGTTTCTTTAAACTAATACATCTTTTTTTTAACTTTCTCTTAACACTTTCAATAATACTTTGCAAACTTAAGGAATTACTTAAGCAGTATATGCAGTATAAAGGAAAAATACAGTTTAAAACTTTAGATTAAGACTTTCTTTCAATTACAGATATCAAATTGATAAAAATCCATCCCTATTCCAGCTTGTCTTCATGAAGTAAAGTCTTTATTTTCTCTGGAATGTTTGTCAAGTAATTATAAGCTTCTCTTTTTCTCAAGGATTTCTCAACCTCAAGGATTTCTTAGTGAGACATCTCCAACTCTCAAGGCTGGGAAAACAATGGACAAAGAGCTATTGACTTGAAAAGGCAGGAGGAAAGCCTAGGATTTAAAAACTGGGAATAACATATTTAGAATTTGACTCCTGTATTCTGCAGTAAATATGACTTCTGTACAATTTCAGTTTACATATTTGTGCCAAGTCTGGGACACAACTATGTTATTAACTGTTAGTGATTATGGCACTGGAGGGCTGAGATTTAAAGCTATGACTAACAAGAAAACAGATTTAAAATGTATACTTTTGATAAATAGCCTATGAAATAGCTATCATAACTTTCTCTTCTTGATGCCTGATTACCAGTTCAATATAAATATTATGGCTTATATTTAGAATAATTGCTACTTACTTTAACTTTTATTATGTATCTCTACTATGGAAACTAATATCTAAGGAAAGTCACAACAATAGAAAATAGAAAAACAAATATTGAGAAGATCTGGATTTGACTTTTCTTTTTTTTTTAATTTTTATTTTTTTAAACATTTTATAGTTTAAATTACTAACATTACAAACAACATATATAATATTTCATCCTGTGCTATACATAAGAAAGGAAGATTTGGTTTTTCGGATATATCCTCATGATGAATTCACCACCGGATGGATGGAGCATTTCTATCTCTTGGGCTATTTAAGGGCCTCCCGCCGTGAGAGGGCGGGCTGGATGTCATTCTCCGTTGGCTGAAACTGTGAAAGACCCCTCAAACTGTCGTGAGAGGACAGTGTATTTACCGGTGGAGCCGCATGGCTGTGTGTTACATCTGATTTTGGGATTACCAAATGGACCCCTGATTATGATCTCCGCCTCCCTCGCTGTAACCTAAGATGTATACTACCTATGAACTTCTTGCGCTGCGAGATTCCCCCCTCTCGCAGATCTGGCCCTCCACATTATCAAGAGCCTACCTCAAGGATGGGTTTTGGGACCCAGAGAGGTGGCATGTGAAAACCAGGGGGTTGTGGGGTTTTTTATCAAATTTTTTAATTAAACTTTTAAGGGGTCCCAGGGAGGGGGAGGGTCGAATTAGAACTCGGGTTGTGGGTTTGGGGGAAAACCCACAAGGGGGAGGGTTCGGTCTGGCCTCGAAGTGCGGCGGGGGGGGTGGGGGACCTGGGGTCGAGGGGGGTGTTAGAGCTCATCCGGATAGTGTTTCAAACATCAGTACTGTGAGTGGGAGGGGTAGATATGGCGGGAGCAGGGGGCCATATCATGTTAGGGGAGCGCGCACCCGCTGTCTACGAGCGGTGGCATGCTCCGGCCCCCTAGGCTCCACCCGTTCTCCAGGTTGCATAGACCCTCAGGGCCCAGGCCTTCGGCTGATGCTGTGCAATGCCAGGTCCGTAGTAAATAAAGCCCCCCTCATTTGTGATCTTATTCAGGAGGGGGGTGCGGACCTGGCAGGTATTACGGAGACCTGGTTGGGCCAGGAGGGGGGGGTTCCCCTCGTTGAAATGTGCCCACCAGGTTTCCACGCATTCCATCAGCCAAGGTCACAGGGGAGGGGCGGGGGGGTAGCGGTTATCATTAAAGAAGGTCTGAGACCGAGGGAGGCCACTGTTCCTCAGACGGCCGGCTGTGAATCCCTCCTTGTGAAATGGGGTCACGGGGTTCAGAGGGGTTTGCTGATCACGTACCTGGCTCCCTGCCACGTGGCAGCAGCCCTGCCTGAGCTACTCAACGTCATCGCCGCGGTGGCGGTTGATACCCCTAGGCTTATGGTCATGGGGGATTTCAACCTGCCGTCCGTGGGTGAGGCGTCAGAGGTGGCTCAGGAGTTCATGGCTTCCATGACAGCCATGGACCTGACCCAGTTAATTCATGACCCTACCCACACGGGGGGAAACACGCTGGATCTGGTTTTTGTCTCTGGACAGTGGTTGAGTGATCTCGAGATAGGGGATATAGTCATCAAGCCCTTGTCATGGTCTGATCACTCTCTCCTTTGTCTCGACCTTCGAACCGCTACACCCCGCCGCAGGGAGGCGGAGCCGGTAAGATGGTTCCGCCCCAGGCGCCTGATGGAACCTGATAGGTTCCAGATGGAGCTTGGGCCATTCCCTGAGGCTCTGGCACATGCCTCGACTGGAGACCTAGTGGCCGCCTGGGATAGGGCGGCCGCTGGAGCTCTGGACCGAGTCGTGCCTTTGCGGCCTCTGACCCGGCGCCGATCTCATTTAGCTCCTTGGTTCACTGAGGAGCTGAGGGAGTTGAAGCGCCGGAAAAGATGCCTAGAGAGCAGTTGGAGGGCCAGTCTTTCTGAATCTGACCGGACACTGGTAAGATCTCATATTAGGAATTACCTAGTGGCAATAAAAGCAGCGAAATGTAACTATTTTGCTGCTCTTATTGCGTCATCAGATAATCGCCCGGCCGCCCTGTTTAGGGTGACCCGCTCCCTGCTCCACCAGGAAGCGCGGGAGGACCCCTTGGAGGGTAGAGCCGAGGACTTTGTTCAGTATCTGTATGACAAAATAACTCAGATTCGGGAAGATCTGGACTCCGACTGGGTAGTCTCAGGGGGAGGGACTGGGGCAGGTCTTGAGAATGTTATCTGGGATGAGTTTGATCCTGTGACCCCTGAGGACGTGGACAGGATTCTGGGTAGACTGAACGCGACCACCTGTTTATTGGACCCGTGTCCCTCCTGGTTAGTGCTGGCTTCTCGGGAGGTGACACGAGGCTGGTTCCAGGGGATTATAAATGCTTCATTGGGTGAGGGTGTCTTTCCTGCCGCCTTGAAAGAGGCGGTGGTGAGGCCTCTCCTCAAGAAGCCTTCCCTGGACCCGGCAATGTTGGTAAATTATCGTCCGGTCTCCAACCTTCGTTTTGTGGCGAAGGTTGTTGAGAGTGTGGTTGCGCAACAGCTCCCCCAGCACCTGGATGAAACGACGTATCTGGATCCGTTCCAGTCGGGCTTCAGGCCCGGGTACAGCACGGAAACGGCATTGGTCACGTTGGTTGATGATCTCTGGAGGGCTCGGGGCAGGGGGTGCTCCTCTGTCCTGGTCCTGTTAGATCTCTCAGCGGCTTTTGATACCATCGACCATGGTATCATGCTGCACCGGTTGGAAGAGTTGGGGGTGGGAGGCACTGTGTTGCGGTGGTTCTCCTCCTTTCTCTCTGACCGGTCGCAGTCTGTGTTGACAGGGGGACAGAGGTCGACCCCGAGGCCCCTCATATGTGGGGTGCCGCAAGGGTCGGTCCTCTCGCCTCTCCTGTTCAACATTTATGTGAAGCCGCTGGGCGAGATCATCCGTGGTTTCGGGGTGGAGTACCATCAGTACGCTGACGACACCCAGCTGTACATCTCCACCCCGGATCACCCCAACGATGCCCTTGAAGTGATGTCCCGGTGCCTGGAGGCCGTACGGATCTGGATGGGGAGGAACAGGCTCAGGCTCAACCCATCCAAGACCGAGTGGCTGTGGTTTCCGACGTCCCGATATAGGCAGTTGACGCCATCACTGACTATTGGGGGCGAATCATTGGCCCCCACGGAGAGGGCTCGCAACTTGGGCGTCCTCCTGGATTCACGGCTGTCTTTAGAAGAGCACTTGACGGCCGTGACTGGGAGGATTTTTCATCAGGTTCGCCTGATTCGCCAGTTGCGTCCCTTTCTGGATCGGGACTCGTTACGCACGGTCACTCATGCCCTCGTCACCTCCCGCCTGGACTATTGCAATGCTCTCTACATGGGGCTCCCCTTGAGGAGCACCCGGAGGCTCCAACTGGCGCAGAGTGCGGCCGCGCGGGTGGTAATGGGAGCGACGTGGCGCTCCCATGTGACACCTCTCCTGCGCGAGCTGCACTGGCTCCCGGTGGTCTTCCGGGTGCGCTTCAAGGTTTTGGTTACCACCTTTAAAGCGCTCCATGGCTTAGGACCTGGTTATCTACGGGACCGCCTACTACCACCAATAGCCTCCCACCGGCCAGTTCGCTCTCATAGAGAGGGACTCCTCCGGGTGCCGTCAGCCAAACAATGTCGGCTGGCGACCCCTAGGGGGAGAGCCTTCTCTGTGGGGGCACCTACCGTCTGGAATGAGCTCCCCCCGGAGATACGGAGGATCCCGGATCTGCGCACCTTCCGCCGCGCTGTGAAGACCTTTTTATTCCAGCAGGCGGGCTTGGCCTAATCTCTTCCCTTTTAAATATGTAAATTTTAATCTGTTTTTAAATTATTGGGGTGTTTTAATCTGTCTGGGCCAAAATAATTTAATTTGATTTTATCTGGTTTTTAAATTTTTTATGTCTATGTTATTTTATTGTTTGGCTGTTCACCGCCCTGAGTCCTTCGGGAGTAGGGCGGTATACAAATCGAATAAATAAATAAATAAATAAAAAATGATCGCCAAAATCCACGTTCTCGGGGTACAGGTACCGAAGCATCCAATTTTCCCAGCGCATAGTCCACAAATGGTTTCCAAATTTTCCAGAAAATATCTTCTTTATAGTCACCATTTCTAAATTTAATATCACATGTCATTTTATCGTTTAAAGCTAATTTCCACATTTCACAATACCATTCTTCTATTTTAAAATTCACATCTAATTTCCAATATCTGGCTATTATAATTCTACCCATTATAATCATAATTCTAATCAATTCTTTCTCATATTTGTTGGTTCTATTTCCTTAATTATCAACAGTAATATAGTTTCTGGTCTCATTATTATTGCTTTCCCCATCATTTCAAATATCATTTCCTCCAATTGTTGCCAAAACTTTTTAACTTTATCACATTTGTACCACATATGTTCATAAGTCCCTAATTCCATATCACATCTCCAACATTGTTTACTAATTTTTTTATCCATCAATGACAATCTTAATGGAGTCAAATACCATTTCCAAACAACCTTATAATTATGCTCTTTAATCCTTACAGATAAAGTCTTCATAATTCTACTCTTCCAATTCACATTCCGATCTAAATCTGATATTTTAATATTGTTCTTTTTCCCAATTCATCTTCATCACCCTTTGTGGTTTTCCATCAAAATTTATAATCTTATATATCTTACTAACGAGTCCCTTTAGCCCAATTTCATCTTTCATAATTTGGAATACTAAATATTCAAATTCAGTTTTACTTCTACTTATCGAACAATTGTCCCTTACCTTCTTAGTCCATTTTTCTATCTGTATTTTTTCAAACCAGCCTAAACCCAATTTTTCAATGATTTCTTTTTTCCTCCTTTCATTTTCTGAAGTTTTTAACCAATCTATTATAGTTTGTATATTTTCATCTTCCATTACCCTATCACGACTTATATTAGTTTTAATCGGCCAATTTTCAGTTGTCTTCCCTAAGAAAATTATATCTGGAATTAAAATTTTAACAAATTTGTTCCAAATTTTACTCAGTAACCAATAGCTATTAATTACACATTTTGATTTTGCTTTATCTAAAAACCATGTTGAGCCAAATCTCTTGATGTCCTTTAATTCTAAATCTCTCCAATGACTATCTTCACCTTTAAATATTTTTACCACAGTCCGAATAGCATAAGCCCAATAATAATTGAGTAGTTTGGGGATTCCTAATCCACCTTCCTTTTGATTTTGATACCACATTTTCTTCACTAATCTAGGTCTTTTCCCACCATTGCAAAATTTATCCAATTTCTTCTGATATCCTTCAATATCTTTCTCTGTCAAGTTTAACGGTAACATCTCAAATAAAAAATTAAACTTTGGCAACAACATCATCTTACACATTGCAATTCTACCAAACCAAGACAACTTTATCATTTTATATTTATCTATCTTTTTCTCAATTTCATTCATCACCACATCATAATTTAGTTTTTTCATTTCTTTAACTTTGAGTGAAAGTGTTATGCCCAAATATTTCAATGTTTTTTTAATCCTTATCCCAAGTTGTTCTTGCATATTCTTCCACTCCTTACCATTATTATTCATTAATAGTTCAGATTTTGACCAATTTATTTTCAAACCTGTCATTTCCTCAAATTCTTCCAAATGCTTATGTATCTTTTTCAAATCTTTCTCTATATCTTTCAAAATAATCAAAGTATCATCCGCATACAGATTTATCTTATATCCCTTATACCCTTCCAATTCTTCATCTTTTTCTATCATTTTAGTCAAAATTTCCATAACTAATAAAAATAATGTTGGAGACAGGGGACATCCTTGTCTCGTACCCGCTTCCAATCTTATCTCTTTTGTCAGCCTTCCGTTCACCTTCACTCTTGCACTACTTTTTTGATACAGTTTTGAAATAACATGTATAAACTTATTACCAAAACCTAGTACCTCAACAATTGTTTTAATAGTTTCCCATTGTACAGAGTCAAAAGCTTTAAAAATATCTAATGATATTATACCTATTTTATCAGCATTATATTCAGCAACATCTATAATATTTAATACTCTTCTGGCAATATCACTCATGTATCTATCCTTCACAAAACCTACTTGGTTATAACTTATATATCTATCTATAAATCTACTTAATCTATTACTTATAATGGCAGTAAATATCTTTGCATCTTGATTAATTAAGGAGATGGGCCGATAGGACTCAATCCTTTCTAAGTCTTTATCTGGTTTAGGGATTATAGATATCACCGTTCTGTTCCATGACAACGGAACTTCTCCACCATGTAAAATTCCATTAAATAGTTTTTGCAATTTTGGTATTATTATTTCCTTAAATTCTTTATAAAACTCAGCAGGTAATCCATCTTCACCTGGAGCTTTCCCTAATTTTATTTTTTGTATTACTCCATTAATCTCATCTTGTGTTATATCTTCTTCCATTAAATCTTTATATGTTTGGTCAATTTTCACAACATGTTTTTCTAAATAACTTCTCAATTTTCCCCGATCAATTAATTTTTTCGAATATAAATTTTGAAAAAAGTTCCTGACCACTTCACATTTTTCTAATTTTTTATATCATCTTATACCCTTATCATCTATCAAGGCTCCAATTTCTCTCTTCTCTCTTTTATTTTTCGCCATCCTTGCCAATAACTTAGAGTTTTTATTGCTAAATTCAAAAAAAATCCTATTTAAATATCTCATATTCTTTTTTACCAATTCTATATCTTCTTCTATCAATTTATTTTTTAGCAAATTTAATTCCTCCAAAAAAAAATTTTCTTTAGTAAGCAAAAATTGATTTTCCAATTCCTTAATCTGGCTTTTATCTTTTTCAATTTTGTTTTTATAATTTTTATATTTTCTGCTTGATAACTTGATACTTTCCCCTCTAAACACTGCTTTCATCGCATCCCAAACAATTTCAAATTTAACCTCTCCATTATCATTCAATCTCCAACATTCTTCCCATTTTTTAAATATCCATTTTTTATCCTCCTCATTTTTATACAGTTTTTCATCATATCTCCAACAACTTCCTTTTTTCTCAAAATTAAAATCTATTTCCATCGTAACTTCTGCATGATCAGAATCCTTAAAAATTCCCACATCTATCTTATCCACACTATTCAACAAATCTTTAGAAACTAAGATATAGTCAATTCTTGAATATGTATTATGTATCTTAGAGTAAAAAGTGTACACTCTTTCAGTTCCTTTCACTTCTCTCCAGACATCCACCATGCCGTTTTGAAACATCCATTTATTTAAGGTCCCCATTTTATTTGCTCCTCCACAACGAGTGGGGTTAGTACTATCTATTTTATCTCTAATTAAATTA
Organism: Pituophis catenifer annectens; assembly: GCF_029215685.1. Lineage (NCBI taxonomy): Eukaryota > Metazoa > Chordata > Lepidosauria > Squamata > Colubridae > Pituophis > Pituophis catenifer. The sequence continues at coordinate 172,051,056 of NW_027256881.1, forward strand.
AAATCCCCAGCCACAATTACTTTCCCTACACTTTCAATTTCCAAAATTTTAGTTATTTTTTCAAGAAATTCTTTTTGCTTCCCATTTGGTAAATATAAATTAACCAGTGTCACTTTTTCCTCATTAATATTTCCCACAATTATTACATATCTTCCTTCTTCATCCACAGTTACTTGTTCTTTTTCAAAATATACCCTATCTGATATCAGTGTAGCAACTCCTCTAGCTTTTGAAGTTCCAAAAGATTTTTCATAAATTTGCATACCTTTTATATACATTTTATTTCTGATGGGTTTCTTGCAAAAATAATATATCTGGTAGATCTCTTTTAATTTTAAGTTCCAATCGTCTTCTCTTGATCTGATTCCCTGTACCCTTCACATTCCATGTCATTATTTTTATTAAACCCATTTAAACTGTAACTTTTTTAATCCTTTCCCCTCCTCTTCCTTTCTGTGCCCAAATCCACGCACCAATCTCCCACATTCCAAACAACATTCAACATAGAAGAAAAAAAATAAAAAAAAATAAAAAAGGACAAAAGACACATCAAACATTGAATAACAAACATTCTTCCTCCCCCACATCCTCAATTGGTTTCCGCCTCTATAAAGAGAGTGGGGGAGAGGGGACGTGCTAATGGTCGGGTCACTTCTTTCGGGTAATCTACTTAAATTCATCTCTCAAAGAAAAGAGTGGTAACTTCTCCCCGCACTCAGCTTCCTGCAATTCTTTTTCAAGATCCTTGAATTTCTTTTCCGCTCCATCTCCCATTATATCATCACGACTTTTCTTTTGTTCAACCATCGCAGGTGAGATTTCCTTCCGCTTTAATCCTTTAGGATCTTGTCCTCCAGCAGCCCCTTTTTCTTCTGGTGTTGATGTTTTTACATATGTTCCACCCATCTTGAGCATTTGATCTTTTATCTCTGTTACGTCCTCATACTTTACAATCAATCCAAGTTCATGTAAGTATAACACTGCATCTGTTTCCAAAGTAATTATTTGCATTCTTCCTTTATAAAAAAATTTTAGTTGCTGTGGCGGTCTCCAGTTATATTTAATTCCATTGTCTCTCAGAACCTTTGTAATTGGCTTCAAAAAAAATCTCCACGCCCTTTCTTCTCTTGATATATCCGGAAAGACTTGAATAATTTTCTCCTCAAATTTCAAAGCTTCACCCATCTCTCTCACTTTCACCATCACTTCCAATTTGTCACTAAGATTTGCAAATCTGACAAGTACATTTCTATTTAAGCCGTTTTGTCTTTTAAACCCAATTCTAAAAACACTTGCCAGATTTGTTGCTGTAAATGTGATTTGTGTATCCAGATCATTGAGCCATTTTAAAACTCGTTGTTTCAAATTGTCCACTTTTTCTTCTTGAATTCCTCGAATAATCAGATTATATTTCCTCGCTTCTTCTTCCAAAAGACAAATTTTTTTATCTTGTTCATTTTTAAAAAAGATTTCTCCAATTTGCCAATCTATCTTTGCATCATGTGTATGAATCTGCTCAATTTCATCTTTAATTATTGTCATTTCTGCTGTTTGCTTTGCAAAATGTTCATTCATTTCTTGCTTCATTCTTTTAATTTCCAATGTCATATTATCCATACTATCTGACAGTCCTGATATCTTTTCACTAATTTTAGTTAAGGCCACAGCAACTTGTTGCATTTCTAAAGATTGTTGGGTCGCCATTTTTTAATAAGTTTTAATTATCCACTGGATTTTACTTTTCTTGCTTTCACCAGTTCAGCAAATCTTTTAGAGCCAAGATTTGTTAGGTGAACTCCAAAAGTCACATTTTCTTTGATAATATTCCTTTGGTAACTGTCTAAATAGAGGAGCCTTTCAGACAGCAACTCCTTAGACAGATTCCAAAGTTAATCCAAACCTATATTGCTGTTAAGGGGCACAATGCTCAGCGGTTAAAGACAGATTTGTCAGCTGGAAAACTGATAGCCTGGATTCAAGACCCAAGCATGACAGGGTGAGCTCATGTTCTTGCCCCAGCTCCTGCCAACCTAGCAGTTTAAAAGCATGCAAATATGAGTAGTAGGTACTATTTTGGTGGGAAGGTAAAAACATTCTGTGAGCCTCGGGTATAGTCATGCTGGCCACATGACCACAGAAGTGTTCTATGATAACATTGGCTCCCTCAGCTAGGAAACAGAGATGAACACTGCCCCCAGAGATGACACAACTGGACAGGGGAAACCTTTAGCCTTAGCTTTTTAAATTGCTGCCACCTGTATATAATGTTTCCATACTACATTCTCCACCATTGAAGTACATAATAACAGTAAAACAGTAATAAGTATTTCACAACGTGCAAAACCAAACCCCAATTATGAAAGCATATCTAATCAAATTAACCAAGCCAACATAAATATGTTTCTAAACCATTTTAACAAGCTATGTCGTAAGAAAAGTGAGCTTCCAAAAGTTGAATTTGCCAGAAGATGACTAATATTCTGATTGTGCCTTCTCAATCCTCATAAGTGTTGCTGATGATTTCCCATTTGGGATAACTGAATGAGTCTTCCTGCTTTCTGCTGTTGCAGAGGAATTTAGGTAACCAGTTTTCAGGCAGTAAGAGAAGTGAACAAGTTCAATTAAGAGATAGCTCAATGGGGGAGTTTAAATGCAAAGTCTACAACAATTTTTCAAGCTTTGGAATGTTCAGCCTGAATGCAGCAGCTATCTGTGACTCACTAAAACAGCTGTGTGATTGTGGAAACAGAAGCAGCTGATTTAATAAATCACAGATTGGTTCTGCATTTGTGTTGCAAAAACTCCAATGCACCACTTCCTGGGGTAATCCAACATATTGCACAGTTTAAACAACTAGATCACAAGTGTCAAACTCGCTGTGTCATGTTGCCATCATGTGATATTTCATGACATTTTTTCCCTTCGCGGAGCTGGGGTAGCCATGACCTGCACATGACACATCTGGCCCATGGACCGCCAGTTTGACACCCCTGAACTAGATAATGGATTCCCATCAATAGCTGCTTGCCAGTGTTCTCTAACTAAGTCTGTTCAATGATCATCTGAAGCCATGGTTCTCCTAGATTTGGGAACAGTTCTAAGGACTTGCCCCCTTGTCTGATTTTGAATCTCTAACAGATTAAGTCAGTTCTTCCAGACTGTGGAACCCAAATTTATATGACTAATTCAGGGACCCAGCATGATTGTCCTTCCAAGTCTAAAGGTAAAGAAATGGGGGGATCCACCAGGTGTTGTTGTAAGTATAGTATGGCAAGAACACTAAGCCAACAATCAATCAATCAGAATAGAGCTGGAAGGAACCTTGGAGATCTTCTAGTCCAACCCCCTGCTCAAACAGGAGACCCTGTACCATTTCAGATAGGTGGCTGTGTAGTCATTTCTTAAAAACCTCCAGCAATGAAGCACTATAACTTCTGAAGGCAAACTGTTTCACTGATTAATTGTTCTCACTGTTAGGAAGTTTCTCCTTAATTCCAGATTGCTTCTCTCCTTGATTAGTTTCCTTCCATTGTTTCTTGTCTTGCCTTCTGGTGCTTTGGAAAATAAGTTGACCCTTTCTTTGTGGCAGTCCCTCAAATACTGGAATACTGCTATCATGTCCCCCTAGTCCTTTTCTCTAAACTGGCCATACCCAATTCCTGCAACCGTTCTTCATACGTTTTTGTCTCCAGGCCCTTAATAATCTTAGTTGCTCTTCTTTGCACTTTTCCCAAAGTCTCAGTATCTTTTTTGTAATGTGGTAGCCAAAACTGGATGTAGTATTTCAGGTGTGGTCTTACTAAGGATTTATAAAGCAGTACTAATATATCACATGACTTTGATTCTATGCCGCTGTTTATACAACCAAGGATTGTATTAGCTTTTTTGGCTGCTACAACGCATTGCTGACTCATGTTTAAGTGATTGTCCACTATGACTCCACAGTCCCTCTCACAGTTATTGTTTTTGAGCCAGGTTTCACCTAAGCTGAATTTTATTTTTATTTATTTATTTTGTCAAGCATGTGTTTTATGACAGATACAAGTGTAAACATAATTATAAATACATGAAAAGGATATGAATAAAAGAAAACATTAGGACAGGGATGGTAGGCACACTGGTGGGCTTATGCACGCCCCTTACAGACCTCTTAGGAATGGGGTGAGGTCTACAGTAGAGAGTCTAAGGTTAAAGTTTTGGGGATTTGGGGAAGAAACCAGAGTCAGGTAGTGCGTTCCAGGCATTGAAGTCGTTTTTTCTGCAGTCTAGTTTGGATCGGTTTACCATGAGTTTGTATCTATTGTGTATTCTTGTATTGTTTTGGTTAAGTATTCATTGGCTGGTAGGACATTGTAGCAGATGATTTTATGTAATATGCTTAGGTCAGACTGAAGACAGCAAAGTTCTAAGTTGTCTAAGCCCAAAATTTCGAGCCTGGTGGCATAAGGTATTTTGTTGCAAGCCGAGGAGCGGAGGACTCTTCTTGTGAAATATCTCTGGACTCGTTCAATTGTATTAATGTCCGATATGCAGTGCGGGTTCCAGATAGATGAGCTGTATTCAAGAATTAGTCTGGCAAAAGTTTTGTATGCCCTAGTTTGCAGTACAATATTACCAGAGAAGAAACTATGCAAGATTAGGTTAACAACTCTTAATGCTTTTTTAGCAATGCTGTTACAGTGAGCTCTGGCAGTTAAATCATTTGAGATGACTACTCCAAGGTTTTTGACAGTGTAAGGGTTGTCTGTTAGGTCATATCTGTCCAGCTTGTATTTTGTGTTCTGATTTTCTTTGCTAATGTGTAAGACAGAGCATTTGTTGGTTGAGATTTGGAGTTGCCAATTGTTTGACCATTCTGACACATAGTCAAGGTCTTTTTGTAGAGTAGCAGCATTGTCAGTGGTGTTGAATAGTTTTACATCATCCGCAAAGAGAACGCAGTTGCTTATAATATAATTGCAAAGGTCATTTATATAAAGTATAAAGAGTCTGGGTCCTAAAACTCTGCCTTGGGGGACACCGCTGTTAACAGGTGCAGGGTTAGATAAGGCGTTCCCTATTTTGACTACTTGCTGCCTGTTTGATAGGAATGCAGCTGTGCACTTATGCAAGAATCCGGAAATGCCATAAGATTTTAGTTTTAGAAGTAGCTTGTCATGTACCACTGAAATGAAGGCTTTATAGAAGTCTATATAAATTGCATCTATTGATTTACCCTGGTCAAGTTTTGAAGTCCATTTGATTATGCAGTGTAATAGTTGCAGATTGCAGGACAATTTTTTTCTAAAGCCAAATTGCTTGTTAAAGAGTAGGTTGTTAGTCTCTAAGTAGAAGGTAATGGATTGGTTTATGATTGATTCCATGACTTTGCAGGTGACACAACATAATGAGATTGGTCTGTAATTATCAACTAGGCTGGGATCACTCTTTTTGAAGATGGGGATGACCGTGGCTCGTGACCATAAGTTAGTTAAGGAGCTGGTTCTGAAAGATATTTCGTAGATTATGCTAAGTGATTCTGCTATGGTGGTTGAGAGCTTCTTTAGGAAGTAGGCACATAATCCATCAGGGGCAATCGATAGAGATGGTTTTAGGTTGCGTAGTGGCTTTTCAACAGCATCTTCTGTGAAATCGACATGTAGTAGATCGTTGTGAGTAGTTGTGGTACGATTGGGAAATGAGGGGTATGAGCCATTGCTGTTTACAAAGACTGAACTGAAGAATGTGTTGAAGAAGTTGCCCTTAACAGTTTCATCATTACAGTCTTTCTCGTTTGGTCCTTTTAGTGGTGGGATGGATCTTGAGTCTTTAAGTTTGTTGTTTATGAAATTGTAGAAGGCCTGGGTGGATTTAGTGCGTATTAGGTTTTCCTCTTGTTTGCTGTGGTAACTGATGCATTCTGCCTTTATCTGTTGGCATACGGTTTTGTAGCAACTTTTGAAGTTAACTACGTAGCCAGTTTTGTTTTTGTGCCAAAGAGGGTTTTTTGGTCTGAAGCTTCCTTATTGTTATGGGTAATTTATTTTTCCTGGTTTTGGGGTTTATTAGTGGTACGTATAGTTTGATGATTCTTTTGACTTCTTGCAAAAAAAAATGTTATAATGGTCTTCAGCAGTGATGCAACCAAGGAATAGAGTTTGACAATCAAGAGATGAAAGGTCATCAGTTATGAGATCATAGTTGGCTTTTCTAAAGTTATACTTTGGGATTCCGTCATTTTGATTGTCTATGTGAGGACGTAAGTTAAGATAAAAGTCTATCATGCTATGGTCACTGTTGGAAAAGGGTTCTTTTATTTGTAGTCCATAAGTTGAATTTAAACTGTTGCAGAAGATGAGATCAAGGCAGTTGTTAAGTCTAGTGCTATTAGTTACTAGTTGATCTAGTCCCAGATTAGTTATAGCATTGTACAAGGTTGCATGTATGGGTTCAGTTGTACATTCGTTTAGGGTCCAATTAATAAGAGGTAGATTTAGGTCACCAAGAAAGATAAGAGGGTGTGGGCAGGAGGCTGCCCATGTTAGTAGTGATGTTAGTTTGTTCGCATGTACAAGGTCTTAATCAGGGGCTCTGTAACAGAGTATGAAGCGAATTGTGGTGTTTAAGGAAAGGTCGCATATGATGGTCTCAGGAAGAGCTAACTCCTGGGGAACTTGAATATTTTTTAGATTTAGGAATTATTTATAGAAGACAGCAACACCACCCCTTCTGCGGATTTCACGGTCAGACCTGTACACGTGATAGTCTCTTACTGTGGTCTCTTACTGTGAGTCTGGTAATGATGAATTCAGCGATGTCTCACATACAAATATAATGTCGAAAATAGTCATATTTAGTAGGAGGAAGAATTCTGGTATTTTGTTTAAGAGGCTTCGTGAATTAAGTAATTTGCATTTAAGGTCTGTGGCGGTGGATTTTGAGGAAGTTAGGGGTGTACATACCTAGTGTTGGTTGTTGGGGTGGTGGTTATTGGGGTGCCAACCGTTGTTCTTACTTTTAATACAGTCGGCACGGTAATCAATATATAAGTCCGTTTCTCCCCAGTTTTGGCGTATTTTGAGTTCAGCACGTAGTTAACGGGAGCGGATTCTTTGAAGTGTAGATAGGTCTGGCCTTGAGCGAAGTTTGTTATAGTTTGAGTTGTTTCTTGCAATTGAGTTGATGATATGAATGAATTTCCTTTTGCTGGTCTCATTTTTGCAAATTACTCTGCAGAAACATGGGGCCACTGAGCCATCACCGTATTTAAACTCAGGGCTATCTCGGGAAACATCAATGATTTCTTCTGGGGAGATGGATGGTGTCTTACAATTGCTGATGAAGTCGCATATTTTTGTAATATCATTAGAGTTATTGGTGCCATCAAGACCAAATAAAATGGCATTGTGATGTTTTTGTTCTCGTTCAATGGCATCTTTGATGAGTAAAGAAATGTCATTTGTTGGGTAGGTGGCTGGTTGTGGTAGAAGTTGTTGTTGTGGTTGTTGTTGCTGTTGTGGTTGAGGTTGTTGAATTGGGATAGAATTTTGATTTACTGGATGTTCGTTTTTCTGTGTTGTATTTTTGTTTTCAAGAGATACTAAGCATGATTCTATGTTGGTAATGTTGGTAAGGGATGATAATAAATGTGTTTCTATCTTGTTAAAGGATGATAGTTGTGTTTCCATGGTGTTGATCTTATCGGACATGAAATTTGTGGATTTTTGTAGAAATTGGATTGTCTTTGGTATATCCCAAGCATGATTGATGGGCGTATGTATTGCACATGTAGCATTTTATGGTAATCTCATTCTCCTTGGAGGGATCTGTACATAGAAAGCATTTGTATGAGTCATTTGTGACATTGGTAGAGATGTCTTTATTTTTAATTGAGCCATTAGTAGAGATATCTATCTTTTTGTTTGGTTGTTTGTTTGGTTGTTTGGTTGTTTTTTCTTGGCATGGTAGATTTGTGACTGATCAATAAAACTAACTAATCAATGATCAATAAAACTAATTAATAGATGTAATATATGCTCTATTCAATCAGTTAATAAAAGGTCAGTAAACAATGTCACCCTAATCAACTAAACATTAACACTAATGTCCCTTGTGGAGTGATTTTTTGTTGCTGTCCTTTGTGTTGTGTTATAGTCTTCCGGTGGGAAGATTTTTAAAATGGTGGTAGATTCAAATCAAATCAAGTTTAAAATGGTGGAGGAAATTTCGATGGTAGTTTAAATTTATGTGGAAGTTTGGAGGAGCGTTTTAAGGTAATCAAAATCCTCACGGAGTCAGAGCTAAGGAGAATCAAGGAGGATCACATTCTTAAATGAGCAGGCTGTTCAGGGAATCCCTATCACGGCGTTTTGAATCCTCACATAGCCTTCTCTTGGGGGAATCCTCACGTAGTCTTCTCTGGGGGGAATCCTCACGGAGCTTTCTCGGTGCTTTGTGGAATCCCTCTCACGGAGAATCTCTCTCACAGGGAATCCCTCTCACGGAGCCTTTGCTGCATTTCAGGAAATCAGCCTTCTCTGAGAGGAATCCTCACAGAGCCTTCTAGGCACTTCGGGGAATCTCTCTCACTGAGCCTTCTCGGCGCTTTGGGAGATTCCTCTCACTGTGCTTCAGGGAATCCCTCTCCTGGTGCTTTGAGGAATCCCTCTAACAGAGCCTTCTCGATGCGGAGCATTCAAAGTGCTTCGGGGAAACCTCACAGAGCCTTCACTGTGCTTCAGGGGATCCTCATGGAGCTTTCTTGGTGATTTGGGGAAGCAAATCATGGAGCCAGTGTCGATCACTGTCAATTTTCAAGCAATTCGGTTTCAGATTCAGATCACAAAGGTAGGGATGCAGTGGGTTGGTAGTGTGTGGTGGACATCAGAGCAAGAGCCTCAACACTCTACCTGGTTGCCGCCATCTTGGATTTTATGGATGTTGTTGGCCCATTATTCAAGTTTGTCAAGATCTTTTTGGATCCTGAGCTTGTCTTTTGGGATATTGGCTATTTCTACCAGCTTAGTGTCATCTCAGATTTGATGAGTTCCCCTTCTATTCCCTTATTGAAGTCATTTATGAAGATATTGAAGAGTACTGGGCCTAAGATGGATTCTTGTGGTACCCAACTGCTTACTTCCCTCCGTACAGATGTAGTACCATTAAGAACTACTCATTGAGTACTGCAGCCAAAGTGGAGAAAGTAATAAAATCTGGAAAGGAATGTCTTCAGCTGTCTTCATTTCCAAGTGGAAATCAAGCAAGATTATCATGCAAAAGTTCAAAGAAGGCAATGTGTTTGAGGAATTTAGTTCAGCTTCTTTAAAATCTAGCAATCGCCTTACAACTGTAATGGCAAGTCTAACTCAGAGAACTTTGATAGGCCTCTGCCCACTTGGGATCATGGAACATTGAATCGGCTCGAGTCCTTGACCTCAAATGCTTTAAAGAGGTTTCTCTCTGGGATAAGCAAAAGGCTAGGCTGGAGTGGAGGAAGACTTGACTGCCCCACTCTGCAGTTCTTCTGAGTGAATGTCTCTACTAAATAAATTGAACTCAGCAACTTTAATGTCCCCTTCCAACTTTGAAATCCAATGAATCCTATGGATCTTCAGAAGACACAAAGAAACAGTCTTTATAAAATTGCATGTTAAAAAAAAGGCAAGAAAAAACCATGATTGAACATATGTGGTAGATTAATTAATGAATAGCCCCTATTGTCTTTAAATGAACTTTATCGTGAAGTTGCATATTTTTAGTTATTTGATGCCTTTGGACAGAAATAATTCATTATCTGATCTAGCTAATTGATCTTCATCACAATAGAAGATGGGAAGACTGTTCTTTTCTTTAAAATCTATAAGTTCAACTCCATTCTTAGGTCCATACAACTGGTGCACAGCAGATTCATTGTTTGGCCAAGTGCAATATAGATGTATAGGACCCTTGCCCTTAGTGGAATCTACCCTGCAGGAGTGGGATAAACCAAATGTGACAAGTTGAAAAAAACAGTTGGAGCATGAGATTAGAATCAGAGAGAATGGACCATTTAATTGAGTCAAACTCCCGATTTATGCAAGAATCCAAATTGATCCCAGACAGAGAGCTACTTAGGCTGTACTTAAACACATCTGGCAGGGGAACTTACCTTGAAAAATAGGTGTCATGATTGACTCGCTACACATCCCTACTCGCAAACAGACAACAGTAATGTGATGGGGGAGGGAAGGCATTGAAATGTAAGTGAGGTTTGGGAGGGACCTCTGGAATGCAAGTGTGCCGCCTGGAAGCGTGAGACAGACGCAAACCCCAAGGTCATTGCCTGGGAACGTCCAAGATAGACAAGCTGTTTCCAAAATAAAGCAAGTGCAACCAATTGGTGGACAATGGACAAAGGGAGGTCCAGGGGGCAGGGGAAAGAAAAAAAATTCCTATGCTGTTTGCATGTGAAAATGTCACACCTGGCTTTTCTACTTCTGTACCCATAATGGCTTTTATACTGTTGGAGAAAAAAATGTCCTGGGAGTTTCTTTTGCTGTTTAATGCAGTGGGATGGTTGACAATAGGTTCCATTATTGAGTAGAAAGAGCACTAATTTTGAGTAATTGCTATTAAATTAATAGAAAACTCCTATAGGTAAACATCTACCTATTTCTGATATTTTCATCCTGAGAGAATTTTCCTCTTAATATTTGATTAGCCTATCAAGCAATTCCAATACTTCTTCCAAATCTTGTGGAATATAATTTCTACTTTCTTCTCCAGGAGAAAATAATGTTTCTGATTATAACTGAATTGTACACCTATCCTGCATACTTTTCAGTCCCATCTTGCTGGTTATTTATTGATATATAAATTGGGTATTTTTTGAAAAAATTGCAAAGAACAAGATGTGTTCAGGCATTCTAGTTGAAATTGAATTGAAAATGCAATACCTTTTGGTTTTCAGCATGGAAGAATGTGAGGCTCTCTGCACACGCCTGGCTATCATGGTAAATGGACATTTCCAGTGCTTGGGTTCATTACAGCATATAAAAAGCAGGTTGGTAAAATATTTCTTTTGTGACAACTCTTACTTTGCTGTCCAATTGAGCAAGAAGTAAAGTGTATAAGAGCAATTTTTGCTCTAAGGGGGGAAATGGTACAAAATTACCAAACAAGCTTTGTGGATAAGTGAACCAAGATGATATAATAAAGTTATTGCATTCTATCACATCTTTGTATCATAACTTAGATATTCAGAGCAAGATTTGTCACATTCAAGTATCAAAGGATAAACATAAGACACAGCATAGATAGGAACTCTACCTACACAAACCACTGATGCTGCAGCACTTAGATCATTCTAACCTTCTGAAATTTCAAGCTGACCCAGATCCTTAATGTGCTTGTGGTTGTACTAGGAAATATGCTTCATTTATTTATTTGTTTGTTTGTTTGTTTGTTTGTTTAGATTTATATGCCGCCCTTTCACTGAGAGGACTCAGGGCGGCTCACAACAATAAAACAGAAAAATAAAACAAAAACTCCGGGTTAAAAGTTACACATAAAATCCCTAAAATCAATTAAAATCCATTTTAAAACCCCCATCAGTCCAGGCCGGCCAGGCAAAATAGCCACGTTTTTAGTTCGTGGTGGAAAGAGCAAAGGTCAGGGCCATCCGGAGCTCCAGGGGGAGCTGATTCCAGAGGGTAGGTGTGCCCACAGAGAAGGCCCGCTCCCTAGGGGTCACCAGCCGACACTGTTTGGCCGACAGCACCCCAAGTAGGCCCTCTCTGTGGGAACGCACCGGGCAATGGGGAGCTGTTGCTGGCCGCAGAAGGTCCGCCAAATACCCCGGTCCTAAGCCATGTAGGGCTTTATAGGTAATCATCAGCACCTTGAATCTCACCCGGAGGGCAACCGGTAACCAATGCAGGTCGTGCAGGAGGGGTGTAACATGAGAGCATTGGGACACTCCCATCACTACCCGTGCGGCTGCATTCTGCACCAGCTGAAGCCTCCGAGTGGTCTTCAGGGGCAGGCCCATGTAGAGAGCATTGCAGTAGTCAATCCGGGAGGTGACCAGCGCATGAGTGACCATCTCGGTCCAGGTAGGGGCGCAACTGGCGCACCAGATGAATCTGGGCAAATGCCCCCCTGATCACGGTCGTAACATGATCTTCCAGAGACAACTGTGAATCCAGGAGGACGCCTAAGTTGCGCGCCCTGTCAACAGGGGGCGACACCTCACCCCCTATAACCAGTGGTGGAGCATCCCCATGGAACCGAGATGCTGGTACCCACAGCCACTCCATCTTGGCAGGGTTGAGCCGAAGCCTGTTCCTCCCCATCCAGAGCCACACCACTTCCAGGCACCGGGACATCACATCGAGGGCATCGCTGGGCTGATTTGGGGTGGATAAAAAAAGTTGGGTATCATCAGCATACTGATGACACCCCACCCCAAAACCACGGATGATCTCCCCCAGCGGCTTCATATAGATGTTGAACAAAAGGGGAGAGAGGACCGACCCCTGGGGCACCCTGCACGTAAGGGGCCTCGGGGCCGACCTCTGTCCCCCTGCCAACACCGCTTGTGAACGCCCCGTGAGGTAGGATGAGAACCACCGTAAAACAGTGCCTCCCACCCCTAACCCCTTGAGGCGTTGCAGTAGGATACCATGGTCGATGGTATCAAAAGCCGCCAAGAGATCTAACAGGACCAGGACAGAGGAATGTCCCCTGTCCCGAACCCTCCAGAGATCATCAACAGGCGCGACCAATGCTGTCTCCGTGCTGTACCTGGGCCTGAAACCCGACTGGTACGGGTCCAGGTATATTGCTTCCTCCAGGGCCAACGGGAGATGATGTGCCACCACGCTCTCAACAACCTTCGTAATAAAGCAAAGGTTGGAGACAGGACGAAAGTTGTTCAATATAGCCTGATCCAAGGCAGGTTTCTTGAGGAGGGGTCTCACCACCGCCTCCTTCAAAGCAGCAGGGAAGCTCCTCTCACCCAAGGAAGCAGTAATCACTGCCTGGATCCAGTCACGTGTAACCTCCCAAGCCGAATAAACAAGCCAGGAGGGACACGGGTCCAACAAACACATGGTGGTACTCAGCTTCTCCATGATCCTGTCCACTTTCTCGGGAGTAACAGGATCGAACTCGTCCCAGATAACCAGACCCGTCGTCACCCCCCTCAACTGACCCTGCCCAGTCAGAGTCCAGCCCGTCCCGAATCTGAGCGATCTTGTCCAGCAGATGTTGGCTATACTCCTCGGCCCTCCCCCACATAGGGTCATCCCCCACTATCTGATTCAAAAGGGAGCAGGACACCCTAAACAGGCGGCCGGGCGATTATCTGCGGACGCGATGAGGGCAGAGAAGTAAAGACGCTTCACCGCCTCCATCTCCACTAGATAAGATCGCGTAAAGGATCTTAACTGTGCTCGGTCAGACTCGGAACGGCTGGATCTCCAACAACTCTCTAGGCCTCTCCTCTGCCGCTTCATCTCCCAGAGCTCCTCAGTAAACCAAGGGGCCAGCCAGGATCTGCGTCAGGTCAGAGGCCGCAAAGGCATGACCTGGTCGAGAGCCCCAGCGGTCACCTTTTCCCAGGCATCCACCAGAGTCTCGACTGGAGCATGGGAAAGAGAGACAGGTATAGTCCCAAGCTCTGTCTGGAACCGCTCAGGGTCCATCAGGCGCCTGGGGTGAAACCAGGTGGTCGGTCCCACATCCCAGCGGCAGGGGGTGGATAATGGAAGTCCAGCTGAAGGAGATAATGATCGGTCCATGATTGGTATACCCCCACCGAACTCACTACGCCACTGCTCCGAGATAAAAACGAGATCATGCGTATGTCCCCCCACATGAGTCAGGCCCTGAATTACTGAGTCAGGTCCATGGTTGCCATGGAAGCCATGGACTCCCGGGCCGCCACCAACGCCTCACCCAGGGAAGGCAGGTTAAAGTCCCCCAGAACAATGAGTCTGGGAAACTCAACCACCAGCCCCGATAGGGCGTCCAGCAGCCCGGGCAGGGCCGTTGGTACGCAGCTGGGAGATAGGTACGTAATCAACAGGCCCCACTGCCCTCGAGGACCCCATCTCATGAGTAGGGACTCACACCCATCCATCTGGGGAGCAGTGACCTCCCGCGGACTATGGGTCTCCCTAATAACAATCACCACTTCCCCACCCCTCCCCTGGGTCCTCAGCTGGTGTAGCACCCGAAAACCTGGTGGGCAAAGTTCAGTCAGGTGGGCACCTCCCTCCAAGCCTAGCCAGGTCTCCGTAATGCAAGCCAGGTCCGCATTTTCCTCCTCGATCAGCTCACTGATGAGGGGAGCTTTGTTAACCATGGACCTGGCGTTAAAATAAACCAGCTTGAGCCCAGAGGCCCTATCTCTCAAACCCCCAGGAAGGCAGGCAGAACCAGGAAGGCCGGAGTGGGCCACTGCTCGAAAATAGCGGGAGCGCGCTCCCAACCTCCGATACGGCCCTCCGTTCCTCCATCTGCGGCCATTCCCCATCACAACAGGGATCTGTGCCCCTCCCCCCTCCCCCGGAGTCTCAGGGGACCCCAAACCCGCTCCAACCTCACCGCGACCCTCCCCTGACCTGGACTGACAACAACCCGGGGGAGCCCCCCCAGCCACCCTCTGGGTATCATAACCCCTCCCCCTCCCTATTCTCCTTAAAAACCTAATTAAAAAAGAGTGTAAGACACTCCTTTTAAAAACCCCAAAACCCTTATGCCACCTCTCGGGATCCCAAGATCGGTCATTAAGGTACTTCTTGGCTAAGCCGGTGGGCCACCTCCAGGAATGGGGGGCATTCCTCAGAGCATACAAGTCCGTTCTTGCATAAGTCTGTACAGCCATCATCAGCCATGGGTATGGGTACGACAATGGTGAATCAGGAACGATGGAACAACAGAACAGGCCCAAGTTTCCTCAGCAATCAGGAATATCCCCTCCCCCTGATGCCCCCTCACAGCACCAGGGAGGGACATGAGATGACAAACATCGCCGCCCTCTCACTGCGGCGAAGTCCCCGTATTCGCTGGGAAATCTCTTGGGGTGAAACTCTTGGTCATTGCTGCCCTCTCACCGCAGCCCGGCCGGGTTCAGCTGGAAAAAACCCCAACCACCTTCTCATGGTGGCGGGAGTCATCGCCCCAGGAGATAGGCCAGTCCAAGGAGGAAAAAGGGAGATCCACAACCTCCAGGTCATTGAGGTCCAGGCACAATGGTCTTCAGGCACAATCCCCAGGATGATCCAAGTGGGGTAAGAGCTCCCAAAACCTGTGGGGTACAGGTGATCCGGCCAAGTTCTTACTGGTCTATTAGACCACCTCATCCCCAACGATGGAAATTGGGCATGCGGCTATCAATCCAAGGCGTAGCACGGGTCCCAAACAAAGGCGTCAAGGATCAAAATGCAGGCAAAAGCCATCAAGACACAAGAGACCATTTGGTTTTCTAGAAGTACTGCTTGGGATTATTAGAATTTTTATTGCATTTTGAATTTAATAAATTATACTTTTCATATTTTCCTCTAGATTTGGAAAAGGATTCACTGTGAAGATGCATTTGAATAACAGTGCGGACAGCACTGAGAAGCTGACTCTATTTTTACAAACAAACTTTCCAAATACATATTTAAGGGTACATATTTTTACATATCTATACTGTGAAATGCCTGGATGTCACATTAACAATTTAGAAATCTGGTTACATTTCTTTAGGCTTCAGGGAGATTTCTAACATGATGGAATATTCTTTCATGCACTTAAATAAGCAGAATATCAATAAGGCTAAGCTAAAGTGCAAAAAAAGTGCAATGAATTTTTTCATAGAAGAGAATGTAATAATGTGAGTGCCTGTTGTTCAGTCCAGCCACAAACTAAAAAGAGGCAAATTATTCTTGATTAATGCTCTGATAGAAATTGTAGCATCCTGAATTAACTGTAGCATTCACAAATATTACCAGCCAAAAGTTATCACATTTGTTCTATAAAATTAGAGTACACGGTGTGTTTTACAGGTTTTTTCCTCATTCACTTTTAAGGATGTCACCACATTCTTGTACAGAAAAATAACACTTTCAGAAATTTTTGGAAATTTGGTTGCGCCTGGTTCTAAGATCCTGGCAGCATAAAAGAAGCAAAGGCCAAAGTAGTTCCTGATTAATAGGACCTACTAACACTGGAGATTTTTTATTTATCAAATTTATAAGCACATAATGACTCTCATAGTTGATTCTCAAGCTCCTTGTAGAGTAGTTTGTAAAAATCATCCAGGATAATAGAGAAGGCCCTGTAAGAATAACTTCACGGAATGTAATGAAAGAACTGGCACAATCCTATAAAAATGCCAGCTACAAATGAATCAAGATTGGAAATATGTTGTCAGATGGTATTTGATTTAAAAAATCTGCATTTGTCTGCATTAAATCTTATTCATACAGGACCATCAACTGAACATGGTGGAATATCATATCCCAGTGTCTGCAGGAGGAGTGGCAAACATATTTCAACTTCTAGAAATGAACAAAGCAGTTTTTGAAATTAAACACTTCTCTGTGAGTCAAACAACACTGGAAGAGGTAAGCAATAAACTTGTCTCATTTTTTGTTGACATAATAGAATTAAACTGTAAGAAACACAGACTTCTGGATTGCCGCTCCTGGGACATTGGACCTCTTTTCCCAGGTTGAGTCAAGATAACTTATAACTGTTATCAGCAATATGTGAAAAACAAGCCTTGCATAGAATGCTTAGGAATCTATAGAATGTGTGATATTGTTAGGCAAAGTATGAAATGTCTGTGTTATTTTAATATGTTATATACTTTCCCTCCATTATATATAACGCTTAGGCATTATGCAGAATATTAAGAATTATTTAGGTAAAATATGAAAAAAGACTCATGAAAAGGGTCAGGGTTAGGAATTAGCCTAACCCTAACTCTTTATTGAAAACACGTATATGAAAATGAAAGAAGAAATGCAAAATGAAGTAGAAAACTTTCTTACTGAAAAAAAAAGGAACCAAAAATCTCAGGAAAAGCCTAGGAAAGATTCCATAGATGAAAATCCTAAACGGGAAAACAACTCAAGAAGTGTGGGAAACTTTGAAAAATGTGATTATAAAAGCCCAGTTCAGCACAATACGACTGAAAAAGAAAAACAAGGATTTCAAGAAGAAACCAGCATGGCTGCACAAAGATCTCTCTGATAAACTGAAAGATAAAAAGGACAAGTACAAAAAAATGGAAAGAGGGACATATAATTAAGGCAAAATATCAACAGATAGCCAGAACTTACAAAGATGAAGTCAGGAAAGCAAAGGCTCAGAATGAACAAAGACTTGCAACAAAAGTCAAAGATAATTTTAAAAGTTTCTTTCAATGTATTAATAACAAGAAAAAAGTCAAGGAAACAGTTGGTCCACTAAAGAGAGAAGATGGCAAGGAAGTAACAGGCAGTAGGGAGAAAGCAGAGCTGCTTAACTCATTCTTTGCATCAGTCTTCACGCAAAAAGAAACTATAGCCCAACATACAAAAAAAACCCACCCTGCTGTAAAAAACAGACTAGAAATAAAAATTAAAATAAGAAAGAAAATGGTAAGAGACACCTATCTGATCTTGATGAATATATATCACTGGGACCTGATAGATTACAGTACATCTCTGAAGCAGCTGGCAAATGTTATCTCAGAACCATTGTACAATATCTTTCAAAAGTCCTGGAGCACTGGGAAAGTACCTAAGGATTGGAAAAGATCTGATGTGGTTCCCATCCTCAAGAAAGAAAAAAAAATACTGTCCTAGGAAAGTATAGACCAACCAGTCTAACATTAATACCTGGAAAAATCCTGGAAAAGATAATAAAAAAACAGATCTGCGAACATCTAAAAACAAGTAACGTTATAACTAGTAGCCAGTACAGGTTTGTTAAAAACAGATCATGCCAAACCAATCTTATTTCATTCTTTGATAAAGTGACTAAATTAGTAGACCAGGGAAATCTGTGGACATACTATACTTAGATTTCAGTAAGGCATTTGACAAAGTAGACCACAGCCTACTTCTTGGTAACCTAGAAAAATATGGAATAAACAATATCACCACCAGATGGATTAGTAGCTGGTTGACAAACTACTCAATGAGTAGTCCTTAATGGTACTACATGTACATGGAGGGAAATAAGCAGTGGGATACCACAAGGTTCCGTCTTAGGCCCAGTACTTTTCAATATCTTCATAAATGGCTTAGATGAGGGAATATAAGGGGAACTCATCAAATCTGCAGATGAGACTAAGCTGGCAGGAATAGTCAACACCCCAGAAGACAAACTCAGATTCCAAAAAAATCTCTACAAACTTGGACAATGGGCTCTATCCAACAAAATGAATTTTAATGTTGAGAAAGCAAAGTTTTACATTTAGGGAGGATGTCCCAAAGGTGCTTTTTTCAAGAGGCAACTGGACTTTCTAGTTTTCACTTCTCATCCAAGAAGCTTCTTCAGCTCTAAATGGAAATAGAAGGATTTATACTCCTTGCAGACAGTTGGTCATTTGCATTCTTTTAGCGGGTCATTAAGGTCACCTGGAGGTTTATCTGTGTCATCAAGGTCAGCTGAGTGGTGCAAATTGGTGTGGAGCCTTCTTGGAACTGTTGAAAGGACTGTGATATAGATTGGAGATAGATGATGTCATATCCCTCCTCTTCTGTTGAGAGAGAGCTGTTCAATTTTGACATAGATGGCCCCTTTAACCCCTCTCTCAAAGCAGCAATCTTCTCTGCCCAAAATACGGATTTCATTGTCTTCAAAAGAGTGGCCTGTGTCTTTTAAATGTAGATGGACTGCTGAATCTAGTCCTGATGTGTTTGTTCTCCTATGTTGTGCCATGCATTTATGAAGTGGTTGTTTCATTTCCCCAATTTACAGATCTGCACATGGCTCACTGCATTCTACTGTATATATAACATTGCTCGGTTTGTGTCTGGGTGTTTTATCCTTGGGGTGGAAAAGCTTCTGCCTTAGTGTATTCTTGGGTTTGAAGTGTGCATGTATATTATGTTGGCTGAAGAGCCTCCTGAGCTTTTCTGATATGGCTGCAATGTACAGAATGACAACATTGCTTCCTTTATTGTTCTCGTCATTGCCTGTTACAGAGGAGCTCCTGTAGGGTCTGTCCACAGATACAGATACATCAAATTCACACAGGAAGATGTTAAGGAAAATAGTCTAGCCTTCCTGGACTGTGCAGTACACATTAAGGAAAGCAGAAGCCTTAACATTGTAGTTTACAGAAAACCCACTCACACAGATCAATATTTACATTTTGATTCCCACCACCCACTGGAGCACAAAATGGGAATCATCAGAACCTTACATCACCAAGCTGAAGGCCTGCCTACCAGTAAAGATGGGAAAGAAAAAGAATGTAAACACATCAAGGAAGCCCTGAGAATGTGTGGCTATCCCAAGTGGGCCTTCATCAAATCTCAAAAAAGACCCTACAGGAGCTCCTCTGTAACAGACAATGACAAGAACAATAAACGAAGCAACGTTGTCATTCTGTACGTTGCAGACATATTGGAAAAGCTCTGGAGGATCTTCAGCCAACATTAACTTATGTACACACTTCAAACCCAAGAATACACTAAGGCAGAAGCTTGTCCATCCCAAGGATAAAATACCCAGAGACAAGCTGAGCAACGTCATATATGCAGTACAATGCCATGTGCAGATCTGTACAATGGGGAAACAAAACAACCACTTCATAAACGCATGGCACAATATAGAACAAACACATCAGGACTAGATTCAGCAATCCATCTGCATTTAAAAGACACAGGCTACTCTTTTGAAGACAATAAAGTCCATATTTTGGGCAGAGAGGATCGCTGCTTTGAGAGAGGGGTTAAAGAGGCCATCTATGTCAAATTGAACAGACCTCTCTCAACAGAGGGGGAGGATACGACATCATCTATCTACACACCCATTTGCAACACTCAGGTGACCCTGACAACACAGATAAACCTCCAGGTGGTCTTAGCAACTCACTAAAAGAATGCAAATGACCAGCTGTCTGCAAGGAGTATAAATCCTTCCATTTCCCACCATCCAGTCAGAGCTGAAGAAGCTTCTTGGATGAGAAGCAAAACATCTTCAATGAAAAACCAAAAAGTCCAGTTGCCTCTTGAAAAAAGCACCTTTGGGACAACCATGACCTGGATGACTGAGAATCTCCACAGATATTTAGGGAGGAAAAAATCAAGGGTATAAGTACAGATTAGGCAAGACCTGGCTCAAAAACAGTAACTGTGAGAGGGACCTTGGAGTCAAAGTAGATGATCATTGAACATGAGCCAGCAGTATGCGGCAGCAGCCAAAAAAACGAATACAATCCTTGGTTGTATAAAAAGAGGTATAGAATCAAAATCATGTGAAGTATTAGTACCACTTTATAAAGCCTTAGTAAGGCCACACCTGGAATACCGCAACCAATTTTAGTCATCACATGACAAAGTGTTGAGACTTTGGAAAAATGTAAGAGAAGAGCAACTAAGATGATCAATGGCCTGGAGACTAAAATATATGAAGAACGGGTGCAGGATTTGGGTTTGGCTAGCCTAGAGAAAAGAACTAGGGGTGCCATAATAGCAATAGTCCAATATTTGAGAAGCTGCCCCAAAGAAGAGGGGAATCAGCTATTAATACCAACAAGAGACAAATGAGGTCCAGTAATTGGCTTTGTCTAAAATTCATTTAGGCTGAATGTAACAAATTTGGTAAAGTAAGAGCTGTCAGATAAAAGATGTCTTAGCCGTACCTGCTGATTTCTTCATTTTTGATAAGCATCTGTTTTAGTTTAGTAACTACAACATGAATGCTTTAATTTCATACTTAAATTAGGTGTAATAAGTCTATTTAGAAAATCTCTGAAAACAGAATATATTTAATTTCATGTAATATGTTTTTGTTTCATTTTAGGTTTTCATCAACTTTGCTAAAGCGCAGGCTAGCCCTGATATTTCAAATGCAATCACTTATACAAGTTCAGAAGCTTAAGGGAACGCTTAACTGCTATACTAAGCTTTATGCCAAAACTTCTTGACTACTGTATTAAAGCTTTTCATTGCAAGTTATTTTATGCATATTGTATTCTAGACCATGAACCTAGGCACTTCCCTTTATATCAGATTGGTCTTTTACTTCTTTCTCAAGTTTTTTTTCATACCTAAGTATACATAGCAGATACAAATATATTTCTCATCATGTATTTATAAAATTCTTTCCATGATCCAGTTCCCAAGAAATGTATTGAGTGAAAAAGAAGAGCTGCTTTGTGTTAAGGAATATAAACCAAAAGATTGATATATAGAGAGATTATGACAATGTTAAGTAAAAATATTTTAAATGACTGTATAATCTGTTAATTTCTAATCTTTGTTTAGCCCTTGGCAAAAGGAAATGTTTGTAAGGATAGAAATGTATGGAGATATATAGCAAATAGTGTGGATAAAAACTAGTTTTAGGAATATTTTCTTTCCTTTTCTTTAAACGTTTTAAATGTCTTTTCGTTGCTCCTTATCTTTGCACAATGTTGCTTACAAATGTTGCATTTGATAAAGTAGATCATAACCAACTACTAGATAAAGTAGAAAAATGTGGGTTAGACAGCATCACCACCAGATGGATTCGTAACTGGCTGACCAACTGTACTCAATATGTAGTCCTCAATGGAACTGCATCTACATGGAGGGAAGTATGCAGTGGAGTACCCCAAGGTATTCTTCAACATCTTCATCAATGACTTGGACGAGGGGATAGATGGGGAACTCATCAAATTTGCAGATGACACCAAGCTGGCAGGAATAGCCAACATTCCAGAAGATAGGCTCAAGATACAGAAGGATCTTGACAGACTTGAACATTGAGCACTATCTAACAAAATGAAATTCAACAGTGAAAAAAATAAGTTCTACATTTAGGCAAGAAAAACAAAATGCACAGGTACAGTATATGTGGTACCTTGCTCAATAGTAGTAACTGTGAGAGGGATCTTGGAGTCCTAGTGGACAACCATTTAGATATGAACTAGCAGTTTGCAGCAGCTGCCAAAAAAGCCAACACAGTTCTAGGCTGCATAAACAGAGGGATAGAATCAAGATCACTTGAAGTGTTAATACCACTTTTTTACCACTTGGTAAGGCCACACTTTTGGTCGCCACGATGTAAAAAAGATGTTGAGACTCTAGAAAGAGTGCAGAGAAGAGCAACAAAGATGATTAGGGAACTGGAGGCTAAAACATATGAAGAATGGTTGCAGGAACTGGGTATGTCTAGTTTAATGAAAAGAAGGAGTAGGGGAGACATGATAGCAGTGTTCCAATATCTCAGGGGTTGCCACAAAGAAGAGGGAGTCAAACTATTCTCCAAAGCACCTGAGGGTAGAAACTAATCAAGGAGAGAAGCAACTTAAAACTAAGGAGAAATTTCTTGACAGTTAGAACAATTAATCAGCGGAACAATTTGCCTGCAGAAGTTGTGAATGCCCCAACACTGGAAATTTTTAAGAAGATGCTGGATAACCATTTTGTCTGAAGTGGTGTAGAGTTTCCTGCCTAAGCAGGGGGTTGGACTAGAAGACCTCCAAGGCCTCTTCCAACTATTCTATTCTATTCTATTCTATTCTATTCTATTCTATTCTATTCTATTCTATTCTATTCTATTCTATTCTATGCTATGCTACGCTACGCTACGCTACTCTACTCTACTCTACTCTACTAAAAAGGAATAGCAAGATGACGGTTAGGGATGTATGAAAGTGTGGCAAAAGATATTTCCATCACAATGCCCAAAATTTGGCCACCTATAATATATTCTACTTGGAAGTTTGGGCAATGTTGTATTATATTAATTATGGCCTCACTATTTCATATATGTTTCTTTGTAGTAAGTAGTTTTTTTCTTTGGAAATAAACAAAATCATACATTATACTCGGTAAACATTCATGAGTACTAACAAATTGTTTTATTTCCTGTGCATCACTGGAGAATAAGAGGACTTTTATTGCAACAGGATTTGCAAGAAGTTTGACAAAGAACAGGGAACTGTGAATTACATTGCACATTCTATTGGTGAGCTGGAGAGAGGGTAGTGATTTGCTCAAAATGGTCTTTGCCTGTTTTGCATATTTCAAGATCAATGGAAGGGAAAGCAGTCAGAAATCACTGTTAAATTTAGAGTTACCCTGTGGTAAGATGGGCAGCCAATAAAATAAATCAATCAGCAATGGAGAGGAAATGTAGAGTGGAATTGCCCTAAAAGTTACAGTTGCATTTAGTCAAACTTCCTTCGTGCTTGTTTCCTAATGACTTCAAAATCATGTTCATGTGATTATCTTGCTAAGAAAATAAAACAAGTTAGTGATTGTCTTCTGGGATGTTTTCGACTTCTAAAACTAGGTGTGTTGATGTTGAGCTTCTGAGTCCAGACAATACCAACTGGGTTACAATCTATTGAACAACATTGTAGATATAGATATAGTACACATATAAATATGCCATATATTTCACATCATTCTTTAATGCATCTTAAAATCACTTGCAGTGATATAGGCGATTGATAGACAAGAATAGCAATAGGAGGAGTGTGTGCGTGTGTGTGTTTGTGTCAAGTGTATGTGTTTTCTAATTCGTCTCTCCAAAAGAAAAAAAGAAAAGAAGAAAAAGAGCATAATAGCAAAGAGCTAGCACTTTGCTAGCATAATATATTATCTCAGTCACCAAGGAAGAGGAGAAGGAGGAAGCAGAACAGGTAGCTATTTACTGTCATGAATTCTGATTCAGCAGGAGTGGCATCTCTTAATAGTATTGGAAGAAATGTCCATCTGGGTTCAGTTCCAAGTGGAGAGAAAGACACTGGAAACATGGAAGCTGTTTGGAAAGATGGTTTAATGGTGGACAGGGCCACATGGTTTGAAGTCCTGGGTAGCTGACCACATGGAGTGGAGAGTGAGATCTATTTATACCCTCTCTTAGGCCCAACCTTAGAGCTTCCTGTTCCTGTGTAAGGACAGGTATCCTGATTGGTTGTCAGACTCCCATGGGGCCATGCAGGGGTAACTTTGTAGGTTGTCTTGAGTCTCAGGCTTGGTTGAATCTTGCTGGGTGATGTAATCTTCCCAGGTGCCATGTGGTGAGATGGGTAGAGGGCTAATCCTATTATGTCCTGAGGGTGAAGGTCTTTTGTGTTGTAGATAAGCTGGCCCAGTCTTTTGTCTTGTAGATAGGATGGCCCAGTCTTTCTGGGGCTATTAAGAAAGGTCAGGGCTGCTTTCCAAGAGCATGTACCTCTTTTTCTCATCCATTCTTCCTTTTTAATATTTCCTAGAATATTTCATTCTAGGAGAAGGTTGGGTGCTAACTTCCTACAATAGGATGCCCCGAGAATCTAGTCTGGACTCCTCAAAGCACGACCCCAAATCCATGGTGACATTGGGTTGAGAATCTGAAGGCTGAGAGGAAGAAAAGCCCAAGGCTGTGGGGGGAAATTCAATGCTCCTAAATAAAGCAAATAGTCTGTTCGGCAAATACAGTATAACTACAAAGACTGGGTGGATGGATGCTTGGAAACTGCACTATGAATCTTAATAGATTAAGATTCACTGTACTAGGATCTTAAGAGCCTTGGTAGTACAGTGGTCTAAGGCACCCTGTTATTAAGCTGGTTATTAAGACCAGCTGCCTGCAATTACTGCAGGTTCGAATCTCGCCAAGGCTCAAGGTTGACTCAGCCTTCCATCCTTTTTAAGGTAGGTAAATTGAGGACCCAGTTGTGGGGGCAATAAGCTGACTTTGTACAAATATACAAAAGAATGAAGGCTATTACTTAGCGCATTGTAAGCCGCCCTGAGTCTCCGGAGAAGGGCGGCATATAAATCAAATTAAAAAAAAAATACTTAGAGGTGACCCAGCGTTAAGAACAACTAGCAATCCTGCCCTGAATCTTTGGAGTGATGTTGTGGCTTCTACCTGATTTTGCCTAGGTTTATGCCTTTCCATGTTTTGACTTAGTTATAGTATGATACTGCCTTGGTAGCCCATTTCTGCCTGCCTTTTGTAGCTTGGAAGACCTCTTTCTACTCCCTCCCTGCATAGCTTCGGGAGACAGAAGAAATAATACCATGGTTTTTGGAACATGTAAAAAACTGAAGAAACTCTCTGCATGTTCTGACCTAAGCTTCCTGAGACAGTAAAAAGCACACAATTAGTCCCAAAAACCCTCTTTTTATTTCAACGGCTGTGAATTCTGCTCATTCACAGCTCGTAATGAGTCACAAATAGTTGGTAAAGAGTCTGACAGAAGTCTGCCACAGTCCTTTGGGATAAGGCTGATAAGCACCCACCTTTATCTCCCTTGACACGCTGCCAAAGACCTAATTGGCAATTAGCTTTGCAAGGCCACATGGAGCACAGAGTCAAAATGGAGCTTCAGAATTTAAATCGACCAGCATGAACAAAGTTGCTTCCTGCAAAGGCTCACGTGCTTTTGCTCCTCCTTTATGTCTTATGGGAGGGGCCAATCATCTCCAAGCCTTACTCCCGAGTCACCCCTTTTGTCTTAACTGTTCTTGCCTTCTGGCAGCTCTGTGCATGTGCGCACTGGGAACAGGCTCCCCCTGTTCCTCTGCCTTGCTGACATCAGACTCTGGAGGGTCTGGAGTCAGCACATAACTCCCAGATGGCCCTGGCCCCATCTCTGCCTCCGACGCAGAGCCCTCATCCGAGCCTTCCCCAGACTCCAGGACTGGCCCATGTTCTTTCCCAGCCTCCTCACTGTCGGACTCTCCTGCCAGCTCCGCAGGCTGCCGGCGGACCACAACACTGCAGACAGTCACCAGGAGTCAACAAACTCTAAGCACAATAAAAGTGTTATTACTTTTTGATGTTTTGAAACTCAGAAAAATATCTTTTAAAAATTAGAAATCTTTTAGAGAGTTATCTTTAGAAATTCTAAAAAGTTTTACAAATGTTTTACAATTATAGAACTACCCGCCTTTGCTCTTCCTTTTTCCTTTCAATGCAAGTTTTCCTCCCATCTCTTTTAGAAGGGGCTACATCATGAGAAAGCACAATACTCCTGAGATTTTAGCTGCTGCTGGAGAATCATCAACCTAACAACCAATGAAATATTTTATTTTCATTCATTTAGATTCCAAAACTGCTTACATGTTGCCCTCAAGTTCTTTCTTATAAAGAACTGTATTTTCTAAATTATTTTGGTGCTTCAATTTTTTTATCCAAAATATTTTCTTTTAAAAAATTGTTTATGCTCATGTTGTTTCTCCCAAATGCTATTTTATTCTTAAATCTTATTATTTTGTTATGCTGAAACCAAACGCCAAACAAAAACATTATAAAGCTATATTCAGTTCCTCAAATTCTGCAGAGGACTGAATTATTATAGCCCTAAAACTATAAATAATGTGACCAGAATTACAACAAGCTACTTACGGAAAAGAACATAATGCATTTCCAAGTGCTTCCTAGCTCTTTTTCTGCTTTTCAATATTATTGCTGTTCCCATCTTGCATTTGACTGCATGACACACAGCATCAAATTACCCGTTTCTTTAATGATAAAATTGCTGTAGCTACAAAGAATTTAGGGATTGAATGCTAATGCTTTAAAACAACTATCTAATTCTAGGCAGCACTTCTCTTTATGATGCCAGTGGCATAATGCTGGGTAGAAGAGGACTCTTCTTCATTCTGATTTATCCTGTGCTATTTTATGTTTGATTGAGAGAGGTGAAATGAGAAAGCCATCCTTTGACAAAATAATCTATTGATACAGTTTAACAAACTTTAGCATTACGTTATCACTTACATGAAATCAAGTCCATTTATAGTATAAGGTCTCCTGGCTTGGCAGGGGGTTGGACTAGAAGACCTCCAAGGTCCCTTCCAGCCCTATGATTCCATCTTTCTATCCCAGGATACTGTAAATTTCATTACATTAAGACCCTGGAATATGGGGTGGCATTATTACATTTGTTACCATTTCTAACTTTAGTAACTGTTTTTAAAATTTACATATGCATTGGGTGGCAGCCTGGAAATAAGCAGAAGGTACCATATAAGAGCTGCAGTGGCGCAGTGGTTAGAGTGCAGGCTACTTCTGCTGATCACTTGCTGCCAGCAGTTTGGCAGATCAAATCTCACCATGCTCAAGGTTAACTCAGCCTTCCATTCTTCCAAGGTGGGTAAAATAAGGACCCAGATTGTTGGGGGCAATATGCTGACTCTGTAAACTGCTTAGAGAGGGCTGTAAAGCACTGTGAAGCGGTATATAAGTCTAAGTGCCATTGCTATATAAGATTTCTGGATCTGTCAAGATCACCCCTTGAGAATAAGATTTTTTGATTCAGTTCCAGATCTTATATCCTGAATGGAGAATAAAACTAAAATTAGTGCTCCCTCAATTTCATGTTGTTTAAATTAATCTAAACCAGGGATGGAATAGTTCGGTGCTTAACACCGAATATGCCTAATTTTGTATTTACAGTAGTCGTGTTTATGTAGTATATATTGGAGGTGGAGGCCCTTTGAGAGCTGTATGCAAAGAAATTTCATTTTAATGTATGCTGATTAGTGTACATTCAAAGTGTCAATAAAATAGACTTTTTTAAATTGGCCAAGTGTGATTGGACTCACAAGGAATTTGTCTTGATGCATATGCTCTCAGTGGACATAAAAGAAAAGATACGTTCATCAATTATTCTAAGTCTAAGTCTTTCCCTTACTCTATATTTGTCAGAACCCAACTCAAGTGCTAAGTATAATTCTAGGCTCAGCACTTCAAGAAGTATTTAGAGAAATTGGAACTAGTTCAGTGAAGGTTACAAGGATGATCTAAGGATTAGAAAGAAAATCCTATACAAAGAGACCGAAGGAGTTTGACCATGTTCATCTTTTAGAAGAGAAGACTTTGGCACTACTGCACTCTTGAAATACTTGAATGGATGTCACAAGAAGAATATCACAACCCTTTTTCTATTGTTCTACAATGGAGGTGTCAAATTAGTGTTTTTATACAAAAACTTATTCTATCTGACTTTTTTTTTGTTATATGTTTTTTATTTTTTTATATGTACATCAACATCAATACATGAATAGTGCGGCATCTGGGTATCATTCATTTTGATACAAATAACAATACTAATATCTATAATATTTGTTACATTAATTAAGCTTATATATTAGTATTAATACGCCTATTTGTATTAAGCTATAAACCTTCATTATTTAATTATTCAATATTTCAATGTATCATTCTAATGCCAATTACAGCATTGTTTAAGCATGCATAATAATGCTATCTTTCAACCTCTAATCTTTCCATTTAATTCTTTAATTTATTCTATTTAATCAGGCCATCCTTACTAATCCTAGTATAGTACACATATTGTATTAAAATCTAATCCCCTTACTCCATCCTGACAACAATCATCATATTATTTAAACATACATATTAAATCCATCTTTCACCCTCTAATCTTCCATCTGTTTATTACTTTTATAATACGTGTATCTTTATTTCTAATTCTATTCTAACTTTTAATCAGGCACCCATTATATTAAAGAAAGAAGGAAAAAACATAAGAAATAACATTTCCTTTCTATCCATCATCTCTTGTCCGTTTTAATATTTCAATTCCTATTTGTTTTTTGGCATACCTCCCATACTCCTCTCTTGGATCTTTGTCTCTATCTAACCCAGCATTTTTACTGTTTAGTATAAGTATTCTTCCCATCTCTATCCTCTTATACTACCAAGCCTTAGGGTATCTGCCCAAACCCATATCTCTTTTTCAATGGTATCTTCCCATTCCATTTTTAAATCTCTTTAAGATACTTTTTCCCTGATTTGTTTCATTAATCATTATAGTCTTTATTATCTTATCTTCTTGTTTTGCTTGTTGATTTATCTGTCTTTTCCTCCATTCTTTCCATTGTCTCCTCCCTCTCCTGAGCATTTTGGTCTTTATTCATTGTCCCTTGTAGAATATTTTCTATTTTCCCATCTATGCTTTGTGTTAGGAAATTGTTATTACTCAACTGGTTGACCAGGAAATATATAAACCAACATTGTGTGTTTGTAGCTAAAAGTATTATGTAGCTTTAAAAACTGTGTTTCATCATCATACATCGTGATTGGCTAAGCTCTGTAGCCAATGTATTTAAGGAAAGCTGAATTATGGTTTGTGTGGACACTACACCTGCTGATATGCTGTAACTCTATATTTGATCTCTCTGCATGATCAAGCAATGATCATTGTATGATGTCAGGATGTATAATCAGGATGTATGATGATGCAACACAGTTTTTAAAGCTACATAATACTTTTAGCTACAAACACACAATGTTGGTTTATATATTTCCTGACCCACCAGTTGGGTAATAACAATTTCCTAACATACTCCCCTTTGGACAGGACACTATACTGTATAATGGCTTACAATCTTAGTCCATAACTTTCACAACATGTTCTATGTTTAATAGCACCCTGAGATTTAGTAAAATTATCAGCAATATTATTCTCCAACATACAATATTCCAATTGTATTATCTTACTCTGTATACTTTGCCTTACATTTAAGTACCTAATATCAGTATGTTTAGATCTTGTTTTCACAGCCAAATTTGTTGCCATTTTAATAGCAGCTTGGTTATCCTCAAATACTACAATTGGATCATTTACAGTTAAACCAATATCTATCATCAGCTGTTTATAATATATTAGTTCTGTACACATTAAAGACAGACAGGAAAATTCAGCCTCCATCGTTGATAAACTTATGTGTTTTTGCCTGATTGATTTCCATCCAATTAATGAATTTCCTAACATTATTGCAATACCTGATGTCGATTTTCTTGTAGATAAATCAGTAGCAAAGCTAGCATCAGCATATGCAGTTAGTACAAGATAATAGTTAGGTTCTAAATATAACGCATAATGCATTGTTTGTTTTAAATATCTTAATATTCACTTTGCAGCTTGCCAATGCATCTCAGTTGGTTCTGCATTATACCTAGCTAGTTGATTAACACAATAGGAAATATCTGGCCTAGTCCAATTACTAATATAAAATAGACTACCAATCAAGGACTGATAAATCTCCTTGCTGAATACAGGACTTTGTTTATCTCCATGTTTGAAATCCTGACTCATAGGAGTTTTCACTGGCTTACATAGTTCCATATTATAGCGTTTTAACAATTATTAAATTATGGGTTTTTGAGCAGAGTACCCTTTGAGTTTACGCATGAAAGTGACTGAGAATGATTGTGGATAATAACAGTTAACACTTTGCATTAAATTTTTTATCTCCCTAACGTTCTTTGTCATAGAGTCCTTAATGCTTTTGAACATCAACAACATTTCCTTTCAACTTCATTTCCCCAATATGGAGCATCTTGTCTTATTTTTACTCAGTAGTTCAACAACCTAATGAGTTCAGGCCTAATGTAGCTCCTCAAAGAATACTATAGTCACAGTTCTTTCAGGGTTATTCAATCAGACATTCAAGTAGTCCAGGAAACTCTCCAAATATCTCCTTATGTCCCCTCTATAAGTTTAATAGCATTCAAAAATTGCTTTACTTAGGTATTTTCCTTGTTCTCACCGTTGAACCTCCCATAGTCATAAGGTAGATAAGTATAGAACAGTAAATATCACCACAGTTCTCCAAATAAATGTTGTTTATTTTTCTAATCAAAAATGTTCCCAGGGTTGTAAAGTATGGTATATTTTCCTTCATCAGTAAAGGGTGCTCTCAGCTTAGGTTCATTGTTTCAGTTCTAACAACTATTAAATCCAATTTAAATTTGATTTATAAGAGCAAAATCAATTATTAAAGTAGATAAATCCAACATTATGAAATGCCTTTCCAAAATAATGCCTGCCCAATTTAGCCATCCAATTTTCTGTGCTTTGAAGTTTTAAACTTTCCTCTCTTAGTTCTTTTCTTTCGGGTCTGTGGTTTTCTCTATGTTTTTATTCGCCACTTTAATAAATAGTTAAGAGTCTCTTTCAGATTTTTCCCCTCTTTTCTTTTTAAGGTTAGGTTTTGAGTAAAAAGAAATTATCTCACCCAGTTCCAGTCACTGTTCCTTTATACTGCTCCTATGCTTTCTTTGTTGCCTCGGCTTTCCCGGCTTCACGGCAGCCATCTCCTCATCATGACAGAGAGGGAAAAGAACCCTGGGTCAAGCAGGAGAGATTGAGGCTCTCCGTGACCTGCAAGGCATCCTTCTTTTCTTCACCATTCCTCCAGGGTGGCTTTAGCTTCTTTCGGAGCCGTCTAACATGGAGAACTCTGCGTGGGAGCATGGAGACTTGCTCCTCACATCCAATATTGCCACAACATCAGCTGGAATGTTAAAAATGTTAGAATGTTAGAAAAATTTCTTACCACCTAGAGAAATTCTTGACTGAATCAATTATTTGGCTCCTCTCCACAATTTGTCATGGATGCTTTATTTTACATTGAGCAAAGGATAGCACTTAGTGACTTAAATGGCTTAAATTTTATTTATTTCTTTAACCTTAATATTCTTTCTCCTGCATTTTTTGGGTTCTTTTCATTCTTTCCTCTTTAAAATGTAAAATAAATAAAATCAATGTAATATGGCTCCCTTAAAGATAACATGTAAAAATCTATTTATAATTGCTGCTTATC
Source organism: Pituophis catenifer annectens (assembly GCF_029215685.1). Taxonomy (NCBI): domain Eukaryota; kingdom Metazoa; phylum Chordata; class Lepidosauria; order Squamata; family Colubridae; genus Pituophis; species Pituophis catenifer. The sequence continues at coordinate 172,082,789 of NW_027256881.1, forward strand.
AAAGTTATTTAAGAAATATCTAAAATTGGCATTCAAATTTAGCATTCACAGAAGGAGAATTCATCCTAGATAACACCAATCAAAACAATTGTAATTAGATGTCCTTTTTTTCCTCCAGCAATTTGCTTTTGCCCTCTGCTTTTCATCTGTATTAAATTTCAGGACTTCAAAGCATAAATGCATTTTTAAAAACCTTTTTGAATAAAATACCTAATGGATTAATAATGTTTCAAAATGTTCTTGAAATGTGATATCCAGAATCCTAGAGTCTCCAGGTATGATCCCGCCAATGTAAAACAGAGGAAAATTACAGATTATACACTTTTTCTAATGCAGCTCAGAGGTCTGTTAGGTATTCTAGCAATTGTAACACACTTATATGTCATATTATGCTTGTTCATTAATGACTCCTCTCAAGCCCTACTCCAGTGTAGTGCCTCCAAGCCAGTGGTGGGATTCAAATTTTTTTTACTACCGGTTCTGTGGGCGTGGCTTGGTGGGCGTGGGTGGGTGTGGCCAACTTGATATCACTCATGTTGAGGAGCCCTTCACCTCGCCTGGCCTCTCATGTCCATGGAGATGCTACAATGGTTGTAAGTGTGAAAAACGTAAGTCACTTTTTTCAGTGCCATTGTAACTTTGAATGGTCACTAAATGAACTGTTGTAAATCAAAGATTACCTGTACAAAAATACAAAAAGCTTCTTTGCTTGCAAAAAGATGCCCTAAATACCAATCATTAGATTAGAAATACCTGGAGTTACAAATCAGGTAGGGTGCCAGAGCACCTTGAGGAATTAAAATAGTTAAAATGCAATGATAACTATCAACAGCCAACTCTTACTCATAAAGTGAAACCGTTTAGCAGAGAGGTCATTTTAGCTCTCCAGAAAGAGCACACCCAGGAGAAGCAATCCTTAGATCCATTTGCACCACTTAAAAATACCAGCTGGTCTCACTCACCTCATAAAATATCCTAAGAAAATCATTCAGATTTAAGGAAAAATCACATGCCCCCCAGAAAGGCAGTAAAAAAATCAGTGCCAAGCTTGCATCCTGCCTCTTGGAAGTATACCCCAAAAGGACAGTGCCAAGATGGTTCTTTAGTGGTCTAAAGCAGTGAAGGAAGAACTCCTCCCCAGATAGAAAAAGCACTTGAGATAAGCCTAACTACAAAGAAAGCAATTAACACTAGAATGAAGGGACAAAGGAGCAAACACAATAGCTGTTGCTTGTTAAACCAATTACCAGAACAAATAGACACAGGAACTAGCCGGATTTCTGAAGCTGCTTCTTTTCAGGAACAGAGATTAACATTTTCCCTTCCAAACAAAGCTGAATAGGGAAAATTATCCCATCAATAAATACAGGATTAAACATCACCAAGCACAGAATTAAACTTCACCAAAAACCAGTTTTAGACCAAAAGTCAGGGTATGTAAACTCATGTTTGAATGTCAATCTTTCTAGCTAGCCAAGAAGCCTTGTGAATGTCACTCATCTTGGTTCCTTGTCATTAAAAGCTTCTGCTTCATTATTCAATTATTTCTTCAAAGTGCTGATTGTTGCATCCCAGTTGGAAGAACTCCAACAGGGGAGTATTTCCTCCCAACAGCAGTGTACAAAGCTTAAAACAACCCTTCCACTTTAAGAAAGTCAAGCAAAGTACCAGCAAAGAAAAAAAAAGTACCAGCAAAGAAAAGAAAAAAACTCTGGAGAAGCTCAGGCAACAGTAAATCTAGGTGTACTGCCAAGAATGTAATAAGGGTTAATGAAGAGGCAGGGCAATAGTTTAGTTTAGTTTAGTTTAGTTTAGTTTAGTTTAGTTTAGTTTAGTTTAGTTTAGTTTAGTTTAGTTTAGTTTAGTTTAGTTTATTTGATTGATATACTGCCCTACTCCCGAAGTACTCAGGGCGGTGAACAGCCACAAGATAAAAACACATAAATACAAAATTTAAAAACAGAATAAAACCAAATTAAACAATTTGGCTGAAGACAGATTTAAAACACCCCAATAAATTAAAAACGAATTAAAATTTGCATTTTAAAAAGGGAAAAAGGGAAAAATTAGGCCAGGCCAGCCTGATGGAATAAAAAGGTCTTGAGAGCGCGGCGGAAGGTACGTAGATCCGGGATCCTCTGTATCTCCGGGGGGAGCTCGTTCCAGACAGTAGGTGCCCCCACAGAGAAGGCTCTCCCCCTGGGAGCCGCCAGTCGACATTGTTTGGCCGACGGCACCCGGAGGAGCCGCTCTCTATGAGAGCGTACCGGCTGGTGGGAGGCTACTGGTGGCAGCAGGCGGCCCCGTAGATAACCAGATCCTAAGCCATGGAGCGCTCTAAAGGTGGTAACCAGGACCTTGAAGCGCACATGGAAGACCACCGGGAGCCAGTGCAGCTCGCGCAGGAGAGGTCGCCATGTCGCTCCCATAACCACCCACGCGGCCACACTCTGCGCCAGTTGGAGCCTCCGGGTGCTCCTCAAGGGGAGCCCCATGTAGAGAGTGTTGCAGTAGTCCAGGCGGGAAGTGACGAGGGCCTGAGTGACCGTGCGTAAAGATTAGGCTAGAAACAATACCAGAATGTTGTAATTCTTTACAAATTAACCGTGTAAAGTGGAAAAAAACAAAAGGAGATTTCTTCTTAACAACCGGTTCTCCAAACTGCTTAGAAAATCAACTACCGGTTCTAGTGAATAGGTGCAAACTGGTAGAATCCCACCTCTGCTCCAAGCTATGAATACCCCATCTTGAATGTGTTCTATTTTCCTGCCAAAATGGGATTTTTCATTTTTAACATCATCTTGCTCTTAGTCCAGCCTTCCACACTATCTGAATTAAATTGCAGTTTCATTTTATCCTCCTGGGTATTGAATTATCCATATATTTGTTCAACAATCCATCTACCCTGTTACCTAGATAATTAATAAAATATTGAATAATACTGGCTCCAAGACAGATCCCTGAAGGACCTTACTGATTACTGCTGTTCAGTTCAATATAGAACCATTAATTGCTGACTCTCTGAGAGTGGTTAGCTAGCCAGTCGTAAAACCGTTTCATAGCAGCAATCCAACAACACCACAGCCTACTTTATTATCTGTTTAACATGGTTTCAGGAACAGATGTTATTACTGGTTGATACTTACTGGGATCCTTTTTTCTCCCTCCCGTTCTCCAGTTCTCTGGGACTCCCCAAGTTTGCAGGATTCCTCAAAGGTAGTTGACAAAAATCCTGACTGCTTTCAGAATACCTTCAGTATTCTAAGGTGAATTTCATCAAGGCCTATGGACTTAAAGGCATTCAAAAGAGGATTTTTTGCTACATCTATTCTGACCTGTAAGCTCTTCCATTCCATGTCACTTAAATCATCATTTCCTTTTGAAGTAAAAACAGAAGCAAAATAAGAATTGGATTCCTATGTTTCCTCTTAATCATCTGTTCAGATTTCTCCATTTGAAGTGAGCAATTAACCCACCTTGTCCTACTCTGATTCTTGACATACAGTATTTAAAGAAATCCTTAGAAAGTCAAAGAACAAAGGGCTAGAAGAGACCTTTGAAATCTTCTAGTCCAATCCCCTGCCCAAGGGGGTTGGACTATATTATATTATCCCAAACAAATAGTTGTCCAATCTTTTTTTTGAAAATTTCCAGCAATACTGTACCCACAACTCCAGGAGGCAAGGTGTTCCATTGGTTAATTATTCTCACTGTCAGGAAATTTCTTCTTAGTTCAATGTTGAATCTCTCTTTATAAGAGATTCTTGTCCTATCCTCAGGAGTTTTGGAGAATAAGTTGACCTTCATCTCTCTTTGACAGCTCCCAAGAACCAGAAGATAGCAATCATGTTTTTTTCTTTGTTAGGCTGGACAATTACATATCTAGTTCCCTTAACTGTTCAGAATAACAGAATAACAGAATTGGAAGGGAGCTTGAAGTCTTCTAGTCCAATTCCCTGTTCAAGCAGGGGAACTTGAACCATGTCAGGCAAATGGCTGTCCAGTCTCTTTTTAAAAGCCTCCAGTAATGGAGCATCCATAACCCCTGAAGGCAAGCCATTCCACTGTTTGATTGTTTTCACTGTCAGGAAATTTGTCCGTAGTTTTAGGATGTTTCTCTCCTTGGTTATTTTCTATCCATTGCTTCTTCTTCTTCTTTTTTTTTTTTTGAAAAATTTTATTTTTATTTTTAAACAAACATACATAAAAACATAAAAACATCTTCAATTACACACAGTGTGTTGGTTGGTTACAAGTCTTTTGTGCGTCTTCACCATATTCATAGCTTACAATTTACCTAAATTCTTATATTATCGATCTAATATATCTCTATGTAATCATTAATCATTTATTTGACTATATGTCAGGTATGCTTCCTTCAAAGTCCAAGAAAGAATGACCCAAACTCCATTGTTTATAGAAGCAGGTACTTTTAGTGGAAAATGAAGTGATCACAACCAAAGAAAAGCAGAATCTGAGGCAAGAGCGTGAAAATTACAGATAGAAAGCATCCCCTCCCACTGTCCAACGTAAATCATCCAATCCAAAAGTCTGTCAGGTGGAAGCACACGTCTGGCGGTGTCATCAATCAGGAATGCCGTGGCCATTGATCCGATAGCAGCTTCAAAGATGCAACACTATATCCTAGGATTCACTTTTGTTTCTCTGTCCAGCATGCTTATAACTCATTGCCAGCTCCCCCCTCCCCCATTACAATGGCAGCCAAAGCAGGAAAAAGTGGAGGCTGACATTCACCCCCCCTTCAGAAGAAAGGAAACCCTCATGCCTGAAAGAGAGGGGAAAGGAGGTAACAACACAATACAATATACATATATAGAAATCAGGGTTTATCAGGATATTTGGTGTGAAAAAACTGTACTTTCTTCGGTGCCCCGACATCACGTTTGTTCACCCATTCAGCTTTAGACAATGGGAAATATTTCCAGGCCACCAGATGTTGCACTTTACCATGATGCTTCCTGGAATCCAAGATCCAAATGTTGTTCCCCTTCAATCAGTATGGGGACAGGAGGAGGTTGTTGGTCCGGACATAAAGGGGACGAATGTTCCGGTTTCAGCAAGCTAACATGAAACATGGGGTGAATTCATTGCAATTTTTTTGGCAATTCCAATTCAACCGCGACTGGATTAATGACTCGAGTAATTGGAAAAGAGCCCACATACTTGGTCCAAGCTTCTTAGACTTGGTAGAGATACTTGGTAGAGAGGTAAACCATGTCCCCCACTTTATAAGCATGTGCCGGGCACCTCTTTTTATCGGCTTGGGCTTTATGTGCTCAATGCGCTTCATCTAGAGCTTTTCGAGTTACTGCCCAAGTCCCTCATAACTGGTCGATCCAATCAATCAAAGAGAGGTTCTGTGGGTCATTTTGAGGTAGCTCTGGGATTGGTACAAACTCTTGGCCAGAAGCCACCTTGAACGGAGTGAATCCTGTGCTGCTATGTATGGAGTTATTATACGCCACCTCCGCAAATGGCAATAAGTCCACCCAGTTATCTTGCTGATAATTTATGTAACATCTCAGATACTGTTCTAACACGGAATTGGTTCTCTCACAAGCCCCATTTGTCTGGGGGTGATGGGCGGAGCTTAACCCCTGGGCGGAGCCTATCACTTTTGGAAATTCCTTCCAAAAGTTGGATGTAAATTGCACACCCCTGTCGGAGATTATACATTTCAGAGCACCATGTAACCTATAAACATGTTGAATAAACATTTTGGCAAGGGTTTTAGCTGAAGGGATCTTAGGACATGGGATGAAATGCACTTGTTTGGAAAACAAATCAGTTACTGCCCATATGACTGTGCACCCCCCACTATCCAGCAGGTGTACAATAAAATCCATTGATATCTCTTTCCAAGGAGCATTTGGCCTTGCCACACTCTGAAGTAGACCAGGTGGCTTCCCCGGAGGTCTCTTAGCTGAGGCACACACTGGGCAACTAGCTACATATGCCTCTATGTCCTTTTTGAGTGCGGGCCACCAGAATTGTCTTTTAATGAGATGGAGAGTTTTAACAAACCCAAAGTGTCCCACCACCTTGGCATCATGAGCGTGCTACAATACTGTTACTCTCAAACTGGCAGGAACACACAATTTGGCTCCAACCCAAGCTACTCCATCACGAAGTGTACATTCATTCGAGTGGGTTTGAAACCACTCATCAGTTTTCAGAGCTTCTTGTAGTTTCTGACACAAATTGCCCGAGAGGGCTGGATCGCCCCTCGCTTGCGCTCTGGTAGTCACTGGTGCCACCAGTTAGGTCGAAGGGATGATCAGGCGAACCACTTCCTCCTTGGTACTGTTGTATTGAGGCAATCTGGAAAGTGCATCAGCCATGAAGTTCTTTCCACCAGGAAGGTAGCGTAGAGTGAAATTAAAACGGTTGAAGTGCTAAGCCCAGCAAACTTGCTTTGGTGACAGCTTAAGCAGTGTTTTCAACGCCTCCAGGTTTTTATGGGTCAGTCCAAACTTCAAAAAGACGTTTAGCTCCTTCAAGAAATTGTCTCCACATTAACAATGCCCAGCGTACTGCAAAAGCTTCCTTCTCCCATATGGCCCATCTCCTTTCAGTCTCCGACAATTTACAGGATGTATAGGCACAGGGTTGTAATTTCTCTTCTGCATTCTTTTGCAGAAGTACTGCTTCTACTGCCATGTCGCTCGCATCAGCCTGTACTACAAAAAGCTCTTCCATGTCTTGATGTTTGAGGACTGGTTCAGCAGCAAACAAACGTTTTAGCTTTTTGAATGCCGCCAAACAGTCCATAGTCTACTCAAGGGCCCGGGAGGGCTTTGGTTTTACTTCACCTTTTGTTTTCAGGAGATTTGTTATTGGTAGCACGATTTTGCGAATGAGGGGATGAACTGTCTATAGAAGTTAGCAAATCCCAAGAAACTCTGTAGTTGTTTGCGGGTGCGTGGCGCGGCCCATTCTAATACAGCCCGGACTTTTCCAGGATCCATCTCTATTCCTTCATGCGATATGCGATATCCAAGATAGTCAATTTTGCTTTGGTGGAATTTGCACTTGGAGAGCTTGGCATACAGTTCAGCAGCCCTGAGTTTTTTCAGGACAGTCCACACCAATTTCACATGGTCGTCCATGTTCTCAGAGTAGATAAGAATGTCATCCAAATAGACCAGCACCCCCTTATACAGGTGCTCGTGCATTGCATGAACACAGCAGGGGCTCCTTGTAGTCCAAAAGGGAGCACTCGAAACTGGAAACATCCCAGTGGGCAGTTAAATGCTGTTTTCCATTCATCCCCTTCCTTAATTCACACTCTGTAGTATGCCTCTCGTAAGTCGAGTTTGGTGAAAATCTTCCCCTTTCCTAGGTGGGCTAGCATGTCCTTCATGAGCGGCAGGGGGTAGACATTTTCCACGCAAATGGTGTTCAGGTTCCTATAATCAACTACCAGATGAAAAGAGCCATCTTTCTTTTCCTGGAACAGTACCAGCGCCGCCACCCTTGGTCTGGCTGGTTGGATAAAACCCCGTTCTAGGTTTTTGTCAATGAACTTTCATAACTCCCCCAGTTCTCGAGGGGTCATAGGGTCTTTGGCTTAGGGAGCTTTACCCCAGGGAGTATTTCAATGGTACAGTCCGTAGCTCTGTGGGGGGGCAGCACATCCAAGGCCCTTTCACTAAAAACTTCTCGGAGATCCCAATACTCCTTTGGAATCTTCTCCTCCCCTTCAATATGACCTATTGCCACCTCCACCCCTTCGTGTTCTACTCTGTCCTCAAGGGGGGGTTCTTCCCTTTCTAGTCTTGGGTTTCTGGTGCAGATGCACAAAACTCCCATCTTCCAGTTAACACGCGGGTTCCATCTACGGAGCCAGGGCAGTCCAAGTATGAGGGGTCGTTCCATGCCAGGGGCCACAATAAAACTGAGAATCTCTATGTGATCCCCCAATTGCATTTCAATGGGTTCAGTCACAAAACTGGCTGGGCCCCCTCCTGCTATCAATCTGTCCAGCTGATAGAATGCAATGTGCCTTCTTAACGTTTTTAGCCTCAAGGCCCATTTTCTCCACCACTTTCAGGCTGATTATGCACCTGGTGCACCCAGAGTCTAATAGGGCTAGCATCTGTGCATGTGCCCCTGTGGACGGCATCCTTATTTCTACAGGAATGAGCATGGGGCCCTCAGTGTGACTCACCAGATCATCGGAGTTGGAGTCGGAGTCCGTCTCACGGTGGTCGGAGTTCCCAACTCACCCTGGTTTCGGGGAGCAAACTCAACAACTTCCCCTTTCAGGGCAATTTCGCGGGCTTTTGTGGTGCTTTGTCAGCCTTCTTTGGCCCCGAGCCGGTAGATTTTGGCACTGGCTTGGAGAAACACTCAGCGGCCCGGTGACCTTCCTTGCCACACTTGAAGCACGTGAAGGGCTTCAACTTGGGTTTGAACTCCGCTCTCCCCCAGGCCGTCTTTGGTGCTCCTTTGCGGTAGTAGGAGGATGACAGGTCCCTTGTACAGCCCCCTTGGAGTCAGCTTCGGGCTGGATCGATCTCCATGTCCTCAGCTACTATGTACCAACTCTGCAAATCTTCAGGAACCCCCCCATGCTCTACAATCTTTGAAGACATCTTCATTCAACCCATCCTTAAAGCTCTCCAGTAGGGCCGCTTCTGACCACCCTGTCATAAAAGGTGCCAGCTCGCGAAACTCTTGGGTGTATTCTGCCACCAAACTCCGGCCCTGCTGGATTCCCTTCATTCAGAGTCTCGCCTTCCACTCAGCTAAGTGGTCTTCAAACTGTCTCCTAAGAGCCCCCATGAACAGGTTGTAGTTTCTCAGCAAGGGGGAGTTGTTATTGTGGAAGACCACCATCCATTCAGCTGCCACTCCTTCTAGAGCATTCGTGACGCATCCCACTTGTGCTGCATCTGATAAGTAGTCCTCCCCCCAGTCCTGCATGTGGTTCCACACTTGGGTCAAGAAAAGCCCCAAGGTCTTTGGATTCCCTCCATACTTTTCGGTTAGGGGGGGAATTTTTGGTTTTTTGCATCTGCGGGGTGGGGCCTGCAAGGCTGGGGGTCCCTGGGCTGCTGCATCCCTCGCTTGGGCACCAGAAGCCTGAGATGTTTCTTCCCTAGCTTCCTCTTCCTCTCCCCCACAAGCAGTCTCCTCTGGATCCACTCTGGGGTAGTCTTCTCCCTTCCCCACAGGGAATATATAAGACGCACGGTTTTTCCGGCTTTCTTCGGCATCGCGGAGGAGTTGCATAGCCTGAGCAATCATAAGGCTCTCCTTTTGCTCTTGCAACCACACTGCCTCTCCCTTACGGGGTCTGGAGCTGGTTACTCCTTGGGGGGTCCTCGCCAGGTCCGGCAATCTCCCTACTCCCCACGACCATCTGGCTTCCTCTGGCTCCTCTCTCAGCCGAATTTTTTCCATCCACTCTGCGGCTTCTTTTTCTGCTTGAAGTGAAGTCATCATAGAGCCAGAACTCCCATCTGATCTAAATTACTTTCTTGATCAGACATCCTGTGGGCTTCAGCCCCCTCGGTAGTTATCCGGGATGGCTGAGAAAGAGATTCTGCTTAATGTCAGGTATGCTTCCTTCAAAGTCCAAGAAAGAATAACCCAAACTCCATTGTTTATAGAAGCAGATACTTTTACTGGAAAATGAAGTGATCGCAACCAAAGAAAAGCAGAATCTGAGGCAAGAGTGTGAAAATTACAAATAGAAAGCATCCCCTCCCACTGTCCAACGTAAATCATCCAACCCAAAGGTCTCCCAGAGGTTAGGTGGAAGCACACATCTGGCAGGGTCATCAATCAGGAATGCTGTGGCCGTTGACACGATAGCAGCTTCAAAGATGCAACACTATATCTTAGGATTCACTTTCGTTTCTCTGTCCAGCATGCTTATAACTCATTGCCAGCTCCCCCCTCCCCCATTACCATGGCAGCCAAAGCAGGAAAAAGCAGAGGCTGACACTATAGCTATTCTTCCCTCATTTTGTACAAAATATTCTAGGATTTAAGTTAATTTATATTATAACATTTATTTCTTTTTTCTTTTTTTTTTTACACAAATAAAATATACAATCCTGCCACCATGGTATAATATGATTACATTGTCCATAAGTATAAAATCATTCCTTTATACATACATATTTGCCATCATATATATACATCATCATATATCTATTCTATCCCACCTTTTCTGGACCCAATCGTACCATACTTTCCAACTGTTATAAAATTCTGAATCTTTTTTACCATTGATCAATCTAGTTAGTCTATCTGATTCCGCACACTCATTAATTTTATATATTATTTTCAAATCTATCGGTAAGTATTGATTTTTCCACTCCTGCGCATACGCTAATCTTGCTGCAGTGATAATGTGAATCAACCAGAACCATATATCTGATTTAACATTTAAAGGTTTTGCCCCCAATAGGAAAATCTCAGGTCTTAATTCCAAATTAATCTGTGTAATTTCCAAAATCCATTGCCGTATTTTTTTTCCAATATTTAACCACCTGCGGGCAGGTCCACCATTGGTGAAAATAGGTTCCATTGCTGTAACCACACTTCCAACAGCAGGCAGATGTGCCGGGAAACATTTTAGCTTATCTCACCGGGGGTAGATGCCACCGGTAGATCATTTTATATATGTTTTCTTTATATGAGGAGGCCATGGTTAATTTCATATTTTTCAACCAAATCTGTTCCCATTGCTGGAAGTCAAGGGGATATCCAAAATTTCGCCCCCATGGTATCATACAATCCTTCACTACATCCTGTCCTATCTGCAGAGACAATAAATATGCATAACATTTAGATAATATCCCTTTCCCTCCTTCTAATAAGATCTTATCCAATTCTTGTCTTTTACGGTAGATTCCTTCACTATGTAAATCTTTTTTATACCTGGAGTGCACTTGCGAATAAGACCACCAGTCTATCTTATATCCTTGAAGAGTTAATAATTCTCGTGATTTCGGATTACCCTGAACATCCAAGAAACCTTCATACGTCAAGGTTTTCTCCCCTTTATACAATGTCGGGTAAACCTGAGCTTCCTGCGCCGAAATCCAACATGGAACTTTTGTATATACTCTTCTTCTAACCTTTTCCCAAGTGTACCCAAGCGTCCTACGTAAATAGTGATCATCAAAGTGTCTAGGACGGCCGGATGCTCCTGGCCATAGAAAATAGTGCCAGCCATGTTGAAGACCGGCTCCCTCAAATGTCAAAAATCGTCTCTTTTGTAGGACCATCCATTCTTTCACCCAAATCAAGTTCGCTGCTTGGTGATAGAGCTCCCAATTTGGGAGTCCAAATCCTCCTCTATTTTTGGGTTCTTGTAACATTTTAAGTCTAATCCGCGGCCTCTTTCCCTGCCAGATAAATTTAGATATACTCCTATCCAAATTTGTAAAAAACTCTTTATTCAACCTTACCGGGGCTGTTTGGAATAGAAATAACCATTTGGGTAACACGCACATCTTAATGGTTGCCACCCTTCCCAAAATTGATAGCTGGAGATTTTTCCATCTTTCTAAGTCTCTGAGCATCTGGCTGTAAAGAGGAAGATAGTTATCCTCCTTTATGGAGGAACATCTGGCGGTCAACCATATACCCAGATACTTAATTTTATTTGTTATTCTTAAGCCCATTAACTGCTCCAGCTGTTGCCTTTGCATCTGAGTCATATTTTTCACTAGGATTTTAATTTTTTCTTCATTCATCTTTAACCCCGCTACCTTCCCATACTCTCTAATCAAGCATAATAATTTCAGGCCCGAGTCCAGTGGTTGATCCAAGATAAATACAAGATCGTCTGCATAAGCCTGAACTTTAACTTCCTCCTGCCTAATCTTCATTCCTCTTACTTCCGTGTTTCCTCTCACTGCTCTAAGCAGGGGCTCTAAAGTTAATACAAATAGCAATGGGGAAAGGGGACATCCCTGTCTTGTACCTCTACGAATTTGAATTCTCTCCGTCTCCTCTCCATCTATGAGAACTCTTGCAGTCTGCTCCCGGTAGATAGCTCGAATTGCCCAAATAAAATTCCCACCAAACTCCATATATTCCAATTGAGAAATCATAAATTCCCAACTGATTCTGTCAAACTCCTTTTGGGCGTCAACAAAAATTAAAGCTAATTGTTTATCCGGGTGATTTTCGAAAAATTCTAATGTATTCATGATAATTCTAAGATTATCTCGTAGATATCTATTAGGAAGGAAGCCGTTTTGATCTGAGTGAATGAATTGGTTAAGGAAGCAGCTAAGCCTAGCTGCAAGAACCCCCGCAAATATCTTATAATCGGAGTTTAGTAATGATATTGGTCTATAGTTCTTAATAAGAGATAGATCAGTTCCTTCTTTTGGGATAATAGAAATATAAGCCTCAGTCCAAGATACTGGAACCTGAGCCTCTTTCATAACCGCATTGAATAAATCCGTCATGTGTCTTCCTATCACGTCAAACACTATTTTGTATAATTCAACTGGAAGGCCATCTCTACCCGGGGTTTTGCCATTTGCCTGTGCTTTCATAACTGTTTCTACTTCCTCCATCGTAAATTCCGCATTAAGAATTTCCTTCATTGTTTCCGAGACTTTAGGCAAGTCTGTCTTTTCCAAATATTTCCGAATTTCACAGATATTTTCCTCTCCTTTCTGATAAAGCTGTGTGAAAAAATCCTGAGCTACCATTCTCTTGCCTTCCTTAGTACAATGGAAATTCCCAATTACATCTTTCAGCCCGTCTATTCTCCGTTGTTCCTGCTCCTTTCTAAGCCGGTAAGCCAACCATTTTCCTGTTTTATTCGCCCTTTCAAAAAAATTTTGTTTAGTCCACTTTAGTTTATTTGCTAATTCCTCTTGATCTAATAATTTAATCTGGTGTTGCCAGTACTCCCTTTCCTCTATCAATGTTGTCTGGGTTAATCCATTTTGCATCCTTTCTTCCACCCGTTGTAATTTATTCAAGAGGTTGTCTCGGTGTTTCTTACCCGCCCTACGTTTGTCAATCATATATTTGATTAACCATCCCCTCATCACTGCCTTAACCGTATCCCATGTATTGTATATTGAAGTATCCTCTTTCTTATTTTCCTTGAAAAAAAGATATAACTCCTTCTTAAATTTACTCATGAATTCTTCATCTTTCAGGATACCTATATTCATTCTCCATCTACTCTTCCTACAATGTGGGATCTTCCAAGTTACCATTAGCGGGTTATGATCCGCCCACTGATTGGGCCCTATTTCCACTTCCGAGACCAGCCCCCTCAACTCAAGAGACATCCATATCATATCTATTCGGGTCCATGAGTGGTGTCTGGGAGAGAAATAAGTATATTGATTTTTATTGGGATTTCTCAACCTCCATATATCCTGTAATCCAAATTCCTCCCTTAAATCATTACATATTTTTGGTAATGTTCTCTTAATATCCTTTAACCGTCCTTGTATGTTTCCCGGGACATAATCCTGCATTCTACCCATTACAGCATTGAAATCCCCCACTAGACAGACATGTTCATATTCCAGTTCCCCCAATTTAACATATAAGTTTTGATAAAAAGTCCTCTGATTATCATTAGGGGCATAAATACAAACCAATAAAGACTTCCACTGGGCAATTTCTATTTCGAGCATGAGAACCCGGCCTTCCTGGTCAGCAAAAACCTGTTGGGATTTCAAATGATGTCGTACATATACCACTATCCCTCTTTTTTTTTGACCTGCTAATGAGGTATAAGTTTTACCCAATGCCCGGCATTCTAACAAATGGTTTTGATCTTTTTTTATATGAGTCTCCTGCATGCAGACAATATCATACTTAGCCTTTCTTAATTTATTCAAAATCCTACTACGTTTATTAGGAGCATTTAAACCATTAATATAACATTTATTTCATCATCCTAAATCGATCCAATAATAATAATACGCCTTTATGTTATATTTTATATAGTTCTACAATTCTTGTATTATAAAAATCTCTATCATATTTCATTTCCATATTTTTTTATCTAACCATTGATAAAATAAATCCCATATCTTATAATATTGTTTATCTTCTTGTTCTCTAATTTCAAATGTCAATTTACTCATTTCAGCACATTCCATTATTTTCTTAATAACTTCATTTTGCGTTGGTATTTTCTAATTTTTCCAATTTTTAGCAAACACAATTCTAGCCACTGTTAATACATTCACAATCAGATATCTCAATTCTCTATTATATATTTCAGGTACAATCCCCAATAAAAAGATCTCTGGTTTAAAATTTATGTGTTTTTTTAATCATTTTTCCAACCATGTGTGGATTTTAGTCCAGTATCTTTTGGCTTCTGCACACGTCCACCACATATGGTAATATGAACCCGATATCTGATAACATTTCCAACATTTTTCAGATTTATTCTTGAACATTCTGGCTATTCTCGTCGGGGGTAAATGCCACCTATAAAACATCTTATACAAATTTTCTTTATATGCAGTTGACATTGTCATTTTATAATTTTGCAACCACAATTTTTGCCATTTCTCTAAATCAATCCCGTGTCCAAAATTTTCCCCCCAAGCAATCATTGTTTCTTTAACTTGTTCTTCTTCCAATTTAACCTCCAATAAATATCCATATAGTTTTTTAATTACATTTTCATCAGTACCTGTTAAAATTTTATCTAAATTAGTCAAATTATCATAAAAACTTCTGTCTTAAAATCTTTATCGTATCTAGAATGTATTTGCAGATAGGAAAACCAATATTCATGATAATCCAGTGGTGAAATCTAAAATTTATTACTACCGGTTCTGTGGGCATGACTTGGTGGTGGTGGTAATGTGACTGGGTGGGTGTGGCCATTTTTTTTTTTACTTTTAAAACCATTTTTTTCACAACCTCTTCGGTGAAGAGGTTGTAAAAAATGCTTTCAAAAGGCTCTGACGATCCCAGCTTGGATCATCAGAGGCATTTAAAAGAAAAAAAGCCTCTGCTGATCAGGGAACTCAGCTTGGATCGTCAGAGGCATTTAAAAGAAAAAAGGATTTTTTTTCTTTTAAAAAGCCTTTCTTTTTTTAAAAAAAAAAGCCTCTGACAATCAGGCAACTCAGTTGGATCATCAGAGGCATTTAAAAGAAAAAAAGCCTCGGATGATCGCGTGGCTCAGCTGGGCATGGGGGAAGGGGGCAGGGATCTCCGAACCACCCGCCTCTATCACTACCGGATCAGGCAATCCGGTCCGAACCAGGAGCATTTCACCCCTGTGATAATCCTTAATTATTGTTCTTAATTTGTTGTTTAGGTAAAAACCCATTTTGGTCCGAATGAATTATTTTATTTAATATCTTTTTTAGTCTTTCTGCTATTATTGTTGCCAGGATTTTATAGTCGGCATTTTACAGCGAGATTGGCCTATAGTTTGGAATGAATTGATTGTCTGTACTTTCCTTTGGAATTAATGCTATATATGCCTCCATCCATGAATTTGGCATTTTGGCTTTCTCTAATACCTCGTTATATATATCCAACATAATTTCTTCCAAAACTTCCTGAAATTTTTTATATACTTCCACTGGAATTCCATCTGTCCCTGAGAGATGGAAGAGAGGGAGCGAGAGAGAAAGAGATGGGAGGAGGGAGAGGGAGATAGAGAAAGAGAGAGAAAGAAGGAGGGAGAAAGAGAGATGGGAGAGGGAGAGATAGGAGGGGGGAGAGAGATATACCTGTTTCCCATAGAAAAGAACACCCCTGGAGCCACAAAACCTGGGTAGGCATGGCTGGGGGTGTGTCATGTGACTGGGTAGAAGTGAGTGATGTCGAGTTGGCCTTGCCCACCCAGATTTTGTGGCTCCCGGTGTTTTGTTTTCTGTGGGAAATGGGTCCAAATGGCTCTTTGTTTAAGGTTGCAGACTCCTGATCTATGGAGTCAAGGGTCGTTCTTTCGTAGGAGTAAAGCTGGGGACAGTGTGACAGATGTGCTGGCATACTAATCTATCTGCTGTAGATTATCTATCTGAGAAAAATATCCATAAAGATAGAGCTCTAAATTCATATTGTACAGATAAAAAATTTGAAGAACTGGGACACAAGAGGATGTCCAGAAGCTAACTAGCCAACGAAAGCAGTGAAAGGATGCCAGAAGCAACTCCTGGGGCAGCTGTAGCCTCCATCATTCCCTTGGGCTACCTTGGTATTGTGAGAGCCTGTAAAGATCTGCTCCTCAGGAGAAAAACCCAGTCTCCATTTCATCTCAGAACCCATCATTCCCAAATATTTTACATTCTGTCATTGAGACCTGTCCCCCTCTTTGAAACTGATTCATCTAAACCAGTAAGAATTTATCAATACATTGTGCCAGTAGTGAAATAAGCCACTTTGCATTTGAAGTGCAAGGTCAAAGATGGAAGAAACTCATTGTATCTGCATCATGACAGCTGTAGCAGAACAAGAATAGGGTACCCGGTTTAGTTCAGAATGAAAATTGCATGTTAATAGCTATTCTGTGCGGCTGAAACAGATTTTGAATCTGTTTCCATTTCTGATAAAAGAGTCATTGAGGACATAATTGCATATGTCTGAAAATGCAAATCAATCTTAGAAGCAGTAGAAATGTATTTTTCTTTGTTTTGTGTGGGCACTTTTATGCTTGCATAAATATTTATAACTGAACAGGGTGCTTTTTCCCTTGATTAAATCACATATCTCATAGAAAAATTCTTGCAAATCCTCCATGGCATTGTACAGGCAAGTTGCTGACACACTGCTTTAGTTTTTTTTTATTATTATTATTGAAAAAGTTTTTCAAATACAAATTTTTCCCCCTTTCCCCCCCTCCTCCCTAACCCCCCCTCCCCCTCCCCTCCCCCTGTGGCTTCTCCAAAATAAAACCCAAGTTAATAACAGATTATATAATACTTTACCATCCTTTTATTCCACCCCCATATACTGACCCTTTCTTTCTAACAATATTATTATATCCCCCTTATACTATACATTTCAAAGCAACATTCAACTGTAAAATTATATAATAAATTCTAATTTAGCAATTTCATCTATTCAACTCATAATCTGTCCATTACCACCTCCCCCATGCATATGTCTCTTAAGCTAACCTATCTCCACCCTTCTAACAATATCATTATGTCCCCCTTATACTATACATTTCAAAGCAACATTCAAAGCAACATTCAGCTGGAAGACTATATAATAAATCCTAATTTAGCAATTTCAGCTCATAATCTATCCATTTCCTCCTCCCCCATACATATATCTCTTAATTCAAATCTTTTACGTATATTGATATAACATAACATCCCTTTTCCTAAGCTAAACAATCAGTAAGCTAACCTATCTCGACCCACTTTCCTACAGGTCTACATACATAATATTTTCAATATCTTTATTCTTCTGCCCATTCCACTAAAAAAAATTATTTACATATAGATATAAAATCCTCAATTGGCTTTAAATTTGTAATCCATATGATATCTTCTGTAATGTCTCTCAACTGGATTGTGAATTCCATTACCCATGTTAGGGTAACATCACATCCTAATTCCAACAGTATATTCGGTATCTTCAATTACCATCTGCCCCCATCAATAATAAATGTTTTCATATATAAAACACACTGCTTTAGTTGAACACATTACCACAACTGCTGGCCTGGTCCCTAGATATGAGTTCTTAGTTTGGTTCTTAAATCAGGGGTCCTGAGGGGCACATGATATGGAATTTGTAATTTGTCAACTGACACAGTTACTTTGTATTTTAATTTGACTTATTTTCTCTCTTTTAAAATAATAGTCAGGCTCATTACAGACTGGAATGTCTTTTAACATTCCTAAACTGAAAAGATAAAATGGCTGGAGACTAGCTCCAGATAAGAAAAAGTTTGTTAGTACAAATTGGGGTCTGGTTTATCTCTTTCATGAACTCTAAACAATCTTTTGACTTATAATTTACATGCCTTCTGATGTCAGATCTCATTATAACGAACATGTGTGATTTTATGGGATGTAAATATGTAACACATTTGACTACATGTAACTGAGTTCCTATGCAAAGGGGAGGTTATTTTTATCCTGTCCAATCAACTTTCCACTTGCATTTTCTTTGTTGTGTTAGGTATAAAAGGAATGTAAGATGGGTCTCGAGGTTCTCCCTTTTCATAGGGAGATCCCACTTTATTAGGGTACCTCAATAAACTGCTTTTAAATTATTTTCTGACCCAGTTGCTTATTGGGAAGATAAACAGATGCAGAATTTAGGGACAGATTTGGCTATCAAATGGCGAGCAACCAGGTCTCTATCTCAGCCAGTTCTTTCTCGGGCTACATAAGTGTGCTTCAAAAGAATTTCTTTTGACATTGATTTTTATCTGAAGTTCAGGAGACTGCTGTGGGAGATGCAAAAGACCTTTTTAAGGAAGATCATTATAAAGGGGCACTAAAAGAAAGATCATCCAGATGAAGGTGTTCATCCAGATGAAGTTTATTCAAAAGAAATTTGGTGAGTGTTGATTTATTTACTTTTCTTTCAGTTTCTAGTGAGCAAGAGAAAGAAAATTCATTAGTTGACTTGAAGAGAGATAAATCTTCTAAGTCATAAAACTAATTGATATTCTAATGAGCGGAGTAAATGAGCTGGAGAGAAGAGCTAGAGAGATGGAAATCTGGATCATAAAACAATTTGGGCCCACTTGGCATGGAAAGCCATGAAGAAAGAAGTCTTGTTCTTCCCATCCAGGATTTAGCAGGTTGGTTTAGCCCAGGTGTCAGCAACCTGTGGCTCCAGAGCCACATGCGACTCTTTCACCCCTCTGCTGCGGCTCCCTGTCACGGAAGAGGGATGAAAGAGCTGTCGGGATGAAAGGGTGGAGCTTTAGTGTGGGAGCGAAGCATCCCTGTACTTGCCTTTGCGTGGCAACAGGATTCTGCCTTCGTTGTGGTACATTTGCTGTTGCTGCCAGCAAAGAGGGCTGAGAGAGAACAGCGGGGGCGGATCTTGTGGGTTGGGGGCCATCTCCAAGCCTGGCCTTCCTCCTCCCTCATCGGTGAGGCCAAGAGAAAGAAGGGGGCAGCATGGGGAAGCGCTCCCTTCTCCTGGCTGAGCACTGAGCACCAAAACCCAGCCGGGGGGAGGCTTGCCTGACAGAAGTGCCTGCATTGGCAAGTCAGACAATGGAGAGCCCTGGCCCAGCTCTCAAAGTGAAATGCTGTGCATCTTTGAGGAAGCCAGGCAGCAATGGCTGGGGCGATGGCTGGGGACAGCAGAGGCATCAGGGCTGCTCCACACCCTCCTCAGCAAGCTGGGCTTGGAGGAGGATGGAGAGTTGTGAAGCCAAGTGCCAGAGGGTCAGGAGGCACACTCTCACATCCTCCCAACACGCATTTCCAGCCCGTGCTACTCTGTCCTGAAGTGGGATTAAGTAGGGGGAAGGGAGCAGAGAGCAGGGGGAAGGTAGGGAGGCTTCCTATGCCCAGGCGTGACACCAAAGGAGAAGCAGTGGCTGAACACGTGTGTTGGGGAAGTTCCATGGTCACAGCTTTTCCTCTTCCATCCACCACCCCTGCCTCCCATCCTTGCTGTGTTTTTTCTTCCATCCGTGGCATGTGCGTGAATGGTTGCCAGGATTCCCGGAGATAGATCGCAACCCCTGACAGCTGGACTTTTTGCATGCATAGAAGGCCCTCAAAAGCAAGGATGCCCAAGCCAGTTTTGCCTACTTTTTTGCTAACATCTCTGGAACTGATTCTAGAGGAGAAGCCGGCTGGCTTTCCTTTTGATATGGGGTGGGGGGAAGACCAGTGGTGGGTTGTTCCCGGTTTGCACCGGTTCCCATGAGCCGGTAGCGGTGACGATATGACATCACTGAACCGGTTCTTCCCCCCCCCGCCCCTCCACACACACCCCCATGTTATTCTTACCTTTTATTTGGCCCCACTCCCAATCTATTGCTGCCTCCTGAGTCCCAGCTGATGGCTAGAGGGAAAAAAACTGTTTAAACTCTTGCCGCGGGGCTTCAAAGGGCCACCCTACAGCTGATCAGAAAACAAATGAGTAGCTATGCTAGGGAAAAAACGAAACTGACAGTAAAGCAGGCTCTGCTGCAATGTGACAAAATGAGGCAGGGAGAGATTTCTTTTTCTTTTTGCTCACCAAAAAAGGTAGGTGCAAACAATGGGAAATTTAGGGCAAAAGAGGAGAGTTCAAGATTTTAAAACACAAAAGAAAAAAAGCTCTATTTAACTAGGGAACTGTAATAATTGAGATACTATTAATTGTATATTGTGTTGAAAGCAGAAATGGTTAAGTTGTGGTTTGGAGGAATATATGGGGGAATTTATTTGGTTTATTATTATTGGCAAATATAATTAATTGATTTGTAAGAAATTGGATTGCATGGAAATAATTGGAATATTCATGTTCATATTGATTAATATACAAAACAGATAGTTATATAACTAATTGATTTATATTAAAATGTTGAATTTGTATTAAACAACTATAATATTACATAATTAACCAATGTGAGGATGGATATAAAAATAGATGACAATGGGAAGGGGTATAATATAGAATAGAAGGGAAAAATTGAATTTGATTAAGATTAGAGATGAGGATGAAGGGTAATATTGGTTTTTTTTAAAAAATAGATGAGGAATAAATATGGCAAAAAGGAAATATAGAAATTGTAAATTTAATTGAAAGGGGCGTTGGTCCTACCTGATACGCCCCTTCTTGTTGAGTGGAGACAGCAGCCAGACGTGGGTTGTGCTCATTGGTCAGAGGATGGACTGAGCCTGGAATTCTTTTAAAATCCGCCCCCTGTTGCTAGGGCTCCCAGCTTTTGTCGAAGGAAAATCCAGACTCGGTGTGTGGAAAGAAAAACAGTAACAACAAATCAATAATACAAAAAAACATAGATGACCAGACTGAATTCAGGGTGGGGCTGGCTGCTGTCTCCACTCAACGAGAAGGGGCGTATCAGGTAGGACCAACGCCCCTTCTCCCTTGAGGGTGGAGACAGCAGCCAGACGTGGGACATACCAAAGATCACTGTCCCATATCACGGGCGGGAACAGTCTGGGCAGAACACCCCTCCCGGGCATCAACACGGTGTAACACCCTTCTCCCAAAATCAGCCTCCGCAGTGGCGAACCTATCCAGTTTATAGTGTCTGATAAACGGGGAAGGAGATGTCCAAGTCGCCGCCCTGCAGATCTCGTCCAAAGAGGCGTTCGAAGACCAAGCCGCCGTGGTCGCCGCACTCCTGGTAGAATGGGCTGTGACCTTGGAAGGAAGAGGCAAAGACTGAAGTTCGTATACAGTCGCAATCGTTGTTCTGATCCAACGCCCCACCGTGGAAGAAGTAACCCGTTGACCTAAAGAAGATGGTAGAAATGAAACAAACAGTGATTCTGTTCGTCGAATAGCCGCAGTCCTCTGGATGTAGAGTTCGAGCGCCCGGCGGACATCCAGGGTGTGTAACCGGCTCTCCAATGGATTGGAAGGACATGGATAGAAATCTGGAAGAACCAGTTCCTGCAAACGATGAAAAGGAGAGTTAATCTTAGTCACAAATGTAGGATCCAATCTGAGGACCACACGATCCCCATGGAAAACACATAAATCCTCCCTAGTGGAGAGCGCTGCTAGTTTGGAAATTCTGCGCGCTGAAGTGATAGCCACCAAAAAGGCTACTTTGCCGGATAACAGACGTAAGCTGACAGAAGTAAGAGGTTCGTATGATGATTCCATAAGGGAATCCAGCACCAGGGCGAGATCCCAGGAAGGATATTGATGTAGTACAGGAGGACAGAGGTTGGTTGCTCCACGGAGAAATTGTCGGATCAGAGGCTGCTGGGACAACGAATGAACCGAATTATATGTCAAAATAGAAGAAATAGCAGCCACATGTCTCCGGAGAGTGTTTGGAGACAGCCCTTTGTCCAAACCCGACTGTAGAAAACGAAGGACCTGTAAGATGGAAGCCTGGAGAGGGGAAAACCCCTGAGTCTTACACCAAGAAGCAAAAGAACGCCAAGTAGCGGAATAAATCCGTTGGGTAGATGACCTCCGAGATGCCTGGATGGTATGAATTATGTCAGAAGGGATGAGGTCCCGCTGTAGAGCTTCCCACTCAACTGCCAGGCGGTCATCTGAAGCCACTGAGGGTCCGGATGTAGAATCGCCCCTTGGCTGAGGCAATCTGGAGTACAAGGAATCCTCCAAGGAGGGGACACAGAGAGATGCATGAGGTCCGCAAACCACGACCTCCTTGGCCAGTGTGGAGCCACCAGGATGATCTCTGCCTGTTCCAACAGTAGTTTCCAAATTACCCTCGGGATGAGGGGAAAAGGCGTAAAGGCGTAAAGTAGGCCCTGTGGCCAAGGAGAGCGCAGAGCATCCACCGCTTCCGCTTGATTGGAGGGAAAGCGGGAAAAGAAGCAAGGTAACTTGTTGTTCTGGTGGGATGCAAACAGATCTACCTGCGGACTCCCGAAGCGAGCAGTTATCCTCTGGAAAAGGAGAGGATGCAGGCTCCATTCTCCATGGTCTACCTGTTGGCAGCTCAACCAGTCTGCTGTCACGTTCGAGACCCCCGAGATATGGTCCGCCTTCAAGGAGGCCAGATGTTTCTCCACCCAAAGGCCTAGTCTTTTTGCTTCCCGCATCAGTGAAAGGGACCTGGTGCCCCCCTGGCAATTGACGTGCGCCTTGGCAGAGGTGTTGTCGGTGAGGATCAACATGTGCTCACCGGCAACCAGAAGTTGGAATGCTCGAAGCACCAGGTAAATTGCTCGCAGCTCCAGCCAATTGATGCTGCGGGTAGTTTCCACGTTGGACCACGTACCTTGCGCGATCTGAGTTCCACAATGGGCTCCCCATCCGAATGTGCTGGCATCGGTGGTCACTGTTACCCACTGAGGGTCCAGGAACAGGCAGCCCTTGGAGAGCGTTGGAGAGAGCCACCAGCGAAGGGAGGAGAGCACCTCCCTTGGAACTGCCACCTTGGCAAGAGAGGATCCCCTGCCCATTCTCTGAAAAGGCAAGAGAAACCATTGGAGGTCTCTAAGGTGTAACCTGGCCCAGGGAACAATCGAGATGGCCGAGACCATCTTGCCTAGGAGTTTGGAAAGAAATAAAGGGGAAGCCCTCTTATCCTTCAGGACCTTAGCTACCATGGATCTCAACGCGGCCTGCCAATCCGGGGAGAGAAAAACTCTCCCTTGCTCCGAATCAATAATAGCTCCCAAATGAAGTATCCTAGTCGAGGGATTTAGGTGGCTTTTCTCTACATTAACAGAGAAGCCGTGCGCTGCTAGAGTTTGAATTGTAAGGCGGAGATCAGACATGGCCTGCTGATAGGAAGATGACATAAGGAGGATGTCATCCAGGTAACACTGGAGACGAACGGCTTGAAGCCGGAGGTGAGCCGCCAAGGCCGCCAAAATCTTGGTGAAGCTACGGGGAGCAGAAGAAAGGCCAAAAGGTAAGGCCATGTACTGGTAGTGAACCCCAGCATAACAAAAACAGAGGAACTTCCTATGGGAAGGGCGAATGGGGACATGGAGGTAAGCCTCCGTGAGATCTATTGAGCAGAGGAGATCGCCCCTCCGAACACCATCTAGGATAGAACGTAAGGATTGCATTTTGAACCTTCTATAGATTACAAACTAGTTCAAACGTTTAAGGTTCAGAATAGGTCTCCACCCACCCGATGACTTAGGGACTAAGAAGACCCGAGAGTAAAACCCCTGTCCCGCCTGATCACAAGGCACCCGTTGAATGGCCCTGATGGTCAGTAGATGGTTGATAGCCCCCTCCATGAGGGATCTACGCTCGGCTATCTGGGACAGGGGACAGCGAGTAAAAGACAAAGGGGTGGGGTGGAAACAAATTCAATGGCCAAGCCCGATGAAATGGAGGCCAGGACCCAGCAATCCGAAGTAGTACTCTCCCAAATGTTGGTGAAGAGGCCCAATCTTCCGCCAATGGGAGGATTGCAGGCACTACTAACGACGGCAATAGATGGAACGACCTCCTCACCCTCGAAAGGTCCGCCGGGCACCAAAAGCCCTCCCCCTGGAAGGTCTGTCCTGAAAATTCCTCTGTCTAGGGCCTAAATACCCCATCTGGAAGTTACCCATGGAATGGGAGGAGCCCAAACCACCCTCCGAAGACCTCATCGGGAGGCGAGGACCATATGGAGAGAAGCGGGGTTCCCCTCTCCGAAAAACAGCAGGCAAGATCTTTCGTTTGTCCTTGGTTTCAACAAGAAACTTGTCCAAGGCATCACCGAACAACTTCGTGCCCGAAAAGGGAACAGAGGCTAGGCGCCACTTGTGTCTGGCATCCACCTGCCAGTGGCGAAGCCAGACCAGGCGATGAGCGGCAACAGCAGAGGCCATGGATTTAGCCGCAAACCTCGTAGCGTTTAAAGTGGCATCCGCGGAAAATTGCACCGCAGCAACAATCTTGTTGAGGTCCTGTTTCAATCTCGAGTCCTCAGAGGCCATCTTTTCTTGCAGTTGGCGAAGCCAGAGGAGCGTGGTGCGATTGAAGAAAGAGGCCGTGGCTGCCGATTTAATGGCCCATGCTCCCCCTAGGTGGGCCCTCTGCAGGACCTGTTCAGCTCTGCGTTCTTCCGGCCTTAGACCTTCCTCCGGATCCCCTGGCAGAGAAGACGCTGTAAGCAAAGCTGCCACAGGGGCGTCAATAGAAGGTATCTGCCACAGGGACTCAAGGTCGGGGGATACAATGAAATTTTTCTTGTCTGTGGAGGATGGCATAGGAGTTGAAGATGGCGCAGACCATTGTTTATGTATGACCTCCAAAAAGAGAGGAGGCGTAGGGATTGCTGTTATCGGTTTAGGTTGCTCAGCAAACAACGGGTTCAAGGAGCCTGCCAAGGAGGTAGGTTCCGGGGGGTTAGAGGGGCCCAATTGGGCCGCATTCACCGCCTTGAACAATAGAGACTTAAATAAATTCTGAGGGAACAAGCCTGTAAAGGCGGGTTGATCTGGAGGTAAATCCTCATCCTCCGATAAGTCTGGTTCTAGGCCTGCCGCACCAACCTGAAGGGAGTGGTCGCTGACACAGGAAATGGCAGGGGAATCTGATCCCGTTAGAGAAATTGCATCCTCCATATTAAAATCGTCCTCAGGCTCCTCATCGGCCTCAAGGACGGACTGGGTGGGGGGAGGATTAGGAGTGGGAAACCCCTGCTCTGCCAAGGATTGTTGCACAGCCACAGAAATCATGCACTGAATGTCCTCAGGGTGCCAAGAAGCCTGGGCTTGGTCGCCAGCCAGCCCGACCTCTGTAGAGGTACGGACCGGAACAGAAATTGGAGGAGCCTGAAGCCCCAAAGTAGAGGGAGCGTAAGACTCCACAGGAGGAACCATGACTTTGGTTGAAAAAGAACCCCAAATATCAGTGGATTCAGCAGACAATTGGAAATCCTGGAGAGACACCTGATCAGAAGTGGCAGAGGACACCCGTTTGGGTCCGCTAGAAGTAGACATGGGCCCCTTGGGGTGCGCCAGGTCTAATGCCGAAGCTTCCCTACGTTGGTTGGTAGGGGGCTTGTCCTGCCCAACCCCTTTAGTGGGAGTCTTGGTTGAACCCCTAGAGCCCGTGGCCGGGGCAAGCGCCTTGTGAGCCGGTGCGTGGCCTTCTTTAGTCGTGGCCATAGATTGCGCCTGCACTGTGGCCCTACGGCCATGTCTAGATTTGGCCAAAGATTTGGGCATAATGAGTCTGATTAGATTACAAGGTAATTATTTAAGGCAGATAGCTCAGGGGTATCAGATATTTTGTCTTGGCTGGCAAAATGGCTGTAAGGGGAGGAAGGGCACAGTTGGTCAGACTGGAGGCCCTGAGGAAGCGCAGGCAATTTTTGGCGCCTCAATAGATGAGGGCGCGAAGGGAGCAATAAGAGAAACAACACTCCTCTGTGCCTGTTGTAGCTCTTCCCTGTTAAAATTTTGCAGCGCCCGAGAGCCTCGTAAATAAAACCCCCAGCTGGAAGAGGAAATGGGGTGAGCAGCTGAAGCCACGCGTTGGCGAAAAGCACCGGAGGGAAGCGCCCAGCAGCTGAAACCAATTAACGCTGGGCGCTGAGAACAGCAAGGAAGCGCGAGGCTCCTCTGCCCTGTCAGTCTTAATTATAAGGCTTGTTAGCATGGCGAGGCTAGCGTGGCGAGGCTCTTGATAATATATAGAGCTGACAGAGACCTCCAAACCTTGCTCCGGTCTGATTGGGATAATCAGCAGCCGGAGAAGCCACAGAGCCGACAAGCGGCTATATTGGTGAGTACAAGACTCTCTTAGGGACAGAAATAGGCTCACACTCAATGGGAGACAAAATGACCGCCAGACAGCAAATGGAGGGGGCGCGAAGCTCCACTGTTTTAATTTTAAACGAAAGGCCAAACCGGACGGCTGAAGGGCAGGTAACACCCCCACCCACGGGAGTGTTAAGCTCCACCAAATAAGGAAAAATAATTACTGACCGTATAAATGTTGGAGATGGAATGAAATAAGAGGAGAGAGGAAAGAAACCTCAGAATTTGAGGAAAAACCTCTGAGAGGCCTGGAGTATCAGATCCGAATCAGAATGCCTAGAATAGTCAAATCAGTCCAATAGTCAAACCTGAGAATCAAATAGAAAGGAATAGCTCTAAAAACCAAAGGTCACTAGAGCCACAATCCACACAACTGTCCAGTCTGATGACTGAGCAAAAAGCTGGGAGCCCTAGCAACAGGGGGCGGATTTTAAAAGAATTCCAGGCTCAGTCCATCCTCTGACCAATGAGCACAACCCACATCTGGCTGCTGTCTCCACCCTCAAGGGAGAATGACTAAACACTGTTTAAATTTGTGAACCAGCCAAATACTCTGTTCAAAGAAAATACATTGTATGTTTGTATGTGTGTTTCTAATTATTGCTATTTATTCATATTTGTTCTCTTTTATTCTTTAAAGTTTAACAATTCATTCTTTATCTTTATATTTGTTTGGGGTTGGCTTTCTTCCCTTTCATCTTTTTTATTGTACAGCAATCTTTCTCCTCAAACCTACCATCTCTTTTCTTTCCTTCTTACTTTCTCTTCCCCCCCTTCTTCTCCTCCCTACTTCCTCTTCCTTTCTCCTTCTCCTCCTCTCTTCTTCCCTCTCTTACCCTCACTCCTACTCTAAGTTCCCTTCCCTTCCTTCCTCCCTTCTCTTCCTTCCCTCTCTTCTCCTTCCTTCATCCCTCTTTATTGCTGTATCCTTTTGTGCATATGGATTACTCAGAGGGCTGAAAAAGTTATTTTTGACTGGTCCTTGCACTTTTGACCAGTCCTCGAACTTACGACTGTCCTCACATTTTACGTTTTTCACCCTATCTTGTCACCATGGTGAAGAGAAGCAGTTGTGAAATGAGTGACACGGTTGTTAAGAATGCTACAATGGGCATATATGATGACCAGTCATAAGTGCGAGGACCGGTCAAAAGTGCAAAGACCTGTCAGAAATCATTTTTTTCAGCCCTCTGGGTAGTCCTTTTGTGCATATGGACTACTCAGAGGGCTGAAAAAATTATTTTTGACTGGTCCTCCCACTTTTGACTAGTCCTCAAACTTATGACTGTCCTCACATTTTACGTTTTTTGCCCTATCTTGTCACCATGGTGAAGAGAAGCAGTTGTGAAATGAGTGACATGGTTGTTAAGAATGCTGCACGGGCATAAATGTGAGGATGGTCATAAGTGTGAGGACTAGTCAAAAGTGCAAGGACCCAGTCACATGACCTCCAAGCCACACCCACAAAATAAGCCACACCCACAGAACCGGTAGTAAAAAAATTTAGAACCCACCCCTGGGAAAGACCCAATATCCCCTCCATGGCCTGCCCACTGGTCTCACAGCACCTTGCGCAGCACAGTGAAAGCTAGCGCGCTTCACAATGGGGGAGACTTGAGCCCATTCCCTGCCTCACTTACCCCTGGCAACTCTCTCTCTTGGGGCAGAGGGCAGGTCGCACATCCAGCACCAACAAAGCCAGAAGTGGCCAGCCACCAATTCCTGCTGTAGTCAGGCAGATAGAGAGAGAGAGATGAGAGGGAGGGAAAGAGAGAAAGAGAGAGAGAGAGAGAGAGAGAGAGAAAGAGAAAGAAAGAAGAAAGAAAGAAAGAAAAAGAAAGAGGGAGGGAGGGAGGGAGGGAGGGAGGGAAAGTGAATGAAAATACCCAACAAAAACAGCTCTGGTTTTAAATGAATATGTTGTTGCATCATCTTCTCTAACCATAATCAAATTTTTGCCCAATAGTTTCTCGCTTCTGCACATGTCCACCACATATGATAATACGATTCCGGTGTCTGATGGCATTTCCAACATTTAGTTGATTTATCTTTAAACATTTTTTGCCAATCTTTCCAGTGACATATGCCATCTATAAAACATTTTATACAAATTCTCTTTATATGCTGTTGCCATTGTTAACTTATAGTTTCTTTCCCATAGTTGCTGCCATTTATCTAACTATTGCGGCGTATTCAAACTTTTTTGCCCATGCTATCATTGTTTCTTTTACTTGTTCTTCTTCTAATTTAAAGAAAGCAAGTAACTATACAATTTTTTTTTCAAAATTTTATTGAATTTATAACATATAGATTAACATTTCCATTAATATCGGATGTGCAGTGTTTATACATATGTACAAAATATATACCTGGTGTCATTTAGGCTACTTTTTGCTTTTATTTAACACACCTTTTTCTCTTCCTTTCATTTTATCATTCATCCATTCATACCACCTTCCCCACATGGTATAGTATTCTGAATTCTCATCATCGTTTATTTCATGGGTTAGTTTGGTCATCTCTGCGCACTCCAGTATTTTCCTAATTATAAGCTCTTCTGGTGGCTGGGTTTTCTCTTTCCAATATTGTGCGTAGGCCAATCTAGCAGCTGTAATTATATGTATTGTTAAATGATTCTTTTCCTTTCCATATGGCTTCTTTACTATTCCCAGGAGAAATATTTCCGGTGTCAATTCAATGTCTTCCCAATTATTTCTTGTAGCCATCCCCTAATCTTACTCCAATATCCTTTCGCTTCAGGGCATGTCCACCACGTGTGAAAGAAGGTGCCTTGACCATAGCCACATTTCCAGCAGTTTGGGTGTATGTTAGGATACATCTTTGCTAGCCTAGCCGGGGCTAAATACCACCTGTGGAGCATTTTATAATGGTTTTCCTTATATGTCACGGCTCTGGTCAATTTAAAGTTCTTATTCCATGCCTCTTCCCATTCATTAAAATTTATGTCATGTCCAATATTTTTCTCCCATGCACTCATTTGGTTCTTTGTTATATCCTCAGCTCTATCTTCATCTAATAAATAATTGTATAATTTAGCCAGAATCTTTTTACCTGTTCCCATCAGGACTTTATCCAGCCCATTATATCCTAGGTCTAAGCCGCATTGTTCTTTGTCTTTCTGATACCTGGATTTTATTTGTAGATAGGTCCACCAATCTAAATTTATTCCTTGCCCTCTCAAGGCATCGTTAGATTTAAGATTTCCTCCTTCATCTAAAATGTCTTTATACCTACACATTTTCTCCATTCCCCATCTATTGGGATAGATCAGGGCCTCCATCGTGGAGAGCCATGTTGGGACTTTTTTTATAATATCTCTGCCTAATTCCAGTCCATGTTTGTATCAATGAATCTCTAATTTTATGTCTATGGAAATATGTTTTCTTATTCTTCTCTGTGTCCCATAGATATGTGTGCCACCCTCTTTGCAGATCGTGGCCTTCTAGGATTAAAATCCTCTTATTTTCCAGGGTGGCCCAGTCTCTTATCCAAATTAGTTTAGCTGCCCTATAATATGTTTCTCAATCGGGAAGTCCAAATCCTCCTATAACTCTTTTACCCTTTAAAATTTTAAGAGAGAACCTCGGCTTTTTCCCCTCCCATACAAATTTCCTAATAATTTTGTTTAGTTCTAAAAAAAAATTTTTATCTAGGTTCACCGGTATATTTTGATATAGAAATAGTACTTTGGGGAGGATGTTCATCTTAATCGCAGCTATTTTACCCAAAAGTGACAATTTTATTTTCTTCCATCTATCCAGGTCTTGTTTCATTTTCCTAATTAAAGGGGTATAATTATCATCTTTTAAGGACGAACACCTTGTGGTTATCCAAATTCCTAGATATTTTATTTTTTTAACAACCTGTAATCCCAACAATTCTTCTATCTCTTTCTTCCGTACCTCGGTTACATTCTTGGTCAATATTTTGGTTTTAGTTTTGTTCAATTTAAAGCCTGCCACCTCTCCATATTTGCCCAATTCCTCTAGCACTTTTTGTCCCGATTCTATAGGGTCTTCTAGGATTAAGGCTACATCGTCCGCAAATGCTTGCGTTTTGTAAACCTCTTTCCTAATCTTTAAAGCTTTTATTTCTTCGTTATTTCTGATTTTCTGTAGCAAGACTTCTAGGGCCAAAATAAACAATAATGGTGACAGGGGGCATCCTTGCCTTATCCCCTTTCTAATCTGGAATGTTTTTGTCCTGTCTCCGTTTACTAAAATACTTGCCTTTTGATTATCATAGATAGTTTTTATCATCTTTTCAAAATTTGTTCCGAATTCCATTACCTCAATTTGTTTAATCATAAATTTCTAATTTAAATTATCGAATGCCTTTTGGGCATCTACAAAAACTAAGGCCATCTGTTTTTCAGGGTGTTCTTCATAATATTCTAGGATATCCAACACAGTTCTCAAATTGTCTCTAATTTGCCTCCCCAGGAGGAATCCATTTTGATCTTTGTGTATCCAAGTGTTTAGTATTTTTTTGGTTCTTTCCGCCATTATGCTCATAAATAAATAGCTTATAATCAGTGTTTAGAAGGGAAATTAGTCTATAATTCTGAATTTGTTTTAGGTTGGCACCTTCTTTCGGCACTAGTGTGACATGCGCTTCCTTCCACGATTCTGGGATTTTAGAACCCGTCAATGCATCGTTGAAAATTTCCACTAATTTTGGTTGTAATATTTCTTCTAATTTTTTATATATTTCCCCTGGGAATCCGTCCGGGCCTGGCAATTTGTTGTTTTTAAGTTTAGAGAGAGCTGTTTTTAGTTCTTCAGCTGTTATCTTTCCATTAAGCATTTCTCTCTCTTCCTCTGTTATTCGCGGAAGCTCTGCGTTTGCCAAATATTGCTCTATTTTTCCTTCTTGGACCTCCTCTTCTTTATATAGAGTCTCATAAAACTCCCTAGCTCTTTCTAGTTTGTCCTCTTCTTTGTTCAACAACTTGCCCTTGGAGTCTTCTAATATATGAATTGTCCCTTTTTCGTTTTCCTTTTTTAATTTATAGGCTAGCCACCTGCCCGACTTGTTGGCATTCTCAAAATAATATTGTTTCGTTCTTTTTATTTTTTGTGCTAAATCCTCTTGATCCATGATGTTCAGTTTGTGTCTCCACATCAGCCAACTTTCTTTTGCTGTTTCATCTCCCAGGTTTTCTTGGAGTTTTCTTTCCGCTTTTCCTAAGTGGTTTAAATAATCTTCCAGGGACTTTCTTTTTTCTTTACTTTTATATGCGCTGCATGATATCACAACCCCTCTTAAGTAGGCCTTCATTGCATCCCATACTATTGCATGAGGTGTTCCTTGATTTTCATTTTCCTTGAAAAAGGACTTTACTTCTTCTTTAAGTTTTTTTACATATTCTTTATCACTCAATAATTTGGCATTAAACCTCCATCTCTGTTGTTTCTTTCTCTTTACACTCTTCCACCTTATTTCTAAGGGGTTATGATCTGCCCAGGTGTTTGGGTTGATTTCTGCCATTCCTATTTCTAATCCAAGCTTCCTGTTGACCCATGCCATATCTATTCTAGACCACAACTTTTGTGGGTTTGAATAAAACGTATATTGTCTGTCATTTGGGTGTAGAGTTCGCCATATATCAATTAAATTCAGTTCGTCCGCTAAATCAAAGAAAGCTCTCGGTAGATTTGGTAGATCTTAGTTTTATTGCTTTTATAATCTTTATCTAAATCTACAATACCATTAAAATCACCTATTATGCAAATTTCATTGTATTCCATTTTTCCTAATTGCTCGTGAAGTTTCTTGAAATATTCTCCCTGCTTTTTATTTGGTACATATATGCCCACTAACAATATTTTGTTCCCTCTCCTAATCTCAATCATAAGAGTTCTTCCCTTTGTATCATTAAACTTTAGCTCTGTTTCAATTCCTTTCTTAATGTAGATTACCACCCCCTCTTCTTTTTTTCTGCTAGTGAAGTGAATGTTTTGCCATATTTTTTGTATTCTAAACATTTACCCTCATCCTTTTTTATGTGCACCTCCTGTAGACAGATTATATCTACATTTTGTCTAGCTAATTTTGTAAGTGTTAGTTTCCTCTTTTTATAATTGTTTAGTCCATTGACATTTACTGATATTAATTTTAGATCATTCATTCCTGTTGGCGAGGACTTCCGGTTGGCGATCTGTGGCGACATGGCGTTGAGTGAGTGACTGCTGCTCCTCAACACCGCTAGTCACCGTGTTTTGGGGAACCTTTTGGGGGCATGGAGCCTGGAGAGCCTCGCGGACAAGAGAGTGAGCCAGGTGAGCGTGAAAGCGGAGCGCAAACGCTGATCGCAAGACCGGGCGGCTCTGTCAAACCAACACGTGTGAGTCAGCCAATAAATGGTGGACCTGAAGCTGCGGTAACCAGCAACCAGATAGGAAGCAAGGAAGATCGGAGGCTGCAGTGTTGAAATCGGACTAACACACCTTCCCTGCCTATGTAAAATTTGACATCAGAAGGAGGGGTCGGTGGAGTCGGGAGTGAAAGGCTCGGAGAGGAAAAGAGCGGCGACTGTAAGCAGAGAGCAGATTGGAAAGATATAGAGCCCGACAAGCCAGTGAGGAAAATAAAAGAGCTGATGTGTCGAAATTACCTGTGCAAAGAGAAGATCGGCGAGAAGAAATAAGAACTCAGAAAAAATTTCTTTTCCTTTTGTTGACTATAGCAATAGAACTATTGGAGGATGAAGCTAGATGGATCTTGATTGTTCCAGGAAGCAGGAAGTGCAGCCATTATAGAGACTTGATCGAGGAACAATTGAAATGGCTGACTCACGGACAGTCTAGCAGCGAGAAATACTATAGAGTGCTGACTTTGATTAAATGAACTTGGTGAAAAAAGAAGCTTGGAGAAGATCAGAGGCTGAGTAATAAAGAATAACTTACAATTTTGATACTCTTTGATAACCTTTGCTTTGTATTGCTTATTACATCCTGTAATGTTTTATATAGCCCTGCAGGCAATCCATCTGGGCCCGACGTTTTACCATTCTTTTGTTTTTTAATCCCCTCTGTTAGTTCCATCATCGTTATCCTTTCTTCTAATGCCTTTTTGTATTTTTCTGGTATTTTGGTAATTCAGATTTTTCGAGGTATTGCTTTATCTTTTCTCCTGATATTGTCTCTTGTTTATAGAGTTTCTCATAATAGTTCTGTACTATTTTTTCTTTTCCGCATTTCGATAACATACAGTTCTTTCCTCATCCATTAGCTGATTAATTAACTTTTTTCTCTCTCTCCTTTTTCATTTTATATGCCAACCATCTTCTTGGCTTGTTTGCATTTTCAAAGAAATTTTGTTTAGAAGCCTTTATTTTAAGTGCCAGGTCCTCTTTTTCAATGAAATCCAATTCATGTTTTTTCAAGTCCATTTGATTTGTAATCCTCCTATTTTGTGTATCTTTCTACAGTTCCATCTCTAATTTCTTATACTCCTCTTCCAACTTTTTTTGAGTTTGTCTTTTCTTTTTGTTCCTTTTTCCCAAATAAGTGATTGCCAATCCTCGAATGCATGCTTTCGCTGTATCCCACACACTTTGTAATGACGTATCTTCTTTTTCATTTTCTCTGAAAAAGAAAACCAGTTCTTTCTCCATAAATTGTCAAAACTCTTTTTCATTTAATATTGTTTGATTTAATGTCCATCTTGATCTCTTCCATATAATTTATCCCTTCCATATAATTGTAATTGGGTTATGATTTGCCCATGTGCTTGCTTCAATATTTATATCTTGTACATTAGGTAATAAATCGATTGACATTCACATCATATCTATTCTAGACCATGACATGTGCCTGTTTGAGTAAAAAGTATATTGTTTTCCCTTCGGATATCTTCCTCTCCAAGCATCTTGAATACTTAATTCCTCCACCATTGTAAAGGAGGTTTTTGGAAGAGTTTTCTTGGGCTTCTTATTTATCTTTCTAGTTTTGTAATCCAAATCAACATCTACTATTGCATTAAAATCACCCATCATGCAGATATTTTCATACTCAAATTCTATTATTTTCCTGTGTAATTTTCCATAAAAGTCTTCTTGATTATCATTTGGGGCGTATATTGCCACTAAAAGTATTTGTTTATTGTTACTTCCACCATAAGAATCCTCCTTTCTTCGTCAGCAAATATTTGTTTAGGTTCTAATGTCTTTTTAATATATAATACTACACCTCTTTTACTTTGATGCATCAGTGCAGTAAATAATTCTCCCAATTTTGGGTATTCCAAAAGATTTTTATGTTGTTTTCCAAATGCACTTCTTGTAAACATATTATATCCATTTTTAATTTGTCCAATTTATTAAGAGTTATTTTCCTTTTTATTGCCGAATTTAGTCCATTTATATTTATCAATATTGCTTTTATTTCTTCTTTACTTTTACTTTTTACTTTTTAAGTTTACTTGTTAATAGCTTTTGCTGATCTTGTCATTCTTGTCTCTCTTTGATCTTTAACCTTACCCCTTCTCTTATTGCTCTTTCTTCTCGTTCCTTTGCCATCTCTCTTGTTTGTTCTTCTTTTTCTTTCACAGTTTCTTCCTGATATCTAATTTTTCTTTCCTCTCTCAGTTTTTCCTCCTCTTGTAACCCCAAGTATTGATCATAAAATAATTCCGCTTTCTCTAACAAATCTAATCTGTGTCTTTGTTCCTGCCAATTCACCAATATTCCTTCTGGTATTAACCACCTAAAGCTCACTCTGTTTTTAATTAAGCATTTTGTCAGAAATTGATACTCTTTTCTCAAATCTCTGACTCTTCTAGGTATTTGTTTCAACACCACTATCTCTCTACTTTATATTTTATTGGGTTATTCCTTGCTGTCTGTAATATCTCTGTTTTTATTGCTTTTTTGGTGAATCTTACATGCACCTTTCTAGGTAATTTGTTTCTCAATGTATATCCAGTGTGTACTCTAAATAGCTCATCAATCTCATTTAATATATTTTCTTTAGTATCTTCCATTGCTTCCACCAACAACTCTGCCATTATTTCAGCTAGGTTTTCCCCCTTCTCTTCTTCTGTTTTGGAATCTTAGATAAAAATCGGCACGATCCATTTCTAAAGAAATAATTGTTTTTTCCTGGTTTTTATCGGTTGTTGTAAGTCTGTCATCCAGTTTTCCCACTCTTTTTTCTGTCAATTCTGCTTTTTCTTCTACCTTTTGTATTCGTTGTTCATTTTTTTCAATCATCCCCTTAACATCTTTTAACTCCCCTTCTACTTTTTCCATTCTCTCATTTCATTTGCCTATTCTTTCTTTGAAGTCTTCATGAAATGCCTGTATCATATTTTTTAATTCCAATTGCATGGCCATAGTGTCCAATGTTCTCTGAGCTGCAGGACTAGAAGTTGTAGAGGAAGCTGTTGTAGGCAGATGTGTTGTTGTTTTCTTCATCTTGTGATGTCTTGATATTGTAATCTACCAGGTTTATAATCCAAATACTATTTGTAATCCAAATATTTAATCCACCCCATTGGGGTGATTAGAAATGAGAAAAGGTGTCTATATATGGGGGGGGGGGAGAGAACACAAAGAAAAAGATGATATACAAAAAAAGTGAAGAAAAAAGACAAATAACTAAAATTTAACAAGTAAAATCTAAACTCTGTTATCCAAAAGAAGCAAAAAAGAGAAATATCCCAAAAGAAAAAACTAGATGGAAGATGTCAATAATCTTTCCTATTTTTTTTTTACCAACTTCAAAAAGTACACTCTTCTAGCTTGTATTAAAAACAATGCTCTCAGTGTACCACACTCTTTTTGTCTAATAGACAAAACAATTTCTTATCAGTCCAGCAAACATTATCAAGGTCATTCTTGTTCTTGTTCATTTAATATATTCAGTTCATTGTCGTTTCACTAGTGCCTCTAGATGGCACTGCAGTTTATTTTCACATGGGAAAAGTAGAAAAAGTTTTTTTTAAAAAAATAGTTCATTCAATCAGTTAATTGCCTTGATAGTACAGTGGTCTAAGCACCCTGTTATTAACACAGCTGCCTGCAATTTACTGCTAGTTCGAATCTCTCCAAGGCTCAAGGTTGACTCAGCCTTCCATCCTTTCTAAGGTAGGTGAAATGAGGACCCAGTTTGTGGGGGCAATAAGCTGACTTTGTATAAATATACAAAAGTATGAAGGCTATTGCTTAATGCATTGTAAGCCGCCCTGAGTCTCCGGAGAAGGGCGGCATATAAATAAATTTTAAAAAAGAGATTGAACTTTTCAGAATTGTCCACCAGTAGGATAGGCATTAAGATCATCAAGCCATTAATTAGATCCCAACAACTGCTGAAATAACAGCTTTTTTGAAATTTATAGCAATAGCAATAGCACTTAGACTTATATACCTCTTCACAGTGCTTTACAGCCCTCTCTAAGTCAGCATATTGGCCCCAACTATCTGAGTCCTTATTTTATCGGCCTCAGAAGGATGGAAGGTTGAATCAATCTAGAGCTGGTGAGAATCGAAGTGCGGAACTTCTGGCAGTTGGCAGTCTGCAGAAGCAGCCTGCAGTACTGCATTCTAACCACTGTGCCACCACGGCAGTTGTAATACAGCTCTATGTCACTCTACATCAGCAGTTCTCAACCTGGGGTCGCGACCCCTTTGGGGGTCGAACGCCCATTTCACAGGGGTCGCCAAAGCCCTCTCTCGCCCCCCCCATGCCTTCACTCACCCTCACCCTCTGCCTCTGTTGGATCGCCGTTCGCTTACCCTGCCCACTCCCAATCTGTTTCTCATTGCATATCTTGTATAGACTCGAAATATCTCATCTATACCATCCATCATCTTTTCTTTAGTAATTTCTAATGCTTCTGCTAGAATTTCTATCATTATTTCTGCCAAATTTTCACCCTTTTCTTCTTCTATATTTTGAAATCTGAGATAAAATTCTGCTCTATATATCTCCCATCCCAATATTCCACTTTTATCTCGTTCAACCTTGTCCAATCTACGATCAATGTCACTAATTTTTTTATCTCTTTGTTCTTCTTTTTCCTCAATTTTTTGGAGTCTATCCTCATATTTCTTCATCATTTGCTGTATGTTCTCCACCTTTTCATCTGTTTTTTCTGTTCTCTGTTCAATATTCTCTACTCTTATATGTATTTTTTGAATTCCTTGCCAAATCATCTGCAGTGTCACTTCCTTTTCCTTCTCTCGTTCTTTCTCCTTCTCCTGTTGTAACATCATCTGTATTGATCATTGTCCTCCAGACGGTGAAGAGGAAGGAGTCGATGTAGATGAACCAATAGCTGTTGCCTTTCTACTCATTTCTGTAAGATGCTTGTGAAGAGTTCAAACAAATAGAAAATCTTCAGGTTCTTCTATACCTTAATCCACTTATATATAGGACAAATACTATCCCAGGTACCAGTAAGCAAAAGGAAAACAAAACAAAACCAACCCCCCCAAAAAAAAACATTAAAAAAGGGGGGGAAGGAAGTAAAAGAAGTCTTCAAGCTCTTGTATGCCTTAATCCAATTAAACAAGAACACAAAAACGCCAAAAAAGAAAAGATCAAAAACATTAGGAAAAAATCTATGTGTATGTGAAAAATTAGAAGTCCTTCAAAAAAAAAATCACAGTCCAGTTAAAAGTAATTTAATAAAGGGAGAGTGGAGAAGTAGCACCA
This sequence comes from Pituophis catenifer annectens, assembly GCF_029215685.1. Lineage (NCBI taxonomy): Eukaryota > Metazoa > Chordata > Lepidosauria > Squamata > Colubridae > Pituophis > Pituophis catenifer. The sequence goes on from NW_027256881.1 coordinate 172,120,833, forward strand.
GAAAAAGAAAAAAAATGAGAAAAGAAAAGGAAAAAAAATATAGTATTTCTGTCTGAAGGGAAAATCCACCACTGTATAATAACCACAAATTCTTTTGTTAAATCTCAAATATATATTTACAGCTCTCTTTCCAGAGTCACTGTAATCTTCTTTTCAATCTCAGACTCCTGCCGCTGACAGTTTCCCAGAAGAGCACCTGAGTAAACAATCCTGCAGACAGTCTTTGATGCTCTTCCCACTATCTTATCTATGACTAGGCTCAGAGACCTTGAAAAATAACACAGTTGTTACTTTCTTAAGCCAAAAAAAAGCAATGTTTCCAATCCACTAGATGGCAGTGCTACTTATTTTCTCCACCTTCCCTGCCTTCTTGTTATTTAATACACCATAAAATAAAAATGGAGAGAAAGAAAAAATAGATAAAAAGAAAACAAATAAAAGATTTATACTAAAAAGGCACTAAAAAATTAGTACTTAAATAGATAGAGCAGAAATCTCCAATCCAATCCAGTCCGAGTTACAAAGTAAAATTGTCCTTAAGCATCCACAAGTAGAAATAAATCGAAAAATAAGAAAAACTACCTTTGACTCAAGCTTAATTCCGCCACTTCCTCTTCTTCTGTCTTCAATTTTAACTTCCTTAAAACCTCAGGGTGTTCTCTCAAATAATCTATTTAAAAGTTCTCTCACCAAGCCGACACACTTTCACTCAATCTCTTCCATTCCGGAGCTGTCCCAACTTCAGCAGCATCTATGGCTGCTTCTTCGTCGCCGGAAAAAGGGGCTTCTCCTTTCAACCAGGGACTTTGCATTGTCCCTGGGATTAACAGAATGTGCCCTCCACTATCACCGTCTCTACGGGATGGTGAGGTCCGAAAATGGACCGTCCAGTGACGAAGATATCGATGGTGATCTTGGAGCTTCAAGATCGCCCGTCGTACCATTGCGATGCCAGCTCCGCCCTCGGGAAAAAAAGAAAAAAACTTTAAAGGTGTCCCAGAGCAGAAATGAGTAGCTAATTGGCACTTTGGAATTTTAATGGAGGGAGAAGAACAAAGAGGAGGTTAAAGTACTAAAGCCCAAGAAAGAAAACTTTAGAACTGGATTTAAAATTGGATTTGGAGAAATTAAAATTAACACAAGAAAAAGAAACCCAAGGGAAAGTATTTTTTATGTGGATTTGAAATATTTTTGACAGTTTTGACACTTGAAGGAAGAATAAAGAGGAAGTTAAAATATTAAAGCCCAAGAAAGGAAATTTTATAACTGGACTTAAAACTGATTTTGGAGAAACTAAAAATAAATAAATAAATAAATAAATAAATAAATAAATAAATAAATAAATAAATAAATAAAAGACAAAGAAAGAAAAAGAAAGAAAAGAAAAGAAAAGAAAAAAAAAAGAAAAGAAAAGAAAGAAAGAAAGAAAGAAAGAAAGAAAGAAAGAAAGAGAAAGAGGGAGGGAGGGAGGGAGGGAAAGCAGGACATCCTTACAGAATCACAGAATAGCAGAATTAGAAGGGACCTTGGAGACCATCTAGTCCAACTCCCTGCTCCAGCAGGAAACCTTATATCATCTGGATTATTTTGGTGCCTCTAACAGAAAGGAAAATTGCCAGAAAGGAGAAGTAGTTTATTAGGACAAGGCTGCCATGCAGAGGAAGATGGAGATAGTCCTTGACTTATGACCACAATTGAGCCCAAAATTTTGGTTGCTAAGCAAGAGCATTGTTAAATGAGTTTTACCACATTTTACCCAATCCATGACATCTCAGGGCTCTAACAGTTCTGTACAGGCTAGGGAAGAACATCTGAAGGCATGTGTAATGTTCTAATGTACAGAAGTTATAGTTAAATGTGTGCAGAAAGTGGATTCTGGGTGTATTTTTCCAAATTCAGTAAGTGAGGTTGAATGTGTATAGTTTTAGAAGAGCTCTGTGTGTGTGTGTGTGCACGTGTGCATGTGTACATACATCTACAGAATATATAGTATATATAGTAGATAATGTATCTTTTTGTGTGCCTATATGTTGTGGCTCCGATCACCGAGCCTGTGTTATCAGCAGGAGAGGACTCCGAGAGTGAAGGAGAGGAGTTGGCAAGGCCTCCCTCTCCAGGACCCTCCTCTCTGGCAATGCCTCCGGTGTCCTCCGAAGGCCAAGGGATAGGCCTGGGGCCAAGCACTTCCACGCAGCCGCAGGTGGACAGTAATGATGATGATGATGAGTCTTGGCTGGACCCTCGACAGCGTCGCAGAGATAAGCGCGTGCAGCAGAGGAAGAGGCATGCCAGGGATTAGGCTGAGTCACTGGACCACACCCCACAGGGTATAAAAGGGGGTGTGGTGGCTGTTCAAGCTCTGTGACGAGCAAAAACTGATATTGAACAAACCTCTCTGCATTGCTGGACTTTTTGAATATTCTCTTATCTGTTGTGTGTTGGCTTTGAAAAACACTACCTTTGTAAGTAAAAGACTCTTGGCAGCCAGCCACTGGGTTGCTGCCAATTCTGCTCTTAGAGAAACCTTTGTTGGCTGGTTTATTTCACTATTGACTGTCTGTGGGGGTGCGTGTGTGAGACGGGGACAGAACACTATACACACTCTATACCCGTGGTGATGAACCTATGGCACGCATGCCGCCATAGTCATGTCGCCATGAGTCATGTTGCCTGGCATGTGCAGTGGTGCCCATTTCTCTTCTGGGTTTCTGGCACACGCATGTACACCGGCCAGCTAGTCTTCTGGTTACTGGCGCGCATGCGCACACGACGATCAGCAGGCCTTCATGCATACGGCTATGCCAGAAACTGGAAGTTTATTTCCCGGAGCATGCATACCCACTGGGCAGCTCCTCTTGCACGCATGCACACCAACCATACCATTGACACCTGCTGCCTGGGATCCACATTGGAGGCCGTTTGCGCCGGCAAAGCAGCACTGTCTCTTTGCCTGCACTGCTACCTCTTTGAGGCAGCAACGGCTCCTCCTCCTCCTGCCAGTCTCGTTGTAAACCTGCCTTTGCAGAGGCAGTGGTGCCAGCAAAGTTATGTAGGCAAGCTCCGTGCCCCGCTGGCGCAGGCCATGCTGGAAATCGCCTGACCAGCTCCACGGGACTGCAGAGCTGAGCGTCTGGCATCCTGTTTCTCATGCACTGGCTGCCACCATGCACACAGCTGATCGGCACTCCAACAGGGCTTCTCCAGAGCATGGCTGCAGTTGATGGCACCATGGATGTTCCCCCCGCCCAAGACCTTTCTCCCCCCCTCCCCCGTAAAGCAAACCCCAAGGTTTACAGCAAGGCAAGGTGGCAGTGGCAAGGACAAGTGGGACTGGGCTTCCCTGTCTCCCTGCTTGAGTGGGCTTCTTGCACAGCCCCAGGCCTCTGGTGGGGAGGAAGCTTCTTCTTTAAAAGAGGAGGGACCAGGTTCTCCTCCAAGCAGCCTGGCCTCCCCCTTGTCCCCCTCCTCTTTTAAAGGATTGTGCACCACCAAAAGCAACTTTCCAAGCTGGGGGAGAAGCTTTTTCAAGCCAGGGGAAACAGCCCTACCTGGGGGGAGGATGATGTGGGGAGGTGTTGCCCCCTCCCAGGCTGGTGCAGATCTGCCTTGGCCACTGGCACTTTGGCTTCATTGGGTTCCCCTGGAGAGCTGGTGAGCAGAGGAGCATGTGCGGCTCTGGCCCCATCGCCCCAGCCAGGAACTTTTCTGGACTTCAGGTGTGCTGGGGGGCAGAGGAAGGGGTGGTCTGTCACTGGGGAGCTTTGGGGATGAGAGGGGCAAGGTCCTCCTTTCCCCTTGCCCTCCCAGAAAGCCATCCTGCCAGGTGCAACATCCTGCCCCGTTGCCAAGGGGGGTAGCGCTGGCATTGGGATGTTCCAGTCCAAAAGGGCCAGGGGAGAGGAGACGAGCTCCAGGCCCTCACTTTGACCAGGGAGGGGGTGGTGTTTGAAGGGGTGTCAGGCAGAAGTTGATCCCAAAGGTAAGCGACAGACTAGAAATAAAAATTAAAATAAGCAAAAAATAGTAAGAGAACACCTGTCTGATCTTGATGAATACAAATCACTGGGACCTGATGGATTACATCCCCGAGTTCTAAAGGAGCTGGCAGTTGTCATTTCAGAACCACTGTACCACATCTTTCAAAAATCCTGGAGCACCAGGGAACTACCAGAGGACTGGAAAAGAGCTGATGTGGTTCCCATCTTCAAAAAAGGGAAAAAACCCAGAAACTTCCAGTTGCAACCCTGGCGAGAACAGCTGGAAAATAGCGGGCTCTGCTGAGTCCTGTGAAAATCCAGCTGGTAACCGCTGGGATGGTGAAGAAAGGAGAGGCGCTTCACTAATCACGAGGTATTTGCAAATTCCTCGTTAGGTCCAAAGCAAGCTCTCCCCGAATGGCAGCAGGCACAGCCGCTATTGCTGACAGCCATGAAGCCGTGACAATCAGGAACCAAGATTGTGGAGGAGTGGTGTATGGACAGAACACTGAAATTGGGTGAGATATTTACCAATTTTTACTTTAATGACTTGCAATAACAAAAAGATTATGAAAAGAAAACTCCTAAGCTTAAAATAGTGGTGAATTGACACATGGAGAAAAAAAAAACAACAACCGGAAATGAAAAGGCGAAAAAAAGCCGAAGAGAAGCTATAAAATTATAGCTATAGCCCAAAAAAAGCTATAAAACATAGATAGCATGGAAAAAAGTCCAAATAATCTGAAAGTGACTTTAGGGAGAAATTATTTGTTTATTTGAATTTCTAAACCTCTTGGATTTATCCGACAATCAACTGTTTTTGACAGATTGCTTATTTTGGATCAGGGCATAAGAGAGCCATCTATTGGAGAAAGACAAGTACTACAACACTATAGTTGCAGTATATTTAATGAAAGCTAATCTAATACACACAAAGTCTAATACACAACATCTGGTGAATGGCCTGACCTTGACTCTGTTGTTAGAAGACAATTGTGAAAATTCAAGAACATTCAACAGTGGGGGTTTTTTCTTTCCAAAAGGAACTAAAAGGAACTAATTTGCAAATAACTAAATCTTACTAAAATTGACTATTGGATTATGGATTGAAAAGACTGGAAGAATTTAGTGGACTAACCTGGACAAATTTGGACTTGGACTATTAATGTTAGAATATTCTAAGAGGCAAAAGAAGAAAAGGTCAGAAGAAAAGAGAGAAGAAGAAAATAAAAATTTGGACAATTGGGGAACTATAAGGCTGTAAACTATTATGAAATAAAATGTGGGGATTTGGAGGTATAACTATGGGACTGATGTAACTTGATTAAATAGAAGTTTCTTAAATATTGAAATATTGGAATAATAGAAATATACTTTTTATAAGCTGTATTAAATCACTATAAAATGGATCTAGAGATGTATGAAGAAATATTGTGCATGTTAAAAAGTGTGTGAATTCTTAAGAAATGACAAAGAGACAAAGGAATTGTTTAAAGATACAGAAATGAATGTAGAAACTACTCAACAATTGGGGGGAAAAGGGGAATACGATATTCAAGAAGTAGATGAAAAACTAGAAAAAGCAGGGGAAGGGGAGAATAAAAATGAGAAGCAAGAAGTTAGGAACAAAGAGGAGAAGAGACTAATAAGTGGAAGACAAATATATAACGTCATAATTTATAAGGGTACAGAGAGAAGAGAGAAAAACCCCTTTAAAAAAAAACAAAAGAAAGTTTTGTGGATGGGTGTTCAAAAAAACGCAGCAAAAAGAAGCAAAAGGCACTCAGAAGAGAAAGTTTAGTAGATACAAAAGAATTAAAGACAGATATAAGATTCCAAGAGATAGAGATGAAAGACTGACCAAAAAAATCAATAAATGATGGAATTTTAGAACGACTAAGGGATGATGGATAATGAGAAAATATATTAATAAAATGGGAAAACCCCCAAACCCCAATATGTTTTAGGTTAGTAGATGGTAATTTAAGACTAGACAATTTAAGAGAAGTACTAATATTAACAGTGTGTTAAAAGATATTGTGATTTTAAAATATTAAGGATTAGAAATGGTGGGGACTTTGAGATATACTCCCGTGATGGATTTAATATTGTTAATAATTGGTGTTATTTGTAATCCTATACATTTGGAATATTGATGTTATGGTAGAATAATGAGTGATTTTTAAAAATATTAAATGACAACATTTACTAAGGGATAATAAACACAGGGCGTGAAGAAATGTTATTTATGCTTAAATGAATTAAAGGGAAAATGTAAAATGAATATGAAATGAGACTAGTATTGTTTGAAGTTGGAAGATTAGAATTCTACATACTATTTGTATTATTATTGTTAATGTTGTATAAAAAAGACCTGACCCAATCAATGTACAATCCACAAAACATGTATGTTTATATTGGAAAAAATAAAAAACTTAATATACAAAAAAAAATTCATTCTTCAACATAGTAACTAACTTAGTAGACCAGCGAAATACTGGGGACATAATATACTTAGACTTCAGCAAGGCATACAACAAAGTAGACCAAAACCTACATCTTGGTAAGCTAGAACAGGGGTCTACAACCTTAAACATTCAAAGAGCCATTTGGACCCGTTTCCCACGGGAAAAAAACACTGGGAGCCACAAAACCTCCACAAGACAGTGAAGAACGGAGGCACAGGCTGGTATGAACAGGGAAGTTGCAAGTTCCCTGAAGTGCCGGCATTAGCCTCTGACTCAGCCAAGGGAAGACAATCATTAAGAGCTGTCAAAAGCCAGGGCGGCCACACGCAAGAAGAGAAAGAAAAAAGAGTGAGATGATCATCTGGGTGAGAAACTGTGGTCTTGGAAACAAGATTCCTTTATATATTTAACTCCTGAACTTTTAAAACCATTTTACTTGAGAGAATTGGCAAAGAGGAGAGGGGAGGGAGCGGAATAAGGCTACTTTCCCACTTCTGGAATAGCGGCGAAGGAGCGGAAGCCATTAAGAAAGACTGATAAATGAAAGCTGAAAAACTAAATTAAATGAATTGAAAGCGAATTGGACAAAGAGGTGAATGAACTGTACTTTGAAAATTTGAGTTTTGTGACTGGGAGTCCAAAACAGAAAGAAGGAAAGTAAATTGATATTTTTAAGATTTTAAAGACTATTTTAAGTGTATTGCAGTGCCATCTAGTGGTGACAGAGAAAACTAAATAGATGTATTGAAAAAGGAGAAGATGAGAGTGGAATGACCTTGGAAAATGTTTTGGAAATTGGCAAGAAGTTTTTGATAAGAAGTGGTCTTGTGATTTTGTAACAGAAGAAGGAAAAGCTGAGCTGTCTGTTCTTTCCCCCCTCCCCCTCTTGCCTGCTGGATTTATAAATTTTGGAAGACTTTGCAATAGTGTTATTTGGAATATTTGGAATATTATTTTTCCTTCTCCGATTTGCCCTTTTTTTCCTATTCTTTTGCTGTTTACCTTTTTTTTTTTTTTTTTGTAGAAGTCTTTGCTTCCTGGATTTAAATTCTTTTTGCGAGATTATATTTTATACTTTTTCTATTTTTTTATTGTTTGGTTGGACATTTTGAGTGAATATCTTGGTTTTGGAATTTTTTATTGGTAGATTTTTTTATTTTTGGTTCTGACTTGGCTTCTCCTCCCCCCCTCTCTTCATTTTTGGCTTTTTGGATGGTTTTTCATAGCCTTTCTACCTTTACTTTTTATATGGATAAAACTTATGTGGATTAGGGTATCAAGAACCTGAAGAAGCTGATTAATTTGGGAGCAGATCTGGAATTTGAATTTGGAATTTAAATAAAGGAACAGCTGGAACCTAAGAATTGGATTATCTGGATTATAAATTGGGTGGTATTATTTGAAGAGACAAGATGAAGAAAACAACACAACATTTATCATCGCCATCAATATCAACAGTGTCAGGGGCCACAGGGCAAAAGACAACAGAAACTGCATCATAGCAAGAGAAAATCAACACGGAATTAAAAAATATGCTACAGACTATATATGAAGATCTTAAAACAAGATTAGACAAGGTAGATGGGAGAATAGAAAAAATGGAAGGAAACATGGAAAAAATAGAAGGAGAATTGAAAGAAGTCAAAGAGATGATAGGGAAAAATGAACAACGATTACAGCAAATGGAAGAAATTGCAGAAGCAACAGAGAAAAATGTTGACGAAATGGATTATAGATTTACAATTACTGATAAAAATCAGGAAAAAACAATTATAACCCTGGAAATAGATAAAACTGGTTATTATTTAAGATTCCAAAATATCGAAGAAAAGGGAGAAAATCTAGCAGAGAAAATTGCAGAGATATTAGCAGATACAATGGAAGAAAGTAAGGAAAAGATATTAAATGGGATCGACGAGATATATAGAGTGCACACAAGATATGGGATGAGAAATAATTTGCCTAGAGAAATTCACGTCAGATTTACCAAGAAAACATTGAGAACAGAGATATTGCAAATGATGAGAAACGCGACGATAAAGCACAAAAGGAGAGAAGTAGTGGCACTGAAACAAATTCCAAGAAGAGTGAGAGACCTGAGAAAAGAATATCAATTTCTCACAAAATGTTTATTAAAAAAGAGGAATAAAATTTAGATTCCAGAAGAAATATTGGTGATTTGGCAAGAGCAAAGATATAATTAGATTCAATAGAAAAAGCAGAACTATTTTATGAACAACACATAGGTTTTCAAGAGGAAGAAAGACTGAAAGATTAAAAAGGAGATGGACAACAGGAGAAGAAAGAGCAACCAAGGGAGATGACTAAAGAACAAGAAGAAAGAGTGATAAGAGAAAGAGCAAGAGCGAAAGAAGTTAAAGAACAAAGGGAGATAAGAACGACTAGATCGTCAAAACAAGTAAATAAATAACAAATGGAAGAAGAAATTAAAATAATATATTTGAATATAAATGGACTAAATCCGGCAATAAAAAGAAGAAAAATATTCAATAAACTAAATTATATGCTTACAAGAAGTACAACTTCCCCTCGTTGAAATGTGCCCACCAGGTTTCCGTGCATTTCATCAGCCAAGGGCCCAGGGGAGTGGTGGTGATTATTAGGGAGAGTCTTTGTCCGAGGGAGACCACTGTTCCTCAGATAGCCGGATGTGAGTCCCTCTTTGTGAAGTGGGGCCTTGGGGTGCAGATGGGTTTGCTGACTACGTACCTGGCTCCCTGCCACGTGGCAGCGACCCTGCCCGAGCTACTCGACATCATTGCCGGGGTGGCGGTTGACACCCCCAGTCTTATTGTCATGGGGGATTTCAACCTTCCGTCTGCGGGTGAGGCGTCAGAGGTGGCTCGGGAGTTCATGGCTTCCATGACGGCCATGGACCTGACCCAGTTAGTTCAAGGCCCAACTCACATAGGGGGACACACTCTGGACCTGATTTTTGTCTCTGGTCAGTGGTTGAATGATCTTGGTAGAGGGGACCTAGACATCAAACCTTTGTCATGGACAGATCATTCGCTCCTTCACTTAGACTTTCCTACCACTTTCCCCCGCCGCAGGGAGACGGAACCGATCAAATGGTTCCGTCCCAGGCACCTGATAGACCCCGAAAGGTTCCTGACAGAGCTTGGGCCATTTCCTGAGACCCTGGCACACGACTCGACTGAAGAGCTGGTGGCCGCCTGGGAGAGTGCGGCCGCCGGAGCTTTGGACCGCGTCGTGCCTTTGCGGCCTCTGACCCGATGCCGATCTCAATTGGCTCCTTGGTTCTCTGAGGAGCTGAGAGAGATGAAGCATCGGAAAAGACGCCTAGAGAGCATTTGGAGGACTAGTCAATCCGATTCCGACCAGACACAGGTGAGGTCTTATATCAAGACCTACCTAGTGGCGATAAAAGCGGCGAAATCTAACCATTTTTCCGCTCTTATCGCATCTGCAGAGAACCGCCCAGCCGCCCTGTTTAGGGTGACCCACTCCCTTCTTCAGGGGGGAGTGCGGGAAGATCCCTTGCAGGGCCGCGCTGAGGATTTTGTGCAATTCCTGCATGATAAAGTCGCTCGGATTCGGGATGGCTTGGACTCCAATTGGATGAGTCCAGGGGAGGAGACAAGGGCAGGTCTTGAGAATATTATCTGGGAGGAGTTTGATCCTGTGGCTCCCGAGGATGTGGACAGGGTTCTGGGTAGGATTAGTGCTGCTACATGTTGATTGGGCCCTTGTCCCTCCTGGTTGGTACTGGCCTCCCGGGAGGTTACACGAGGCTGGCTCCAGGGGATTATAACTGCTTCTCTGAGTGAGGGTGCCTTTTCCGCCGCCTTGAAAGAGGCGGTGGTGAGGCCCCTCCTCAAGAAGCCTTCCCTGGACCCAGCTGAATTAGCTAACTACCGTCCGGTCTCCAACCTTCGTTTTGTGGCGAAGGTTGTTGAGAGTGTGGTGGCACGACAACTGCCCAGGCACCTGGATGAAGCTATCTATCTAGACCCGTTCCAGTCGGGCTTCAGGCAGGGCACAGCACAGAAATGGCATTGGTCGCATTGGTGGATGATCTCTGGAGGGCTCGGGACAGGGGTTGCTCCTCTGTCCTGGTCCTATTAGATCTCTCAGCGGCTTTTGATACCATCGAACATGGTATCATGCTGCAGCGGTTGAGAGGGTTAGGAATAGGGGGCACCGTTCTGCGGTGGTTCTCCTCCTTCCTTTCCGACCGCTCGCAATTTGTGTTGGCAGGGGGGCAGAGGTCGACCTCGAGGCATCTCGCATGGGGAGTGCCACAAGGGTCGGTCCTCTTGCCCCTTCTGTTCAACATTTATGTGAAGCCACTGGGTGAGATCATCTATGGTTTTGGGGTGAAGTGTCATCTGTACATCTCCACCCCAGACCACCCTAATGATGCCCTTGATGTGATGTCTCGCTGCCTGGAGGCCGTGGGGGTCTGGATGGGGAGGAACAGGCTCAGACTCAACCCGTCCAAGACCGAGTGGCTGTGGCTGCCGGCGTCCCGATATAGTCAGCAGGTGCCATCGCTGACTATTGGGGGTGAATCTTTGCCCCCCACAGAGAGGGCTCGCAATCTGGGTGTCCTCCTGGATGCACAGCTGTCTTTAGAAGAGCATATGACGGCCGTGGCCAGGGGGGGCCTTTTATCAGGTTTGCCTGATCCGCCAGTTGCAGCCCTTTCTGGACCGGGACGCCTTGCGCATGGTCACTCATGCCCTTGTCACCTCCCGGCTGGACTATTGTAATGCTCTCTACATGGGGCTCCCCTTGAAGAGCACTCGGAGGCTCCAACTGATCCAGAATGCGGCCGCGCGGGTGGTTATGGGCGCAACTCATTGTGCCCGTGTGACACCCCTCCTGTGCGAGCTGCACTGGCTCCCAGTGGTCTTCCGGGTGCGATTCAAGGTGCTGGTTACCACCTTTAAAGCGCTCCATGGCAGAGGACCCGGGTACCTTCGAGACCGACTTCTGCCACCAGTAGCCTCCCACCGGCCAGTCCGCTTCCACAGAGAGGGTCTCCTCAGGGTGCCATCGGCCAAGTTATGTCGGCTGGCGACACCCAGGGGGAGGGCCTTCTCTGTGGGAGCCCCAGACCTATGGAATGAACTGCCCCCGGAAATACGTAAGATCTCCGACCTCTAGGTGTTTCATTGCGCTTTGAAGACCCTGTTGTTCTGCCAGGCCGGGCTATCAACATAATAATTTTAAATTGGGGTATTTTAAATTTTTGGGGTTTTAAACCGGCCAAATCTATTTAATTATTTTACTTTTTAATCATTGTTGTGTCTTGTGTTTTTAAATTGGCTGTACACCGCCCTGAGTCCTTCGGGAGAAGGGCGGTATAGAAATAAAATAATAATAATAATAATAATAATAATAATAATAATAATAATAATAATCAACATAAAAAGCTTTTGGAGCGAATAAAATTGGGGACATTGTACACAACATTTGCGTCTCAAAGCAAAAGAGGAGTAGTATTTTACATCAAACAGACAATCCAATCCAAACAAATATTTGAGGGTGAGGAAGGAAGAGTATTAATGGTAGAAATTGTAATGAACTACAAAAAAATATTACTTGTGTGTATATACACTCTGAATGAAAATCAAGAAGAATTTTATGTGAAACTACACAGGAAAATACTAGAATATGAATATGAGGATATCTGCATAATAGGAGACTTTAATGCTATTGTTGTTAATGAGTTAAACTATAACTCTACAAAAATGAATAAAAAACCAAGGAAGACACTTCCGAAAGCATTTTATACAATGGTAGATGAACTAAGTCTACAAGATGCTTGGAGAAAAAATCTAATGGACTTAAACTAAATCTAAAATCTAAAAACATAAACTGAACTTAATTGAGAATGAAGACTTGGCAAGGAAAATAAAATCAACTAAACAATTTATTTTTGAAAATGCAAATAAACCAGGAAGTTGGCTGGCATATAAAAGGAAAAAGGAAAAAGAAAGGAAACTGATAACTCAATTACTAGATCAAGATGGGAAGGTATGTTATCGAAATGAGGAAAAGAAAAATAATAATTGAGGAATATTATAAGAAATTCATTGCATCACTGGCATCCTTCAGTCTCAAAAAACTATGGTATCGTGCTCTGGAAAGAGGTCCTAAAACAACATCTAGTGTGACTAAAAAGGCCAATTTGAGAGTGGCAATCCCTTCCACATTGAGGGCAGATACATTCTGTCCCATGCCCAGCCCCCAGATTTCGCTGGTTCCGGGACTGCCTCTTTGCCTCAGCCTGTTGAACAAGTGTCTCTTTGAATTGGAGAATGCCATGCTGCATCTTTAGCCTCCAAGCTGAACGATCGGAGGTCAAGGTTTCCCAGTTCTTAATGTCCATTCCCAGGGCCTTTAGGTCCCTCTTGCAGATATCCTTATATCGCAAGCTGTGGTCTCCCTCTGAGGCGCTTTCCCTGCACTAATTCTCCATACAGGAGATCTTTCGGAATCTGACCATCAGCCATTCTCATGACATGCCCAAGCCAGTGTAGACGTCACTGTTTCAATAGTGTATGCATACTAGAAATTCCAGCACGTTCCAAGACTGCGCTATTTGGAACTTTGTCCTGCCAGGTGATGCCAAGAATATGTCGGAGACAGCACATATAAAAGGTATTCAACTTTCTCTCCTGCCATGCATAAAGGATCCAAGACTCACTGCAGTACAAGAGTGTGTTCAGGACGCAGGCTCTATAGACCTGGATCTTTGTATGTTCCGTCAGCTTCTTATTAAGCCATACTCTCTTTGTAAGTCTGGAAAATGTAGTGGCTGCTTTACCAATACATTTATTCAGCTCAGTATCTAAAGAGAGAGTGTCAGAGATTGTTGAGCCGAGGTACACAAAGTCATGGACGACCTCCAGTTCTTGTGCAGAGATTGTAATACAGAGAGGTGAATCCACGTCCTGACCCATGACTTGTGTTTTTTTCAGGTTGATTGTTAGTGCAAAGTCTTGGCAGGCCTTTCTAAAACTGTCCATAAGTTGTTGAAGGTCTTCAGCAGAGTGAGCAGTGATGGCAGCATCATCAGCGAACAGGAAATCCTGTAAGCATTTCAGCTGGATTCTAGATTGCTCTAGATTGCTCTCAATCTAGAGAGATTAAAGAGTTTTCCGTCTGATCTGCTCTGGAGGTAAATACCATCTGTTGCAGTTCCAAAAGCATGTTTCAGCATGACAGCAAAAAAGATCCCGAATAAAGTTGGCACGAGGTCACAATCCTGCTTCACTCCACTTCGAATATCAAAGGAATCTGATGTTAAGCCATCAAAAACTACAGTGCCCTTCATTTCCTCATGAAAGGACCTGATGATGTTGAGGAGCTGAGGTGGACATCCAATCTTGGGGAGAATTTTATAAAGGCCGTCCTTGCTAGCCAAGTCAAAAGCCTTCGTAAGATCTATGAAGGCTACGAAAAGTGGCTGTCTTTCTTTCCCGCATTTCTCCTGCAGCTCTCTAAAGGAAAATACCATATCAGTAGTGGACCTGTTGGCTCGAAATCCACACTGTGATTCTGGATAGACTCTCTCTGCAAGCACTTGGAGCCTCTTCAGTATGACACGGGCAAGCAGATTCCCTACAACACCAAGAAGAGAGATGCCGCGGTAGTTGTTACAGTCACCCCTGTCACCTTTGTTCTTGTATAGTGTGATGATACTTGCATCCTTCATGTCCTGTGGTACTCCACCTTCCCTCCAACAAAGACAGAAGATTTCATGCAGTTCAGTGGGGATGTTCTCTTTGCAGCACTTCAGAACTTTGGCAGGGTGTTCTGCCAGAGGCAAGGGAATCTTTCCAGGGTGCCTTGCCAGAGGCAAGGGAATCCAGGGTCGCATTTAGTTCTTCTAAAGTTGGTTCACTGTCAAGCTCCTCCAAGACAGGCAGGCACTCAATGTTATTTAATGCTTCTTCAGTTACCACATTTTCTCTGGAATATAACTCAGAGTAGTGCTGCACCCAGCGTGCCATCTGCTGTGCTCAGTCCTGGATAACCTCACCTGTAGCAGATTTCAGAGGGGCAGATTTCTTCTGTGTTGGACCTAAGGCCTGCTTTTTTTTTTTTTTTTTGAAAAAAAGTTTTATTTTAGATTAAAATATAAAAACAACACAAATAAAACAACAACAACATAAAAATATCATCCTTACAAACAATTATAGACAGCATTTCAATCGGTTAAAATCATTTCGTGCTTACAATTTCCCAGATCTCATCATATAACAATTATTCTTTACTTAAACTGAAGATAAATATTTAAACATTTCATATATGCTATCTCATCTCCATACTTTTTTGTCAAACCATTGATAAAATATCTCCCATATCAAATAATATTGTTTATCTTCCTGTTCTTTTATTTCAAATGTCAATCTACTCATTTCAGCACAGTCCAACATTTTCATAATAATTTCTTCATCAGTAATTATCTTCTCTCCTTTCCAGTTTTTGGCAAATACAATTCTGGCCGCTGTTAAAATGTTCACAATGAAGTATTGTAATTCTTTATTAAATGTCTCTAGTAAAATTCCTAATAAAAATATTTCTGGTTTAAAGTCAATATGTCTCTTTGTCATTTTTTCTAACCACGTATGTATTTTAGTCCAAAATCTCCTTGCTTACACGCATGTCCACCACATATGGTAGTACGATCCTGGAGTTTGATGACACTTCCAACATTTCTCCGATTTATTCTTAAACATTCTGGCTATCCTCATCGGGGGTAAATGCCACCTGTAAAACATCTTATACAAATTCTCTTTATATGCTATCGACATTGTCATTTTATAATTATGTGACCACAATTTTTGCCATTTCTCTAAATCAATACTATAACCAAAATTTTTCCCCATGCTATCATTGATTCTTTGACTTGTTCTTCTTCCAATTTTACTTCAAGTAAATATCCATATAACTTTATAATTACATGGTCATCCAAACCCATTAATATCTTGTCTAAACCAGTCGAAACACTATAAATACCTTCTTGTTTAAAGTCTTCTCGATATCTGGAAAGTATTTGCATGTATAAAAACCAATCTATCTTAATTCCCTGATCTTCTAAGTTTTGTTTCAATTTAAGTTCACCCTTTTCATCCAATAATTCATTATATCTAGCAATTTGCTCCCCTCTAAATACCACTGGATAAGAAAAAGCTTCAATTGTAGATACCCAGACTGGAATCTTCAAATAATGGTATTTTTTGATCTTCTCCCGTGTCAAAACCAAAGCTTCACGTATCTGATGTCTTCTAAAATACCCCTGAATTTTAGTTCCTTTATACCATAAGAAAGCATGCCATCCCATCAGCAAATCATGTCCCTCCAAATTTAATAATCTAGTGTTTTTCAATGTTACCCATTCTTTAATCCACATTAAACAAACCGCTTGATAGTATAATTCAAAATTCGGTAATCCAAAACCACCCCTCATTTTAGCATCTTGTAACAGTTTGAGTTTTATCCTTGCCTTCTTTCCCTGCCAAACATATTTCAAAACCATTTTATTTAAGTCTGCAAAAAATTCCTTACCCAGCTTTACAGGAATTGTCTGAAAAAGATACAAGATTCTAGGTAAAATATTCATCTTAATAGTTGCAATTCTACCAATCAAAGATAACTGCAAGTTTCCCCATTTCACCAAATCCTGTCCTATCTGTTGCTTGAGTTTATTATAATTATTTTCTTTAAGAGAACTACATCTTGCTGTTAATTGAATCCCCAAGTATTTTACCTTATTTGTGACCTGCATCTTAGAGATCTCCCTCAGTTCTTTTTGTTTTTTTAACATATTTTTGGTCATTATCTTCGTCTTCTCTTAGTTCTTCTAAAGTTGGTTCACTGTCAAGCTCTTTCAAGACAGGCAGGCACTCAATGTTATTTAATGCTTCTTCAGTTACCACATTTTCTCTGGAATATAACTCAGAGTAGTGCTGCACCCAGCGTGCCATCTGCTGTGCTCAGTCCTGGATAACTCACCTGTAGCAGATTTCAGAGGGGCAGATTTCTTCTGTGTTGGACCTAAGGCCTGCTTGATGCCATCATACATCCCCTTGCTGTTGCCTGTGTCAGCTGCTATCTGGATCAGATATAAGAAATTATATCAACAAGAACAGATATCAGAAGAGAAAATAGAACAATATTTGGAAAAAGCAATGACAAAATACCAGAAAACTTTTAAAAAGCACTAGAATGATGGAATTGGAGGAGGGAATTAAAAGAGTCTTGGTGGTACAGTGGTCTAAGGCACCCTGTTATTAAGCTGGTTATTAAGACCAGCTGCCTGCAATTACTGCAGGTTCGAATCTTGCCAAGGCTCAAGGTTGACTCAGCCTTCCATCCTTTCTAAGGTAGGTAAATTGAGGACCCAGTTGTGGGGGCAATAAGCTGACTTTGTATAAATATACAAAAGAATGAAGGCTATTGCTTAGCGCATTGTAAGCCGCCCTGAGTCTCTGGAGAAGGGCGGCATATAAATCAAATTTTTTTAAAAAAAAAAAGGCAGAAGAATGGAAAACCCCCAGGACCATATGGACTACCAGCAGAGCTATATAAAAAATTGCAAGATGTACTAAGTGATACAATGTTACAAGTATTTAATGATTTATTAATAGAAGCCAAGGCACCGAACTCATGGATGGAGGTATATATAACTCTTATACCAAAAGAAGGAACAGATTTACAACAAATAAAGAATTATAGACTAATTTCACTATTAA
The DNA here is from genome assembly GCF_029215685.1 of Pituophis catenifer annectens. Taxonomy (NCBI): domain Eukaryota; kingdom Metazoa; phylum Chordata; class Lepidosauria; order Squamata; family Colubridae; genus Pituophis; species Pituophis catenifer. The sequence goes on from NW_027256881.1 coordinate 172,138,032, forward strand.
ATGCAGATTACAAAATTTTTGCATCAACTATGGCAGAAAGATTGAAAAGGTTACTAAATGAACTCATACATTCAGACCAAAATGGTTTTTTGCCTAAAAGACAAATTAGAGACAATATACAAATTATATTGGATACATTGGAATATTATGAGGTACATTCAGAGAAACAAATGGCATTGTTATTTTTAGATGCGCAGAAAGCATTTGATAATGTGAATTGGCAATTCATGACTATACAATTACAAAAGATGGACTTTGGTGATAGATTCATTAATATGGTTAAGACTATATATAAAGACCAATTGGCAAAGGTAATAATAAATGATGAAATGACAAAAAAAGTAGATATCAGAAAAGGAACTAGACAAGGATGTCTGTTATCTCCCTTGTTATTTATCTTGATGCTAGAAATTTTAAACAGAACAATCAGGCAAGATAAAGAAATAAAAAGAATGAAAATTAAAAGAGGAAAATACAAGCTACAAGCATTTGCAGATGACTTAGTATTTATTATGGAGGAACCAATAGAAACGGGTCCAAAGCTAATGAAGCAAATAGAGGAGTATGGAGAAGTAGATGGATTGAAAATAAATAAAGATAAAACAAAAATTATAGTTAAAAATATGAGAGAAAAACAAAAAAAGCAATTAACAGAGAAGTTAGATATTCAAATAGTGAAGAAAGTGAAATGCTTGGGCATCCAATTAACCTCAAGATGTATCACAGTGAAGGAAGATAACTACTATAAACTGAGAAATCAAATTTAGGAGCCTTGATAGTACAGTGGTCTACGCACCCTGTTATTAACACCAGCTGCCTGCAATTTCTGCTGGTTCGAATCTCTCCAAGGCTCAAGGTTGACTCAGCCTTCCATCCTTTCTAAGGTAGGTGAAATGAGGACCCAGTTGTGGGGGCAATAAGCTGACTTTGTAAAAAATGTACAAAAGTATGAAGGCTATTGCTTAACACATTGTAAGCCGCCCTGAGTCTCCGGAGAAGGGCGGCATATAAATCAAATTAAAAAAAAAAAAATGAAATAGACTTGGAAAAATGGAAAAATCTACAACTATCATTAATGGGAAGAATAGCACTAATCAAAATTAATGTACTATCAAGAATTTTGTTCTTTTTTCAAACAATTCTGATAAAGTTTGAATAAAATGATGTGGAAATATATATGGCAAGGAAAGAAAGCAAGAATTAATATTAAACTGCTTCAAGATGCTAGGACTAGAGGAGGTTTTGGTCTACCAAATTGGGAACTTTATCACCAAGTGGCGATGTTAACTTGGGTTAAAGAATGGATTCTACTGAGAAATACAAGATGATTTTTCTATTGGGTATTTTCCCAGAAAGATATAGCAAAGAAGTAGTGTACTTAATTATACATATAATGACAGCAGCAAGAATTGTATTTGCACAAAATTGGAAGACACGAGAAAATCCCATCAGAAGGTGAAGTAATAAAAAAGATTTTAGACTGTGCGGAAATGAACAGATTAACGCTAAGAATAAAAGATAAAGAGGAATCGGTGTATTTCAAGACATGGGAAAGATTCTATGTATGGATAGAAAAGAAATATGAATAAAAGTTGATAGAAAAATGAAATAGATAATAGAAAGTTAAATGAGGGATAAGACAAAAAAGAAATAGAAACTCAGATGACACCAGAGTAGATGGAAAGGGGGATGGGGTGGGGAAGAAAGAAGATTATAAATATAAATGTTCAATTATGAAATGATAGATTGGGTAAAATGGGAAAGAAATTGAAAAGAAAGTATATATTATTAGAAAATCGGAGTGCTTGGATACCAACTAAGGGAAATATTGCACAAAAAAGGAGAAAGGAGAGAGGAGGAAAGGGATAGAGGAGGAGAAGGAGAGAGAGGAATGGAAGAAAGGGGAAGGAGAGGAAGAAAGGATAGGGGACAAGAGCAGGGGAGAAGGCTAGAAGGGGGAAAAGAGGGGAGGAGTAGGGGAGTAGGGGAGAGGAAGGAGAAGTAGGGAAGAGGAGAGGAGAGGAGGAGGAAGAAAGTAGAAGAGGAGAGGGAGGGGAAAGAAAGGAGAAGGCGGCTTGTTGTGAAAAGAGGGAAAAGAGAGGGTAGAAGAGCAACCCCAAATGTAATTAAAAGTATTATATTGCGAGTGGAGGCAATGACTGAGGTGACACGGACTGCAAGGCAACTCTTTATTAACTCTTTATTAATTTTATTAACTCTTTATTAACAAGAACTCACTCACTCACTCTCAGTGCCGGCATGGCAATAGCGTCTGACAGCTCTATTTATCATGGTTGTCAGACGCCTCTAACCAACCAGGAGGCGCGGAGACTCCTGCGCAAACAATAGCTACGTATTGGCCAATCAGGAAGCAGCGTCTGTGTTGTCAGGACAGCGTGCAGACGCTACACCCCTCTCTTCCCGGATGGAGCATGCGTAATCCTGTAGGTATGCCAGGCGCTTGCGCACTTGTCCCGATCGCTGCAGTTCAGGAATGGCGGCCGACGGAGCGGGTCCCTAGTCTACCGGCGGGTCTGCTGGCAGCTTTTCCAGGGGTTCAACAGGTGCAGCTACAACCGGTAAGTCTAGCGGTGGTTTATTTGTTCCAAGGGTGGTCAGAGGATAGTTAACTGGAGTCGGGCTCAGTGGGGGAACCTCTTGATGCGTTTGCGGTTTATTGTTCCCTTACAATAAACTGCGGTGTGGTTGGAGGTCGTCCCCGTAATTGGTTCACATGGCGCTGCAAGATTCTTCCATTGTCAAGTCGGACCCTGTAAGAGCAGAGACCGTTACTTGGGTCACTCCCCCTGGTAGCCAACGTGGTTCCCCCTGTAATTTCAAGCAAAAACCAGATCTCCCTTATTAAACGTCCTGGGGGCCCCACCATCATCTCTATGGCTTTTTGGCACATAAGTAGGGTGCAGCCGGTCTAGAGTAGTCTGCAGACAACAGCCCATCACCAATTCCGCGGGGCTTTGGTTAGTGGTCGAGCAAGGGATCGTATGCTGCGAAAGAAGATGAGTGGACAATCTCTCTTGCCACCCCTCGGGCCCTAACCTGGCCAGTGCTTCTTTGGCTGACCTCACTGCCCATTCAGCCAGGCCATTACTGGCCGGATGAAATGGGGCAACCTGGGCATGGTGGATACCTAGGTTGGCTAAGAATAGCTGAAAAGAAACGGACATTAGTGGGGGCCCATTATCCGACACTAGCACATCCGGAAGACCGTGCATGGAAAACAACCTGTGTAACACCCTGATGACTGCCTCCGAGGTGGTAGTGGTCATTATTTCTACTTCTACCCACCTTGAGTAGGTGTCTACCACTACACGGAAGGTGCGGCCCATATATGGGCCCACGAAATCAAGATTAATTCATGACCACAGGGCTCTGGGGATCTCCCAAACTCTAGGAGGAGCAGCTGGAGCAGCAGGTTTAGACTGCTGACACTTCTGACACCTGGCAACCCAGTCGATGAGGTCCTTATCTATCCACCAGACATAACTCCGGCTCAGCCCCTTCATCCTGACAATGCCAGGATGGCTTTCATGTAAACGCTCAAGAACAGAGGGCTGAAGCCGTGGCGGAACTATTACCCTATTTCCCCAGAGCAAGCATCCCTGTTGGATGGTCAATTCGTGCTGCCGGAACCAGAATGGCACGAACTGCTCGGCTACCTGCCACAATGGCCACCCTCTTCCAACCCAATCCAGCACCTGAGCTAAGAGGGGGTCCTGTAGCATATGAGCTGCAATGTCTGCTGCAGTTAAGGGAGCATGCAGCTTGTCAATTAGAAGAACAGACATGGCTGGAGCCAGGTCTAGGACAGGCACAGGCAAGGGGCAGCGGCTGAGGGCGTCAGCGTGTGTGATCAATTTATTGGGGCGGTAAACCAAAGAATAATTATAGGCCGCTAAGAACATCACCCAGCGGGACATTTGAGGGGAAAGAATTTGAGGGGTTTGACAGTCCCCAGCCAGAAGGCCCAATAGGGGCTGATGGTCTGTCACTAGCTCAAAAGGTCAGCCATAGACATAATGGTGAAAACGTTTGACTGAGGCCACAGCAGCTAACGCTTCCCTATCTAGCTGACTATAATTACGCTCCGTAGAGGACAGAGTTCTTGAATAAAAGGCGATAGGAGCCTCCAACCCATTTGAGAGCCTATGGCTTAACACAGCCCCGATGCCGAAGGGGGAGGCATCAGCTGTCAATATGAGGGGAAGATCAGGACTGTATTGTATAAGGACAGCAGAAGAGGTGAGCAAGTTTTTTACAGCTTGGAAAGAACGGGATTCCCTAGGCCCCCAAGACCACAGCGAACCTTTGTCCAGCAATCTGTGAAGGGGCTCAGCCACCATAGCCTTATGCAGCAAAAATACACTATAAAAATTTAAAAGCCCCAGAAAGGCTTGCAGCTTGGATTTACAAGTAGGCACGGCTGCATGTTTAAGAGCAGCCACCTTGGACGGGGTAGGGTGAATTCTGGTGGCATCCACAAGGTAGCCCAAAAACTCTACTTTGGGAACGCCAATCACACATTTAGTTTTTTTCAATTTGAGCCCAGATTGCCGGAAATGCAGAAAGACAGTCCTAACATGATCGATGAGCTCGCTCCGACAAGAAGCGGAGATGAGCACATCATCGAAGTAGGGAACTACCCCAGGCAGGCCCTGCAACAACTGGTCCATCAGGTTCTGAAAGAGCCCAGGGACAATACTGATGCCAAATTGAAGACAGCAGCATTTAAATGCTCCCCGGTGTGTCACAATGGTCTGAGCCTCTGCTGAGGCGTCATCCACTGGGAGTTGCTGGTAAGCCTGGGCCAAATCTAACTTGGCAAAGATTGGGCCGGGACCAAGAGAATGGAGCAAATGCTGAACAACAGGGACAGGGTAGGGATTTGCTTGCGATGCTTTGTTCAAGGTGCATTTAAAATCGGCACAAATTCGAATAGAGCCATCGGGCTTAATCGGAATCATTATCGGGGTTTCCCATCGTGAATGGTCAGTGGGTTCTAAAACACCCTAGTTGATTAGCTTGTCCAATTCAGCATCTAGCTTTGGACGCAGGGCGAAAGGGACGCACCGAGGCCTGAATCTAATAGGGGCCACCTGAGGGTCTAAATTTAGAGCGATTGGGGAACCCACATATAAATATGAGAGTTGTTGAAAACATCAGCAAACTCGGTGTATAAGGCGTCAAAATCAACTGAGGACATGGAGTGGATTCCTGTAATACCTAACCCTAGAGAGCTGAACCAGTCCAACCCCAAAAGACTGGGAAGAGAGCCGTCTACCACTATCAATGGAAAGCGGCCAGTAAAACTATACTTTTCCACTAGGAATTGGCCATGCCCAATAATGGGAATGTGATTTCCCTGATAATCTCGAAGTTTGACAGGGCAGGGGCACAGCTGACTCTTTTGCAGGTCGGGCAGCAGTTTTTTCATCGTTGACCAGGATACAATTGATTTGGAAGATCCGGTGTCCACTTCCATCTGGCAGGCTGCACCCTCTATTCTGACAGTCATTAGAAGTTTAATTGGATGACCCAAACTACCTGGGTGTGCGGTCACCTCAGTGACCCGGCGGCCTCAGGAAATAGCATAGCAATCTTCGCTGGTTGGAGGTGGCTTGATGAAAGAACGTTTTGAATTGGGAACGGTAGCGGTCAGATTTCCTGAGCGGCAGAAGCATGCAATATGGCCCTGTTTCCCGCAGCGGCGGCAGGTGGCTGACCGGAATCGACAAGTTGATCGGGGATGATTGCCCCCCAACTGAGGCAAGAAGTCAATTGTTTTTTCTTTGCCGTCATTCCCTTTGTTCGGGGGTTGGATGTCTTGAGGCGGCTAATATCTGCCTCCTCATCCGTGGCCTCATCGGAGGTGATGTCGTGAAAATGTACGGCCGCAGACTGACCACTGGGGGCTTGGAAACGGCATATGTCTGTGGTTGATTTGACATCTCCGCCGCCTGGGCTTCCTCGAGGGCTGTTTGAAGATCTAAACTCTTCTTGGCTAACAGCCATCTCTGTAGTCTAATGTCCCGTACCCCACAGATGAGCTGCTCCACCAGGGCATCCTCTAGGTCCCTGAACTCGCAGTCGAGGGCAGCAGTCCTGAGGCGAGCCATGTGCCAGTTAATTGGTTCTCCCTCCTCTTGCAATATTTGCCTCAAGTTGAAACGGCGGGCTATACGGGACGGGACTGGTGAATAGTGGCTCTTCAATTTTTCCCTCAGAACTTCCCAGGCAACTGTATGGACTGGCTGAGGGGCAACTAAAGCTCTAGCTGTCGCGAAAACTTCTGGCCCACATGAATTCAGAAAATGTGCCCTTTTACATCCACTGGACAAGTCAGTAAAGTCACTGGCTTCTAAAAAGCACTCGACCCTCTCCTCATAAGCATCCCAGGTTTCGGCGGCGGCGTTGAACGAGGCGAATGCTGGCTGAGCCATTTGTGCTATGCTCGTATCCTGGAGTTCATAGATGGCGATGCCTCATCCAATGCTCTCTGTGTAGCCCTTCTGCTCCGGACTACACTGACCATGCGCCCCAGTATCCCACCTTCGTCGCCAGTATTATATTGCGAGCGGAGGCAATGACTGAGGCGACACGGACTGCAAGGCAACTCTTTATTAACTAACAAGAAGTCACTCACTCTCAGTGCCAGAACCGCGTGGTTGTCAGACGCCTCTAACCAACCAGGAGGCGCGGAGACTCCCGCGTAAACAATAGTATTGGCCAATCAGGAAGCGGCGTCTCTGTTGTCAGGACAGGGTGCAGACGCTACAAAAAGGTGTTATTTTTATGCTTTCGTTAGAAAAAATATGTATATATATGATTAATTATGGATAAGAGAATGTACATTTACATATTGTACATTTACAATATGTGTATAAGAAATAAAAATAAAAAACTTTTTTCAAAAAAAGAAGCGATTGGACAGCCATTTGTCAAAAATGGTTTAAGGTCTCCTGCTTGGGTGGGGGGGAGGGTGGGGGGGTTGGACTAGATGACCTACAAGGTCCCTTCCAACTCTGTTAATACTGCGATATTCAGTTTCACAACAATAAACGAAATTATACTGGAAAAACAATCACATGGGTATGCATACGTGCGCACTTCATTTAGCAAACCTCCATCCCTATAAATCCCTATACGAACAAGGGGAAAAAGATCGCAGAGCTCGTATCAAACAGAGACGTTAACGTCATAACATTCGCATGCGCACACACGCAAAATTTTCCCTAGATCCGGGAACTTTCTCTTCGTAGGGCTTTTTGGTGCCGAAGGACGGATGAAAGGCTTGTTGCAAATGCTTCACGCCTAATGCGCCATAGAGCTACTTAATGCGACTTCTTGACTCTTTCTTCCGTTAACTAAACTGGGATTAGAATTGCCATAAGGATGAAATCACCGGGTTTTTTTTCCCCTATCATTTGCAGGAGCCAATTAAAAAAAGAGGTTCAAGCAGGGCTATTAAACCGAGCAATCCCTGAGAGTATCAATCTTTACACTCTACAATCTCAGGCATGCGCCCTCGGTAACTGACATGCGCGTGTTGCGTAAATCGCAAAGCGCACAATTTGAACCGATTCTTTGGGGCTGGGTGTGTTTGTCTTCTGGCCTGTATTTAGCGGGAAGGGAAGACTTATGCGACTCTGGAGCCATTCCGGTAATAAGCCCGCCGGCCACATGGCGCAGGAGCAACACCCGCAGTCCGGAACTCCGTGGAAAGAAACGCGTCTGGCTTTGAGACGATTGGCCGAGTGCTTCAAGTGCTCCCTTTGGTAAACGATTATGCCTGAGCAAAACGAGGGCGGAAGGGATGGCGGAGAGGTTTTGGATGGGGAAAAGGGATTTGGAAATTAAGTCATCTTTGCTGTTGTCAGTGGTCCTGCGGATGTTTCCAGCCCAGAACTGATCCCCCTAACTAACCTGTGTCAACAGACCATATTGTTTAGCGGAGGTGTTTCCAACCTTGGCGACTTTAAGACTTGTGGACCAACTCCCATGGTTGGAGACCCCCGATTTAATGAGTTGTGTAAAACTTGTAAAACTCATTAACAAAAAGCTAGGGAAATTAATGATTTGAGGCAGCATTGTATGTATTGATCTACTCCAGCCTTTTTTGGCTCCATATAAAATGTTTGGCAAGTGGCATTTTTAACAAAATCAAGTGGCAGAGAATGTATCTGACCATTAATGAGGGATGTTTTTGTTTGTTTGATTTTGTTTGTTTTTCAAGTCAATGTTGACTCCTGGACAAGTCCTTGAAGTTTTCATGGCAAGGTTTTTTGGAAGTGGTTTGCCTTTGTCTCCTCCCTTGAGCCCTAGCATAAAATGAACTAGAAGTCATGCTCTCCCTGTTTCTAGCCCAGTGTCTCAAACACCACACCAGATTAGCTCTCAATTTTGCAAACAAAATTCTTTTAATTTTTCCTTTTAGATGTGGTTCTCCTTGAAACAGGAGTTTGCAATTGTAGATGGGATTACTATTATTGAATGCTATTCCATAAATTAGGGAATTCCTTAAATATCAACATTTTCACTTATATTCAGAGGGTGATTTTCTTTGGAAGAATGTTCAGTGTTGTGACTCCCTATCTTATAGATTTCCCAGATAACACTTACTTTGTTGGCACTGGTCATACTTCCTCAATATAGAGTACATCAAATGAATTAGGAATTGCAGTCTCAACAACTAGACTGCTAGGTTATAAAGGCTGACCTGGGCGTTACTCTAGAGCAGGGGTCCTCAAACTTTTTAAATGGGGCCAATTCATGGTCCATCAGACTGTTGGGGGGGCGGACCAGCTGGGTGGGCATGGATATGTGGTCATGTGACTGAGTAGGCGTGACCAATTTAGCAGTCCAAACAATACACACAAATTAAACTTCAATTTGTTATGCTCCTGGGGGTAGAAAGCAGGTTACTGAAGGGATGTGGCTGCCTTGGGGTGTGTCTGTTTCTCTCTCTCTCTCTCCCTCCCTCCTTCCCTCCCCCTTCCCCCTCCCTCTCTTTTTTTCTCTCTCTCTCTGGAGGCCAGGGAGGCAAAAAAGGGGCCCATTTTTGCCCTCCTGGGGGCTCCGCACGTCCCGTTTTTGGCCTCCCCACCTCCAGAAGGTGGGGGGCTGGCAGGTAGGTGGGGCACTGTGGGCAGGACAACCGTGTCCTGCACTGGCCAGATTAATGGCTTCGGTGGGGACCCCTCCTCTAGAGTATACTCTATGCCATTTGTGTTTGGGTTCTGATATTTCAGTGGCAAAATCACAGTAATGTTGCAGAATGAATAAAGGGTTTCAACACTGGTTTGCACAGTTGAAGGTAGCATGCCATTAAAACCTTGTTATTGAAGTTGCCCTGAATATCTATGGATCTTGATATTTTGGTTGCAACCCATCCCTTCCAGAACCAGACAAGAACCTGTAGCTTCTTATCAGCACATTTAAAGACAGCTTCATTTCGGTTTTCCCTCATGCTATAAGACACTGGAATTAGTAGCAGCTAGGTAACCATCCTGTTAATGTCTGCTTCCCTCTGTGCAGAAGCCCCTTTGATATTTGTATAACACTGTTGAAATTTACCAAAAAAATACCGTGAGAAATAACTTGAACAATGTTGTAATTAATTATTGATTGTGAGAGAGCAGATAGAAGATGCTTTACTTTCTGGGTCTTTAATGTGAATTTTATGGACCCTTCTGTTCCTACTTGTCTCTGTGCCTTACGAGATTTTATTTATCAAATTCTTTTAATTAATAATTAGGAAGACAATATGCTGCAGTGTACCAATCTGAAACATAATTTTTATTTGCATCAGTGTTTCTAAATTCTATATATTCCCTTGAAGCATTTTGAAAAAGTAAAAATAATAAGGTAGTGTTATTTTAAAAAAAGGGCTGGTGGCAGTGTGCCCATCTGCTCAATATGGTGGGAGGTTAGAAGGAGGAGTAGCAAATAATTTAGTTGCTTTGCCACTACCAAATGGGTGTTTTGTATAGCAATCAAATGAGTGAGCCCATAACGTGATTTCAAAATTTCAGATGTGCTCCCAACCTAAAGAAGATTAGGATCCCTGATCTATTTCAAACAGTTAAGAAATCTAATGAATTTGATGTGCCTTGATGCAAGCAAACAAAGCTTTAATTATTGTAAACTGACCTGTAAAGTAGAAGCTTTACAGGGAAGCTTAAACTGTCCTCCAGATTCTAAAAAGACACCCATGGGATTTGCAGCTCATCCTTGACACCGCACTGCTAGCTATGATTTTCTGTATTGGAGGTGGAATTCTTAACATGTCCCAGGAGGCAGCTTCCTAGAGTGATGTTATTTGAGTAGGAAAGACGAACACATTTTTTCTTAGTATACTTTTTTATGTTTATGTAGAAGAAACTGTGTTTACATAGATTGTTTATCTTGATATTATTTATCTTGGAGATGCAATGAAAATGTATCCATTCTAATATTTAGGACAGAAATAACTCAATTCCATTTATTCTCTTGACAGTACTAACATTCTGAAGAAACCTGTGAACCTAGGGAGTTGTGAACATATCTTCTGTCTGTGAGTCATGACATAATTCTAAGGGAGATTAATGGTTCAAAAATGTGAAAAATAAATAATAAACTGTTATAAAGCTTTTCCCAAATTTGCCTATTTTGATCATATTTTAGTCTGAAGTAAATATAATACGTTGCTTTTTATATGTGGCTGCTAGTATGATTATATCTTCTTATGTAACTATACTTGTCTGTCTCAGCAAAGCACTTATTTGCTTTAGTACTTTTCTTCTTTTTATCATTGTAGATGAAATAAAAATTAAATTATTTAAGCCTCTGTTAGGTTTGACATATTTATTATGCATTTACGGTAAATACCTTCCACTCCACACATACACACACATCATTCTATCAGTATAATATGCTAGAAACTCTCAGAGCCTATATGTACAAACTACAAGTAGTCCTTGCTTACCTTCTCCTCATTCAGTGAACCTTCAAAGTTTATGACAGTGTTGAAAAAATAACTTTATAACTAATGCTGCATTTACAACATACCTCAGTCGTGTGATTGTCATTACAGTCAGTACATGTTATCCTGTGCCTGACCAGTTGTTTCCCTTGCAAACCAGAGGATTGGAGAGAAAGGAATTATAAGAGAATAAGTAGACACACAATGGGGAATACACATCAAAAGGATGTGCTGGCAGTCCATTCTGGACTGGAAGCTGGAAGTACATTATGCAAACAGTCAAGTATATTACTCATTGTGTCCCTGTTTACTGTCTTGTCATCTCTTCCTCTCCAGTCTCTGCTCTGTGAAAGTGGGGGCAGGCGTGGGGGAAGGAAAAAAAAACCCCAAGCAATTTCTGTAGGCAATCTCTTATGCCTGACCCGTTTTTTGCCATATTGCTTTCAATGTATATTCCCTATTGTGCCTGCTTACTTTCTTGTAATCCCTTCCTATCCAATGAGTAAATACAAACATTAATTCCCTTCTTGCTAATTATCTCAAAATGGTTAGGAGGCAAACAAAAGCTGAAGGAATGAAACTGATTAGTTTTTGTCAGTTTCAAGCTGAAAAGCACAGTCCCTGTTACTTGATTTCCCACTTAACAATCACTTTGTTTCGCAACAGAGTTGCCAGTCTCAATAGTGGTCTCTAAAGGAGGACTTGGATTATTTTTTGCATGTCTTTAGAAATAGTAGTTCATATAGCATATGATGCTGGTTCTACTACATGTAAAAGTTTCATTTGGATTGGATTTCCCAGATTAAAGTAGACTGTTGTAGTTGAAATAGTTGTACTTTATTTTAGTTTTATCTTTCATTATTTTGTAAACCTTTTCATGTAATATTTTTTCCTCTCTTCCTTTTAAAATAATTTTTTTTTAAAAATATATGATATAAATATTAGGAGCAATTAAAAATATACAATAAAGAGATCGTTCTCTAAGCATCTCGAAAACTGTGCAGCAAGTCATGTTTGCCAGCAGTTAGCATGTTTAATTTCTTCAATTGGTAAACTTTATTAATAGATGATAGGAATTTTGTAGGTATAATAATAATTTGATTTCAGTAAAACTTGACAAAGATATGATGTGCTGATTAGCAAACCAGTTAAGTAAATAAATTGGTTTGCAAATAATGCAAAGAGTGCTCATAAATAGTTCCTCATCAGATTATAGATAAATAGAATTTCAATTCTGGGTGATCTACTTGCAAGGCTGCAACTCTTCAATAGCTTTTTTAAAAAAGCTTTTTTAGATTTTTATTTTTAAATATACATCAATATCAATACATGAACAGTGTGGCTTCTGGGTATAATTCATTTTGATAAATTGATTAATCCAATTTTAATTCAATTTATGGAAACAAAGTCAGCTATTCAAGTAAATAGTTCCAGCATTTCATAATGCCTTTCCAAAACAACGCCTACCCAGTTTAAAAATCCAATTTTCTGTGTTTTAAAAGGTCTTTAGCTTTTCTCCCCTTAGTTCCTTTCTTTCGGGTCTAGGATTTTTCTCTCTATGGTTGTTCACCATTTTAAGAAATAGTTCTCAGAGTCTCTTTTCCTGGATTTTCCTCTCTCTTTTTTTTTCTGTTAAGGTTAGGGTCTAAATAAAAAAGGAATCTTCTCACCCAGCTCCAGTCACTGTTCATCTACACCACTCCTGCACATTTCTTTGTTGCCTCGGCAGTCCCAGCTTCGTGGCAGCCCTGATGGCTGCCTCTTCTCCTCGTTGAGAGTGAGAGGGAAGAAGCCCTGGGTCAAGCAGGAGAGTTGCGACTCTCTGCGACCTGCAGGGTGCCCCTCTTTTCTTCACCACCCCATTTTATGGCTTTTCTTGCCACTATTGTTAAGTGAATCATTTCATTTATTAAATTAGTAACATGGTTATTAAGTGAATCTGGATTCCTCATTGACTTTGCTTGTAAGGTCACAAAAGAAGACCACATGAGCCTGGGATACTGCAATCATCATAAATATGAACAACTCACAAACCATCTGACTTTGATCATGTGACCAAGAGGATGTTGCAATTGTCGTAAGTGTGAAAAACGGTCATAACTCACTTTTTTCAGTGTCATTGTAACATTGAATGGTAACTAAATGAACTGTTGTAAGCTGAGGACTATTTGTACTTTAAAAGCTAAATAAAATTCAAAATAATGTTTTGAATAGGATAAAAAATGGGATTAAAGAAAAAAAATAAAATTTAAAAGATAAATGGAAATATATTCACTTAAGAAGCAAACATTAAATGTATAGCATGGGGATACCTGGTGTAGTAATGATAGTACTTGATTTATTATTAAGCAAGTATGAAGTTAGCTTTTTTGAAATTTTTTGTTATGGATAGCCTCAGTTAATCCTGGTAACACCAGAAAGGTAAAATTTATAGTCCAGAAAGAGGGAGCATGCAAAAGTTAATGCCACTGTCTTCTCTGTAATTTTTCTTACTTGTGCATTTTGTTCTAAATTACACTTTAGTATGACGTATGAGCATAGACTGGGTATTAAACTATCAACCTATACAAGCTATCAGTGAAGACTTCAATATTTTAAGTGTACTATAAACAATTGTCTTGTTCTTATGTATTTCTAAGATAAAGATCTCTTTAACCATGTGTTAGAAATTGTTTGTTATTCAGATGTAGTTTTTCCCACATGAAATCATGTTTATATTTTTCAGAACTTGTGTAGGCAACTGTATTGGCACAGCTTGCCCAATATGTCAGGTACCAATCATGAAACAGGATGTGAAAATAAACAGGAAACTGGACAACATCATCAAACTCTATAGCAAATTGCAAACTCTGCAGGACAAGGATTTCTCAGGTAAATGAAATACTACCTTTTGAAACGTGGAATTATGTTGTTAAAGGAACAAAAACGCTTTTCCGCTATATATTTAAAATGGACTATAATTAATATACATTTTGGTGTCATTTTTTTATAACTTGACATTTTTGGTGCTGCTGCTGTTATATTATTATTGTTATCCTTGGGATGGTGACATTGTTTGGTGGTTGGTGTTCCTTCTTTTGAGAGTGAGGCATCAGAATTTCATTTTAATATGTGTCGTTGTGCATACAGGTAAATAATAATAAACCTTAACTTTTCATCTCATTTTATCTAACTAGAATCTTATTGGTCTGATGTTTGCTAACATTTTCCCTTCTGAAATGTGTAGGCAACTGTATTGGCACAGCTTGCCCAATATGTGGCAAGAATGAAGTGGCAGAAACACTGGCATTCAGTAGGAGTTTGACAGAGGAGACAAACAATAAACACCAGCATTCTGAGCCTTTCAGAATGCTGGTATTCACTGGCATTTTTGCCAGATTTGAGGTTGTTCCTCCAGTGTGTGGAAGATTTCCCTTCCCTACACAGAGGTGAGGGAAAATCCCTTGGTGCACTGGGGAAACAGACCGCAAATCCAACATCCCTCATTTGCAACCTTCCCTATTGGCTTCCACATTGACTTTTGGAGTAAACTATCAGAAGATTGCAAATGGCCAATCATGTAATTGCAGGCACTTGGCAGCTAGTCAGATTGAACAGATTGCCAAGTACCCAAAATGTGACTAGGGGAGTCCCCATCATGATGTTTTACAAGGGCCAGAATTAAAGCACCTATTCCAAGATCATCTTGATTGTGGTCATTAAATGACCAGTTGTAAGTCCAGGACTATCTGTAAATCCTGTGCTAATGTTATGATTATTGATCATGATTATTAACAATTGTTCAAAATATTAGTAAACCTTATTTTTCAAGAGTTATCTTTCATATAATAAACATGCTTCTTAGGTAAAGCTGAGAATAAACATGGAAATAGGTATGTGTTCAAATATATTGTCTATCATTTGTATCTAGAATAAAATGGTGAATGCAGTGTTTTGAGCCCAAAGTGCATTTTGGAATATAGGTAGTTCTTGATTTATGATAGGTTGCTTAGCGATGATTAGGACAGGCCACCTCATTGTGGGGACTTGTGGCAGAATTCCACAAGTGGCCGTTCCACAAGAGGCATTGGCAAAGCTCTTGGTTTTTCTTTCCTCGATAGTTGCTAGCCTTCCCTCTCCCAGCATTAGCAGCCGTAATATGCTAATGTTGGGGTAGAGAAGGCTAGCAACTAGCAAGGAGAAACCCTCTTGGCTTTCCTTTCTCTGCTAGCCCTAGTCTTCCCTCTCCTAGCGTTAGCATATTAGCATTCAATTGCTAATGCTGGGAGAGGGAAGGCTAGTGACTAGGCAGGGAAGAAAAGCCACCAGGATTTCTTCTTGCTAGTGGTAGCCTTCACTCCCCCAGTGATGGCTGCAATGCACTTGTGGTATTCTGCCACGTGGCCCAGCAATGGAATGGCCTGTAGCTCCTTCTGTACCCCAACTTGAGTTCTGGAGAACTTCCAAAAGATAAATTAACAATCAATAGCAGGGGTGGAGACAAGGCCCAAGTGACAGGATCTGAAAAGGTGGGAAACAGAGCATGGGATTCGTTTCTCAGGGGGTGAGGGGAGGCATTGGAAGACGAGAGAGAGTGGGCTTGTGTCTGCATTAGGGTCTCCCCCACCCCTGAGGCACCCCATATTCAATTTAACATTCATTTAACGAATACATAGGAGAGAGCAATGATGGGAAGACTCCATTATGATTCCCTGTATTGTTTTCTCATCATCCAGATCATGCCAGTTAGTGCAATAAGAGCTACAAGGTGAAGAATAGATCTGGAGAGGACAGACAACACAGTGTTGCATGATAAGATGCTAAGAAGAACAGAATGTGAGGCAGTAGCAAAAACTTGATGAAAATCATGTTTGAAAAAAAGTAAAGCCATTCATTTTCTATTAATTAGCCTTAATTATCATCCTGGACCTTGAACTTTGGTTTTAAGCACGTATTCCAAAAAGGCTTAATCCAAAGATATCAAGAAATAAATATTTCATATTCTTGGCTGCCTCTGAACAGCTAACTCCAAAAGATTACTCTGAGACAGATCAAACCATACTTTCTGGATATAGTACTTTATGGAATGAAATGTGTATCATTAATAGACAGATACAAAATTTTTGACCTCGGTCTTGAAAGCTTCTTTCCATTCCCATTGTGCCGCAGCTTAATAACTAAATATACTGTAATTTGTCACTTCAGGCAATAAATTTAAATCCATTAGCACAAAGCTTGTCCTTTAAAAAAAAAAACCAATCTTTTCCCCTTGACAAGGGGAAAAAATTGCGGCCTAGTTTCTTTAGTCAAAGATTAATATGGTGCTTGAATAACACTGTGCAGTGTTATTAATATATTTAATATACAGGTTCACTGTAAGGGAGTCTAAAATTACAATCATAAATCACTGTTAAGGGGATCATTACACAACAATGGTCACCTTTTATACCTTTTTTGCAGGAGTTGTTAAGCAAACCCATTTTAGCCAATAGGCGTTTTTTGCCAGAAACTGGAAGTAAATGCTAGTTTCAGGCAAAAAAAGAGGTAATAAATCATGACCATAGAATGGTATAAGTGGCAGTAAATGTGGGCTGGTTGCCAAGCGCCCAAATTGCAATCATGACTGAGGGGGTGGCCATCAGAATTTCAAAAATGGGTCATAAGTAGCTTGGAAAGGTCCTTTGTAACTTTGTATGGTGGCTAAGTGGCCATTCATAAGTTGAGGACTATTTGTAAACATAATTCACTAATGGCTAAAATATTATTGTATAGGCTCTCTGCATTTGGTTCATTTTGATGAAGAATGGCAATATTTGCCTGTACAAATACAGGCAGTTAAAAATAAAGTTGACAGCTCCCCCCTTCCTATTTTCTGGATATGAATATTTATATCCAGGTAAATATTTTGCAATTACAGTAACTTTGATGAGGGTAAATAAATAATATGAGGAGTAAATGTCACCTGTAGAATGTTTGTTTCTAAGCTTGTTGGCAATCTGGCTTCACAGATTGTGTTGCTACAATGGAAGATTACTTAAACTTTCTCTAGTGATTTCTGTTTTGTTCTGCCCATAGCTTCCAGCCAGTTCTTTAATAGGCCTAACTAAAGGTGCCAATGAAATATTTCAACATTAATTACTCATCATTGCCTTAGGCTATATTAATAACTTATCCTTGCAACTTGCTTTATCAACAAATATGACATTTGCATATTTTATGTAGGATATTATGAAATTTACAACTTGATGCCCTATGTTCTATTAATTTACTCTGCAATTTAGTTTGCACATGCTGCCCTTGAGACACATATCACAGAGATTTTCACCCATTAAAATAAAATACCTACAATAGAAAATAAGAAAATAAGATTTTAATAAGTGTTGAGTACAATTCATTAAGAGAAGCCAAGGGCCATTTGATTATAGTGATTCTGATCTTTCTTTTAAATTGAATGAATTTATTCCTCTGGTTACATTAACTTGTTAATAAAATATCCTAAAAATATATATCTGGGATTTTAATGCAGAGTGGTGTAAGTAATGTTAAATTCTCCTAGTCGGAAGGAAACAGCAGTCAGACATGGGAAGCAGGCATGTCCGTCTGTGTAGCATAGGACCGAGTCTGCAAAATTTGAATAACTCCGCCCTCTGCCTGTATCTCCCAGTGTTTCGACTCAGTCTTGGCTGACAGTCGTGTCTTCCTTGTTTTACCACTTTCTTTCCTGCTTACTACATTTCTAATTAGATTTCTCTCGGATATTTGAACTTTAAATTTTTTCGTGACTGTTAGGACTGATTTCCAGTGTGAAGGGTGCTTACCTGATACCGCCGAAGGCCGCGCAGCGGTGTGGGACTGCCGGCTGGCAGATCCTTGAATGGGGTAGCTGGAATTATCCTGTAGCCCCCAGCTTTTCCCCTCAGCGAGAGCGAGAGTGATTGCTGCGTTTTAAAGGCTATTGCCCAGCAGCCTCTTCAGCGCACAGACTTTGATCCTAATCGGCAGCACTATTTTTGACCATGTTTGATTGCTGGAGGGCTAGTGGTCCGCCACGGCAACTCAGTAAGGGGATTTCTCCTACTTGCTGCCTGCATTCACACCGGACAGTTCTGCTACCTCCCGGACAGAGGACCGCCATTTTCACAAGCTAAGTGTTGGGGGGGGGGGGAGTTGACTACTGTTAATTTTACTTTTGGCATCTCCGGCGGCCATTCCAAGATGGCGGACACCACGAGGCAAGCCCGCCCGGCAACGGGATCTACTGGAGGGCGGCGCAGGCATTCCAGTGACCCGGGAGAGGGTCCTTCGGGTCCCCCCTCCCACTACGAGACCCCATGCCAAGCCTTCAGCCGGGGGCGCCTCCAAAGCCACTAAAGCCGCTAAAACTGCAGAGCCTTCTAAGGAGGAGATGAGGCGGCATAGGGCTCTAGAGAAGGCTGTCCTCAAGGCCCAGCTCCAACAGCTGGCAGCCATTTTGTGTCCTCCTCCACCACATTCCCCTCAGGACTCCATTTCGCCTCCGCTGCCCAGGAGGGAATTGTCCCCTGATCACCCTGCTCTATGCGATCCCCTTCTTCCCCCTGGGAGTGAACCATATTTTTGGACTCTGCCCGAATCTGGACTGGCAGAACCTCCAGTCCTGGAGGTCCAGGGTCCTGTGCCATCACCTGCCTTTCGCCCTGAGCTTTGCTCTATGGCTGACACACAAGGGTAGGCTTTCCAGGCTTCCTTAGAGGCAATTATTGCAAGGGCCATTTAGCAGGGGCTAACCCAGGGATTACAGCAGGGTTTCTTACCACCTGCCCCACAGTATGCTCTCCCCCAACAAAACTCTTCTCAACCTGTGCTCCAGGAGGACTTCTCTGAGGAACAGGGTTATTCCCCCAAGCATTCGGAACATGGTTCCATTTCCGAGGAGGAAGAGTCCAGGGATCTGGCTCTTTCTGATGATGAGGGTCTGGCCGTTGACCAACTCGCTTTTATTGGCCTATTTAAGCCTCAGCTTTTTAGTTCCTTGCTGTTCAAGGCACTCGCTGTCACCCGCCTGGGCGGGTCGTCACCATCTGAGGCGGTTCCTTCAGCGGTCAGTGACCCTGTTTCTTCCCTGTTTGTAGAGCCGACGGTCGAACAGGAGACAGTGCCTGCCCCAAAACTTTTCACAGATGTCATTCAACGGCAGTAGTCCCTTCCAGGCTCCGGTCTGGCACTGAATGGTCTGGACAAGAGCCTCTATCAATCGGCTCCAGCTTTGTCTACCATTTTGCAGGTACCTCCTGTGGATGCCCCCATTGCTGCCTTTACATCTGCTACCCGGATCACGGGTTCCCCAGAGGAGTATCTTCGTCCCGGAGATAAGCGGGCCGAGAAGACCATGATTAAGGCACACCAATCGTCGGCCTGGGCCATTCGGACGGCCACATCAGCATCGTTCTTCAATCGCGCATCTCTCCTTTGGCTCAGGACCAGCTTCCGCCTTCGGACACAAGGACTCATCAGGATCTAAACAAAATCGTGGCCGCCTTGGAGTAATCGGCAGATGTCACCTTGAATTCCGCTCACTTCGAGGCCAAAACCATCGGATCGACCATCACCTCCCGCCGTCTTCTATGGCTCCGTCATTGGCAAGCGGATGCCAGGAGCAAATGGCAGCTTGCTTCATCCCCCTATTTGGCTGACTCCTTATTTGGGCCACCTTTGGAACCTCTGCTCATCAAAACCAGAGATTGGCGCAAGATCTTACCTTCCGTCTCTCGACGTAGCGATTCTCGATACTCTCCTTACGTGCAGCCCCAGCCCTTTCAGGTTTCTGACACCGGCCTCTATCAGTCTCACTACCAACGGTCCTTTCAGTCCAGACCTCAGCCGCAAGACTCTCAGGTCAGACAGGGCAACAGGTTCTCTTCCAAACGTCCCCTTCGGGGTGGCAAGGGCAGGCCTTTTCTTAGAACCAGATAATTCTGCATCCGGCGCCCCCATAGGGGGTCGTCTGGCGCTTTTCGCCGGCCACTGGGACCTTTCCATGTCAGATGCATGTGTTAGGGACACTATCCTTTCTGGTCTATCTATCGAGTTCCATTCCCCCCCTCCGAATGTCTTCCTCACTTGTCCTGTTTCCCAGGACACCGCCAAACGAGCCTTGGTGTCCTTGGCCAGCCAACACCTCATCGCCATTAAGGCTGTTCAGAGGGTCCCCTCCGACCAGTGTGGGAAGGGGTTCTGTTCCCATTTGTTTCTAGTGAGGAAACCCTTGGGGGGTGTGTGGAGGTCCATTTTAGATCTCAAGATTCTGAACCGGTACGTCATATACCGCCGGTTCAAGATGCACACCCTTCACACCATCCTCAATACCATTAGGCCGGGGGATTTTCTTTCTTCCATTGATCTGGCGGAGGTTTATCTCCATGTACCTATTCATCCCTCTTGCCATCAATACCTTCGTTTCCACTACTGTGGGGGGCATTATCAATACTCAGCCTTGCCTTTTGGCCTTTCCTCTGCCCCCCGGGTTTTTACCAAAATTATGGTGGCCCTTGTCGCCCACCTCCGTTCCCTCCCCATTAGAATTCAATTTAATTTAGATGATATCCTTATCCAATCCTCTTCCATCCATGCCGCTCACCGTACAACCATCCACGTGCTTCAGAGCCATGGATTTTCCATAAATTGGGCCAAGAGCCATCTGAACCCCTCTACTAGTCTCCAACACTTGGGGGCGGTCATTGATACCGTGGCATCCACAGTCTCCCTTTTTCTGGACCGCCAATCCAGTCTGCGCTCCCTTGCTCAACGATGCGTCACGGATCATTCTTCCTCGGTTCTGGGACTGTCCTGCCTTCTAGGCAAGATGGTCTCAACCTTTGGTGTTGTTCCTCGGGCTCGCCTCCACAGAAGGAAATTGCAATGGTTCCTTCTGCCCCATCAGAAGGTCCACTCCAACACGGACCGGACCACGGTGGCCCTGCCTCCCGAGTTAGTTGACTCTCTCCGGTGATGGACCTCCTCAGTGATATCAAGGGCCTGCCCTTTCTGGGAACCGGTGCGGATACTCCTCACTATGGACGCCAGCCTCTCGGGCTGGGGCGCTCACTTGGATCATTATCTAGTGCAAGGTCAGTGGTCATCCGCGGAACAGCATCTCAATATCAACCTCTTAGAGTTATGGGTCATCTGTCTGGCCCTCCTCCACTTCCAGGACGCGGTGGAGGCTCGCGACATTCTTGTCCTCATGGACAACGTGACGGCAAAGGCCCACATCAACAAGATGAGGGGAACTCACTCAAACACCCTGATGAGGGGAGCCCTGTTGCTGGGTCTTTGGGCCGAAGCTCACCTCAGTTCTATTCATGCAGACCACATGCCCTCAGTCGCCATCAGCTGGACCACACGGAGTGGAGTCTAACTGCTCTTATCTTCCAGGAGATCGCATCCCGCTTCAGCCTTCCCTTGATGGACTTATTTGCATCGGCCGCCAACCATTAGGTTCCGAGGTATTATTCCAGATACTTGGACCCTAGGGCGGAGGCCACGTACACTCTCCGCAGCCCTTGGCCTTCGGGGATACTGTACGCTTTTCCTCCCTTCCCTTTGATTTCCAGAGTTCTTTGGAAGCTACTGGACGAATGGGCAGAGCTCATTCTCGTAGCCCCCCGCTGGCCCCGGAGGCATTGGTACGCGGACTTGTTGTCCCTATCTGTGGTAACACCCTGGGCTTTCTTGATGATCGGCTCAGCCTCACACAGGGGTCCCTGCGACACCCGGATCCCACGTGGTACCACTTGACTGCTTGGAGATTGAGCGGTGTCTGCTGAGGGGACCTCAGGTATCCGACAATGTGATTTCCACCATCCAAGCCTCTCACCGTTCTTCCACTAATCATATCTATGATGCTACTTGGGCTTCTTTCATGTCCTGGTGCCACCGGTCGTTGGTTCCGCCTCTTTCGGCGTAGATCGTCCACGTTTTGCGATTTCTTCAAGAGGGGTTCGACTCGGGTTTGGCACCCAATACTCTCCGATGTCAAATTGCCGCCATTTCCTCGGTCTTGACATGCGGCTCTCCCACAACAGTGTCCAGGCATCCGGTTATCTGTCACTTTCTGCATGGTGCCTCTAATCTGCGGCCTCCGACTGTCCATTGTTTTCCCACATGGGACCTTAACAAGGTTCTCACAGCCCTGACAACCTCTCCCTTCGAGCTTCTCCGCCTTGTTTCTCTTCGTTTTCTTTCTTTCAAAGTTGCCTTTTTGGTTGCTATCACATCGGCTCCGCGCATCTCAGAGCTTGCTGCCCTATCGACGCGCCGGGATCTCTGCATCTTCCACCCGGATAGGGTGGTTCTCCACCTCGACCCTGACTTCATCCCGAAGGTTAATTCCCTGGGCTCAGGAGTTGGTCCTACCCAATTTCTCCCCTCTCCCAACTCACCGTTTGGAACGCTCCTGGCACATCCTGGACGTCCGACGGGCGCTCAAGATCTACATTGCCCGTACATCTGACCTCTGAAAGACTGAATCCTTATTTATTTCTTACCAACCAGCATCTATAGGCGCCAAGGCCACTGGACCTATGCTGGGTCGGTGGATCAGGGCTACTATCTCCACCGCTTACCAACAGCATTCCTTGCCTATCTCTCACGGCATTATGGCTCAGTCGACCAGGAGCGCTGCTACTTCTGCTGCCTGGGCTACTCAGGCTTCATTGGAGAAGGTCTGCAAGGCTGCCACCTGGACAAGTCTTATGCCATTCATCTGGCATTACAGAGTGGACTCGTTCTCCTCAGCGGATGTGTCCTTTGGATGTCATGTCCTTCAGCCCGTCCATGTCGATGGGAGATGACGGGCCTCTTTTCATCCCTCCCAGGGGACAAGCAGATGTGGTATGTCCCATGTCTGACTGCCGTTTCCTTCCGACTAGGAGAATGGACGTTGGTCTTATCTGATACGTCCTTTCTCTGGGAGGAGGAAACGGCAGTCAGCCCACCCTGGTTATTGGAGGGGTGGGTGGATTTTTAACTCTCTCTCGTTTCAGGAAGACACATCAGTCTGCATCAGCGTCCTCGCTGAAACATTGGGAGATACAGGCAGAGGGCGGAGTTATTCAAATTTTGCAGACTCGGTCCTATGCTACACAGACGAAGTGCTTCCCATGTCTGACTGCCGTTTCCTCCTCCCAGAGAAAGGACGTATCAGGTAAGACCAACATCCATTCAGTTAGTCTCAATGGATTCAAATTTTTAAAATAATTTCATATTTCAATATCAAAACTCATTTTCTGTAGGTAAAGAATGTTTCTACCACTGAATTCTATGCTCCTTTGATCTTTGTTTTGAGGCAAATCTTAGTTTAACATAATGGCAACATGTTTTCTGCAAATCTGAAAGTTATCTCAGTAAGAAGAGGAAGAACAGGATGTACTGTACTATGAGTAACCATAATACTCCTCTAAATAGTGCTGAATTGTGATATAACTTTGCTTGGAAACTAGCGCTCTATGTGGAACTCTTCTGATTTTTGCAGAATTTTTGGTCAGATATTATACCCAAACATGATAAGAAACTGTGGAGAAATTAGAAGGAAATGTTTATATACAAAAAGCATGACAGATTTTTGGAATGGAAAAAGCATTTCATCATAACTGTAGCCTTAAATGAAACAATGCAGATACAAATAATCCCACCAATAAGAGCTAATATTGTTATAGTGTATATACTGTATTTTCCGGCGTATAAGACGACTTTTTAACACATGAAAATCTTCTCAAAAGTCGGGGGTCATCTTATACGCCGGGTGTCGTTCTCCTGTAACCAGGCAGACCAGCCCGAAAGGCTCTGACGAGCCTTAAATGGCTCTGGCGATCCAAGCTCTAACGATCCCAGCTTTGCCTGCTAATCAGGCAACTCAGCTGGGATCACCAGAGCCATGTAAAAGGAAAAAACTTTTCTTTTACATGGCTCTGGCGATCCAAGCTCTTACGATCCCAGCTGCGTTGCCTGCTAATCAGGCAACGCAGGTGGGATCGCCAGAGCCATGTAAAAGGAAAAAAGTTTTCCTCCTCCAGCTTGCTTACCTTAGCTGCTAGTTGCAACGCTTGCCTTGCTTCGCTTGCCTGAATCCATTCCATCAGCAAGCCACTCCCTGCCTGCAAACAAACAGGCAGGGAGTTGTGGACTTCAACTCCCAGAATTCCTCAGCCAGCAAAACAAAGCTGGCTGAGGAATTCTGGGAGTTGAAGTCTACAAGTCTTAAAGTTGCCAAGGTTGGAGACCCCTGTTCTATTGGGTAAGTTTTTTTCCCCTTTGGGAGCTTTAAAAAAATAGTTATTTGGGGGTTTTTTTTAGTTCTTTTTTAGACCTAGCCATTTAAATTAGGAAGTTTTAAATTTAGTTTTCATATAAAAATTAAATTAAAATAAAATAAAATAAAATAATATTTGTGCAGCTTTCTGAGATTTAGTGTGTTTCTGTAGTGTTTCACTCTAACTACACAAACACACAAAATCTCACAAAGCTGTATGTGGAATTTTGTGTGTGTAAAGTGTGAAAGTTGTTTTTTTGGGCTTTTTGTGGCGCTGTGAGGTTCCTGCTTGTTGCAGGGGCCATTTTGGATCTAGCACAGCTGCTTTTACATTGTGGGTGAGCCAGTTGTGTTGTGTTGTGTGTGTGTAAAGTGTGAAAGTTGTTTTTTTGGGCTTTTTGTGGCTGTGTGAGGTTCCTGCTTGTTGCAGGGGCCATCTTGGGTCTAGCACATCTGCTTTTACATTGTGGGTGAGCCAGTTGATGTTTTTTAATTTTTATTTGGTGTGCGTTGGAAGAGGGGTAGTCTTATACGGCGAGTATAGCCCAAACCCTATATTTTAACAGGAAAAGTCGGGGGTCGTCTTATATGCCCAGTCGTCTTATACGCCGGAAAATATGGTAAAACTAAATGTTTTCTGCCTTCTGTTTCCTTGTCAGATCGTAAAGATAACTTGTCTGCTTTGGGAAAGAAAGTTGGAGAGGCAGAAGCTAAAAGGAAACAAATCAAAATGAGTTTCAGTCCTCATAGTAGGAGGATGAAATTCACCCTGAAGACAAGCCCAAAGAAATTAGAGCAGCTGAAGCAATCAGTCAAGGACAGTGGGTCTTGTAACTTAACCTCCATCTTTGACTTTGTTTCTTCACCTCCTCATGAGAAGCCTTTCAGAGAGGAACAGACACCTCATCAGGAATATAAGAAGGAGCTAAGAAAAAAGACTTTAAAAGACTTCAGCAAACAGGGGAACACCTTCAGGAACCAGCAGGAAAATTCCAGTGAAAGGTATAACGTAGCAAAGCAAAGCAAAAACCCAATCCCCAGTTCTGGCTCAAAAAATACCTCAGGGTTGAGGCTGATAACCGGGACAGAGCTTGCAGAGAACGCAGGTGAACTCTCACCCAGGAATGGTAGACCTGTGAAACCTAAAGAGAAGTGTAGCAATTGCAACTTTTCTCTTATGCCTAACGTTTTTGGGGGAGATCTGACTTCTGAAGAGTGGCTTTCCTTGGCAAAGGAAACAACTCAGTTAAAGTGTGACAGGCAGTTTGCTGGCTCTCCCATTTCTTTGCCTAAGTGTCACAAAACAAAAGAGGGGACTACCCACCAGAAGTCACGATTGCTCAAAAAGGCCTCAGAGCAGTTGCCTGGGAATTCTGTGGCAGCCTTTCCCCTTAGGGACTGTGCAGTTTCTTCCCCATCTCTGACATTGCCTGGAATCACATCACCCCTAAGGAACTTGGAAGACTTTGCATATGCCAGTGATCCAGAACTTCCAAAAGGGTCCAGAAATTGTGCTAAAAAGGAGGCATTCCTCAAGAAATTTTCCAAAAACTTATCAGCCAAGAGAAACCATAAAGGGGAGTCTTTACTCCATACTACTTCTATTGAGGTAAACTAATCTCTTCTCTGGAATATTTTTTCTCAGTAAAATAACAACTTTTCTATTTCTCTATTACAGAAGAGTAAGAGATATTTCTAAATCATTAAGTTCATATAACAGTCCACATCCTTTATTTTCCAGAGATACTGGATTATAGTATATGCACAGTATGTGCTTTCTTTTGGTGTTCTATGGATATTGTAGTCATGAAAAGAAATGCTCTTCAATATTAGGAATGCGTGTAAGGATGTTTCAATCATTAGAAGAGAGATAGCAATAGCACTTAGACTTATATACCACTTCACAGTACTTTACAGCCCTCTCTAAGCAGTTTACAGAGTCAGCATATTGCCCCCAACAATCTGGGTCCTCATTTTACCGACTTCGGAAGGATGGAAGGCTGAGTCAACCTTGATCCTGGTGAGATTTGAATTGCCAAATTGCGGTCAGCCAGCAGTCAACAGTAGCTTGCAGTACTGCATTCTAACCACTGTGCCACCTCAGCTCTTCAGATGCTTATTACTTGTTCTTGTGCGTTGTAAAAATTTGCATAATCTTGGTGTCAGAAGCAACCCTAATTAAAATGTTCAGTTGTCATTCCCTACAGAAAAGAATTTTTTTTACCAATTCCTGAAGGCAAAAGATTGAGCACTAATCTGTCCTCAGAGAGTACATGATACGAAAATATTGCCAATGAGAAGGATGCTCTCCCTTGGTTCTATCTGCTGTTCCAATAAGCATTACAAGTCCAAGAGAACAAATATTTTTCTTTTAATTGGAAATAGAATCTATGTGTTGTTGCATATAAATTCCCTAGCTAAATAATAGATTTTTAATTATTCATTATTCAAAATTGTATGATGAAGTTGCATCTACTTAGATGTAATTATTGTTTTGGTTAATTGAAACAGCATTCTAAAATAATTAAAATGCCACAAGAAAATAACACCTGGACTTTTTTTCACAGAGTTATTTATAAAGAAAGAGGCTAAAGTATTTGTTAAGTGAATTTTGCTTCATTTTACGACCTTTCAAGTCACAGTTGCCAAGTGAATTACTACAGTTGTTAAATTAGTATCCCGGTTGTTAAGTGAATCTGGCTTCTCCATTGACTTTGCTTGTCAGAGGATTGCCAAAGGTGATCATATGATCCTGGGACACAGCAAAGATCATAAATATGAACCAGTTGCCAAACATTTGAATTTTTGTCACATGACCATAGGGATGCTGCAAAGGTTGTAACTGAAAATTGGTCATAAGTCACTTTTTCCACTGCCGTTATAACTGAACAGTCACTAAATGAACTGTTGTAAGTCGAGGACTACCTGTAATGGTGGAAGTGAGAAATGTGAGCAGTCATTATTTTTTTAATACTTTATTTTTTGGAAGAAAATTCACATAAAGCTAGGTAATGTATTTGTTTTGCAACTATACTAGATAAGAAAAATGAAGTAGAAGTTCTAAGTAGTGTATTTTTCTTGGTTCTTCCTTTATGATCCTAGACAAATATTCACGTTTTCTAATCTATGAAAAAGGGTAGAAACTGTGTACACTCGCTTAATTAAGAGGAAAGAGACATGCATGTTTTTCTCCTTTAAATACAGGTTGAGAGTCATAGCTGAGCCATTCACTGTACTTCTTTGTTCACTTTCACTGGTTAAATATCAATGTTCCTTCTACAATATCAAAGGAACCAAAATAGTTTCATATCTTGCGTAAGAGGAAAATGTTAACAGGCTTCCTTGGGACATACCTGTCTGAAAAGTATTTGGAGAGATTTCCCTATTCTGGAAGTATGCTCTCAGCAACAGCAACGGATGAGATTCAAGGTGCTGGTTATTACCTATAAAGCCCTACATGGCCTAGGCCCGGGGTACCTGATGGACCATCTGCGGCCAGTGACAGCTTCCCATCGCCCGGTGCGTTCCCACAGGGAGGGCCTCCTGGGAATGCCGTCGGCCAGGCAGTGTCGTCTGGCAACTCCTAGGGAACGGGCTTTCACCTACCTTATGGAATCATCTCCCCCTGGAGCTCCGGGTGGCCCCTGACTTGCGTTCTTTCCGTGCTGTGACCTTAAGACATGGTTATTTCGCCAGGCCGGATTGGACTGAAGGGGTTTTTAAGGGGAGTTTTAATGGTTTTTAACACTTAATATTGATTTTATCTGTTTTTATTGCTGTGAGCCGCCCTGAGTCCTTTCCGGAGAGAGGGCGGCATATAAGCTTAATTAATAAAATAAATAAATAATAAATAAATAAACAGCTGCCTATTGCTTACCTGTTTGTTCCTGTTTCTGCTGTTTCCTGTATCAGATGGACAAGGACAAGCTCCATATACATTTTATTATACCCTTAATATATTGTGGTGCATAGTGGTTAGAATGCAGTATTGTAGGCTGTTCACTCTCAGGAGATCGATTCTGAACGGATCAAGGTTGACTCAGCCTTCCATCCTTCTTCTTTTTAAAGTTTTTTATTAATAGTACAATTAAAAACATTGGACATGGTGTGACTTCCAGTATAAACATTTCCGTCAAGTTTTACCTTGCAACAAATACAGTTCCTTTTCGCTATACAAGTATATATCATCTATCACAATTCAAACACATAGATTCTTTCATCTGTGAAGGTTACATCAATCCCAATTCCATTCCTCTGTCACAGAATATTAACGTAAAGATTTCTAAACTTTCAATTTATCAATAATTCTTTATCCCAGCATTCCTCCTCCTCTCCAACCAATAATACATTTTATTCCAGATTTCATAATATTCCATTTTGCTCTTATCTTTGAGTTCCAGAGTCAACCTGTCCATTTCAGCACAAGTCAATATCTTAGCTAATACTACTTCTTCTGAGGGGGTCTCTTTATTTTTCCAATTTTGCGCGAAGGCCAATCTTTCTGCTGTTAGAATATGTAACATTAGGTATATTGTTCCCTTGTTATATTTATTCTTTGTAATACCCAGTAAAAAAAGTTCTGGCTTTAACTCAATATTTTGCGTTAACATCCCTTCCAGCCATTGTTTTATCTGGTGCCAAAAGTCTCTGGCTTTCTGGCATTCCCACCACATATGATA
This sequence comes from Pituophis catenifer annectens, assembly GCF_029215685.1. Taxonomy (NCBI): domain Eukaryota; kingdom Metazoa; phylum Chordata; class Lepidosauria; order Squamata; family Colubridae; genus Pituophis; species Pituophis catenifer. Next base: position 172,166,956 of record NW_027256881.1, read on the forward strand.
AAAAGTCCCTGGCATAGCCTCACATTTCCAACACATCGGTGAAAGGTTTTTGCTCATTTTGGCTGTATAGATTTTCTTCTTTTTTTTTTTTAATTACAGAGTTTTACAAAAAAGGGAAAAAAAATTTTTTTACAAGTATTTTCCCACCCCCCCTTCCTTACCCCCCCTTCCTTACCCCCCCAACTTCCCAGAACAAAATAAAGGGTATAACAATTAACAATCATATGCTAAACTAAGCTAATTAACTAAGGATTCCTATTCCCCCCTTCACACTTTAACTCCCCTTTTACTTAACTAAATTACTCTTAATTTTTCTATTCATTCATAAGCTATTTGATACTTTTTAGTCCGATATTTGTTTTGAATATAATCAATCCATTTTCTCCATTCCGATATATATCTTTCTTGTGAGTGATCTTTTAAATATGCTGAAATCTTTGCCATTTCTGCCAGATTCGCTACTTTTAATGTCCATTCTTTTTTTTATTGCAAAGTTTTACAAAAGGTTTATATAATTCCCCCTCTTCCCTGCCACCCCCACCCCCTCCCCTTCCGAGCCACCCACCTCCCCCCCCTCTTCCCAGAACAAATTACAGGGTATAACCTTCAACAATCATAATCCATCCTAATCTAGATAATTATAACATTCAACATCTCTTGTTCCTTCAATTCCCTAATTACCCTACTAACTTAATTACTTAAAAACACACCAAATATCTATATACTCATTCATAACCTATCTGCAACTTCTTATTCCGGTATTTATTTTGGATATAATCTATCCATCTTCTCCAGTCCCTTAGATATCTTTCGTTTGAATGTTCCTTCAAGTACGCCGAGATTTTTGCCATTTCCGCTAGGTTTATAACTTTCATTGTCCATTCTTGGATTGTAGGTAAGTCTTGCTTCTTCCAATATTGTGCCACCAACAGTCTTGCTGCTGTTATTAAATTCAAAATCAATTTAGTCTCTATAACCGTACAATCCGTAACTATACCCAGCAGAAACAGCTGTGGTGTAAATTTTAACCTTTTTAAAAATGTTTTGTAAGATCCACCAAATTTTTATCCAAAATGCTTTAACCTTTTTACATGTCCACCAAATATGAAAATATGTGGCATCCTCACAATCACATCTCCAACATTTTGGTTGCACATTTGGATACATACGAGATAGCTTTTTTGGATCTAGATGCCATCTGTAAAACATCTCCCTTAAATTTTGCGCTTGTGTAAATTTCACGTTTGTTACCCATATTTTTTCCCAGGTTTCCATCATTATTGGTTGTTCAAAATTCTGCGCCCATTTTATCATACAATCCTTAACTAGCTCTGTTTCCGAGTCTATCTCTATCAATGTATTATACAATCTTTTTATATGCCTTAAACGTTGGTCTCTAGTTTGTTTTATTAAATTTTCATCGCTTTGTGTAATACCAATTTTCTGGTCTTTTCTCCATCTGGCTTGTAATTGTACATACTGAAACCAAGTTTGAATTATTTTCTCCTCTTTCAACACATTCACAGGTTTTAGTTTTAGTATACCTCCCTCCATATTAAGAATATCTATATATGTAATTATGTCCTGTCTACTTTCTATACTCGTATTCTCTATTGCGTGCCTGGGAGCTGTCCACACAGGTATCTTTTCATTTAACTTATATTGATATTTCTTCCAGACACGCAATAAAGCATTCCTCAATATATGACTCTTAAATGCTCTATCCACCTTTTTATCATACACTAAATAAGCATGCCAACCATAAACCAAATCATGCCCTTCAATATTCAATATTCTTCCATTTGTTAAATTAATCTAATCACTAATGACTGATAAAACAGCTGCTTCATAATATAATTTTAAATTTGGCATTTTCAACCCCCCTCTTTCTCATGTATCCTGCATTATTTTCAGTTTTATCCTTGGTTTCTTACCTTGCCATACAAACTTATTAATACCTTTCTGCCATTCTTCCAGGTTAGCATCCTTTTTTAGTATTGGTATCATTTGAAAGAGGAATAAGAACCTAGGTAAAATATTAATTTTTATAACTGCTATTCTACCTAACAAGGACAATTGTCCATTCTTCAATAGTAGGCAAATCTTCCTCCTTCCAATATTGCACCACCAAAAGTCTAGCTGCAGTTATTAAATTTAAAATCAATTTAGTCTCTATAACTGTACAATCTGTAATTATACCCAACAAAAACAATTGTGGAGTAAACTTTATCTTCTTTTTAAGAATATTTTGGATAATCCACCATATTTTAATCCAAAATGCTTTAACTCTGATCTAAATGCCATCTATAAAACATTTTATAAAAATGTTCTCTTAAATTTTGTGCTTGCGTAAATTTTACATTTCTAACCCATACTTTTTCCCAAGTTTCCATCATTATTGGTTCCTGAACGTTTTGTGCCCATTTTATCATACAATCCTTAACTAATTCCGTTTCTGAATCTATTTCTATCAATACATTACATTATTATTATTATTATTATTATTATTATTATTATTATTATTATTATTATTATTATTATTATTATTATTTATTTATTTATTTATTTATTTATTTGATTTATATACCGCCCTACTCCCGAAGGACTCAGGGCGGTGAACAACCAAACAGGTGGAATAAAAACGTCTTAAGAGCGCGGCGGAAGGTGTGCAGATCCGGGATCCTCCGTATCTCCGGGGGGAGCTTGTTCCAGATAGTAGGTGTCCTCACAGAGAAGGCTCTCCCCCTGGGGGCCGCCAGTTGACATTGTTTCGCTGACGGCACCCGGAGGAGCCCCTCTCTATGAGAGCGTACCGGCCGGTGGGAGGCTATTGGTGGTAGTAGGCGGTCCCGTAAATAACCAGGTCCTAAGCCATGGAGCGCTCTAAAGGTGGTAACCAAAACCTTGAAGCGCACCCGGAAGACCACCGGGAGCCAGTGCAGCTTGCGCAGGAGAGGTGTTACATGGGAATGCCATGTCGCTCCCATTACCACCCGCGCGGCCGCACTCTGCGCCAGTTGGAGCCTCCGTGTGCTCCTCAAGGGGAGCCCCATGTAGAGAGCGTTACAATAGTCCAAGTGGGAGGTGACGAGGGCATGAGTGACTGTGCGTAGGGAGTCCCGATCCAGAAAGGGACGCAACTGGCGAATCAGACGGACCTGGTGAAAAATCCTCCCAGTCACGGCCGTCAAATGCTCTTCTAAAGACAGCCGTGAATCCAGGAGGACGCCCAAGTTGCGAACCCTCTCCATGGGGGCCAATGATTCGCCCCCAATAGTCAGTGATGGTGCCAACTGACTATATCGGGACGTCGGAAACCACAGCCACTCGGTCTTGGATGGGTTGAGCCTGAGCCTATTTCTCCCCATCCAGATCCGCACGGCCTCCAGGCACCGGGACATCACTTCAAGGGCATCGTTGGGGTGGTCTGGGGTGGAGATGTATAATCTTTTTATATGCATTTGACCTTGGTCTCTAATTTGTTTTACCAAATTTTCCTCATTCTGCATGATACCAATTCTCTGATCTCCTTTCCATCTAGCTTGCAACTGACCATACTGAAACCAAGTTTGAATTATTCTTTCTTCTTTTAATGCATTTAAAGATTTTAACTGCAATACACCCCCTTCCATTTTAAGAAGCTCTTTATAAGTAATCACCTCTTGCTTTTGTTCTACACTTATATTCTCTATCGCATGTCTGGGTATTGCCCATATAGGTATCTTATAATTTAACTTATATTAAATAATATTAAATATCATATAAGTAAGCATGCCAGCCATATAACAAATCATATCCTTCAATCTTCAATATTCTTTCTTCTGTTGAGTTAATCCAATCACTAATTATTGTTAGGACAGCTGCTTCATAGTATAATCTTAAATTAGGCATTTTAAGACCTCCTCTTTCACGTATATCTCGCATTATTTTTAACTTTATTCTCGGTCTTTTCCCTGCCCAAACAAAATTATTAATACCCTTCTGCCATTCCGTCAGATTTTCATCTTTCTTGAGTATTGGTATCATTTGGAACAAAAATAGAAACCTAGGTAGAACATTCATTTTTATTGCTGCTATTCTTCCCAACAGAGATAATTGTAGTTTTCTCCAATTCTCCATCTCTTTCTGTAGTTTTTGCCATAACATTTCATAATTATTTTTATATAATTTTACATTTGAGGCTGTGATATATACCCCTAGATATTTAACCGTTTTTACTATTTCAAATCCTGTTAGTCTTTCTAGTTCTTCTTTTTGCTTTGCCATCATGTTTTTAGTTATTATCTTTGTTTTTTGTTTATTTATTTTAAATCCAGACATTTGTCCATATTGGCTAATTATATCCATTAAACCTGTAGCTGATTGTACTGGTTGAGTTAAAGTAACAACCAAGTCATCTGCAAATGCTCTTAATCTATAATCATGATGTCTAATTTTAATTCCCTTTATTTTATTTGACCCTCGTATTTTATTCAATAAAGGTTCCAAAGTTAAAATAAGCAATAATGGTGATAAAGGGCATCCCTGTCTTATTCCTTTTTCAATTTTAAAATTTTCTGTTAAACCACCATTAATTATTATTTGTGCTGTTTGTCTCTGATATATTGCTCTAATAGATGGTGTAAAGTATTCTCCAAACTGCATCTTTTCTATTATTTTCAATAAAAATTGCCAATTCAATCGATCAAATGCCTTCTCCGCATCCAAAAAGATAAGCGCTGCAGGACTTGGTTGTTCCTTTCCAAGTATTCCAATAAGTTTACAATTTGTCTTACATTACCTTTCATTTGTCTCCCACTTATAAATCCAGATTGGTCATTATGAATCCTTTGTTGCATGATTACCATTAACCTATTTGCTAATATTTTAGTAAAAATCTTATAATCAGTATTTAAAAGCGATATTGGCCTATAATTCTTGGGTTGACTACGGTCTTGATCCTCCTTTGGAATCAATGAAATAAAAGCTGTTCTCCAGGAAGTGGGTACATCTCCTCCGGCTTGAATCTTGCAAAATAGTTCCTTAAGTGGTTCTACCATTTCTAACTGCAAATTTTTATAATAAACAGCTGTCAGTCCATCTGTGTCTGGAGCTTTACCCGCCTTTTAACTGTTTAATTGCTAAAATAATTTCTGCCGAAGTTATTGGTTGGTTCAGTCCTTCCCTTTGCTCTGGTGTAATTACAGGGATATTCTCCTCCTGTAAATATCTGTCTATATCTTTGCCTTGAATTGTATCACTAGCATATAACTTTGTATAGAATTCTAAAAAGGCTTTTTTAATCATATTTTGTTGATATACCTCTTTACCTTTGTATTCTATTTTTTCTATAGTACGTAGCTTTTGTTTTTCCTTAACAAGTAGGCTAACCATCTACCTGGTTTATTTGCATTACAAAAAGTGCTATGTTTAGCATATTGTAAGTTAGTTGCCACTTGGTCTGCCATCAATATATTAAACTGCCCTCACAACAAATTTATTGTTTCCTTTATTTTCTTATCTGATGGATTTAATATAAGTGCCTGCTTTCTTTTTTATTTCCTCTTCTAAGTCCCTCTGTTTCCTTTCTTGTCTACATCTATATTTATTATTCAAATATATTAAGGTTCCTCTCATATATGCTTTACTTGCATCCCAAACCATTTCCATAGGTGTACCCTTGTGCATATTCATAACAAAAAATTCTTTCATTTGTTTTTTACATTCTTTCACATTTTCCTCATATCTAAACAAATTTTCATTTAGCCTCCAAGACCTTCTAGCTCCCTTTTCCTGCTCTAATTCCATCCACACTGGACTATGATCAGATAAAATTCTTGAACATATCTTCGTCGTCTTTACCTTAGAAAAGAAATCATTAGTAATTAATATAAAATCAATCCTAGAAAAGGATTGATGTCTATCAGAAAAAAAAGTAAAATCCTTTTCTTCAACATTTCGTTCCCGCCAGATATCTCTCAACTCCATATCATCCATTATATCAAAAAAAGATTTAGGCAATCTTGCACGATTTTGGGTATTTTGAAGTAATCCTTTTTTGTCCTTTTGGGTATCCAATACTCCATTCCAATCACCCATTAATATACACGATTTATAATCCCTCGTCGGGCCCTAAAAACTCATCTCTTTCAGTTAGCCGGTCTCTCTTGATTTTATGATTTTATGGTTGGTTTTAAATTTTGATATGGATTTTAAATTGATAAATTTTAAACTATGGGCCAAATTTAATTATTTTAAATCTATTTTTAATCGTACTTTATGTATAAATGTTTTATTGGCTGTTCACCGCCCTGAGTCCGAAAGGAGAAGGGCGGTATAGAAATTCGAATAATAATAATAATAAATAATAATAAATAATAATCCCATTGTACTATTTTGGTGTGCAAAAGCTTGTAAAATTTTTCTTGCTGTTGGTTAGGAGCATATACTCCAATTAAAAGTGTTTTCTTCCCTTCTATTAGGAATTCAATTGCAATATATCTTCCTTGAGCATCTGCCTCAATTAATTTGGCTGTTAAATCTGTCCTTAGGTATATAACTATACCATTTTTCTTCTCTGGAGCAGATGCAACAAAATGTGTCCCCAATCTTGAATTTATCAAGTATTTTTGATCTGTCACTCTAATATGTGTTTCTTGTAGGCAAATTACATCGTTTTTAAACTGTTTCAAATAATGAAATATTTTCTTTCTCTTTTGTGGTGAATTCAAACCATTGACATTCCAGGTCAAAAATTTAGTTACCATTCTTAGCACCTTGAAGCTTTAAGAGCGCCAGCTGAAGATCCTCCTTCACCTTTCTCTTTGGCCTTGCTCCTCCCACTGCTTCTATTTTTGTAGCTTCTTGAGCTTTCATTTGGGATTGCTGTAACTTTAAATCTTGTTCTTTTAGCTTTGCTGCAGCGCGAGTCTGCCTTTGATCTTTTGGTTCTTCTCTTTTTTCTGCTACTTCCAAAGGTTGATCAGTACCAAAAAATTGCAATAAATCTTCTTCAATAAGCGAGGTCTCTCCTGCAGCTTGTGGCTGTTTACTTTCCTTCTGTCCCTGTATCGCCATCTCTTCTTTTCTTCTCCTCATTTCCTGAGATGGTGGGCATCCAGCCTTTAATATGTTAGCATAAAAATATCTTGCCTTCCAAATTGTGTTAAGACGATACCTTTCTCCACCACCAGTCCAGCTGGAACATCCCATCTAAACTGAATCTGTCGATTTCTAAGTTCATCCACCAAGAAAGCAAACTCCTTTCTGCTTCTCAACATTTTTGGGGGAATTTCTTTCAACACTAAGACCTCTTGTCCTGCAATTTGAAGTTTATTTTTATAGAAAGCTTGTAAAATTACATTTCGGGTCCTCCTCGTTGTAAAATAAATCACAATGTCTCTTGGCAATTGATTCTGTCTAGCAAACCAGGAATTAACACGATATATTTTGTCAATTTGCAATGAGAGATCTGCTTGTTGCTCCCCAGTTATCTTTGCAAAAGCCTCTGCAAAGATCTCTCTCAAATTCTCTCGATTGTGTTCTCTCAGACCTCTCACTCTCAGGACAAATTCCATCGCTCTATACTGTAACATCACCACTTCATCATCTGTCCTATCCACCTTGGTCTGAACTTCATCCATTTTATTTTCCAAATTCAGATTGGTTAATTTATTCTACTCTTTCATCCAACAATTCAGTGTGTTTTGCCAGACTCTGAAATGCCATTACTACATCTTCTCTTATTTCCTTATTCCGAATTTGTATGACTTCTTTAATTTCAGCCATCTCTTCAGACACTCCCTTAATTTTCCCCTCTAAAAAAGAAGTTTGTTGCTTCAAAGCCTCCTGGAGAGATTCCTGTAAAACTTCCAAAGTCAATATTTGTGGGTTTGAAGTAGACAAAGATTGTAGTTTTGATGGTTGTGCTGGCGATCCTCCAGCACTTTTAAAGCCAGATTTTATTTGCTTAGAAGCCATTTTTAGCTTTCAATTTATACTTCCTACAGCAGCCAAATCAATAAATCCAAATGTTTTTAAATCTTTTTTAAGTATTATAGTTTATTTAAAGTCCAAACTGTAGTCTTTACACTTTAAATCTTTCTTTCTTTGTTGTAGAACCCAGTAATCTTAAACAGCCTTAGAAGCGCTAACGATGTTAACTATCACTTTCACTATCACTTTCACTTTCACGCCCTGTTACAGTTCAGGCGCCATTTTTGCTTTCGTTTTAAAAGTCTTAGAAGGAAGAAGTATAGACACAGAGTTAAAGTTCAGTACTTGCAGTTGCTAGGCCTCCTGTTTTTGTTCTGCCTGCTTTAAGCTTATTTTGAATCTGAATGTTGATTGCAGGGGTGGTCGTGGCGTCTTGTTCTGCTTGAAGCAGAAAAGCCTCGGATTCGGAGCTCAGTTGAACTGTCAGGGAGCTCTCACCCTCCAAGCCCCAGAATTACTCCTAGGGCTTTTGGGGAGCTCTACCTTTGTTCGGCTGCTCGCCTTCCTCTGTTCTCCCGAGGGGAAGGTTTCCAAGCCGCCAGACAGCTGATTTGCGCTGTCTTGGCAGTTTTAACGAAATCACGGGGCTGACGGTCTGAAAGGAGCGTCTGTCAGCGCCTGTGGTGCCACCGGAAGTCTATAGATTTTCTTTATACGTGGTAGCTAAAGTAAGTTTTCTATTTCTCTTCCATAGTTCCTGCCAATTGTCTAGATTTATGCTATAACCAAAGTTTTTACTCCAATTTAACATGGTTTCTTTCATTTGTTCTTCAAACACAGCCTGTTCCAGTAAATATTGGTATAGTCTCCTTAACCCCTCTCTGTTCCTAATAAAATTTTATCTAATTCCTTAGACTCTGTTTTTATGCCCCATTCTTTTTTATCTTTCATGTATCAAGATTGGACTTGGAGATATGCCCACCATTCAAGTTCTATTCCTTCCTCGTACAAGTTTTTCCTAGATTTCAATTCTCCTCTTTCATTTAATATATCTTTGTATATAATTACTAATTAATTAATTTAATAAAATTTGGGTATGTGAACATTTCCAATGTCGATAGCCAATTCGGAATTTCCATATAATTATGTTGCTTAGTTTTAACCCAAACATCTAATAGCTCTTCTGATAAAATGCTTCTGGAAATACTGGTGAGCCTTATGTTTCTCTTCCCAGAGGATAGCATGCTACCCTATCTGTATGTCGTGGCCTTCTAGCGTTAATAGCCTCCTATCTTTTAGATGTATCCAATCTCTCACCCATGCAAGTGTTGCTGCTTGGTAGTATTTTTCACAGTCGGGAAGGCCAAATCCCCCTCTTTCCTTAGGGTTCTGTAGTAGTTTTAGTTTAATTCTTGGTTTTTTACCTTGCCAGATAAATTTAGATATAATTTTATTTAAATTTCCAAAAAATTCCTTTTCTAAGCTGATCAGTATACATTGAAATAAAAGGAGTATTTTGGGTAGTACATTCATTATTTTTTTTTTGTTGCAATCCTTCCCATAAAGGAGAGTTGCAGATTTTTCCACCTATCTAGGTCCACTTAGATTTGATAAATTAATTTATCGTAGTTGTCCCCTTTGAGTGTGACACATCTTGCTGTTATTTGGATTCCTAGATATCTCACTTTCTTTGTTGACTGAATGTTTATCTTCCCAGCCAATTCATTTTCTTGCAATTTAGTCATATTTTTAACTAACATTTTAGTTTTCTCCTTATTTATCCTCAGGCCTGCTACTTCACCATATTCTCCCAGTACTACCATTAGCCTTACACCAGACTGTAGGGGCTCTTCTATAATAAAAACCAGGTCATCTGCGAAAGCCTGTACTTTAAAGATTTCTTGATTTCTAAACCTTTAATTTGTTCATCTTTCTGAATCAGGGTGGATTTGATTTAAATCGAGTCGATTTAAATCACTAGTAAAAAGACTTGATTTAAATCAACTCGATTTAAATCATAATTTTTAAAGAGCAACTGTCATCTCTGCTACTCCTTTGACCCGCTGTTGACTCACTGATAGTCCCAGTGTTGCAGAATATACAGCCTTGTGCTACGTAATTAAGCTCCATTTCATGCTGAATAAAGTAAATTATTTATGTATCTTAAATAGAAAACTATCTTACGATAGATTTTTACCCCAAAAGTTTTTTATTAAAATAAATTCAATAAAAATAAAAAAAATCAGATTTAAATAAAAAAAATCCATTTTTTTTGATTTTTAAAAATCAATGAGACCACAATTTTTGCCATTTTTCTAAATCTATCCCTAACCAAAATTCCCCCCCCCCATGCTACCATCAATTCTTTAACTTGTTCTTCTTCCAGTTTTAACTCTAACAAAAACACATACAGCTTTTTAATAATATGATCATCTACCCCCATTAAAATCTTATCCAAATTAGTCAAAGCCTTGTAAAACCCTTCTTGCTTACAATCTTCTCGATATCTAGAAAATATATGAAAACCAAGCCATCTTAAATCCCTGTTCCTCTAATTCCTGTTTTAATTTGAGTTCATCCTTTTCATCCAATAGTTCACTATACCTAATAGTTTATTCCTTTCTAAATATTACGGGATAAGAAAAAGCTTCTGCTGTAGATATCCAAACAGGTATTTTCAAGTAATAAAGTTTCTTAACCTTCTCCCAATTCAGCCATAAAGCTTCACGTATTTGATGTCTTCTGAAATACCCTTGTATTTTTGTTCCTTTATACCATAAGAAAACATGCCAACCCATCAACAAATCATGTCCCTCCAAATTTAATAGTCTAGTATTCCTCAGAGTTATCCGTTCTTTCACCCACATTAAACTTGCGGCTTGATAGTACCATTCAAAATTGGGCAGACTGAAGCCACCCCTTGATTTAGCATCTTGCAATAGCTTTAACTTTATTCTCGCCTTTTTCCTTTGCCATGTATATCTCGTTATCATTTTATCTAAGTCAATAAAAAATTCTTTATCCAGCTTAATTGGAATTGTCTGAAATAAATACAGAATTCTAGGCAAGACGTTCATCTTAATAGTTGAAATCCTACCAATCAAAGACAATTGTAAATTGCCCCATTTTAACAAATCTTGCCCTATCCGTTGTTTAAGCTTGTTATAATTGTTTTCTTTCAAAGCACTACATCTTGGTGTTAAATGTATCCCCAAATATTTCACTTTGTTTGTAATCTGCATTTTCGAGATCTCCATCAAATGTTCTTTGTTTTTTCAACATATTTTTAGTCATTACTTTTGTTTTATCCTTGTTAATTTTCAAACCAGCTACTTTTCCAAAATCTCCAATAATTTCTATTCATTTACTTATTGTTGTTAATGGTTCTTCAATAATAAAAACCAAATCATCTGCAAAGGCTTGGAGTTTGTATTCTTCCTTCCGAATCTTCATGCCCTTTATCTCTTTTTCTCCTCTGACATGTCTATTTAAAACTTCTAATGTCAATATAAACAACAATGGGGATAAAGGACATCCTTGTCTCGTGCCTTTTTCTATTTCAATCGGATCCGTCAATTCTCCATTTATCATTATTTTTGTCATTTGTTTAGAATAGATAGTTTCAATGGCCTGTACAAATTTCCTCCCAAAGCCCATTCTTTCCATTTGAAGAGTCATAAACTTCCAGTTAACGTTGTCAAAGGCTTTTTGCGCATCTAAAAAAACCAACGCCATCTGCTTTTCAGGGTGTGCTTCATAATACTCTAAAGTGTCCAAGATTATTCTTATGTTGTCCCTAATTTGTCTTTTTGGAAGAAATCCATTTTGATCCGAATGTATAAAATTACTTAAATATCTCTTAAGTCTCTCCGCCAATATTGAAATAAAAATTTTGTAGTGTGAGTTTAACAAAGATATAGGTCTATAGTTTTTGATTTGTTGTGGGTCTGTATCCTCCTTATGAATCAAAGTAATATATGCCTTTGTCCAAGATTTGGGTATTTCCTTCTTTGTCATCACTTCATTACCTCCAATAATGGGATGGTCAAAGGTTCTTGTAATGTCTTATAATATTCAGCTGGTAGGCCATCAGGCCCTGGTGCTTTGGCATTTTTTTGTTTCTTAATTGCTTCTGTTAACTCCATCATCGTTATATTTCTTTCCAACATCTCCGCATGCGCGAGATGGCGGTTCCCCGAAGTGCCGGCTGAGATCGGGATGAAAGAGTTGCGACAGGAAACCGGAGGAAGGGCGTTTTTCCACTCATCGGCCCCCTGCCCGATTTGCTGAGCCTTTGACAGTTCAAATGAGCCGTCTCCGACAGAAGACGGCTCTTGGATGACCCAGGGACGGCGATGAGAGGATTGCATCAGCTGGGCGCCGCTGGGAGGGCGGTGTCGACCCTTGCAATCGCGCTGAGGCCGTTGGAGTTTTACCGGCCGGATCGGCGCTATTAAACGCTGCAGACACTCGGCGATTTTACATCTAATCGGGGGAGGCTACAGGCGCTATGGCTGCTGTAAGATCGTTAGCCCCCCCCGATGAATCTGCTGAGATTAAGGCAGCGGGTATTGTGGCAGCCTTGTTGATGGCGATGAATGTCACACTGGAGATGAGAGGCCGGGAAGATCTGGGTTGTAACTGCCCAGCGAGGACAGGCTATGACTGCAGGGTGGGTGGTCCTGAAGAAGATCTGGGGGGGCGGGGAGTTGGCCGGAGGGGAAATGATAATTATCCATCTTGCTCTTCCCTGGGGTCTCTCCCTCCCCCATTTTTTGTTCGCCCCCCCCCTGGACTGTTGCCTGCTTGGTTCGGCCTGTTTGTTTTACTCATCTTCAGTTGTCTGTTGGGACTTTTGTCATCTCCCCTATTTGAACTGCTATCTGACTCCTGGCTCCTCTCACACCGTAAAGTGTTACATCTTATCTTTTCACCCCTATTACTGCCTTATTGGTCTCGTTGTATTGGACAGAGTTATGGAGTTACAGACTGATGAACTATGAATCCTGGTGGACTGCTGCTGCATCATGTTCCTAGGAACTTCCCTATGACTCCGCCGGTGGATGTTCCCCACCTAGTCACCGTGAGAGGGTGGCTGCGGCTGGTTCCGCGGGACTCATTCGTTGCAGCCTTGGATTCTCCACCGCTGTGAGAGAGCGGTGGTTATGCCGGCCTGGGTTGACTCCTATTTTACCATCATTATCCCTCTTGTTTATCATCTCGGTTTCCTGTTGCTATTTTCCATCCACTTCTCATATTTATTATGGCTTACACTTCGGTGACCCTCCTTGCTCTGCGAGATGCCCCCAATCTCAGACATGGCCTTCGAATTTATCGAAGGCCTACCTCAAGGACGGGTTTTGGAACCCCGGGTGGTGGCATGCTTCTAAGCGTGGTTTGAGGGGTTTTTTAATTAATGTTTTAAATCAAATTTTAAGGGGACCCGGGAGGCGGGTGGTAAGGGTTGAGCCGGGGGCGGCTTCTACGGTTCAGCAATTGGGTCCGTCGGATGGTTGTGGGGGGAGGAAGGGAGGAGGAGGGAACAAAGAGGCTCAGCGGAGAGAGGGTCTTCCAATCCTTGTGACAGTTGGGAGACGCAGAGGTCGGGGGGGGGGCTAGGAGGGCGCCGCCGCTTCGTTCAAGCGGTGGCGCCCTCCTGCCCCCTCAGCTCATCCTGCTCCCCCGACGGCGACAGAGTGCGGAGCCCTGGACTCCGACTGGTGTACTTAAATGCCAGGTCCGTGGTGAACAAGACACTCCTCGTCCGAGATCTTATAGACGAGGAGGACGCGGACCTGGCTTGTATCACTGAGACCTGGCTGGGGCCGGAGGGCGGTGCCCCTCTCGTGGATTTGTGTCCCCCAGGTTTCCGGATACTTTAGGCCTAAGGAGGTCACTGTTCCTCAGGTTGGCGGGTGTGAATTCCTCCTTTTGAAATGGGACCCTGGAGTTCAGTCTGGGCTGTTGATCACGTACCTCTCCCCCAGCTGCGTGGCCTCAGCCCTGCCCGCACTACTAGATGTCTTAGCCGAATTGACGGTGGAACTCCCCAACCTTTTGGTTGTGGGAGATTTCAATCTGCCATCGGCCGGTGAGTCATCTGAGTTGGTGCGGGAGTTCATGACCTCCATGACGGCCATGGACCTGACTCAGATTGTACAGGACCCAACTCATATTGGAGGACACACACTCGACCTTATTTTTCTCTCTGGACAGTGGATAAATGATCGTGGGGGGGGGGACTCTATCTATTGACCCTCTATCATGGACCGATCATTCCCTCCTTAGACTCGACTTTTCCTCCGCCATCCCCTGTCGCAGGGGTGTGGAACCAGTAAGATGGTTCCGCCCCAGGCGCCTGATGGAACCCGAAAGTTTCCTGATGGAGCTTGGGTCATTTCCCGCCTCCTTAGCCCACGATTCATCTGAGACTCTTGTCGCGGCCTGGGAACAGGCTGCGGTGGGGGCCCTGGATCGAATCGCGCCTTTGCGGCCTCTGATCCGACGCAGATCCCGGGCGGCTCCTTGGTTTACCGCGGAGCTTGGGGAAATGAAGCGTCGGAAAAGACGCCTGGAGGGTGGTTGGAGATCCTCCCGATCTGAGTCCGACCGAACACAACTAAGAACCCATATTAGGTCTTATCTTGTGGCGATGGAAGTAGCAAAACGTAAGTATTTCGCCACTCTCATTGCATCTGCAGAAAATCGCCCAGCAGCCCTGTTTAGAGTGACCCGCTCCCTCCTTAATCAGGGAGCGAGGGAGGACCCCTTACAGGGCCGTGCTGAGGACTTTGCACAGTTTCTGCAAGATAAAATCACTCAGATTCGGACCGGGTTGGACTCCGACTGGACAGAGTCCATTGAGGTGACAGGGCCTAGTCTCGGTGGAGACATCTGGGTTGAGTTTGAGCCTGTTTCATTGGATGACGTGGACAGGATTATGGGTAGGCTGGAGTCTTCCACATGTTTACTGGACCCTTGTCCCTCCTGACTTGTTTCGGCAGCCAGGGAGGTGACTGGAGACTGGATCCAGGCTATTGTCAACACTTCACTAAAGGAAGGGTTCTTTCCTGCTGCGCTTAAAGAGGCGGTGGTTCGACCCCTCCTTAAGAAGCCTAACCTGGATCCTGACGTACTTAACAACTACCGTCCAGTCTCCAACCTTCGCTTTTTAGCGAAGGTTGTTGAGTCCGTGGTGGCACAGCAATTCCCTCAATTCCTGGAGGAAACTGACTACCTGGATCCTTACCAATCTGGTTTCAGGCGTGGCCACAGCACGGAAACGGCATTGGTCGCCCTAGTAAATGATCTCTGGCGGGCCAGGGATGGGGGTTGCTCCTCCATCCTGGTCCTTCTTGACCTCTCAGCGGCGTTCGATACCATCGACCATGGTATCCTGCTGCAGCGGCTCAGGGGGATAGGGTTAGGAGGCACTGTTTTACAGTGGTTCTCCTCCTATCTCTCGGGCCGTCTGCAGTCTGTTTGGGTGGGGGGTCAGGGATCCTCCCAGAGGCCTCTCACTTGTGGGGTGCCTCAGGGCTCGGTTCTCCCTCCTCTGCTCTTTAATATCTATATGAAACCGCTGGGTGAGATCATCCGTGGTTTTGGGGTGAGGTATCATCAATATGCTGATGATACCCAGCTTTACATCTCCACCCCTGACCACCCTAGGGATGCCCTTTCCGTGATGTCCCACTGCCTGGAAGCGGTGCAGGTTTGGATGGAGAGGAACAGGCTGAGACTCAACCCTTCCAAGACTGAGTGGCTGTGGATGCCGGCATCCCGGGATCCGGAGGTTCCATCCTTAATGATCGGAGGTGAAACCCTTGCTCCCTCCGATGGGGTCCGCAACTTGGGTGTCCTCCTGGATTCTCGGCTGTCTTTAGATGACCATCTGACGGCCGTAACCAGGGGGGCCTTCGCACAGGTCCGTCTTGTGCGCCAGTTGCGCCCGTTCCTAGACCGGGATGCCCTCGCCACGGTCACTCACGCCCTTGTTACCTCTAGGTTGGACTACTGTAACACCCTCTACATGGGGCTGCCCTTGGGATGTGTCCGGAGGCTTCAGCTAGTCCAAAATGCAGCCGCGCGGGTAGTTACGGGGGCGACTAGATACTCCCGTGTAACACCTCTCCTGCGTGAGCTGCACTGGCTACCGGTGGCACTCCAGATACGTTTCAAGGTGCTGGTGCTCACCTATAAAGCCCTTCATGGCTTAGGCCCGGGGTACTTGCAGGACCATCTCCAGCCGTTCTCCCATCGTCCTGTGCGCTCTCACAGAGTCGGCCTCCTCAGGGTGCCGTCGGCCAAACAATGTCGGCTGACGACCCCCAGGGGGAGGGTGTTCTCTGTGGGAGCCCCGACCCTCTGGAATGGATTGCCCACTGAGCTCAGGACAGCCCCCGACCTTCTTTCCTTCCGTCACGAGCTGAAGACGTGGCTCTTCCGCCAATTAAACTGATCCGTTTGGGGGTACACTGGTATAATTTTAAATCGTTTTTTAATTGGGTTACTGATTTTAATTTGGTATTGTATTGTGATTTGTATTGATGTTGTCATTTTGTAAGCCGCCTTGAGTCCCTAGGGAGAAAGGGGGCATATAAATTGCAATAAATAAATAAATAAATAAATAAATAAATATCTTTATTAACCTGAGGTAAGTTTGCATCTTGTAAGTACTTGGATACTTCCTTCTCTATTGTCTCTCTTTTATAAAGTTTTCTGTAAAACTCATGTATAATCTTTCCCATCTCTTTATGTCCAAATTTGCTTTCCCCTTGTTCATCAATAAGATGTGTTATATTCCTCAATTCTCTTTCCTTTTTCAATTTATATGCTAGCCATCTGCCTGGTTTATTCGCATTTTCAAAATAGTTTTGTTTAGCACTACTTATCTTCTGAGCCAGTTCTTCCTTCTCCAATAAATCCATTTTATGTTTTACTGTATTCATTTTAATTTTAACATTCTTCTTGTATGGATCATTCTGAAGTTCCTTCTCAAGTTTCCTATAATCATCACTCAGTGTTTTCAATGTTAATCTTTTTTTAACATTCTTTTTTCTTGTATAATCTATAATTAATCCTCTAGCAAATGCCTTCATTGTATCCCAACGGATTTGTATAGATGTCTCATCTTTCTTGTTTTCTTTAAAGAAGAAGGCCAGTTCTTTTTCCATTTTCTGTACAAACTCTTGCTCTTTTAATATTGTATTATTTAAAGTCCATCTGGCTCTTCTTTTTTGTCCTTTCCAAGTTATCATCACTGGGTTATGATCCACCCATAAATTAGTTTCTATTTCCACATGTTCTATATTCAACAACAATTCCATTGTTGACCATATCATGTCTAACCTAGAACACGATAATTGTCTATCTGAATAAAATGTATATTGTTTCTTTCCTTTATTTCTTTCTCTCCATATATCTTTCATATTCATTTCCTCCATCATCTTAAAAAAGGACTTTGGCAATATTTTCCTGCTGTGCTTTGTTGCTTTATTCATTTTGTAGTCCCAATTTTCCTCTACAATTCCATTAAAATCTCCCATCATGCATATGTTGTCATAATCCATTTCAGTTACTTTATTGTGTAACTGAATAACTGTATAAAAATCACTTTGGTTTTCATTTGGAGCATAAATTGCTATTAAAAGAATTTTTGTTATTATCGAGTATTTCCACCATCAAAATTCTTCCGTCCAAATCTGAGTACTTATATTCCGCCAAAATTGTTTTTTTAATATATATTACAACTCCTCTTTTTTTGCTTTGGGCTAGTGATGAAAAGGTTTTCCCCAATTTTGGTTGTGTCAATAGGTATTCGTGTTGTTTTTTAATATGTACTTCTTGCAGACATATTATATCTGCTTTTAATTTCTCTAATTTATGAAATACTGTCCTTTTGGTGGCTGAATTAAGTCCATTTATATTTATTGAGATTAATTTCCTCTCTTCCATCTTCATACTTTATAATTAGGTTTTATTGCTCTAGTCAATCGTATCTCACGTTGTTCTCTTGATTCAGTGTTTCCGCCAACTGCTCCTTCAGTCGATTCAAGACATATCAATTCTTCCTCAGTAAGTTTTAGTGGGACTGCCGATTGGGATTCAACTTGGATTTCCATATCTTTTCCTTGAAAAAATTGATCATAAAAAGCTCTTGCTTTATCAATTGTATTTAATCTATATCTTTGAAATTGCCATGTAACAACCAGTTCTTCTGGGGTCAACCACCTAAAGTTAATTTCTTTCGGTTTAAATTCGAGTACATTTTAGCCAGCCTTGCTAGAGCTAGGTGCCAACGGTAAAGCATTTTATATTGATTTTCCTTATAAGCAGTGGATTTTGTTATAGTGTAATTTTTGTTCCAAATTCTTTCCCAATCCTCTAAATCTATATTATGCCCTATGTTTTTGCCCATGCAATCATCGGTTCTTTCACCACTTCCTCTACTCTATCAAATTCTAATAGATAATTGTATATTTTGGATATTAATTTTCCTTCGGGGCCTATCAATAATTTGTCTAGTTGTTTTGGTTCCGTGTCAATTCCATATTCTTCTACGTCTTTCTTGTACCTAGATTGCAGTTGTAAATATGGCCACCAATCGATAGAAATTCCCTGTTCCTTTAGCATCTGATTGTTTTTAAGCTTCCCCTGTTTATCTAAAATTTCTGAATATCTGGGCATTTTGCTTATATCTAATGTGTTGGGGTGGATCATTGCTTCCATAGTGGATAACCAACCAGGGATTTTCATGTAATGTTTTTTTTTTTATATCCTCCCAAATTCATAACAATGCATCTCTTATTTTGTGTCTATAGAAATATGAGTGTGTCCTATTCCTTTTATCCTACATAAAGGCATGCCACCCCTTTTGCAGATCGTGTCCTTCCAGTATTAAGATTCTTCTGTTGTTTAAGTTCACCCAATCCCTTATCTAAACCAGAGTTGCTGCCTTGTGGTAAAATTCCCATGCCGGGAGTCCAAAGCCCCCCCCTACTTCTGCTATCTTGGAGAGAGAATGGTTTTATCCTTGCCTTCTTTCCTGACCAAACAGATTTTGTAGTAATTTTGTTAAGTTCTCCAAAAAACTTCTTATCTAATAATATGGGAATTGTCTGAAATAAGTATAATAATTTGGGTAGGATATTCATCTTGATGGTCGCTATCCTACCTAAAAGCGATAGTTGTATCGCTATACCCCATTTTTCCAAATCCTTCTTTATTTGTTGGACTAATACCATGTAATTATCCTCCTTTAGGGACACACATCTCGCCATTAACCATATCCCTAAGTATTTAATTTTTTTTACAATTTGTAAATCCATTTCTGCAACTTTGAAATGCAACTTTCAAGACTTCACTGAATACCTCTAGTACTGTGGGGCCTAAAGACTCTTGAAAGTTTTTATATATTTCTGATGGAAGTCCATCAGGGCCTGGTATTTTATTATTTTTTTGTTTTTTGATTGCCTCTGTTAGTTCTAAAAGTGTTATTTCCTTGTTCAGCATATCTTTAATATCTTCTGGAACTTTAGGTAGTCCAGCTTTCTGAAGATATTGTAATGTTTTTTCTTCACCAATACAGTCCTCTTTTTTGTATAATTTCTTGTAAAACTCATATGTCACGTTTCTTTTCCCTTCGTTCTGGTATGTTATCTTTCCCTTTTCATTGCATAATTTACTAATCCATCTTCTGTCTCTCTGTTTTTTTCAATCTATAGCAGAGCTGTGGAGTCGGGAGATAAATGTTCCGACTCCGACTCCGACTCTGACTCCTCAGTTTTTTGTACTTCCGACTCCGACTCCGACTCCGACTCCCCGACTCCGACTCCTCTGTATTAATATGCGAATGTATTTTATACATTCCTTGAAGGAAAGAAAGGCAACATACATGTCATTACCACAGGACTACTGGCTGGGAAGCCAACAGTCTACTGTATTGAACAGTTTAAGCAAAAGACAAACACAATGAAAACAACAAAGTTTTATTAATTTTTTTTTATTAATTTAATTAATCAAGTTGCTGGATAGTAGCAGCAGGCATAAACATCAGGAACAGGAACTTTACCAGTTCAAAAATACAAACCACATTATTTGGTTGTTTTAGAACAAAAACAAAGCTTATCTATATGAACCAAAAACAAAATCTGTAAAACCTAGAAATGGTTTATATTAATCTTGAAATGTAGTTATAGGCTTAGCAAATGCAAATCAATTCAATGTAGAGTTCTAAGGAAGAGAATTGCCTCTGCCAGATCCTCTTTCATAGAGGCTCTTAAGTCAGACTTTATTATTTTTAGGGCTGAAAATAATCTTTCGACACTGACTTGGGTGGGTGGCATTGCAGTAACTATTCTGGCCACATCACTAACGATCTCTGGATAAACAAGGATGGCTTCTTCAACAGTAAGTTTTGATGAGCGATCATACTTTTCAACTTCTTTTAGTGCTTTATAAAACTCCTGTTGGAATTTTTTTATTTGGACATTTACTGGTTCTGTAACGCTTATGCGACGTCGCTTTCCTTTAGCAACTTCCATTTTGTCTAAGAAGGAATCAAAGTCTAATTCTTCGTTTGAAGAAGATGATTCTGAGTTACCACTATTGCTTAAAAGAACTCCAGCCTCCTGTGGAGGTATTTCAGGTCGTAATCCCTTCATGCGAACTGCTACATCATAGAGGGCCTTTTTCCCAGTAGCAATCTGTTTACTGTTCAATAAAAGTCGGCTCATTGGGTCGACATAAATAGCCGCTAACAAGATTTCATTTTCCAGCAAAAGACTCTCTCTTTTCATCATTGAAGATGCAATGCCCTCAGCTATTAACCCTCCATTTTTGTTCAGGCGATATAACAGGCTCTTCCATTCCAAGAGGAATTTACCCGGGGTTAGATCATCACATTGCAACCTCTTGGTGACAGTGAAGGGGTGAGAAAGAAGGTTCTCCAGCTCTTTTGTTTGTGTCCACTGGCTTGCAGTTAATGCAAGATTTTCATTGTCCATTTCTTCTATGAAGTCTTTAAGTTCAAGCAAACGCTTCACCATTAAATAAGTGCTTCCCCAGCGAGTTGTTTGATCCAAAATGGCTCCTTTTCCTGCACGTCTTTTCAAAATTGCATCTGTTTTTGGGGCCCTGGCTGCAACAGTTACTTGCCGTAATTTGCCAATTAATGTAGCTGCATGGCGATCTTTTAATCCATCTCTTATGGCAAGTTGCAGTGTATGAACAGCACATCGCATATGATGAATAGTAGCAAGCTTCAATGCTCCTTCAACAAAGTTGTCTAAAAAAATGTCAGCATTCTCTTCAGTTTCTAAACTTTCTCTAATACTTGCAGAGCTGTCTTCCTCTAAGTCTAATATCTGTTTGATACCTTCTTCATCTGCCTTCATCTTCTCAATTGTGCTCAACATGTTAGAAGCGTTATCTGTCACAACACATAAAATCTGTTCCTTTTTAATTTCAAAATCTTCTAGAACACCCTCCACTAACTTCTGAAGGTAATCACTGGTGTGATGTGCCTGAGTGTCCTTTACTCCGAGGGTCCGTGTTATTGTTTTGTTATTTTCATCCACAAATCTAACATTAATAGCGAAATAATTGACTCTGTGACGTGTGCATGCATCCATTTTAAGGAAGACAAAACGTCCTTTCATAACTTTCTGTAGTTCTTCCTTTTTACATTTGGCCTCCTCAATTATAAGTTTCCTTATACTTTCTCTTTCCAGAGAAACACCAAGTTTTTTTGCCATTTCTCCATTTAGGCCTAAAAAGGCTGTCTGTGAAAAGAAGGATAGTGGTACACTATTCTTTACTACCATTTCAATAATGTGGTGTTTGAATTTTTCTGGTGTCATCCTTATGGTAACTTTGTCAGATATAAAGAATTTTCTTATTTGTGATTGTTCTCCAGTAGATTTCTGAACGTTTTTTGTCACAGAAGTAGATGCAATGTTTTCATTGCTATCTTTCTCATTCACGGCTTCTAACACTTTGGGATGAAAACGCTGTAAGTGTCTTTTCAAATTTGATGCTCTTGTAGGTGCATTTTTATCAGGCCCACTGAAACTGCTAATTTTTGCATCACATTGTTTTTCACCATCATCATCTTTTCTAATACATTGGCACACGTAATGTTTTCCATCACTTGATAATGCAAAGTGCTCATAAACAGTAGACTTTGTTGTGTTTGTTGTTAGCAGTCTTTTTGCCATTGTTTAGGATGCCTCTTTCCCTAAAATATAAAATATGTTATACTAACTGGCATATAATTAGATTTTTAATATCAACATACACAGTCTTGTAAGTTGTACGTACATGGCTTTATACAAACAAATAAGCTATATATCCCAGCACTAAACCTAGACATGATTTGTCCTATACAATATAAACACTTACAGTTGAATCCAAGAAGCTGTTCCACCAAGTTCTTCTAAGCCAGTGGTTCTCAACCTTCCTAATGCCGCGACCCTTTAATACAGTTCCTCATGTTGTGGTGACCCCCAACCAGGGGTGGGTTCTAAATTTTTTTACTACCGGTTCTGTGGGCGTGGCTTATTTTGTGGGCATGGCTTGGAGGTTATGTGACTGGGTGGGTGTGGCTAGCTGGTCATGTGACCGGGTGGCCATGGCTATGTGTATAGAGGGCTGAAAAAAGTCATTTCTGACAGGTCCTCGCACTTTTGACTGGTCCTCACACTTATGACCATCCTCACATTTATGCCCGTGCAGCATTTTTAACAACCATGTCACTCATTTCACAACTGCTTCTCTTCACCATGGTGACAAGATAGGGCAAAAACGTAAAATGTGAGGACAGTCGTAAGTTCGAGGACTGGTCAAAAGGGAGAGGACCAGTCAGAAATAACTTTTTCAGCCCTCTGAGTAGTCCATATACATAAAAGGATACAGCAATAGAGAGGGATGAAGGAAGGGAAGGGAAATTAGAGTAGGAGTGAGGGTAAGAGAGGGAGGAAGAGAGGAGGAGAAGGAGAAAGGAAGAGGAAGTAGGGAGGAGAAGAAGAGGGTGAGGAAGAGAAAGTAAGAAGGAAAGAAAAGAGAGAGGTGGTAGGTTTGAGGAGAAAGATTGCTGTACAATAAAAAAGATGAAAGGGAAGAAAGCCAACCCCAAACAAATATAAAGATATTAAGATAAAGAATGAATTGTTAAACTTTAAAGAATAAAAGAGAACAAATATGAATAAATAACAATAATTAGAAACACACATACAAACATACAATGTATTTTCTTTGAACAGAGTATTTGGCCGGTTCATAAATTTAAACAGTGTTTAGTCATGTTTAAAGTTTAAGCTAACAATCAGAGTTACAAGTTTTTATAGCCTTAGCTGAATGACAGCAGTTTTTCCAATGGTTTACAGCTTCAGTCTTGAACTATTGACCCTCCATTCCCTTCACTTATGCAAGTGTCTCTAGTCCTGCAAAAAACATATTTACTTAATCCCTTATCAGTGAGAGGCTAGGTTACCCATGGGCGCTGCGTTCCCTGTAACAGCAGAACACAACACTATGGAAAGTATAAGTATTGCCACTCCTAATTGTGCGTTGCGTGCCTTATAGTGAAGCACATGAAAAGCATGCTTCTTCACGGTCACTTAACGTGTTCATTTTGCGGTTACGTGAGGCACTGCATGCATTGGTCTTTATTCTTACAGTAGAGAAGTCATTAATTATAACTTTTTGTGAATTGGGACATTTAAACTTGCTTTTTTTAAAATTCCAATCTAAATTTAGTAGGAGTCGGAGTCGGAGTCGGTGCATTGTTTGCCGACTCCGACTCCTCGACTCCGACTCCGACTCCGACTCCACAGCACTGATCTATAGGCCAGCCAACGCCCCGGTTTGTTCGCATTTTCAAAGAAATTTGTTTGGTACATTTTATTTGCTGTGCCAAACCTTCCTTCTCAATAATATTCAGTTTGTGTTTAATTAAGTCTATTTGTTGTTTCAATTCCCATTTTTGTGGTTCCTTTTGTAATTCTGTCTCAAGTCTAATAAGTTTTAGTAATAATTCTACAATTTGTTCTATTGGTCTCTAGCTGTCCCTATTCCTAAGCCTTGGCTAATGAATGCCCCAGGAGTTATCTAATATACATTTTATTGGCTGCAGGCCATCTGTATTCCTAATTGTTAGCAGAGATCTGCAAGTTGTTTAACTCTTGTTACTTTTACAAGATTTACACATGCATATTTCCTGTAGATAAGCATTCTTTGTTCTTGCCAGACACACTCCCCAATTATAGGCTTCCTGATTTACTTTCAAATGTGTGTTATGACCTGGCTTTATTTTAGCATACAGCCCATCAGCTTTTTCCCTAAGTTTCTCTCTCTCCAGCTATCATTAATGTTCAGTTCCTCCGTCATTTTAAAAAAGATGTTGGGTAGTATTTTTCTAATTCTTTTCCTTATTTTATCACTTCTGTGGTCTAAATCTCTATCCACTATTGCGTTGAAGTCAACCAATATACAAATATTATCATTTTCTATCTCTCCAATAACATTATGTAACTTCTTGTAAAATTGTTTTTGCCCCTCGTTCGGAGCATAAATTCCCACAAGGACCACTTTTTTAAAATTCAAAGTTACCTCTATTATTAATAGCCTACCATCCTCATCCTTATAAATTTGTTTTACTGAAATTTCCTCCTTAATATATACCACAATTCCTCCTCTCTTCTGTTGAGATAATGATACAAACATATTCTCCAACGTGGGATAATTTAATAAATGTTTATGCTGCCTCTTTATATGTGTTTCTTGTAATATTATGCCCAAATTCATCTTGCTAAGTTTATTAAGGAATTTTTTTTCTCTTTGATGGGGTATTTAGACCGTTAATATTCAAAGATAGAATCGCTACTTCTTCCTGCAAGTCTCTATGTATATCTATATCTTGTCGCCCTTGTTGGTCTAGCCTATGATGAAGTCTATCTTCATCATATTTTCCATTATCCACTTTTTCTCCTCTCCCACTTTCCTTTTTTCTAGTTTGGGGCTCCTTTGCTTTTGTGGTCTGTGCTCTTTCATCTCTCTTTCATCTGACTCTTCATCACTACCAAAGTTCTGCCTATAAAACTCTTCTAATTTGTCTATCGTGTCTAATCTGATTTTTTTTTCTTGCCATGACAACATAATTCCTTCCGGCGTCAACCATCTAAAATTGATATTTTGTCTTGTCAGTTTGGAAGTTAAGTGTTGATAAGGCCTTCTTAAGTCTCTCACCCTTCTAGGTACTTGTTTGAGTACTACTAATTGTCTGCGTCTATATTCTAATGGGTTGTCTCTGGTTCCGTGCAATATCTCATCCTGAATTGATTTCTTAACAAATCTTTAGGTAAGTTATGCCTTCTCGCGTAATTGGTGTGAATCCTATAAATCTCGTCCATCTTGTTAGCCATCTCTTCTTTTCCAATTCCTAAGGCTCTCACTAGTAAGTCAGCCATCATCTCCGGCAGATTTTCGCCTTTATCTTCTCTCACGTTTTGAAAGCGTAGATAGTGGGCTGCCTTTTCTGTTTCTAAGAAGATAACCGTCGTTTCTAATTCTTTGTTTGCTTGTATTAGTCTTTCATTCATTTCATCTACTCATTTTTCCTCCTTTCCCATTCTCTCCTTCATCTCCTGTAGTTTTTGTTCACTCTTCATAATTTGTTGTTGAAAGCATTTGAATTTCCCATCCATCGACTTAATCTTTTCTTTGAGTTCTCCAGTATCACTCCTCACTTCCCCTCTCTCTTTTTTTTTTCAAGTCTTCATGGTTTTTCAACATTACGTCCTGCATTAATTGTAGCATTAATTGCAAATCTTTGAATGAATTAGTTCTTTCTCATTGCATCATCTCTTCTATGGACCTTTGTCCCGCTGGACTCAGTTCAACTGCTGTGGTTTGGGCTGCTTGCCTCCTTCCTGTACCAATTCTAGTTAGATTAGGAATACTTGTAATCTTTAACACCGTTTTAAACCAACCCTCTCACTTGTTTTCAATCCTCGTATTTCCCTCCAGCACACCAGAACTATCAATTGATCTATTCCAGGGGTCAGCAATCTGCGGCTCATGTGGCTCTTTCACCCCTCTGCTGCGGCTCCCTGTCACTCAAAATATGTGTCACAACCGCCAACGTGTGACACCCACCGGCACGCTATTTATTGAGCTTTTCAACACCCGGTAGGCCAACCATGGATAAATCCAAGAAAAGAAAAAGTTTCAGAAGAAAACAGAACATTTAATTCAACTACATAAGCTAGTTTTGTGGCCGCTGAAGAAATAGTCAGCCACAGGAAAGGTTTTGTGCCTCTCAATGTTTTCTTTTCTGTGGGAAATAGGTCCAAATGGCTCTTTGAGTGTTTAAGGTTGCAGACCCCTCATCTATTCCGTGCCTACTTGCATCAAAGTTTGCGTTTTATATATATATTAAAAATTTTTGTATTGAATATATTAAATTTTATGATACTAAACCATGTAATATATACTACAATATTTATTGCTAAATATAAAACACTATTAACAAAGATAATATCCTAAAAGCACATTGGTCTTGAAAATGGATTTCAAAGTTTGATGAGTTTACAGTTAATTGAAACAAATGTAGTCATCTGTGTGGTAAACTGAAATCAATGTTTTTATTACTCATTAAAAGTAAAAAGAAAGGCAAAATCTCTGTTCTTGCAAACATATCATACACTCCTGATTTTTTGCAAAAATTCCTCTACTTTATATAAGTGTACATAAATGCATACAAAGCTTATTTTTCATATTGAACACTGAATGGGATCATGGGGCAACCATACCAAAAGTTAGCTCTAAAATATTCTAAAACTAGGTAAAGCAAGAGATCTATGGATAAAGTTACTGCTAACATGTTTAACTAGTCTTGTTGATTTACTAATTTAAAAAAGCAGTAAGCAGCTTTTTGATTGATCATTTTGCTTTTCAGTTTCATGATTCTTGATAATGATACACAAAGGCTGGGTATCTTATAACAATTCTTTTATTGACTATTCAAAGTTACAACAGCACTAAAAAAAGTGACTTATGACCATTTTTCATATTTACAACTGTTGCAGCATCCCCATGGTCCACGCACGGAAACGGCATTGGTCGTGTTGGTGGATAATCTCTGGAGGGCTCGGGATAGGGGTTGCTCCTCTATCCTGGTCCTGTTAGACCTCTCAGCGGCTTTTGATACCATCGACCATGGTATCATGTTGCACCGGTTGGCGGGGTTGGGGGTGGGGGGCACCGTTCTGCGGTGGTTCTCCTCCTACCTCTCTGACCGGTCGCAATCTGTGTTGACGGGGGCAGCGGTCGACCCCGAGGCACCTTGCTTGTGGGGTGCCACAAGGGTCGGTCCTCTCGCCCCTTCTGTTCAACATTTATGTAAAGCCGCTGGGTGAGATCATCCGTGGCTTCGGGGTGGAGTTCCATCAGTACGCTGATGACACCCAGCTGTACATCTCCACCCAGGCCACCCCAACGATGCCCTTGAAGTGATGTCCCAGTGCCTGGAGGCCGTGCGGATCTGGATGGGGAGAAACAGGCTCCAACTCAACCCCTCCAAGACCGAGTGGCTGTGGCTTCCGGCGTCCCGATATAGCCAGCTGACGCCATCGCTGGCTATTGGGGGCGAATCATTCGCCCCCACGGAGAGGGCTCGTAACTTGGGCGTCCTCCTGGACGCACGGCTGTCTTTAGAAGATCATTTGACGGCCGTGGCCAGGGGGGCTTTTTATCAGGTCCGCCTGATACGCCAGTTACGCCCCTTTCTAGATCAGGACTCCCTACGCACAGTCACTCAGGCACTCGTCACTTCCCGCCTGGACTATTGCAACGCTCTCTACATGGGGCTCCCCCTGGGGTGCACCCGGAGGCTCCAGCTGGTCCAGAACGCGGCCGCGCGGGGGATTATGGGGGCGACAGGGCGCTCCCATGTGACACCTCTCCTGCGCGAGCTGCACTGGCTCCCGGTGGTCTTCCGGGTGCGCTTCAAGGTGTTGGTGACCACCTTTAAAGCGCTCCATGGCTTAGTGCCGGGGTACTTACGAGACCGCCTTCTGCCACCAATAGCCTCCCACCGGCCAGTACGCTCGCACAGAGTAGGCCTCCTCAGGGTGCCGTCCGCCAGACAATGTCGGCTGGCGACTCCCAGGGGGAGAGCCTTCTCTGTGGCGGCGCCCACCCTCTGGAACAACCTCCCCCCAGAGATATGTACAATAACAGACCTCCGGATTTTTCGTCGGGCCCTGAAAACCCATTTATTTCAACTAGCTGGGCTGGCTTGAGTTAAATTTTAAATTGATTTTAAATTGGGTTGTTTTAATTTACGGCCAAAATATTTAATTATTTTAAACTGCTTTTAAATTTTGTATGTACTGTTTTTTACTTTGGCTGTTCACCGCCCTGAGTCCTATTTGGAGAAGGGCGGTATAGAAATAGGAAAAAAACAACAAACAACATGATCAAAATTCAGGCACTTGATAACTAACGCATATTTATGACAGCTGCAGTGTCCCGAGGTCATGTGATCACCTTTTGTGACCTTCTGACAAGCAAAGTCAAGGGGAAAGTCAGATTCACTTAAAATGTGTACTGCAGTGATTCACTTATTTGTGGCGAGAGATGTTGTAAAATTGAGCAAAATTCATTTAACAAATGTCTCACTTAGCAGACATTTAAGTAGTACATTAATTTTTACCATAGAAATTCCCCCCCAACAATGATAAAACATAGCTTTCCCTTCTTAACCTGCACTTCATTTCATTCCATACCTTCACATAGCTATTTTGAAATAACAGAATCATCATCATCATTCATATTAATCTTGATAATACCCAGATATTTTACTTTGTGAAGTGCATATCAATTTCACCCATTTAATAAATGTTTCTCAGCTTAATGAGGGGTCAGGATAGAAATAAGCATAATAAATAAAGGATAATTTAGCAAGAGTGTAATGCATATGTCTGCATTAATGATTGCTAGTCTTGTTTTGGGAGATGACAAGTAACTGTTACAAGGTAGACTGAACTCCAAGTGGAGGCAGACCTGTGATTGAAAATCAACACCAGTTTATTTGTTTGTTTGTTTGTTTGTTTATTTATTTATTTATTTATTTATTTATTTATTTATTTATTTATTTATTTATTGGTTCGATTTATATGCCGCCCTTATCCGGAGACTCAGGGCGGCTTACAATGCATTAAGCAATAGCCTTCATACTTTTGTATATACCTGTTTAGTAGGGCTTTTTGGCCCACCCTAAGCGGTGTTCTATTTTATACAAAGTCATCTTATTGCCCCCACAAACCAGGTCCTCATTTTATCTACCTTGAAAGGATGGAAGGCTGAGTCAGGCTGAGTTGTATGTGTTAGTGTTGCCACAGGTCTGTTAGCATGATTACAGTTAATCTGGGTAATCAAATTTTTATCATGTTTGTGGTACACAATTTTTATCCTAGATTTTCATTCTTTTACCATCATTTTTTTAATTCATAGAATATTTCAGGCATTTTTTATAATGGAGAGGAAATCTAATTTTAAAAGGAATTTAAAAGGAAGGGGTTGTAACAATTGTATAGTTCTCTAGATGAGGGAAATAAGTCAAAGAATTCAGAAATCAGAATATCAATTAACTATAATATATTTATTTAATATAAAGAGTGATTTTTAAACATTTGTATTTCTAAAAAACTTACATGTTTTACTTTATTCTGTTGGATATTTGATTCTCTCTTACCTTACTGATCTTCCTATTTTTTATTTTGGGTTTATAGATCCTCAATCAATTTAAATTGTTAACATTTAATAAATTTTAATGCTTTATGTTTTCATTTCCTTTTTCTAGGGTAATTTTTCTGCTGTTGAATGCTTGTTGAAAAAAGGAGCTGATCCCAACATTAAAGACTATGCTGGTTGGACACCACTGGTAATTTAAATGGTTCATTCCTTCCATTCTTCCCTTGTTCTTTATCTCACTCTTGTTGAGACTATGTGATACAGGGGATGATTTAGATGAATTCTTTCTCAGCTTGTCCTGAAAAAGGAAAAACTTCATTTGTTTAATAAACTCAAATAGTTTTGAGATCCTCTTTCCTCTTGCTTTTCCTGTTATTTGTTCCTACATTGTTCTTTCTGAATTAAGCCAGTTTCTTTCTTCAGGTGATTTTCTATTGCATTTTCAGACGCAAGAGAAATGGATTTTAAAAGTCTAAGCAGAATCTGGAAAGTGGTAAAATACATTATGGATAGTTATTTTGTGTTCATTTTTTTCTGCCAGATGAAGTTCAAACATAAGTATTTTTCTTTTACATACAGCAAAGATTCCAAGAATGATTAATTATACCTGCAAGCTATCTGGGAGTCAGTCTTGGTTGCAAAAATAAAAATCTGTAATTTAGGGGCATCATTTTCCTGTTTTATCGAGCTTCAATTTTTAGTTGAGCCAGTTCTTATTCTGTAACTTCTATATTGTTTTTTTTCCCATCCAACATTTAGCATGAAGCCTGTAATCATGGACATAAGCAGATAGTTGAATTACTGATTAGACATGGGGCACTGCTGAATGTGACTGGGTATCAGAATGATATGCCACTTCACGATGCTGCCAAGAATGGACATATAGAAATTGTGGAACTGCTACTTTTGCATGGAGCTTCTCGAGATGTGGTGTGAGTAATTTTTATCTGTTTTTGAACAAATGAATAGAGTTTTTTTGCAAGCCCATATTCTTCCCCCCCCTTCCCCCAAAAATATCCTCTGGCATCTAATTTTTTTTGTTGACGGAGCTTTGTTTATTTGTATGGGGGAACACATGATGCAAATCCTTAGCCACCATCTGAATGGGCAATCAAAAGCTTATCACTGCAGACAAGCCTCTTTAAGTTTCCCCCAATATTTTAATTAGAATTTGAATCCATATCTCTCTCATCCAAGGCAAAATGCCTGCTTTCTGTAATGTGCTTGTTCCCACTGTAATTTCAAAGTAAAGATGTGTTTATCCAACACTGCCAATCTATAATGCATGGGGCCACCCTGACACCATATAGTGTCCCACAGTATGTGTGGAGGCTTAGGACATTTTTGGCATACCCTAAAAGTCTGGCTCCCTTCCTCTTCCCCCAGTCAGGCTAATTTTGTGAAGGGACAAAATTGGGGTTGAGAGCTTGCACCTCTGCATTTTGAATGAGAATATAATTGTCTTTGTGACTAGAGAACCTATTTAATCTGAAAACCAGAATATGTATAAAATACATTCTGTATACTGAAGTTGATGTATATTTGTCAAGTATCTCCTTTGAAAGTCTGGCCTGCCAGCACTTAATCCAATGTGTTTTATGTTTGAAATAGAGATTGTGAAGAGATTTTCTTCTTTGGCTGCTTCTTAATGACCAATCAGTAACAGTTGAACATCTTCTTTTAAGCAGTACTGAAGATATTTGATGTACCATTCACAGAAGATGAATTGTAGCATATATCTATTCTTTGGTTTTATACCACTTTCTCTTGCAGCTTGGAAAACTAAAATGAAGAAATTGAATTTAGTATGCTGTGGGTGTATGAGTGAATGTGAGAGAGACAGAGATTGGGGGTGGAATGGGGGAAGAAGCTCCATGCATCCACAATTGTTTCTAGCTTGCAGTTTTTACAGCAGCTAGGAGAGCTGGAAACTGAGATAGGCAATTTGTGATATAGAACTGGTGATTGTACCTATTTACAAAATTATATAATATGACTTTGGTACTGCCTAGAGATTCTGGAATGAGGCAGTTTATAAATTTTATAAACAAACAAATTAGCGATTAGTATGGTGCTCATACCCTCTTTGATACTCACAATACTACATCCTTTCATAGGGAGAATATATGACTGAATATCATTCAGTTAATATGATATTAACTGAAATTTAACAAGATCAAGTCATTTAAAAATGACTGAAAGCTTGCAAATTTTCATGTGAAAACATTCACATTAAAATGTGCAAGATTTTCATTTAAAAAAAAAAGTTGTTTAAGAAATTAGCACTCACGGCACTATGTTAAATTTCACAATAGTGTTTACTGCCTGAAAAGTTGCAGACTAATCCTATAAACTTTAAACAGGCTTGCCTTAATTGAATCTATTCTTTCAGTCAAAATATATTTTATGGGAAAAGTGAGTTTCAACAATTAATTAAATGAGAGAATGTAAAGTCTCTGACTCAAGAAGTCCAGTTTGAAGATAATAAAAATGTGTCTCCCTTGGGATCTGCAAGGTCCTATTTTTAAAAACTTTTCTTCGTCTAGCAAAACATATGAAACTATAAGGAGAAACTATTACATGAATCAGTGGACCTAGCCTTTACAGTTAATCTGCATAAACTAATTTATATTTTATAGCTTTTTTGTGTGTTTGCTCCCTTCAAGTTTCTGCCTGTCTTGCTTCACAGCTGGCCAAGTGACATGAAAAATTAGCTCTTGGCATTTGCAATTTCACTTGTTCGTAACATATTTCATTCAAATTGGCTCTTTTTCCATATTTTCCTGCATGCACAATGTTATTAACTTGCTTCTTTATTTTTTAACTAAGAATGAATTTGGCTTCGAAAAGTTTGAATCCCGCTATTCGAAAGCTATTGAAAACATTTCTAAAGATGAGATAATGCTGCTTTCCTTTTCTTTGCTCAGATACCTTCTATCTGTAAGTTTTTGGAGAATCATAGCTCATACATCCACACAGACAATGGCATCACTTCTATCCCCTCAGAACATGCAATCAGATGACAAGAATGAAATCTTTGAGGTTACCTGAGGATATGTTTGTGGATCTGGAGAAAGTAGAAATGTCTTTTGCAGTAAGAGTTGGCCCCTTTTGAGCTGAATTCCTGTCCTGCCCAAGTTATTCAAGCTTGGGATATATTTATATCTTTTGTTTTATAACACTAAACAAAATCTCCATAAATCTTTTTGTCCATGTAAAAATGTGGATGATTCACAAATCATACGCCCTCGCGCATGCCCAAGATGGCGACTCCCGATGAAGCTCCGATTTTGTGGGGGTAATGTCCTGGCGGTTGGGGGGTCCTTAGGGCCAACTACCCACCTATGGCCCATGGTGTGATGAGAGGGCTAACTCGCCGATCCAATGGGAGCATTTTTGGCTCCGGAAGACCTTTTAGGAGAGCAGTTTGTGGATTCGCTCTCCAGAACAGCTTGTGATGAGACGGGCGGTGCTGGCAGGATGTGAGAAGGCGAGTTAGGCTGAGAGCTCCGTAACGGCCGGCCCTGTATTCAATCGGAGGCTGCCGGAGGGATGGCGGTGCGCGGCTGCGGTGGCCGTCCGGCACCCTGGGCGGGACTCCATTGGACCCTTGGCGAGGATAGAAATTGCCTACGGAGGCCAGTGGAAGGCGGAGTCGGCGCAGAAGAGGCCGATGGTAATAGCAGCAGTGATGACGGCGCCCAATATGGCGCCCGAAATGGCAGTTACAGGCAGTTACAGGCGGCAGTTACAGGCGGCGGTTACAGGCGGCGGAAATCGGAGCAATGGAGATCAAAGAGGCCACAAACGAGAGATTAGGGACCTGCCTATCTATTTTTTCAACCGAATCTCCTGGGGGACGGAGGGATGCCGACCCTTTCATTATCGGGCCAGCCCTGGATTACCTCCCAGAGGCCTCCCCCTCTCTTTCTATTGGGGGGGGGTTAAATCTTCATACATAAAAGACCTGAAGAAGGCTAAGGAGAATAAAAAAGGATTGTTGTATCTATCATGGGGGGCTTTGCTTCTGCAAAGTGACTGCCTTATTCCATCTCCCCTCCTGTATTTTTATCTCCTGTGCCCCTTTTGTGGCCGGATATTCGGCTTTTTGTGATCATTTGCTATCCAGGTTTGTTGTTTCCTGTATGTCAGGATGAGAATTTCCCTACTTTTATGTCATCTGAATCTCTCTGGATTTTCGCCTACTATATATTTCCCACAGACTATCCGTATCTCTAAACTCAAGGATTGGCTATTCCATCTGTGCCTAGGTACATCATTGAAAGAACAGGACTATAACTGCTGTTTTTCTCCCTTATATCTGATTGCCGTGAGAGGGTGATTGATGTTTACATCTGAGTTCAAAATGGCTTAAGTCTTTCTACTGCTGATGTGAGAGATCAGTGGGACTAAAATGACTTGTACCTCTGATTGATACTCTCTCCACAGGACCCTGGATAACAAGGACATGCCTACCAGCTATAGACTATCTAATGTCTATAGACTATAATGTCTATGAGTACAAAATGTACTCATTGGGAGAACTCCTCAAACTGCGAGATGCCCCCCTCTCACAGGTCTGGCCCTCTTCTTTATCGAGGGCCTATCTCGATGACGGTCTTTGGAGTCCAGAGAGATGGCATACAGCAAAAAGAGGGTTATGGGGTTTTTTAGGGAAATTTTTTAATAAGATTTTAAGGGATTCTGGGAGGGGGATAGGTTGCGGGGGTTCGGGGGAAGACCCGCGGGGGAGTGTATCTGGGCCAGCCGAGGGGCGTGGCATGGGAGGTGCGGACTCAGGGGTCAAGGAGAGGATTAGACCTTACGATACAGATGGCCATAACATCGATACTGTAGGTGGGAGGGGCAGATATGGCAGGAGCAGGGGGCCACATCATCTTGCGGGAGTGCGTCCTCGCTGGTTGCAAGCGGTGGCACGCTCCGACCCTCAAAGCTCTTCTCGTTCCCCAGGTTGTACAGAATCTCGGACCCCAGGCCTTCGGCTGATGCTATGCAACGCCAGGTCCATAGTAAATAAAGCACCCCTCATTTGTGACCTTATTCAGGAGGGGGATGCGGACCTGGTGGGTATTACGGAGACCTGGTTGGGCCAGGAAGGGGGAGCCCCCCTTGTTGATATGTGCCCACCAGGTTTCCGTGCTTTCCATCAGCCAAGGTCACAGGGGAGGGGCGGAGGGGTAGCGGTTGTTATTAACGAAGGTCTTGGACCGAGGGAGGCCACTGTTCCTCAGACGGCTGGATGTGAGTCCCTCCTTGTGAAGTGGGGTCATAGGGTGCAGTTGGGCTTGCTAGTCACGTACCTGGCTTCCTGCCACGTGGCAACAGCCCTGCCTGAGCTGCTTGATGTTATAGCCGCGGTGGCAGTTGACACCCCCAGACTTAGGGTCATGGGGGATTTTAACCTGTCATCAGTCGGCGAGACGTCTGAGGTGGCTCGGGAGTTCATGGCTTCCATGACGGCTATGGACCTGACCCAGTTAATTTATGGCTCTACTCACATGGGGGGACACACACTGGACCTGGTTTTTGTCTCTGGACAGTGGTCGAGTGATCTAGAGATAGGGGATATAGCGATTGAACCCTTGTCATGGTCAGATCACTCCCTCCTTCGCCTGGGCCTCCGAACCGCCACACCCCGCCGCAGGGAGGCGGAACCAACCAGGTGGTTCTGCCCCAGGCGCCTGATAGATCCTGAGAGATTCCAGATGGAGCTTGGGCCATTTCCTGAGGTTCTGGCACACGACTCGGCTGAGGACTTAGTGGCCGCCTGGGATAGGGCGGCTGCTGGAGCTTTAGACCGAGTTGTGCCTTTGCGGCCTCTGACCTGGCGCCGGTCTCACCTGGCTCCTTGGTATACTGAGGAGCTGAGGGAGATGAAGCGCCGGAAAAGACACCTAGAGAGCAGTTGGAGGGCTAGTCATTCTGAATCCGACCGAACACTGCTAAGATCTCATATTAAGAATTACCTAGTGGCGATAAGAGTAGAGAAGAGTAACTACTTTTCTGCTCTTATTGTGTCATCAGATAATCGCCCAGCCGCCCTGTTTAGGGTGACCCGCTCCCTGCTCCACCAAGGGGCGCGGGAAGATCCCTTGGAGGGTAGAGCTGAGGATTTTGTACAATATCTGTATGACAAAATCGCTCAGATTCGGGAACAGCTGGACTCTGACTGGGTTGATCCAGGGGAGATGACAAGGGCAGGTCCTGAGAATATTATTTGGGAAGAGTTTGATACTGTGACTCCCGAAAGCGTGGACAGGATACTGAACAGACTAAATGCGACCACATGTTTATTGGACCCGTGTCCCTCCTGGTTGGTACTGGCCTCCCGCGAGGTGACACGAGGCTGGCTCCAGGAGATTATAAATGCTTCTTTGAGTGAGGGTGTCTTTCCCGCCGCCTTGAAAGAGACGGTGGTGAGGCCCCTCCTCAAGAAGCCCTCCCTGGACCCAGCTGTGTTAGCAAATTATCGTCCTGTCTCCAACCTTCGCTTTGTTGCAAAGGTTGTTGAGAGTGTGGTTGCACGACAACTGCCTCAGTACCTGGATGAATCGAATTATCTAGATCCGTTCCAGTCGGGCTTCAGGCCCGGGTACAGCACAGAGACAGCATTGGTCGCATTGGTTGATGATCTCTGGAGGGCTCGGGACAGGGTTTGCTCCTCTGTCCTGGTCCTATTAGACCTCTCAGCGGCTTTTGATACCATCGATCATGATATCATGCTGCACCGGTTGGAAGGGTTGTGGGTGGGGGGCACTGTTTTACAGTGGTTCTCCTCCTTTCTCTGACCGGTCGCAGTCTGTGTTGACAGGGGGGCAGAGGTCGACCCCGAGGCCCCTTATATGTGGGGTGCCACAAGGATCGGTCCTCTCGCCCCTTCTGTTCAACATTTATGTGAAGCCGCTGGGTGAGATCATCCGTGGTTTTGGGGTGAAGTACCATCAGTACGCTGATGACACCCAGCTGTACATCTCCACCCCAGACCACCCCAATGATGCCCTCAAAGTGATGTCCCGATGCCTGGAGGCCGTACGGATCTGGATGGGGAGGAACAGACTCAGGCTTAACCCATCCAAGACCGAGTGGCTGTGGTTTCCGTCGTCCCGATATAGTCAGTTGGCACCATCTCTGACTATTGGGGGCGAGTCGTTGGCCCCCACAGATGGGGTTCGCAACTTGGGCGTCCTCCTAGACTCGCGGCTGTCTTTAGAACAACATATGACGGCCGTGGCCAGGAGGACTTTTTATCAGGTTCGCCTGATTCGCCAGTTGCGTCCCTTTCTGGATCGGGACTCGTTACGCACGGTCACTCATGCCCTTGTCACCTCACACCTGGATTATTGTAATGCTCTCTACATGGGGCTCCCCTTGAGAAGCACCTGGAGACTCCAACTGGTCCAGAATGCGGCCGCGCGGGTGGTGACGGGAGCAATGTGGCACTCTCATGTGACCCCCCTCCTGCGCGAGCTGCACTGGCTCCCGGTGGTCTTCCGGGTGCGCTTCAAGGTTTTGGTTACTACCTTTAGAGCGCTCCATGGCTCAGGACCAGGGTACTTACGAGACCGCCTCCTGCCACCAGTAGCCTCTCACCGACCAGTTCGCTCCCACAGAGAGGGGCTCCTCGGGGTGCCGTCAGCCAAACAATGTCGACTGGTGGCCCCCAGGAGGAGAGCCTTCTCTGTGGGGGCACCTGCCATCTGGAACGAGCTCCCCCCGGAGATACGGAGGATCCAAGACCTACGCATCTTTCGCCGCGCCCTAAAAACGTTTTTATTCCAACAGGCTGGTCTGGCCTAACTCTCCCTTTTAAATTGGCTTTAAATTGGGTTTTAAATCTCTTTTAGTTAAATTGGATGTTTTAATCTTTGAACCTAATCCTGAATTATTTAATATTTTTTAATAGTTTTTAACTTTTGTATGTCTTTGTATTTATTTATGGCTGTTCACCGCCCTGAGTCCCTCGGGAGTAGGGCGGTATACAAATATGAAAAATAAATAAAATAAATGAATAAATAAATAAATAAATACAAATCATGTGATTGTTCAAATTTTTTCTATCACCAACAAAAATGACAACAAAACAAATGTGATTTTCCTAAATGTCATATACTGTAAATAAATAAACAAATCAAAGAATCCACTGTCAGTCCTCTTAAACAGATTCTTTGGGGTCTCCAGTAAATTCAAACTAAGATATTTTGATGACTTAGTAGTTGATGAAGTAGTAGTTAATATATAAAGATATATTCAAGATTCCACTAGCAGAACATGTTGTCTTCTATTTTTAGGATACAGTTTTTCCATAAAATTAAATATTCATGAGCCTCAAATCAAAACCCAACAAGACCGAAACATGCCTGGGAACAAAATTAAGTACCTGTCTGCTATATATTGACCGTACCAATTGTCAGGATTTTAATATATATATAAAGACACTCCACAGAGCAAGGATGATGTTCTAATGAGTTCACTTCACATACAAAGAGGGGAGTTGGCTCAGTGGTTTAATAATGCTGGAGATAGTCTCTGCTCCAGCAGTTTGAATTGTATAAATGTGTGGCAGGGTAAGCTCCCATCACTTGCGTCAGCTTCTGTCCACCTAGCAGTTTGAAAGCATGTTCTATGCAAGTAGATAAATAGGTATCACTTGGGTGGGGGGATGAATTGGTGCTCTGTGCAGGCAGATTCCTGCCAGCTCTGAATCTTCCTGATTTTGATGCCCACTTGCGAGGCCACTCTAGTAAAGGGAGAGGGGCTTGGATGGTGCTGCAAGAAGAGCCACTCCTCATTCTTTTTTTTGCGAAGCCAGTTTGCCCTCCAATGGCACACCCTGGGAACCGCGTGGGCATGTCTCACAAGAGAGCTGGTAAATTGGCAGCCAACTACTGTTTCTCCTGGCTAATATAAGAACATCATACACTAATTTTTTTTTCTTTAATTTATATGCCGCCCTTCTCTGGAGACTCAGGGCAGCTTACAATGCGTTAAGCAATAGCCTTCATACTTTTTGTATATTGAATATACTTTTGTATATTTATACAAAGTCAGCTTATTGCCCCCACAATCTGGGTCTTCATTTCACCTGCCTTTGAAAGGATGGAAGGCTGAGTCAACCTTGAGCCTGGTGAGATAATAATAATGATAACAGGTTTCAAAGAATTCAAAGAAAAGATGAAAAAATTGTTTATGGCCTGAATTGATTATAAGAAAGCATTTGATTCTGTTCCACACAGCTGAATTGAGAAATGCTTAGAAATTTTTGGAATAAGCAGCAACATTCAGAAATTCCTAAAGACTTCCATGAAGCTATGGAAAACTAAGCTGATGGCCTATGGAGAAGAACTTGGTGAAGTTGAAATCAAACAAGGAATTTTCCAAGGTGACTCATTGTCACCTCTGTTATTTCTACTATCAATGGTGCAACTAACAAGTAATTTGAACAAGACAAACTGGCTATGAATTGACTAAAAAAGGCTTGAAAGTTTCACATTTGCTCTATGGATGATTTAAAATTGGAAAACCAAGCTAAATTGAGCTTACTACTGAAAAGTACTGAGTTTAGCAGAGACATTGGAATGCTGTTTGGCATTGGAATGCTGTTTGGCAAATGTGCAACAATTGCTGTTAAGGCAGGAAAAATTATAGGAGATGACAGATTTGAACTTGATAATAAAGAGCTTTAAACACAGTAACACCAGAAGAAGGGTACAAGTATGTATGAGTTTTGGAAGCTTTTGACCTGTTGCACAACCAAGTCAAGGAAGCTACTTGTCAGCTTTGGAAGCCATATTAGCTTCCATGCTGCCACCTTCTCATGTGTGGGAAAGTAGGAGGGAAGATTTAGTAGAGGGGTTGTTTGTAGACATAATAGCATTCTTCCTGTCGGTCAAGGTCAGGGCGATCCAGCATCCGGAGAAGGAATGGTCGGAGTGCTGAGTTGAGGTGGGACAGACGTTGATTGGAGCATGTGATCGAATGAGGAGTAAGGGAATGATTTTGGGGGTTTTGATTTACTGAGGGAAAACCCAGATCTTTCAGATTCTGATTTTCCTAGATGTGCCAGTTTACCTAGTCTAGTAAAGAGAACTTTGGAAAATCCTTGCTTCCACATCCTTACTCAGAGTTGGGGTTTTCTGGAACGCTGACATTAACCCGAATCCCTCTTAAAACCTAACGGCACCCCGAAAGGGGCTGTCGGGTTTGTTGAGCCCCAGCATCTACCTAAACCTAGGGTGGTGCGAAGACTCAGTGAAGATGGAGGAGAAAGGAGAAATCATGGAGGGGGCTGTGGGGACGGATGATCAAGGATTTACCAACACCTTGCTTTCTCCTTCTGAAGAAATGGTGCGAGCCATGGAGGCTGCAGAGGAAGCCCGAAGGCTGGGGGCTTGACCCAAGGCGTCAGATTCCTGGAAGAGTTGCCAGTCTGACCCAGCTCCAGGAGGAGGACCAGAGGTAGACCGCCTGGATATAAAGCTGCTCCCAGCCCGTGAGCCAGAGTGGAGGATGGGGACAGCTATGGGATCCGGAGACTCCTGTGGCTGGGACCTGTTGCACCCAATGCAAAGCCAATCCTTAACTGGGCTCGCCATCACCTTCCATGATCCTGTCCTGGAGGGGGGAATTAGTGGGGCGTAGACACCGCTCTACCTGGCCAGGGGCGAAACAAGCGGATCAGCTCAGTATGGCCATCCTGCAGCTGGGAGACATCAAATGCAGCCAGCATATGGAATGCAAAACCCCCCTTTTGGGGCCCCTCGCCAGCCTGCTTTTGTGCTACCTCCTGCTGAGAGTATACCGTCAGGCTGGGGATTTTATCCTGGCCAGGGGTGGGTCCAGTGCCAGTGGTATCCAGCGCTGTCTGTTCCAAGTTTCCAGGGATCCCCATGGCCCCAATATGGCCCAACGATCCTGGCACCACAGGGGGGACTAATTCAGCAGCCGGCTGGAGTACCCCCCTCTCTCCAGCCCAGCAAGCAGCTCAGCAGCCATCTGCAGTCCAGCAACCAAGAGCAGCTCCGCCAGAGGTTCCAGCTCAGCCACCTATTGCCGGGGCCCATCCACCCGAGAAGCCAATGCCACCCCGCTTCAGAGCAACCTTTGATGGTACGCCTGCCAAACTGGCTTACTTCCTCAGCAGGGTCTGGGCTCATGTGGATCAGTACAGAGACGAATACGACTCAGGCCGGGACTTGGTGTTGGTGATTTCCGATGGGATGAATGAGGGGAGGCTTCTGAATGGATAGCCCAGCTACACAATGAGGGTGCTGCGGAACTAAATGATGCCAATGGGTTTATTGCGCTGCTCCGGGTCAGATTTGAAGACCCAGACCGAATAAATGAAAATGAAGCCACACTAAAGGTGATGAAGCAAGGTAATCGACCTATAAAATACTTTATATGGGACTTTAGACGAGTCGCAGGGAACCTGGGGCATTGGCCAGACTGTATACTCCTACACTATTTTAAAGAGGCTATTGACCGAGAAGTCAGAACAGCCTATGGGATCCTGGCGGGGGGGTGCCTGAGCAGCTGCATGACTGGTATACTATGTCCATAGCTCTAGACAGAGAAATCCACCCCCACCGCAAAACCCCAGCAGAGAAGCCGCCTTGGAGAGCGTTAGCTAGACGCCCCTTTCAAAGCCTACTGAAATCAACCCCAATTAAATTAAATGCTATCGGTATGGACAACCGGGACATCGAGCTTCTGAGTGCCTGGCCCCTGCCCCAGTTTCACAGCAACGTCCTGCCACATACCAAAAAATCAGAATAGGGGTTGGCCCATTACCCCCTGCCCCTCCTCCTAAAGTGCAGCCTACCCATAAAGGCCAGCTGCCAGAACCAGCAGCGGCTTGTTCAGACAGGACTCCAGGCGAACCCCAGATTCCTAACATATATACCGAAGCGTTCAGTGAGGAGAAATGTAACCTCCTTCCCCCTCATTGGCCCATGGATTGCGCCATCGAATTAGAACCGGGAGCCAAATTGTCAAAACCCAGGATGTACTCTATGATACCTGCTGAAATGACCGAGTTGAGGAAGTACATTGACACCAACCTAGCCAGTGGATTCATCGAGCCTGCGAAATCCAGGGTGGCCACCCCTGTATTGTTTAAAGAAAAGAAAGATGGTGGGGTGAGATTGTTTGTGGACTTTCGGGGGTCAATGCCATTTGCATACAAAATACCTAACCCCTACCACTAATGAAAGACTTGCTGAACCACTTGTCAAAAAGCAAGATTTTCACCAAGCTAGATCTAAGGGAAGCCTACAACTGGGTTCGCATAAAGGAGGGAGACGAATGAAAGACTGCTTTTAACTGCCTCCCGGGCAGCTTCCAATTCCGGGTCATGCCTTTTGGACTCCAAAGCACCCCAGCAGTCTTCATGCAACTGATCAACAAAGTTTTGCATGAGCACCTGTATAAGGGGGTCCTTGTTTACCTTGATGACATTCTTATATTCAGCGAAAATATGGAAGAACATGTCAAATTAGTCAGACAAGTGTTCAAAAAGCTCCTAGCGGCCAAACTGTATGCAAAGCTGTCAAAATGTCGCTGTGAGAGGACGACCCTTTGAGACCTCTACCCCCACCTCCTTTGGATGGACTTACTACAACCACAAGACTTCCCATCATCGTGAGAGGGCGATGATGTTCCGATGTATTGACATTTGTAACATACTGGTCTTCCTTTAACATCTATTTCCTCCCTTATTTTAAATTACCTGTCTTAACCATCTCTAACACTTATAAGAAAATGATCCTTCATCTCCTTCAACTCGCTCCTATCTTTAATGTATTCAACTGCGGAGCTCCTTGCACTGCGAGATTCCCCCCTCTCGCATGTCTGGCCCTCTCAGTTATCAAGGGCCGCCCTTGAGGACGGGTTTTGGAACCCCGAGAGGTGGTTTGCAAAAAACCGACGGCTTTGGGGTTTTTAGATAAATCTTTAAGTTCTATTTTAAGGGGTTCTGGGAGGGATTGTGGGAATGGATCTGGGGGGATCCATAAATCCACTGAAAGGGGTAATGGGTCTGATGATCACGGTGGGGAGGATGGGGACAGAAATCTGACAAGGATGCAGAGGGATGAAGCGATGGGCATTAGTATAGTAAGTGGGAGGGGCAGATATGACGGCTGCAGGGGGCCATATTATGTTTCGGGAGTGCGCACTCGATGTTTACGAGCGATTGCCCACTCCAACCCCCAAAGCACTGCTCGTTTCCCGGGTTGTTCAGAGTCTCAGACCCTGGGTCTACGGCTGATGTTATGTAATGCCAGGTCAGTGGTAAATAAAGCCCCCCTCATTCATGATCATTACGGAGACCTGGTTAGGCCAGGAGGGAGGAGTTTCCCTGTGGAAATGTGCCCGCCAGGTTTCCGTGCATTCCATCAGCCAAGGACTCAGGGAAGGAGTGGGGGAGTGGCAGCAATCATTAGAGAAAGTCTTTGCCCGAGGGAGGCCACTATTCCTCAGATAGCCGGATGTGAGTCCCTCCTTGTGAAGTGGGGTCGGGGAATTCAGATGGGCCTACTGATTGCATACCTGGCTCCCTGCCACGTAACAGCGGTCCTGCCTGAGCTGCTCGACATTATAGCCGGGGTGGCGGTGGAAACCCCCAGACTTATTGTTATGGGGGATTTTAACCTGCCATCCGCTGGTGAGATGTCGGAGACGGCTCGGGACTTCATGGCTTCCATGACAGCCATGGACCTGACCCAGGTAGTTCAAGGCCCCACCCACTTGGGGAATCACACTCTGGACTTGATTTTTGTCTCTGATCAGTGGCTGAATGATCTAAGAATAGGGGATATAGACATCAAGCCCTTGTCATGGTCTGATCATTCTCTCCTTCACATGGACTTTCAAGTCACTTCCACCCACCGCAGGGAGACGGAACCAACCAAATGGTTCCGTCCCAGGCGCCTGATGGACCCCGAAAGGTTCCTGATGGAGCTTGGGCCATTTCCTGAGACTCTGGCTCACAACTCGACTGAGGACCTGGTGGTCGCCTGGGACAGGGCGGCTACTGGGGCCTTGGACCGCGTCGTGCCTTTGCGGCCTCTGACCCGATGCTGATCTCGTCTAGCTCCTTGGTTTTCCAAGGAGCTGAGAGAGATGAAGCATCGGAAAAGACGCCTGGAGAGCGATTGGAGGACAAGCCGATCTGAATCTGACCGAACACAGGTGAGATCTTATATTAAGACCTACCTAGTGGCGATAAGAGCGGCGAAGTCTAGCTACTTCTCTGCTCTTATTGCATCTACAGAGAACCGCCCAGCCGCGCTGTTTAGGGTGACCCGCTCCCTACTTCAGGTGGGGGTACGGTAAGATCCCTTAAAGGGTCGAGCTGAGGATTTTGTACAATTCCTGCATGATAAAGTCGCTCAGATTCGGGAAGGCCTGGACTCCGATTGGGTAGATCCAGGGGAGGAGACGGGGGCAGGTCTTGAGAGCGTTATCTGGGAAGAGTTTGACTCTGTGACTCCTGAGGACGTGGACAGGATTCTGAGCAAGCTTAACGCTGCCACATGTTTATTGGACCCGTGTCCCTCCTGGTTGGTACTGGCCTCCTGGGAGGTTACATGAGGCTAGCTCCAGGGGATTATAAATGCTTCTCTGAGTGAGGGTGTCTTTCCCGCCGCCTTGAAAGAGGCGGTTGTGAAGCCCCTCCTCAAGAAGCCTTCCCTGGACCCGGCTATATTATCAAATTATCGTCCAATCTCCAATCTTCGCTTTGTTGCAAAGGTTGTTGAGAGTGTGGTGGCGCGACAACTACCCCGATACCTGGATGAAGTTGTCTATCTGGATCCGTTCCAGTCGGGCTTCAGGTCACGATACAGCACGGAAACGGCATTGGTCGCGTTGGTGGATGATCTCTGGAGGGCTCAGGACAGAGGTTGCTCCTCTATCCTGGTCCTATTAGATCTCTCAGCGGCTTTTGATACCATCAACCATGGTATCTTACTGCACCGGCTGGAGGGGTTAGGAATAGGGGGCACTGTGCTTCGGTGGTTCTCCTCCTTCCTCTCTGACCGTTCGCAGTTTGTGTTGGCAGGGGGGCAGAGGTCGACCTCGAGGCACCTTATTTGTGGGGTGCCGCAAGGGTCAGTCCTCTCACCCCTTCTGTTCAACATTTATGTAAAAC
The DNA here is from genome assembly GCF_029215685.1 of Pituophis catenifer annectens. NCBI lineage: Eukaryota > Metazoa > Chordata > Lepidosauria > Squamata > Colubridae > Pituophis > Pituophis catenifer. The sequence goes on from NW_027256881.1 coordinate 172,211,798, forward strand.
CGCTTGGCGAGATCATCCGTGGTTTCGGGGTGAGTGTTCATCAGTATGCTGATGACACACAGCTATACATCTCCACCCCAGACCACCCCAATGATGCCCTTGCTGTGATGTCCCATTGCCTGGAGGCCGTGCGGATCTGGATGGGGAGAAACAAGCTCAGACTCAACCCCTCCAAGACCGAGTGGCTGTGGCTTCCGGTGTCCCGGTATAGTCAGTGGTACCATCACTGACAATAGGAGATGAGATCTTGCTCCCCACAGAGAGGGCCCGCAACTTGGGTGTCCTCCTGGATTCACGGCTATCTTTAGAAGATCATTTGACGGCCGTGGCCAGGGGTGCCTTTTATCAGGTTCACCTGATCCGCCAGTTGCATCCCTTTCTGGATCGGGACGCCTTGCGCACGGTCACTCATGCCCTAGTTACCTCCCGTATGGACTACTGTAATGCTCTCTACATGGGGCTCCCCTTGAAAAGCACCTGGAGGCTCCAACTGGTCCAGAATGTAGCCGCACGGGTGATTATGGGTGCAGCTCGTTACGCCCATGTAACACCTCTCGTACGCGAGCTGCACTGGCTCCTGGTGGTCTTCCGGGTGCAATTCAAGGTGTTAGTTATCACCTTTAAAGCGCTCCATGGCTTAGGACCTGGGTACCTACGAGACCGTTTTTTGCCACCAATAGCCTCCCACCGACCAGTTCGTTCTCACAGGGAGGGACTACTCAGGGTACCGTCAGTCAAATTATGCCGACTGGCGACTCCCCCTGGGCTCCAACCCTTTGGAATGAACTGCCCCCTGAGATACGAAATATCCCTGATCTCCGTGCTTTCCGCCGTGCCCTCAAAATCCTGATGTTCCAACAAGCGGGGCTAAACATATGAACATGTGAATGAATTTTTTAAATGTTATCTAATTCTGGGTTTTATTTAATTGACCAAACTAAGTAATAATTTTAATTAGCAATTTTATGATGTTTGTGTGTCTATATTTTTCTTGACTGTACACTGTCTTGAGTCCCACGGGAGAAAGGCGGTATAGAAATTAAATAAATAAATAAATAAATAAATAAGGAGTCCTTGGACTACCTGGGATACAGGATGTCGAATCAAGGAATCGAAATGGACCCAGGGAAGGTGAAGGCAGTGCTGGACTGGCAACCCCCACAAACCCGTAAGCAACTTCAAAGTTTCTTGGGGTTTGCAAACTTTTACAGACAATTCATCCCCTCCTTTGCTGAGGTTGCTCTCCCCTTGACAGAATTGCTACAAACTGGCTCGTCTCCCACCAAACCAAAACCTAGCCAACCCCTAGCTTGGACAATGAACTGTCAAAAATCCTTTGAACAATTAAACTGCCTATTTGCAGTCGAGCTGATCCTACAGTATCCTGACCCAAATAAGCCATTTGTGGTTCAGGCAGACATGAGTGATGTGGCGGTGGCTGCTGTTCTACTGCAAAAGAACACCCAAAACAAATTAATGCCGTGTGCTTACGTATCAAGAAAGTTAACAGACACTGAGCGCAGATGGGCGGTATGGGAGAAAGAGGCTTTTGCAGTGCGATGGGCTCTCCTATCCTGGAGACACTTCCTAGAGGGAGTTCAGCCTTTTGAAGTGTGGACTGACCACAAAAACCTTGAGGTGCTTAAGACCCCATGGAAGCTTTCCCCCAAGGAGGATTGTTGGGCTCAGTATTTCAAACGCTTTAACTTTAACCTGAAATATCTTCTGGGGGAAAAAACCTGTTAGCTGATGCTCTCTCCCACAAGCCCCAGTTTGACAGCCAACAGGAAGAGATAGTTCATGCCATAATCTTAGTAACTCAGCCAGCTGCCCAAACCCGGACCAGAGCACAAATGCACCATAGTTCAAACCTCTCTGAAGACAAGTTGGCAGCAGAGCTTAAAATGGTGCTCTCAACTGATTGCTGGTTCAAGGAAAACCAGACGGACCTAACCCTAGGAGAGGGGTTGGCGTGGAAGGGGAGTAAGATTTACGTGCCCCACAGCATATGGCTCATGGTGCTAAAGAGGAGTCATGATTCTCAACTAGGGGGCCACTTTGGATTTTAAAAAACCCTCCATTTGACTAGGAGACAATTCTGGTGGCCAAAGATGAAAGCTGATGTGGAAGACTATGTGAAAAACTGTGCCACCATGAAGTCCAGGCCAGGGAAGCCACTTGGGCTTCTCCAGACTGTGACCGAACCCACTGAGCCCTGGGAGGAGAGTGCAACGGACTTCATAATTGAGCTCCCTGACAGTGGAGGGAACAAGGTGATTTGGACTGTCATTGATTTATTCTCCAAGCAAGCACACTTCACTGCCTGCAACGGACTACCATCAGCCAAGAAACTGGCAAAGCTTTTTGTGAAACATATCTACAGACTACATGGGGTTCCAAGGAGAATGATCTCAGATCGCAGGGTCCAGTTTACCGCTAAGTTCTGGGAAGAGTTCCTACAGTCCATTGGGTCGTCCCAGGGGCTTAGCTCAGCTTTCCACCCATCGACTAACGGATCGGCTGAAAAATTGAACTCAATGGTGGAACGATACATTAGATGTTATGTAAATTATCAACAAGAAGACTGGGCGGACTTACTACCAATTGCAGAAGTGGCTTATAATAATGCAGTACACAGCAGTACTGGGTTGACTCCTTTTCAGATAACTACGGGCATGGATTTTGTGCTGATGCCTGAGTTGCCTAGAGAACTGCCCACTTCCATGTCCCTAACAGAATGGATGACCTTATTGAAAAGGGGTTGGGAGAATACTAAGAAAGCTTTAGCCGAATCAGTGGAAAAGTATAAGGCCCAGGACGACAAACGCCGATCTCTCCAACCACCTTTCCGAATAGGAGATAAGGTGTATTTGTCAACCAAGTACCTAAGATTGAGGTTACCTAGCAAGAAGTTTGGACCCAAATTCATAGGTCCCTTCCCTATAGTGAAAGTGATTAACCCAGTGACTTTCCAACTTAGCTTCCCTCGCCTATTAGGGAAAGTACACCCAGTTTTCCACAGTAGCTTATTGAAACCAGCAAGAAATCTAACTTAAGGCCCTTGCCAGCTGCTCTCTCCCATCCTTTGGTAGTGCAAGGCGAGACTCATTATGAAGTAAAGAAGATCCTAGACCCTACAGGGGTCGCTTACAATATTTGATACACTGGAAAGGGTACCCATTATCTGAAGCTACTTGGGTGAAAAGTTGGGATGTGAATGCTGATACTCTAGTGAAGCAATTTCATGATAAATTTCCTGAGAAACCAAAAGGTCCACCTGAGGGGTGGGGGAGAAGGGGTTAAGGGGTCCTGTACAAGGTGTTAACCCCTTCTTTTGTATTTGTTTTATTTTCAGGATGTGTTTTTTTCTGCAGGGGGGGATGCCTGTCAGCTTTGGAAGCCATATTAAGCCGGAAGCTTCCATGCTGACACCTTCTCATGTGTGGGGAAGTAGGAGGGGGGGATTTAGTAGACATAATAGCATTCTTCCTGTCGGTCAAGGTCAGGGCGATCCAGCATCTGGAGAAGGAGTGGTCGGAGTGCTGAGTCGAGATGGGATGGATGTTGATTGGAGCATGTGATCAACAGGAGTGAGGGGATGGTTTTGGAGGTTTTGATTTACTGAGGGAAAACCCGGACCTTTCAGATTCGGGTTTTCCCAAATGTGTCAGTTTACCTAGTCTAGTAAAGAGAAATTTGGAAAATGCTTGCTTCCACATCTTCGGAGTTGGGGTTTTCTGGAACGCTAACACTACTTCAACAAAATAAATAAAGTGAGTCTGGAAAATCTTGAGATCAAAGCTGAGTGGAGGAAATATCATAAAGGCAATTAACACCTGGGCAGTTCCTGTACTATGATACTCAGTTGGAATAATTGATTGGACTCAGCTAGAACTTGATAACTTGGATCAAAAGACAAGAAAACTAATGCCAATGCACCATGATCTGCACACAAAAAATCATATTAATTTCATAGTGCATTGTATTTGCCTATATCTCAGGACGCCATCGTGCATTGTACTTGCATGGTGCAAATCATGATGCATTGTACTTGCCTATATCTCAGGATGGCAGAGGACTCTTACAGGTGAAACAAACTGTGGAAGAAGAAAAACATGGCTTAAATGATTACATAAAACAACAGAGCTTTTGCTGAAGGAGATAAATAAGGGAAACCTCTTGAAAATAACAAGATTGAGAGCAGAATATTGAAAGGAAACAATTGAGCATTGAGTTTCTACCTGGAAAAAGAAGCCTATGCACAATCAATATCTGAAGGACATTGAAGGAAAGGCAAATATGAAACTAACATGGAACTGGTTGAGATAAGGGGTGCTGAAGAAAGAAACTGAAGGCTTCATCTTGGCTGCTTAAGAACAAGCCTTGCAGAATAATTCCATGAAAACAAAAATTCAGCACGTCAGTAACAAACAGCAAGTGTCCCTTATGCAATGAGAAAAATGAAACAATGGATCATCTTATCCATGGTTGCAGCAAAATTTCACAAGTGTCAAACTCGCAGCATCGTGTTGCTATCACATTTTTTCCCTTCATGGAGCTGGGGTGGGGGTGGCCTGCATGTGATGCATCTGGCCAGTGTGACACCCCTGATCTACAACATCATTAACGAGTTACCAAAATTATACATTGGAAGCTTTCCCAGAAGTTTGAGTTTGAGTGCAGCAAAAATTACTGGGAACACCAAATTGACAAAGTTTTTGAAAATGAACATGTCAAGATGTATGCAACTTTCAAATCCAAACAGACATGTGGCCCAGAACATGCATGATATCACTGTTGTAGAAAAGAAAAAGGTCTGGTTCATTGATATTGCAATACCAATAGTAATAGGAGTCCTTGGAACAATATCCAAAGAGTTCCTAGTAACATGGAAATTTTGAACTTAGTAGACCTAAATATTCTGATTTACCAAAAAAAACATTCTATATACTCAAAGGCTACCTTAACAGCTCTTAGGTCTTTTGTTAGGACTTGAACTGTTAAGTTTTTACCAATCCCAGACTGTGAATCAAATTGAAGATTGACTAATAATAATAATAACAATAAGAATAAGAATTAGAATTCAAACAGACAGGCATCTGCCACATAACATCCCAGACTTAACAGTTGTCAATAAGAAAGAAAAAAATAGTCTGGATAGTGGATGTGGCAGTGGCTGAAGACAACAGAATAGAAGAGAAAGAACTTGGAAACATAACAGAAAGTCATAGAAATGGAAATAGAATGACTCTGGCAAAGGCAAGCAAGGGTAGTATCAATAGTAATAGGCACCTTGGGTGCAATCCCAAAACAATTGGAGCACCACTTGAACACCATAGGCATTGACAAATTCACCATCTATCAATTGCAGAAGGTGGCTTTACTTGGAACTACTTCCATTCTACGATGATACCTAACACCTAAATCTGCCTATCCCAGGTCCTTGGTAAGGACTTGATAGGTAGACAAAATTGCCAAACCCAATCTGAACATCTGGATGACTGTGCGATGATCAATAATACTGTAATAATTCACATACCTTAGATTTAATTGACAAAATATAAGCCCAATTATATTTTTGAAAATCTTGGTCTTGTACAGCCAGAATTAGTCTCTTGGTCTCTTTCTTCAACTTCCCTACTCTTAGCCATTGCCATAGTTTTTCCTGCTATGTTTTTGGCCATGTAGTGATTTGTCTTCCTATGCCTCCATTCTGTTTTTCATTTGGTCTTTCTTGTAGGCCAATTTGGTCTCTCCAGTAGTCAGTAAGCCTTCCTGGTATACTAACTTCAATGCATTTTCTTCATTGTCCTTTAGATATTCTTCCAATGCCCTTTTTTCTTCTTCAGCCATTTGATCTACTTGCAATAGTTCAGGCCCGGTCCAATGTCACTTTGAGGATGAAGGGAATGATTCATTGTCATTATTTTCTGATCTTTCTATCCATTACTTTTAGTTCTGCTTGAGTCCTGTCCACTATTCCAGCTGTGTATCTAATGACTGGAATTGCCCTGGTCTTGATTGCCTTGATGGTATTTCCTCCATTTTCATTTTTTTTTTCATTTTATTAAATTTGTATACCGCCCTACTCCCGAAGGACTCAGGGCGGTGTACAGGCACGAAATAAAACACATAATACAAAAGTTAAAACATGATTAAAACCCAATTAAATAATTTTTGCCCGAGACAATTTAAAACTCCCAATAATTTAAAATGAATTAAAATTTGAGTTTAAAAAATTAAAAGAAGGGAAAAAATTAGGCCAGGCCGGCCTGCTGGAATAGGAGTGGCTTCAAAGCACGGCGGAAAGTGCGCAGATCCGGGATCCTCCGTATCTCCGGGGGGAGCTCGTTCCAGATAGTAGGTGCCCCCACAGAGAAGGCCCTCCCCCTAGGGGCCGCCAGTCGACATTGTTTGGCTGACGGCACCTGGAGGACCCCCTCTCTATGAGAGTGTACTGGCTGGCAGGAGGCTGTTTGTGGTAGTAGGCGGTCCTGTAAGTAGCCAGGTCCTAAGCCATGGAGCGCTCTAAAGGTGGTAACCAAAACCTTGAAGCGCACCCGGAAGACCACCGGGAGCCAGTGCAGCTCGCGCAGGAGAGGTGTCACACGGGAGCGCCATGTTGCTCTCATAACCACCCACGCGGCCGCACTCTGCGCCAGTTGGAGCCTCCAGGTGCTCCTCAAGGGGATCCCCATGTAGAGAGTGTTACAATAGTCCAGGCGGGAGGTAACGAGGGCATGAGTGACTGTGTGTAGGGAGTCCCGATCCAGAAAGGGACGCAACTGGCGAATCAGGCAGACCTGATGAAAGATCCTCCCGGTCACGGCCGTCAAGTGCTCTTTGAAAGACAGTCGTGAGTCCAGGAGGACGCCCAAGTTGCGAGCCCTCTCCGTGGGGGCCAGCGATTCGCCCCCAATAGTCAGCGATGGTGTCAACTGATTATATCGGGACGTCGGAAACCATAGCCACTCGGTCTTGGATGGGTTGAGCCTGAGCCTGTTCCTCCCCATCCAGATCCGCACGGCCTCCAGACACCGAGACATCACTTCAAGGGCATCGTTGGGTGGTCCGGGGTGGAGATGTACAGCTGGGTGTCATCAGTGTACTGGTGGTACTTCACCCCGAAACCACGGATGATCTCACCCAGTGGCTTTACATAAATGTTGAACAAAAGGGGCAAGAGGACCGACCCTTGTGGCACCCCACATATGAGGGGCCTCGGGGTCGAGCTCTGCCCCCCTGCCAACACAGATTGCAACCGGCCGGAGAGAAAGGAGGAGAACCACCGTAGGACAGTGCCTCCCACCCCTAACTCTTCCAACCGGTGCAGCATGATACCATGGTCGATGGTATCAAACACCGCTGAGAGGTCTAACAGGACCAGGACAGAGGAGCACCCCCTGTCCCGAGCCCTCCGGAGATCATCAACCAACGCGACCAATGCCATTTCCGTGCTGTACCCGGGTCTGAAACCTGACTGGAACGGATCCAGATATGTCGTCTCATCCAGGTGTTGGGGAAGCTGTTGTGCAACCACACTCTCGACAACCTTCGCCACAAAACGAAGGTTGGAGACCAGACGATAATTAACCAACATTGCCGGGTCCAGGGAAGGCTTCTTGAGGAGAGGCTTCACCACCGCCTCTTTCAAGGCGGCGGGGAAGTCACCCTCACCCAATGAAGCATTTATAATCCCCTGGAGCCAGCCTCGCGTCACCTCCCGGGAAGCCAGCACTAACCAGGAAGGACACGGGTCCAATAAACAAGTGGTCGCGTTCAGTCTGCCCAGAATCCTGTCCACGTCCTTAGGGGTCACAGGATCAAACTCATCCCAGATAACATTCTCAAGACCTGCCCCAGTCCCTCCCCCTGAGACTACCCAGTCGGAGTCCAAATCTTCCTGAATCTGAGTGATTTTGTCATACAGATACTGAACAAAATCCTCAGCTCTACCCTCCAAGGGGTCCTCCTGCGCTTCCTGGTGGAGCAGGGAGCGGGTCACCCTAAACAGGGTGGCCGGGCGGTTATCTGATGACGCAATAAGAGCAGCAAAATAACTACATTTCGCTGCTTTTATCGCCACTAGGTAATTCCTAATATGGGATCTTACCAGTGTCCGGTCCGATTCAGAAAGACTGGCCCTCCAACTACTCTCTAGGCGCCTTTTCTGGCGCTTCAACTCCCTCAGCTCCTCAGTGAACCAAGGAGCCAAATGAGATCGGCGCCGGGTCAGAGGCTGCAAAGGCACGACCCGATCCAGAGCTCCAGCGGCCGCCCTATCCCAGGCGGCCACTAGGTCTCCAGTCGAGGCGTGTGCCAGAGCCTCGGGAAATGGCCCAAGCTATCAGGTTCCATCAGGCGCCTGGGGCGGAACCATCTTACCGGCTCCGCCTCCCTGCGGCGGGGTGCAGCGGTTCGAAGGTTGAGACAAAGGAGAGAGTGATCTGACCATGACAAGGGCTCAGTAACTATATCCCCTATCTCAAGATCACTCAGCCACTGTCCAGAGACAAAAACCAGATCCAGCGTGTTTCCCCCCGTGTGGGTAGGGCCATGAATTAACTGGGTCAGGTCCATGGCTGTCATGGAAGCCATGAACTCCCGAGCCACCTCAGACGCCTCACCCACGGACGGCAGGTTGAAATCCCCCATGACCATAAGCCTGGGGGTATCAACCGCCACCGCGGCAATGACGTTGAGTAGCTCGGGCAGGGCTGTTGCCACGTGGCAGGGAGCCAGGTACGTGATCAGCAAACCCATCTGAACCTCATGACCCCACTTCACGAGGAGGGACTCACAGCTGGCCGTCTGAGGAACAGTGGCCTCCCTCGGTCTCAGACCTTTAATAATAACCGCTATTTCCCCGCCCCTGCCCTGTAACCTCAGCCGATGGAATGCGAGGAAACCTGGGTGGCACATCTTGATGAGGGGGACCCCCCCTCCTGGCCCAACCAGGTCTCCGTAATACCCGCCAGGTCTGCTCCCCTCTCACAAATAAGATCACAAATGAGGGGGGGTTTATTTACTACGGACCTGGCATTGCACAGCATCAGCCGAAGGGTCGGGTCCTGAGGGTCTGTGCAACCTGGGGAACGGGTGGAGCCTTGGGGGCCAGAGCATGTCACCGCTCCATTGAGTTTGAACTTTAAAATCTTCTTCACTCTCTTTATGTATTCACCCCTAATCTTTTTCTTGACTTCAGTGTGCTTGATGTTGTCACCTTGAAGGATACCCAGATATTTGTACTGTAGTAATCATCTTTATCCAGACTTTTAACGTTATTTTTGTGGGGCATCTTGATTCCTTCAGTTTTCACTATTTGTCCCTGTTTGAAGATGACGCATTTGTCCAGTGAAGTCTAATCATTTAAAATACTGTGCCCACCAAACTTATCTGGGAGAGATAAGGGATCCTCCAGACTTTTGTGATAAGTCCAGACTTCAAACAGCACTTGGCTCCCTTCTAGGAAGTGCCGCCAGGTTAATAGTGCCCAATGAACTGTGAAAGCCTCTTTCTCCCACACCGCCCACCTTCATTCAGTGTTGCGCTTTCTGGAGGTGTAGGTGCATGGTTGGAAGTGCCCCTCTTTGTTCTTCTGGAGGAGGACTGCCCCTATGGCTACATCGCTGGCGTCTGCCTGAATGACAAATGGTTCCTCAAGGTTCGGGTGCTTTAGAACTGGTTCCTCTGCGAATAGCCATTTGAGTTTCTCAAATGCTCCTTGGCACTCCACGGTCCACTCTAGTGGCTGACTGGGTCGTACTTTGCCCCCCCCTTTTTTTTCCTGTTTTTAGCAGTTCAGTGAGGGGCAGGGGTGTTTTGGCAAAAGAAGGGATGAGCTGCTGGTAGAAGTTTGCAAACCCCAAAAAGCTGTGCAGTTGCTTGTGGGTTCCAGGAGGTCATTACTCCAGGATTGCTTTGACTTTTTCTGGGTCCATTTTTACCCTCTCGCTCAACACTCGATAGCCTACACACACACACCATTTATCTTTAAAGTCCCTGCACAGTCTCATCGTCCCATGTTTTTTCTCTTTGAACAGTATGGGATTTTGCTGGCTGGATGAAGCCTCTTAGCTAGGTTTTTATCGAAGGCAGTCCCTTAGTGCCTTCATTTCCTTTGGGATCATGGAGTACATTTTGTGTTTTGTGTTTTGAGAGCTTCGCACCTGGTAGAATTTCAATGGCACAGTCAGTGGGGTGATTGGGGGGGGTGGCAGCACATCACATTCTTTCTTGCTGAACACCCCCACTAGGTCTCGGTATTCTTTGGGGGAATAGCTGGGTCCCTGGTGGTTGCTCTGTTAAAGAGCTCGTTTCCTTCAGTTTCCGCCCGGTGCTATACAGCTTCTCCCTTCTGGCTGCCTTTGGGAGGGAGAGGGCCTATTCCTAGCTTCATTTTTCTCCCTCCCCCTTCCCACCAGATCGTCGGGCTCCACTTGTCTAGCCAGGATAGTCCCAGAATCACTGCCTATGTCATCTTTGGGACTATTACAAATCAGATGATCTCCCAATGTCGGCCCATTTCTAGCCGCACCTGCTTAGTGAGGTGTGTTGCAGGAGTGCCTCCTATCAGTGATCTATCAACTTGCTTGAACCTCATGGCTTGGAGCAGTCTTCTCGCTCTGATCCCTAGCTTCAGCACTGTTGATAGGCTAATTAGGCACCTGGTGCAGCCTGAATCTATTAGGGCATCTACCTTTCCCTTGATTCCTGACTTTGGCACCATGATTCTTGTGGGGATGACCAAGAACGGATGGCTTCACTTGCCATCGCGTTGTTTTCACTCTCATCATTGCTGTTATAGGGGGCAAGCTTCTGGTCCCTCTGGGCCAGAGTTCCTTCTCCCTCACTTGAAGGGAGTGGGGAGACTTCAATGGCCTGGCACGCCAAGTTTGATTTCTCCATCTCCAGTCTTCTCTGAGTCTTTTCCACCCCTCTGGTATTGTTGGAAAGGGAGCCGGCGCTCAGGATCCTAGGGTAGGTTTATGAGATTTGGCTTAATGTCAAGGCTCCGACTAATGAACTCCAACAAATCAGAACCCTGAGACTTGACTCCTTCTCAAAGGTCTTTTTTAATGAGTACATCATATCAGCACAGCTTCAATGGAAAGTCAAATCTAAATTTTTCCTATGGTTTCAGTACAATTAAACTAGGAAATAACCCCCATCCCCAAGTGTCATAAGTCATGTTGGCTAATTAAGCTAATTGGTGGGTTCTTCAGGCACTCCTTTCCCAACCTTATCTGTTGCCAGTGAAGATGACCTCGGTTCTCATGAGAAAGCTCTGTTGTGTCTAGTAATGCATTCCAACCTCGTTCTTCCCTGTGTGGCAATTGAGGAACAGATGTCTATGGCCAGGTTCAGTTCAAAGTTGACAGTCTGAGTATATAGGCAGTTCCAAATAAGATGGTTTTATGCAAAGTCAGAATATTCAGGTCTGATAAATTCAAAATTTCCATGTATCAGGACAGCTTTTTGGTTATTGCTCTAAGGGCTCCTATTACTATACCAATAGTAATATAACATGGAGTTAGTCTGCAAGGCTTGTTCTTGAGCAGCCAAATTGAAGCCTTCAGTTTCATTCTTCAGCATCCCGATTTCAACCAGCTCCATGTTAGCTTTGTGTCTGCATTTCTTTCAATGTCTTTTAGGTGTTGACTATGCATAGGCTTCTTTTTCCAGTTAGAAACTCAATGCTCAATTGTTTCCTTTCAATATTCAACTGTCAGTCTTGTTGTTTCCAAGAGGTTTCCCTTTTTCAGTTTCTTCAGCAGGACTCTTTTGCTTCCTTTTTGTAGACATTTAACTCGTGTTTCTTTCATCTATAAGAGTCCTCTGACACCCTGAGATCTTGGTAAGTACAATTGATCAATATCACATTTTGGGTGCAGAGCATGGTACATTGTCATTACTTTTCTTGTCTTTCAATCCAAGTTATGAAGTTCTAGCTGATTATTGTAAAATCCCATTTTCTTTATAAATCAGTATATTAAAAATATATATGTTTATATAATTTATAGCATGCTTAATTTTTTTGCCTCAGGTTTTTCTGATGAAATGGATATAGTGTAACATGAGAAGAATTAATAGGATATACGTAACATTAGATGAAAGTAAAATGAACATACTCAATTAAATAATTTTCTAGGACAAGAGAAAATGTAGCAGAAATTATTCTGTGAAAATTAGCCAAATATATGTTGAAAATTGCAGTTCATGCTTTTCTGGAAAACTCACAAGAAAAGCTAGGATTAATTGTTATTTATTCTATCCATTATGTTTTTCACTCTTTAATCTTTATTTTTTTCAAATAAAGAAGGCAAAACTTTCTTTCCACAAGCAGCAAAAATTGGCTTTCTCATAGGTGACAGAATAGCCTTCATCTCTTAAACGTTGATCACTATCTTCCCTACCAAAATGTGTTTCCTTTATTGAATAAAATGAGTTTTATTTTATTTTTAGAATCAGCACAAATTTCATAAAAAGGTAGATAATGGGAAAAATTTTTCAATTGTTCCATTTCCACAAAATCATTAATGACATTCAAGTAGTTTCAGCATGCCTCCCATCAACCATTGCGTAGGGAATTATTTGAAGCCTTAATTCATAAATGTCCCTTCAATGTGGAACAGTTAGATTGTGGATATTATGTTGTTTATTATGATTTTTAAGGGACACATACAATAGAAAAGTCTGTAAATATTTTACAGTACTTTTGTTAACTGCTAAAACATAATTCTACATATAATATAGTCAATGTGATGTATTGGTGAAGGTGTTGGCCCAGGAGTTTGGAGACCAAGCTTCTGCTTCACGTTGAGCCATAGAATCTCATCGGGTGACTGGCCAGTCACTCTTCTCAAAGGAAAGAGGAATGCTGTTTGAGAGAAAAGAGCAAGCGTATGCTGAATATGCCACCCTAAGCTCATAAATGAAAAGGCAGAATGACAAAGAAAAAATATTATTGGCTCCAGATATGGAACTTCAGTCATTCTCTAAACTCGGGAGAATGGACAGAGACTGTGAAGGGAGAGAGAAGAAATATTTTGCCAAACTGGTGCCCAACCTCTCAATTGTTTCTAAATATCATAAGGCAGAGCAAAGCAATGGTATTCTGCCATCTGAATCAGCCTACCTTATTAATGCAAAGTTCGCTTATTGTTTCTTATCTTAAGAGATAATAGACCTTTGTCATTGACTGATATTATTACTGAGAATTTGTTCAAGTATCAGGATCTGTGATTTCCTTGTTCCTGATATCTGTGTACCATATAAATTTGAATGATTGTGTTGTGTTATTATAAGTATTGGAACAAGGTTGTATTCTCAAATAGATTTTCCAAACCTGGACACCCTCCAGATACATGGGCCAATTCCAAATTCTTAGTAATCTACATGCTGGCTGGGGAATTCTGGGAAATGAAGGCCATATGTCCATTATGTCTATATGTCCCGGGTGAATGGGATAATCTGACCCCATTGGTGAAGCAGTGTTGTCAGAAGTGTGCCTTCTCCATTTTGATGCCTGATTTGTGGAACAGTTGACTTTGCCCTGTTGATTCTTCTCCAAGGCCAGTATTTTAAAAGAGCTCTAATGTCAATGCAGAGGTATCTGTTTTGGTAAAATGTTTGTAGGCATTTTATTCCATTATAAATTACAATTTGATACTATTTTTATCCATCCTGAGTATCAGTGCTAGTTGAACAGCCAAATAAATAAGCAAATTGCATGAGAGCTGATGCATTCTCATATTCTTTTGCTGATGAACAAAAAATTGTTCTGACAATATCGTTTGCTTTTTTGATACTGTCAGGAATTGCATACCTCTTCGAATCTTTTGAGACATTCTCCACAAAATCTCTATAATCGTTGACGTCAATGTTGTAGTTGAAAATGCCACTAAATATGCGCAGTTGTTCTTCAGCTGCTGGTCATGGAACGACTATTTCCTCAAAATCCCAGTATTCTGGCACCAAAAACTGTAGAAACTGTAGTTTATTTGTGGTGTCTTGCAGTTGGTTCCCAGTTTTTAAATGCTTACAGTCCATCAGTCATTTCTGCAAATTTTTGATGATACTTTGTAAAACTCTTTCTTGATGAAGATGAACAAATGGATGCCTTTCTGTGTATTTTATATTCCTGAAGGTTTCTGAGGTAATTAGTCCTTCAACTTTTCTTTCGTATGGGCCCTTTACATTTGTTAGCAGTTCAAATGCCTTTATTGATCTTCTCACCAGTTTTTCAGCTTTTATTATGTCCATATTGTGTGCTTGCAATGCAGTTGAAAGAAGTGAAATTTCCTCCAAAATGTCTATCATCAACGCCAAATTGTTTAAGAAATGTTTATTTTCCAGACAGATAGCCATACCTGAGTATTTTGCATTCACATGAAAATATTGATGTAGCACAGGATAAGCATGCCACACAGCTATGGTTGCCCATAAAGTACAGGCAGCCCATCTTGGCCCAAAAACTCGACCAATCCTTATGATGTTAATTTCAAATTCTTCAGGTATTTCGTCAAGTTCAATTTGGTTTTTATTGGATTGCTGGAAAATGGAGCATATGTTATCAATTCAAATTTTAAAATGATTTACTTGATTTATTTCCTTTATGGCGTCATCTAAAACAAGTTGAAGGCGATGGTTCAAGCAGTGTCATATGATGATGTTTGGAAACTCTTTTGTTATTCTGGGCAGATTTTCTCCCAAGCATAACGCTGGCACCATCAGAGCAGAATGCTATTAAATTTTTTTGCAGGTAGTCCCTACAACCTTATGTAAACTTTCAAAAACTGCAGAACATATTGTCTTTGCATCTTGCTTCTTCAATTCAACAAGCTCGACAAAAATTGTTGGTGGGTCCTCTGAGTCCTCAACTTTTAAGAAAACTATCAGAACTGGTTTGCAGGATACTGTTGAGGCTTCATCAATGATCAGGCATATTTTCAGATTCCGTGCAATGATGCTGGAAAACATTTGGATTTTAATTTCGTTTGCAATGCTCTCAACTATTTTCAAAACTGTTGGCCTTGAATGCAATCCTACTCCCAGATCTACTCCATTTTCGGTTTGTAATTCTATCAATTCCTCTATGCTTAAAATTGGTCTGCATGCTTTTGCCAGGCTGTAAACAGTTTTGAACATTTTAGAAGTGGTGCCAAATTGCCTTTCAGAAATCTTTTTTTTTTAATTTTTTTTTATTATTAAAAAATAAACACAGATATAAAGACAATACAATACAATACAATACAAAAACAAACAAAAAATCCACCACCTACAAACCCACCTAACATTTTACATATACGTTTTTGTCATCAACAGAATATATGTCATTGAGCTTATATAGTTTAATAAACTAAATAAATGTCTAATTCCAGTGCTATAACTTTACACTACAAATTTACATTTCTTATGAGTTCATCTCCTTATGCAAGTCTTTACCCTAATTTCTGTCCTCTACATTTTTGCTGATTTTCCTTTCCAGCCATTGTTACCATTGGTGCCATACAAGATAGTATTCGCTTTCTTCCTTTTCCTGGAGTTCCAGCGTCAATCTGTCCATTTCAGCACACTCTGTTATCTTTGCAACGATTTTGTCTTTGGATGGGAGTTGATCTAATTTCCAGTTTTGAGCGAACAGTAGTCTTGCTGCTGTCAAGATATGTATGATAAGATATTTCGTTTCCTTAAGATGTTGTGCCGTTATCATGCCAAATAAAAAGAATTCTGGACTATTTTCTATTTGAATGATCATTATTTCTTCAATAATATTTTTTATATCTTGCCAGTAGTGTTGGGCTTTCCTACATTTCCACCAAGTGTGGTAATATATCCCCTTTTTTGATTTACATTTCCAACACAATGCCGAAGTGTTTGGGTGTATTTTGGCAAGTCGGGCTGGTGGTAGGTGCCATCTATAAAACATTTTAATAAGGTTCTCCTTGTAAGATGTGGCTCTTGTCATTTTAATGTTCTGCTTCCATAATTTCTCCCAATCTGCCAATTGAATATTATGTCCTATGTCCCTGGCCCACATTGTCATGTTATGTTTAACTGTTTCTTCTATTAATTTGTCTCTCAAAAGGTAGTTATATGTTTTAGTAATCATTTTCTGGTCTGCTCCTAATAAAATTCTGTCCAGTTTGTTGAGATCTTTTGCAATTCCATATTTGATTTTATCCGCCTTGTATCTTGAGTATATTTGAGTGTAGTGCCACCAATCAATATTTATATCGCCATTTTGGAGTTGATGTCTTGGAGTAAGTTCTCCTTCATGATTCAGTAAATCTTGGTATCTCATCATCTTTCCAATTTCAAGAGTATTTGGAAATATCAATGCCTCCATCGGGGACCACCATTTTGGTATTTTAGTATAATAAGTTTTCTTAATTCCCTGCCAAATCTTGAAGAGTGAGGCCCGAATTATGTGTCTTTGGAAGTACATGTGTTGTTTGTCTGGTCCATCCCATAGGAACGCGTGCCATCCTCGTGTGAGATCAAAGCCTTCTAGATATAAAGTTCTTTTGTCATCTAATCTCATCCATTCTTTGATCCAGGTCAATCCGGCTGCTTTATAATATAGCTCCCAGTCTGGTACTGCAAGGCCTCCTCTGTCTCGTGTGTCTTGTAGCGCTTTAATCTTAATTCTAGCCTTCTTTCCCTGCCATATGTAGGTCATTGTAATTTTGTTGAGATTTTTGAAGAAGTCCCTTCCTGGATGTAATGGTATTACCTGGTATAGATATAGTACTCTCGGTAATATATTCATTTTAATTGAACTGATTCTGCCCATCAATGACAATTGTAGCCTGTTCCAGATTTCCAGGTCTTTTTTAATTTCTTTTAGTAATTTCATGTAATTGTCTTCTTTGATCGTGGTTGCTTTTGCCGTCAGCCAAATACCTAAATATTTTATCTTCACAGATGATAAACAATATACATACTTCTCCGCCAGGCACTCATCTTGGTCGCGGATAGATGCGGCGTGGTTGTCAGGGGAATTGAGTCAGGGGATACAGAAAGCAGAAATAGGCGTCAATGAGTGGGCAGACCACAACCCTCTTTGGATAACATGGGGAAGCCGGAAAATAAGGCCTAAGTGGAGATTGGATATAAGAGTTTTTAAATATGAGTTATTCTTAAAACACTTAAAGAAAGAGATGGGGTTCTTCTTTCAGGAAAACAACAGGGAGGACGCAAGCCTTTTCAATGTATGGGACACAGCGAAGGCTGTGTTTCGTGGTTTGGTGATTAATTATATGGCAGGGAAACGAAAGAAGGAAAGGGCTGAGCGCAATAAATTATTGGATGACCTGGTAAGAAGTGAGGCTATGTTACAGCAGGATCCAAGCAATATAGGACTTAAAATGAACTTGAAATTAGCACGACACCAAATTAATTTATTAGATCAACAGGATTTGGAGAAAAAAATAAGGTGGATGAAGCAAAGATACTTTGAAAGGGCAAACAAACAAGGGAGGTGGCTCACTTACCGTCTAAATAAAGAAAAGGAAAAGAATAGAATCCATAACTTGAGAGATGGGAAAGGCAATTGGATTACAGGGGAAGAAGGGAAGAAAATAATTGCACAGGAATTTTATACTAACCTATATTGTAATGATGATAAGTCTGAGCAGGAAATAAAGAAATACTTAGAGGAATCAGATATACCCCAAATAGCAGGTTTATCTAGGGAAGTATTGGATGAAGAAATTACAGAGGGGGAAATCGAAAGAGTCATGGGAAAACAAAAGACAGGGAAAACTCCCGGTACAGATGGCCTACCGATTGAATATTACAAAGCACTTTGGGAAATACTAGGTACGCATATGACTGAGTTATTTAATGGGGTGATTCGGGAGGGACAGACCCCGAAATCATGGACAGAAGCACTAATAACTCTTTTGCCAAAGGACGATAGTGACCTATCTCAGATTCAGAACTATAGGCCTATCTCGCTCCTTAATGCAGATTATAAATTATTCGCAGCAGTTTTAGCAGAGAGACTCAAAGGGTTTCTTAACCAATTTATACATGAAGACCAAAATGGCTTCTTACCAGGCAGACAGATTAGAGACAATGTAAGAATAGTTATGAATGTTTTGGAATACTACGAAACCCATATTGATAAACAATTGGCCCTGGTATTCATGGATGCACATAAGGCCTTTGATCGTGTGAACTGGAGCTTTTTAATAGGTTTACTGCAACATATGCAATTTGGAGAAAGATTTATTCGGGCAATCCGTGCAATTTACTCGAAGCAGACTGCTAAAATTTCAATTAATGGTGATGTATCCGGTCAAATTGATATTGAGAAAGGAACTAGACAAGGGTGTCCGCTTTCCCCGTTGTTATTTATTTTGTCATTAGAACCCCTACTGAGGGAAATTAGATGTAATACGGGGATAAAAGGTCTTTATATCCAAAATCAACAATATAAGGTGCAGGCTTACGCTGATGACTTAGTATTTATATTAGAAGATCTGTTGATATCGGGACCGTGTCTGACCCAGGAAATAGAAAAATATGGTAAAGTGGCGGGATTAAAAGTCAATAGGGAAAAAACTAAAATGATTGCTAAAAATCTGACAGTAAAGCAAGGGAAAGAATTAGAAGCGAATTTGGGGTTCCAAATTGTAAATAAACTAAAATATCTAGGTATTATTATATCAGCCAAATGCTCCACGATCAAAGAAGACAACTATCTGAACCTTCTCAAGAGAACAGGTCAGGATCTAGAGAAGTGGAAGAACATGCAGATATCCCTACTAGGTAGAATAGCAATTATAAAAACTTACATACTCCTGAAATGGATATACCTATTCTATACAGCACCAGCTAGATTGGATAATAATTTTTTTAAAAAACTAAATTACTATGTCCTTAAATTCATCTGGCAAAATAAAAAACCCAGAATCAAACTTAAAATGCTTCAAGAGCTAAAAGAAAGAGGAGGATTTGGTGTTCCAAAATGGGAATACTACTATCAGGCCGCAAATTTAGTCTGGATCAGGGATTGGATATTGTTGAGAAGAAGGAGGTTGTTGATCTTGGAAGGGGAGGGGCTACATCAAGGTTGGCATTATTTTCTTTGGCAAAACAGAATCCCAAAGCACAGGTGCCTTGCAGGACATTATGTGAGGAATATTCTAATTGAGTCCTGGAGGAAAATTAAGGGTAAATTTTATTCTTCAATCCCCTCTTGGCTGGTCCCACTCGAAGCTATAACGTATAGGCCTCTATATAACAAAGAAAATCATCTCTCTTACCGGGAACTTTTGGACCCCCATGGTAGTCTGAAATCAAGAAATGAGTTGGAGTTGCAGGGAAGACAACTGGATTGGTGGGCTTATGCCCAAATTTGCTCGAAATTTAAAAAAGATAGGGAACAAGATGGTATTAATTTGAATCAGCATGATCTGGACAATATCATTCTAGGAAAAGAGGACAAAATGTTATCAAGGATATATAAACTTTTAATAGACTATTGGATAGAGGATGAAATAGTTAAAGACTCTATGATTGCCTGGGGGAGAAATATTGGCTATCCAATTGATTTGACAAAATGGGAAGAAATCTGGCTTAAACATATGAAATTCCTGTGGGCAACATCATACAAAGAAAATGTGTACAAGATGCTGTATAGATGGCACCTTCCACCTGCTCGTCTTTCTAAAATGTATTCAAATCTCTCACCAAACTGTTGGAAGTGTGGGGAGATTGGCACCTATTTCCACATGTGGTGGACCTGCTCCAGGACGACTGAATTCTGGAAAATTATACAGGCATGGATCATGGAAATCACAGGTTATAAACTAATTCTGAAACCAGAGTACTATCTACTGAACATCAGGCCAGACAACATAGGCACAAATATATGGTGTCTGTGTGTATTTATCACCACGTCAACAAGAATATGTTTCGCCCAACATTGGAAGGGGAAAGACCTGCCGGCTGAAGATTTGATTTTGGAGAAAATTTTGGAGTATGCGGAAGCCGACAGACTGACTAAAGGATTGAGAGATCAAAAGGACTCCGTATATTTCTAATGTTGGGAGAAATGGTACGTTTGATTGAACAACAGACGCCCAAAAACTCAAGTATAACCAGGACTATGTTTAATATATGTTAAATCCGACTGAAACCTACATACCGTAGAAAGTGTAAATATCATGTAAAGTTCCTGTTGCAATCATTTGTTTGACTATTTCTTTTTTTTGATGTATTGTTTTAAATAAATAAATAAAAAAAATTATAATAAAAAAATATTTTATCTTCTTTACTAATTGGATTCCTAATTCTTCTTCTAATTCCGATCTCTGAGTCTGGGTCATATTTTTCGTCATTATTTTTGTTTTTTGTTTGTTTATTTTGAGGCCCGCGACTTCCCCGTATTGTTCTATCATCGACATCAGTCTGGGTCCAGATCGTCTTGGGTTTTCCAAGTTGAAAATTACGTCGTCTGCAAAGGCAAGCAATTTGTACTCCTCTCCCCGGATCTTGAGTCCTTTGATTTCTTCCTCATTCCTTATTTCGTTTAATAATACCTCCAATGCTATTATAAATATTAGCGGTGACATGGGACATCCTTGTTGTACTCCTTTCTGAATATCAAAAATTTGTGTCATGTCACCGTTTATTGAGATTTTTGCTGTTTGTTGGGAATAAATTTTTTTAATCAGGTTATGAAATTTCTCTCCACAGTTCATTAGTTCAAGTTGTTTTATGAAAAAAGACCAATTTAAATTGTCGAAGGCCTTCTGGGCATCAAGGGAGATTATGGCCATTTCTCTGTCTATCTTCTGATCATAGTATTCCAGAATATTTATAATCATTCTCAAATTATTCTTGATTTGTCTTTTAGGTATGAAACCGTTTTGGTCTGGGTGTATATAGTTATGTATTATTGCTTTGAGTCTCTGAGCTAGTATTGACATGAATAGCTTATAGTCCACGTTGAGTAATGAAATTGGTCTGTAATTTTTAATTTGCGTGGGATCTGAGTCTTCTTTATGTATTAATGTAATAATAGTTTCTGTCCAAGATTTTGGGATTTCTGCTATCAATAGTGCTTCGTTAAAAACTTGTAACAGTATTTGGTCTATCGATTGTTGACAAAGTTTATAGAATTCAGTAGGAATTCCATCCAGTCCTGGAGTCTTATTGTTCTTTTGTTTTTTGCGGGCTTCCATTAGTTCCAGCATTGTTATGGGCCTGTTTAACATCTCTCTGTGATCTTCCGTGAAGTGCGTGAGATTGGTTTTTTGGAGGTATTTTTTGATTTGATCTTCCGGGGCCTCTTCCTTGCGATAAAGTTTTTGAAAAAAATTTTTAGCTATGTTTTTCTTCTCCAGATGTGTGTGGTAAAGAGTTCCTGATTCGTCTTGGAGTTGGTGTATAATTCTTTTTTCTGTTTGCTTTTTTAGCTTATATGCTAACCAGCGTCCAGTTTTGTTAGCATGTTCAAAATTATTTTGTTTTACCATTCTTATTTTCTGTGCCAATTCGGTTTTTGTGGTTAGATTCAGTTTGTGTTTGGTCAAATTTAGCTTTTGTAGCACAATCGTGTTGTTGGGCTGTTGTTGTAATTTAATTTCCTCTGTCTTAATTTCTTCCAATAATTCATTTCTAATTCTTTGTTTCTCCTTTTTCTTTCTTGCCACATATGCAATAGTTAGGCCTCTAATATAGGCTTTCGTGGTATCCCATAGGTTTTGTAATGATGTTGTATCTTTTGTATTTATTTGTAGAAATATCTTGATTTCCTTTTCTATCATTTGCTGATATTCTTTTTCCTTTATTATACTTGTGTCCATTTTCCATCTCTTCTGTTTTCGGAAACCTTTCCAGACTATTTTGATAGGATTGTGATCGGCCCATATACTAGACATAATTTCTACTTCGTGTGTTTCTTTACTTAGTTGAGGTGTCATCCAAGCCATATCCAGCCTGGACCACGATTGATGTGGGCCCGAGAAATATGTATATTATTTTGTTTTGGTATTTAGTTCTCGCCAGGTGTCGTGTAGGCTCATTTCTTGTACTAAATCTTTGAATGTTTGTGGCAATGTCTTCCTTTTAATTTTATTCTTCCTAATGCTGTGGTAATCTTCTCGTAAGTTTACTATCGCGTTAAAGTCGCCGACAATGCATACATTTTCGTAGTCCAACTCCTTTAGTTTGTCATGTAATTTTTTGTAAAAATCTAATTGGTTTCCATTTGGAGTGTAAATAGCTACTAACAATATTTGTTTTTATTTCCAATTTTAGTTCTACCATTAAGACTCGGCCTTCTTTATCAGTGTAAATCAGTTTAGATCTTATGTGATCTCTAATATATGTTACCACTCCCCCTTTTTTACAATCTCCTAAAGATGTGTATATTACTCCTAATTTTTTGTTTTCAAGTAGTTTTTTCTGTTGTTTTCTTATGTGTACTTCTTGTAAGGTGATTATGTCTGCCTCTAATTTTTGCAACCTTGTAAACATGTGATGTCTTTTGCTTGGTGAGTTTAAACCATTTATATTTATGGAAATGAGCTTTATTTCTTCTTCCATTTCCGCTAGTGTTTATTTGTCTGTTATTTTGAGTTTTGTTGTGTTTCTTGTAACTCTTTGTGAGATCCCCGCTGTTTCCTCTCTCTCCAACCTTCCCTTCTTTTGTTCTTTATCTTCCTTGTTTGTCATTTGTATCTCTTGGTCACTTGGGTTATGTTCTTCTCTACTATCTCTGCTTTCCTGTTCTCCTTCATTTCCTAGATATTGGTCCATAAAGTCTTGAGCTTTTTCTATTGTATCTATTCTGATTTTCCTTCCTTCCCATGAAATAAGTAGGCCTTCCGGTATGAGCCATCTAAATTTTATCTTGAGTTTATTCAGTTGTCTACTTAAGAAATTGTAGTCTCTTCTCCTGTCTCTGGCTCTTCTCGGTACTTGTTTCAATGTTAGAACTTCCCTCCCTTTGTACATGACTGTCTCCTCTCTCATTCTTCTATATATTTCTTCTCTCATTGTTTTTTTTGTAAACCTAATATGGACTTCTTTGGGGAGTTTGTTTCTCCTTGCATAATTTGTAAAGGCTCTGTAAATTTCATCAATTCCATTTCTAATTTCGTCCTTATCTTTGTGCGTTGCCTTTGCCAGTATTTCGATCATAATCTCGCCCAGGTCTTCATCTCTCTGTTCTTCTATATTTTGGAATCTAAGGAAGAAGGATGCCTTCTCCATTTCAAGAAATGTGAGTGCATCTTCGGTGTCTCAGCTCATCGTTTGTTGGTTCTCCATCCTCTCCATCCTCGAGGCTGTAGCTTCCGTTTTTTCCTCCACTTTATGTATTCTCTGTTCATTTTCTATGATACTTTGCTGGATTTTCACTATCTTCTCATCTATGTTTCTAATGTCATCTTTAATTTCCCCTACATCCAGTCGCAATTGTTCATGGTTTTTTCTAGTTTCATCGTGGTTTAGCGTCATCTTATCTTCCATCCTTTTCATTCCCTCTTGTATCATTGCGAGGGCAGCCTGTATATTCTGCATGCCTATGATAGTATTGGTCTTTTCTTCTCCCGTCTTTTGCTGTACTGGGGAGGCCACTAGTAGTGTTTGGGTTTGGGTACCTTTTTGGTTGTTTTATTTTATTTTATTTTTTTTTATATACTTTATTGAGTTTTCCAATATTTAAAAAGACAAAATACAATCTCAATCTTGATCCGGGGTACGGTGTTTACACATTTCATAAGTCAAATATTGGATGGATTCCATCCATAACTATCACTATACATTATATTATACAATACTATATAATCCTCTACATTTCTATACAATTGAGTCCATTTCTGGTGTTTAAGCAACTATAGCCTATTATCATACTTTTATCCTATTCTTTAACCAATTATACCAAATTCCCCATACTTCATAGTGCTTAGAATTTTCTTCATTTTTTAGCTCGTTTGTCAGTTTAGCCATCTCTGCGCACTCTAGGATTTTATTTATTAATGTTTCCTCAGAGGGGGTAGATTTAGATTTCCAAAGTTTCGCAAAGGCTATTCTAGCCGCAGTAATAATTTGAATTGCCAAATGGGTTTTATTATTGTTGAGACCATCTTCCGTCATACCTAAGAGAAAGAATTCCGGGGCCAGGACTATCTCCTGTCCCATTATTTCAGAGAGCCAGAGTCGGATCTTTAACCAAAACTTTTTGGTCTCGGGACAAGTCCACCAAAGATGATAAAAGGTGCCGACCGTTTTTCCACATTTCCAGCATAAAGCAGAAGAGTTTGGGAATATTTTAGCCAGCCTGTCCGGGGCTAGATACCACCTATGCAACATTTTGTAGTGGTTTTCCCTGAATGTTGACGATTTTGTTATTTTGAGATTCCTATTCCAAGCTGTCTCCCAGTCATTGAAATTAAGGCCATATCCTAAGTTTTTCTCCCAAATGCTTAACTGTTTTTTAGCTATCATCTCCGCTCTATCCTCATCTAATATAAAGTTATAAATTTTGGATAGCATTTTCTTATCTGGACCCCAAATAATTTTATCAAAATATCCATATTTCATTTCAATACCCCTTCTATCTCTATCTTCTTGAAATCTAGACTTAATTTGGAGATAGTTCCACCAATCCAGATTGAACCCCTGGTCCCTCAATGCTTCCAAAGGTTTGAGCTTCCCTTCTTCGTCCAAGATATCCTTATATGTGCCCATTTTATAGTTTCCTCTCCTATTTGGGACCACTAGAGCTTCCATAATCGACAACCAGCTAGGAACCTTGGTATATATCTTCTGTCTAATTTCCCGCCACATACAAATCAATGTCTCTCTTATTTTATGTTTATGAAAATACGTTTTCCTCCTATCCTTTATATCCCAGAGGTAAGCATGCCATCCTTCATGGAGGTCATGTCCTTCTAGTGTCAGAGTTCTCCCTTCTTTTAATTTAATCCACTCCTTTATCCAAATTATTTTTGCCGCCTTTTGGTATAATTCCCAATCAGGGAGCCCAAACCCTCCCAAATTTCTTTTCCCTTGAAGTGTCTTAAGAGATATCCTTGATTTCTTACCCTCCCACAAGAAATTCCTGATATATTTATTCAAATCCAGGAAGAATTTTTTATCCAGTGATACCGGTATGTTTTGAAATAAAAATAGAAATTTCGGTAGAATATTCATTTTGATCGCCGCAATTTTCCCGGTCAGGGACAATTTAAGTCTCCTCCACCTATCGAGGTCTTGATTGATTTTCTGCAATAAGGGAATATAATTATCATCTTTTAATGAAGATAGTCTTGCGGTAATCCATATTCCCAGATATTTTGTTTTCTTAACTACCTGGAGGCCTAGTAGATCTTCTAATTCTTTCGTTTGTAGGTTTGTCATATTTTTCACGATTATTTTAGTTTTGTTCTTATTAAGTTTAAGGCCCGCGACTTCTCCATAGTTCTGAACTTCCTGCATTAATTTTGAGCCGGTGTCTAATGGGTCTTCAATTATAAAGGCGACGTCGTCCGCAAAAGCCTGGGTTTTAAATGATTCCTTCCTAATCTTTAAGCCTTTGATATCTTCATTTGCTCTAATCTTTCTAAGTAGGACCTCTAGTGCTAGAATGTAAAGTAAGGGGGATAGGGGACATCCCTGCCTGACTCCTCTTTGGATCTGAAATGTCCGAGTTCTGTCTCCATTCACTAGTATGTTTGCCCTTTGATTATGATAGATATTCTCTATCATCCTCCTAAAGTTAGTCCCGAATCCCATTAGATCTATTTGATTTATCATGAAGGTCCAATTTAAATTGTCGAATGCCTTTTGGGCATCAACAAACATTAAAGCCATCTGCTTTTCAGGGTGTTGTTCATAGTATTCAATAGTATTTAAGACTGTTCTCAAGTTGTCTCTAATCTGTCTCCCAGGGAGAAAACCATTTTGATCCTTGTGTATCCATCGGTTTAGAATTTTCTTAAATCTCTCCGCAATTATAGTCATAAATAATTTATAATCTGCGTTAAGCAGTGAGATGGGTCTATAGTTGGAAATCTGTTTCGGGTCGGCACCTTCTTTCAGAATGATCGTCAGGTAGGCTTCCCTCCAGGAGTCTGGGATTGTTATACCAGCAATAACATCATTTAAAATTTCTAGCAGTTCCAATTTCAGGGCATCATCAAATTTTTGATATAGTTCCCCAGGGAGACCATCAGGGCCTGGGGTTTTATTCTTCTTTATTTTAGATAAGGCAGATCTTAACTCCTCTATGGTGATCTTTTCATTTAACATTTCCTTTTCTTCTTCCGAAATTTGAGGGAGGTTGGCTTCCAACAAATACTGTTCTACCTTATTTAACTCAATTCCTTCGTTTTTGTAAAGACACTCATAAAATTTTCTTATACTTTCTAATTTATCTTCTTCCTTTGTCAACAAGATGCCCTGCGGGTCTTCTAAAGCTAATATTTGGTTTTTTTCCTTCTCTTTTTTTAATTTATACGCCAACCATCTCCCCGACTTGTTAGCATTCTCGAAACAATAATGCTTAGATCTTCTTATTTTTTGAGCCATCTCCTCCTGGTCCAATAAATTCAATCGGTGTCTCAACATCAACCACTGTTGTTTCGTCTCCTCGTCTCCCGGTCGTTGCTGTAATTCGGCCTCAGTTTGTATTAATTTTTGAGTAAGTTCTTCTCTACTCTTTCTTTTTTCCTTATTTTTAAAGGCAGTATATGAAATAGCTATTCCCCTGACATACGCCTTCATAGTGTCCCACACAATTTCTTTGGCTGTCTCTCGATTCCCATTTTCTAAGAAGAAGCGTTTGATTTCTTCATTCAATTTTAGTGTAAACTCTTTTTCGTTTAAGAGATTGGTCCTTAAACTCCATCTCTGTTGTATTTTCTTCATATCGTGGGACCAACTGATTTCTAGGAGCTTATGATCTGCCCAAGTATTAGAGCCCATATTAACTTTCTTTATTTCTAACGCCAATTTTCTGGTAGCCCAAACCATATCGATTCGGGACCAGGAGTTCTGTGGGATGGAATAAAATGTAAATTGTCTGTCCTGGGGATGTAAGGTACGCCACATGTCAATTAAATTTATCTCATCTACTAAGTCAAAGAAGGTCTTTGGTAGGGGAGATCTTTTATTCTTTTTTGTTATATCGCTCTTATAATCAAGCTTTGGATCCACAATTCCATTAAAGTCCCCTAGCATACAAATTTCAAGATGTGCCCAATTTGCCAACTGTTCCTGCAATTTCCTGTAGAATTTCCCTTGTTTTTTATTCGGTGCATAAACCCCTACCAATAACAGCCTAGCATTGCCTCTCGTTATTTCAACTATAAGTATTCTCCCTTTTCCATCTTTATATTTGCATTCTGCCATTATTCCTTTCTTAACGTAGATGGCGACCCCCCTTTTCCTTTTCTCAGCTAATGAGGAGAATACTTTACCAAATTTACAATAATTTAGATAATCAGCCTCATCTTTTTTTATATGAACTTCTTGGATGCAGATAATATCGGGGTTTTGTTTCGCCAATTTTGACAATATTATCCTTCTTTTTTTGTAATCATTTAAACCATTCGCGTTTACCGATATGATCTTAGTATCGTTCATTTCTAAAATTAGTTTCTAGTCTCTTGTTCTTACTTGCCTTTTAAAGTTACGGCTCTCACTGGTCTTGATTTTTTTCCTCTTTCCTCAGTATCCTCCTTTTTCTTCTCCTCTTCTATATCTTCTCTAGTAATTTGCTCTTGGGATATCTCTTCTTCCGTATTTACTATCTCGTTATCCTCCTTACTAGTTTGCTCCTCCTCTCCTCCCCTTAGTTGTTCTAAAAAGTCCTGAGCATCACTTAGACAGTCAATTCTTATTTTCCTCCCTTGCCAGGAAATTTGCAATCCTTCTGGCAAAAGCCACCTAAAAATTATATTCCTCCTGTTTAGGTGGTTTGTCAGGAACCTATAATTTTTCCTCCTTTCCCTCACTCTTCTCGGAATTTGTTTCAGAATATTAATTTCTTTTCCTCCATAGGTAATTTTTTCCTCCCGGGCTATGTTATACAGGATGTCCCTAACTTTTTTCCTAGCAAAACGCACATGGACCTCCCTGGGGAGTCTGTTCCTTCTTACGTAATTCATCTGAACTCTGTACACCTCGTCAATCTCACGAATTATTTCCTGCTTATCTTGCTGCAGAGTTTCTGCAATCAATTCCGCCATCTTATCACCTAAGTCCTCCTCTTTTTCCTCCGAGATGTTCTGGAAACGCAAGTAAAACGAGGCCTTATCCATCTCAAGTTGGATCAGCGCGTCTTCTGTTTCTTTGTTTTGTGCCGACAAGGTTTGGTCCACTGTGTCCAGTTTTTTCTCGTTTTTTTCAATTCTTTGTTCTGCTTTTAAAATTCTGTTTTCGTTACTAGCAATAGCATTTTGGATTTCGTTCATTTTAAAATCAAGAGCATGGATGTCTGATTTTAGTTCAGAGTGGCTATTCAAGAGTTTTTCTTGCATCGCAAGCATTGTTTCTTGAATTGACTGGAGGGATGCTTGCACCGTTTGCAATGTAGGAGTTGCAGGGGGTTTGTCTAGTTTCTGAAGACCTTCCACTGATTTTTGGGTAGCTGGGGAAGACATCGCTAGGGTAGGTATAGATGTCGCTTTTTTACCGGTTTTCGCAATTGTGGAGGTCAGACTTGCCATATCTTTCAGGACCGATTTTTGGTCTTTTAATATCTCCTCTATCTTTCTCCAGATTCTCATCCAGTGGCACTAGCCACTTTTTCTCTGAGGAGCTTTCTTATATCTTTATTTCACTCCCTTGTTAGTCCTCCCTACACTCTCAATAATTTCCACTTAATAGTAAGTTCTAGATTTCTAAATTACTGTGGTAGACTGCTATACACTTTCCAGCGATTAACAGTCACTAATTATATAATTATATAATTATGTAATTAAAATTATATAGTTCTCCTCTAAATAGATTAAACAAAATATCAATCCTAATCAATTAATCACTTATAAGAATCTAAATTCACTCTTAATATTAAATAAGTAATATAAATAGATTGTACAAATAATTATTTTAAGTTAATAAATTCTAAGTTCTAAGTTCTAATCCTAGTAAAGAGTATTGGTATAGGTAAGTACAAATAGACATTCTGGGTTATATAAGTTGACCATAATAAGATAATAAGTTAATGAAGTCTGAGTTCAAATCTTAATGAAAATTGAATATAGATAAATATGATAAATATAAATAGGAATAAATAGATTACTATAAATATAAATAAATATGAAATACTATATATTACTGTACTATGAATATAAACACTATATAGTAATTAATTAGTAGGATACAATTCCCGATTCTTGTATATGATCAGACCCTATTTTTTTTTCTTTTTTTTTCTTTTTTATCTAGTAATACTTATAGAGATCTGAATTCTCATATATAATCAACCCCCCCTTTTTTTTTATATTAAATATATATATATATATGTAATTTTTCCTTTTGTATATATCTATAAGATAGCTTAACAAATCTAATTATTAATATTTATCAATTTGAAAAGAGAAACAGAGTTCAATTATTACTATCCAGATATTCAAGAGAAGGATAAAGAAAATGTTGACATATATGAAAATGTGGGTATAAGTATGTTATTTTACGGAGTTATGGGGTTTAAATAGGAGGTCTTCCGTTTCTTCAATTTCCCGCTTTGCTGGGATCCAGCCAAACTCTATGATATTAGTCTCTGCCAGAACGTCTTCTTGTTCAACCACTGCTCATCCACTCTTCCGGATTAATGGACGTACTTCCTGTTTGATAGGAGCCTCAAACAGCCAGTCACTGTATTGCTCCTGCTCTCTTCCCCTCGATCCCGATATAAAACGCCAGTCCCAGCAATGGTCTTTCTTTTCTCCTTTACTCCCTCGCCACACCGCACCTTCCAAAAACTCTTTACAGGTACGATCCACTCCCTCCGTTTTCTCGTCTGCTCTTCGGTTATCAGATCGGATCGCCGGGAGTACAGGCTGCTCTGTCCTTTCTGTCACTGCCTCTCGCCGCTCCGAGCGCTCCTCTCCCAGCTCCTCCTTACCGCACGATCTCAGGTATAGGGAAATAGGCTTGAGTCCGTCACCGCACCTCCGATCTTCTTCTAAGCTTCCCGTCTTTGTTGGTTATTGCTGCTTCGTGCCCGCCATGAATGGCCGCTCACCGCGTTGGCTAGGCAGAGCCGCCTGGTCCGGCGAGAGGTGATCGCACCCACTTCCCGCTCGTCCGGCTTCCTCTTTTGCCCGCAGGGCTCTCCGGGTCCCGCGTCCCCCAAGGGGATCCCCAAAACGCGATGCTAAAGGGTGTTGAGGAGCAGCAAGCACTCACTCACACCCTGTCACAGCAAATCGCCAACCGGAAGTCCACCTTTTTGGTTGTTTTAATGGTAGTTGATATACTTGAAGTAGCCATGTCTATTGTACGTGTTAGTCTTGTCCACAGTTTCATATAATTATGTATTGCCTATTTTATGTTAATGGCTTAAATGAAACGTTATTGTTGGAATTAATATTAATGGAAATACTTCTAATCAGCAGTCAGCAATATAATAATAATATATATAGAAAGAAGAGAAAAGCAGGGGAAGGGAAGGTAGAAATGGGGGAAACAGCGGGGAAAAGGCACGTTTCTAGCAATTCATAAATTACCTTATTCTTAAATTAATTGCAAATTAAGAGATCTATTTCACTAGCAGTATTTATAGTAATTCTAAAATCAATTCTATGTCAATTTATATTTCTAATTATCTTAATTGTTATAACTGTATTAAAGTGTTTAAATTAATTAGCTTTCAATCAATATTTATCACACATATAGTACTCTATAGTTGATTGAATGATCAACTTGTTATTGTTATAATCAACTTATTCTTATATAGTCACAAACAGAAAAAAGAAGAAAGAAAAAATACTAAATTATTAAATATTCTTTTCAATTCTATTGCGTTCTAGTATGTTATAATAAGATTAAGCCAGACCATTAATAGCTATATCGTCCGTTTGTTCACCAGTTGTTTCAGTGGTTCAATAGTTAAATAGTTCAATATTTAACGATTAGATCGTTATATATCCCAGTTTTTTGGAAGAGTGCCAGTAGAAATGGTGGAAATATTGGTAGCTCAAAATATGTTATATCGAAGTTTGTTTCGTCTCTGTCAATGCAATGTCCACACTCTCCTTCAGTCTATTTCACACTCGGTTTTCCAATTTAGTCCAATCTGCCCAGCTGAAGCCAATAGAGTCCAATGCAATCAGTTTATAGAAATCTGTCCAGAATCCTCCTTCCGATCTCCGGCACACCGCTCTCCTCACTCTCTCTTTCTTTCCTTCAATCCTCCTTCCGATCTCCGGCACACAGAAATCTTGTCCATTGCTTTTGTTATGGCTTCCTGCACAGCTTGTTTTACGTTGTCTCTACAAATGGTGTGCGATTTCGATACAAAATGTTCTCTCATTGTCTTCCGGAGAGATGCGTGGTACACTTCCTTGTTTTTCCCAGCCGGCTCAATCTTGAAAAGCTTCCACTCTTTGGACACATGAATACGCTCTCCATTGTGAAGCCAGGTTTTGCACAGTATGTACAACCCAGTTTCTTGTTTGAAACTTCCAACCTGTCATACTTCTCTTGGAAGTAGCTGTACTGTTGCATGGTCCAGCAGTCTGGAAGAATGCTTCTGATTTCAGGTGCGGCGGGTGACTCTATACTTGATTTGCTGCTTTCTCCAGTTTCAAGTGGTGGTGCTTGTGGCCCTGGGGATGGTTTTTGTTCCACTTCTGCTGGTTGTTGTTCGAGTTTTGGTTTCTTGGCCAAGAAACCCATCAAAGTCTATTGCCTTTTCATCCTTCCTGTTAAAGGCGGCAGCTACTGCAAAAAGAAAAAACAGAAGCTTTGTTAGCTGATGACACACAATGTAAAAGCACACAAAAAGCCACAAAAAGCCCAAATGTCAGTCTTCGATGCTATCTCAAAATAAATGAACTTCCAAACTGCCCATCTTTAAGGAAATTTTCTTTTTATTCAAGTACAGCAACCAGATCCTGGCTCTTTCGCGGTCAGTACTGACCTTTGCCCCCCAATCCCTCCCTTTCCGATCCCCAATTCTCTGCTTCTCATTGGCTATCTTCCAAGTCACTCTCCTGATTCCTTTTCCCGTCAGTTCACAGGAATGTTTCCCCCCTCCTCATCTCCAAGGAGACCGAAACATCAAAGGGATTTAGCAGGCAAAAGTTCAGGCTTCATCCTCCCTTTTCTATGTCAGAGCTGAGACACTGACATCAAAAACCTACTTTCACACTTTACACACACACAATACAACAGACTCACCCACAATGTAAAAGCTGCTGCGCTTGACCCAAAATGGCCCCTGCAACAAGCAGCAACCTCACACAGCCACAAAAAACCCAAAAACCAACTTTCACACTTTTTCCACACAAAATGCCACATACAGCTTTGTGAGATTGTGTGTGTTTGTGTAGTTAGAGTGAAACACTACAGAAACACAACAAATCTCAGAAAGCTGCACAAATATTTTATCATTTTATTTTATTTTTATTTTTAGATAAAAGCAGCTAAATTTAAAACTTCCTAAACTTTAAATGGCTATGTCTAAAAAAAAAAAAAAACTCCTAAAAAAACCCCCACTTAACTATTTTTTAAAGCTCCCAAAGGGGAAAAAAACCCCAGTTACTTACCCAATTGAAGGGACAAGGCAGGCAGATTGAGTTGCTCACCGTTGATTGCAGGCAGGCAGATTCAGTTGCTTGCTGATGCAATCAATTGCAGCAAGCGAAGCAAGGCAGGCATTGTGACCAGTGGCTCTGGATTTGGTCCGAAATATGAAGGTAAGCAAGCTGGAGGCTGTGGGGGAAGGTGGGTGGTTAGCTAGGCGGCTTAGCCAAGCCAGTCAGGCACGGGGACCCGGGGACCGGCGGGGTAGCACGAGGCCTGCAAATGATCCCCGGTGGCTGCGCAAACTACACGAGTCCGGGGATTGGGGGAGTGGCACACTAGGCCACAACCAGCAATGCTTACCTTTTTGAGTGAGCAGCAGTTGGCAAGGCGTCCGAGTGAGGCAAGGTGACGTCCAAGCAGCCAGGCGAACTTCTGGGCGAAGTAGCTGGGCCGCATAGAAAGGAGAATTTATATAGGCCGGGGATGGGGTGGGTGGGCCGGAAGCGCCAGGAGTGTCGGGAAAAGTGATTGGCAGAAGTGGAAGCGCTGAGTGGCCGGGAAAAGCAAGCAAGGTGGAAAGAAGCGACAAACGGGCAAGCAGGCGACTGGGCGATTGGGTGGGCATGAGCCCAGGGATTTTTGCTACCGGTTCTCCGAACTACCCGCCCCCATCGCTACCAGATCGCCCGATCCGGTCCGAACTGGGAGCTTTTCACCCCTGCTATAACAGTCATTTTAACCATATTAGTTATATATATTTACATTAAACTTACATAATTTTTAATTTGACTTTAACAGTAATTGATAACTTTAATTATTATCTAGTCAATATTTAATTCAAACTCCTATTTCTTATTTAGGTTTCTGTTTTCTAGCCACTTATATACTCTATTCCATACTTTGTAATAGTCTAAATCTTCTCTTTCCTTTATTTCCATAGTCATTTTATAGTCATAGTCATTAATACACCATCAGAGGAAATAGTGATCCAAAAGATACTTGAATGCGCAGAAATGAACTTGGATGCAATGTAATGTAACCTGACAGGCCTGAAACTTTTAGAATGTTTCCTTTTATGTTTATAAATAGAAATAGTTACACTTGAAGTATCAGCCTCATTTGACAGAAAAGCTATTCACAATATAACTGATTCAGTTAATGAACACCAATTGTTAATGCTGTCTCTATTCCTCCCCCCCACCTCCCCCATGCCTTTTTATGGAGACCTCTTCAAAACTCCTTTTAACAAATTGCGTTACAATCGTACAGTTGGAAGGGCCATTGAATTCAATGCTTCCTCTGTGCAGGAATTAAAGCATTCTCAAGAAATAGCTGTTCAGCTCCTGCTAGAAACATTTGAAAGAGGAGAGTTGCCATTGTCCTTTGTAATGGGTTTTATTGGCTGGCTACTCTCCTTTTCACATGTATGACTACCAAGCTAGATTTCCTCCATCTTATATCTGTATTAAAAATATTTAATTTATTTCTATTATTTTCAATCTATTGAGCAAATTTGAATAACAAAATGAAGGGACAATACTGAGTTTGGTAGAAACATAAGTAAATAATCCATTTACTTTAAATTAATTTAAACTTTGGGGGACATGGCAATTGTTTATTAGAATACTGAACACCTTGCCAATGATATGGCTAAGTGGAGAGAATAGTCATTCAAGTTATTTTTTATTACTTGGTACCATTCAAGTACCTTTGCAAATATTCCCTATAGCCCTATCAAATTTTAGAATCATTTGATTTGGAAGACTGAAACTCTTCAAGAAAGTTTCTTTACAATGATCACTGGAGGTAGCAAACTAGTTAAATGAAATGCCAGTCAAAGCTGAGGGAATGTGGTAAAGCCACCAATTTCACAGAAAACTATTTATACCTGGGAATACACAATAACAGATGGATAAGAGTATACCACAATGTATGTGGTAGTTTCTTTGGAGTTGTATATTTTCCTGCAAATAAGCTGCAAAAATATGTTCGAAAAAAAGCAGGCATGGCCATGATAAGAGGAAAGAAAGAAAATTCATGGTAACATACTTAACTAATCAGCTCCACTGATTTGGGCATTACTGGTAGTCCTTGACTTACAACCACAATTGAGCTCCAAATCTCTTGTTAAGCAAGACAGTTAAGTGAATTTTGCCCCAGTTTATGAATTTTCTTGCCTCAGTTGCTTAAATGAATCTCTGCAGTTTCAAGTTAGTAACACCATTGTTAAATGACTCTGGGTTTCCCATTGCTTCTCACAATGTCACAAGAAGTGACCCTGGGACACATGCCAGTTGCCAAGCATCTGAATTTTAATCATGTGACCTTGGGGATACTTCAATGATTGTTGGTATGAAAAATGGTCATAAGTCACTTCTTTATTGCCGTTGTAATTTTGAACGGTCGCTAAACAAATGGTTGTAAGTCGAAATCTATCTGTACAGCATGTTGAAAATACTGGTCAGTGCGGCTAGAATTGTGTTTGTTAAAAACTGGAAAAACAAGAAAATGCCAATGCAAGATGAAGTTATTAAGAAAATCATGGAATGTGCTGAACTGAGTAAATTGACATTTGAAATTAGAGAACAAGAAGATAAACAATATTATAAGATATGGGATTTATTTTACCAATGGCTAGATAATAAAACATGGAAATGAAATATGAAATGTAAAATGAATGTTAGAATATAATATGTGAAAATATTTTTTTTTTTGGAAGGATAATGCCATTGTTAAATGAATGACAAATGAGAATAATGATATAAAGATACAGTATATATCAGGTTGATAATATGAGAAATTAGATAATTAGTAAAATATGATTATGGGGAAGAAGCACAAGGGATTTGTAACCGATCGACACACTGCTTGAAATTGTAATGGAGGAAGGATGTTTTATGTTTTGTTTGTTTAAAAATAAAAAAAAATTGCAAAAAAAATAAATTCTGGTCAGTGCATAATATGAGATCACTAAAAGGACCTGCTAGTTAAAAGTGAGCAGTTTCAATGTGTTGCATCCTTTTTATATTTCTTTGCTGTTCTTTATCTATCTATCATAAATGTTAGTGATTTAATTGGTTTTTTAATACAATTTTTCTTGTAAATATTTGAAGAATATAAAAATTCTACAGTGCAGTTATAATCAGATGATTAGTAATCTAGTCTCATCCCTTGTTTACTTAAAATTTACCTTTCCTTTTTTTACTAGTAATATATTTGGTCACAAACCTGTGGATTATGCTGAAACAGAAGAGATGAAATCGCTTCTAATGCAACCAGGAAAGAATGATTCTTCTTCAATTATTCAGTATGCAGAAGTACGTATTATTTTCTTTGTTTAACTATAGTTTGGAATGATATAAAGCTAGCCTTGTTAAATGAGGGCAACATATAATTCTCAACAATATTATTTGTAATACTTCTCACTATTTTATCAAAGTACCTAAGTAATAAGAAATAAATTATAATTTAAGAAAAAGATATAAAACAGGTTCTCAACTTTTCTTTTATGTGATCATATGTAATCATTAAATCATAGAAAACCACTCCCTGATCAAAAAAACTAATTAATTTTGAGTCTCCCATTCAAGTAAATAAGTAGAGGATAACAAAATAATGTAGCAAAAATACAATAATCATAAGATTATAAAATGAAGTAATAAAAAGAGTGTTAGGCATAAGAAAGATAAAGTGAGTTGTAACTAAGAACTTAAGTATTTTTCCAAGTTTACATTACAACAGAGCAAAAGTAGCAATCTGACTAACAGTTGGAAACACAACTTTGTTCAAGTTCAAGACATGAGGCCTTGAGTTTACCTACCATCAATAATTTGGCCTGGATCTGTAAATGGGGTAGTGGAAATAATAATAAATAACATCTGACGCTTGATGAACCCCACAAGGAGAGAGATATGGTATAAAAGGGTATTTTTAAAAAATCTTCCTTTGAGATAGTCTGAGGTCATGGTTTGTGGGTGAAGGGATGTAAAAGACTTTCTCAGTAAGGAACTGAAAATATTAATCAGGTACTATGAGAGGTTTCTATGTCTTTTATGGTGATGTTACCAAGATTAAAATTTGGATGACTACTGTAGTGGCATCTTTATTGGCATCTCTTTTGTAAAGCCTCGCTCTAATATTTTCTCAGTTCCAAGAGATGAGTTACTCAAAGGTGGTAGGGAATACATTTGTGTGGTGGATGACAAAAGTTTGTTCCATTGATTCCCAACTATGCAATGAAGAAAACAAGAGTTTGGCAAAGTGGGATTCTGGAAAGTTTCTAATTTCTTATAATGCCCTAACCATACAAGATCTACCAATGATGGAAGGTAGTGTTTTCTCCAGCCTTAGATAAGCAGTGGGGAGAAGGCCTAAAGTAAACAGCCTTATGTGACTCCTTTCTCCAAATAAATAGGGTCTTACAAGGTCCCTTGTGGGACCATTATTACTCTAGCTGAAATGTCAGTATTTAATTCAATTATTAATTTGAGAAGTCACCTATTGATGTTTGTCCTTGCTAGGTCTTTATTTAGTTAACTTACATTTAATGTTAAATGTTAAATCAAAGTCACATATAAGATTAATAAACGTAACATAAAGTTGTTTTCTATGTCCTTTGGTATATTTCTGAATAACAGTCTTCAGTGTGATGCCATGACCTACTGTGTGGTGTCCTTTTCAAAATCCCATCTGTTTTGGACAGAAGAATTTTGTTTCTTCCTCCCAATCTTCTAATTTATTCAGAAGATATCTGGCATAAAGCTTAAAAGAGATATCTAGAAAACTAATTGGACAATAATTGACCTATTGATCTATTAAAGATGTGGTTTCCAGTGGACAGGTACAAACATGATTTTAACCATCAAGTTTGCAATGAGTGTCGGATGCAAAAATGTCACTGTGTACATCCAGATAAAATATTTACACAATAGTGTGAAACATTTTGCCTAAAATTGGAAAAATGAGAAAATGCCAACGCAAGACGAAGTTATTAAGAAAATAATGGGGGACTTCCGGTTTGCTTCCTGTCGCTGAAAGACGGTCCCGTTTTTGGACCGCCAGCCCCGCTGCCTGTTAGAGCCGCTTCGATCCAGAGAAGCGGCTCGGAAGTTCCCCAATCCAAAGGATTTGTGGAAAAGAGTGGGCGAGAAGCAGGTTGAGCCCCTGTGAGCCCCCAGACAGCTATTCCTGGGGAGGAAACAGGCGCGGCTCCCTTCCAGCTCGCCGAGACTCTGGACAGCGTGGGACGAGTCTGCCCAGCGCAGAGCAAGGCGGCAGGAGCAACCTTTTTACTCAAAACAAAGTAAACTTAAACAACCAGGGTGGAATAACAACTTGAAACTGCAAGTATTGCTGAGCACATTGTAAGCCGCCCTGAGTCTTCGGAGAAGGGCGGCATATAAATCAAATAAAAAAAAAAAAAAAAAGTATTACTAGCCCTGTGATTAAGTTTAAAGCAGGAGAGTGGATGTGTGAAAGTTGCTTGAAAATGGCGCCCGGCTTCAGCATTACGAGCTGAAAGCGAGAGTGGATTAGCAAGTTATTTCAACTAGCTACAAAGTTGCGCTGTCTGTAACAAGTGGAGGAAAAGAAAGGAAAAATCTTTCTTTTTAAAACAAGCCTGATCTTGCTTCAATTTTAATTTCACCACTAATCTGACTAAACCTGGGGGAATTTTTTAGAGGACTTTGTGGTGGAGGAAAGGGAAAAAGGATCTCCTTTTTTGGAAAAGCTAGCCTACGTGGCAGGATGGCTTCTAAGCAGACCAAACAGGAAGGGAAGGCGGAAGGGGGGGGATCCCCCACACGTAAACCTGAACAGCAGCCTCCCAGTCAGCAGAGCCAGAAAAAAGATATTGATCTTGAAAGCTTAAAGGATTTTATTACTCAGGCTTTGGATGAGAAATTTGAAAAGTCACAACAGGAAATTAAGCAGGAGATTAAAGAAATTAAAGAGGTGGTGCAAGAAAAGTATGATAAGGTGACTAAAAAATTAATGACAGTGGTGTCTGGATTGTCAGAAGCAATTATTAAAACGGATGCTAAGGTGGAAGAATTTAATTCAGAAATGGATGTTAAAATGAAGGAAACTGACTATAAAATTTTTGATGCTGATAATAAAATGCAGAGATTTGAAAATGAAATTACAATGATGCAGTTCAGGTCTATGGAATTTGCTATAAGGCTGAGAGGCATAAAAGAGAACGATAGACAAGATCTGAGACAGATTTCTGCTGAAGCCCTAGCTGTGCTGTTAAAGATTAGTCCTGAAGAGATTTTTTGCAAAATGGATAAAATTTACAGAGTGAATTCGTGGGTGGCCAGACAAAGACAGGTGCCTAGAGATGTGGTGATATATTTCACAGATAGAAGAATGAAAAATGATATTCTGCAAAAGTCTTTTCTCTCTGCTGTGCAAGTGGAGGGAACGCAGATTGGAGTTTATAAAGAGCTACCACCTAAGATGTTAAAAGATAGAAAAGATTTTGGATTTCTAGTGAATGAATTAAAAAAACAACAAATTCCATTTTGGTGGGATGCTCCAACTGGCATAATCTTGAGGTATAATGGAGAAAGATACTGATTAAACACTGTTGAGAAGGCGGAACAATTTTACTCTAATGTTTTTAAAGAGAGTTCACCATCCCCACGTACATCTACTGTGTTGGAGATAAAGGAGAGTGATAAGGAGAAACAACTCCAGCAAGAGATGGAAGAGCAGCTTAAGCAGGTGGAATCAGAAGCAATCGAAATGCAGGGAGCTACAGGAGGTTTTCTGGAGGAGCTCCTGCTAGACCTTCCTTCGAAAATTGTGATTGAACCACCTAAGACTACAAGAGAAGTGGCTTTGGACCTAGCCCAGATGTGTGAAGCTAAAGATCAGCGTATAACTCGAGCAATTTCTAAGCAACTTAAAGAAAAACAACAACAGGAAAGGCCCAAGACACAACAATATAAGAAAGGAGTCAAGAGCAATATACAAGAATGTGAAGCCATGGGGGGAGCAAAGCCGAAGACTACCGATTCGGAAGATATCCGGCAATTCTGCTCGTCGCTTCAAAAAAATCTACATGACGATTAAGTTTTTATCTTGGAATGTGAACGGATTAAATTCACCACAGAAAAGGAAGAAATTATTTACATACCTGAGACAATTTAATAATGATATAATTTGCTTACAAGAAACTCATGTAAGAACACAAGATCAAAAATATCTGATAAATTCAAGATTAGGAACACATTTTATAGCATCAAATTTGGAAAAAAAGAATGGTGTGGTTATTTATATAAATAAAAGACTGTCAGCTAAAATTATAGAAGCAGATGAAGGTGGTAGGTTTATAGCAATTGAATTGCACACAGCAAGTGGTCTAATTCTAGTGATTGGAATTTATGCTCCTAATCAACAACAGGATAATTTTTACAAAACTTTACATTCTAAAATATTGCAATGGGACTATAGATCTATTTTAATCATGGGAGATTGGAATGGAGTAATTGACTCTAAAATAGACAGAAAGAGTTCGGCAAAGTCAAGGATTAGACTACCACAGACTTTTTTTGACATGAAAGAAGATTTGGAATTAAAAGATATCTGGAGAATACATAACCCAAAAGAATTGGACTTTACTTTTTTTTCAGATAGACACAGATCCTTTTCTAGGATTGATTTTATTTTACTATAAGATGACTTACTTGTAAAAACAAAAAGAACAAAGATTTTTCCAAGGACTTTAACCGACCACAGCCCGGTATGGATAGAAATTGAGATGGGAAAGACTGAGAGAAGATCATGGAGATTAAATGAAAATTTGTTTAGATATGAAAAAAATATAATAGAACTTAAAAAGCAGATGAAAGAATTTTTTGAAATGAATTTGAATAAGGGTACCCCTATTGAAATCGTGTGGGATGCGAGTAAAGCGTATATGAGAGGGGTACTCATTCATATGAACTTTAAACACAAATTGAACCGACAAAAGAAAAGATCTGAAATGGAAGCAGAAATAAAGAATAAAGAACAGTTACTTATAAAAAACCCAACAGATGAAAGCATACGAGGAGCTATAAAACTTTTGAAAGATCAATTTCAAATGCTTATGGCGGAACAAACAGCAACAAATTTACAATTTGCGAAACACAACACATTTTGCAACGCTAATAAACGGGGCAGATGGTTGGCTTACACACTAAGGAAGAAGCAGAGTACACGGATTATTGATAGTATTGATACTGGAGGGAAGGAAATTTCCCAACAAAAATTAATTAAAGAAGTTTTTGTAGATTATTATACCAAACTATATGCCAAAGATGATACACAGAATGGACTTATAGAGAAATATCTAGAGAATAAAAGAGTTACAAAAATTATCAGTCAACAAAAGGAGAGAATGAATTATCCTATAACAGTTGAGGAGATTATTGCCGCAATTAAACAATTGAAAACAGCTAAAGCTCCTGGGACGGATGGTTTAACCGCGGTGTACTATAAAACCTTACAAGCAGAAATGATTGAACATCTTAAAGACTTATTTTGTAGCATACAACAAGGGGGTAAAATACCCCCATCATGGAAAACAACTTATATTTCATTGATACCGAAAGAGCAAATAGGTCCTAAAAAACTTGAGAATTTTAGACCAATATCTCTTCGGAATAATGATTATAAAATATTTGCAAAAGTATTAGCCAACAGGTTGATGCCAGTTATTCAAAAGGTGATTCATTGTGACCAAGCGGGATTTATAGAAGGCAGATACATGAAGGACAATGTAAGGCAAGTTATAGATTTACTGGAATATCTTGACAAGAATAAACAGATTGCTGCAGTGCTGGTCTTTTTGGATGCAGAGAAGGCCTTTGATAGAGTGGACTGGAATTTTCTATTAAAGACTTTAAAAAAGGCCATTTGTCAGGGTTCCAAGTAACAACCCCAAAGAAAGAAGACTCCGAGGCTTCAGTTTCCTCAAAGTTCCTTTTTATTGAAGATGTCATATTGGCACATCTGGGAAAGCCCAAATCTGAAAGTTTTCAGGTTTTCCCCACCCAAGTGAAAGTTCAAGTTCCTGCCCAGCACCCTCATGTCCAATCATCCACCATCCAAACTGGAGACACCTCCCAGTCATCTGACTCCAGGTGCCAGGGCAATGCGTCCTTGACTCTCTGAGAAAGAAATGTTATTTTGACTACATATCACCATACTCTATGCAATCCCCCCTCCCATTTTCCTACAGAAGAATATGTGGCAGGTCTGAAGGCCCAAATGTAAAAGATGGCTTCATGGACCATCAGTTAGAAAGTGCTGTAATAGACTTTCCCTTGACGTTGTGGCTAGATCAGACATGAGGAGTGGGTCTCCGCACTCCTATGCTGAATCCTCCCCGTTGGTGGGCTCTGAGAGGAGCCAAAGCCTCCCTGTTGGGGAGGCAAAGCAAAGAGAGTGCCCTGCATGGTTGCGGAGAGTCGCAACTCTCCTGCCTGACCTGGGGTTCTTCTTTGCCACAACGAGGAGAAGAGGCAGCCTAAACATGGCTGCCATGAAGCTGGGACAGCCGAAGAACACCTAAGACTGGCGCTGGAAGGGAGTTAGTGAACAGTGATTGGAGCTGCATTTAGTCCCTAAACTTAAAGGAAAAAAGATGAAAATCCAGAAAAGAAAAGAGACTCTTAGAATTACCTTTTTTAAAGCAGTGAATAACCATAGAGAGAAAAATCCTAGACCTGAATGAAAGGAACTGAGGGGAGAAAAGCTAAAGATCTTTTAATCAAAGAAAATTGGATTCTGAACTGGGTAGGCGTTGTTATGGAAAGGCATTAAAATATACTAGAACTATGTACCTGAATTGATTCAAGTATTTAATTTTGTCTCTATAAACTGAATTAATTTTAATTTATCACGTTTGAAACAATACTGAAATCTCTGTTGATACTGCCATCTACTGGTGAATGGAATATACTACACCCCTAAAAATCTAGGAAAATTTTGACAGAAGAAATAAGAAACATATTTTTGAAGGATTGTGGTGATACTAAATGTTCTATATTAATTACTTTACTATGGTGATAAGGAAGACTTTTAAGTAAAGTAAAGTGACTTTTGTTGTGTGGAAACTGTCTGGACTATTTAAATGGAATTGATTAATGACCCTGAGATGTAAAGAGCTATGATTATTGAACTCTTTGATGAGCAAAACTGGAACTGAACATATTGTTTGTGGCCCTGATTAAAAGTGGACTTATTAAACTAAAATAAGATGCTTTTTCAGGGGAAAATGAGTGAGATTTCAAGAGAAATGGTGTGGATGTTTCAAAACATCAGAGATACCATGACAAAGAACCAAAGAGAGATAAAAGACTTACTATATTTTTTGGAGTATAAGATGCACCGGAGTATAAGACACACCTTAGTTTTTGAGGAGGAAAATAGGAAAAAAAAATTCTGCCTACCAGGTATTCATCTGGCTAGCGTCCTTAGCCTGGTCAGCTTCAGCACATTAGTTTGCTCTCTGATTTTGAGATTGGGGCTGGTTGGAACTAAAAAACAGCTTCTAAAGCACAGCTGATCGTCAGAGGGAGCAGCAATTAGAAAAGCAGGCAAAGCACAGAAGATCTCTTCGCTCACATTGGGGCTAAAAAACAGCTTTAAAAGCACAGCTGATCATCGGAGGGAGCTCCAGTGACTAAAGCAGGTGAAGCGCGGAAGGGGTAAGAGAAGGTAGCAACTGTTCCGGGTAGCCATTTTGGGCACCGCACATTAAGTTTTCAGCCTACAAACGCATCACATTTTTGGCAAAGCAGTGATGTGCTTTGGCGATCCCCGCAGCCTTGAATGGCTCTCAAATGGAGTGGTTGGAGGCTGAAAATGCAATGTGTGGGGCCCAAAAACACAAGCACGGTGGCAATCTCTGCAGCCAGGAAGAGGATGTGCAAAAGAGTGGGGGCCAGCAGGTGGGCGGGGTTACATTCGGAATATAAGACGCACCCAAATTTTCAGCCTCTTTTAGAAGGGAAAAAAGTGTGTTTTATACTCCAAAAAATATGGTAATCCAAGGCATAAGTGACAAAGTACAAAATATGATACAATTGGCAATGAATGAAGATCAAAGAGTCCAGGAAAGAGAGAAGGCAGTGGAAATAATGGAGGAAAATATAGAACAGACAAATCGCCAAATAAAACAAGAGGATGAGAAAAACTTTTTGAGAGATATAAAAATGGAATTGGAAGTGGATAATCTGGAAAGTGTTTTTGAAAGGGAGATAGGAGTATGGGTGAATATTCTGGAGATATGGCATCTTAGGAGGATAGAGATAGGAGAAATATTTAGATGGAATAATGAAGATACAGATGTTGACAAAGATCCAAAAGAGGAGTATGGTAGGAAAGCCAAAAAATGAATAAGAATTGAAATATTAAAATGGGCAATGGATAATGGATAGAATAGAGCTTTTTTCTTTCTTCCTTCTTTTTTCTAATATAATGATGACCTGATTAAAAACTAGAAATAGAGGTAGAAATAAAAATATATACCTTTATGTGAAGAACTATGTATTAACATCAAAAACGTCATCAAAAAAGCACAACAAAGAATGTTCTTTCTGCGCCAACTCAGAAAGCTCAAACTGCCCAAGGAGCTTCTGATACAGTTCTACAGAGGAATTATTGAGTCTGTCATCTGCACCTCTATAACTGTCTGGTTTGGTTCTGCAACCCAACAAGACAAACACAGACTTCAGAGGATAATTAGAACTGCAAAAAAAACAATTGCTACCAACCTGCTTTCCGCTGAGGACCTGTATACTGCACGAGTCAAAAAGAGGGCTGTGAAAATATTT
The DNA here is from genome assembly GCF_029215685.1 of Pituophis catenifer annectens. Taxonomy (NCBI): domain Eukaryota; kingdom Metazoa; phylum Chordata; class Lepidosauria; order Squamata; family Colubridae; genus Pituophis; species Pituophis catenifer. Next base: position 172,256,353 of record NW_027256881.1, read on the forward strand.
ACAGACTCCTCAAATCCTGGACATAAATTGTTTCAACTCCTACCCTCAAAACGACGCTATAGAGCACTGCACACCAGAACAACTAGACTCAAGAACAGTTTTTTCCTGAATGCTATCACTCTGCTAAACAAATAATTCCCTCAACACTGTCAAACTATTTACTAAGTCTGCACTACTATTAATCTTCTCATTGTTCCCATCACCCATCTCCTTCCACTTATAGACTATATCACTGTAACTTTGTTGCTTGTATCCTTACAATTTATATTATATTGTTTCCTGATTGCTTATTTGTACCCTATGACTATCATTAAGTGTTGTACCTTATGATTCTTGATGAACGTATCTTTTCTTTTATGTACACTGAGAGCATATGCACCAAGACAAATTCCTTGTGTATCCAATCACACTTGGTCAATAAAAAATTCTATTTTATTCTATAACATAAATATGTGTTTTAGCATTAGGATTAGTAAGAGTGACCTAACTAGAAGCCAGAATTGAGGTAGAAATAAGAATTAGGGGGAATATTAGTAGTCATAATTTCTATATAAATTGAAAATAAATAATAATTAGATGGAAAGTTGAGCGGTTGAAAGATGGTATTACTATGTATGTTCAAGATCATTGACATTAGAATGGAACACTGAAATATTGAATAACTACTTTAAAATAATCAAGTACATTATTAGGATTATATAAGTTTGATTAATGTAATAATTGACTGTTGTTATTTGTATTAATATGAACCATACCCAGAGGCCACACTGTTCATGTATTGATGTTGATATATGTTTAAAAATAAAAACCCAATAAACTTGAAAAAAAATGCTGTAATAATATAATGTAATTCATGCAGCAACAATATTCAACTTCATATCAAATAATTGCCAGCCAATTGTACAATTTAAAAACAATAATGCAAGGATATTTAAATTGTTCCAAGATTTAGTATCAAGATTTTCATATTCTAAATCTGATGTGTGTCTTTGCCAAAGAAGTTCCCAGTGTCAAGCATTTACCCTCTACAAATACAGTTTGGAGTTGATTGTAAAAAATGGCAGTTGGTTATGTACAGAATCTAGTTCTTACAAGGGAAAATATTTAGGATTCCCAGTATTCAGGATTTCCAACATTCTTGACCTGTTCCATCTTGACTCTTTGAATTTCATATTAAAAGTTGAGCTGATTTACCACAGACTTCACAATTAGACTGCATAAAATTATGTAGATTACATAAGATTACAAAAATTACATTTACCTATAGAGCTAAAACTAAAATGCATCATTTCAACTGTTTGAAGATGTTTTGTTTTTTCTGAAGATACAAGAAAGCTGTATCCTAATTGGCTATATCTGTGTTGGCGAACCTATGGCACGCGTGCCGGAAGTGGCGCGCAGAGCCATTTCTCCGGGCACGCGAAGCCATCGCCCGTTGTTTTTCCGGGTTCCGGTACGCCAGTCATCTGCTTTTCATGTGCACAGGCATGCCGGAAATTGGAAGAGCAGCCGCCCATTGCACATGCGCACTCCAGGAAAATGATCTTCCGGTTTCCAGAGTGCGCATGCGCACCGGCCAGCTGGTCTGGTTTCTGGAGCGCATGCGCACACAAAGACCTGCAATTGGCGCACGTGCCAAAAGACGCAGAGAGGGAATCCCTGTGGTCACTTCCTAAGGGAGCAGAGCAAGGTAAGCCAGGGATTCCCTCTCTCCCTGCCTGTGCGAGCTACTTGCGCGGTCCCAGGTGGTCCAGACCACCGGTGGACCAGCAGCCTTTTGCCCATGCTGCTCCCCCAGTCAGAAGGGGGTGCGGGGAAACACACGAGGCGGCCGCGGTTGCTGCCAGCCAGGCCTGCCCGCCTTCTCCGGTTGGCGGGCGGCTGAGGCTTGCAATGAATGGCGCAAGCAGGACTGCAGCTCCGCCCCCGGGCTGTAAATGTGCCTTGCGGGAGCGGAGGCTCGGGAGAGTCGAACCCTCCTGCCTGCCTTACGACGGGCCTTTCCAAGGCAGGGCTGGGCTCTCCAACCTTGGCAACTTTGAGAACTCTGGGAGTTCTCAAAGTCCACAAATCTTAATGTTGTCAAGGTTGGAGAACCCTGTTCCAAAGGGTGCCTGCAACCCGCGACTGAAGGAATTGGAGTTGTGGCTGTGCCGGCTGGCCCGTCCCACCACATCCCATTTGGCTCCCTTCCCCCCAGCCGCTCCCTCCCGCCATCGGGCTCGGAGCCTGCAATCGCACCAGTTGGGAATCATCCGCGCTGCCGGCGGATCCCGGGTTTCCTCCTCGCTGCGCTCCGAGGGACCCAGCAAGGGAGCGCCAGGACCCCTGCTGCGCTGCACTCTCCCCCGAGGCGGCCACGCCTGGACCGCTACCCGGCCCGGCGAGCAGAGAGCGAAGGGGCGGCGTCTCTGGCCCGGCACCTGCTCTCTGCTTGGAAGACCTGCTGCTGTCTTTAGGAACGGTGCTGAACCGAGCTGCCCCAGGAGGAGCGGCCGCGAACCGGCGCTGCGCTCTTGGTCTCTGACTGAGGGAGTCAGCCCTCTCCGTGGGGAAACGCACAGCAACACACAGGGAGAGGCAACCCGGTGCGAAGCGGCAGCCCCGAGGCTGGACTCAAAGCTTGCCAGTCTTTTGGGAAAGTGGAGCTCCAGTTTCCAGCTGTGCCTGCTGGTTGGGAAGCTCGCCCCCCACACAGAATTTTCAGGCGGCAGCGCGGGCTGGGACCAGCCGCCACCTGAAATGCAATGCATTTATCCCACGGCTTGTATAAACCGCTCCCACCCCAGACTCTGTGACTAGGATTGACAGACCAGCAATGAGCCCAGTCTAAAGGAACCTCTCCAGTTAAAGAAGCAGATGAGTGATCGCTTACTTGTGCTCTAGGCAGCAGCTCCTCATGAGGAGACTGTAGAATAGCAATTTCCCATGGGATTAGTGCCAAGAGATAAAGAAAGCTATCAAGTTTTCAACTGTGGCATGCCTTTATGGGCAGTAGGTTTATTGAACCTCACATTGTAAACACCTTTGAAATGTAAAGTTGAAGGAGATTTTCAAATAATGAGTTTGAAAAAACTACCTTGTGAATTAACCTTTCTTCCAGTACAAAATAAAAATGAACCAACAGCTTGAATAATTTTTAAAAATTGAAATAAATAGCGAAAAAGCTTAATAATTCAATCTAAAAAAATTACAGATGAATTAACCAAATAACTTTGGAATATTAGGACTTTTGCTAACAGTTTTGGGAAATAATTAAACCAAACAGTACCCTTATGGGAATGTAAATTGTAATGTATTAAAAAGTAAGCAAGCAATAGAAATTTGAGATTTTCCAATTTTAGAAATAAAACATTAAACAGTAGACAGAAGAAAGGAGAGGGGAGAAAAAAAAACCTATCTTTTGTGGAACCTACAAAATGACAAACAATGCTAAAATATTTTGAGACATTTTGGGAGATTTTAAAGGAAACTACAATGTGAGCAACAATGCTTGCTTTTATGGATGTATTATTTGCAAAAGATTTTAAAGAAGAAATAGAAGACCTGAAAGAGAATATTTTGTAAGACTGACAGGATAAAAGAGATAAACAAATATTCCGTGATGCAGATACACTGAAAAATAAATTCTGAATTATAAGACAGAGATGACAGACATAATGGAAATATAAATGTTGAGACAAGAGAATGACCTGGATGACTTTATTACTGGATTTACAAATGAGAGTTGATAAAAACTTGAAAAAAAACTTTGAAATGAAAGAAAGAAAAATTGAAGAGAGATGAAATCATACAACAGCTTCTGAATGAATTCAGGTCTAAGATACAGAATCTTAAGGAATCAATAAAATCAATTTGTTTGATTGGAGTAAAATAATACATATTTTTATAAAATCCCGAGAATCTTTTACAAACTTCTTGCAGACATCTGAACTGAAATATTAACTGTTCATAAATTTATGAATGGGCAAGGGATGGTTATGGGAAGAAGTGATCCATGTATGTAACTTTTGTAGAAGATGGAGAAATGCTACATTTGTTAAACACACGATGAAGATTGGAATTCATTTCTTTAAATAATGCTTTTTTAAAACTCTCTTTTCCTTTTTTTCTTTGCACATTTTTTCTTTTTTCAATTTTCTCTCTCTGATCTCGATTTGTATTTTGTTAAAATCCTTAATAAAAAATTATATATTTATATAATTATATAAACATAAATGGCTTTGATAATCACAAAGTGCTTCTGGCCCTATTAAAAGGTAAAGGGAAACCTTTCGAACTGCTAGGTGGGCAGGAACTGGGGCACTTTCCTGCTCACCTAGCACTGATGATGTTACCTAGTTTGGGTAATGAAACATCTGTAAGAAAACAAGCAAGCTCAGAGAGCACCAAGGACCCCTCATGCCAACCCTGAGGTACAAATATTCTTCTTTATTAGTACTGGGGCAGGTAATGGGAGTTCACCCTGTTATATGGAGGGTGAGTCTCTAACCCAGGATGTCAGTTCTCCAACTCACAAGCTCAGATACATTTCATCTATTTTCATCTATGTCCAGAAATTATATCAAAAATTATGCTTGTTTTGAAATAGTTCTTTATTATGTAATAGAAATGTTGAGTAAATTTGGGTTTGTTATTTTAAAAAAGGAAGAAAGAAATATAGGCTGTTGGGAATGTAACAGTTCTCTCTTTTGTCTTCAGTGCATAAACCTAGATTACTGTAAAAAGGGGCCTGTTGTTCTCCTCGGAAGTGGTCTTGACCCAGATCAACAGCTGCTGTTAAGCAAATTGGCCACAATTTTGAAGGTTAGAGTATGTACAGAGTTTAACAGTTCTGGTAAGTTGTCAGCTTTATTTAATAAAATAATACTTTATTTTTTATCCATAAGTCTATACAAGATACAGAATTATATAATAAGACAAGGATAATAAGGTACAGTAAAAGGCAAAACTAAGAGGAAATATAAATTTTATTTCTGTGTCACCTCCCATAGTTTGGGGAATGTAGTACTGTACTGTTTTGCTCACATAAAGGGCCAAATTATGCATAACATTTGGGTCCTGGATGTACATGAAATATATTGTGTTAACGTTTGGATCTCAATAGGCCATTTGTTTAAAATATTATCTAAGATAGTGATCTCTATCTTTTTTACACAATTGGCTTCAAATAATGTATGAGCTATGTCCTCTGCAACTGGAATTCCACCAATACACGTACATTTATCATAAGGAACTTGGTTAAACCTTCCATATTTAACAATTGTGTTCAGTTGCTCAAATCTTGCTTGAGTAAATATGTCCCCTCCCAAGATGCTCAACCATTTCAGTATTTAACCATTTTACAAATTATATTTATATTTAAAGTGCATTTATAGCAGCTCACTCATTTTAATGTGCCAGCCTTACTGAGGGAAGCTATATTTGTCTTAGCTTCTATATGCAAATTTTTTTTGTGTAGCAATTCTGACTTGTTTTGCTGAGTAGCCCAAGAAATAAACTGTATAAACCTCATCCTGCAGTTTATACATTTTAACAAATTCTCATTTTAGTGACGCATGTTATTATTCCTGCATATCCTGTGCGAACTACTATGAAGTGCTTGCTGGCACTTTTATCTGGATGTTGGATCTTGACATTTATGTGTAAGTAATTTAATTTGGGGGGTATTTAAGAGAAACATATATTTGAGGTGATGGCACAAAGATAACAGGAATGTATTATTGATGCTATTTTTCAACATACTTCAACACTTCTCAGAAGCAATAATCGTAAAATTGTGCAAAATATTTTGAACATTTCCAAGCTTACAACAGTTATTCCCAGCTCATGGCAGATATAATGTGTATTCAACAGTTTTGTTTTGAGAGCAGTATAAAACATTTTTATATTTATTGTAATTGATTATCAAAAATGCTTACAAGATAGCAATAAACAAGATTCATAATATGCTGATTTTCCCATGATAGATTAACAGTATTATGAAAATTAAATGGGTGTGCAATTTAAAAAACCTATTCACAATTGGCTAATACAAAATTATGTTAGAGAATTCTTATGAACCCACTCTGCTGTTGATTTGTTAAGTCCTGACTCTTCACCCAGGAGAGGTAAAGCCTACTTGCAAAAACAAATTACAGGAATACACATCAAGAGTAGAAAATTGGCTCATGTTGTTTGTTATTTTTGCCATATATATCACATGTAGCATTCCTTTCATTATAGCATCTTCTGCCAATTGCATTCTGTACTTCTTTGTACAGTAATATGTTCTTTTTAGATTTATGAAAAATATCCCCAATGACTGAAAGGCAAATTAATATTTGTATTTAAATTTGTATTTAACAGAAAGTACAAAAAATGGAAAGAGGGACACTTAACTAAGTCGGAATATCAGCAGATAGGCCAAATCTGCCCAAGATGAAGTCAGGAAAGCAAAAGCTCAGAATGAATAAAGATTTGCAAGAAAAATTAAAGATAATTTTTAAAAGTTTCTTTCAACAGATAAATAACAATTTAAAAAAGTCAAGGAAACAGTTGGTCCACTAAAGAGAGAAGATGGCAAGGAAGTAACAGGCAGTAGAAAGAAAGCAGAGCTGCTTACCGTATTTTTTGGAGTATAAGACACACCTTTTTAACCCCCAAAAGGGGGTGAAAATTTAGGTGCGTCTTATACACTGAATGTAGCCCTGCCCACCCACTGGCCCCCACCCTTTGGCCTGTGCCTCACAGCAGTTACCTTCTTGCAAGCAAACAGCAAGAAAAAAGAGCCCCTTTCAGCTTCAGCATAGGTTAATTAGCACAAGTTGATTAGTTCGGCCTCCCGACTCTCAGCTGATTTGCTCTCAGCTGTTTTGCGCAGGGCTCTCCTGCTTGCTGCAAAAAGTGCTGGAGCAGATTTTTTTCCCCCTAGCTATGCTGAAAAAACAAAACTGAAAGTAAAGCAGGTTCTTTGCTGCAACGTGACAAAATGAGGCAGAGAGAGATTTCTTTTTCTTTTTTCTCACCAAAAAACGTAGGTGCAAACAATGGGAAATTTAGGGCAAAAGAGGAGAGTTCAAGATTTTAAAACACAAAAGAAAAAAAGCTCTATTTAACTAGGGAATTGTAATAATTGAGATACTATTAATTGTATATTGTGTTGAAAGCAGAAATGGTTAAGTTGTGGTTTGGAGGAATATATGGGGAAAATTATTTGGTTTATTATTGGTAAATATAATTAATTGATTTGTAAGAAATTGGATTGCATGGAAATAATTGGAATATTCATGTTCATATTGATTAATATACAAAAAACATAGTTATAACTAATTGATTTATATTAAAATGTTGAATTTGTATTAAACAATTGTAATATTAAATAATTAACCAATGTGAGGATGGATATAAAAATAGATGACAATGAGAAGGGGTATAATATAGAATAGAAGGGAAAAATTGAATTTGATTAAGATTAGAGATGAGGATAAAGGGTAATATTGGTTTTTTAAAAAAAAAATAGATGAGGAATAAATATGGCAAAAAGGAAATATAGAAATTGTAAATTTAATTGAAATGACTAAACATTGTTTAAATTTGTGAACCGGCCAAACACTCTGTTCAAAGAAAATACATTGTATGTTTGTATGTGTGTTGTCTAAAAAATAAAAAAACCCTTTTTTTAAAAAAAAAACAACCCAAAAAAGATAGGTGCGTCTTATACTCCGGTGCGTCTTATACTCCGAAAAATACGGTAACTCATTCTTTGCATCAGTCTTCACACAAAAGAAAGTATAAGAAAGTTAAGTATATATCACTTAACATTAATGGATTAAACTTTCCCATGAAAAGAAGAAGACTCTTTACAAAACTGCAAAAAAATGGACTTAGACATAATTTGCCTACTAGAAGTTCACATCAAAAGACAATACAATAGAGTACCCCAAAATCTTAGAGTACCCCAAAATTGGGAAATTATATTCCTCGTTGGCACAACAAAAGAAAAGGGGGGTGGTCTTATACATCAAAGAATCAATAAGAGCCAAATTTATATATGCAGATGAAGAAGGGAGAATATTAATGGTGGAAGTAACAATAAACCACAAACAGGTACTCTTGACAGTAATATATGCACCAAACAACAAGCAAGAAGACTTATGGGAAGCTTCAGGAGAAAATTGCAGAATTGGACTATGAAAATATTTGTCTAATAGGAGATTTTAATGCAATCACAGATGTAAAGCTAGATTACAGAAGTAGTAAAATAAATAAAAAGGCAAGGAAAATCTTACCAAAGTCTTTCTTTAAACTGGTGGAGGAAATGAACCTTCAAGATATTTGGAGAGAAAGAAATCCGGAGAGAAACCAATACACATATTACTCAAATAGGCATCAATCCTGGTCAAGGATAGACATGGCATGGATGACACCAGAACTAAGTACTAATATACAGGAAATAGAACTAGAACCAAACATATGGGCAGACCATTACTTAGTCAGGATCAAATGGAAAGGATATAAGAAAAAGGTGAGATGGATGTTGAATCAATACATATTAAAAGACAAGAAATTCATATAAACAATAGAAAAAGAAATGACATTTTTCTTCAAAGAAAATAGAAAGGAAGAGACAGATACAAAGTTTGACAGACGAGAAAGATACATTATAACACCAAAACGACAGCAAAAAAATAATTCAGAACTACTATGAAAATCTGTACAACCAAAAGGAATTATCGGAGGATAAAATAAATCAATATCTAGAAGAGGCTGGGTTGCCCAAAGTCCTGGAAGAAATAAGATCTACATTAAATGGAAGGATAACAATGCTTGAATTAATAGAGGCAATTAAGAGACAGAATAATAATAAAACTCCAGGAGCAGATGGCCTACTGGTAGAATTCTATAAACAATTACAAGACTCCTTGGGACTAGTACTTCTGGAAGTTTACAATGAAGTCTTGCTAAAAGCTAAAATACCAAAATCCTGGATGGAAGCAAATATCACCCTCATACCAAAAGAAGACATAAATATATCCCAGATCAAAAACTATAAACCCATCTCACTCTTAAATATGGACTATAACGTTTGTACATCAATAATAGTTGAAAGATTGAAGAGATTCCTGAATGAATGTATACATTCAGATCAGAATGGTTTCCTGCCAAATAGACAAATTAAAAACATGAGAATAATTTTTAACACATTAGAATACTATGAAACACATCCAGAAAAATAAATGGCACTGATGTTTTTAGATGCACAGAAAGCATTTGACAATGTAAACTGGCGATTCAAGATACTGCAGTTAAAATACATGGAATTTGGGGAAGATTTTATCAATATGATCAAGGCAATATACACCAAACAAACCGCAAAAGTGGATGATAGACTTACAATTGCTGATAAAAATCGGGGGGGGGGGAATTGTGTCTCTCGAAATGGACAGGGCAGAGTATTACTTAAGATTCTAAAATATAGAAGAAGAGAAGGGAGAAAACCTGGCGGAAGTGGTGACGGAGATACTGGTGGAAGTGATGGAGGAGACCAAGGAAAAGATACTAAATGGGATCGACAAGATATATAGAGTTCATACTTGATATGCAACGAGAAATAAATTGCTAAGAGAAGTGCATGTCAGATTCACCAGGAAAGCAATAAAATCAGAAATATTACAGGTAGCAAGAAACACACCAATAAAATATAAAGATAAAGAGATTGTGGTGTTGAAACAGATACCTAGAAGAGTAAGAGACCTGAGAAGACAATACCAGTTTTTGACTGTCAGGGTGGCAATTAATCCCGTTCCCCTTTGGGGTAATTGTACTTAATTAGAGAAGGACCGTGGCTTTTCCTTGAAGTATAATTTAAGAAAATAAACCCGAGATACATTCTAATAAAACACATTTTATTATAAAGAAGTAAAAAGCAATCTTACTAGCTATTAATTACATCTTGGCAAACTTCCCTGCCTTACCTCTTGGCAGGCGAACAAAGAAAGTTAGAAGAGAAAGAAAAGAATGTGGACATGCACAGTAGTTTAGAGATAAGGTGCTCAGCATCTACCGTAAGTCTCAGAATGGGAGCCCAGCCGACAAATACAAGAACGCAGTGACATTGTCAAAACTCTTAATACAGAAAGGAGTAAATTTTAGATGGTTAATACCAGAAGAAATAATGGTTTACTGGCAAGCACATGGATTAGATACAATAGAAAAAGCGGAATTATTTTACAATGAATACCTGGGAACCCAAGAAGAGCAAAGATTGAGAGAAGAAAAAGATATGAAAGCCCAAGATGAAGCGGTGAAAGAAAAAGAAGAAAAAAAAAGAAATGACAAAAGAGCAAGAAGCAAAGGCAATGAGAGAAGGCGCAAGGGCAAAAGAGCCTAAGGATCAAAGAGAGATAAGAACGACAAGATCAACAAAAACTAGTAACAAGTAAAAAAATGGAAGAAAAAATAAAAGCAATATCAATAAACATCAATGGCTTAAATTCGGTGATAAAAAGGAAAAGAACTCTTAATAAACTGGAAAAATTAAAAATGAACATAGTTTGCCTACAAGAAGTTCATGTTAGAAAACATCATAGAAAATTATTGGAGTATCCAAAACTGGGTGATTTGTTTACTGCATTGACATATCAAAGCAAAAGAGGTATAGTACTATACATTAAAAAAAAATTAGACTCTAAACAAATATACGTGGATGAAGAAAGGAGGATTTTAATGGTGGAAATAACAATGAATAATAAATATTGTTGGTGGCGATATATGCACCAAATGATAAACAAGAAGAATTTTATGGAAAATTGCGCAGGAAAATAATAGAATATGAGCATGATAACATTTGTATAATAGGAGATTACAACGTGATAAGAGAAGTAGATTGGGACTATAAAACAACAAAAATCAATAAGAAACCCAGAAAAACGCTCCCAAAGGCCTTTTTCACAATGGCAGAGGAAATAGGTATTAAAGATGTTTGGAGAGAAAGACATTTGAAAGAAAAACAATATACTTTCTACTCAAATAGACATATGTCATGGTCCAGAATAGACATGATGTGGATGACAAATGATTTATTAGTTAATGTACAAGACATAAATATTGAAACAAGTATATAGGCAGATCATAACCCAATTATAACTATATGGAAGGGACAAAGAAAGACATTAAGATGGACATTGAATCAGACAATTTTAAATGAAAAAGAGTTTAAACAAACTGTAGAGAAAGAACTGGGTTTCTTTTTTAAGGAAAATAGAAAGGAAAATACTTCACTAAAAAATGTATGGGACACAGCAAAAGCATACATCCAAGGATTGGCAATGACTTATGTGAGAAAAAGAAACAAAAAGAAAAGATATACACAGAAAAAATTGGAAGAAGAATATAAGAAATTGGAGATGGAACTACAAAAAAATATGCAAAATAAGAGGATCAAAAACCAAATGGATTTGAAGAAACATGAAATGAATTTAATTGAAAAAGAAGATTTGGCTTATGAAATAAAGGTGTCTAAACAAAACTTTTTTCGAAAATGCTAATAAGCCAGGTAGATGGTTGGCATATAAAATGAAAAAGGAGAAGGAGAAGAAATTGATCAATCAACTAATAGATGAAGAAGGACAGCTATGTTATCGAAATGAGGAAAAGAAAAAAGTGGTACAGAAATACTACAAGAAACTTTATAAACAAGAGATAACATCAGAAGAGAAGATTAAGCAATATTTAGAAAAGTCTGACCTATCAAAAATACCAGAAGAGTATAAGGAAGCTTTAGAGGGAAGGATAATGATGATAGAGGTGATAGAAGGAATCAAAAAACAAAAAAATGATAAAACACCAGGTCCAGATGGATTAACAGCAGAACTGTACATTTCAAGATATACTCAGTAATATATTGCTGGAAGTATTTAATGACCTAGTGAATGCAAAAATACCTGACTCATGGAGGGAGGGGTATATTACGCTTATACCGAAGGATGATACAGACTTACAACAAATTAAAAACTATAGACCGATATCTTTGTTAAACGTGGATTACAAAATATTTGCGTCAATAATGGTGAATAGATTGAAGAGGTTGTTAAATGAATTTGTACATGCAGACCAAAATGTTTTTTTTAACAAAAAGGCAAATTAGAGATAATATGAGAATGATCTTGAATGTTTTAGAATATTATGAGGCACATCCAGAAAAACAAATGGCATTGATTTTTTTAGATGCGCAAAAAGCTTTTGATAATGTGAATTGGAAATTTATGATGAAACAACTACAGATTACGGAATTTGGGGGAAGATTCATAAAGATGATTGAGACAATTTATAGTAAACAATTTGCAAAGGTAATAATAAATGGAGATATGACAGGGAAAGTTAATATTATGAAAGGAACAAGACAAGGATGTCCTCTTTCCCAATTGTTATTTGTGTTGACACTAGAGGTGTTAACTAGAAATATAAGACAAAATAGAGAGATAAGGGAGACACAAATTAAAAAAGAAGAGTATAAATTACAAGCATTTGCGGACGATTAAGTGTTTATATTAGAGGAACCATTAGAAGTAGGTCCTAAATTAATAGAACAAATAGAGAGATATGGAGAAGTGGCAGGATTGAAAATTAATAAAGATAAAACAAAGATATTGGTGAAAAATATTACAGAGAAACAGAAAAGAGAATTAATGGAGAAACTAGATATCCAGATTACTAAATAAGTAAGGTATTTGGGAATACAATTAACAGCAAAGCGTACAATGATTAAAGAAGATAATTATTATAAGCTGAAAAATCAGATAGAAACAGACTTGGGAAAATGGGGAAAACTGCAATTATCACTAATGGGAAGAATAGCAGTAATTAAGATGAATATATTACCTAGGCTGCTATTCTTATTTTAGACAATACCAATGAAAGTGGAAAAGAAATATTTTGAAAATTTGAATAAAATGATATTGAAATTTATATGGCAGGGGAAAAAAGTGAGGATTAGTATGAAAATGTTACAGGATGCAAGATTAAGAGGGGGTTTTGGATTACCAAATTGGGAATTATATTATCAAGCAGCAGCATTAACTTGGATAAAGGAATGGATTGTGTTGAGAAATATAAGATTATTAACTTTAGAGGGACATGATTTACAACTCAGTTGGCACACTTTTTTATGGTATGGGAAGAACAAAATGCATAGTTATTTCAAAAGACATTATATGAAGAATGCATTATTAGTGTGGGAAAGAATTAGAGAGAAACATTATTTGAAAATACCAATATGGCTTTCAACAATGGAAGCATTTGTATATGCAAACTTTATGAATATGAGAAATATTATAAGATATAAAGATACCTTATCAGCAACAGAGAAACTGAAAACAAGACAAGAATTAGAGGAACTAGGGATTGAAATGGAGTGGTATATTCAGTTGCAAATACAAGCGAGATATGGGAAAGATGCAAAATTATATGGTTTTTATTTGGAAATGACAACATTGGATGAGATACTCAGGAACTGAGGAAAAAATGATCAGAAGACCGTATAGTTACTTATTGGAAGTGAAGTTGGAAGAAGAACAAGTGAAAGGAACAATGATAGCATGGGCAAAAAATTTTGGCTATACGATTGAGCTAGATAAATGGCAACAACTATGGGAAAGAAATTATAAATTAACAATGGCCACAGCATACAAAGAGAATCTGTATAAAATGTTTTATAGACGGCACATGTCACCAGAGAGATTGGCAAAAATGTTCAAAGATAAATCAGCTAAATGTTGGAAATGTCATCAGATACCGGGATCATATTATCATATGTGGTGGACATGTCCAGAAGTGAGAAAATATTGGGCAAGACTTAGAATATGGCTAGAAAAGATGACACAGCAACATATTGATTTAAAACCAGAATTGTTTCTTTTGGGTATTTTTTTTTCAGAAAAGTATAGTAAAGAACATATATTTAATAATACATATCATAACGGCGGCAAGAATGATATTTGCCCAAAAGTGGAAAATAGAAAAAAATCCCTACAAAAGGAGAGGTAATTAAGAAAATATTGGAATGTGCAGAAATGAATAGGTTGACATTGGCAATTAAAGGGAAAACAGAATCGGAGTATTACAACATTTGGGGGAAAATTTATCAATGGATAGAAAGTGAATATAGATAATAAACAGGATAAAGACAAGAACTTTGAGATGAATATGTTGTAGTATATTAAAATTAAATGAAAGAAGGAAAGATAAATATATATTTTAAGAAATAATGGTAAACTTTGAAGATGATAGCACAAATGTTATACCCAGATGATACATGGATTGATTAAAAAATGTACAGGAATACTAGAGGAATAATAGTAAAGTAAAAAATGAAATTGGAAATGAAGATATATGTAAATGGAAATCAGGTCTGCTCGAATACCATCTCAGATTGAATTAAAAAAGGAAACAACAAAGGAATGGAAAAGAGGGGAGGAGTAGAGAGGGGAAAGTAGGGGAGTTGGGAGGTGAGAAGAAGAGAAAAGAAGAATGGGAAAAGAAGAGGAAGAAGGAAGGGGAAAGAAGAGCAGGAGAGAGGGTAAGAAGGGGAGGAAGAAGAGAGGAGAGGGGAAAGAGGAAAGGAAGTAGGAAAGGAGAGGAGGAATGAGGAAAGAAGAAAGACAGGAGAAAAGGGAAGGGAAAAAGGAAAGGTTGTAAAACAAAAGAAGGAAATGGTAAAAGAGCAGACCCGAACAATTAATTAATTAATTACCTAATGGAAGTTAAAAAAGAAGATGACCGAACAATGTATAAGGATGGATAAAAGACTGTACATTTAAACATGTTGATGAAAAATAAAAATAAAAAACTTTTTTCAAAAAAAAAAAAAAAGCTTATAGAAAATGTCTTATAGATGGCACTTCCCTCCAGCAAGATTAGCTAGAATGTTTAAGAATATGTCTGCTAAGTGTTGGAAGTGCAAGCTTACAAGGATTGTTTACCGTAACTTATTAACTTGGATTAATTTTGATTAGTATTAACAATTAATATGTATTGATGTTATGAGGGAAAAGCACTCTTATTATGAGATTACTATTAGAGAATACTATTATCATTACTGTGATGCTTATTACTCAAAAGAATTGTAATCAGACAACACAGTGCCTATATGGATTTTGAATATGTTGCTCTTTTTTATTTATATTCATAAATAATTCATATTATAATTCTATAAATATTCATAGAGCCTTGGTACTACAGTGGTTTAAAGCACCCTGTTATTAACACAGCTGCCTGCAATTTACTGCTGGTTCGAATCTCTCCAAGGCTCAAGGTTGACTCAGCCTTCCATCCTTTCTAAGGTAGGTTAAATGAGGACCCAGTTTGTGGGGGCAATAAGCTGACTTTGTATAAATATACAAAAGTATGAAGGCTATTGCTGAGCACATTGTAAGCCGCCCTGAGTCTCCGGAGAAGGGCGGCATATAAATCAAATTAAAAAAAAATATATATATTTTTTTTAAAAAAACTCATTCTTTGCATCATTTTCACACAAAAGAAAATATAGCCCAACCTGCCAAAAACGTAACTGTAAAAGACAAGCTATAAATAAAAATTAAAATAAGTAAGAATATGATAAGAGAATACCTGTCTGACATTGATGAATATAAATCACCGGGACCTGATGGATTATATCCCAGAGTTCTTAAGGAGCTGACAGATGTTATCCCAGAACCATATCTTTCAAAAATCTTAGAGCACTGGGGAACTACCAGATAATTGGAAAAGAGTTGATGCGATTCCCATCTTCAAAAAAAAAAAAAAAAAAAAAAAAAAGTGGGGGGGAACAGACCCAGGAAACTATAGACCAATCAGCCTAACATCAATACCTGGGAAGATTCTGAAAAAAATAATGAAAAAACAGATTTGTGAACATCCAGAAACAAATAAAGTTATAACTAGTAGCCAGCACAGGTTTCTTAAAAGCGGATCATGCCAAACCAGTCTTATTTCATTTTTTGACAAAGTGACTAAGTAGACCAGCAAAATGCTGTGGACATAATCTATTTAGATTTCAGCAAGGCAATCAACAAAGTAGACCACAACCTACATCTTAGTAAACTAGAAAAATATGGGATATGTCACCACCAGATGGATTTGTAACTGGCTGACAAACCGTATTCAACAAGTACTCCTTAATGGTACTACTTTTACTTTACTTTACTTTTATTTGATTTATATACTGTCCTACTCCTGAAGGACTCAGGGCGGTGAACAGCCAACAATAAAATACATACATAAAAAATTTAAAAAGCAGAAATAAAATCGAATTAAATAGGTTGGCCCAGACAGATTAAAAAACCCCAATCAATTTAAAACAAATTAAACTTTGAATATTAAAAATATTAAAAAATATTTAAAAATTATTTAAAAAGAGGGAGAAAGTTAGGCCAGGCACCAGGCGAACCTGATGAAAAATCCTCCCGGTCACAGCCGTCAAGTGCTCTTCTAAAAACAACTGTGAATCCAGGAGGACGCCCAAGTTGTGTGCCATCTCTGTGGGAGCCAGTGATTCGTCCCCAATAGTCAGTGATGGCATCAACTGACTATATCGGGACGTTGGAAACCACAGCCACTCGGTCTTGGATGGGTTGAGCTTGAGCCTATTCCTCCCCATCCAGATCCGCACGGCCTCCAGGCACCGGGACATCACTTCAAGGGCATCATTGGGGTGGTCTGGGGTGGAGACGTACAGCTGGGTGTCATCAGCGTACTGGTGGTACTTCACCCCGAAA
Source organism: Pituophis catenifer annectens (assembly GCF_029215685.1). Classification (NCBI taxonomy): domain Eukaryota; kingdom Metazoa; phylum Chordata; class Lepidosauria; order Squamata; family Colubridae; genus Pituophis; species Pituophis catenifer. Next base: position 172,273,107 of record NW_027256881.1, read on the forward strand.
CCACGGATGATCTCGCTCAGCGGCTTCACATAAATGTTGAACAGGAGAGGCGAGAGGACCGACCCTTGCGGCACCCCATATATGAGGGGCCTTGGGGTCAACCTCTGCCCCCCTGTCAACACAGACTGCGACCGGTCAGAAAGAAAGGAGGAGAACCACTGCAACACAGTGCCTCCCATCCCTAACTCTTCCAACCGGTGCAGCATGATACCATGGTCGATGGTATCAAAAGCCGCTGAGAGATCTAACAGGACCAGGACAGAGGAGCACCCCCTGTCCCGAGCCCTCCAGAGATCATCTACCAACGCGACCAATGCCGTTTCCGTGCTGTACCTGGGCCTGAAGCCCGACTGGAATGGATCCAGATACGTCGTTTCATCTAGGTGCTGGGGGAACTGTTGCGCCACCACGCTCTCAACAACCTTCGCCACAAAGCGAAGGTTGGAGACCGGACGATAGTTTACCAACATTGCCGGATCCAGGGAAGGCTTCTTGAGGAGAGGCCTCACCACCGCCTCTTTCAAGGCAGCGGGAAAGTCACCCTCACCCAACGAAGCATTCATAATCCCCTGGAGTCAGCCTCGTGTCACTTCCCGGGAAGCCAGCACTAACCAGGAAGGGCACGGGTCCAATAAACAAGTGGTCATGTTCAGTCTGCCCAGAATCCTGTCCACGTCCTCAGGGGTCACAGGATCAAACTCATCCCATATAACATTCTCAAGACCTGCCCCAGTCCTTCCCCCTGAGACTACCCAGTCGGAGTCCAGATCTTCCCGAATCTGAATGATTTTGTCATACAGATACTGAGCAAAATCCTTGGCTCTACCCTCCAAGGGGTCCTCCTGCGCTGTCTGGTGGAGCAGGGAGTGGGTCATCCTAAAGAGGGCGGCCGGGCGGTTATCTGATGACGCAATAAGAGCAGCAAAATAACTACATTTCGCTGCTTTTATCGCCACTAGGTAATTCCTAATATGGGATCTTACTAGTGTCCAGTCGGATTCAGAAAGACTGGCCCTCCAACTAATCTCTAGGCATCTTTTCTGGCGCTTCAACTCCCTCAGCTCCTCGGTGAACCAAGGAGCCAATTGAGATCGGCGCCGGGTCAGAGGCCGCAAAGGCACGACCCGATCCAGAGCTCCAACAGCCACCCTATCCCAGGCGGCAACTAGGTCTCCAGTGGAGGCGTGTGCCAGAGCCTCAGGAAATGGCTCAAGCTCCATCTGTCAGGTTCCATCAGGCGCCTGGGTCGAACCATCTTACTGGCTCCGCCTCCCTGCGGCGGGGTGCAGATCCAGCGTGTTTCCCCCCGTGTGGGTAGGGCCATGAATTAACTGGGTCAGGTCCATAGCTGTCATGGAAGCCATGAACTCCCGAGTCATCTCAGACGTCTCACCCACGGACGGCAGGTTGAAATCCCCCATGACCATAAGCCTGGGGGTGTCAACCGCCACCGCGGCGATGACGTTGAGTAGCTCGGGCAGGGCTGTTGCCACATGGCAGGGAGCCAGGTACGTGATCAGCAAACCCATCTGAACCCCATGACCCCATTTCACAAGGAGGGATTCACAGCCGGCCGTCTGAGGAACAGTGGCCTCCCTCGGTCTCAGACCTTCTTTAATGATAACCGCTACCCCCTCCCCTCCCCTCCCCTGTGACCTCGGCTGATGGAATGCTTGGAAACCTGGCGGGCACATTTCAACGAGGGGAACCCCCCCTCCTGGCCCAACCAGGTCTCCGTAATATCTGCCAGGTCCGCACCCCCCTCCTGAACAAGATCACAAATGAGGGGGGCTTTATTTACTACGGACCTGGCATTGCACAGCATCAGCCGAAGGCCCGGGTCCTGAGGGTCTATGCAACCTGGGGGGCGAGTGGAGCCTTGGGGGCTGGAGCATGCCACCGCTCGTAGACAGTGAGTGCGCACTCCCCTAACACGATATGGCCCCCTGCTCCCACCATATCTACCCCTCCCACCTACAGTATTGATGTTCAGAACACTATCCGGACGAGCTCTAACCCCCCCTCGACCCCAGGTCCCCCACCCCCCACGCCACGCTTCATGGCCAGACTGACCCTCCCCCTTGTGGGTTATCCCCCATACCCACAGCCCAAATTCCAATCTGACCTTCCCTGGGACCCCTTAAAAGTTTGACTAAAAATTTCAATAGAAAACCCCTCAATCCCCTAGTTTTCACATGCCACCTCTCTGGGTTCCAAAACCCGTCCTTGAGGTGGGCCCTCGATAGTGAGGAGGGCCACATCTGCGAGAGGGGGGAATCTCGCAGCACAAGAAGATCTGCTGTCATGTACATCTCCTAATGCAGCGATGGAGGCACGGAGCTCAAACAGGGGACTTTACAAAAGATGTAACACAACCATTGTTCATTGATGTACTATTGGTATCTCTACTGTCCTCCCACGACAGTAGGAGGGTCCTGATTATCTCATCCAATGGGGACAACCTCCGGCCCGCCCTCTCACGGTGGGACCCCCAAGGGGCCATAGATCGAAAAGAACTTCTCCCAAGACAGAAATCATGATGTAATAGAGGACCCCTCAACAGTTGCATCAGTTGGCTGACCCATGGTCGGAGGAAAAGTTTATCAGTCTATCAGTCAGTCAGTGAGTCACGCCAGAGGCAAAGATGGAAAATCCTTGGCATAGTCTTGTACTCAAAATTGCATCCGAGTAAGTCCCGATGAAAAAGGGAAAAGAAGGGAAGGGGAAGAGGGGAAAAGGGGAAGAAAGGGGGGGAAGAGAGAGAACTCCCTCAGTCAGGGCAAATAATGAGCCCATTTAGGCGGACACAGTACCTGGGAGGGGGAGGAGAAAAAGGGCTGGTATCCATGCAACGGGAAAACCCCTCCGTCGCCCACCAGCCCTATTTTCCTCAGTTCTTCCGGGATAACGACTAGCTTCCAGACCCCAACCTCCATTGAATGTCACAGGGGGCCTCCAGGTCCTCTGCAACCACCAAGATATTCCGGGAGGGGGCCTCTCTTCTCCAGTCCCAAAACCCATTTGTGCTCCTCTCAGTTCTCACCCCCCAGCAAGCCCCTTTTTCCGGTAATAGGGCCTGAGAACAGCTCCAGTACTTTAATGGGTTGTGCCGTGGCCCAGTTTAGTATCAGGGCAGGCCTCGCCACCCCCGCTGATACCCACGCCGCCATTCCCGGATTCCAAGGGGCCACTGAGGAAGTTTCCGAGTGGGGTAGGTGGAATTCCAACGGGTTGCCACCACTCACTACCCCACAACCGTACTTCCTACTTCACCTTCATCTTCGCCGCTGCCGCTACCGCTACCAACAGCCACTGCCAAACAAACCACCATAACACCACTCTCGGCAGCGTCAGAACGTCGGAGCGGCACAGCCACATTCTCTGCCAACGCCAATGCCTCTAGGCACGTCCAGGGGCGAGGGAGATCTCAAAAAAACCCTCGCCCTGAGCTCCACTGACCAAACCCGCCGCTGCCGATAAGCCACCATATCTCCGCTCTCGGCTCTGCTCTCCCTTCTCAGCTCCATCAGCGCCTCCACTCTCAGCTCTCGGCTCTCCCCCGATAAGCCACCATGCCTCAGCTTTCGGCTCCGCTCTCCACTCCCCTCCAGCAGCGCCTCCGCCCTCGGCCCTCGGCAGCTCTCAGCAACGTCGGAGCGGCCCGGCTACAACTCTCCCTTGCCGTTTCCGACTCCGGGAACGTCCAGGGGCGAGGAAGGTCTCAAAACCCTCGCCCCGAGCCCATCCGACTAAACCAGGGATCGCTGATGGTCGAGCTCCCCTGTAGTACCCCCTAGGGCCCCGAAAAGTCCTCCATCTAACCGCAGCGCCTCACGACGCGACCGCCATCTTGCGCATGCTCAAGTCTTCCCTACTACATCTACATGGAAGGAAGTAAGCAGTGGAATACCACAAAGTTCCCAATACTCTTCAATATCTTCATAAATGACTTAGATGAGGGAATAGAAGGAGAACTCATCAAATTTGCAGATGACACTAAACTGACAGGAATAGCGAACACCCCGGAAGACAAGCTCAGGATCTAAAAAGATCTTGACAGACTTTAACAATGAGCCCTATCCAACAACTTGAAATTTAATGTGGAGAAAAGCAGGGTTTTAAACATTGGCAGGGAAAACCAAGGTACAAGTACAGATTAGGCAAAACCTGGCTCAAAAATAGTAATTGAGAGTCCTAGTGGACGATCACTGAAACATGAGCCAGGATTATGTGCGGCAGCACCCAAAAAAGCTAATACAGTCTGGTTGTATAAACAGAGGCATAGAATCAAAATCACGTGAAGTAAAAAGTACTGCTTTATAAAGCCTTTGTTGTGACCCTGGCCCTGGGGGCTGATTTATCTTCGCATGCTGATTCGGAGGATAATATGGAGGGGGAGGAAGCTGTCACGAGCCATGTGCCGGAGGGGCCGTCTTCACTGGTGAGTCAGCAAGAACTGACAGTTGCTGACGTGCCTATGGACCCCAGCCAAATTGAGGAGGAAACAGAGGCCGGTAATGACGAGGGGGAACCCCTATTGGATGCAAGAGAGAGACGTAGGAGACTTTGTAGAGAACAGCTATTGCCACGTCCCAAGAGGTGTGGTCAGGAGACGTAGGGCCACACCCTACAAAGTATAAAAGGGGTGTGACTGGGCTGGAAAGGCGTGGTGAACAATTTGTTGGCGTTTTGGATGCAGTGGAGTTACAACTGTTAGTTTGGAGTTTTTGACAAGAGTCTGCATTCCTGCATTAGCCTGCTGGCCGTCTGCCAAGACCTTTGGAACACTTTGGAAGAGAACTATTTATTAAAGGGCCAGCTTCAGTCTCTCTAGCCTGCGTTTGTTACTGCCGGGCTATTTGAGCCTCTGCAAGGCCACTCGTGGGAGGGGACAGAACAGCGTTAGTAAGACTACACCTGGAATACTGCATCCAGTTTTGGTCACTACATTATAAAAAAAGATGTTGAGACTGTGGAAAAAGTGCAAAGAGCAACTAAGATAATTGGGCCTGGAGACAAAAACATGAAAAACTTGCAGGAACTGGGTATTGTCAGTCTAGAAAAAAGGACTAGGGTGTGACATGATAGCAGTATTCCAGTGTTTGAGGGGCTGCCACAAAAAAGAGGGGGTCAACTTATTTTCCAAACACCAGAAGGCAAGACAAGAAACAATGGGTAATAAAGGAGGGAAGCAACCTGGAATTAAGGAGAAACTTCCTAACAGTGAGGACAATTGACTAGTGGAATAACTTGTCTTCAGAACCTTCATCACTGGAGGTTTTTAAGAAAAGGCTGGACTAGAAGACCTCCAAGGTCCCTTCCAGCTCTATTCTAATTGATTGATTGACTAATTTGATTACTTATTTCTCATCTGGTATTGAGTCCTTCTCTTAGTTTGGCACATGTTCCAGCCAATCATCCGTCCATCTGTTATCTTCGTGATTTCCCCATCTAATCCTTCAATTCCCCCTCCCCAAATCCACTTCTGGATTTGCAGAAAATAACCATGTTTTCTTTTTTTAAACATTCTTTTCCAACTTATAGGGGTAGAAGCCAGCTTTGGGAGTGGCACTTTTGAACAAGAAGAAAAATATGAAGTAGACGGTGGTCCTCGACAAAGCCGCCTGAACACAGAACAGCTTGTGAGGACATTTTTTTCAGTGTTTCAGTCTTTTTTTTTTTCCAGACAAGGGAATACTTTGCTTCAGGATTTGGTTTTGAGAAATGATAGCTAAATTAAATTAGAAATGTAATTTTTAACTATAAGTGGATTTTTATTGTCAATAAATGTTTCTAAATATTGTTTTTTTGGTAAGTTTTGGAAAAATCTTTACAACTATTACCTGAAGTAGAATGGATTCATCTTTGATAAATTTTAGTACATTAGTCATTTTGGCTAGCAAAACTCTTTGTTAGCCTTGTCCTTCCCCTGTGTATATTGTTATGCAAATATGAAAATTATACTTAATATATCCTATTAAATCTATTAAATCGGGGGAGTGGCGGTTCTTGTAAAGGAAAGACTTGTTCCAAGGGAGGCCACTGTACCTCAGATAGCCGGATGTGAGTCCCTTCTTGTGAAGTGGGGACATGGGAGGCAGATGGACTTGCTGATCACGTACCTGGCTTCCTGCCACGTGTCGGCGGCCCTGCCCGAGCTGCTCAACGTGATTGCCGAAGTGGTGGTGGAGACCCCCAGGCTTATGATCATGGGGGACTTCAACTTGCCATCTGTCGGCGAAGTGTCTGAGGCGGCCCAGGAGTTCATGGCTTCCATTACGGCCATGGACCTGACCCAATTAATTCATGGACCCACTCACATGGGAGGACACACTCTGGACTTGATTTTTGTCTCTGGTCAGTGGATGAATGATCTTGAGATAGGGGAGATAGTGACCGAGCCCTTGTCATGGTCAGATCATTCCCTTCTTAGGCTTGACTTTCTAACTGCCACACCCCGCCGCAGGGAGGCAGAACAGACTAGGTGGTTCCGCCCCAGGCACCTGATGGATCCTGATAGGTTCCAGATGGAGCTTGGGCCATTTCCTGAGGCTCTGACTCATGGCTCGGCTGAAGAGCTGGTGGCCGCCTGGGACAGGGCGGCCGCTGGCGCTTTGGACTGAGTCGCGCCTTTGCGGCCTCTGACCCATCGCCGAGTTTACCTGGCTCCTTGGTTCTCCGAGGAGCTGAGGGAGATGAAGTGCCGGAAAAGACACCTGGAGAGTGGTTGGAGGACCAGCCATTCCGAATCTGACCGAACACTGGTGAGGTCTCATATTAAGACCTACCTAGTGGCGATAAAAGCGGCAAAATCTAACTATTTTTCCGCTCTTATCGCATCTGCAGATAACCACCCAGCCACCCTGTTTAGAGTGACCCGCTCCCTTCTCCATCCGAGAGCGCGGGAGGATCCCTTGCAGGATCGGGCTGAGGATTTTGTGCAGTATCTGCATGATAAAATCACTCAGATTCGGGAAGGCTTGGTCTCTGGCTGGGTAGGTACAGGCGGGATGATGGAGGCAGGTCTTGAGAATGTCATTTGGGAGGAGTTCACCCTGTGGCTCCCGAGGACGTGGACAGGATTCTGGGATGGCTGAACGCAACCACATGCTTATTGGACTCGTGTCCCTCCTGGTTAGTGCTGGCCTCCCAGGAGGTTACACGAGGCTGGCTCCAGGGGATTATTAACGCTTCTCTGAGTGAGGGTGTCTTGCCTTCCGCCTTAAAAGAGGCGGTGGTGAGGCCCCTCCTCAGGAAGCCCTCCCTGGATCCGGCTGTTTTGGCTAACTACCATCCAGTCTCCAACCTTCGCTTTGTGGCGAAGGTTGTTGAGAGTGTGGTGGCGCAACAGCTTCTGCGGTACCTGGATGAAGCTGTCTATCTAGATCCGCTCCAGTCTGGCTTCAGGCCTGGGCACAGCATGGAAATGGCATTGGTCGCATTGGTGGATGATCTCTGGAGGGCTCGGGATAGGGATTGTTCCTCTATCCTAGTCCTGTTAGATCTCTGAGCGGCTTTTGATACCATCGACCATGATATCATGCTGCGCCGGTTGGAGGGGTTGGGGGTGGGGGGCACCGTTTTACGGTGGTTCTCCTCCTATCTCTCTGCCTGGTTGCAGTCGGTGTTGGCAGGAGGGCAGAGGTCGACCCCGAGGCGCCTTGTTTGTGGGGTGCCGCAAGGGTCGGTCCTCTCACCCCTCCTGTTCAACATTTATGTGAAGCCGCTGGGTGAGATCATCCGTGGTTTTGGGGTGGAGTTCCATCAGTACGCTGATGATACTCAGCTGTACATTTCCACCCCAGGCCATCCCAATGATGCCCTTGAAGTGATGCCCCGGTGACTGGAGGCCGTGCGGGTCTGGATGGGGAGAAATAGGCTCCGACTTAACCCTTCCAAGACCGAGTGGCTGTGGCTTCTGGCGTCCCGATATAGCCATCGCTGGCTATTGGGGGCGAGTTACTGGCCCCCATGGAGATACTGGCCTGCAACTTGGGCGTCCTCCTGGACGCACATCTGTCTTTAGAAGAGCATATGACAGCCGTGGCCAGGGGGGCTTTTCATCAGGTTCGCTTGATTCGCCAGTTGCGTCCCTTTCTGGATTGGGACTCCTTACACACGGTCACTCAGGCACTCGTCACTTCTCACCTGGACTACTGTAATGCTCTCTACGTGGGGCTCCCCTTGAGGAGCACCCGGAGACTCCAACTGGTGCAGAATGCGGCCGCGCGGGGGATTATGGGAGCAATGGGGCACTCCCATGTGACACCTCTCCTGCGCAAGCTGCATTGGCTCCCGGTGGTCTTCCAGATGCACTTCAAGGTGTTGGTTACCACCTTTAAAGTGCTCCATGGCTTAGGGCCTGGGTACTTACGGGACCGCCTTCTGCCACCGATAGCCTCCCTCCGGCCAGTACGCTCCCACAGAGAGGGACTCCTCAGGGTGCTGTCGGCCAGGCAATGTCGGTGGGCGACCCCCAAGGGGAGGGCCTTCTCTGTGGCAGCACCTGTCCTTTGGAACAACCTGCCCCCAGAGATACGTAGGATCCCAGATCTCCATTCTTTTCGCCATGCCCTTAAAACTTTTTTATTTCATCAAGTTGGGCTGGCTTGACTCCCCCTTACATATTTTTAATTATTAATTGATTTTAGTTGGGGTGTTTTAAATTTTATATTGGGCCAAAACTTGTTTAATTCTTTTAAAATTAATCTTAAATTTTGTATGTGATGTTTTTATTCTTGGCTGTTCACCCCCCTGAGTCTAGTAGGAGAAGGGCGGTATAAAAATCTAATAAAATAAATAAATAAAATAAATAAATAAATTTGTTTCTCCTCCCAGATCTAGAAATATTTTGTAATCATTTGTTAATTAAGTAAACCCATGCACACCAAGTTCAGATTATTTTTAATCCATATATGAAGTTTAACCTCTTTTATCTCTTTACCTGTTTCTACCAGCTTCTTCTGTTGCAAAGCTCCACATAATTTCTTTTTTTATTTGATCTATTTGCTATCCTTCATTTCTACAACATAACTGATATGAATTTTTTTTCACAAAACCTTTTTGTTTCCTTTTTCCTCTCATTCCATTTCTTCCATCCACAGGACTGTTCATTCCTTTTTTATCCCTGAGAATAGGCTATATGTCTGTTTTCCTTCTTTGGAACCATTCCTCTTGTTTGTTCTGTTCTGTCCATTTTGGGTCCTGTTTCTATCTTCACCCATTTTTTTCAGCAGTTTATAGTCCTTAATTTATTGCTGGTTGATTTGATATTTTACATGCCATACAAAAATTGTATTATTAGTTGCAATGTAGCTCACAGATAAATAGAAGCTAGCTAAACTAGTTGATTGTAGAGGTTTATTAAATAAGAAATAGTGGCTTTATCTTAGAATTGTGAGCTGCATGGATGAGAACAACCTATTCTTTATTTCAGTTGCCAAAACTTTTTGATGGCTGCTACTTCTATTTCCTGGGAATATTTAAAGAGCACAAGAAAGATGACCTCAAAGAACTGGTGAAAGCTGGAGGAGGACAAATTCTCCTAAGGAAGCCTAAATCAGATAATGATGTCACTCAGACAATCAATACAGTAGCTTATCATGCTGAGATTACATCTGACCAGAGTTTCTGTACACAATATATAATCTATGATGCCTCTTCTAACTACAAACCAAAAAAAGTTCATCAAGGAAAGGTTTGGGAAGTGCCCTCCATGTGGCTTATTGACTGTGTGATGTCATTTCAACTATTGCCTGTTAAGAAATTATTTTCCTAGCATTGTGATAACATAAATGTTGAGATTTAAATTTTACTGAAATTTTATTAAAAGATACTGAAATTATGTACTGAAACAAAAATAGATACACTTACTTCTGGAAAGGAAGGTTGCATAAAATTGAATTATTCCTCAAATCTTTATATATATGTGTGGGTGGGTGTATATATATGGGTGGGTGGGTGGGTGGGTGGGTGTGCATATATGTGTGTATACCCTGTGTATACCCTGTTTTCCCCAAAATAAGACATCCCCTGATAATAAGCCCAATAATAAACCTAATAAACTTTTTATGATGTGGCAGTGGCGGCTGTTCTACTACAAAAAGACCCCCAGAAAAATCTAATGCCGTGTGCTTACGTATCCAGGAAGTTAATGGACACTGAGCGCAGATGGGCGGCATGGGAAAAAGAGGCATTTGCGATGCAATGGGCTCTCCTCTCCTGGAAACATTTCCTGGAGGGGGTGGAGGAGCCTTTTGAGGTTTGGACTGACCACATGAATCTCGAGGCACTGAAGACCCCGAGGAAGCTTTCTCCAAAGCAGGTTCATTGGGCTCAATATTTCAAACATTTTAACTTTAACCTGAAATATATCCCGGGGGATAAGTACCTTCTGGCTGACGCTCTCTCCCGCAAACCCCAATTTGACAGCCAACGGGAAGAGATAGTTCACGCCATGATTTCAGAATCTCAGCCAGCCGCCCAAGCCCGCACCAGAGCGCAAACGCGCCAGGGTTCCAAACTCCCCAAAGACAAATTGACAGCGGAGCTAAAAGCGGTGCTTTCGAATGATTCCTGGTTCAAAGAGCACCAGGCCGACCTCACCCTCCGGGATGGGTTGGCGTGGAAAGGGAATAAACTTTAAGTGCCCCGCAGCCTATGGCTCCTGGTACTGAAGAGAAGTAATGATTCTCGCCTAGGAGGGCACTTTGGGTTTTTAAAAACCCTCCATTTGACTAGGAGGCAATTCTGGTGGCCAAAAATGAAAACCGATGTGGAAGACTATGTCAGGAGCTGTGCCACCTGCGCCACCATGAAATACCGACCGGGGAAGTCCCCTGGCCTTCTCCAGACTCTGGCCTAACCCACCAAGCCCTAGGAGGAGATTGTGATGGACTTCATAGTTGAGCTCCCTGACAGTGGGGGCAACCGAGTCATTTGGACTGTCAGTGATTTATTCTCCAAGCAAGCCCACTTCATTGCCTGCAGTGGACTACCCTCAGCTAAAAAACTGGCAAAACTGTTTGTGAAACACATCTACAGACTACATGGAGTCCCAAGAAGAAGAATATTGGACCGCGGGGTCCAATTTACCTCTAACTTTTAGAGGGAGTTTCTACGATCCATTGGGTCATCTCAGGGACTTAGTTCGGCTTTTCACCCATCAACTAACAGATCGGCTGAAAAATTGAACTCAATGGTGGGGCAGTACATTAGGTGTTATGTGAATTATTAACAAGAGAACTGGGCGGACTTGCTACCATTCGCAGAAGTTGCTTATAATAATGCAGTACACATCAGTACTGGCTTGACTCCTTTTCAAATAACTACGGGCATGGATTTTGTGCCGATGCCTGAATTGCCTAGAGAGCTGTCTACTTCCATGTCCTTAACGGACTGGATGACCTCATTGAAGAAGGGTTGAGAGAATACAAAAAAAGCTTTAGCAGAGTCAGCGGAAAAATATAAGGCTCAAGCCGACAAACATCAGGGTCTCCAACCACCTTTCCGAATAGGTGATAAGGTGTATTTGTCAACCAAATACTTAAGATTGAGAGTGCCCAGCAAGACGTTTGGACCCAAATTTGTAGGTCTCTTTCCTATAGTGAAAGTGATTAACCCGGTGACTGTCCAACTTAGACTCCCTCGCATATTAGGGAAAATACACCCTGTTTTCCATAGCAGCTTATTGAAACCAGTCAGAGAATCTACCCTCAGACCTTTGCCAACTGCTCCGCCCCCTCCTTTAGTAATACAAGGGGAGACTCATGAGGTGAAGAAAATCCTGGACTCTAGACTCTACAGGGTTCGATGACAATATTTGGTGCACTGGAAAGGTTACCCTTTGACTGAAGCTACTTGGGTTAAGAGTTGGGATGTGAAGGCTGATGCGCTTGTGAAACAGTTTCATGACAAATTTCCTGACAAATCAAAAGGACCTCCTGGGGGGGAGGGGGGTTAAAGGGATTGGTGCTAAGCGGTCACCCTTTCCTTTTGTGTTTTATCTGTTTTATTTTTCTTCCTGCAGGGGGAGACGCCTGTCAGCCTTGGAAGCCATATTAGGTCGGAAGCTTCAATGCTGCCTCCTCATGTGTGGGAAAGTAGGAGGGGGGATTTAGGAGAAGGGAATTAGTAGACATAATAGCATTCTTCCTATCGGTCATGGTCAGGGTGATTCAGCATCTGGAGGAGGAGGGTCAGATGCTGGGTCGAGGTGGAATGCACATTGATTGGAGCATGTGATCAATTGAGGAGAAAGGGGGTGATTTTGGGAGCTTTGTATTACTGAAGGAAAGCCCGGGCTTTTCAGATTCGGGATTTCCCAGATGTGCCAGTTTACCTATTTCTAGTAAAGAGAATTTTGGAAAATGCTTGCTTCCGCATCTTTACTGGGAGTCAGGGGTTTTCTGGAACGCTGACACTTGACTGAGTACACCCAGGAGTTCAGCGACCTTGCCTGCCAGCTAGCAATTGGCCACAAGACATCCTAATCAGCTGTTTTAAAGACAGGATAACTGATGAGGTCTACAACATCTGCATCTCCAGGGGTGCCCCCCCCCACTCTCCATGGCTGGTATGTCCTGGCTGAGGAAGCAGAAATCAACCTCGCCCAAAACAAGCATTGCCCAAGGAGAGGGTGGCAAAAATCCTTCTCGGAGAAGAGGGAAATTCCAAAAGCACAGACAGGTGCCCAGAACCCTCAGTGATGATGCACAGCTTGCTTCAAGTGCAGAAAGGAGGAGCACAAAGGTGCTGAGTGCAGGTCCAACCAACTGGCCCAGAAAACAATCCTGGGGTCCACCAAAAAGACTGCCAAGCCAACACCATGAGCCTGTGAGACAGCCCTGGAAGGTGTGGAGTCATAGAGTTCACCCCATTCCCCAGACATGGTGAGAGAACTCTGACTAGCCCAGCGGAGGCCCAGGAGAGAGCAATACTGACTCCAACTATGACCCCCTGGTACCCCGATGACAGTCCTCATTGAACTGATAATCCAATCCACAGGACGTAAAGCCAGCTTAGTGGCCCTTCTGGACTCAGGATGTACCAGATGTTTGGTCAACCCTGTGCTATTGGAGAAACTAGGATTGAGACTTAGGCTGCTCAAAGTTCCAGTGGCATTCTGCCAATTAGATGACTCCATAGTGGGAGGGATCCCAGCGACATTCATCACTGAGTCGATAGAAATGTGGATGAGGACACACGTAGAGACTCTAAATTTTATTGTGGATCCAGGCATGGGGAGACATTTGTGCTGGGACTAGTGTGGCTACATCAATGGAACCCCTCTGTGAAATGGAGGAGGGGGCTGCTAAAACTCCAGTGGGCTGAGGCTAAAATGAAACTGGGAAAGATCTTAGAGATCCTGAGGCTGAGACAGGAGGTGAGGGGTACAATGCAATGCAAGAGCGAAAGAAGACTGATCCCCAAATTTTTCCAGAGTACCGGGACTTGCGGGATATGTTTGCAAGGAGAGTTCAGATGAATTCCCACCCCACTGGCCAACAGACTGCTCCATAGAGATGTTTTTGGGGGCTAAACTACCCAAACCCAAATTGTACTTTATGACCTCTAGGGAATTGAAGGAACTATATCTTTTTTATAGACAAAAACCTAAAGCAGAGATTTATCCAGCTGGCTTGACCCAGAGTGGCCACCCTGGTGCTATTCTGGAAAAAAAGGATGGGTCCTGAATCTATGCATAGACACTTAGCACACTTCACAATGGGGGAGATGGTGTCTCCTCCTCCTGGAGTCCATTATGATGCAGAGCATCAGCCGCAGCTGGGCCGGGCCAGTATCTCGGGGCAGAGAGCTTCTCAGGCCAGGCAAGGAATGACTGGGAGCGGAGGGCGAGGGGTGGGGCCAGCCAGTGGTGGATTCAGCCGGCAGGGAGCTACAGTACAGGGACGAAAGAGCTTCGTTTATCTGGGAACCTGAAATGCTCTTGATTTAAACCATATGGGAGGGAGAAAGAGAAAGAGACAGGGGAGAGGGAGAGGGGGGGCGAGAGAAAGACACAGAGAGGGAGAGTGTGTATGAGAGACAGAAAGAGACAGAAGGAGAGAGAGATGAGATAGAGACAGACGGAAAGAGATTAAGAGAGATGTGTGAGAGAGAGGTGAAAAGAGAGATGAGAAAGATGAGACAGAAAGACAGGGAGGGAGGGGGAGAGATGAGGGAAAGGGAGAAAGAGGTGAGAGAGACAGAGAAAGGGAGAGGGAGATGAAAGAAAGGGAGGGACAAAGAGAGGGGGAGATGAGAGACCGGGAGGGAGAAAGAGAGAGACAGAGAGAATGAGAGAGAGACACACAGAGAGATATCTGTTTTCCCACAGAAAAGAAAACACCTGGAGCCACAAAACTTGGGTGGGCATTGCTGGGGGTGACTGTAAGAGTGAGTGACATTGAGTCAACCACGCCCACCCAGGTTTTGTGGCTCCCAGTGTTTTGTTTTCTGTGGGAAATGGGTCCAAATGGTTCTTCAAGTGTTTAAGGTTGCAGACCCCTGGCATAAGACTATAGAGAGCCAAAACACTGTGTATGTGGAAAACATCTACCCACTGCCACTAATGAAAGATACGTTAACCCATTTGGCCAAGGGGAAGATTTTTACTAAACTGGACTTGCAAGAAGCCTATTACCAAATTCTGATCAAGGAGGGAGACAAATGGAAAACAGCTTTTAACTGCCCCTTAAGAGTGTTTTCAGTTCAGGGTCTTCCCCTTTGGATTACAAACCTTCCTCCCCCCCTCTTCATGCAGCTAATAAATGATGCTGCATGGGCACCTGTACAAAGGCATTTTGGTCTACCTGGATGACATGCTGATTTATACTGAGACTATGAAGGAGCATGTGAAACTGGTTAGAGCAGTGCTTTAAAAAACTTAGGGCTGTTCAACTATACCTAAACTTTCAAAATGTGAGTTCCACCAGAGTAAAATTGACTACTTGGGCTACTGCATTTCCCATGAGGGGATAGAGATTGACCCATTCCTATTCCTACACCATTCAAAGGGTGTTCATCCCAAATTGTATAGCTAAAAGTCTGTAGAAATTCTCAGTCTCTATAGCCTGGGAGTAAGAATAGATTTCCAGAGACAAAAACTGCAGACTACAAGACCAGGACTCAGGTGACCCTGAGGACTCAGGTGACCCTGAGGACGCAGATAAACTTCAAAGTGCTTCAATGACCCTCTAAAAGGATGCAAATGACCAGCTTTCTGCAAGTAATATAAATCCTTCAATTCCCCTCTATTCTGCCAGAGCTGAAGAAGCTTCTTGGAAGCATTCATTTTAAGACAATGCAAAAGAATGCAAATTAGATTTGTAAATTTTAAAGTTGTGAAGAGGGAAAAAAATAAATACATATGTTGATTGGACAGAAAAAACGTCCTACATATAAATATGAATCTAAAACCTATGGCTATCTTGTTCCTTGGGAAAAGTCATTTCTAGAAGGTATGGTTTTCATTAATGTTGTTTTTCTTTCCCTGAGCTTCCTATTTTTCCTGGCCTTTCTTAAAATAAGGCAAAACAAAAGTGCATCTTCATTATTTTCCCAGGCACGTGAAAAGGCTTTTATTCCAACATCCCAAACATATATATATATATAATATGGTATATTAAAAGCAAAAAAATAAAATGTACAAGTAGTCCACACTTAATGCCTGTTCTACTTAGGGACTGTTTGAAATTATGATGGAGATTAATTTAGTTCCTTCAAAGTCAATTTTGTGTCCTGTTGTTTTACAAATACAAATATATATATATATATATATATATATATATATATATATATATATATATATATATATATATATATATATACATATATATATATATATATATATACATATATATATATATATATATATATATATATATATATATATATATATATATATATATATATATATATATATATATATATATATGTAGGTCTTTGGTTATTCGGGTCTTCTCCCACGTAAAATTGGAAGTGTCTTGGCGACGTTTCGACGAAGTCTCATTCGTCATCTTCAGGCTGGTGTTCTCGGCTTCGTGCTTCCAGGAGCAATGACGAATGAGACTTCGTCGAAACGTCGCCAAGACACTTCCAATTTTACGTGGGAGAAGACCCGAATAACCAAAGACCTACATACAAACACCCGCGAAAACCTGAGAAAACATATATATATATATATATATATATATATATATATATATATATATATATATATATATATATATATATATATATATATATATGTTTTTCTTCTAGCCAGGTTTTCCCTACGTAGCCAAGGATTTTTCTGCAGCTCCAGCTCAGTAGAATCTCATCTACTCGGTTCTGGGCTTTTTTCTTTTCTAACACCTAGCAAGCTCTCACTGCTAGGAGGGAGACCTAAATAGATCCATTTCTAGCTCGTTAGCTTTCGTCAGTAGGCCACACCCATCTCCTCCCTGTAAAGGCATAGTATCAATTTTCTTACTTCTTCGTAGGGGCTATGTGTGTTTTTCTTCTAGCCAGGTTTTCCCTACGTAGCCAAGGATTATATATATATATATATATATATATAAAATCTACGAAAACATATAGTTTAGTTTAGTTTAGTTTAGTTTAGTTGATTTGATTTGTATACCGCCCTACTCCCGAAGGACTCAGGGCGGTGAACAGCCAAGCAATAAAATACATAAATACACAAAATTTAAAAACCAGATAAAATCAAATTAAATCATTTTGGCCCGGACAGATTAAAACACCCCAATAATTTAAAAACAGATTAAAATTTACATATTAAAAGAGGGAGGAGATTAGGCCAAGCCTGCTTGATGGAATAAAAAGGTCTTCACAGCGCGGCGGAAGATGCGCAGATCCGGGATCCTCCGTATCTCTGGGGGGAGCTCATTCCAGACGGTAGGTGCCCCCACAGAGAAGGCTCTCCCCCTAGGGGCCGCCAGCCGACACTGTTTGGCTGACGGCACCCAGAGGAGTCCCTCTCTATGAGAGCGTACTGGCCGGTGGGAGGCTATTGGTGGTAGTAGGCGGTCCCGTAAATAACCAGGTCCTAAGCCATGGAGCGCTTTAAAGGTGGTAACCAAAACCTTGAAGCGCACCCGGAAGACCACCGGGAGCCAGTGCAGCTCGCACAGGAGAGGTGTCACATGGGAGCGCCATGACACTCCCATTACCACCCGCACGGCTGCACTCTGCGCCAGTTGGAGCCTCCGGGTGCTCCTCAAGGGGAGCCCCATGTAGAGAGCATTACAATAGTCCAGGCAGGAGGTGACGAGGGCATGAGTGACCGTGCGTAACGAGTCCCGATCCAGAAAGGGATGCAACTGGCGAATCAGGCGAACCTGATAAAAAATCCTCCCGGTCACGGCCGTCAGGGCGTATATATATTTTATATATATATAAAATTTATGAAAACAAACATATGTATGTATGTATGTATGTATGTATGTATGTATGTCTTTGGTTATTCGGGTTTTCTCCTGCGTAACATTGGAAGTGTCTTGGCAACATTTCGACGAAGTCTCATTCGTCATCTTCAGGCTGGTGTTTTCGGCTTCGTGCTTCTAGAGCAATGTGTGATCGCAGCTGTTTCTTCCTTTTAACTGCTAGTGGGGGTGTGAACTGATTGGGTGGGAGCTTGGCTGTGTTCTGATTGGTTGGGGGCTTGGCTGTGCTCTGATTGGATGGGGGCTTGGCTGTGCTCTGATTGGATTGGGGTGTGTTCTGTTTGGGTGGGGGCTTGGTTGTGCTCGGGTTAGTCTGAGTTGCCCCCACCCAAACAGAATACATCCCCATCCAATCAGAGCACAGCCAAGCCCCCAACCAATCAGAACACATCTCCACCCAATCAGAACACAGCCAAGCTCCCACCCAATCAGTTCACACCCCCACTAGCAGTTAAAAGGAAGAAACAGCTGCGATCACACATTGCTCCTAGAAGCATGGAGCCGAAAACACCATCCTGAAGATGACGAATGAGACTTCGTCGAAACGTCGCCAAGACACTTCCAATTTTACGCAAGAGAAAACCCGAATAACCAAAGACCTACAT
Organism: Pituophis catenifer annectens; assembly: GCF_029215685.1. Taxonomy (NCBI): domain Eukaryota; kingdom Metazoa; phylum Chordata; class Lepidosauria; order Squamata; family Colubridae; genus Pituophis; species Pituophis catenifer. The sequence goes on from NW_027256881.1 coordinate 172,291,159, forward strand.
ACAAACACCCACGAAAACCTCAGAAAACACACACACACACACACACACACACACACACACACATACATATTAGCAATAGCACTTAGATTTATATACCGCTTCACAGTGCTTTACAACCCTCTCTAAGCGGTTTACAGAGTCAGCATATTGCCTCCAACAATCTGGGTCCTCATTTTACCCACCTTGGAAGGATGGAAGACTGAGTCAACCTTGAGCCAAACTGCTGGCAGCTGGCGATCAGCAGAAGTAGCCTGCAGTTACTGCACTCTAACCACTGCACCACCGTGGCTCATGCAATTGTTTTGGCCAGAGAAAAGAATAGGTTCACAATACCTTATAACTGGGATAAAAAGATACTGCTTATTCTGCTCTCTGTTGAAGATATACAAAGCCAATGATTTGATGTTATTAAATCTTGCATTCCTTTGCATATTTTCATTTACAGGGATCTGTAATTGTTCTGTGGAAAGAAGAAAATATACTTAGGTTCCTAGGCCTCAAATTGTTAGGGCATTCCAGGTAAGAATCAACACTTTGCATAATTTTTGGGAAGGAAGCTCCAGCTAAATCAGACAAAAATTCATTGGAGTAATGTATTTCAGACTTGGGGCAAAGCATATGAGTTAAGAAAGCTGAAAGGCTTTTTAAAGACTTTTTAAAGAACTTTTGTTTTGAGCTAAGTTATTTATTAGAATACTCTTTTTTCCTTAATCTCCTTGGAAGAACATTTTAAAAAATCAGAGGTTATTTCTTTTTCTCTATTTCTCTTCTTCCCACTCTATAGAGAAAAATGCTCATAATCTCAGTTGCAGCACTAGTTTATTTTAATTATAAAGTAATATGTTTCCCGATGAATAATATTTATGATGTAAAACATTATTCATCAGTCACTATAATAAGAAACTACAGGACCCCAAAAGGGATACCAGTTCTATTGAGTGTCCTTGAGAGGGGTTGTTCATAACAGTGAGGACAATTGACCAGTGGAATAACTTGCCTTCAGAACCTTTCATCACTTGAGGTTTTTAAGTAAAGGCTGGACTAGAAGACCTCCAAGATCCCTTCCAGCTCTATTCTGATTGATTGATTGATTGATTGATTGATTGATTGATTGATTGATTGATGGTATTGTTCCCCTGTAGCTCAACTGAATATAAGCAAATACAAAAATTTGGATCAACTTGATAGTAATTGACTCCTTAAAGGAGGGATTTAATAGTGTCTATTAGAGTCTATTAGAATCACAGTCTTGCACCTTGCCAAGCAGCTACAATTAGTTTTGCTCTGCTAAAGCACTACGCTCACATAGAAGTGGTTCCCATTTTCAAATAGCTTTGGAACCAAGTTTATGAGATTTTGAAACACTGTCTTTCTAGAAATTTAGCTGAATGGAAAACTGCTTTAAAAGTCTCATTTCAACCAGGCCAAACTAGATAGAAGTGATGACTATTTATTTTATTTATTTATTTTATTAAATTTCTATATCGCCCTTCTCCCGAAGGACTCAGGGCGGTGAACAGCCACAAGATAAAACACATAAATACAAAAATTTAAAATAAATTAAAATGAATTAAATAATTTGGCTGAACAAATTTAAAATACCCCATAATTTAAAAACAAATTAAAATTTACATTTAAAAAGGGGAGAAGATTTAGGCCAGGCCAGCTTGATGAAATAAAAAAGTCTTAAGTGCGGGACGGAAGGTGCGTAGATCCGGGATCCTCCGTATCTCCGGGGGGAGCTCGTTCCAGATCGTAGGTGCCCCCACAGAGAAGGCTCTCCCCCTAGGGGCCGCCAGTCAACATTGTTTGGCCGACGGCACCCGGAGGAGCCCCTTTCTATGGGAGCGTACTGGCCGGTGGGAGGCTATTGGTGGTAGCAGGCGGTCCCGTAGATAACCAGGTCCTAAGCCATGGAGCGCTTTAAAGGTGATAACCAGAACCTTGAAGCACACTCGGAAGACCACCGGGAACCAGTGCAGCTCGCGCAGGAGAGGTGTTACATGGGAACTCCACATCACTCCCATAACCACCCGCGCAGCCGCACTCTGCGCCAGTTGGAGCCTCCGAGTGCACCTCAAGGGGAGCCCCATGTAGAGAGCGTTACAATAGTCCAGACGAGGTGACGCGGGCATGAGTGACTGTGTGTAGAGAGTCCCGATCTAGAAAGGGATGCAACTGGCGGATCAGGCGAACCTGATGAAAAATCCTCCTGGTCACGGCCATCAAGTGCTCTTCTAAAGACAGCCGTGAATCCAGGAGGACGCCCAAGTTGCGAGCCCTTTCCATGGGGGCCAATGATTCGCCCCCAATAGTCAGCGATGGCACCAGCTGACTATATCGGGATGTCGGAAACCACAGCCACTCAGTCTTGGATGGGTTGAGCCTGAGCCTGTTTCTCCCCATCCAGATCCGTACGGCCTCCAGGCACTGGGACATCACTTCAAGGGCATCGTTGGGGTGGTCCGGGGTGGAGATGTACAGCTGGGTGTCGTCAGCATACTGATGGTACTTCACCCCGAAACCACGGATGATCTCGCCCAACGGCTTTACATAAATGTTGAACAAAAGGGGTGAGAGGACCGATCCCTGCGGCACCCCACATATGACAGGCCTCGGGGTTGACCTCTGCCCCCCTGTCAACACAGACTGCGACCGGTCAGAGAGAAAGGAGGAGAACCACCGTAGTACTGTGCCTCCCGCCCCCAACTCTTCCAACCAGTGCAGCATGATACCATGGTCGATGGTATCAAAAGCCGCTGAGAGATCTAACAGGACCAGGACAGAGGAGCAACCCCTGTCCCGAGTCCTCCAGAGATCATCAACCAACGCGACCAATGCCGTTTCCGTGCTGTACCCAGGCCTGAAACCCAACTGGAACGGATCCAGATACAATATGGGTAATACATGATTTAATTTGTGGTTCATAGAGGAGGACCCTCAATTCTGCAAAAGCAATGTATGGAGGAACCCAAAATCATTCATTCTAGCTTAAATAAAAAGGACCAACTGGAATATATATTCAAATAATAAAGTATTTTGGATAGAGCCCTTCACAGATTTGAATGATGAATGATGGTATAGTTAGAATTTTGTGAGCATATCACAGCTACTTTCACACAATAGCCATCAAGGAGTCAGAGGTCTACAGCCAATTTCAGAAACTTGCCTTCTGCCCCTTACTATGACCTGCCACTCCAGCTCACTATCATGTTTGTTTTTCAAATGATGAACAGATGAACAGGTCACATTTGCCAGGAAAGTACTTAGCTGCAACCACCCACCATTTTTATTTTCAAAAATCCAATTATGTGTTTGTGTCTGTGGGGGAGAATAGAGGCATGTTTTGTGAATAAATACTATTCTAAAAATGTCTTGCAACATTTTAGCTTACCATTTTCTAATTAAAATGAAAACCTAATAGGCATAAAATCTTTGCAGAAATCAGGCATTTATATACTCCTGTTTCAGAGTCCCACCTGCAGCAGGTTTTATACTCATAAACAGCCTATTTATTAATATTTATTATTATTATTATTATTATTTATTATTTATTTATTAAGCATATTGTATGATTACACTAATAAAGTCTGGGAATAAATATTTGGCCATCACTGTCCAAACAAAGAATACTTCCAGTATAATACACTGGGGCAATGATGCCTAACCTTTTCTGGATCAAGTGCCCAAAGCGCGCCCGAACCCCCAAAATGCAATGTGCACATGCCCCCCGCATGCAGAGACCCGAAGACCAGTTGACTGGTGAGAGGCGTGTGCGCATGTGCAGCTGAGCTGAACTGGGGCGACGGCTCGTGTGCCCACAGAGAGGGAGCTGCGTGCCACCTCTGGCACATGTGCCATAGGTTCGCCATCACGGCACTGGGGAGTGAAGAAGATAAACAGTGATGGATCACCTACAGTATTTCCCCTAGAGTCCCCCACCATTCAATGAAATTATTTCTGACACTTCCAGAAAGCATACTGTGAATGCTACTAAACATAGCAAAACTATGGCAGATAAATTTTCTGTTTGGCCAAAGAAATGTTCTCTCCACTGTGGACAGTTTGCCATTTAATTCTGCTTTCCAAGGTCATCCCATGTTGTTCATCAGATCCTACTTTCCTACAATAACAACTTATGTTGAGCTTGTAAACCCCATGTAACTTTTTTGAGGGGGTATAATCTGTAACCTTGGGAGGGTCTTGCGGCTCTTCACATTCTTTTGATGAAGGTCGAGGGATCACTGTAATTGTGCATACTAATATAATGCATTGGTTGCCACTATATCCAAATGTTTTGGTTCTTTACTTAAGTGAGGGTTTTCCCCACAGATGTGAAATTGAAAAGAGAACCCTACAGGTGTAGTGCAAAGAAGAACACAGGACACATTTGCTGGATAATATTTTATATTTAACAAAATATTTTTAATAATATATTTTTCAAATATTGTTTTCTAGAGTCTTTTTACAGTAGCGTGTTTTGTTTTCACTAGTTTTCAGGCACACTATTGTTTAGAAGTGTAAAAAATCTGACAGGTATTCTCTTTATGAAGAACACAGTTCCCCCTATTTCATTAGCAGTTGAAGTACTGCTAATTAAACTGATGTCCAAGTAAGTAGGGTACAGCACAGCTTTATTTAAAACAGGTAGATCAAATTATATCAACATAATGATCTGGCCCTATGCTATTTCATGTATATGTATGTACAATTTTCTGGAGCCTCATTCTGCACAGGATTGACCTCTATGTAATGGTAGGTACAATTTTCAGATGCACATGCTTGGGGAACTTTTTGAGCTCCAGAACTTGTGGTAAGCAATGTTTATTAAGTCCTTCTGGTATTCTAGCAAGCTCCAATCAGTGACCAATGGTTTAGGAGGATAGGAATTTGTAGTCCAGAATACCGAAAGGACTGTACCTAGAAGAAGCAGTGCAAAATGTCAATCAGCTTCTCCATCTATTCTAACAGGATAATTGTTGAATTTTCCTTGTGCCTGTCCATCTAGAGTATGATCTGAAGGCTCATGCTAGAGTGTCTGTAGTGGAACTAAGCAGATAGTGTCTGTCAGTAACTGAATGTGAGAACACTTGAGGCCACCTTCATTTCCATGCCAGGGAAGCATAATGTGAAAGAAAAATATAAATTATGTCAGAATGATCAGTATACTTGACCAACATTTGTAAATTGCAACATACCTTTTTGATTAGTTGAAACTACGCTCTCTATGCTTGAGAGTCAGTCATGAGTCAATTTTTCTATCAAGCAAGACATTTATGTACAGACATGACATAGCTATTATTCATAGCAGTTTGAACAACACAGTCTAGCCGTTACTTGTAGTGTAAAAGAACTGGAAATGAGGAATAATACAGAGCTTTCTTACTAGCTCATTACACCTACCAAACTGATCCAGGGAACATGGAAAAAAGAGAATAACCTTTCATTAATTAATGAACTCTAAATGTAGGGAAAATATTAGCATTTTTGGCTTTCATGTGCCACAGAAATGATATAAGACATAAAAGCAAGTGAGATTATCTATGTTTTCCAAATGCAATGAATGATCCCCTTAAAATTCAATACATACAAAATAAACAAACAAGTAAATAAATAATGCAGCACAACTTCTTTAGACAAATCCATTCAGGTGGGATTAGAATGGTAAAAAGCTTTCCCATATTAAGCAAAACTTGCAATATATAAGATATGATAAAAAGGATAGAAGTCAATCTGATTGACATGCTATTGACATGGGATTTTTTGTTTACTTCATAAAGCATTTAATCAGTGTTGTTTATACTAGCATTCAGACCTGGTGCACTTACCACAGGACTTTTTTAAAAAATAAGACTGATAGTTTTTTAAATTGTTCAGACTGGTTTGTGGAGTAACGGGGAAAAAAACCCAGGGTTGTGCAGGGCTTCAGATTTGAAGTGGAAAAAGTGCTTTGGTGCACACAGAGACGGTCTTGTAAAACCTGTTGACATCTCTTTCAAGCAGCTGCATCATTTCACAGGATCACTTTACTGTGAAAAAGATAAGTAGATCCCAGAAGTTGATAGAAAGGTCTAGATCAGGGGTGTCAAACTCGCATCGTCATGTCATCACATGATGTATCACAACCCCCCCTTTTCTAAAACGGGGGTGGGCATCGCCAGTGCATGACACATCCGGCTTGCGGGCCATGAATTTGACACCCCTGGTCTGGAGAAGAATTTGGAAAAAGGTGCAGCTGATGGGCCATCCAAAACCAAAGAGCCTTTAGAGCCTTTTCCTCTAATAGGAGAAATGTCAAAACTGTATGAGTTCCATTCCTCTGAGAACGGGAGCTTGATGGCAAAATCAGAGCTGATTTATCAATATTAGGAGGGCCAAGGAAGGCCAAGGAAGCAAGAAAAGAATGGAATGACGAGAATGGCCAAAGATAGTGCTCGTTATTAAGTTCCTTAATAATTTCTGACTAATACAAATAGATAGATCCCAAATCTTGTGAAGCAAGAATACCATTCAAGGATCAGTTCTGTTCAGTGGTGTCAAATTCTCAAAGACTGGACAAGATTTTTCAAAAGTGTTTTGCCATTGCCTCTTAGGGCTGAAAGAAAGGGACTGTACCAAATCACCCAGTGCCTATGGTGGGACTAGAATGTACGGTCTCCTGCTTTCTAGCCTGATGCCTTAATCACTACATTTACATTTGTGGTATTGTAAAAAAGAGCCTCCTGCATAAGTGAGAACACTCCTTTCCAAAGAGTGTTATATCTCTCAAACTGGGGTTCTAGCAAAGCTCCAAAGTAGATACTCTAACTCTGGCCGAAGCCTTCATGAAGCTCTACAAATGAGCTTTTGACATGCAGAAAGACGAATAAATAAAAAACAAATGCTCCTTTCCAAATTATACGGTTGCAACTTTGAATCACTTTGTAAAAAAAAAAGATGGTATTATAAAGTGCCCTTTAAAGCAGCTTATCTTAAAGCAGCTTACATCCAAGACAAAGACTTTTTGTTAATAAAGATCTTATCTGCTGGTGATAGCTTCCAACATGTTCTTCTGTACAAAGTTTATTTTGCGTGAATTCAGACTTCTCGACCCCAATAAATTCTCTCTACTTCTAGTATGCTTGTCTTTTGATGGATCTTAGCCAATTATTTTTTCTCTTTTCTCCCAAAGATTCTGGAATTTGTCAATAAAACATAGGCTGCAATACTTTTTAGCTCTACTTAGCATTGTCATGGTTTTCAAAAGCCCAGGTATGTCATTTATTTCTTATTCAAAGATCTGCTTTACCTTATTTGTATTTAGGAGGAAGCAAAAACAGAAAACGAATCTGTCATGCAATGGGAAAGTGAGGATATGTCTGAAAAATTATATCTGAATAATTTACTAATCTGCATTCATGAATTCTTGAACACAGCTGCCAACCATTGTTCAAATTTATTTATTAAAGAATAGTTGTCTGATATGATGTTAGATGAACAGAGCAAGTGCAGATCCCTCTTGTGTCAGAGTATTGTTGCTTTGGGGCTTTCTATTAGTTTGAGAAGAAGCCAAATCAGCTTGTTCATATCATAGGGCAACACTCTATCTCAGTGCTTCTACGTATATCAAGGGCATTAAAACATAGAAAAAAGCTTATGGATGAGAATCCACAATGCTTGAGGTAACATGCTACTCAAAACTTACATGGCATTTGGTGTTTACTTTTATTTCATACAGCCTTATGGCCAAATTATGTAAAAAAATGAGGGAGCCACAACTGGACTTTCCACATTATTAAAAACAAATGGCGACTATGGGGATGAGAATAAATCAAAACCAAAGGAGATGATCACAATTCAAATTCGCCATTGCCACAATTTATTTTAATGGCTAAAATGTGGAAGTTCAAGCTTAATTTTCACCCATTACTGCTTTCATAATTAAGTAGCTATTAATTTCACCTTTTATACTTTTGTTCATAGGGTATATTGTCTTGCTTTATTGTCCAATTCTACTCATATGCTTATCTGCATTTTATGTGTGCAGCATAACCTTTTAACACAAAAGTAATTTTAAGTCATATAGATGGAGCGTGGATTTAAAAAAGACGGGGGAGGGACATTGGGGGTATTATGTTGTGTTTGGTATGTTAGTCTGCATTTCTGGTGAAACAATATGCTAAAACATATTTCTGTTCCATAGTTAACATCCTTGCTTACATCTTTTCTAGGGACTTTGCAGGTTGCACAAACAGGATGTGTGACTTATTTTGCCTACCCATAAAATGGTTGATTATAGGTGCAAATTTTCATTACATAATACATATTTCTGGGACTTTGGTGTTTCAGTTGTTTTCCAGTTAACACAATTTTCTCTCCATGGAACATATTTATACTAATGTCTAAAAGGATTGTATAGGAAATGATCTCAATCTCTTCCAATAAATTGCAAAATTTAAAACAGATTTCGAACATGATATTTCTTTCATGAGATATTTTACCTAAGAAGAAATGGAACAATGGACAAAAAGTTGTCCCTATTAATTTAGCCCCAAATATATGCACTTGTAAGCTCAAGCAAGAAGGATTTCTTCACTGGAGTTAGAAATGAACACTGAAAAGAAAAATGAAAAACACAAATTTAATTCAGGAAACTTGCAGAGTTAATTTTCTTTGGGCTCTTGAGCCCAAAAAATGGGATTACATTGTATCTTGATTTCCAGATATCCTGATCAAATAAATATTTTGTGTGATTCCCCTACCCCGTCCAATTTATAGGAATGTTATTCAACATTAAATGTTTTAAAATATATTTGTGCTGATAATTAACACTTGGATAGTCATGAATTGCAACTCTATGTCAGATGATTTCTTCCAGTAGAGATATATATATTATCTCTTAAGAACCAGTTGATTTCTACATTCATGCTGAGATTATTCAAAGATGGAGAGAGAGCAAAGAGGGCAGTAATTGTCACTGAAATTAACCTGAATAGGCATATTTAGTCTGATAGGTTAGGGAAAGGTCTAGGAAGCTGCAGTTTCTTTCCTCCTTGCCTAGAACCAAAGAGGTGGGGAAAATAATAATGCAACAGACTGATACTGGTATATGTTGTTGAGTGATGATCTTAAGAGTTTGATTTTCTTAGGTTGTATAATCTCTTTCATGAGTATTGACTGCTTACACTGGTTGGCTTTAGCTTGTTTTCTATCGAAATTAGAACATACATTTTTCTTTTCAATTATCCCCATATGGTGGAGAAAACATAAACCATCACCAGAAGAAGCTCTGTAGAACATTCCATTCCTAAGCTAATTTACCAACCTGTGTTGCTTGCTATAATGTCAAGCTACATAGATTTTTTTTCAGAGAGGAAAAGAGAGGAAGAGAACAAGCTCACATGTAAAATTGTCTTATTTAACCCTAAAATATTTTGCTGGTGACCCAACTGCAGCTGTCAGATCCAGCTTGAGAAGCTGTCACAATGGGTGTGCAAACATCATTGCTGGGAGCTTTGCCCTATGCAGTCGGCTTGCCTTGGCATTCACGTTTGGAGCACTGGGCAGGTTTCCACCAGTCCCCGTGATGGCAGTGACAGATGTTACACTCATCCACTTTGACTTCGATGCCAGCCGGAATGATGGTGGTTCCTGCAAAGCAGTTTGGACCTGCAAATGTATATACATAAGTAGATTAAACGGTTAACCAGATTGGAGAACATGGGCTTGATTACATTGGGCATAGTTGATCCAAAATTAACATTTTTAATTCCATTACAGCCATCAGAAAGACTGAAACCCAGATTTAAAACTGCTTTACTTATAATGTTATTGTCCATGAACTTTATGCTCTTTTACTGAAAATAGAAATACTCTCAGTTAAATACTGTATTCTTGATGCAACATACAGAGAAAAATAATAATTTTATTCCATGTACAAAGACTAATATCTTAATAAAAATGGGAAAAACAGAAAAATCAACATATGACATTTTGAAATATTTTCAAAGCTGTTTCAGACCTATAGATGATTCAAACAGCAATCCTTTTTCATCCTCCGTTTTGGTATTCTCAGTACCTAGCAGACACTGACCTAAGTATCTTAATACCCAGAGTATTGATGGGCTTTGGTGAGCTTTTAGTTATTTGAATATCTTTTTTCCCCTGTCTATTTTTATGTTTGCAGTGGAAAACACAAATATATTTATTGCATATAGGGAGAAGGAAAGATGGCAGAAGAGGTAGCATCTGTTGTAAGGAGCTCCCTCTGAAGCCTTTCTTGTTTCAATTTTTTAACAAGCTCTTTTATTTTATCCCATTTTACTCTATACTTTTAATGTGGGAAAGTAACAAATAAAATGGTAAATAAAGTAATAAATAAAGTAAAAGCGGGTCCAACTAGATGATCACCGAAGGGCCCTCTTTGTTCTTAATATAGTAAAAGAGAAAATGCTTGCAATTGTATCCAACACGTAGGCAAACACATTCCTTTCAAGTAGGATTTCTACATCAAGGCCCCTCGGTTGTCACAGATAAAGACAGTCTGGTGATTTACATTTTTAAGGTCAGAGAGAGAAGATGACCATATTATTGTTTCAACAAGAGATAATTTGAATCTATGCTTCAGTAACTTCTAAGAAGAATTATAACTGTTTGGCAAAGATAGTAATTAAGATATGTCATTTTGTGTAACAAATGTTTTGTGAAAATAAGAAAATGCTGACTTCACAGAATCCTTTGTTTAAAACTGTATAAAGACTTTGAGATGAAAATCATATTTTGTTCAGACCTCTTTGGTAGCGATACCAGGTTTGATCCTTTATTGCAATAAATAAATAAACTGATTCTGTCTGCCCTGAAGGGATGGTTCTGAATCCTTTCTTCCACAACAATTTCATCTCCTTTACTCTCCTGCTGGAGACTGGCAATTTTATTATTTTTACTAGAGACTGTATTTTTATCATTTCTGCCACGAGGAAAAGGAAGAACAGGCAGCTGGATTAGTCTCCACTTTACCCCTTCATTGCTTGATAAAACATCACTCCACATAGAAAATGCAAGTAATAGAAATAAAAGTGGTTTTATTGTTCCTCTTCCAGACATGAGGAAGCAAATTGTAGCCAAAATCCTGTTGAATTACAAACTGAGGACAATCTTGGAGCTGAACTGAGTTATAAGAAGTGGCCACCAGCTCAATACTTTTAACCAGAGATAAGCTCCCCCTCTGAGCATTGATAATATTCTAAATTGCCAACCAGCAAAATCACCCCATCCAAATTGTCACCACCTCCCTCAAAATTCTCTGGAGCTCATGCAACAGCAAGGCTGTGGCGAAGGTGGACAAGTGTCAAACCAACGTGTCTTTTTTTTGACCCTGAAAGAATTTTGGAGAATATCACTTTAGTGGAATGACTGAAAACTCCTGGGCTTCAACACAAAATTCTAATTCCTTTGAACCATTCCCACTAATTTTAAGTGCAAAGGTTCCAACCAGCTACTGACTTGGAACATGGTTGGCTGGAAGAATAGAGCAACAGATGGGGACCTGATGGAGATTCTCTCCAATTTTGACTTTATAGCACTCCAAGTGAAGTGGTTCGGGAATAACGAGAGGCACAAGCAGGCTAGTGACAATAGCTCTTTAATATATAGTGAGACTTCAGCAAAAACTCAGAGGCTGCAGCCCTCCTTATATACAATCCTGGAGGGACTGTCAGCCAATCAGAAACTCAGGCAGGTTTGAAACTCCCGCTGAAAAGTATCAATACATAACACCCCTCCCTTCCCAGAAGGCACTAACACTCAAATATTTACATAAGTACACACAAAATCTCGCAGGTGCCCTGGCCGAGTTCTCATCCTAGTTGACCTGCGCAGTTCAGTGTTTGGTGGGGCGTCGAGCTGGTCAGAGGGACTTTCTGTCTCTCCCGGCTCCGCCAATGGAACCTCCTGGATTTTGTCTGGGGCGTGATTATCCCCGGTTGGGAGTGGCGACTCGCTGGGGCAGCGCTGGAACCAGGGCTTGTCAGCTAAATATTCTCTCGAACCCGGGCTTGAGTTAGCTGTTTTGGGAAAGTTATTGTAGTTAGGTTCGGAGATGTCTAAATTGATGTTTGCTTCGCCGACTGTTCTTTTTCTAAGTTGGTCTATGTGGCGTTTCCAGAGTCTGTCCACCCCTACGTCTACCGTGTATGATTTTGGGCCCGTTATGCCCACTATGGTTCCTGCAACCCATAGAGGTCCGCTAGCATAATTGCGAGCGAACACCGGGGACCCCACCTGGAACTGTCTTAGTCCGGTGGTCTCTCCCTTGAAATTCTCGTGTGTGTAATTGGGGTGAAGCCTGTCTAATACGCACCGAAGCTTCCTGCCCATGAGGAGTTCGGCTGGGCTTCTCCCCGTGGCCGTGCATGGTGTGGCATGCTGGACGGCTAGAAATTGGTCTATCCTGGCCTGCCAGTCCCCATTATCTAGCCTGGACAATGCTTCTTTGGCCGTTCTTACGAAACGTTCAGCCAAGCCATTAGAAGCCGGATGGAACGGGGCCGATAGGGCATGGCGGATGCCCAGCCCAGCCAGGTAGCCCTCAAACAGGGTCGCTGTGAATTGAGGGCCATTGTCAGATACCAGAGTATCCGGTAGGCCTTGTGTGGCAAATAGTTTGCGAAGGACTTTGATGACTGCCTCGGCTATGGTAGAGGGCATTAGTATTATTTCAAGCCATTTCGAAAAGGCATCGACTACCATTAAAAATGTTTGCCCATGGAAGGGGCCGGCAAAGTCAATATGGATCCTCCCCCATGGTCCTTTTGGTTTCTCCCACTCTTGGATGGGCGCTATTGGGGGATCGGGCCGAGACTCCTGACAGGGTCTGCACTTCCCCACCCACTCAGATATGACTTGGTCCATGTTGGGCCACCAGACATAACTGCAGGCTAAACTTTTCATTCGGACAATCCCTGGATGCCCTTCGTGCAGTAACTCCAAGACCCTCGTTCTCAGTCTCGTTGGTATTACCACCCTATCACCCCATAACAAACAACCCCCTTGCATAAACAATTCGTTACGTTTGTTAACATAGCCCTGGTACTCCCCACTGACCGCCTTGACCAGCCACCCCTTAAGGACCCAACCCATTACAGTACGAATTACAGGGTCCCTAGCAGAGGCTTTCGCCACCTCGCAAGAGGAGATAGGTCCCAAAGTCATGGTGTCGATCAGTAGAACGGGGGTCTCCGGCATGGGGTTGACCAGTAAGTCGGGGAGGGGGCAGCGGCTGAGGGCATCCGCATGGCCCAAGGTCCGTCCGGGTCGATGGACAAGCTGATATGAATAGGCCGACAGGAAAATGGCCCACCTGGTCAACCATGGGGACAGGGCGGCAGGGGTGGACTTGTCACTGGCCAAGAGTCCAAGCAGGGGCCGGTGGTCAGTCACAAGTTCGAATTGGCGGCCATAGAGATATTCATGGAATTTTTTAACCCCCGCAATTTCAGCCAGAGCCTCTCTGTCCAACTGACTATAGTTCCGTTCTGTGCTTGACAGGGTGCGAGAGTAAAATGCAATAGGTGCCTCTAGGCCGTTTGGTAGTCTATGGCCTAGGACGGCACCAACTCCTACGGGGGAGGCGTCACAAACCAATACAAGTGGTAGCGCCGCGTTGTATTGTATTAAGAAGCTATCTTCGGATAGAAGTCTCTTTACAGCCTCGAAAGCGGCTGCTTGGGCTTTTCCCCAAACCCAAGGTACATTTTTACCTAAAAGTTTGTGTAAGGGATCTGCAACTGTGGCCTTGTCCTTCAAAAACATTGAATAAAAATTGAGCAGTCCAAGGAAGGCTTGGAGCTCCGCTTTGGTTTTGGGGGCTGGTGCGTTTTTGATTGCTCTCACTTTACTTTCGGTGGGGTGGATGCCTGTGCCATCCACCCTGTACCCTAAAAATTCGACGGAGGGGACAGCGATCATGCATTTATTTTTCTTTAATTTAAGTCCCGCTTCCCTAAATCTGGATAGGACATTCCTCACTCTGTCCCCTAGTTGACGTTCATCCTGAGCGCTGATTAAAACGTCGTCAAAATAGGGCACCACCCCCGGGAGCCCTTGCAAGAGGCGCTCCATGGTTCTTTGAAAAAGGCTGGGTGCGACGCTCACCCCAAACTGGAGCCTGGTGCATTTGAATGCACCCCTATGGGTTACTATTGTTTGCGCCTCTGACGTGGCGTCGTCGACTGGTAATTGTTGGTAGGCCTGAGCTAGGTCTAATTTCGCAAAAATTTTGCCGGGCCCCAGGGAGTGTAATAGATGATGCACGATCGGCACCGGATAGGCGCTCGGCTGCAAAGCCTTGTTGATCGTGCACTTGTAGTCGGCGCAAATTCTGATTGAGCCGTCAGATTTAACTGGGGTCACTATGGGGGTCTCCCATTTCGCGGGGTCAACGGGGACCAACACTCCTTGTTTAATTAATTTGTCCAGTTCCGCATCAATCTTTGGTTTTAATGCGAAAGGCACCCATCTGGCTTTAAGTCTTTTTTTTTTTTTAATTTGATTTATATGCCGCCCTTCTCCAGAGACTCAGGGCGGCTTACAGTGCTTTAAGCAATAGCCTTCATACTTTTGTATATTTTATACAAAGTCAGCTTATTGCCCCCACAAACTGGGTCCTCATTTTACCTACCTTAGAAAGGATGGAAGGCTGAGTCAACCTTGAGCCTGGCAAGATTCGAACTTACTTTAATTGCAGACAGCTGGTGTTAAATTACAGTGCCTTTGTCTGCAGAGCTATCCAGGCTCTGGGCTACATTGGGGTCTAGGTTTAGGGAGATAGGGGTCCCCACATACTTGCCCAACGTGTCCCTGAAGACGTCTTGGAACTCGTTCAGGAGGCTGTCCTTCAGTGACGGTTCGGACATTCGGTGGACGCCGGTGAAGCCCATGCCAAGGGCTCGGAACCACCCCATGCCTAGAAGACTGGGTAGCTGCTTTGACACGATGGTCAGCGGCAGGTCTTTTTCGTAGTCTCCATAGGTGACTCGGAACGTGCCCACGCCTTCGAGGGGGACCCAGTTCCCCTGTTAGTCTAGGATGCGTAGTCTTTGCTTGGATAGCTGGTCCTTCCGGAACGACGGCAGGAGGGTCTTCAGGGTTGCCCACGACATTATGGAGAGAGCTGATCGGTGTCGATCTCCATCGAGCATGGCTTGCCGTTGATTTCGACCACCGTGCTGACTTTGTCCTCGATTGCCGTGCTGGCCTGGTCTATGTGTACGCTGCGGCCATCTCGCGGTTCAAATTCACGCCGTTTCTTCGCGCCGCCTTCTCTCATTGGATGCTTCTGACGCGTTGATTCTGGTTGGCTACGGCGCTCACGTGGTTGGTGTTTTCTGGGCAGAATGGCTCTACAGACTCGCGCCAAGTGTCCTTTTTTCTCGCAACGCCTGCAAATAGCCTCTCTGTATTTGCAGGACAGTCTATCATGGTGCCCGCCACAGCTGGGGCAGTTTCGCCGAGGGCTGCCTGCGTCTTTTCTGTGGTGCTCTGTTCGGAAGACGTCCTCATCAGACTCGGACTCCGAGCTGGATCCGGCGTCTTCCCTGTGCACTGGTGTGGACTTGGGGCTGTCTTTGCTGGTCAGCGGACGCTGCAGCGTTTCTGCGGCTTTTGTTGAAGCTTCATGAGCCCTGGCCTCATCTAGGGCTCCAGCAAGCGTTAAATCAGGCTTGGCGAGTAGACGCCTTTGTAGCCTTATGTCTCGAACCCCACAGATTAGTTGCTCAAGCAACGCATCGTCCAAGTCCCTATAGTCGCAGTGTGTTGCGGCTTTTCGCAGGCTCGCCATGTACGCGCTGACCGGTTCTCCCTCTCGTTGTACGCGCTGTCTGAGTTGGTATCATTGCACGAACTTGGAGGGCACGGGGGTGTAGTGAGCCCGGAGAGTTGCCATCAGGGTGTCCCAGGAAACAGTCTGGACCAGCGTTGGCTCACAAAGTGACTCCGCCATCTCAAACACATCCGGTCCGCAGTGGCTTAGGAAGAGGGCTCTCTTCCGATTAGCGGAGAGCCCTTGCATGTCGCTGGCTTCGAGCGAGCATTCAAACCTCGTTAGGTACGAGACCCATTTTTCGCGGGTCGGATCAAAAGGCTTGGGCGGAACGTAGGCAAACATGTTCGGTATGCCTCCTGTAGTTCGCCTCGTCGCCTAGCTGAAGCTCGTGGTCTCACTGGGTCACCTCTTGTGGCCTCAATCCCACCTTCGTCGCCAATGAAGTGGTTCGGGAATAACGAGAGGCACAAGCAGGCTAGTGACAACAGCTCTTTAATATATAGTGAGACTTCAGCAAAAACTCAGAGGCTGCAGCCCTCCTTATATACAATCCTGGAGGGACTGTCAGCCAATCAGAAACTCAGGCAGGTTTGAAACTCCCGCTGAAAAGTATCAATACATAACACCAAGAGTCATGAATGAATGAATGAATGAATGAATGAATGAATGAATGAATGAATGAATGAATGAGCTGGAAGGGGCCTTGGAGGTCTTTTAGTCCAGCCCCCTGTTCTAGCAGACAAACACTATTTCAGATAAGTGACTGTCTAGACTCTTCTTAAAAACATCCAGTGATGAAGCATCCACAATTTCTGGAGCAAGTTGTTCCACCTGTTAATTGTCCTCACTGTTAGGAAGTTTATCCTTAATTCCAGATTGTTTCTCTCTTTGATTAGTTTCCAACCGTTGTTTCTTGTCCTGTCCTCTGGTGCTTTGGAGAATAATTTGACTCCCTCATCTTTGTGGCAGACCCTCAAGTACTGGAATACTGCTTTCATGTCACCCCTAATTCTTCTTTTCTTTAGATTAGTCAAAGCCAAATCCTGCAGACATTCTTCATGTTTTAGTCTCCAAGCCTTTAGTCATCTCAGTTGCTCTTCTCTGAACTTTTTCCAAAAGATGTAACTTTTACATCTTTTTTGTAGTATGGTAACCAAAATTGGTTGCAGTATTCCAGGTGTGGTCTTACTAGGGTTTTGTGAATAATACTTCATGTGATCTTGATTCTAAGCCTCTGTTTATACAACCCAAGATTGTATTAGCTTTTTTGGCTGCTGCTGCATACTGCTGGCTCATATTCAAGTGATCATCCACTAAGACTCCAAGATCCCTCTCACAGTTACTGTTGACTTGGTTGATTATAAATGAACAGAAGATTCGATTAGCAGGCTTCAGTTCCTGAACTATCCCTGCAAAAAAATGAAGACTAAATGGAGGCATCAAGAGGACTACTACCCTTGCCAAGGGCTGGCAAGAACAGGAACTCGAATTCTCCCATTTAGCTGTCAAATATTCTTATAAATTCTCTGTAATAGTTCTATTGAACATTTATCTTCCACTACACACATCTCCTCACTTTTCTTCTAATATTTTGGCAAATCTAGAAAAGACAGTGATAAACTCAAATCACTCTAAAACCACTGTAATTCTAACAGGAGACTTAAATGTCAGGGTGGGGGCTTCCTTCCAAGATTTTATTCAGTTGGGTGTTATTATTGAGGATTATCTAAGAAATGATCCCTCCTGGCTTGCTAGAGGCACCAAAAGAAACACCACAGATTCATAACTGGTCTCCTTGATTTGTAAATATAGCCTCCATATTTTAGGTGGTAAAGACCAGGTTTTATATATTATTTTACATACCATTCAGGAAACTCCACCAGTGCTTTAGATTGCATGTGTTACACAAACAAGACTGAGTGGTTTTCAGACATCCAAGCCCATGTGAGGGAGGATAATGACCATCATCACAGTCCATTTTTAAGACAGATCTGATACTAGGTTATACATACCCCATGATAAGAGGATATTAGTTAACCGAGAAGTGAGATACAATAGAAAGCTTAATTCAGTCAAGATTGGCATAAAGGCATTGCATATAGAGACCCAGACTTGGACAAAACTCAATTTCCTCCCTTTTTCCTTCAGGTATAATCTTGACACCACCACCATCCCCCAATATACAGATCTCATGTTGTTCACTGAGAAAAACTTCCCACTAGAAACCATCAGCAAATAAGTTCAAATTGATTTGATTCTGATCGTTTATGTAGAAGAAAGTTATTGAGGGCAGCAAATGTGCCAAGCCTTGGAACACCCTACTAGAAAAAATGTTAAAAATCAGGCATAACTACAAGAAACTCATAGCCTTTCAAAAAGCCTTCTATAGAGTTAAAACATTGTCAGATCTGGAAGTTTCAATGAAAGGGACAAATTAAATTTTCTTCTGGAATATGGTATCAGGTTTATGAAGGAACATAGATTTCAATTTGATATTCTTATTTCAGCCTCAATTTGAGAGGATTTTAATGCAAATCTATTTCCTCATCCTAACCAGGGCCCCTCACACAAACAGATGGCCATACTTTAGCTGTTTAAAATCTTCCCTCCTCACCGACTTTGTCAGATCCCTAAAAGTGATACTGCCATTCAATTGGGAGAAGGGGGAGACTTGGATTCGATTTACTAGCATTGCCTGTGTCAAAAGATATTTTACAACCTATATCCTGTTGCCAAAGCTCCCTAAGATCTCCTTAACATTGAGGAATGTTTATGACAGCCATGTGGGCTGTTTCACTTTAAAGATAACGAGGATAACGATGTGAATACACGTTTATCCGGTTCTCAGGGCAGTTGGTAAAGAAAACATCTTCACACTTGTGTATTGGCTAAAATCTGCATTCTGGATTAAGGAAGGGGTCTCTCCTGCTTTAATCCTACTTGTCTTGCCTATTCAGACGTTGCTTTGAATCCATTGCTGTCACTTCTGCTTAATAAAAGGTTCCTTTTGAAATACTATGTTTCTTTTTCTTTTTTAAATTTTTTTTAAATTTTTTATTAAGTTTGTAATTAAGGACAAAACACAAAACACAAAACGACACCCAGTGTATAATACAAAATAGGGAGAAGCGGAGGAATTTTTTCTTCATCTTCAGGTCTTCCAAAATTCTCTTTGCATTGGCACTGGCATTATTTCTTCCAAGTTCCCGATTGCGTAGTCCACAAATGATTTAGGTTTTTTATTAAATTTGGTTATTAAATGGTTGCCATATCCTCCAAAATATATTTTCTTTCAATAGTCCTTTTTTGAATTTTATATCACACGTTAACTTATCATTAAGAGCAATTTTCCAAACTTCTCTGAACCATTCATTTATTTTGTATTCAATATTCAATTTCCAGTATCTTGCAATCACAATTCGTCCCATAATGACCAATATCCTTACAAGCTCTTTCATCAATTGTTAACACCTTATCATTCAACTTTAATATGAGGATGGTATCTACTCCCAACTTTACCTTCTTTTTAATTATTTTACTAGATTCTTCTTCTATTCGTAACCAAAAATTCTTGACTTTACGACATCCATACCACATGTGTTCAT
The DNA here is from genome assembly GCF_029215685.1 of Pituophis catenifer annectens. Taxonomy (NCBI): domain Eukaryota; kingdom Metazoa; phylum Chordata; class Lepidosauria; order Squamata; family Colubridae; genus Pituophis; species Pituophis catenifer. Next base: position 172,310,566 of record NW_027256881.1, read on the forward strand.
ATGTCCCATTCTCCACTTTACATCTCCAACATAACTTACTAGCACTTTTATTCATTTTATATAATCTTATTGGGAACAGGTACCATTTCCAGATAACTTTATAACTATGCTCCTTTATTCTTATTGATAAGGTCCTCATTATTCTACTATTCCAATTCAAAATCCATTCCTGTTCTATAATATCTGTTTCTAAATCTTTTACCCAATTATCTTTCATCACCATTTGTAAATTACTATCCAAATTAATAATTTTATATACCTTATTAACCAATCCCTTAATTCCAATTTCTTCCATTCCTAATTGGGATACTATTTCTTCAAATTCCATTTTTAACCTTTCTACCCTCGTTCTGTCCTTATATTTCTTATTCCAATTATTAACCTGTATCTTCTCCCACCAATTCAATTTCCACTTTTCATATATTTCCTCTTTTTTAAAATCATCTCTTACCACATTTATCCATTCTTTTATTCCTTCCAGATTTTCCTCTTTTAACACCTGTTTCCTCTCCCTATTTAAATTTATGGGAAAATCCCCATCTTCCAAATTCCCCAATTGTAATCTGTCTGGAATCAATTTTCTGTCAAATTTACTCTAAGTTTTCAACAAACTATTTAACAAATCATTTCTAACTTTAATTTTTTCCGCTATATTCTCCATAAAATATATTCTTCTCCATTTTTCAATTTCTCCCAACTCCAATTTTCCCCATAATTCGTTCTGACCAACAATTATTTTAACTACAGTCCTCACTTGAAAGGATCTATAATAATTAATCAATTTAGGTATCCCAAGACCTCCTTCCTTTTGATTTTGATACCATAATTTTTTAACTATCCTAGCCGTTTTATCACCATTACAAAATTTGTCAATTTTCTTTTGATATAATTCCATATCCTTTTCAGAGATATATATTGGGAGCATTTCAAATAGGAAATTGAATTTCGGTAATAACATCATTTTACTTAATGCCACTCTCCCAAACCAAGAGAAATTTAATTTCTTATACTTTTTTTTTTTTTTAATTTTGATTTATATGCCGCCCTTCTCCGGAGACTCAGGGCGGCTTACAATATGCTAAGCAATAGCCTTCATCCTTTTGTATATTTATACAAAGTCAGCTTATTGCCCCCACAACTGGGTCCTCAATTTACCTACCTTAGAAAGGATGGAAGGCTGAGTCAACCTTGAGCCTGGCGAGATTCGAACCTGCAGTAATTGCAGGCAGCTGTTCTTAATAACAGGGTGCTTTAGACCACTGTACTACCAAGGCTCTTCTACGAAATACTTCCTGATTTTCTCATCAATTTCTCTTATCAGTCTGTCATAATTCAACTTTTTCATTTCATTCATCTTTGTTGATAATATTATTCCTAAATATCTTATATTTTCTTTAACTTTTATTCCAAATTGATTTTTAAATTTCTCTTTTCCTTTTTTTATATCCCAATTTAATAACATTTCTGATTTAGCCCAATTTATAGATAATCCAGTAAGCTCTTCAAATTCCTCTAAATGCATCTTAATCTTTTCAATATCTTTTTCTGGATTTTTCATTACAATCAGGGTGTCATCGGCATACAAATTAATTTTAACACCTTTATATCCAATAATATCTTCGTCTTCTTCTATTTTTACTGCTAAGATCTCCATAGCTAGTAAAAACAATACTGGGGATAGAGGACACCCTTGTCTTGTACCCGCTTCCAAAATTATCTCTTTTGTTAAGATCCCATTCACTTTTACTCTGGCAACCCCCTTTTGATATAATTTTGAAATAACTTGAGTAAATTTATCTCCAAATCCATAAGCCTTAATCAATTCTATAATCATTTCCCATTGAATTGAATCAAATGCTTTAAATATATCCAACGCTAATATTCCTATTCTATCCTTATTATACTCTGCAATATTTATAATATTCAAAACTCTCCTATGTCTGACATATATCTACCTTTCACAAAACCTACTTGATTACCATTTATATATTTGTCTATAAAGCTATTTAATCTATTCGCTAAAATAGCTGTAAATATTTTTGCATCCTGATTTATTAGGGAAATAGGTCTATACGATTCTACCAATTCTAAATCTTTTCCTGGTTTGGGAATCAAAGAAATCAGTGATCTATTCCAAGACGCTGGAATATCCACACCATGCAAAATTTTGTTATACAATTTTTCTAATTTTGGCACTATTATGTCTTTAAATTCCTTATAAAATTCTGCCGGCAACCCATCCTCACCTGGTGCCTTCCCCAATTTTAATTTTTGGATCGTTTCTATAATTTCTTGCTGGGTTATACTTCCCTCCATTTTTTCCTTATATTCCATTTCTATTTTTCTATGTTCATATTTTTTTCAAAAAGTCCTTCAATTTCTTACTATCTATTTCCTTTTTAGAGTAAAGTTTTTGAAAAAAATTTCTAACAATCTCACATTTATCTTTTTTCTTATTACATCTTTTACCTTTTTCATCTATTAATATTCCAATTTCTCTTCTACATTTCTTATCTTTAGCCATCCTTGCCAATAATTTAGAGTTCTTATTACCAAATTCAAAAAATTCTTTTTTCAAATACATTAAATTCTTTTTTACAACTTCAATATCTTCAATTACCTGCTTATCTTTTAATTGTCTCAATTCTTCCCCAATTTTTTTATTTTTAGTTCTTGAAACTAAATTCTAATTCTTGTATTCTTTTCCCTTCCATTTCCATTTTTTTTATAATCTTTATATTTTTTACATGACAATTTTATACTTTCACCCCGAAAAATCGCCTTCATTGTATCCCATACCACATTATAATTCACTTCATCATTATCATTCCATTTCCAATTTTCCTCCCAAATTTCAATCATTCTTTTTTTGTCTTCTTCATTTTTATACAATTTAGCATCACACCTCCAATTATTTTCTTTTTTCTCAGTATATACATTCAACTCCATAATTACATTTGCATGATCTGATTCTTTAAATATCCCTACATCAACTTTTCCAACTCTATTAAGTAAATCTCTTGACACCATAATATAATCAATCCTTGAATATGTATTATATACCTTAGAATGGAAAGTATAAATCCTTTCTTGACCTTTAATTTCTCACCATGTATCAAATATTCCGTTTTCTATCATCCAATTATCTAATATACTCATTTGAACATTATCACCATACCGGGTTACATTAGTAGTATCATATTTACTTCGAATAAGATTGAAGTCACCCGCCACAATCAATCTGCCCTTACTTTCTTTCCGCAATATTTTTGATATTCTCATCAGGAATTCATTTTGTTTTTCATTAGGTGCGTAAATATTAACCAATGCTACAGTTTCTTCATTAATATTACCAACAATTATCAAATATCTACCTTCGGAGTCCACTACACTTTTTAATTTTTCAAATTGAAGCCTACTTGAAATTAAAGTTGCGACCCCTCTTGATTTCGAGGTTCCAAATGCTTTCTCACAGAACTGTATTCCTTTTATATACAACTTATTTGAATCCTTGGACTTTTGATGAGTCTCTTGCAAAAAGATTATATCAGGTGACTCCCTTCCCATTTTTAATTCTAAACGTTTTCTTTTAATTTGATTCCCAGTGCTTTTAACATTCCATGACATAATTTTAATCACACCCATCATTATATTCAATATTTTCCATTTCTTCCTCCTCCTCCCTACTGTGAATCTTTCCCCAACCCACCACCAATAACAAATAAAAAAAAAAACAATTTTTCTTCTTCCCCCATCGCCTTCATTCAATTCCAGCCGCCTTGTCTTCCAAGAATGGGGGAGAGGGAATGTGTCTGTCAATCCAGCCATCTCTAGCTCCAGGCATTGTTCTTATGCTTCTTTTCTTTCTATTACTCTATTAATATTACTCTATTACTTCTTTTCCGCACTCAGATCCATCACTTGAGTCGGGCCCAGAACCAAGTTGACCTTCCATCTCACTTTCTTCACCAACATTTTCTCCTCCATTTTCTCTACTTTTTTTTTGAAAATCCAACCGCTCTTTTGTTGGTTTTCTTTTACGTTGTAGTTTAGCTTTAAGTTCTGGGCCCTCTCCAGCTGCAGCTCCTTGTTCCTTATCCAAATTTAATTCCTTCCTCACTCCATATCCACCCATCTGAAGCAATTCAGCTTTCATACTAATAACATCATCTTCTTTCTCAATCAGCCCAAGTTTATGCAAATAATCAACAGGATCAATTTTAGTATCAATTGTATGCATTCTTCTATTATAAAAAAAAATTAATTGTTGTGGGAATCTCCAATTATATTTAATGCCTTTATTTCTCAATAATTTTGTAATTGGCTTTAAAGTGTGCCTCCATATACGTTCCTCCCGAGAAATATCCTGGTAAACCTCTATCTTGTCCCCTTCTATTTGAAGAATCTTATCTCCATCCTCTCTAATTTTTGACATCACTTTCAATTTATCGTTTATACTTGCAAACTTAACCAGAACGTTTCTCTTCTTTCCTTTATTACGTCTCATTCCAATTCTGAAGACACTTATTAAATCCTCCACCGTCATCATTTTGTCCATTCCAATTGAGTTTAGCCAGTCCAGTACTCTCTTTCGTATATTATCCACAGTTTGTTCAGAAATTCCTCGTATGACCAGATTTGCTTTCCTTACTCCTTCCTCCAATAGGCATAATCTCTTATCTTGTTGACAATATTTATAAACGAGATCCCCAATTTTTCCATCCATTTTTTTAGTATGTATTTGCAATTGATAAATGTCATCTTTTATCATAACTGTCTCTGCTGCATATTTTGCAAAGTTATCATTAATTTCACCCATAAATTTTTTATATGTTTCTACATTTTGAGCTTTAATCTGTTCCAATTGTTCAGCTCTTTCTTTCTTTTCCTCCTCCATTCTTTTATTTAATCCTTCATCCATTGTATTTAATCTTTCAGTAATTTTATTGAGAGCCAATACTATTTGTGCCATATCAGTTGCCATCTGGGCTGAAGATTTTATACTCATATAATCAATAATCAATAGTCAATAATCAAATTTTATTTGCTTAGAGGGTCTAACAAGGGACCATGTGCTGCTTTCCAATTTTGTATAAAAAGTCTGAGACGGCTTAAAATATTGGAAAAAGATAATCTGAGATTCCAAATCTCTGGGCTGGCTTGAGTCAAATTTTAAACGGATTTTAAATTGGAATGTTTTAATTACGGCCAAAATTATTTAATTATTTTAAACAGTTTTAGATTTTGTATGCTTTGTATGTATGTCTTGTTTTTACTTTGGCTGTTCACCGCCCTGAGTCCTACATTGGAGAAGGGCGGTATAGAAATTTAAACAAATAAATAAATAAATAAAATCACTTCCACTTTTACCACAATCTTTACAAAAAAAGAAATTTTTATCTTATTTTTAATTCCCCAGTCGTGTAATACTTCTATTCAACCATCCGATGGCAGCATCCACTAAAAAACAGAATCCACTCTCTCCTATGACTTCCTTCTGTATCCAATCACAATCAGCTTATTACAACATGCTATCATCCGCCTTCACTTTTAACTTTATCGCCATTTTTGCTTGCAAGTCATTGTATAAATAATAAATTTCAACAATTTATCTTCCCTTCTTCCACCTAATCTTTCATTTCTACTTTTTTCCAGTCAGAGGAATTTTATTTACTGAGCAAAGTTTCAAAAGTTCCTCATTTAAGTCTTCGTCCTTTTTTTTTCCCCGAGCGTTTTAACAACCACAATTGGAGTGCTTGATGTAATTCCAAACTTTACTTACTCCTCGAGTGTTACAAACTCCGCAACTCCGCAGGACTGATCCCCTTGGCTTAAAACTATCGTTATCACCGCTTTAATGTCTTCAGACTGCCGGTTAGTTTATCTCAATCCCCTTCCCCTACTCCCCTCCAGGCGGTTGAGCCCCTTGGAGAGTTTGCAGGGTTTCTTTTACCGTGCTATTTCAAGTTCTTCCTCGCTTTCACTTTATTATGCCGGAGCGAGACATTGGAGATGTTACTACGCTGGCATCAGGCCAACCCCCCCCGAAATACTACATTTCAAGAGTTTTTACTTTCTTAAGTTGGAAGGAGAGGCCGTCCTTACTCTAAGCAACATCTGCAAAACGGTCAACCCAGAGAAGCAATCTTCGCTTTACTGAAGGGACCTTGCAAACCATGTCCGAACGAAGCAGGGAACTGGGAGAAGCCAAATGCTGGGGGGAGATATCAACCACCACCCAGCCGGATGCTGGTTTCGTACACCCCATTGGAGAGGATGAGGTCAATTGGCATTGGGAAGAAAGATAGCTGGGATGAGAGAACTAGAGGAGTCACCCTCAGCCGCGGTAACCGAAAACCGGGGTGGAAACTGGAACAAGAAGCCATCGCTGACCAGGGGAAACTAACTGAAGCACCACTGAGGGAGGATCATCTGAAGAGGCATATAACCCAATTGGTGATGGAAATTGTGGAAAATCTCAATATCCGAGGGGAGCCAGGATGACAGCCAAGGAGCGCGGAAAGGGCAGCAGCCGCAGATGATGCCAGGAGAGGCACCCCCCTCTGGAGCCTGCCTATCGAGCAGATGGTGCAGCAGCAGCGGCAGAAAACCCAGCAAACCCTCCCCTTCAGGCAGCACACACACCAGTGCCCATTCCCAACCAACCCCAAGTCCTGCAACTAGAAAGAGAAACTCCCTCCCTTGGGGTGAAGTTTGATGGGGATCCAAAACAATTAGGATTCTTTATGGCACACATGCTCACCTACATGCAAGAGTACGGGCGTGATTTCCAAACCCAAGGATCCCGAGTGCGAGTTGTGACCCTAGCCCTAGAGGGTGCCACTGCCAGATGGATGGTGACCCTGCATAACGCCAATGCACCAGAACTGCGGGGGTTTCATGATGGCCCTGTGATGACAGTTTGAGGATCCCCTTGCAGATCGCAAAGCACGTGACTGCATTAAGGTAGTGAAGCAGGGGCGACAGCCAGTATACTGAAGAATTCTGGGACCTCGCGTGTTGTGTGACCTGGCCAGAGGATATTTTGATGAGCTGTTTCAAGGATGGGCTGAGTGATGATCTATACAATGCCTGCATGGGCCGAGGCACACCGAATCACCTACATGAGTGGTACATCACTGCCGAAGAAGCCGAGATTGATATGGCCAGAAACCAGTACTGAGCAGGGTGAGTATGGAAGAAATCCCCACCCCAATGGAAGCAAGAGTCCCTCAAACCACAAACCGCATTTTCTCTGAAATCCTCAGCCTGTTTCAAGTGTGGAAAAGAGGGGCACTGAGCTGCAGAGTGTCGTTCACATACACCCGCCCAGAATCACCCGCCGGGGGGGGGAAACTTGCAAAACCTGGCCAGCATGGGAAGGAGACTGCCCTGAGGAGCAGGGAGATCATAGAATTTCCATCCCCCCCCCCTCTTTGGGGAGGAAACCCTGGCATCTGAGCAGGAGAAATAATCCGGAAGCGATCCAGAAGATGAACCATTGGTAAGCAAAGCAATTAAACCACTTACCCTCCCCTTAAGACTATTTATCCCAAAGCGGGATAGAGAAATAAATATCTCTGCTCTAGTGGACTCAGGGTGCACCCGCTGTTTGATCAGCCCAACCCTAGTAGGGAAGTTGGGGATTAACGTAAGAAAGCTGAAAAACCTCATCGCTTTCTGCCAACTAGATGGGTCAATAGCAGGGGGGAGCCAGCTTCTTTTGCCACCGAGCCTCTACATATAGACATCGGAAGCCAGGAGGAAATACTTACATTTATAGTGGCACCTGGCATGGAATGACCGTTAGTCTTGGGCCTTGCATGGCTGAAAAAATGGAACCCCAAAATTAATTGGAAACAAGACATCATAAAATTTCAGATGCACGTGACTTTTGCCGAGAATCCACATAAAGAAACTGAGGGGGCAGTGCACCGAGAAACAGCCATGCCTGGTCATGCCACGCCAACTGAAAGCATACCCATAGAATACAAGGATTTGGCTGAAGTTTTTTGTGAAAAAGCCTCAGACGAGCTCTTTCCCCATTGCGCCACCGACTGCGACAGAAATCTTACCCGGCGCTAAACTCCCTAAACCCAAGATGTACAGCATGTCTCCGAGGGAGTTGGAAGAACTGAGAACATTTATTGAGAAAAACCTAGCAAGGGGTTTCATTGAGGCAGCCCGACCAAAAATCACAGCTCCAGTGTTATTTAGAGAAAAAAAAGATAGCTCAAAATATCTTTGTGTTGATTTTAGAAATTTAAATACGATCAATGTGGAGAACATGTACCCCCTTCCCAGGGGTGAAATGTAAAATTTGTTACTACTGGTTCTGTGGGCGTGGCTTGGTGGTGGGTAATGTGACTGGGTGGGCATGGCCAACTTTTTTTTTTTAAACTTTCAAAGCATTTTTTCTAATGCTTTGAAAAGCCTCTCTGCTGATCAGGAACTCAGCTGGGATCGTCAGAGAGGTTTTTTAAAAAAATGCCTCTCTACCGATCAGGTAACTCAGCTGGGATCGTCAGAGACTTTTCAAAGCATTTTTTACCACCTCTTCGGCCAAGAGGTTGCAGAAAAAAATGCTTTGAAAAGCCTCTGATGATCTCAGCTGAGCCGCGCGATCATCAGAGGCTTTTTTTTTTTTTACTTTTAAAAGCATTTTTTCATTGGAAGAGGTTGTAGAAAAAATGCTTTTAAAAGTAAAAAAAAAAAAAAAGCCTCTAATCGCTACCAGATTGGGTGATCCGGTCCGAACCAGGAGCATTTCACCCCTACCCCTTCCCCCTTATGAAAGATATGCTAGCACATCTCACTAAAGGGAAAAAAATTTCAAAGCTGTACTTAAGGGAGGCTTACTATCGTGACCCTCAAAAAGTGCAGGCTGTACTTGATTGGGAACCACCATGCACACATAAACAGTTACAAAGTTTCCTGGGTTTTGCCAACTTTTACCCCCAGTTTATCCCTGTTTATGCTCAGATTGCCCTCCCCATTACCAAGCTCTTAAAAATGAATGGGGAGGGCAACCCTAAACTGAAGCAGCCTTTGAACTGGACTATGGAATGCCAAGCAGCATTTGAAAAATTTAAATAGCTGTTCTCAGCAGAACCAATTCTAAAACACCTGGACATGGAGAAACCATTTGTCATACAAGCAGATGCCAGTGATGTGGCAATAGGAGCGGTCCTGCTTCAGAAAAATGAGCAAGACCAGCTACAACTATGCACTTACATATCCAAAAAGTTGAATGAGACTGAGCAAAGGTGGGCCATTTGGGAGAAAGAGGCTTATGTAGTTTGTTGGGCACTGTTAACCTGAAGGCATTTCCTACAGGGGAGTAAGACCCCTTTTGAAGTCTGGACTGATCATAAAAATTTAGAAGCCCTAAAGATCCCAAGGAAACTCTCCCCAAAACAAGTACAATGGGCTCAGCAGCAACAGCATACTTTATTGCGGTCATAGACAAAAAAAAATCAAAACATCCAAGACACATAGCTGGCACACAACCAGACTGAAGTGCAGAACAGCAACAAGATCAGTGGTAGAAATCACTCCGTCAAACTCACAGTTCATGTATTTCAAATTTTTAGCTCCAATCTATATGGACTATAGTGGATTAAAATTGTACATAGGTAGAAAATACTATATTGCAATTTGCATAAAATCCACACATCGGCACTTTATACAACCACCAGCTAACTCAACCGCTGGCAATCAATAAAGCTAACCTCAGTCAATGGGTCCAGCCCATCCCTTTCCCCAGCTCTTACATCCCAAGACTGCAGCAAAATTTTTTGCTAGCTTTAGTGTAATCTTAGAATCAGTATCTTAGAGTAAGAAGCGAAGACTAAGATTTTCAGATAATCCAGGAAATCTTTGGCAAATGGGGGAGATAAATTCTGACCTTACCTCCCGATAATGGGGGCATGTAAATATGATGTGAGCCAACGATTCCGGAGATCGGCCGTCACATGAACAGTGGGTGGGTTTCACACACCCCGATCACCTGCTATCTAGGACATTCGAGGGGATCACATTAAAACGTGCCTTTAGAAAGGCCAACCTGTATTTAACAAAGGATAGCGTAGAGAGATATTTCGGGGGGTGCATTCGGGGAGTAATACCGAGAGAAAACGGAGAACATACTCCCGCACCAAATGCCAGATTCTGTTGTCTTTCAATATCATCCAATCGCTGAAATATCAGCGATTTGGCTGCATCTGGGCCAAGCATAAGGGCTTCAATAGGGGGAATACCTATCTTCATAAGTTTGGTGTGAATATTGTGGGCCCAAGGACTGTGGAAGTCGTCCTGCCATAAGCACTGGCCTAAATAGTAGTCTGGAAGTCTGACCCACAGGGTCAGCCAGTAGCCAATAACACACTTGCACAGAACAGTAGCGAGAGATGGTGTGCCCAGTTCCAAGTGGATTGCAGCATTACTCACACAGGGGGGAACTCCCATTAGGCGGCGTAAGAACTGGCTTTGAACTGACTCAAGGAGGGAAATATTTATTTGAACCCAAAGGGGGGCGCCGTATGTAATGGCAGCTATCACCTTTGCCCTATATACTTTCAATACTGAGGGAATATGTTGGGCTCCCTCCGTGTAAAAGAATTGCAGAAGGGCATGCGTAATGGCCTTGGCCTTGGTGTGGAGGGACTTGACCTGCACAAGCCACATGGCATTAGATTGGAAAAGAATGCCTAAATATTGGAATCTATGGACCTGTTCCACTGGTATGCCATCGAGCTTCCATTGATAGTTTTTCCTGCTTCTTGAGAAAATCATAATCTTAGACTTAGAATGGTTGATAAACAGTTGGTTAGCACAACAATAGTTGGAAAGGATTTTAAGGGCTGTAAGCAGACCCACCCAAGAGAATGAAAGAATCGCAGCATCGTCCGCATAGAGCAGGAGCGGGCACCTGTAGTCAGCTAATCTGGGGGCATGGATATAATCCAGTTGGACCATTAACACCCTTCTCCAATCACTAATATATAAGTTAAAAAGAAGGGGTGCCAATATACATCCCTGTCTGACCCCCTTATTAACAGGGATGGCATTGGAAAGTTCCCCTTGGGGGGTAAGGCGCACTTTTGCCTCCGTTCCCTCATGCAGTTGGGAGATGAGCCAGAGAAGTCTTTTATCGATGTCCCAGGAAAGGAGTTTGCCCCACAGTTTATATCTGGGAATATTGTCAAAAGCAGCCTTTAAGTCTATAAAGGCCTTTCCTAGGGGTAGAGTATTTTAAGGCTAGATGGTATAGGATCAAAGCATGGTCAATAGTAGAATGATCTGCTCTGAACCCCGCCTGCTCATGACCGAGCAGACCAGCCTCCTCAACCCAGCACTCCAGCCTGGACAGGAGGAACCGGGCATAGAGTTTCTCCAATACTGATAATAAACTGATGTTTCGAAAATTGTCTGGATTGGAGGGGGAACCTTTCTTATGAATTGGCACGATGATGGCATCCTTCCAGACCTTAGGATAATGCCTGTTTGATTAATCGCATTAAATACCTCAGTAAGGACAGTAATCCACCAGTCCTTATGGGCTTGAATGGCCTCAGCGGGGATAAGGTCAGGGCCGGGGGCTTTTCCCGATTTGAGTTGTCGAATTAACTTCAAGATGGTGGAGGGGTTCACAGGGGACCATCTAGGGAGTTGTTCGGGGGGGAAATCTAATGCCGTAAAGGATGGCGAGTCTGTGTCGTAAAAGACTTGGTGTAGGAAGAGTTCCCATGTGGGGGGCAGATATAGAGTAAATAAACCTACTAGTTGGCCTTCTATTCAGAAAACTCCAAAAATCACGAGGATTACGGGATTGCGTGGCAGCTAATAAGGAGTTTCACCTTAGTTGTTGCCAATTTTGTTTGGCTCTTAAAAGAGCAGACTTATATGCCTTCTTAGCCATAAAGTAAGCAGGAGGGGCTCTCGACGAATCAGAATTTTTACAAAGGATATATATGGATCTCAATCGGTTCCTGGCTTGTTTGCACTGTATATTAAATCAGGGGGCCCCTTCCTCCGAGAAGCTCTACCAAGGGTAAGAGTAGGGGGCTTAAAGAAAGCTATTAAGTTGCTCGAGCAATCCGTAAAGGCGGTCAAGAGCACACTGGGAGTGGCCTTAGAGCTAGTTAAAGCTAGCAGGTTTTTAACTGATTCTTGATCATAAAAGCTTGCGTGGGATAAGGCCAAGGTATTCGACCATTTCGATACCATCAGGGATCCTCTGGTATTGGCAGCTATTGGGGCAGCATGGGTAAGACGATTTTGTGGTCTGTTCAGGAGTACGTCCAAGGTAAGGAGAAGATGGTCACTAAATATCATGTCATCCACTTTAAAGGAGATAACATAGGGCAAAAAAGCTCTTGAGACCAGGACATAGTCTATAGTGCTATTGCCTTTTTTGGCCAGATGGGTAAATTCCCCAGGAACATCCGGGGCACATATGCCAAAGGTCCAACCTGACAGTGAGAAGGGCCAAGTTGGTCCCCGCTCTATCAACTTTCAGGTCTTTGGAGACTCTCCCTTTTATGGTCTCCAAGGGGTGATCATCCCTATTCGGTCCTGCCCACCAATGGGAAACTACCAAGGTTTCCCAGCTCCCTGCTGTGCGGGCATTTAAATCCCCTGCCAAGAGAACCAAGGAGTGAGGGAATCTAAATATGATAGTTGTGAGATATTCTTCCAATCCCTCCCACCGTGCGTCCAGGTCCTTATAAGAACCCCCGGAAGGAAGGTAGACATTAAACATCAGGAGGGAGACCTTCCCGACAGAGATCACAGTTGCAAGGACATAAGGCTGATGGAAATCCACATAAACTACTTCCGCATGCAGGTGGGAGCAAGCCCTGAAACACCGTCAGGAACAGGGATGTCAGGAGTTTGTTCTCTGGGGGGAGAACCTCTTGTCCCAAGGTTATCTTCCCGTTGGTGTTGGGTCACCGGGAGGTTAGTAGCTCCAGTAATTGTAGCCGGCACAGGGGTTTCAGCTTCCATGTAGTAGTCCTCACACTTCGGCCCTATCCGGGGTCGGGTGGCCCCGATAGCTGAGTTCATCCTAACTCAGCAACTATGTTAGTTGCATAATTGTAAAACATCTTTGAGGGAAAATTCCGAGGCAGCTTAGGTGGTTGCGGAGACCACAAAGGTGCGAGGGGATCTTAGGTGAGCCGAACTTGAGGATCAGGCATTTATATTTGGATGTACTGGGAAGCCATTCCACGGAAAGCAGTTCTTTACTCAAAATGTTAAGATTGGACAGGAACCTCACTGTAGATAAGATGGATTTGCGGGTATTCCAGTCATACTTGTTAAAATGGGAGTTAGCCAGGTTCAAGCATAAATTGTCCAGAAGCAATTGAAAATTAACTGGATGCATCCATTGCGGTGGAATGTGGCTATCCACTGGTGGCCGATCCAATACGTGACCAAGATTTCTGACAGTCTGTGATTCAAAAACTGCCTTTTCAAGGGAGCTCACTTTGCCCTCCAATACTCTAATAGAGGCCGTCAAGGGCGTGATGGATTCAGCCAGGCGGAAACAAAACTGTTGCAAGAGGTGGACGTCAGACAGCCGGACGGTATCAGCAAAAGGTGACCATCCCCACAGAAAGGACAAGGAGGGAAGAGAACAGGGCGAAGTAGAGTCTGCATCAGTTGGTAACATGCAGTCCGATGGAGAAAGCACATCGCAAGGGCGGGCAACTGCACACTCCGGCTCCTCTGGCAGGGCACGTGGTGCAAACTCTGAAGATGGTAAGTTGTGGAAGAATTCCTCCAAGGAAGTGATTGAGGAATTCAAATCCTTATCCGACAATTTCGGAACGTCTGTCTTTTTAACCTTGGGCAGAGGGCCAACTGCATGGTCGGAAATAACCTCCAAACTGGAGGCCACAGGAGACAAGGAACGGCAGCTCATGTGTTTGCTCATATCAGAAACACTCAGGTACTCCCTGTAAGGGAATTGTAACTATACAGTAAGGTCCTTGAAGGCAACTAAACAGTCAGTTGGTGAATTAAAGTTGGGCATTTGAGGTGACAACAAAAGGGCCCCAAGTACAGGCAAGACCTTGAATAATGCTTCAAGTCAGCTCAAAGCAGATCAGGTTGCTGGATTATTTGCTGGAGGAGTAAGGCAGTGAAAAACAGTCGGCAAGGCCTGGCAGTTAGGCCTAACAAACAATGTTATCTGAGGATAGCTAAACAAAATTGCTAGCGAAGGCAAAAAAGGGAAGATAGCTAGCCGGTTACAAGAATAGGAGGCTGAGGACATTAAATAATAAACATCAAACATTTAGAACTCCTCGTAGATGTATTGTGGGAGTGGGATTAAACTAGGATAAAAATTAAAAACAAGCAGGAGAGAAACATATGTCCTACCAGTCCTCCATCTTGACCATGACTCTACAATGGGCTCAGTACTTGAAACGGTTTGATTTTACTCTAAAATACCTCCCCGGGGGGGAAAACTTTCTGGCAGATGCACTATCCAGAAAACCAAAATACAATAGTGCGAAGTCAGATGTAATCAAACCCATAGTACAAAACAATCAACTAGCCGCTAAAGTAATCACCAGATCCCAGGCAAAACAAGAAACATTGATGGACAATGACACCACCCAAACTTTTAAACAAGCATTGGCCACTGATGAATGGTTTTTGAACCACAAATCCAGCTGCCTGATGAAAGAGGACTTGGCTTGGGTGGGAGGGAAGTTGTATGTTCCAGCCAGCCAAAGATTATGCTTAATAGCAAGGTACCACAACTCTAAATTAGCTGGACATTTTGGTTTTGTGAAAACTTTACACCTAATTAAAAGACAATTTTGGTGGCCATCACTAAAAAAGGACATAGAAAGCTATGTAGCTAGCTGCCCCATTTGTGCAGCAGCAAAAAGACATCAGGGGAAAACCCCAGGTCCCTTGCAGAAAGTAGCCGAGCCTTCAGTGCCATGGAGAGAGATTGCTATGGGTTTTATTATAGAATTGCCAGATAGTGCAGGAAATATTGTTATTTGGGTCGTGACAGACCTGTTTTCAAAACAGGCACATTTTATACCTTGCCAAAAGATCCCAACTGCTAAAAGTTTAGCCAAATTATTTCTAATACACATTTATCGGCTTCATGGAGCTCCACAAAGGATCATATCCGACAGAGGGGTTCAATTCACCTCCAAATTTTGGAGGGCATTTTTGGACTTACTTGGTACTGGCCAGGAGCTGAGCTCTTCACATCACACGTGTACTAACAGCAATTCTGAGAGATTGAACTCGGTGCTAGAACAATATTTAAGATCTTTTATTAATTTTCAACAGGATAACTGGACCAAACTTTTACCTTTTGCTGAAGTTGCATTTAATAATTCTGTACACTCAAGCACTGGTTTTACCCCTTTTAGAGTAGCGACAGGCCAGGATTTCAGCCCCATGCCTACTTCACCCACAGAAGAACCCACCATCCTCTCATTTAAGGAGTAGATGGATAATTTGCAAAACACATGGCCAGTAGTTAGATTAGCCTTAAAGGAAGCTAGAGAAGCTTTTAAAATTCAAGCTGATAAGAAAAGGATGGAACCCAAACCTTTCCATGTTGGAGATAAGAGTATACTTATCTACAAAATTCCTGAAATCATTACAGCCATCAAAGAAACTAGAACCAAATTTCATTGGACCTTTCCCTATCACTAGGGTCATCAACCCAGTAGCAGTTGAACTACTCCTTCCAAAGACACTCAGGCAAATCCACCCAGTATTCCACATTAGTTTACTCAAACGAGAGGTAATCTCAACCCTCAGACCACCTGCATCTACACCACCTGTTCCCATCATGATTGAAGGTGAACAATACTTTGAAATCAAGGAGATCCTTGAGTCTAGGATCCACAGAGGGAAAATCCAATACTTAGTTTCTAAGTATTTACCCTCAGCCCAAAATGAATGGGTCACTAAACATCATGTTAGGGCTCCAATTTTACTGAGAAAATTTCACTCCCAATACCCTAACAAACCTTGTTAATATACTATCATGAATTTTTTGTTTATATTTTTTCACAGGTGGACCCTTTCATTTTTTAAGGAAGGTAGCATGTGAAATCCCTAAAAGTGATACAGCCATTCAATTGGGAGAAGGGGGAGACTTGGATTCGATTTACTAGCATTGCCTGAGTCAAAGGATATTTTACAACCTATATCCTGGTGCCAAAGCGCCCTAAGATCTCCTTAACGTTGAGGAATGTTTATGACAGCCATGTGGGCTGTTTCACTTTAAAGAATAACGAGGATAACGATGTGAATACACATTTATCCGGTTCTCAGGGCAGCTGGTAAAGAAAACATCTTCACACTTGTGTATTGGCTAAAATCTGCATTCTGGATTAAGGGAGGGGTCTCTACTGCTTTAATCCTACTTGTCTTGCCTAAGGGTATTCAGACATTGCTTTGAACTCATTGCTGTCACTTCTGCTTAATAAAAGGTTCCTTTTGAAATACTACGTTTCAAGAGTTTTTACTTTCTTAAATTGGAAGGAGAGGCAGTCCTTACATGCCTCCAGTATCAGAAATCAGGGTTGTTCACCCATATAAATAACACAGGCTGTATTATAATTGAATGGGAAGTTACCATGATAGAGATATATAAAAAGAGTGATAAAGGTGACCCCAAAGCTATAGACCAATAAAACCTTATTAAAATTGTAACTAAAATGAATGCAAAACATCTGAGCAAGATGGAAGACTGGATAATGGAAAGAAATCTCTTAGTGAACAAGCTGTACTCAGATCAGAGTACTCCACAATAGATACCAGTAATAGTTTTACTTTATAAGATCTCATAATAAAGCAATTAATAACGGCAAGAAGCTACTGCATTTATAGATCCTAGTGAGGCTTTTGATTCTATAAATAGAAATATTCTGTGGGTGAAATTGGCCATCTTAAATATGAAACCTAGAGACTTATTCTTACAGTCTTCCACTCAAATACCCATTTGAAAGTCCACATGGGTATAAATGGTTGTGTACCCACCCATAACATGGTGTCAGATAGGGTTGTATCCTTGCCCCAATGCTTGTTAATTTCTGTGCCAATGATTTACCAGGATTCCTATATGCTACAGACATTCATATGCCAAAGATCCAGAATAAATTTATTAATATCCTTTAATATGCTGATGACATGATAGCAATAGCAATAACAGTTAGACTTACATATCACTTTGTAGTGCTTTACAGCCCTCTCTAAGCAGTTTACAGAGTCAGCATATTGCCCCGAAAAATCTGGGTCCTCATTTTACCCACCTCGGAAGGGAACTGCAGCTAGCAGTCAGCTGAAGTAGCCTGGAGTACTGCACCCTAACCACTGTGCCACCTCGGCTCTATAGTAATAAAATAAAGGTAAAGGTTCCCCTCGCACATATGTGCTAGTCGTTCCCGACTCTAGGGGGCAGTGCTCATCTCCATTTCAAAGCCAAAGAGCCAGCGCTGTCCAGAGATGTCTCCGTGGTCATGTGACCGGCATGACTAAATGCCAAAGGCGCACAGAATGCTGTTACCTTATTTATTTATTATTTGGATTTATATGCCGCCCTATCTCCAAAAGGACTCAGGGCGGCTCACAACAATAAAACACACAAAGTCCAATCCTTCCTTTAAAAATACCCAATAAAACTATAAAAACCATTAAAATCCCCTCTAAAACCCCTTCAGTCCAAACCAGCCGGGCGAAATAGCCATGTTTTAAGACCATGGCGGAAAGAGCAAAGGTCAGGGGCCACCTGGAGCCCCAGGAGGAGCTGATTCCACAGGATAGGTGCGTCCAGAGAAGGCCTGCTCCCTAGGGGTCACCAGCCAACATTGTCTGGCCAACGGCACTCCAAGGAGGCCCTCCCTGTGGGAACGCACCAGGCGATCAGGAGCTGTCGCTGGCCGCAGATGGTCCCACCAAAGGTGGTGCCTTTTTTTCTATTTGCATTTTTTTACGTGCTTTTGAACTGCTGGTTGGCAGAAACTGGGACAAGTAACAGGAGCTCACCCTGTTACGCGGCACTAGGAATTCGAACTGCTGAACTGCCGAACTTTTGATTAACAAGCTCAGCATCTTAGCCACTGAGCCACTGCGTCCCTTAGTAATAAAATAAATGTAAGTAAATCTGGCTCTTTAGAGTCAGACAGATGGAAACATATCACTTACAGAGGAAAACAACAACCAAGAGCAATGTCCCTGCTGACTAGTTCAGCTGCAACAACCTTGAGCCAACCTTGAGCCAGTAAGAATTGAACTGCTGAACTGCAACCAGCAGTCAGCAGAAACAGCTTACAGTACTGTGCCACCATGGCTCATGAGAAGACTGCTGCAAAGGTTAAACTTCTACTGTACTCTTAATTTTTTAAGCTTCAATAAAACCAAATTTAATTATGGTTTTTAGTGAAAATATAATTGGCAGATTAGAACACAGAATATAGAATAACCAGGTTGGAAGGGCCCCTATACTACTTGGGTCAAATGGCTGTCCAATCTTTTCTTGAAAACCTCCAGTGATGGAGCACCCACAAGCTCTGGAGGTAAGTCATTTCACTGTTAGAAAATTTCTCCTTGGTTCTATGTCAAATCTCTCTTTAGTGGTCTTCCACCAGGGATGAAATGCTCCCGATTCGGACCAGATCGCCTGATCTGGTAGCAATGGAGGTGGGTGGTTCGGAGAACCGGTAGCAAAAATCTCTGCCCCCCCCCACATGCCCAGCTGAGCTGCACAATCATCAGAGGCTTTTTTTAAAAAAAATTTAAAAGCATTTTTTCTATAACCTCTTCGGCTGAAAAAATGCTTTTAAAAGTAAAAAAAAAGCCTTTGATGATCACACCGCTCAGCTGGGATCGTCAAAGGGATCGTCAGCTGATGATCCCAGCTGAGTTGCCTGATCGTCAGAGGCTTTTTTTCTTTTAAATGCCTCTGACAATCCAAGCTGAGTTGCCTAATTAGCAGAGGCTTTTTTTTCTTTTAAATGCCTCTGACGATCCAAGCTGAGTTGCCTAATCAGCAGAGGCTTTTTTTCTTTTAAATGCCTCTGACTATCAGGCAACTCATCTGGGATCATCAGAGCCTTTTGAAAGCATTTTTTTACAACCTCTTCACCGAAAAAAAAAGAAAAAAATTGGCCACGCCCACCCAGTCACATTATCCCCACCACCAAGCCACGCCCACAGAGGCAGTAGTAACAAATTTTAGATTTCACCACTGTCTTCCACCCATTACTTGTCCTACCTTCAGGTGCTTTGGAAAATAGGTAAATCCCCATGTTCAGACCTATTTTTAAGCTGCATACTAGGAAATGATGGTCAGAGCAGATATAGATATCCATTCCTTTCATAATCATTTAATAATTAAAATTTTCACATACTGGCAGAGAATCCATTCAACGGACCCTGACACCCAAAATATGCTTAACAGAATAGATAAGCATGGCCCAGCTCAACTCCTGGACCAGACAACTTTCCAAAATTATTTCATAACATGGGTTTTCTATCTAGCATCTACTGTCAATTGCTCTCATGCAAGGGAAATTTTTAAACAAAGAATTCTAGTTATTAGTGCTAAAACTGATATGGGATCATTGGCTAAAAATAGACCCTTTGGTTGGTTGGCTAAGAATAAAATTATTTTTCAGTCTGAAAAATGCATTTCATTAAGCCTGACACAAATTTTAAGAAGGGCCTAGAACATACCTAATACTCCTTTTTCCTTTAACCCCTGTGAAGTGGATTGAGCTAAGACAGGGTGACTGGCTCAAAGTCACCCGGTCAACTTTCATGTCTAAGTGGGGATTAGAACCAGGGGTGAAATCCAGCAGGTTCTGACAGGTTCTGGAGAACCGGTAGCGGAAATTTTTGAGCAGTTCGGAGAACCGGTAGCAGAAATTTTGAGTAGTTCGGAGAACCGGCAAATACTACCTCTGGTTGGCCCCAGAGTGGGGTGGGAATGGAGATTTTGCAATATCCTTCCCCCAGGAGTGGGGTGGGAATGGGGATTTTGCAGTATCCTTCCCCTGCCATTCCCACCAACCCACGCCCACCATGCCACACCACGCCCACCACGCCACGCCCACAGAACCGGTAGTAAAAAAATTTGGATTTCACCACTGACTAGAACTTACTCTTTCCTAGTTTATAGGCTAACATCTGAGCCACTAAATTTATTTGGCTCTCAATATATATGTCATATACTGGCAAATAACTATCATTACAATCTTATTTCTGTTCAAGACACAATATCTCTGGATGGCTTACAATTAGGAAAAAAAACAATATATATAAAAGAGAAAGAATACAGGTAGTCAACTCAACCTCAACTATTCATTTAGTGACCTTCAAAGATACAACTGCACCAAAAATACAACATATTCGCACACTTAAAACCATTGCAGCATGGTCATATGATCAAAATTTGGGCATTTGGCAATTGACATATATTTATGAGGGTTGCAGTGTCCTGGAATTATGTGATCATCATTTGCAATCTTCCCAGCCAGTTTCTGACAAACAAAGTCAATGGGGGAAACCGAATACCCTTCACAGCAGTGATTCACTTAACAACCGTGGCAAAAAAGATTGTAAACTTACTTAACCACGAGAGAGAGAGAGAGAGAGAGAGAGAGAGGGAGGGAGGGAGAGAGAGAGAGAGGGAGGGAGAGAGAGAGAGAGAGAGAGAATAACAGAATTAACAGACATGGAAGAGATCTTGGAGGTCTTCTAGTCAACCACCCCCCACCCCCGCTCAAGCAAGAGAACCCATACCACTTCAGTCAAATGACTACCCAATCTCTTCTTAAAAACCTTCAGTGATGGAGCACTGACAACTTCTGAAGGAAAGCCATTCCACTGGTTAATTATTCTCACAGTCAGGAAATTTCTCCTTAGTTCTAGATTTATTCTTTCCTTGATTAGTTTATATCCATTGCTTCTAGTCCTCCCCTCTGGTGCTCTGGAGAATAAGTTGACCCCTCTTCTTAGACAACTATTTAAATACTAGCAACAGTGTGCAGCAGCTGCCAAAAAAGCCAACACAGTTCTTGTTATGTATTGATACTTTTCAGCGGGAATTTTGAACCTGCCTAAGTTTCTGATTGGCTGACAGTCCCTCCTGGATTGTATATAAGGAGGGCTGCAGCCTCTGAGTTTTTGCTGAAGTCTCGCTGTATATTAAAGAGCTGTTGTCACTTGCTTGGTTGTGCCTCTCGTTATTCCCGAACCACTTCATTGGCGACGAGGATGAGATAGAGGTCACAAGAAGCGAACCAGTGAGACCACGAGCTTCAGCTAGGCGACGAGGCGAACTACAGGAGGCATACCGAACATGTCTGCCTATGTTCCGCCCAAGCCTTTTGATCCGACCCGCGAAAAATGGGTCTCGTACCTGACGAGATTTGAATGTTCGCTCGAAGCCAGCGACATGCAAGGGCTCTCCGCTAATCGGAAGAGAGCCCTCTTCCTAAGCCACTGCGGACCGGACGTGTTCGAGATGGCAGAGTCACTGTGTGAGCCAACGCCGGTCCAGACCGTCTCCTGGGACACCTTGATGGCCATGCTCCGGGCTCACTACGCTCCCGTGCCCTCCAAGTTCGTGCAACGATACCAACTCAGACAGCGCGTTCAACGAGAGGGAGAACCGGTCAGTGCGTACATGGCCAGCCTGAGAAAAGCCGCAACTCATTGCGACTATAGGGACTTGGACGATGCGTTGCTTGAGCAACTAATCTGTGGCGTTTGGGACATTAGGCTACAACGGCGCCTGCTCGCCAAGCCTGATTTAACGCTTGCTGGAGCCCTAGACGAGGCCAGGGCTCATGAAGCCTCCACAAAAGCCGCAGAAATGCTGCAGCGTCCGCTGACCAGCAAAGACAGTCCCAAGTCTGCCCCGGTGCATAGGGAAGACGCTGGATCCAGCTCGGAGTCCGAATCAGATGAGGACGTCTTCCGAACGGACCACCAGAGAAAAGACACAGGCAGCCTTCGGCGAAGCTGTCCCAGCTGTGGAGGGCACCATGATAGACTGTCCTGCAAATACAGAGAGGCTATTTGCAGGCGTTGCGAGAAAAAAGGGCACCTGGTGCGAGTCTGTAGAGCCATTCTGCCCAGAAAACACCAACCATGTGAACGCTGCAGCCAACCAGAATCGACGCGCCAGAAGCATCCAATGAGAGATGGCGGCGCGAAAAAACGGCGTGAAATTGAACCGCGAGATGGCCGCAGCATACACATAGACCAGGCCAGCACGGCGATCGAGGACAAAGTCAGCACGGTGGTCGAAATCAACGGCAAGCCATGCTCGATGGAGATCGACACCGGATCAGCTGTCTCCATAATGTCATGGGCGACCCTAAAGACCCTCCTGCCGTCGTTCCGGAAGGACCAGCTCTCCAAGCAGAGACTGCGCATCCTAGACTACCAGGATAACCGAGTCCCCCTCGAAGGCGTGGGCACGTTCCGAGTCACCTACGGAGACTACGAAAAAGACCTGCCGCTGACCATCGTCACGAAGCAGCTCCCTAGCCTTCTGGGCATGGGGTGGTTCCGAGCCCTTGGCATGGGTTTCACCGGCGTCCACCAGATGTCCAAGTCATCACTAAAGGACAGTCTCCTGACCGAGTTCCAGGACGTTTTCGGGGACACGTTGGGCAAGTATGTGGGGACCCCTATTTCTCTTAATTTAGATCCCAACGTAGCCCAAATAAGACTCAAAGCAAGACGGGTGCCTTTTGCATTGAAACCAAAGATCGATGCGGAACTGGACAAATTAATTAAACAAGGGATTTTGGTTCCCGTTGACCATGCAAAATGGGAAACCCCCATAGTGACCCCAGTTAAGTCGGACGGCTCAATTAGAATTTGCGCCGACTACAAGTGCACGATCAACAAGGCTTTGCAGCTGAGCGCCTATCCGGTGCCAATCGTGCATCATCTACTACACTCCCTGGGGCCCAGAAAATTTTTTGCCAAACTAGACCTGGCTCAGGCCTATCAACAACTACCAGTCGACGACGCCACGTCAGAGGCGCAAACAATAGTAACCCATAGGGGTGCATTCAAATGCACCAGGCTCCAGTTTGGGGTGAGCGTCGCATCCGGCCTTTTTCAAAGCACCATGGAGCGCCTTCTGCAAGGGCTTCCCGGGGTGGTGCCATATTTTGATGACGTCCTAGTCAGCGCTCAGGACGAACGACAGCTAGGGGACAGAGTTAGAAAGGTCCTTTTTAGATTCAGGGAAGCGGGACTCAAAAAAAAAACAAGTGTATGATTGCTGTCCCCTCCGTTGAATTTTTGGGGTACAGGGTGGATGGCACAGGCATCCACCCTACCGAAAGCAAGGTGAGAGCTATTAAGAGCGCACCTACCCCCAAGACCAAAGCAGAGCTCCAAGCCTTCCTTGGACTGCTCAATTTTTACTCAATGTTCCTGAAAGACAAGGCTACCGTCGCAGATCCCCTACACAAACTATTGGGGAAGAATGTACCATGGGTCTGGGGGAAACCACAAGCAGCCGCTTTTGAGGCAGTAAAGAGACTTCTATCGGAAGACAGTTTCCTAATCCAATACAACGCAGCACTACCGCTTGTATTGGTTTGTGACGCCTCCCCCGTAGGAGTTGGTGCCGTCCTAGGCCATAGACTGCCGAACGGCCTAGAGGCGCCCATTGCGTTTTACTCTCGCACCCTGTCAAGCGCAGAGCGGAACTATAGTCAATTGGACAGAGAGGCTCTGGCTGCAATTGCAGGGGTTAAAAAGTTCCACGAATACCTCTATGGCCGGCAATTCGAACTTGTGACTGATCACCGGCCCTTGCTAGGACTTTTGGCAGGAGATAGGCCCACCCCCGCTGCTCTTTCCCCACGTTTGACCAGATGGGCTATTTTTCTATCGGCCTATTCGTATCAGCTTGTCCATCGACCCGGACGGACCCTGGGTCACGCGGATGCCCTCAGCCACTGCCCCCTACCTGACTTACTGACCAACCCAATGCCAGATGCCTCCGTCCTTCTACTGGACACTTTAACCTTGGGACCTATCTCCTCGGCCGAGGTGGCAAAAGCCTCAGCCAGGGACCCAATCATTTGAACTGTGATGGGTTGGGTTCTGAAGGGGTGGCCGGTCAAAGTGGATGGGGGGGACTACCAAGGTTTTGTGAACAAACGAAACGAACTGTTTATGCAAGGGGGGTGTCTGTTGTGGGGCGACAGGGTGGTAGTACCATCGAAACTAAGAACAAGGGTCTTAGAATTGCTGCACGAAGGGCATCCGGGCATTGTTAGAATGAAAAGCTTAGCCCGCAGCTACGTTTGGTGGCCCAATATGGACCAAGTTATCTCCGAGTGGGTGGGGAAGTGCAGACCCTGCCAGGAGTCTCGCCCCGATCCCCCAGTAGCGCCCATCCGAGAGTGGGAGAAACCAAAAGGACCATGGGGGAGGATCCACATTGATTTTGCCGGTCAAAGTCCCTTTCATGGGCAAACGTTTTTAATCGTAGTCGATGCCTACTCTAAATGGCTCGAAATAATCTTAATGCCTTCAACCACAGCTGAGGCAGTAATCAAGGTCCTAAGGAAGCTGTTTGCCACCCACGGCCTGCCAGATACCCTGGTATCTGATAATGGCCCGCAATTCACGGCAACCCTTTTTGAGGGCTATTTGGCTGGACTGGGCATCCGCCATGCCCTATCGGCCCCGTTCCACCCGGCTTCTAACGGATTGGTGGAACGTTTTGTAAGAACGGCCAAAGAAGCACTGTCCAGATTAGATAACGGGGACTGGCAGGCCAGGATAGACCAATTCTTAGCTGTCCAGCATGCCACACCATGCACCGCCACAGGGAGAAGCCCCGCAGAGCTCCTCATGGGCAGGAAGCTTCGGTTAGATAGGCTTCACCCTAACTACTCGCATGAAAATTTCAAGGGAGAGACCTCTGGACTAAGACAGTTTCAGGTTGGGTCCCCGGTGTTCGCTCGCAATTATGCCAGCGGACCTCTATGGGTTGCAGGAACCATAGTGGGCATAACAGGCAAGAGCCTTGGTAGTACAGTGGTTTAATGCACCCTGTAATTAATACAGCTGCCTGCAATTTCTGCAGGTTCGAATCTTTTTGTGTGTACTTATGTAAATATTTGAATGTTAGTGCCTTCTGGGAAGGGAAGGGTGTTATGTATTGATACTTTTCAGCGGGAATTTTGAACCTGCCTAAGTTTCTGATTGGCTGACAGTCCCTCCTGGATTGTATATAAGGAGGGCTGCAGCCTCTGAGTTTTTGCTGAAGTCTCACTGTATATTAAAGAGCTGTTGTCACTTGCTTGGTTGTGCCTCTCGTTATTCCCGAACCACTTCAGTTCTAGGCTGCATAAACAGAGGGATAGAATTAAGATCACGTGAAGTGTTAATACCACTTTTTTACCACTTGGTAAGGCCACACTTGGAATACTGCATTCAGTTTTGGTCGCCACGATGTAAAAAAGATGTTGAGACTATAGAAAGAGTGCAGAGAAGAGCAACAAAGATGATTAGGGGACTGGAGGCTAAAACATATCAAGAACAGTTGCAGGAACTGGATATGTCTAGTTTAATGAAAAGAAGGACTAGGGGAGACATGATAGCAATGTTCCAATATCTCAGGGGTTGCCACAAAGAACTGGGAGTTGAGCTATTCTCCAAAGCACCTGAGGGTAGGACAAAAAGCAATGGGTGGAAACTAATCAAGGAGAGAAGCAACTTAGAACTAAGGAGAAATTTCCTGACAGTTAGAACAATTAATCAGTGGAACAACTTGCCTCCAGAAGTTGTGAATGCTCCAACACTGGAAGTTTTTAAGAAGATGTTGGATAACCATTTGTCTGAAGTGGTGTAGGGTTTCCTGCCTAAGCAGGGGATTGGACTAGAAGACCTCCAAGGTCCCTTCCAACTCTGGTATTCTTTTCTATTTATTTCTATTCTTTGTGGCAGCCCCACAAATATTAGAACACTGCCATAAGTTTTAATATAAAGTGGTACCTTTCTGTGTTCTGGAGAATGATTTCTCACATCATCTATGATGGCCATTCAAGACTACTATCATGTCTCCCTTTAGGCTCCTCTTCTTTAGGCGAGATGTTCCTTTAACGGTTCTTTGCAGGATTTAGCCTCTAAGCCTCTTTCCATCCATATCACTCTTCTCGGACATCCTTCCAGTTCCTAAGTATCCTTTTTGAAGCAATAGTGTCATTCCCATGATCTTGACAAGATACCTCTGTTGATGTAGCCCCAAACTGAATTGGCTCTTTTGGCAGCTGCTGTTTGATGATTTCTCTGGGCTTCTCAGAGAGTTCAGCATCCTAGATTACAGAAAACTCTGAGTTTTACTTCCTGGGAGGTAGACTAAGAGATCGCTCCTAATGTCATTCCCATGAAGGAGATTGTTTCTGATTTATTTAACCACTGCAATTTTAAACCCTAAATAATCCCTAACCCTTTACATCATTTTACTGATTCATGTGCATCTTTTGATCCATCCAATAGGCTTTTGTCCCTTCTAGATTAATTATTAAGTAAAGGTTAAGGTAAGGCTGAGCAGACAGTGACTACTGAATTCTCAATGGCTCTTACTGAGTTTTTGTGAGATAAAATAAATGGTACAATGCAGGGACATCTTTGCTCAAATACTACAATCTGCTAGAATAAAATGCATGTTTGGCTCACTTCTGAATGAAACTCCTTTTATACTGTATATGAATTCTATTCATTTATAGGTAGAAAAATGCCTAAACTCTGCCTATAACCCCTCTCATACTTGATGGTGACTGTGGGGTATTCCCTCAATATCAGCAACACCTCTAAATTTAATAGAGTTGACATTCAACAACCTTTGAATGGCTGCACATATTTTTGTCCTGCAAAATGAATGCAATGTGAGGGGGCTTCCACATTTAGACTTTAAGATCATTTTAAAAAATTATCAATATTTGATAGTTTTGCCCTTGCAGCACTGACCAGAAAAGTGATTAATTTTGCATGCAAGACATTTTTGTATCTATGTAAGTAGACTCTTTGTCACAAACTATTTTCTGTGTTCTGCTTGATTTTGCAGCCAAGATGATGAAATTCAGTTTAGGCTTTGTATCCTAGCTAATAATCATTTCTGTAAAAAGCAAGCAGCAGCAGCCAGAATCAACAGTCCAAAATCATGATATGCTACTGCCTAAATTTCACTTCTCACTGACAGGATCTAACAACAAATATTATTAATGGTCCAAGATCGTGGCTATTTCTCAGTAAGTTTCTGTAATTTTTTTCTGGCCTGAATCACAATATACTCCAAACTAGAATGCTAAGGACAGACCTTTCACTATGATACACAGGTTCTGTATATGCAACTTCTGTCCAAAATGGAGCAACTTTATTCATTTTATTTTATTCAATTTAATAAATTCAATTCAAATTTATTCAATTTATATGGCTCTCTCCAGTCACCAAGGGGCTCTGTGTAGCTAATAACACAGGCCTTGGCCGTATTTTTCTGATGCTGTTCCAATTAATACCATACAGTTGGAGAAGTGTATTTCCATGTGATATTTGAGAAAGTAGCCATTGTCTAATTACTGGGTTGAGGTAAGATCCCATTTTATCCCTGTGACCCTGATCAGTCAACTCAGAACAACTCCAGAGGGATTCTGTGTAGGCAGCCAAAGAATCCAACCTGCCCCCACAACATTCAGGGTACTAGTTTCAAGTCTCCACAGCATGGGAAGACTTGTGGTTTCTGTAAAGGAAAGCAAGAAATATTCTCTATTAAGACTCATCCTGACATCTTTCTGGTCACTTCTTCAGACAAGAGTAATTCCAGTGTCCTTGAGATGGAATTATAACCCATTAACTCAAGAAAGTTATCTTGGTCATGCTTTGCTTCTGTTTGCCAAACTATTGTGAAAGTTTCTGTTAGCACTTGATGAGAGCACTGCTTCCCGGCCTTTTCTTCATCTCTCTTCTCCTGCCATATGATTTTACCATTTGTGCAAACCCTGTGATGGAAGGGGCTAGTTTTCTTTTTTGCACTGCTCCACTTCCCATCTACCTACCATGCAATTGTAGTGGCACCTCTTGAATTGATAAATTGTAGTTAGTGCTTCATGGAGATATCATCATTAGAACCACCCATTCTATGAATAAAATCTGTCTCAACCAGACCCAAGCTTGGGCTTTGTCCTAATATCCTGAAAAATGGATAATCAGCAAAATAATATCCTGGTTTTGGGGGAAGCCTCCTAGATTCCATATACACCTTCCTAAACCATCCAGAAGTAAGATCACCTGCAACAGCAGGAGCAACAACTTAATTCTTGCTGCTCATTGCAATTACAGAGACATTAAACTGTCTGGACTATCATAACAGAACTATAAAAATCTAAACAACCATTAGTTTTAATCAGTGGTAAAATTCAAAATTTTTTACTACCAGTTCTGTGGGCATGGCTTGGTGGGCGTTGCAGTGGAAGGATACTGCAAAATCTCCATTCCCACCCCACTCCAGGGGAAGGATACTGCAAAATCCCCATTCCCTCCCCACTCCAGGAGAAGGATACTGCAAAATCCCCATTCCCTCCCCCCTCCTGGGAGAAGGATATTGCAAAATCTCCATTCCCACCCCACTCTGGGACCAGTCAGGGGTAGTATTTGCCGGTTCTCTGAACTACTCAAAATTTCTGCTACCTGTTCTCCAGAACCTGTCAGAACCTGTTGGATTTCACCCCTGGTTTTAATGTAGAAAATATGAGCTGCTGCAGCAAAGCACCAGGGAAGCAGAAGAAGGAAATTTGGTTAATAAAAAGATGTACAGTACATAATACTGTATACTTGATTTTACTGCTCAGCCTGCTAAGCCTAAAATGTTTACAACCCCTTTACAGAAAAAAATTTCTGACCCTGTTCTAAGGTTTCTACTTTATCAGAGACAGAAGGGCATTTCTATGTGAAAGGGACATCTGAATATATCTTTGGTTGATAGAAGATCCCTGGGTGACTTTTGGGCCAATCGTTTTCTCAGGAGAAAATGCTATGAATGCTGCCTTAAGCTTCTGAAAAAAAGAATCATTCTGTTCACAACACTATGAGCAGTAGGAAAGAGGAAGTATTTGACATTACTCAAAGCATCTCCATTTCAGAGAAGACTTTCCAAGCATTGCATTCCAGAGTTTTGTTTTGTTTCTGCAATGTTCAATTGGGACTCTTGGAAATACTGACTGACAATAAATATACAAATGAATGAAAATTCACAAGTTTTACTTGATGTTTATTCATACTTTGCATTCACCATTGTTTTATTAAAAGAATATACTGCAGAAATGTAAATCTGAGAATAAGATCTAAAGCAGCAGAAGAATAGGTAAAGTATCACCAGATAATACAGAGATTAAAACAGTACTAAAATATTTAATGCCTGGAGAAATGAGAGTTTATAAGTTGAATGTTTAATAGCAGCATGTTTATTTATTCCTATAGTATTTTGATTTATACACTAAACTGAATAGTCTAGTTATCTCAGTATATGAAGAAATATTATTACATCTCTGGGTAATACATTTAAAATGCATCTTTTTTTTCTCTCCAGTGTTTACCTGCATTGGTGTTCAAACTTTCAGATGACTTAAACCTTCTAAAAACAACTAAGGAAAGGGAAGGATCTGTCCTGGGGTCCTGGGCCCACTTTGCTTCAACAAAACTGGCTTCACACGCAGGGCCTCAAGAGACCTGTAGCTAAGAAGCAGTTGTGGGGGGGAGAAGGAGAAGGAGGGCCAGTGTTCTACTTAGGCCCACTACACAGGATTGCCATAGAAGGGAATAATATGGCTTAGGCCCGGGGTACTTGCAGGACCATCTTCTGCCATCCTCCCATCGTCCTGTGCGCTCTCACAGAGAGGGCCTCCTCAGGCTGCCGTCAGTCAGACAATGTCGGCTGGCGGCCCCCAGGGGGAGAGCGTTCTCTGTGGGAACGCCGACCCTCTAGAACAGTTTGCCCACCGAGCTTAGGACAGCCCCCGACCTCCTCTCCTTTCGCCGCGAACTGAAGACGTGGCTTTTTCATCAAATGGACTGACCCATTGAGGGGGTTTTACATTGTAATAATTTTAATTAATTTTAATTGGATTTTAACTTATATTTAATTCATATTGTTGAATTTTTTTATCTTGTAAGCCGCCCTGAGTCCTTCGGGAGAAGGGCGGCATATAAATTTCAATAAAATAAATAAATAAATAAATAAATAAATAAATAAATAAATAAATAAATAAATAAATAAATATATCTTGGCATTTTAGCTATTATTTAGTGTTTTAAATAAACACTAAATAATATCGGCATTGACATTACATCTGGAAAGAATATGAAGTGACTGAAGTATCATGCATTAATCTGTTAAATTATTTATTTTGTTTATTAAATGTTTATGCCGCCCATCTCCCTATAAGGTGATTGTTATAATTTATGCTTTCAGACCCAATCTTTTCTAAGCTATGGACTGGAAAATCAAACAACATCCATCAAATAACCCACACTGGATCTGGGTGGTAGATTGTGATCCATAACCTTTAAATGAGAAGATTCCTTCTTTAATGGAATTTGTACACACACACACCACACACACACACACACACACACACACATTACTGCTGTGTAAATTTCTACTCACTTTTGTCCAACCCTTCTCCAAGTATGAAATGGAATGTACTAGAGTAAGCAAAAATGCTCCTGCAGTTAACATATTTAATTCTGTGCTGCAGTAACATCTAACCTGCAGCAAATTTGCAGCAAATTACTAACTATATGAAATTAGAATTGCTGTGCTGCCACAGCTTTTCATCCCAAGTAATTTACAACATCATTGGAATGATTTGGCAACTGTAATTTTACCCCCTGCTTGCTTGCCACTAAGCATATCTCACCTCGACTGTAATTTATCTTTGCTTAGCCTACTCTTTTTTGAACAGTCAAATCCCAACCAGTATAAAAATGCAAAGGAATAAAGCAAGTGAAGACAATGATTCCTGATGCTGGCACCTCTTTTGGTTACCACAGCAAGAAACCAGTTCCACCAAAAACTGCTGGTGGTAAAGGCTCTGCAGTTGCTAAAATAACATTGGGATAAATTCCACAGCTGAGAACAATTATGATAAACAGCCATTCTTTTTCAAAGTAAAACACCAGATTGCTGTGGCATCTTGGAAAAATATGTGTGAAAGCAAATTGGAAGCAAAAAGCATGTGGCTTAATTGTTTTAAAGCATATGGCAGATTGCTAGTATTATGCACATTTAAAGAGTTGCACATCAGATGCCATAGCAGTTCCAAAACTCAGCAGAGATTAAACATGATTTTGTTATCTTGGGAATCACTCTGCTAGCCAGAGACCTCTATCAAGAATTCAGTACATAAAGCAAATCCCAGAGTAACCACCAAGGGAAAGCAGGAAGATTACCCTTAGTACTGAGTATAGTAATAGATTAAAGGCTATGAATGGAACTGTGAATTTCTTCGGAGTATTAATGTATAGTATTATGATCTAACCCTTATGCAGTTTTTGATGTGGTTACTGGAAGAAAAGGAACTTCTGCAACGCTGTTATATGATACCATTATTTGTATGATAGCTAACGTCAGAACAATATGATTCTGAAAAAATATAAAAAATGTAGGCAATGCATAGTATTTTAAGAAAATAATAGCAGAATACTTTAATATTATTATCTAACAACACTCATTTTAAATATGTTGCTTACTGAGGTCCTTCCAACAGCTTACCATGACCCACTTGTGACTTGTGATGGGAAGAATATATAATTCAAAAAGTTGTATTCCATCAACTTTTGCTATTGAAATATTGCAAAAATGTATACATATAATCTTTTCAAGAGTGGAAAAGTAACCATGACCAATTCTATCATTATTGTTTAAGTCACTGTTTGAAATGTGCATCTCCTATGCTAAACAAAACCAAGATATTACACATATATCATTCTAAAAATGGAAATTCTTTGACATTTAGCATAATATTGCAAAGCAGATTTCCAGACCAAGCATAGGAACACAAAAACCGCTTAGCTAAATCAGCCCAAAGGCATATTTCAGAATGATTATCTTGCATAAAAAGCACTGATATGATACCTCTGGAAACTCAGAAGCAGGTATGAAGGTGACCCTATTACATATAGCTTTAGAGATAAGTCATATGGTATTCTTTATGGCAGAATGGCTGCACCTGAAAGGAGAAAGGCTGGATATAACAAATTTCTCCATACTTTGACCCAGGCCCTCCATTGGGGCTGCACCTGTTTAACTTCTAGCCTCAGCTGTTTTCACCTGGCATCTTCCCTCTCATCTTAGTATGTAAGTGACAGAGGTCCCACAACCCATGCTATCTTTCTAGCAACTAAAATGTGCAAAATACAACATGAAATAACTTCAACAGTGCTCCATAATTGTCTTATACAATAGAAGTATGTAGCTAGATGGTTTAGCTCTCCTTGTTGGAGATAGACCAATCTCATAAAAGATAATTACAGTATTTAATGGTATTCTAGGAAGAATGTTTAAATACAACCTTTTAAAAACTTTAAATACCTGTATTATAATATCTCTATTATGGAGAAGGGAAGGAGGGAGGGACTGACTCCAGCATATAGAGACACATATAGAGTCTATGGAGATTCTCAGTCATCCAGGTCATGGTTGTGCTAAAAGTGCTTTTTCAAGAGGCAATTGAACTTTCTTGTTTTCTTTGTTTCTGTGTCCTCTGGGTCACCTGAGTAGTGCAAATGGGTGTAGAGCTTTCTTGGAACTGCTGAAAGAACTCTGTTGTAGACTGGCGATAGATGATGTCATATCCCTCCTCCGCTGCTGAGAGAGGACTGTTCAATTTTGACATAGATGGCCTCTGAAAAAGCTCAGGAGGATCTTCAGCCAACACAACATACATGCACACTTTAAATCCAAAAATACAAGGCAGATGCTTTTCCACTCCAAGGATAAAACACCCAAACACAAACTGGGCAACGTCATATATGCAGTACAATGCAGTGAGCCATGTGCAGATCTTTACATTAGGGAACCAAACCAACCACTTCACAAATGCATGGCACAACATAGGAGAACAAATCCATCAGGACAAGATTCAGCAGTCTATCTGCATTTAAAAGACAAAGGCCACTCTTTTGAAGACAGCAAAGTCCACATTTTGGACAGAGAGGACCGCTGGTTTGAAAGAGGGGTCAAAGAGGCCATCTATGTCAAATTTCTCAACAGAGGGAGTGGGATATGAAATCTGTGAATTGTTTTCCAAGGACCTTGCCCAATAACCACAAATACAATTTGTCTTTAATTCAAAAGCATTTATTTAAACCATGTCTTCTCCTTTCAGGTGCATATCTGGAACAGCCTTGGTCAGTCCCTGGGCACGGACTTATGTACCACGAAGGCGGAGTCAAGGTAAAGAGGGGTCAAGGGAAGGGCTAGGTGAGGAAGGTGGGGTTAACCCATGCACTGCCATATACAAAGTTAGACATTTATTCATAACAAATCCCCCTCTAAATGTCTAACGTTTGGAGTTGGCTCCATACAATGCATAGCCACTCCTAACTTTGATGTCAGATACCCGTGTTGTTTGTTTGGTAACGGTTTTGTCAGGATGTCTGCGATTTGTTCAGAAGTCTCACAATGTACAGCTCTGATGAAACCTACGTTCGATAACTGTCTGATGTGTTTGTGCTTGATGTCGATGTGTCTGGATCTTTGGCCTACTGCGTCCGCGTTGGAAATGTCTATGGCCGCTTTATTGTCTTCATGAATTGTTATTGGGTAAGCTGGTTTGGTCCATATGTTGGAAAGTAGATCATCGAACCATACTAAATTGTTAGCTGCTTTTGACAGACAGATGTACTCTGCTTCCGCTGTGGACGTGGCAACCAAGTTCTGTTTTCCAGTGTACCAGTGTACTGGGCAGTTATTGATGAGAAATATATAACCAGAGGTGCTTTTTCTACTCTTTGTGTCCCAGTCAGCGTCTGCATAGCAGGTCAATACGGGTTCTTTGGAGCTTGTTGGTTCTAGGCATAGGTATGCGTCTATGCTATATTTCAGATACCTGATTATCCGTTTTGCACCTTCCCAGTGGTATATTTTTGGATCACTGACATGCTTAGATAACAGGTTTACTGCTAAGCTGAAATCTGGGCTCGTCCAATTGGCTATGTACAGAAGGGACCCAATGACGGATCTGTACAGAGTGTTGTCCTTGAATGACTCCCCTTCTTTGTGCATATGTTTCAGGAAGTCTGTTTGCATGGGTGTCTCACATGGTTTGGCGTCCTTCATGTTACACCTGTGTATAAGTTCTAATATTTTTTCCTTTTGTGATACGCTGAACCCATTGTCTGTTTTTTCGATTTGTACCCCTAGATATTTGTTGACTCTCCCTAGAGTGTGAAATGTTCCCCCAGTTTCTCGGCAAATTCATCACATTTCCGTTTGTGTTGTCCTAAGTATAGAATGTTGTCTACGTAAATGAGTGCGTATTCGACTGACGTGCCCTCCCTCTTGACGAAGAGGCAGAGGTCCGCTGAGGTGGCGGTGAAACCCATGTCCCTGAGCGTTTTGGCTAGACACTCATACCATCTTTTTCCCGACTGCTTTAATCCATACAGGCTTTTGTTCAGTAACCAAGTGTCTCCCTTTTTCGTGTCCTTCCCTGGGGGTGCCCTGACATAGATTTCTTTGTCTAGCTTTGCATGGAGGTAGGCAGTCTGAATGTCAAATTGATAGACTTCTAGGCCTAAGATGGATGCTATTACTAGGGTGCTTTTGACACTTTCTGCCCTAACTGTTGGTGAATAGGTATCTGTGTAGTTGTCTGGATACCTCTGTGCGAATCCCTGGGCTACGAGCCTAGCCTTATAGAGAGTCTTGTTGTCTTCGAGTTCTTTAATTTTGAAAACCCATTTTGTACCTATGAGTGTTTTGTCGCTGGGACCTTAGAGGGGGTGTACACATTTAGTTCCCTTAGGCTAGCCATCTCCTTCTCCATAGCCTTTTCCCACCTACTTCTCTCTTCCTGTGGCAGGTTGATTACTTCCTCGTATGAATTGGGGGCCGTTTTATTTGGGTGTATGGACATAACATAATCCTCAAATCTCTTTGGCATTCTATTTCTGTTGTGTCTTATGGGCCTGTTTGGTCGTGCGTCTGTGTCGTGCATGTATTTGGCTTCTTTCTCTGTGACTGCATCTACCTTAATGATGGGGTGATCTTCCTTCCACTCTTTGGTGACTATCTCTTGGTGTCTAGGTTTGTGCCTTTCTTGTGTTTTCGTTTCTATTGTGGTATGTTTGTCCTTATCCCTTATGTTGTCTGTGTCTTCCTGTCTGGTGAGTATCTCGTTGAGATGTATCTTTGACCAGTTGGTGTTCTCATGGAACATGGATATGATGAACCTATTGTCCCTGTCAATGAATCTGTACCCTTTTGTGCCGGGTTCATACCCCATGAACCTTAATCTCTTTGAGACCTTGTCTCCCTTTCACCTCAGCTGTCTTGGGATATGTACATCCGCCGTGACCCCAAATATGTGCAAGTGTGCAATTTTTGGCTTTCTGTTATACATCACTTAGTAAGGTGTTTTCTCTACTACGCTAGACCAGAGCCTGTTCAGTGTGTAATTTGAATAGGTGAGTGCTTCTGCCCAGAATGATTGTCCCAACGCTGCGTCCTCTAGAGTGCATCTCACCATTGTTTGTAGGACTCCGTTCCTTTTTTCTACGACTCCGTTCTGGAACGCGGAAAAAGGGGAAGTCGTGTAATGTATTATCCCGTGCATCTTTAAACAGTTCGAGAAGTCCCTTGACAGGAACTCAGACCCCCTATCCGTCATTATCTGTCTTATTTTTGTATTGTGTTGTGTCTCCACCCTCTTGTAAAATTCCTTAAATTTTTGAAATACCTCGCTCTTATGGTTGATGGTATACACAAAGCCATAGCGGCTGAAGTCATCTACTTTTGTCAGGAAGAACCTCTTTTTGTATTTTATAGAGGGCTTCATGGGACCTACAATGTCCATGTGTACCAGGTGGAAGATGGAGTTGGTGGTGCAGGTGGCCTTCCTAGGTCTGGGCTTGGTCTTTAGTTTAGAGGATTTACATACGGAGCACTCTAAGTAGTTTTTACAGCCTTTTATTTTCAAACCATTGGTACATTCTGTCATTTTTTGGATGACTTGGAAGCTGGCATGACCCAACTTTCTATGTAGTAAGTGGGCACAGTCATCGTGAATGGGCTTGCCAATTAGCAACGTCCCTTTGAGTGTTGTGTCGCAATTGTGTCTATCTTCAGTGGTGTCATCATCTTGCCCCTCTCTGTCTCGACTTGGGCATCGGCTTTGTTCTCTGTGCTTTCTAATTGAGCATTTATACTGGTCTGACTATTCCCTTTAGGTTGGAGGTATGTTAGTCCCCCATCAATGACTATGTTGCCGATGCTTTTCTTGCCCTTGGTCATGTAGGCCTTTCCTCCCTTGAAGGTGGTCTCTATACCCATGTCCTTGCTGAGTTTAAGTGTTGCTAAAATATTGTGGGATATTTCGGGTATGAGCAATACCCACTCTATCTTGCCTATCCCGTTTATGAATGTATCTCCTTTCCCTGTCACCAGAACTTTGTTCTAATTGGCTACCTTAATATGGTAGTTCTCCTCTGTAAATGAGGTGAGGATCTTTCTGTCATGAGTTGTGTGGTTGGTGGCTCCCGAATCAATGAGCCACGCTTCTCCCTCTCTCGTTTGTGTGTGTGTGTGTGTGTTTTCCCCGATCCCATACATGGATCCTGATCGGCTTTCCCTGGAGCTGTCTCTATTTCCCCTTCTGTCCCTTAGGTTGGGGGAGTCTCTGCGTCTATATCTGTCCTCAGGTGGGGACCTATCGGGGAACCCTGACCTCCGGCCTTTCCTTTCCTTGTGGTGGGTGTAATTCCTTTCCCTTGAATTTTTGGGGCAATCCCTCTTATAGTGGTTCTTGGAACCACAGGTGAAACATTCTGGGTAGTCTTGGTTCCTGGTTTGGAACTCAACCCTTTTTGTTGGTTTGCTGTCCCTGCGGCTGATGGAGCGGTCCCTCCTTAAACTGTCTTCTGCAATTATTCTGTTTGTCAGTGACTCAAGTGTGAGGTGGCCTAGGCTTAGGCTATCCAGCTGCATTATGAAGTTATCCCAGCTAGAGTCCAGGGAGTTAATGACAATGCTTTTCATACTTTCCTCTGAGATATCCTCCCCACTTTGTATCAACTCAGCCCTTGCAGCATTCAGGTTTAATATGTGTTCACCCATGGGAGTTCCAGCCTTGTGTCTAGCTGAGGGGAACTCCCTAGATATCTTGGCTGTGGTGGCAGCGCTTTTACTGTAGAATAAGTTAAATATTTTCTGCAGTATTTCAGATACAGTTAGGTAATGGCTAAGACTGGGATATATGCTTGGCAAAATGCTTGCTATGACTATATAATAAGCCCTGTGGTGCAAACAGTCTATTTCTAGAGTCCAAGGTTTCGTGGGAGGGTCATCAATTAAAAATAACATGTTCTCCCTTAAAAATAAAATCTGGAGTTGATGATTCCACTGCATAAGGTTTGATCCATCTAATTTAAGAGTGTGGAAGTCAGTTGGTAAATTTACTGAGCTGTGTGACAAATTACTCACAGTCTGTTGCTGTCCATGGTATCTCAGGTGAGGGAACTCACAATATGGCTTGGGGATGCTGTTTGCAACTCTGTATGGACTTGTATTTATGTTCTCCTCTTCTCTTCTTACAGGAGCTGATTGAGCATGCGCGAGGCCTATTTCGCATCTGTAGTCGATGGGTGAGTAGCTTGCTGTCGCTGCTCTTAGGCCTTGGCCTAGACCTACGGTTGGGGGTTCGGACTCACCCCTGGGGTATCGGGCTTCGTCTCTGGAGGCAGGCATCCATCGATGGGCGGCTGGATCCCTGCTGGAGGCTGGAGAGAGGCGAGGAGGCGAGGTGGTTGTAAGTCGAGGACTTCTGGGATTCGGCGGCATGGCGGCGGCGAGTGGTCCCGATCCCTGGTCGCTGGTCCCTGGACGTGCGAGGAAGCCTGGCGGAGGTCGCATGGAGGGTGAGTAACCGGCGTGCTCTCCTTCCCTCGGGTCTCGTGTTGCTGGTGCGGTGGGTGGTGAGTTCGAGTCCTGCCATCGGCATGTCTCGTGTGCGATCGGTGCTTGGCGATCGCCCTTGCGGTGTGTGTTCCTCGGGTGGGGGAGCTGGGGCGAAGCATCGCCATCTATGGCCCTCCTGTAGTCCCCTCGGCTTGCGGTTGTCTCCCTGCGGTTTGTGGCTGGCGCGAGGGGGTCGCATGCGGAGCCGGTTGCCGCTGCTGGAGTCCCATGCATTTTTTCGGCTTCGCGCTCGGCAGGCGGGCTCCTGATGTTTTGGTGTCTTCTTTCTGGGTTATCTTTGCTTGGTCCCCCATTTGTTTTGGGGTTTCTTTCATTTCGCGCCATTAAATTTGAATCTCGGCTCCCTATTGGTCGGTGGCCATCCCAAGATGGCCGCCGGGAGCATGGCGTGAAACTGGATCTATTCAAGTCCTGGGTTTCTGCCAGGGGGTATCTTCCTCTTACCAGGCTGGCAGTCTCGTGGTCTCGTTCTTGGGAGCTCATCGCTGCCCCGTGGTCATCTAGTAGGTCCCGGAGTTTCGTGATGAGTTCCCTTTTACTGATGGAGGCCTCCATCTTTCTTTGTATGGTCTCTCTTAGCTCGTCCCTCTCGGGCGATTCATCCCTTTCGTACCTGGCTGCATTTTTTCGTGGCCTCACGCTCCTGTTTGTCTGGTCCAGGTCTCTCACTTCCATGGCAGTTGGAATTCTTGCTGTGGCGCCTTTGGATTCCTGCAGCTCTGCCATTAGTCTGGTGATGGACCTTGTGTTCATTCTTTCTTCCATTTCAGGATAAGCTGTATTTCAGTTATTATTCTTGGGTTATTGGGCACAACCATCCTCTGCTACCATCTTGTGAATTGTTTTCCAAGGACCTTGCCCAATAACCACAAATACAATTTGTCTTTAATTCAAAAGCATTTATTTAAACCATGTCTTCTCCTTCCAGGTGCATATCTGGAACAGCCTTGGTCAGTCCCTGGGCACAGACTTATGTACCACGAAGGCGGAGTCAAGGTAAGGAGGGGTCAAGGGAAGGGCTAGGTGAGGAAGGTGGGGTTAACCCATGCACTGCCATATACAAAGTTAGACATTTATTCATAACAAAATCATCTATCTCCAGTCTACAACACAGTCCTTTCAGCAGTTCCAAGAAAGCTCAGCACACATTTGCACTACTCAGGTGACCCTGAGGACACAGATAAACCTCCAAGTGGCCTCAATGATTTTCTAAAAGCATGCAAATGACCAGCTGTCTGCAATGAATATAAATTCTTCCATTCCCTACCATCCAGTCAGAGCTGAAGAAGCTTCTTCAATGAGAAGCAAAATGTTTTCAAAGAAAAACAAGAAAGTCCAGTTGTTTCTTGAAAAAGCAACTTTGGGGTCACAAATAAAGGAACTTTTTTTTAAAGTCTCCATCAAAAAGGAAGAAAATTGTATATGGTCTCCTGTTTGAGCAAGGAGTTGGATTAGAAGATGTCCAAGATCCCTTCCAAGTATGTTAATCTGTATGAGTTCCTAATTAGTATTATAAATCAATAGAGGATTTCTACAGAGAAAAAAAAATCTGGAACACTACCTGAAGTAGGAATCTAAGTTGAAACTAAATATCCATTTATATAATTCATACAGGAAAATAAATATAATGATACTGAACAGCACAGAGGAAACAGAACCAAAATTCTGTTTTGAATTCTGTTTTTTCAAAATTTGAAATTCCTTATTTCCTCAATTTCTGTTTCTTTGCTTTACTTTTGCTCAAGTGCTCAGTTTCTTGGAAATTCCAAACCTCTAGCAGAGACTGAAGGGGATCTGGCAATTCCCTGCCTGAAGGTGCAGCTTTTCTACAAATCCTGCCTGAAGTTGTAAAATGCCCCACTTTTTCTCTATTTCTAACAGAGGGACTGGGATTATCTTTATATGACAGGGAGCATCTGTCACCCGAGGGAATATGGAATGGAAAGCTCTGTGGTCTGCACAAGGCAATGTCCATGGGGCGTGCCAAAGTTCTGTGGGCCAGCAAGGGAACTTTAACAGATTAACAGAGTTGGAAGGGACTGTTGTGACCCAGGCCCAAGTAGTTAGTATTAAATACAAACAGTTCGAAAACAAA
Organism: Pituophis catenifer annectens; assembly: GCF_029215685.1. Lineage (NCBI taxonomy): Eukaryota > Metazoa > Chordata > Lepidosauria > Squamata > Colubridae > Pituophis > Pituophis catenifer. The sequence goes on from NW_027256881.1 coordinate 172,350,894, forward strand.
CAGACTTTATTAGAACTGCTGAGAATTAACTCATTCTCAGCATAGTCCAAACTAAATTAAAGCAAATTCTTCAAAACACCATTCCACAGTTTATCACCTGACCTTGGGATAATTAGGCAAACTGCCAAAGGCTTTTCGTGGCAAAAGTTCAGAAGCAGAAGACGCCAAGAAGAAATGAATACAGTGAAACAAGAACCAATTCTCTCAACGTTGTTTTCCAGCAAAGAGGCCAAGAGCCGTTGCTGGTCTTTTAAGCCTTATGGGAGGGGCCAATCATCTCTTGGTCCTACTCCCAAGTCATCCTCTCTGCTTTATTTGCTCCTGCCTTCTGGCAGCTCTTCTGATACGTGCACTAGGAACAGGCTCCTCCTGTTCCTCTGCCTCTCTACTGTCAGCCTCTGGAGGCTCCAAAGTCCGCACATCACTCCCCGATGGCCCTGGCCCCATCTCTGCCTCTGACGCAGAGCCCTCATCCGGGCCTTTATTTCTAGGTTGAATCTCTCTTTGATCAGTTTCCATCCATTATTCCTTGTCTGACCTTTAGGTGCTTTGGAAAAATAGCTTGACCCCCTTCTCTCTGTGGCAACCCCTCAAATATTGGAACGCTGCTATCATGTCTCCCCTGGTCCTTCTTGTCACTAGACTAGCCATGCCCAGTTCATGTAACCATTCCTCATATGTTTTAGTCTCCAGTGCCCTAATCATCCAGGTTGGTCTCCTCTGCACTTTTTCTATAGTCTCAACATCTTTTTTATAGTGCAGTGACCAAAACTGGATGCAGTATTCTAGGTATGGTCTTGCTAGGGTTTTATAGAGTACCTCACTTGATCTTGATTGTATCCCTGTTAATGCAATTTAAGATTGCACTGGCTTTTTTGGCTGCCGCTGCACACTGTTGGCTCATATTTAGCTGGTTGTCCATTAAGACTCCAAGATCCCTCTTACAGTCTCTGCTATTAAGGAACTTCATTCCCCATAGCCTTGTTCAGTCTTTTTTGATACTATAATAGGCTGATAATTTATTGTGCATAATGTCATGGACATGGACACTTTAGGAATAATAAGATATTTTAGGAATAACACTGACTTCTGTGTGCACAGTATGAATGGCGGCTGAATTTTTTCCTTTCTTTTTGCTCCTGCTCTGTCCTTTCTATTTCATCTCAATGTTGGCCTTCATGCTGAAGGAGCGCAACATGCACCTGCTCAGAAAAAAATTGCACTCTTATATATTATAACAGCAAAACCAGCCACTTTTTCCTTGTTTTTGTTTTAATTTTTGTTAGCTGCCTTCAGAACATGACAGACAGGGTTTATTTATTTATTTATTCCATTTTTATCCCACCTTTATTATTTTTGTATAAATAACTCAAGGTTATTTATACTACTCCCTCCTCCTCTTTTCCCCATAGGAGGTGGGTTGGGCTGAGAAAGAGTGACTGGCCTAAGGTCACCCAGCTGGCTTTCACAGGCAAGGTAGGACTTGAATTCACCGTCTCCCGTTTTCTACCCTGGTGCCTTAACCACTAGACACCAATGTTTCACTTTAAATATCAAATACCTCATTTTTAAAAATGGGTATTATATTTTTTCTGCTATATAACCATCTACAGATTAATATTTTTAGCAGTTTCCTGATATGCTTATTTATTTTTTCACCTAAATGGGTGTATGTATTTGGTTCATTAGTAGTAAAATTTCAAGTCTGGAGGGAATACAGGCTACCCCAAGAAGGGTAATGTACAATATATCTCAAGGTTAGGCCTACCTCTCTTTGATAAATCTGATATCTAGATTCATCTGTCAGCAGATGTTGTAGGCATTGGAAACCAGGGAAAATATCTGACTTGTATACTATCATTTCTTCCAGAATAAAAGTAAGTGGAGATTGCAGTTTCTTGACTTGATTTTGACTAAATGCATCTGTGTCATTTAGATCAAGTTTATTTCCCTTCAATAACAATGACTGTTTTAGCACTTGTCCCTGAGAATTGTATTTATAGGTGGAAAGATACTTATTAAGATCCCATGTCAATAACTGGAAACTCAAGAGGTATACTCAGTACACCAATGTCTTTCTGTCTTAGAATGCTTACAATTAAGCTTTCTAAAACTAAATGTTCAGTCATACACTAATATTACAGGTATGCAACAGAACATTTAATACAAATGTATTATGTTACCTAATGGAAAAAGTGGCTGGCTAGCAATATCAAAAGTAAAAGGAGCTCCAAAATGTGGTCAAACATTTCGTTCACCTTCATTGAAAAAGACACTCACAGGGCATCTCACTACTGTTTTCTAGCGAATACTCTTTAATGTTTCAAGAGGAAGAGGGAAGCTGTGATTGGACTAATGTTCAAAGGTCTTTTCTGAGTATGCCCCTGTAAAATTCAAACTGCAAACCTGCTGCATTACGCTGCACTTTATAGCTCTTTGATGGGAATCATCATTTTTACAGTCGGACCCAAAATAGTGCGGTAGTTCTGCCTATGTTATACAATATATTGTTATTCCCCTTCCTTTTATTTTAAAGATATCTAAGAACAATATTGTGGCTCTTTTCCTTCTCCTTCTCCTTCTCCACCATCACCTCTAATTTTAATTTAATTTCAGTTTCTTTGGGAAATAAAATACCATGGAGATACTCTTCTTTGGTGACTTGTCCCTTTCCCCCTTTTATGTTATCTTTTCCTTTGAACAATTATCTGCATTATTAATGTCCCCATCACGATTTCATTCACAAAATCTCCTTATTTGAATAGACTCTGCCAAGAGTATTGTGTGTAGTATTTCTTCTGCTTATTTTTACCCAGCAATAACCAAAATAAATAAATAAATCATTTCCTTGGATTTCTTTGTAGAAGAGAAGTGCAATCCCCTTATATTTCTTTTTTTTAAATGATCTTTATTGAATTACATTACAGTACATTGCAAGTAAAATCAGTTAGACAGTGGTATTTTCTATACAGATTAAGTTCATTCTTTTGCTATAGTGCATCCTAATTTACCTATTCATCCTAATATTTACACTATATCTTATCCCTTCTTTATTCAATTATCCATCCATTTATACCAAAGTTCCCACACCGTATAGTATTCCGACTCCTCTTTCTCATTTAACTCAAACGTCGGTTTGCTCATCTCGGCACACTCTAAAATTTTCTGAATTGTATATTTTTCCAGTGGCGTTCCCTTTCCTTTCCAATGTTGTGCGTATGTTATTCTTGCTGCTGTAGTAATATGTACAATTAGATATCTCTTCATTTTCTCATACTTCTTTAGTACTCCCAGGAGAAATGTTTTGGGTGCCAATTCAATTTCTTCTTCAGTTACTTCCTGCATCCAATTTTGGATTATTTTCCAATACTTCATCGCTTCGGGGCATGACCACCACATATGAAAGAAGGTACCCTGGTGGTGATCACATTTCCAACATTTGGGACTTATGTTTGGGTATATTTTAGCTAGTCTTGCGGGAACTAAATGCCATCTATATAACATTTTGTATTGATTTTCCTTGAATGAAGCTGCTTTTGTCAGTTTATAATTTTTGTTCCAGATTGTCTCCCACTCGTCCAAATTTATATTGTGTCCGATGTTTTTTGCCCACGCAATCATCGGTTCTTTTACCACCTCTTCTACCCTATCATGTTCTAATAAATAATTATATAATCTAGCTAGTATTCTTTTTTCTGGGCCTATCAATAACTTATCGAATCTATTTGTTTCCACCTCTATTCCAGATTCCTCCTTATCTTTTTGGTGCCTGGATTTGATCTGCAAATAAGGCCACCAGTCAATATGGATGCCCTGTTTTCCCAATTCCTGATTGGTCTTGAGGTTTCCTTGGCTATCTAAGAGCTCTTTATATCTAAACATTTTATCTATTTCTAGTGTGTTAGGGTATATCATAGCTTCCATTGTTGAAAGCCAGTTCGGAACCTTCATATATTGTATGTATCTTATTTCTTCCCAGGTTTGTATTATCTTATCTTATCTTATCTTATCTTATAAGAGGATCTTATCTACATCCTCTTATCTAATGTCTGTGAAAGTATTTTTTTTTCCTTTTCTTGTCCCATAAGTAGGCATGCCATCCTCTTTGTAGGTCATGTCCTTCCAGAATTAAAATTCTTTTATTCGTTAAAGTGATCCATTCCCTTATCCAGACTAAATTTGCCGCTTTGTAATATATCTCCCATGATGGGAGTCCAAAGCCTCCCCTACCTCTATTATCCTGTAGTGAGCGAAGTGAGATTCTTGGTTTTTTGCCACCCCAGATGAATTTCCTGGTAGTTTTATTAAGCTCTATTTATTTTTATTTTATTTTATTTTAAATTTATATACCGCCCTTCTCCCTGAGGACTCAGGGCGGTGTACAGCCAGAATTAAAAAACATGAAATACAAATATTAAAAACAATTAAAATATATATAAATTTGGCCCAAAATTAAAAATACAAACCAATTAAAACATTTAAAATTTCTTCTTAAGCCAGCCTGGCTTGCTGGAAAAAGTGGGTTTTAAGGGCACGGCGGAAGGCGCTAAGGTCTTGGATTCTCCTTATCTCTGGGGGCAACTGATTCCAGAGGGTAGGTGCCCCCACAGAGAAGGCCCTCCCCCTGGGGGTCACCAGCCTGCATTGATTGGCTGATGGCACCCTGAGGAGGCCCTCTCTGTGGGAGCGCACGGGACAATGGGAAGTCGTTGGTAGCAGCAGGCGGTCTCGAAGATAGCTAGGCCCGATGCCATGGAGCGCTTTAAAGGTGATAACCAGCACCTTGAAGCGCACCCGGAAGACCACTGGGAGCCAGTGCAGCTCGCGCAGGAGCGGTATTACATGGGAGCGCCATGCTGCTCCCATCACTACCCGCGCTGCTGCATTCTGGACCAGTTGGAGCCTCCGGGTGCTCTTCAAGGGGAGCCCCATGTAGAGAGCGTTGCAGTAGTCAAGGTGAGAGGTGACAAGGGCATGAGTGACTGTGCACAGGGAATCCCGATCAAGAAAGGGCCGCAACTGGTGAATCAGGCGAACCTGACAAAAGGTCCCCCTGGTTACAGCTGTCAGATGTTCCTCCAAGGACAGCTGTCTATCCAGGAGGACTCCCAGATTTCGAGCCCCTTCTGTGGGGGCCAAAGACTCTCCCCCAATAGTCAGTGATGGAGTCAACTGACTATATCGGGATGCCGGGAGCCACAGCCACTCAGTCTTGGAAGGGTTGAGCCTGAGCCTGTTCCTCCCCATCCAGATCCGCACAGCCTCCAGGAACTGGGACATCACTTCAAGGGCATCATTGGGGTGGCCTGGGGTGGAGATGTACAGCTGAGTGTCATCAGCGTACTGGTGGTATCTCACCCCGAAGCCACGGATGATCTCGCCCAGCGGCTTTACATAAATGTTGAACAGAAGGGGCGAGAGGACTGATCCCTGTGGCACTCAACAGATAAGAGGCCTCGAGGTCGACCTCTGCCCCCCTGCCAACACAAACTGCAACCAGTCGGAGAGAAAGGAGGAGAACCACCGCAACACGGTGCCTCCCACCCCCAACTCTTCCAGCCGGTGCAGCATGATACCATGGTCGATGGTATCAAAAGCCGCTGAGAGATCTAACAGGACCAGAACAGAGGAGCAACCCCTGTCCCTATCAAGAATCTTTTATCTAAAGTGACTGGAATGTTTTGAAATAAGAATTATAATTTGAATTTTAAATCCAAAAATCTTGGATTTCTTATACAATGAAATATATATATAAATATGTGAAAAATAAATTAATCAATTGTTAAATCTAAATTTCAATTACTATTCAATTATTCATCTATTAAAATATATAATAGTTATCTATTTATTGCTAGTTAAATAATCATTAATTATTAACTTATGTCACAAATACGTCCAACTTACTTAATTACTTACTCATTCAACAAGTAAAAAAAAAGAAAAAGAAAAAAGAAAAAAAGGGGGGGAGGGGGGGATCACAATATGGTAGTAAGATAGGAGAAGAATACTTTATCTTAATAGTTATGTTCCAGGGATCAGATCCAGAGTTCTTTCACTTTATTGAGTTAAAGTTTGTTGTTGTTATTTTATTTTCTGATGTTCTTTAGTGACTTTTTAACACAATTTCCGTTTATTGATCCAAATTTAGTTCCAATCCTTTTAAGTTCGGATACTCTCAAAAGTCCTTCTTACCTCACTCTGTTTCTCCGCCCCGACTCAACAATTGCTCCAATTGGTCCCGTTTGTTCGAATATACGCTTGGTGCGCCTTTCTCTGATCAGTTAGTCGCTCCTCTTCCTCTGAATTACTCTTTGTAATGGCCGTGTTTCCTGCTTCCTTCCTTTTCCGTCCTGACCTGGGTCTCCGTCAGTCTCTCCAACACAGCCGCGCTTCTTCCACTTTATTTTTGCTCACAGCACACCATGGGTTTTTCTTCTCGTGCTTCCACTGTAGCAAAGCAATCTTATTATTCTCCCATGCCGACCTGTCAGTTCAGCTTGTCAGATCATTCTCCTTCCGTCCAGTTGCTGCTCAATTTCGGGAGTTCTCTCTCCCGACAGGACTGATCTCACTACTCACTACTATGGTATTCTATATTTCTATGGTGATCAGGGAAAAAATCTCCACTCCTGGCACTGCCTCCACCGATCTTCTTCGCTCCCCGGCTCTTTGTCAGCTTATCACGGCCTCGGGTCTGTCATTAAGATGACAGACACAATCGTGCTGGGATCAACAGAGGCGTCTGGTCGAGTGGGGAGCGCTCCTCCCCTCGCTTTTCCGCTTGCCTGACTCCCTCTCTTGTACGCAATGCTCTTCAAGCTTTTGCGCCCCTTAGGGTCCCCCAAAACATGAAGAAATACGGGGTTGGAAAGCAGAGATCACCCTCCTACCACCGTATCGCCACGAATCACCAACCGGAAGACCGCAATCCCCTTATATTTCTAACCTTTTGAATAAATTGTATGCTTGCCTTGTAATATGCCAATCATGGAACAGCCTGCTAGATCACTATTAAATTTTTGTTTCCATTCTGGTTTGATCTAATTTATGTTTATTTTTTATACTCAATAGTGTATAAATAATGAAGCTCATAAATTTTATAATTCAAATTGCATGGTTTACGAGGCTTTAATATATGTCATTGTGGTATGGTAGTTAAGATGTTGGATTAGGCCCAGCGGACCCCCGATTCAAGTCCACCCTTGGCCACAGAAGCTGACAGTCACTTTTTCTCAGCCCATCCCACCTTTTAAGATTGTTGTGAGTAAAATGGAAGAATGAATTTCTCTATATATGCTGCCTTGGGCTCCTGAAGAAAAGGTGGGATATAAATCCAAGAAATAGATATATCTTTTCATTTCTCCAACAATACACAAACCTTTTTGTGATGTTTAATTTCAAGATTCAGTTTAATGCCCTTCTGTTAAAGCTTGCTGTAGTTCAGCCAAACATATTTTTCGTAGTGCTTGTGAAACTCAAACTCATGCCAGGAGTCAATTCAAAAAATGCATCTCTTATTCTCAGGAACCGAGTATTACAGCAATATCTCCTCTGTGGCCTGTAGAATTTTTCTCTGCAATATTTTTTGCCACCATCCTGATCCTTTGTCATGGAATAGATGAAAAATGAAAACACCATATGACACTTCCTGTTCAGGTTCTTGAACTTCCTTTTTAGTCTTTCTCTGTCCAAATTGGCAAAATCATTAGTCTCCACAGGAATGAATAGCGTTGCTATTCTGTCACATTCCTATTCTGAAGGGTAGCATATTTCAAAAGTCATTGGTTCTGGCCAGCACACTGTTCCTAATTATAAGGTGAACCTATTTACTACAACTTTTCCTTTTGTCCTGTTCCAGAAAACAGTTATATCCACTATGATCATTAAATATCTCGTCTCTTGCTCAACATGGTTCTCTTGCTCCTCATCAGTAAACTTCTTTCTGCATTATTACCTTTCTCTGGTCCAAGAATAGCCAATAGCTGGTTCTGTTACTCTTCAGTTACCATTATAAGTTTGCAATTGTAAATAAATGCCAGATTTTCATCAACAGGAAAGCAAACTTGTCATAAGTCTTGTGTTGTTAGAACTGCAGATATATGTCTTCCCGTGTAATACACATATGCATGTATGTATAAATTCTCCAGTAAAAAGAAAATTTATTAGGAACTTTTCTCTTGATCTTTGCAAAACTTGCTGCAAAACTCCTGTTAACAGCCCAGATAACTTACTGTGTGACTCTGTGGCCTGTCTTATATGACTTATACTTAAGTATCAGCTGCTTGCTTTTCAGGAAGAAATAATTCAGTTCCCCACAATGGACAATCAAGAAGTTCTCAGAACATAGTTTTCCAATTAGCAGCTAATCAAGATAGAACCTTTTCATTGCATAGATTGAAAGCATAGGTAGAGTGCATAACTCATATGGTTATCCTCCACTCTTCCTTATCTACTTCCTATATATCTGTTAGATCGTGGGAGGCAATGAAGAGGCAGGAGGACAGACAGTAACCTCAGCTCTTTATTTAAGTGAGTGACTTCTGCAAAGGCCTAGCCGGCAGCACTCCCTTTTAAAGGGAGCAGTCCCACCGATTCAGCCACTGACAACGCTTTACATTTCCCTCTGTTTGAATCCACCAATCAGTGGTGGCCCCCATTTGAATCCACCAATCAGTTGTGGGCATGCAAATGTCCAGCTAAACCCGGACCTGAGTGAAGCCTACATCCCTGGCTTCACTTGCTATTTACATATGTAACACCCCTCCCCTCTGGAATAGTCTTACCCAATCATCGGGGTCTACAACACATAGTCATGTAAGTAGGTGGGGCGTTGATGGTTCCTACCTGACCTGCGCAGTTCATTCGAGTTAGCGGCAGCAGGCTGGGTAGTCAGGCCTGCTGCCGCTCCCACTCCCTCGTATGGAACTTCCTGGAAACTTTCTGTGGGTGTGGCGGATCCAGCTGGCTTACTTCCCCAGAGTCTCATCGCTGGCCGCTTGGCCCTACAGGTGGGTGTGCGGTTTCCCTTGGGCTTGAGAGTAGGTCCCCTGTGTCTGGGTAAAGTAGGCTGCAATCTATGTTTGTTTTGTATCCTGCTTGGGGTAGGGCACTGTCTATTCCTATGGTCTTTTCAAGGTCGGTTTGGTGCTGATTATTTTCAAACTGTCTTAGGCTCGAGTTCCCTATTCGTCCCTGGAGTTGGTCTATCTGCCTTCTCCAAACTTTTCCATCCTATAGTTCTACCTGGTATGACTTGGGACCTGTAATGTTAATTATTCCAAGAGCCTTGGTAGTACAGTGGTTTAAAGCACCCTGTTATTAACACAGCTGCCTGCAATTACTGCAGGTTCGAATCTTACCAGGCTCAAGGTTGACTCAGCCTTCCATCCTTTTTAAGGTAGGTTAAATGAGGACCTAGTTTGTGGGGGCAATAAGATGACTTTGTATAAAATATACAAAAGTATGAAGGCTATTGCTTAATGCATTGTAAGCCGCCCTGAGTCTCCGGAGAAGGGCGGCATATAAATCAAATTTTAAAAAAAATTATTTTTGCCTTCAACCAGGCAGGGGTCCATGCATAATTGTGAGCATATACTAGATCCCCTACCTGGAAGTTCCTGACCTTATTGGTAGAATCGATGGGGGTGTCTGTACTATAATTGGGGTGCAGTCTGTCTAACGGGGATCTTAGACAGACTGCACCCCATGAGTAGCTGTCATGAGTAGGTCAATTGGACTCCTATTCGTGGTCGCGCTAGGCCTTATATGTTGCATTAATAGGAATTTGTCTATTTTGGTTTGCCAATCCCCAGGGCCCATTCTTGCTAGTGTTTCTTTGGTCACTCTAACCATTCATTCAGCCTGCCCATTACTGGCCGGCAAATATGGTATGACCAATGCGTGCCATGTGCCCTGTTCAGCTAAAAACACCTTGAATTGTCTGGCAGTGAATTATGTCCCATTATCTGATACCAAGACATCGGGTAACACATGAGTGGAAAATACCTTCCTTAACACCCTAATTACTGCCTCTGCCGTTATGCTGGGCAACAAATTGACTTCTAACCATTTCGAGTATGCATCTACAATGATCAAGAATGTTTGGCCTTGGACTGGTCCTGCTAGATCTATGTGCAATCTCGACCATGGGCCCCTTGGTTTGTCCCACTCTCTTACGGGTACCCGGGGTGGTGCTGGTCTAGATTCCTGACGGGGTGTATACTGCCACCCACTCTGTAACATCCCCATCCATGTTGGGCCACCACATGTAACTCCTAGCTAGAGCCTTCATGTGTACTATCCCGGGGTGACCCACATGCAGCGCTTCTAACACCTGTTCCCTTAGCTTTTGTGGAATTACCACCCTGTCTCCCCACAATAGGCACCCCTTCTGTACTGACAATTCCCATTTCTTATTTACAAATGGTTTATATTCCTCCCCCCATGGTTTCTCTGGCCAACCTCTCAACACCCAGTTCAAAACCCTTGACAGGATTCTGTCTTTAGTCAACTGACCCGCTATGTCCGTTGCTGTCAGTGGGATGTCTGTGGAGTCCTCGATGAGTAGAACGGGTGCTATCTTCGACGAGGTCTGGAAGGGGGCACCGGCTGAGGGCATCTGCATGTCCGATGTCCTTGCCCGGTCGATATATTAACTGGTAATTGTAAGCCGCTAAGAAAATTGGCCACCTTGTCATCCTTGGTGATAATGTGTTTGGTGTTGGCCGGTCTCCTGCAATAAGTCCCAGTAGCAGTTTATGATCGGTGACCACAACAAAGTCCCTTCCATACAAATATTCATGGAAATGCTTAACCCCTGCTACCACGGCCAGTGCTTCCTTATCTAATTGACCATAGTTCCTTTCGACTGATGACAGTGTCTTTGAGTAGAACGCAATAGGTGCTTCTGTTCCATTTGGCATCTTATGGCTGAGCACTGCCCCTACTCCAAATGGTGATGCATCACATGTTAGTATTAGGGGCAGTGTTTCATTATATTGAATGAGAAAACTCTGTGCTGATAATAAGTTATTTACTGCTGTGAAAGCGGCGGCTTCCTTCCATCCCCACTTCCAACTGGCTTTCTTATCTAACAGTCTATGCAATGGTTTGGCTATTGTCGCATTCTGTGGCAAGAAAATACTGTAAAAATTTAAAAGTCCAAGAAATGCTTGCAACTCCATCTGATTTTGTGATGTGGGAGCTTCCTTAATAGCTTTTATCTTACTTTGAGTGGGGTGTTATCCCTGACCCATCAATGAGATATCCTAAGAATTCAACCTTAGGCATGGCTATTTTACATTTTTCCTTATTTACCTTCAACCCAGTTTCTTTAAACCACCTTAAGGTTTCCCTTACCCTCTGTAATAATTCTTCTTTGCTGTCCCTGGATATGAGGACATCATTGAAGTATGGAACTACTCTGGGAATGCCTTGTAACAAGCATTCCATTATACTTTGGAATAGCCCGGGGCCCACGCTTACCCCAAATTGTAATCTGTGACATTTGAATGCCCCACGGTGAGTTACAATTGTTTGCGCTTCTGCTGTAGCATCATCTACCGGCAGCTGCTGATATGCTTGTGCCAAATCAAGCTTTGCAAAAATTTTCCTTGATCCCAGCGAGTGTAACAGATGTTGAACCACTGGGACTGGTGTTGTTGTAGGGCTTTATTAAGGGTACATTTATAGTCAGCACAGATGCGGACAGACCCATCTGGTTTCATGGGGGTGACTATTGGGGTCTCCCATTTAGCGTGGTCTACGGGCTCTAAGATATTTTGCGCAATTAGCTTGTCTAATTGGGCATTTATCTTGGGCTGGAGAGCAAGGGGAACCCTCCTAGGCTTCATTCTAATAGGGGTCAAGGTTAAAAGATATAAGTTTCCCCATGTACTTGCCCAAAGTCTCATCGAACACCTCTGCGAACTCCTTCATTAAGTCCTTGATGTCATCATCGTGGATGGCATGGATGCCCATCACGTCTAGGCCCAGGGCCTCGAACCATTCCAACCCCAGCAGGCTCAGTAGGTCATTGTCCACGATGGTCATCTGCAACTGGCCAGAGAATTCTTTGAAGCTGATATGGAAAGAGCTGCTTCCCAGCACAGGAATCCGGTTTGCTTGGTAGTCTTTTAAGATCATCCTTTGGGGTTTTAGCTGTGTCTTTCTCACCCCAGGGACTGCTTCCTTGATTGTTTGCCAGGATACGATGGTCAGACCCTGTGTCCACTTCCATCTTGCATGGGTGTTCTTCGATGCATACCTCGATGTGGATTTTTTTCTTTTGTTGCTGCTGGAATGGCTGATAGTTGTCTGATGGGCTTCCTTGATGTCTCCGGTTCTCTCTTTTCGGTGGCTGCTCCTTTGGAACTGTGCTCTCCTGGGTCTATCTGGGTTCTCAGTCTGCCACGTGGTCTGTCGAGGCAGACTGTACATGGCTGGATGGCTGGCTCGACATGCTCTGGCAATGTGCCCTTTCCTTTCGCATCTCTGGAAAATGGCATCCCGGAACCTGCAAGTAGATCTGGGATGATTCTTTCCACAGCCTGCGCACATCTGCGGTCTCTCCCTCGTCTCAGTCCTTGCGGGTCTCTTCTCAAACTGCATCCGATGTATGTCCTCGTCATCATCGGTAGAATCATCAGTTTCCCAGTGCTCCTGGTTCACACTGGTGGTTTTCGGCTGCCCATTGGTGTTTCCCATCTTCTGGATTGCTGCTGCTGTTCGATCTGTGGCTTCAGCTGCCCGCACTTCTTCTAAAGCGAGGTTCAGCCTGGATAGTAATCACCTTTGCAATTGCAGGTCTCTGAGTCCGAAAACCAATCTATCCATCATGGCCTCTTCTATGTTGCTGAAGTCACAGCGCGCCACAATCTTCCTTAGGGCTGTAACATATTGATTGATGGTCTCACCTTCCTCTTGGTTCCGATGGTAAAACTCGTGCTTGTAAACCATCGGAGAGGGTATGGGAGCGTAGTGAGCCTGGAGTGCTTCTTGCAATGTCGGCCATGGCACAGTCTGCAGGTCAACGGGTTCCGAAACAGCTTTGGCCATGTTGAGGACTTTGGGTCCACAGTAGCTCAGGAAAAGTGTCCTTTTTCGGTTGTCTGAGAGTCCTAGCAGGTCGTTGGCTTCCAGGAAACAATAGAATCGAAGCATGTATTTCTTCCATGTTTCCTTAGCCGGATTGAATGGAGCTAGTGGAGTATAAGACATCATCCTGGAATCAATTCGAGAGGTTCAGCTGCTGGATAATGGTGGATGCCACGTATTGCTCCTTCTGTTCAGCCTGAGTCCTTCATCCTCTTCGATCCCACCTTCATCGCCAGTGTTAGATTGTGGGGGGCAATGAAGAGGCAGGAGGACAGACAGTAACTTCAGCTCTTTATTTAAGTGAGTGATTTCTGCAAAGGCTTAGCCGGCAGCACTCCCTTTTAAAGGGAGCAGTCCCACCAATTCAGCCACTGACAACGCTTTACATTTCCCTCTCTTTGAATCCACCAATCAATGATGGGCATGCAAATGTCCAGCTAAACCCGGACCTGAGTGAAGCCTACATCCCTGGCTTCACTTGCTATTTACATATGTAACAGCTCCTTTCCTGTTGGTGGGGAGTGAGCAGCAGCTTTGAGTTTGCTCTCCTTTTTACTCTCTATTTTTATCCTTTTAAAAAAATACTCTTTCTACTTTTTTTTTTTTAAATTTGATTTAAATTTAAATCCAACCTAAGATCCTGATTGTGGCTTCTTCATCCAGCAAGTAAATTGCCCCAGGGAAGAACCTTTGCAGCTGTGTATAACTGGAATTCAGATGGCCTCTTCCACGGGGAAGAAAAGAAAGACGGCACAGTGCTCACCAAATAGTAAGGAAGGTGGAACCAATCCACAAAAACAACAGAAAATTGACGGATTTGGCAGCCTATACAATCAACAGTGGATCGTGCATCCTCCCCCCTTTCCCTGCCGGATAGCTGTGAAGCTTTGACATTGTTTGGGGATTCTCCCCTGGAATGGGAACTGCAAGCCGAGGAGAGCCAGTCAAGAAACCAGTTAAGAGGCTTGCAAACCCCTCCGCGTAATCGGATGACAAATGACTCAGCAACTTTAAGTGAATCAGCTCCATGCCGGCATAAGGGCCTAGAGTTGGAGTTTTACAACCACAGTGAATTAGCTTTAGGGCTCGAAATCCAGCTAAGTGATAGTATAAAGGATTTTATCAGCTGGCACAGTATGCTAACTTCTCAGACAGTCTTGGCCATTTTTTACCAGTTTGCAGAGGTGTGTTTAAAGTTGGACTCTGTGATCAATTTTATTGCTGCGGCACAGACAAAAAAGCCGCAGGTATGTTCAACTGGCTGCCAGACAGAATGACCTGGCCAGATACCATCAATGGTGCAACTGAGGGAAGGAGTAAGCGGACAGCATATTGACTGTAATCGTGGGGGAAAAAAAAGAGATGGTGAAGTGGTTGGGCCTGAAATTCCATGGTACAGGAATGTGTGTGTGTGTGTGTGGGGGGAAACAGATGATTGTTGAAGGAGCAGATTGTATTGAACATATATAATTCTGAGATAAATGCGGGTAGATGGACTTCAAAAAGACGGATAGTGACCTCTTTATCACAGCTTACTCAGCGTGACAAGGGGGCAATAGATTTGGCAGCATATGAATATCTTCCACAACATGATGATTATTTCAGAATTCATTTTAAGTTCAAACAACAGCTCTTTCCAAGCCTGCTTATGCGAATGAGGGGATTCTTGGCTTTTTATCAAATTTTACCTACCTGAGTTTTTTCTAGTGGTGAGGTCAGCCCGCTGATCCAGAGAGCCCCTAGGGAGAGCATGGCAGTGCATGGGACAGCTGATTGGGAAAGTGGACTGAATAGGGAAAGCAGGTTGGCTGAGGCAGGGAGGAGATTTAGTGTTACAGAGGAAATATTGGTTGGGGTTTTGGATCCAGCTGATGTGAAACTTCCTTCAATTGGCTTGGTGCAAGATGAGACATTCGATTCTGCCTGTTTGGAAACTTTTTCCTCACTTTCACTAATGGAGCAGCAAGAAGTACTTAAAAAACTTAAAGAGACGAGGAAGCTGCTGAAGCAGACCATTTCCTCTGCCGCTCCTTTGGCATTGATTGTTCTGCCCCCATCAAGGCATGACACAGTTCCAGAGAGTCAGCAGCCTATAAGCCCAGGAAGCCTGACTCCCACATATATACAGCACAAAGTGCCAGAGACAGCAGATCTGATAGTGCAAAGTGCTGTGGGACAAACATCGGAGATGGAAGGCACCCAGGAAGGAATCCCCCAGTCCCCCTTAGTGGCAAAGATACCAAGAAATGACGTAAACACGGTGCCTCATGTAAAATCATTTATCGTGGAGGCAGAGATTAATAGATCCCATGGACCTGCAAGCCTGAAAGTAACAGGCAGAGCAATGACGCCCAGACTTCTATGGAGCTCAGGTGATTAAATGGGTGTGTGAGTGTAAATGAGGGAGGACGGGTGGGAGAGATTATTCAAGAAGCCTGACTAGGAAATAGCGAGCAATCACATTCTTCAAGAGTACACTTCCTCTCTTGGAATGTGGCAGGATGGAGAGGAAGTTAGTGCACAGACGACTGTATTAAATTTTTAAACAGGTGCCAGATTATCTCAAGTAATAAAAATAACTGGTTATCAAGAGTTCTGAAGCAGATATCTAGCTCTGGTATTCCTTTAAATTGGCAGCAGTACGATCATAGGCAAATCCGAAATTGGATTGCACAGAAATTTAAGGACATAAGGGCCCAATCGGATATTGCACAGGTGACAGCAGTAAAAGTTTGCCCCTGGTTATCAGCCAATAAACAAATTTTTAAAATAGAAAAATATTTAACTGTGCCTTTATTTCCCGACATAAGGAGATTTTTTACCAAATTGAGATTAGACCAACTTCAAACAAACATGCTTTGGGGTAGGTATAAGGGTATCCCTGTAAGTGAAAGAGTCTGTTTATGTGGGATGGGAGAAGTTGAAACAATGTCCCATGTAATTTTTGATTGCCCCATATATTCAGATTTGAGGGAACATCAGCTGGGCAGGATCTTTTATACCAGGACCCCTAAATCAAAAGAGCACTTCTTGCAACATTGTCTGTTAGGTTCTAACTTGCAGCTGATGAAATGGATTGCCAAATTTGCGGTAAACTTGATGGAAAAAAGGACAAAGTTGGTGCAGCAGAATGTGGTAGATTGTAGGAAAGATCATTTGATTTAATAATGTAATTTTAATAGTAGTTTTAAGACTGATTGGGTAGATGGGTAGACTGATTGGATAGATTAAGACTGATTGGATAGATGCAATTGGGTTGATACATTATAATATAATTTTAATCATATTTAAATTGTATTGCAAATGATTGTATTTTATTCCGATTTCATTTTAGATCATATTTTATTCTAATTTCATTTTAAATCGTGCGTTATTCCAATTTCATTTAAATTTTTTTTACCAAACTTTTGTAATGATTTGTTTCTGGAACTCTGCACTTTGATATGGCCGAAGGGCTAATCAATCAATAAGTTCATTCATTACATATGTAACAATATCAGCCTGTATACAGTTCATAAACTGAGACTTCCAGAGACTGCTGGAGAGAGCAGACATGCAGAAGTGGGGCTCTCCTGAATAATCTAATTAAAATCCAAAAAAAAAAAAAAGCCCAAGCATGCACAGAATTGCAACCACAGGAAAAAAAACTGAATGGAGGAAAAGTTTGGACTTGGAGAGAAGATAAATCTTTAGGATTGCCAGGTCTGCTTCCAAAAAATAGCGGACAAGCGGGGGGGGGGGGTGTTAAGTAGTAAAAAAAAAAATTACAATTAAATTATCTATTTTCTTACAAACATTTTAACACGTATTAAAATAATCACTTCAAAACTTTACTTAAAATTCAAAACATCAAATATATTATAATAATATGTAAAATATTAAATTTCATTTTACTTTGCTGTCGTGTGTATTTTTTATCTGACTGCGCAGCTTTGATCAATTCTTTGTGTTTAAGGAATAATTCTTTAATTTCAATACAACGTTGAGAAATATTAAAAAATATACAAAGTTCACTTCGAACTGATGGTACAAGCAGTCGGTTACATTCGTCAGTCCACAAATTTCCCATGACGCTGAAAATTCATTCAACGTTTGCATTTGATACCGGAATTGATGCACAATACTGGAACAGTTTCAGTAAACTCGCAGCTGGCTCTTTCTTGAAAAAGTATGTCCACTTATCAAGGGATGAATCGCTCTGCAGATGAACATAAACTTCTTCTAAGGCAGAAATTTCATCGAAGAGAGTGTTGGGTGGAAGTTCTTCTCGCCATGGTGATAATAACCAGATGTTCGTCATTTCTTCTAAAGTTGGAGGATTATTGCGATCAATTAGATTGAAACAACTTAGCGTCTCATATACTGAATCGGTGAAATTATACCACTTTTCTAGGTACGCAATGGCTCTTTGATACACATTGATGGCTTCTTTCTTGAACTTTTGCATGGCATTCTCAGGCAAATGTTTTTTACGTAAGGCAAATAAAACTTTCATTCCAAAAAAATGCTCATCGTATTTTTTTTGCAAAGAATCATGCAGCTTACACATGATAATGTGAAGATCACATGCAAGAATTTTCTTGCTTTCCAGCTTCAGTAGGGTGTCTTGCATTATTGACATGAAGAAGTGCGTGAAATATAAATACAATTCTGAAATTGTTGGTTCATTGTCCTTTGCGAGTTCATTTTCCTGATCCGAAATAAGGTTCCAGATAACCTTATAGCACTCATCAGATCCAAGAGAAATAAAATACGATTTTAGAGGTATCCAGTTTAAAAGAAGTCTTTCGACCGCTTTAAACAAACTTAATCAATGTGTTGGAACATGGCGCAAAACTTCATGGAATTCTGACTCGCAAAACTCAAAAAATGATTTCAACTCTTCTCGTTTCTTCGCAGAATTCGAAAATTCGGCAAAAACCTTCAGCACTACATTTTCGATATCAAAAGTTAACTGCTTTAATGCATTTTTTGCGCTGCTGTGTAAAATGTGATTATTGCAATGAGCAGCTACAATATTGTCATTTTCCAGCAATAATTTTTGGTAAACAGATTTGTTCACTCCATAATTGACCGATGCATTATCTGCTGAGTAAGCTGAAACATTATTTATTTCCAATTTGTTATCACTAAGAACTCGACACAGCTGATTTTTTATTGATGTAGAATCTTCAAAAGAATCCTCATAAAAGTCTAAAATTTTCACACACAGTCCTTCTTCACAAGTAAAATATTGTGCAACAACGGGATACATTTTGTGATTTCCCTTGTTTGATGTGTCAGTGGAGAGAGAAAATGGAATTCCAGTTTTAAGATCATTGAGAACCAACTCAATAGAAAAACCTCATTAACAATAGCTGATGATTTGGTTCTTCCACAAGACATCTTTTTTCAATTTCTGAATCATCAAAAATTTGCTTCATTAACTTAATACCGCAATCTTGAGCCAGGAAAGAAATATGGTGTTTGATCCCATGGTAAGTTTCAGCCATTTCAGCTACAGTCACTTTCTCACTGAAAGAGGAGTCTTTAACAATGAAAAACAAATTGATTCGCTTGTTGCTGGAAGCTATTTTCTCCTTATCTAAATGATTTTTTGTGCTTGCATGCTGTGTGACAGCTTTTATACCATTATATTCAATTGTGAACGATTTCTGACACAATTTACAGTAGGCCGTCATATTTGTTCTGTCGGTTTCGTTGTTGGTAATCCATGCAAAAGTAGCTTCCCAGTCTTTGCTGTATTTACACACTCCTCTCTTTCGTTTTAAAGAATTCGAAATCTTGCCACTGTCACTCTCATCACTCGACGCCATTTTAGGTCAGTCGACACAAGCTACAATACATTTTAAAAATGTGAACCGTTCATAATTTTATAATATATTTTTATTTTAATCTCATCATTAATTTTTTCGGAGAATCGAATTCAATGGATATTCGATCTTTGTCTCATTCTAACTTATGAAAAAAAAGACAAAACACGATTCTCCTATCCTTATTCTCTTAGACTGGACAGCTTTAGATTATGTACCATTTCATCATAAAGCTTTTGAATAAAAAAAATGTCCACTATTTTGTGAAAAAAAATAGTGAACATAATGTGAAAAAAGCGGATTGTCCGCTCAAATAGTGGACACCTGGCAAGGGTAGAAATCTTGGCACTCAAACATTTATTTGGATGATTCTGGTGAGTTCTGCTTATAGCGTAATCAGACTGCAGATCCTTTATTCCTTTGTTTGCCTAATGAGAAAATATCAGCACTGATAAAGTTTTTCAGCAGTAAGAAAATTTTCATTATATAGACTGAACTTTTTTTTCAATACTGACTGCATAGTTCCTTTTACCATTAACAGAGCATACTTACACAGACATAATTACAAAATGAATTACATACAGATCTGATTGCATGATTTTCCCTCTCTCTTTCTCCAATGAATGAAGTGCAAGGGTATTCTTTTTTCCTTTGTTTTTTCTCTCTGCATATTTATAAGGATTTATAAGGATTCCAGTCTTTACCAATGAAATAACAATGAACAATAAGATTTTAAAAAAATATATTGAATGATCAATATATTTGATCATTCAATATATCGTTCATTCAACTGAGTGAACATTTTAAAAAGTTGTTTACAACTATTGTAAAATTTTAAAGCAGGATGGAAAAATCTTATTATCTAGATTGTAAATTGCCTGAACTGCTTTTATTACCCTGAACTGCAATTATCATTCCATCTTCTTATGTGGATTACAAATAGATAGAGACTGCAAATGTTTTACAATATTTTTAAATTTCTAATACTTTCAAATATTTTGTGGATTTTTGGACTTCCGGTGGCACCGCAGGCGTCGATGGCTGCTCCCTTTGGAGTGCTAGCCCTGCAATCTCGTCAAAGTCGCTAGAACAGCGAAAATCAGCTGTCTAGCGGCTTGGAAACTTTCCTCTCGGGAAAATGGGGGGAAGAGAGCAGCCAGGCTTGGGTAGAGCTCTCCAAGAGCCCCAGGAACAACCCTGGGGCTTGAAGGGTGAGAGCTCCCTAGACGCCTGACAAAAGCTCCGGACCCGGGACGCTTCTGCATAAAGCAGAACAAGACGCCGCGACCACTCCTGCAACAATCTTACAACATATTGGATACAAAAGCAGGCAGAGCGAAGTCAGGAGGGACTCTAATTGCAAGTATCAATCTTTAACTCCTGTGTATTGAATACTTCCTTCTTGATTCCCAAGGGAAGAAAGTGAAAGGAAATGGCGCCGAGCCCTAATTGGGTGTGGTAATGAAAGTTAACTGTAAAATACTCCTCAGTGCAGACAGACTTTGCTGATAATAATTGAAATTTGTTTTAAAAGAAAGAAGAATTAAAGTGGATTGCAGATAAATTTAAAACTTATTGAGGACTGGAAATTAATTGGAAATTAAGCTGATTTATTGGACTTGTTCTGGCTGTTGTAAAAGTTTTAAATTGAAACTGAAAATTGGAAAATAGCTTCCAGGCAAATAAAAACTGCTGTGCCCAAAAGTACTGCGAGCTCTCCTGCCCCACCATATAAACCACAATATTTGTCAGCCCCAGCAGAACCACAAGCTTTAATATTGGAAGCCTTGCAGCAAGCTTTAAAGCTACAAGCCTTTACCTTAGAGGAGAAAATTACCTCTGCCTTTGAGGAAAAAATGAAGGAGGTGACTGAAAAAATGAACGTGGTGACTGAAGATATGGCAGAAATTAAAGATGTGATCCAAGCTCGAAATAAGAAATTAGAGAAGATATTATCTTTGCATTTCAGGGTTTGGCAAGTCACATTGAAGGGTTAGATGAAAGACTAGAGGAAATTAATCAAACCAACGTGAATTTGGATAATAAAATGGGGGAGGTTCAGACACAGATGGAGAGGGCAGATTTAGAGGTGATGATGATACAATACAGGTCGATGGAATTTGCTATAAGAGTAAGAGGTTTGAAAGAAAATAACCAAGAGAATCTGAGAGAGATTTTTGCAGAAGCCTTTGTACAGATAACTGGAGAAAGGAAGGAAGATTTGAAATGGCAAATTGATAAAATTTATCGTGTAAATTCATGGGTGGCCAGACAGAGAAATTTACCAAGAGATATTGTAATCTACTTCACAACAAGGAGGATAAGAAATGAAATTGTACAGGCCTCTTACAAAAACAAACTCCAAGTGGCAGGGCAGGAAGTTTTAACATTGAAAGAAATCCCCCCCAAAATGTTGAGAACAAGGAAGGATTATGCCTTTTTGGTGGAAGAACTCAGAAAGCGCCAGATACAGTATAGATGAGAGGTTCCAACCGGATTGGTGGTGAACTACTCAGGACAGAGTTATCATCTTAATACTGTATGGAAGGCAAGAGATTTTTACTCCAATGTATTAAAGGCTGGAGGTTCATTCTCCCCAGAAACCAGAAGAAGAAAGGAAGCAGAAGGAGCAAGAAAGGGAGAGAAAGAAGCTATGGAGGCCCAGGTACATGCTCAAGGAGGAGCCTTGATTGCTGAAGAAGATTTAATACAACTCACGAGCTCTGCCCAAGATCTGGAGCTATTTGACAAAGCAGAGGAACCAAAGGACCAAAGACAGACTCGAGCAGCAACTAAAGGCAAAGAGGAATTAAAGGTGCAGCAAGTCTAGATAAAAACACAAGAAACTACCAAAACAGAAGCAGTGGGGAGGGGGGGGGAAGGCCGAAGATCAAAGTGAAAGATGATTTCCAGCTAATGTTTCAAAAGCTTCAAATTGCCAAAGATGGCAAATAAATTTCTAACCTGGAATGTCAATGGTTTAAATTCACCGCAAAAGAGGAGGAAAATATTTCATTACCTGAAACAGTATAAAAATGACATTATTTGCTTACAAGAGACACATATTAGAACAAAAGATCAAAAATATTTAATAAATGAAAGGTTGGGGACACATTTTGTAGCATCTGCACCAGAAAAGAAAAATGGTACAGTTATATACCTAAAAAAAGGCTTAATAGCTAAATTAATTGAAGCAGATGTGCAAGGAAGATACATTGCAATTGAAATTTTAATAGAAGGGAAAAAAATACTTTTGATTGGACTATATGCACCAAACCAACAACAAGAAAAATTCTACAAGATTTTACATGCTAAATTAACACAATGGAATTACAAATCGTGTATATTGATGGGAGACTGGAATGGAGTTCTGGATCTTAAAAAGGATAAAAAAGGATCTTTGCAAAATATTCAAATGCGTGCCAGACTGCCTAAATCCTTTTTTGATATGATGGAGGACATGGAGTTGAGAGATATTTGGCGAGAGCGGAACGTAGAAGAAAAAGATTTTACTTTTTTTTCCGATAGACACCAGTCATTTTCCAGGATTAATTTTACATTAATTACTAATGATTTCCTTTCCAGGGTGAAGAAAACGAAGATATGTCCAAGAACATTATCAGATCACAGACCGGTTTGGATGGAATTAGAGCATGAAAAGGGACCCTGGAGGTTGAATGAAAATTTGTTTAGATATGAGGAAAATGTGAAAGAATGTAAAAAATTTATGAAAGAATTT
The DNA here is from genome assembly GCF_029215685.1 of Pituophis catenifer annectens. NCBI lineage: Eukaryota > Metazoa > Chordata > Lepidosauria > Squamata > Colubridae > Pituophis > Pituophis catenifer. The sequence goes on from NW_027256881.1 coordinate 172,373,541, forward strand.
TTCGTTATGAATATGCATAAAGGTATATCTATGGAAATGGTTTGGGATGCAAGTAAAGCATATATGAGAGGTATTTTAATATATTTGAATAATAAACATAGACATAGACAGGAAAGAAAACGGAAGGAACTAGAAGAAGAAATAAAAAATAAAGAGCAAGTATTAATATTAAATCCAACAGATAAGAGAATAAAATAAGCAATTAATTTATTGCGAGGGCAATTTAATATGTTGATGGCAAACTAGGTGGCAACTAATTTGCAATATGCCAAACATAATACTTTTTGTAATGCTAATAAACCAGGTAGATGGTTGGCATATCTGCTCAGAAAAAAACAAAAGTCACGCACCATAGAGAAAATAGAATATAAGGGTAAAGAGGTGTATCAGCAAAATATGATTAAAAAAGCATTTTTAGAATTTTATACAAAGTTATATACTAGTGACAAAATCCAAGGTATAGATATAGACAAATATTTATAGAAGGAGAATATTTCTATAGTTTCAGAAGAGCAAAGGGAAGGTTTGAATCAATTGATAACTTCTGAGGAAATTGTTTTAGCAATAAAACAATTGAAAATGGGAAAAGCCCCTGGGACAGATGGATTGACAGCTGTTTACTATAAAAATCTGCAGATAGAAATGGTGGAACCACTTAAAGAACTATTTAACAAAATACAAACTGGAGGAGAAGTACCTACTTCCTGGAGAACAGCATTCATTTCCTTGATCCCAAAGGAGGATCAAGATCATACTCAGCCAAAAAAACCTATATCACTTCTAAATACAGATTATAAGATTTTTACTAAAATATTAGCAAATAGGCTAATAGGCTAACAAATGATTCATAATGATCAAACTGGTTTTATTAATAGGCGATATATGAAAAGTAATGTAAGTTAATAATAGTTAATATATTGGAGTATTTGGGAAAGAACAACCAGGTCCCTGCGGTGCTTATATTCTTAGATGCGGAGAAGGCGTTTGATCGATTGAATTGGAATTTTTTATTGAAAATAATTGAAAAGATGCAGTTTGGAGAGTATTTTACACAATCTATTAAGGCAATATATCAACAACAAACAGCACAAGTAATAATCAATGGTAGTTTAACGGAAACTTTCAACATAGAAAAAGGAACAAGACAAGGATGTCCCTTATCTCCATTACTGTTTATTTTGACTTTGGAACTTTTCTTGAACAAAATACGTGGTTCAGATAAAATAAGGGAAATTAAAATTAGGCATGATGGTTACAGATTACGAGCATTTGCAGATGACTTGGTTGTGACTTTGACCCAACCAGTAAAATCGGTTATAGATTTAATGGATATAATTAATCAATATGGACAAGTATCTGGATTTAAAATAAATGCAGGGAAAACAAAGATAATAACTAAAAATATGGTTACAAGTCAAAAAGAAGAAATAGAAAGAATAACAGGATTCGAAACAGTAAAGAAGGTTAAATATTTAGGGGTTTATATTATGACATCAAATGCGAAATTATATAAGTATAATTATGAATTGTTGTGGCAAAAAATACAGAAAGAGATGGAAAACTGGAAAAAAATTGCAACTATCGTTGTTGGGAAGGATAGCTGCAGTAAAAATGAATATTTTGCCAAAGTTTTTATTCCTTTTCCAAATGATACCAATATTGAAAAAAGATGGAAATTTGAATGAATGGCAGAAGGGCATTAGTAATTTTGTGTGGGCAGGAAAGAGACTGAGAATAAAACAAAAAATAATGCAAGATATACGTGAAAGAGGAGGTCTCAAAATGCCTAATTTAAGATTGTATTATGAGGCAGCTGCTCTCTCAGTAATTAGCGATTGGATTAACTCAACAGAAGAGAGAATATTGAATATTGAGGGATATGATTTGCTATATGGGTGGCATGCATATTTGCTATATAATAAAAAGGTGGACAAGAATTTTAAAAGTCATATATTGAGGAATGCATTACTACGTGTATGGAAAAAGTATCAATATAAATTAAATAATAAATTACCTATATGGGCAATACCTAGACATACGATAGAGAATATAAGTGTAGAACAGAAACAAGATGTGATTACTTACAAAGAGCTTCTTATTATGGAAAGAGATACATTGCAGTTAAAGTCTTCAGGGGTATTAAAGGAAGAAAGGATAATTCAAACTTGGTTTCAGTATGGACAGTGGTATACTAGATGGAAAGAGGATCAGAAAATTGGTATCTTGCAAAATGAGGAAAACCTGATAAAACAAATTAGGGATCAAAGCCCAATGCATATTAAAAGGTTGTATAATGCATTGATAGAAATAGATTCAGAAACTGAGCTAGTGAAGGACTGTATGATAAAATGGGCACAAAACATCGAGGAACCAATAATGATGGAAACATGGGAAAAAATATGGGTCAGAAATGTAAAATTTACCCAAGCCCAAAACTTGAAAGAAATTTTTTATAAAATGTTTTATAGATGGCATTTAGATCCCAAAAAGTTAGCTTGTATGTATCCAACCCTACAATCTACGTGCTGGAGATGTAAATGTGATGATGCAACGTATTATCATATATGGTGGACATGTAAAAAAATTAAGGCATTTTGGATTAAGATATAGTGGATTATACAAAATATTCTTAAAAAGAAGATAAAATTTACTCCACAGTTGTTTTTATTGGGTATAATTACAGACTATACGGTTATAGAGACTAATTTGATTTTGAACTTAATAACTGCAGCCAGACTTTTGGTGGCGCAGTATTGGAAGAAGGAAGACATACCTACCATTGAAGAATGGACATTAAAAGTAGCTAATTTGGCGGAGATGGCTAAAATCTCTGCATATTTGAAGGATCGTTCGAATGAAAGATACATATTGGAATGGAGAAGATGGATTGATTATATTCAAAACAAATATGGGACTAAAAAGTTGCAAATAGCTTATGAATGAATTTAGGTGAATTTTTATATTCCTATATTTTGGTATGTATGGGGGAGTTAAAATGTGAGGGGGAGTTAAGAGCTTATAGTTAGTTTGTCTATGTTTGATTATGTTTGCTGAATGCTATACCCTGTATTTTGCTCTGGAAAGTCGGGGGGGGGGGGAGGGAGAAGGGAATGGGTGGGGGGAGGAAGGGGGGGGAATTTGTTTGTAAAAATATTTTAAAACTTTTCAATAAAAAAAATATATTTTGTGGATTTTTGTGGGCAAAGAGCTGATGTGGTTCCCATCTTCAAAAAACGAGAAAAAAACAGACCCAGGAAACTGCAGACCAATTAGCCTAACATCAATAACTGGGAAGATACTGGAAAAAATAATTTAAAAACAGCTCTGTGATCATCTAGGAACAAATAAAGTAATAATTAGTAGCCAGCACATATTTGTTAAAAGCAGATCATGCCAAACCAATCTTATTTCATTATTTGGCAAAGTGACTAAATTAGTAGACCAGCGAAATGCTGTGGACATAATATATTTAGATTTCAGCAAGGCATCTGAGAAAGTAGACTACAACCTACTTCTTGGCAAGCTAGAAAAATGTGAGATAGACAGCATCACCCCCAAATGGATTTATAACTGGCTAACAAACCATACTCAATAAGTAGTCCTTAATAGCACTACATCTACATGGAGAGAAGTAAGCAGGGGGTACCACAAGGTTCTCTTTTAGACCCAGTACTTTTCAATATATTCATAAATGACTTAGATGAGGGAATAGAAGGGGAAGTCATTAAATTTGCAGATGACACTAAGCTGGCAGGAATAGCCAACACCCCAGAAGACAAGCTCATGATCCAAAAAATCTTGACAGACTTAAACAATGGGCCCTATTCAACAAAATGAAATTTAATGTGGAGAAAAGCAAGGTTTTACACCTTAGGCAGGAAAATCAGAAGTACAAGTACAGATTAGGTGAAACAGTAACTGTGAGAGGATTTGGGTTTGGCTAGTCTAGAGAAAAAGAGGATTGGGGGGACATGATAGCAGTATTCCAGTAGTTGAGAGGCTGCTACAAAGATCAGGGTTTCAATTGATTTTCCAAAGCACCAAAGGTCAGGATAAGAAACACTGGCTAAAAACTAATCAAGGAGAGGAGCAACCTGGAATTAAGGATAAACTTTGTAACAGTGAGGACAATTAATGAGTGGAACAGCTTGCTTTCAGAAGTTGTGGGTGCTTCATCACTGGACGTTTTTAAGAAGAGACGGGCAGTCATTTGTCTGAAATGGCATAGGATCTTCTGTTTGAGCAGGGGGCTGGACTAGAAAACCTCCAAGGTCCCTTCCAGCTCTATTTTGATTCTGATTCTGTTGCACATTATTAAAGAGAGGTAGAACTGAAAAAAAAAAGCTGAAAATTCAAAATCGTTGAGTAAACGCAGCAGTATAAAAGAAACTAAAACAAAAATAGGCATTTTAACTGAGAAAGTACAAATTACAATTCAAAATTACCAATCCAAAAATGAATTTGGTTTATCTTAGCATTTAGTATTAACATCACTATTAATTTTCAGATTTGGTATTAACATCACCACTATTTGGAATTAACATCACTATTAAATTTGTATTCAGAAGTTCTAACACCAATACATATAGCAATAGCACTTAGACTTATATACCATTTCACAGTGCTTTACAGCCCACTCTAAGCTGGAAGGCTGAGTCAACCTTGAGTCACTCAGAATCGAACTCCTGGAGTGAACAGTGAGTTAGCCTGCAGTATTACATTCTAACCACTGTGCCACCATGGCTATACTGTATATAGCAGTGGTTCTCAACCTGTGGGTCGCAACCACTTTGGGGGGGGTCGAATGACCCTTTCCCAGGGGTTGCCTAAGACCATCAGAAAACCAGTTCTGCCCCCCCCCCCGCATTATTCTTACCTTTTATTTGGCCCCACCCCCAATCTATTGCTGCCTCCTGAGTCCCAGCTTGTAAGGATCGCCTCTCCTTCCAACTTAAGAAAGTACGAACTCTTGAAACGTAGTTGTTCAAAAGGATTCTTTTATTAAGCAGAAGTGAAAGCCATCCAGCTAAAGCACAATCTGAATGCCCTTAGGCAAAGCAGTAGGATTAAAGTGATAGAAACCCCTCCCTTTAAGTCAGAATGCAGATTTTAGCCAATACACAATGTGAAGCTGTTTTCTTTACTATTTCCTTTGAGAACCCAAACAAATATGCATTCCCACCACTACCTTTTAAAGTGAGACAACCCACATGGCTATCATAAAAATTCCTGCAGGTAAAGGGAATCTCAGGCTTCCTTGGCGCCAGGATATAGGTTGTAAAATATTTGATGACACAGGCCATGCTAGTAAATCGAATCCAAGTCCCCCCTTCCTCCAATTGAATGGCAGTATCACTTTTAGGGATCTGACACAGCTGATGGCTAGAGGGAAAAAAAACCTGTTTAAACTCTTGCGGTGGGGCTTCAAAGGGCCGCTCTACAGCTGATCAGTGTTAAAAGAAAACAAATGAGTAGACCTTGCTAAGTGGCAAGGAGGGTGGCCCCCACCCTTTGGCCTGTGCCTTGCAGCAGTTACCTCCTTGCAAGCAAACAGCAAGAAAAAACAACTCCTTTCAGCTTCAGCATAGGCTAATTAGCCGGTTGATTAGATCTGCCTCCTGACTCTCAGCTGATTTTCTCTCAGCTGTTTTGGGGAGGGCTCTGCAGCTTGCTGCAAAGAGCTAAATTGCTGGAGCAGATTTTTTTTCCTCCTTATGCAAATCAAGCTGAAAACGAAACTGGAAGTAAAGCAGGCTTTGGCTGTTACCTTGGAAAATTAGGCAGAGGCAGATTTATTTTCTTTTTCCTCACCAAAAAAGGTAGGTGCAAACAATGGGAAATTTAGGGCAAAAGAGGAGAATTCAAGATTTTAAAACACAAAAGAAAAAAAGTTCTATTTAACTAGGGAATTGTAATAATTGAGATACTATTAATTATATATTGTGTTGAAAGCAGAAATGGTCAAGTTGTGGTATGGAGGAATATATGGGGGAAATTATTTGGTTTATTATTATTGTTAAATATAATTAATTGATTTGTAAGAAATTGGATGGCATGGAAATTATTGGAATATTCATGTTCATATTAATATACAAAAAAGATAGTTATATAACTAATTGATTTATATTAAAATGTTGAATTTGTATTAAACAACTGTAATATTACATAATTAACCAATGTCAGGATGGATTTAAAAATAGATGACAATGGGAAGGGGTATAATATAGCATAGAAGGGAAAAATTGAATTTGATTAAGATTAGAGATGAGGATGAAGGGTAATATTGGTTTTTTAAAAAAATAGATGAGGAATAAATATGGCAAAAAGGAAATATAGAAATTGTAAATTTAATTGAAATGACTAAACACTGTTTAAATTTGTGAACCAGCCAAATACTCTGTTCAAAGAAAATACATTGTATGTTTGTACATGTGTTTCTAATTATTGCTATTTATTCATATTTGTTCTTTTATTCTTTAAAGTTTAACAATTCATTCTTTATCTTAATATCTTTATATTTGTTTGGGGTTGCCTTTCTTCCCTTTCATCTTTTTTATTGTACAGCAATCTTTCTTCTCAAACCTACCATTTCTCTCTTTTCTTTCCTTCTTACTTTCTCTTCCCCCCCTCTTCTTCTCCTCCCTACTTCCTCTTCCTTTCTCCTTCTCCTCCTCTCTTCCTCCTTCTCTTACCCTCACTCTTACTCTAATTTCCCTTCCCTTCCTTCCTCCCTTCTCTTCCTTCCCTCTTCCATCTCTCTTCTCCTTCCTTCATCCCTCTCTATTGCTGTATTCATTTTCAATTTTATATTTTCCACTATGGAGTCCAGGCAACCCCGGTCTTCCTTTCATTTATCAAATATATTTCTCAAAATTTCCCCTCATCTTTTTAATTATTAGCAGTATATTTCATCTTATTCCAGTTTTTCTATTGAACCCAGTGTAATCATCTTTATATTTTTTTTCAATTATTTCCTTTTCAATATTATCTCCTTGTTTCTCTTGCTTCTCATTCATCGTTTCTCTTTCTTTTTTTGCAACCTAACCAATTCTCTGCTTCTTTATTTCCCTTAAATGCCTCCCTTACTTTTTGAAATATCTCCCTTAGTGTCTCAAATTCATCCTCCCAATTCTCCATATTTTCAATTTTAAAAGGCTAGGATTTTTAAGCTTATTCTTTTCATTTACATATGTGGGGGGGGATGCTTTTCAAGGAGCCACAAGGGGGGCTGAGAGCAGAGTCATTCTGACAGTGTCTTTTAAAATTGCTTGGAAGACCCATTTTTCCCCTAACAATAATGGTTTGTATACTTTGGAATAAAACATACCTGGAAAAAGTACTTGCAAAACTTGGACAGAAGGAAAAGAAAGGCAGGACTGGACTCATTATCAGTAGCTAGTTAGTTCATTGTTATCAGTGACTCCCACTGATTCTAAACTCATTTTAAGACTGGGATTTGTGACTACTGAAATTTGAGTATTCACCATTGGTCTCAGAAATCTTTGATTTGCGAGGACCTGTCAGAAATCACTTTTTTCAGCCCTCTGGGTAGTCCTTTTGTGCATATGGATTACTCAGAGGACTGAAAAAGTTATTTTTGACTGGTCCTCGCATTTTTGACCAGTCCTTGAACTTACGACTGTCCTCACATTTTACGTTTTTCTCCCTATCTTGTCACCATGGTGAAGAAAAGCAGTTGTGAAATGAGTGACATGGTTGTTAAGAATGCTACAATGGGCATAAATGAATACCAATCATAAGTACGAGGACTGGTCAAAAGTGCAAGGACCTGTCAGAAATCACTTTTTTCAGCCCTCTGGGTAGTCATTTTGTGCATATGGACTACTCAGAGGGCTGAAAAAATTATTTTTGACTGGTCCTCGCACTTTTGACCAGTCCTCGAACTTACGACTGTCCTCACATTTTATGTTTTTCTCCCTATCTTATCACCATGGTGAAGAGAAGCAATTGTGAAATGAGTGACATGATTGTTAAGAATGCTGCACGGGCATAAATGTGAGGATGGTCATAAGTGTGAGGACCAGGCAAAAGTGCAAGGACCTGTCAGAAATGACTTTTTTCAGCCCTCTGAGTAGTCCCTATACACATAATCATGGCCACCCGGTCACATGACCAGCTAGCCACGCCTACCCAGTCACATGACATCCAAGCCATGCCCACAGAACCGGTAGTAAAAAATTTTAGAACCCACCCCTGGTTGGGGGTCACCACAACATGAGGAACTGTATTAAAGGGTCGCGGCATTAAGAAGGTTGAGAACCACTGGTATATAGTAACATATTCTGCATCATTTTAAAGTTTTTAGTTAAAAAAACCCCTACAATTTGAATAAAGAAAATATTGTGCATGTAAATTTCCATAGCCTTAGGCAGGTTTTTATGCTGTTCCAGCTGCCATCCAGAATGCTAATCACTTTTATTGTTATGTTGATTTTTCCAAGGATTCATGGCCATAGAGCCTATGGGAAATGTCTTAATTTAGACAATCCACATAGTTTACTTTTCAAAACCCTATTTGCATTGTTTTAAATACTTTCTATTGTGGGAAATAACCTTGTTAGTTAATTTGTTAGAGGCAGAGAGGGGGAGTGAGAAATGTAATTTCTTTCTCCAGGATAATTTAATTTTTCTTTACTTACAAAAACAAATTATTTTATTTTTTGTTTGATAATACAGATAGTCGTTTAGCAACCACACTTGGGGCTGGCAACTTGTCACCAAGCAAAGTGATTGCTAGGGGAGAAACAGCCATAATTATATTTTTCTTTTCTCCACTCCATCACCCTTTGAAATGTTCATGGCAGGACTGGAATAGCCACCTTGAAACTGATACGTCTAATCAGTTTCAGATCTCCTGCTTTTGTTTGCTTCCTAACCATTCTCCCAAATGGTCATCCCAATGCTGGGATAATTAGCAAGAACTGGTATCTATATTTGCATTAATTGAAGAGGAAGGGATTATAAGAGAGTAAGCAAGCACCCCACTGGGAAATGCATAAAAAGCAATGCCCTATCACTGCAATAGTGAATGCATTGCACAAACAGTCCAGTGTTTTCCTCATTGTATACCTGCTTACCTCTTATAATTCCTTCTTCTCCAAACTCTTTGCTCTGCAAGCAGGGGAGGGGGGAACAAAAAGTCAAGCACAGGATGTGTACTGACTGTAATGGCGATCACATGTCTGAGGGCTGCTTCAAAGGTTGCAAATCTGGATATTGGTCATAAATGTTTTTTTCAGAACTTTTGTAACTTTGAATAATCACTGAAGAAGGACTATCTGCATACAGATTTCAGAAAATAAATACATGAAAGAAGCAGTACTACTAGCTTCCTGCTTCAGTACTAACTATAATAGGAGCTGGTTACAAGTTGCACTTATTTAAACTCCTTATTTAAGATCTTATTTAAACTTTTAAAAAAGCGCTTCCACAATTCTGCATATGCTTTGTTAAGGGAAACACCACCAAGAGTTTCAAATCTGCCATCACACTGCTTCAGCTCTGCTTTGCTTTGATGGCAGCCTGCCATAAAGCATGGGGGTGGGTATGGGAGGATATAGGAAGGGGGGATGACAGGAACCAGAAGTGCCAACCCGAGACAATGGACACAGGCCTGGAAACAGAATGAGAATGCCCACCAAAGATGTGCCAAATTTCATAACTGTTACCAAAACACCTAATTTGAACCTCATTGGACACTACCAAGATGACCCGGGGGGGGGGGGGGTTCTGGGAGAAGGGAAAATTACCAGGTTTACATGGGAATCCTCAGATCTAGCTTTACTTACACTAACCACTTGGTTTTAGTAAAAGTATACCTTTCACTACAAATGGAGTCGAGTGTGTTTTTTTCCTAAATGCCCAAGCTGGGGTAGGCCTGACAAAGGGTCTGTATTAGTGTGCACTATATTTTTAGACTGACATACATATAATTTTGTTGAGTGCCCATAAGTCTAGACCCATGATGGCGAACCTATGGCACGCGTGCCAGATGTGGCATGCAGAACCCTCTCTGTGGGCATGTGCGCAGTCGCCACAGCCCAGCTCCAATTGCGTTTCTCCATTGCGTTTCTCCATCGCGTTTCACTCAATTCCAACTTCTCATGAAAGAAAAAGATCTTGGAACTTGGAATTGATTGAGTGAATTTTTTCACTCGTGCACTTCACAATGAGGGAGATGGGGTCCCATCCTCCTCCTGAAGCCCATTACGACACAGAGTCACAATGCGACTCTTTCACCCCTCTGCTGTGGCTCTCTGTGGCCCTATCATGGCACAGTGATGAAAGAGCCTTTGCCCTGTCGCAGTGGTGGTGATGGGCGGGGCCTTAGCAAAGAGACCCTGTACTTTCCTTTGCACGGCAACAGGATTCTACCTTCATCATGGAATTTGCTGTTGCCACCAGCAAAGAGGGCTGGAAGAGAATGGTGGGGGTGGATCTTGCGGGGTGGGGACCATCCCCTAAGCCTGGCCTTCCTCCTCCCTCAGCAGGCCAAGAGAAAGAAGGGGGCAGCATGGGGAAGTTCTCCCCTCCCCTGACCAAGTGCTGAGCACAAAATCCAATGGGAGGGGGGTAGCTGGCCTGGCAGAAGCACCTCCATTGGCGAGTCGGATGGTGGAGAGGCCTGGCCCGGCTCTAGCAGCGGGACACTCTTTGGCACCTCCAGATGTGAGCTGACGCCTTTGAAACGCACCGCACCTTTGAGGAAGCCAGGCAGCAATGGCTGGGCCCATGGGAGGGGGCAGCGGAAGCATCAGGGCTGCTCCCCCTCCTCAGCGTGCACTCTTCTGTGCTGCATTTTAATTATTTTTTTATTTTAAAAATGGGGGGTGGGGGATCATGCTTGTAAAGAATAAGGAAAATGATCTTGATGAATATATGGAAGATAACCAAGGCAAAAGTGACTTGCAAGATTTTGTCATAATAGCCATTCTCAATAAAAGTAGTTTTAGCCTTCCTGTTGATTTCCTAGTCTGGTTTATCTGGCAGGGTTGATAGTGTCCTTGCTGTTAAAAAGTATATTGCCACAGCAAATGATACTTATTGTCATTATTAGAAAATGTCTGAAGATGAAATAAGAACCAGATCTTCTCACATCTAACTCAACATCTTAAGTTGTGCAGTGTCAAAAATCAAATAATTTTAAAAGGTACATTTGGCTTCCTTTGGGAAAAAACGTAGGATTTTTTGGGGGTACAAACAAAAAGTAAACTATCTACTTTCATAAGCTTAATTATAATCAGTGGCCAATTTGGCATGCATGTCACGCTATCAATTTGATCACATAATGATTTGAGTCAGTCATTACCTATCATCCTCAGCTTTCTAAGAAAGTTAGCACCCATCCATCTCCTAGAAGAATGAAATATTTTAGGAAATACTAAAAAGGCAGACTATTATATTACCCTGGATGAGGAAAGGAGAAACATGTTTTTAAAGACAAAGCAGCTCCCTGCCCCCCACTTCAGCTCCAGGGTGATGGGATTAAGATCTTCACCCTCAGGACATGGTAGGATTAACTTCATTACCTCATCACCCAGCAAGATTCAACCAAGCCTGGGACTCAAGACAACCTACAAAGTTACCCCTGCATGGCCCGATGGGAGTCTGACAACCAATCAGGATACCTGCCCTTACACAGGAACAAGAAGCTCCAAGACGGGGCCCAAGAGAGGGTCTCCCTCCCTCCCTCCCTCCCTCCCCCATGTGCTCAACTGCCCTGGACCACAAACCATGTGGTCCTGTTCATCATTAAAACCTTCCTTCCAAGCAGTCTCCATGTTTCCAGTGTCTTTCTCCCCACTTGGAACTGAACCAGATGGACATTTCTTCCAACAGCTGCCTCACAAGGCTGTGCTATAGGGGAAGACAAGAGGAGGGTGTACTATATATGCTACCAAGGAAATGCCAAATAAAAAGCTAATAAATAAATATATCTAGCAAATAAAGTGAATTGGCTAGAGATACTGAAGAATCTTTCAGTACAATTGGCTAGATTAGGCTGAATAGATTGGTTTATTTTTATATAAACTAAAGTTTATTTCTGTATATAAAAATGCAAACCTGTATTTCAATCAGAGACCGTTTCCAGAGAATTAACCTTACAATACAACCTTACAATTGTGTCTTTGGATGACACAATTAAAATGCAATAAGGATTGGGCAGATTAGATATATTTATAAGTTATAAGGCTTAGGCCTATAACTGTTGGTTCCACGGCTAAAAATCAATTGATCTTTATCTACCAACAATTATAGGCAAAGATCTGTGAACCAATTAGAGCTTGTTTTGCATCAAAATCCCTTTTGTCTAGTAAAACAAAAGTGAATGATATTTTTGATCAGTTTGTGTTTCCGATAACACTGTCTTTTCTCTTTAATGTTCTCATAACTGTTGGTTTATGTTTTTGTAGGACAAATGTTGGTATCCTGCAATGTGTTGGATAAAACATTCCATAGTGCAAACTCTTATGAAATTATTTTACAAAACCAGGTTTTTAATCTTCACTTTAACAGATTGATGTTATTTTGTGCCAATTAATTACTAATTAGCATCTTAACAGAAGAATAGGCTGTGAGAATCCTGTTCTTTGTGCAGAAACCTTTTATAATGGCTAATTAAACACTATAGAAAGACCTGATTATACTGCTAAATACTTCCTAATCTTAGGGAAAGATAACACTTTCTACCATCTATGCAATAGAAACAGAAATTGACAGGGGTTTGGCTATTTATCGAAGAAAACTACTGGCAGGAACAATTGATAAACATGGTTGACATAATCTATACTTTTATACCCTCCTATATTTAGTATCCAAAGACAATTAAATAGAGGATATTAAATTTGGGATAATAAAGGATTGTACATTGAAAACATCCTGCACCAAAACTAGACAAATTAATGCATTAATTATAAAATTTCCAAACATATTTCCAAATGGCTATTTGACTGCAACCATCATCAAAGCTACAAGATCCAAACCATTTCCAAATAAATCCTTCCTGATTTTGGAAAGAAGGTTTTTTTCCCCTGTTTTCCAATTTGTTTTTTACTTCTGTCTTTAATGCTCAAAACCAAACAGCTTACAGCATGAAGTTTGCAGCACATAGTTAATTTTGGTTGAATTTGAAAACTAATCATTCCATACATGGTTGGGAAGACAACTGTAGCATACCCCTTGCATCCTGTTCCCAAATTGTTGGGTTCAAAATGTATTTTGCTTTAAGCGTTTTCCAAAGGTTATTTAAAAAGTCCACAATGTTTGCTGCAATAAGAAATATGGAGTTCTGCTATCCCTAGGTAGCAGGAGCAGTGATCTCTACAGAAAGACTTGTGGGGATGTATGTAACTTTTAATTCTAAACATGTGCAATGCTTTTGATTTATAGGTTTTCTGTTTTTTCTTAGAAATTGGTTTAATGGAAGTGTGGTCCTACAACAGACTTGCAGAACAAATCCACAGTTGCTTTCAGGATTTTTATATCAGGTAAAGGATTCATTTAGATAGAACAAGTTAGTGGCTGAGGTGTTGTCATAGGCATGGGTGGACTGAGTTCTAGCCTGATTTAGGTCTAAAACTCAGCTGGATGCCCTTGGGCCACTCATTCCCTCTCAGCTCTAAGGAGCAAGCAATGGCAAAATACTTCTGAAAAACCTTGTCAAGGAAATAGTATAGACTTGTTAAGACTGACTTGAGGAGGGGTGGTGGGGAATAAAACATATAATATTTGAGGAGAGGATCTGGGCCAAAACTTATACACATGAATTATACATAACATAATTTGCAAATCCACAGTATCCTAGCCAATTCTGGATAGTTCTTGGCAAAGCAACTTAATCAAAATAGTGAGATTTTACATAGTGGAATGATCTGCAGTTAACACAGAATACATAAAGCACATAGAATTCAAATGTTAAAGCAATTTCTTTGGGGAATAGCAAATATTGAATTTTCTAAGGTGGGGAAAATTAGTATTTAACATTGCTTGTAGCTTGGGTCAGGAGCATCTAGAATACTAAGCATTTTTTTTATTGAAAAGTTTTTTAAAAAGTTTACACGTCTCTCCCCCTCTCCTCCCCCCCGCCTCAACCCTCCCACCCCCCCTTGACTTCCCAGAGCAAATACAGGGTATAGCATTTAACAAACATAAAAAAAAACATAAGCTAACTATCTATAGATTTATCTCCCTCTTGCACTTTAACTTCCCTTGTTCATATCTAAATATAACTATTTAAGCCAATTATTGCTTGAAAGTAATCAATCCAACTTCGTTCTTGTCCATTCTTCAATAATAAGCAAGTCTTCTTTCTTCTACAGTTAAACATCAGATCTCCAACCCTTACATACATTAATACCTTAACAAAATATTTTAACCAATCTCAAATAAAATATATTGTAAAAACCTTATTTTTACTTTTTTCAGTTACAGTTAAACATCAGATCTCCAACCCTTACATATATTAACACTTTAACAAAATATTTTAACCAATCTCAAATAAAATATATTGTAGAAACTTTATTTTTACTTTTTACCCCATAAACTTATATTAATTCTTCTTGAAAACATTCCTTGCTTAGTAGCTTTACATAAACTTATTCATCTTATTCTCTACAAATCCTCTACATATAATCAAATAACATCTTCACTGTATAATATCCATATAAAATATTGTCAAAAACCTTCCCTCAACCCTTGCACCATTTATATTTTCCTTATACCCCGCAAATTTATATTTATTCTTCAACAAAGCATTCTTGAATATGGTATTAATGTAATTTAAAACAACATATAAAAGTTTAAATAATATCCTTCTTCTAACCCATAAACTTATATTGAATGATCTACACTGTCCGTAATTTTTACATCCACAATATTTTTCTTTTAACCCATAAACTTATATAAATTCTTCACCAGTTCATAACAATTCAACCCTAACATTATTTAATGTAACTTTTCAAAACAAATCATGTCCCTAAATATAGATAAATCATTCATTTTCCCTATAATATAACTTATACAGGTATAATCATTCTTTTTCACTATTACTATCCTCCCCAAAAAAGAGGATTGTAATTTTTCTTTCTCCATTTTTTCCTGACTTTTTTGCGAACCTTTTGCTTCAGTCTTTTTCCTCCGCCTTCTTTTATTTTTATAAGTTCTTGGATTTTTAACTGAAGTTGCTGAACCTTACAATTCTGTTCTCTTCGCAAAGTAATTCCTTTCAGTAAAAACACCTCTTTAACTGCGAATCCATTTTTGTAAAAAAGTTGTAAAGTTCCACTTCAAATCTTCCTTCTTATATAAGAAATCCCAACGCCTCCTGACAATTTTCCAGTTGTCTGTGTCAAAGCCTCTGAAGAAATGTCTCTCATTGTTTCCTGGTTGCGCTCCTTCAAGCCTCTCTGCCTTTCCTTCTTAATTTGAAAAACCTCCATTTCATTTTCCAAAGGCACATTAAACTGAGTTATTTCGTCCGCCTCCTCCTTCAGCAACTCCTTGTTGTTTGGCAACTGGAACAATACAATATCTTCACTTGTATCTTTGTTTCGAATTTGTGTAAAGTCCTTCTTGAAAAGCCCTTCCATTCTTTCCACAAACGCAGAGGTAAATGATTCTAAAATTTCTTTAAAGAGATCCACAATCAGTATTTGTGTATTTACTGATGTATGTAATGGTGAGCCTTCATCACTTTCAAAAAAGCCAGCCATTTTTTTTCCCTAATAAGACTTTCACTTTATACTTTTCCAACAACTAAATCAATTATTCCAGTCCTTAAATGGTACCAGTCTTTTTAAATAAAAATCCCTTTAAAATAAAATCCTCTTCTTTTAAACAGGGGCTTTCAGCATCACATGATACTTTGTAACTAATTTTCACTTCTCCACGCCCTCGTTAGAATCAAACGCCATCTTACTTTCCCTTTCTCCCATAGAAAATCAGAGGGAAGTGATAGACTCTTCGGAGTTAAAGTTCAGTACTTGCCATTTTAGTTTCTCCTGTATTTGCTCTGCCAGCTTTCAAGTCCAAAATTTTTTTTTTTAAGTTGAGTTGCTGGGGTGGTCGCGACGCCTAGTTCTGCTTGAAGCAGAAACATCCCAGGTCTGGAGCAATGACAGGCTTCCCAGGGAGCTCCCACCCTTTAAGCCCCAGATTTAAAAAAGAAACCTGGAGCTTTTGGGGAGCTCTACCCATCCCGTCGGCTCTCTTTCCCCCCTTCTCCCAGGGGGAAAGTTTTCAAGCCACTGAACAGCTGATTTTCGCTGTTCTAGCAGCTCTAACGGAGTCCTGGGGCTGGCGCTCACAAGGGAGCATCTTTCGGCATCAGCGGAGCCACCGGAAAACAGAATACTAAGCATTTTGATAATTAGTTCAATCTTGGCACCTAACAAGGATAAGATAAGGTGCCCTGGAATCATGTTGATAAGGACAGTGTTTTCTACTGTGCAAGTGGTGCATATCTGACAGAGTGCACTGGATGCATTTATGTATATAATGTGTGTGTCAGAGATTTTTGAGCAAGAAATTACAAAAGATTCAGAGTCTGGTTGCTAGTACTGCAATTTGAAATGCTTCATTTTGCTGAGAAATAATTGCAATGGTATCCTGTTACTGGTGTCAATCATATTGGAAAAGGAGAACAATGTGCAATATAAATTGAAAATGTTATTGCGAAGAAAAAATTAATGTCTGGAGGAGCTCAGTGTTTGAAAATCCAGTGACCACAATGAATTGGCTAAAGAGATGACAGCATGAAATGGGAGTTGACTTCTCAGTGTTTCATATAAACTGCTTTGTTGAAAAATTGTTGATATAGATAGATATAAAGTTGTGTCAGAACAGATGGAGCGGGATCCCGAGATTGCAAAATCTGAGTGGCAAAAATGCAAATGGAAAGTTGTGAGAGACATGAAGCTTAATAGAGCAGGGAGTCATGCATTAAGGAGGAATTGCTACTCTGGACATGGGAAACATTGATGATTTTTAGTTAAATTTTTCTTCAGAGGAAGAATGATGTTTGCATAAACCAGATTGGCAGAGTAAATACTTCCAGTTTTGGACAACACATTACTGCTAATGGTTACAGATTTAGGGAGGAAATTGCAGAACTTTTTGGGTGGATAACCAAGGCTATTATAGAATGATTGGAGCCTCTATATTTCAAGATGACTATTACTTTGCTGTCAGAGGTGTGACAAAGACATCCAAACACTGACAGCATTTACTTTTTTCAGATTGCAATGGCCAGCATGACTTCATGTGATGGTCATTCTGGAGTGTCATTCTGGGGGAATGTCTAAACTTTTGGAAGTTTAGTGAGAATTAACTAGGTAGTTCTCAGGTCTAAGCAGAGCTTCCAAAGAACTTTATTAGAAAGTAAAATTTGGTAGCAGTTTTTGTCTAAGAGAGTGTCACCAAATCATGGTTTTACAATAAGGAATAATACATGATCATTTTTTGTTGAATGCTGAGTGCCAGTGCCTTTTCTCCTAAAAAACTTGGGCTTTGATTGCAAAAAGTCAAGATATTACCTTACAGCAGTTCTGAAGCCAGAAATTCAAGTTAGTTGCCCCAACTCAGAGAACTTAGTGCCTACTTAATATAGGAAAATTACTATCTATAACTGAGCCTCCAGATAGAAATCTGATATTAATGGCTCAGGAACCTTTTCCATGCTTTGTGTGTTCTTTTCCTGCAGTATCTCAGTTCTTCTTTGTTCTTTTTTAAAAAGTTTTGAATGATGATATGTTCTTCACTGTAGAGAAATATTTTCTGGATAACTACTGTCAAGTCTGTCATCTTCTGCTTGGCACCTCACTGCATCCTCCCATCAAAGGCCAGGAGGGAGGGGACAGGGAGGGGGGAGAACAAATGGACAATAAACATGTATGGGAATGTGATGGGAAATAGGGAGGTGGGGTGATAGTTTGACAAAGATTAGGGAAGCATGGAACCAGTTTGTGCCTTGAACAAGGCCACACACCCTGAAATTGGAATGTGGACTACCCCAAACATTTCAGCATTCTCAAAATACCTATGTGGCCCTTCATTGGCTGAAGACAAATTGGTCATAGGGGAAGGGCTGGGATGAGGAAAAAAAATTGTAACTTTTCACGTGGAAAATTTAGTTCTAGTCTGACTTTACTGCAACCAGCAGCCTTTAGTAAAAGAACTTATCACTTCACCCAAATGGAGACAAAGGTCTTTCTTTCCTAAGGGACCTGACTGAGGCAGGTCTGACATTAGGCTAGAACTGCAATAATAGCTCACCCAGAGAGAGATACCTGTACTGTAGGGGCTGTGCAAACTATGTCAGCTCACGAGAGTGAACAGGAGGAGGTTGAAGCCTGGGTGGAAACAGCGTCCTCAAGACCCCAAGGTGGTGTAGACCTCCAAGGATGGCTGGGCAAGGTGGAAGCTTGTGGTGACCAGCCAAGACCCGGATGGTTGCTGGGGGTCGGAAAGAAAGAAGACTGGGAAGAAAAGCCATCTGGGGTGACATTCACCCTTGGGAGCAAAGGGAGTCACTAGAGAAAGCCGCACATGGAAATTGAGGAAGAGACAATCCAGGGCAAGGCAGATTGGGATGATAAGATGCTAGAGTGTGCAACTGAATATCCGAGGGGGGCCTTTGGCATCTCAAGGCACACGAAGCCCTGGCTTAGATGGCACAGCTGGCCACCTAACCAGTGCAAGCCAGCAGCACCAGCTTGGGCTGCACCACCAAGAAAGAGAGGCTGCTGACCAGACCACCAGCCCTCAGGGTGAAGAACAGGAGAAACACTAGGGTTTTTCTGGACCTACATGCAGGAGTATCGTCCAGAAATAGCCACCAAATAGGCGAAGGAGCGGTGTGTAGCCATGGCACTGGAGGTATTCACAGCTGAGTGAATGGTCACCTTCCACAATGATGATGCCCCAGAGCTGTGCAACTTTGACTGTTTCATGGAGGCACTCTGAAAGCATTTTGAAGATCCCTTGGCCAACCACAAAGTTAGAACCAGGATCAAGACCATAAGCCAGGCCGCTGACCCATGGCCCGTTACAATCAAGAATCCCCCAATCTGGCTGGTTGACTGACTGTTCTGCCCACAAGATATGCTGATCGAGTGTTTCCAGGATGGGCTGAATGATGATGTCTATAACACTTGCATCTCCAGCCCCCCCCCAACTCCATGGCTGGTATATTTTAGCCAAAGAGGTTGAGATTGACTTGGTTTGTTGATGGGGCCATCCCAGGCAAGGGTGGCAGAGATCACTCCTGGAAAAGAAAGAAGCCCTAAAGCCACAGGCCCATGAGTAGAGCTGGTGCTGATGCTCCACTGGCTATTTCAACTGTGGGAAGGAGAGATACTGAGGTGCTGAATGCCAAGCTACACACCCAGCCCAGGAGATGCCCTCGAGACGCACCAAGAAGCTAGTGAAGCTGGCTCAAGAGATGGCCCTGGAGGGCATGGAAGTTGTTGGGTTCACCCAGGGGTGAAATCCAGCAGGTTCTGACAGGTTCTGGAGAACCGGTAGCAGACATTTTGAATAGTTTGGAGAACTGGTAGCGGAAATTTTGAGTAGTTCGGAGAACTGGCAAATGCCACTTCTGGCTGGCCCCAGAGTGGGGTGGGAATGGAGATTTTGCAATATCCTTCCCCCAGGAGTGGGGAGGGAATGTGGATTTTGCAGTATCCTTCCACTGCCACGCCCACCAAGCACACCAGTCCCACAAAGCCACGTCCATGAAGCCACGCCCACAGAACCAGTAGTAAAAAAAATTTGGATTTCACCACTGGGTTCACCCCATCCCCCAAGGGTGGCGAGAGAACTCCAATCATTTCAGCCGAAGGTCTGATGGAAAGCGATACTGACTCTGATGACAACCCCTTGGTAAGTCACCCAGTGGTCCCAGTAACTATCCTCATAGAACTGGTGGTTCCATCCCTGGGGTACAAGGGGAACCTGGTAGCCCGCCTAAACTCAGGTTGCACCAGGTGCCTGACCAACCCTGCCCTAGTTGAGAAATTAGGTCTAAGACTCAATCATCTTAAAGTTCCCATGTTTTTTGTGGGTTTTTTTGCCAGCTGGATGGCTCAGTAGTGGAGGGGGAACAACATTCGTCATGAGCCAATAGAGATGAGAATGGGGGCACATACAGAAACCTTGAGCTTTAGAGGAACCTGGCATGGGGAGACCCTTCATACTAGGCTTGACATAGTTACTGAAGTGGAATCCCTAAGTAACTGGTGGAGGAGGATGTTAAAGATTTGGTGGGCTAGCCCAAAAGATGAGCTGAAAAGGAAACTTGAACTCCATGCCCCTAAATTGCTATGGGCAAAGTCAAGAAGGGAAGTGGGGGCTGCAATGAAGAAATACCCCAAAGGCAACCCCCGGATCCCTAAAGAATATTTTTTTTTTATTTGATTTATATGCCGCCCTTCTCCGGAGACTCAGGGCGGCTTACAATGCTTACAATATATTGGGACCTACAAGATGTTTTTAGTGAAAGGGGCTCAGACATGCTTACACCCCACCGGCCAAGGGTTCATAGACAAAAAAACAAGTGTGGTTTCATACAACCCGCCAGACTGAGAGAGTGGCTGCTCCGGTGCTCTTTAGGGAAAAGAAGGATGGTCTTTTCTTCTATGCATTGACTATCACGGACTAAATGCTGTTCGCATTGAAAACTTCTACCCACTGCCCCTGATGAAGGGCATGCTAACCCATTTGGCCAAGGGGAGGATTTTTATCAAGATGAATTTGAGGGAGGCATATTATAGGTTAGTATGAAGGCTATTGCTTAACGCATTATAAACCACCCTGAGCCTCCGGGGAAGGGCGGCATATAAATCAAATTAATAATAAAATAATAATAATAGAATTAAGGAAGGCAATGAGTGCAAAATGGCTTTTAATTGCCTCTTGGAGTGTTTCCAATTCTGACTGCATGGTGCCCCTGCTGTAATTGTGCAACTGATAAACAAAGTGTTATATGAACACCTGTACAAAGGGGTTTTGGTCTAACTGAATGACATTTTTTTTTTTTAATTTTGATTTATATGCCGCCCTTCTCCGGAGACTCAGGGCGGCTTACAATGCGTTAAGCAATATTTATAATGAAACCATGGCAGAGAATGTAAAATTAGTCAGAGCTGTGCTCAAAAAGATCCAAGCAGCCCAATTGATAAAGTTGATAAAAAGTTGATAAATTAGAGCCAGCAATTCTATTATTTATAAATCTCATTTCCCAAAGTAGATTGCCTCTTTTTTCTTTTCTTTTTCTTGCAGCATCTGCAAGATGCTGTAGAAACATCTACTGTTTCACCAGCTATTTTTTACTGTCAGACAAAAAGTAGTTCTCAGTAGTTCTATAGCTGAATATAAATATATAAAATCTGATGTTGCATGTATAAAACAGATTTTATATATGCTAGGGAAAGTTGCACTGAGATTCCATCTCCAGATGTCTTTGGCAGCATAGAACATTTAATTCTTAACGTAAATGAAAGTCTAATAGGCACCAAGTCCTAATCTGATATAGTCAATCTTTATTCACATGGTTTGATCAATCATAATTTCCATTATTTATATTGAGATGTTTAGGAAACAGTTTAGCCAAAAATTTTACTTCCAGTGATTTAGATGAACAATATTTAAGTAAGATTAAATTATCCTAGTTAAAGCATTTTACTGGGACTTAATATAGTGTTTAATCTAAGATGAATTATGCTTTTAACTTTTACTTTTGTGTAATAGTACTTTTGGTACCTGAATCAATATTATGAAGGAAAATTAGATCAAAACAAGTTTTTTTTCTCTGCAATTCAATGCTTTTGTTAATTTCCCAGTTACTCACTGCATTTATTTATTTAATTACTGTCAATTACCAAACATTATATTTTAAACATAGCAGCAAATTCTTAGAGCATCTTTTACAGACTGGAGAAATTATGCTACACTTCCTGCAGCCAATGTGGTTAATGCAATTCAATGCATCTAGAGGTCTCAGGCTAGGAAGGCCAAAGCCAAGCAATTGTGGCTAGTATGCATTGCATCCACAATCCATAGTATTATAATTTTAAAATAGTTTTCACAGCACTTTGTGAGGGTACTGTGCAAGAGGCAAGCTGCCTTTGGAGTATGTGATGCTGTTTCCCTCAGTTCTTCTCCCCATATCTGGTGGTTGCGTGAGGAGATGGACAAAACATTTGGAGCACCTCTGGAGGGAAGATCAGGAGCTGCAGGACGTTACTCCAACCCAGTTGAGGACACTTGAAAGTTGCTCTTGAGTTTCACACTCCTCTGTTCCAGTTTAGAGAGTGGATCGAAAATGAAAAACAAATCACTCTTGGTGAGTCAGTCAAGGGGAAAAAACACTGCTTACTATTCTAATACAAAAACAATTCAGAAAAAAGGCAACTCTGGTTTGAAGATAAGTTAAAACAGTAGCCTCCCAATAACAAATCTTTGTTTTTAATCAGACCTTCCTTAGGTTTTTAAAATAATTTATATTCTACATTTCCTGTAACACATTTCTTTTATACACATTTCTTTTATACTTGAATGGTAATCAAACATTATGTCCCCAGCCAATTTTCTTTGCCTGCAACTTTTATCACAACACAGGAGATATGCAAATTAAATGCAGAGACTTAAATAAAGAGAAAAAAATTCTTTCATTATTATGTGACATTGGTTGTCCTGGTTTTATTTACAAAGGAAAGACATCTGCAATTACCAATAGTCTTGAGCTATTCTGGGATTTAGCTGCATTACTCAACTAGATAATCTACATTTGTATGAATTGTGTAATACTCTAGAGGAGCTTTTTGTGTATGCAAGAATATTCCTGCAGCTACACTGCCTAAAAAAACATAGGCAGAAAGAACACTTAGGTTAGCATCTGATGATTATTTTGGAATATGATTAAAGATTGTTTTTAAAGAAATAACACTTTAGTTAGATCATAATTGAAGAGGCTCTGCCTACCACCTAATTTACACCTAAAAGTTGCTAGAAGTTTTCCCCAAACTAGTCACATATTACCAATATGACAAAAATAACATGAAAAACTATACCTCAGGAAAATGGCTTTAAAAAAAGATGTAAGTTGGAAGATAAATATTTAGGATAGTGTAAAAAAAGATGTCTTGGAACATAATTTAACTTGCAGAAACTGCTGAATTTGAATGTTGTGAACATTAATTCCTGTAACAGAGTAATCAAAAGTTTAAAAATAGTATAAAAAGGAACAACTGGAAGCAAAACTAATTGATTCTGGACAAAACTAGCAAAGCCACTCCATTTAGCTTTGTAAGAATTTCAAGATCATCATTTCCATATTGCTTGCAGAAATATCTACTGTTACTCCAATTCTTCAACAGGTCTGGATCACAACGATTTGGAAAGGGCCATTAAAGACACTGAGTCCAACTCCCTGTCTGAGCTCCTGTAACACATCATTATCCCCTTTTCCTCTTTCATGTGGGGGATGAATGACACAACAAAGAACCTGAAAACAATATCAGGAAACTATGAGCAACTAAAAATGAAAGCCAAAGAAATGGGAGCACAAGTGGTGTTTTAATCTGTATTTCCAATGGAAGTAAACATCTTGTGAGGGAATGGAGAATTTTTGAAGTAAAACCACTTTCTTAAAAGATGGTGCAGTCAAGAGAACTTTGAATTCCTATACCATGGTTTACAATATTACATGAAGGGCTTCTAGCAGGGAATAGGATACACTTCACAAGAATTGCAAAGAATTTTTTGGGAACTGGATCAGCTCATCTGAAGGACTTTAAACTAAAACTGGAGAGGGAGGGAGACCAATTTTTAGGACCTAATCTCAAACATAAACCTCAAGGAAATCAACCAAATGGTGAGAAAGAAGGGAAACTCAGATACAAAACAGGAAACAGAGGAAGCAAACATAAGGTCAGTCAAAAAGGACTCAGATGGCTATACACTGATGGTCAAAATATGAGGAACAAGCATGGCAAGCTTGAAATCCTAGTACAGGGCAGATACGACATTGCTGCATTTACCGAAACTAGGTGGGATGAAACCCATGACTGGAATGTATTGCTAGAAGGATTTAAATTGTTCAAAAGAAACGAACTTAACAAGAGAAGAGGTGGAATTGCATTATATGAAAGAAATAACTGCTTTTCTACAGAAATGCAAAAAACCAAGTATGAAAATCTAGAATGCGTTTAATATCAAAGGAAAAAGGAATGACAATGCCATGAGTGCATACTACAGACCATCCAAACAAACAAACAAACAAACAAACAAACAAACAAACAAACAAATAGAGGAAATAGAGGAAATAGATGGAATTTCTGCTAATCAGTTAACTAAGGTGTGGAGTAAGTACACTACAATAGTGAGTGGGTTTTTAACTACCTGACATCAACTGGGAGACAAACTCTCCATCAAGTGGGAGGTGAAACAGGTTCCTGACAAACGTAGCAGACAGTTTTTTCATCCAAAAGATAGAGGAGGGAAGCAGAGGGATTGGATTGAATTCTTTCTAACAGTGATGAAATGATAGAGGGGTTTGAAGTTGCAGGAACTTTGGGGGAGAGTGACCATATCATATTGGAATTCAACATTAATGCAGGCACCAGTAAAAGCTATTACTAGAAGCTAACAGAGGGTTTCAAAAATGGATGATGTCAGACAAATATTACCTCATTCTTTGACAAAGAAATAAAATTAATGGATCAGGGAAATACTGTGGACAGTAAGGCATTTGACAAAGTAGACCACGGCCTACCTTTTGGTAAAATAGAAATAAGTGGGATAGACAGCATCACCACCAGATGGATTCACAACCAGCTGACCAACCACACAATGTATAGCCCTCAATGGAATTACATCTATATGGAAGGAAGCATGCAGTAGGGTACTTCAAGGTTTGGTCTTAGGCCCAATACTTTTCAACATCTTCATAAATTATTTAAAAGAGGAGATAGAGCCCTGGTGGCACAGCAGACTAAAGTGCTGTTAAGTAGCACCAGCTGCCTGCAATTACCGCAAGTTCAAATCTCACCAGGTTCAAGGTTGACTCAGCCTTCCATCCTTTCGAGGTAGGTAAAATGAGGACCCGGATTGTGGGGGCAATAACCTGACTTTGTATAAAAAAGAACACCGCTTGGGGGGGCCGAAAGCCCTATTAAGCAGGTATATACAAAAGTATGAATGCTATTGCTTAACGCATTGTAAGCCGCCCTGAGTCTCCGGAGAAGGGCGGTGAAATGTATTGGCTGGATCAAGGACGATGGACAATGCGAAGATCATGTAAGCAGTTTCAGTTATAGCTGTGGCAGTTAGCCCAGCTGTTGTTAATAAATGGTTAATTACATGATCTTTGCATTGTCCATCGTCCTTGATCCAGCCAATACATTTCAACTGGCGACGAGGATCAACTGGTCGATCTACCGGTCATAGTAATAAGGAAACAAGAGAGATTTAAACTGAAGAAGCAAAACATGAGTCAGTTAGGAAAAAAAAGAAGAAGAGGAGAAAATGGCGTCCGCACAGACCTTTCCTCCTTTCAATCCCAGTGCAGAGACGTGGGAGGCTTATTTGGCATGTTTTGAATGTTTCTTAATTGCAAATGATTATACAAAGCTGACGCCTGAGCGCAAACGCGCTTATTTCCTAAGATTCTGCGGTACTGAAATGTTTGATACTGCAATGACATTAATGGCCCCGCAATCTGTACATTCGGGAACATGGGAAGACTTTATAAAAAAATTAAAAAAACATTACGCACCAGCCCCCTCAAGAATAGCTCACCGCCAATGCTTTTACCATCATGATCAGGCCCCTGGAGAGACTATTAATCAATATGTTGCGGCTCTGAGGAGGGCGGCCAGGCATTGTGAATTCTTTGATTTAGAAGATTATCTCCTAGATAGACTTGTCAGTGGGGTCAGGGACCAAAGTCTTAAAAGGCGTCTGATTGAGAATCACGACCTCATATTTCAAATGACATTGGATGAGGCGTGTGCTGCAGAACTGGCAGCATTGTCACTAGCCGAGTTGCCCCGTGGATATACTACACCTAAGACAGAAAAAGACTCATCGTCTGTAAATGAGACAAATGAGAATCTGTCAGATTCTGATGGTGACTTTGAAGTGTGTCGTCTTCAAGAGTCTAGAAAACAAAACTCTGGCCCAACTAGCATGTCAAGGGGGCCGAACGCATGTTTCAGCTGCAGAGGAAATCACCTGCACGCTAATTGCCATTTTAAAAACGCAGAGTGCCACCGCTGCGGCCGCAAAGGTCATCTCCCCAGAATATGCAGAGCCCCTCAGCCACAGTTCGAATCATGTGTGCTGCAGGATGGGGGCCGACTGTCACTGCGTTGTTTTATTTACCAGCTGAGCCAATTATTTCTGGACTATCTGACCCTCCGTAGCTTGCCAAGAATTGTTATCAGTAAGCTACGTGTTTCCGCATCCACCCACATTCCTTCACTTGCTTCTCACTTCTCTTTCCTTTGTTCTCCTGCCAGCAAGGTCCGTCTTGGACCGGCAGGAAAATTACTTTTCAAAAATGTAACAATTAACTTTTCTTAGTTAGTGAGGTGTTTTATTTTCTTTATAACAAATAAATGAGTTTTATTAGAAACCTTCCTCGCGTTTCTTTTAAGATTATTGACAACTTGGATTAAGCCACGACCCATCTCCTCTAAACCAGGGTAATTAGTCCCAGAGCCAAACATGGGATTAATAAATGCCCTGACATATCATCCTAATCCATCTAAAGTTCGTAATATTAACCAACGATCTTCTTCTGATGTGAATTTAGTAACGCCACCAAATATGTTGAGCCAGCAGAAGATTTGTCTTACAGTATTCATCGAACGGAAACCGTGCACCATGGAAGTTGATTCCGGCTCCGCTACATCCTTGGTGTCATGGAGTACAATTAAAAGACTAGTTCCGAAACTGGCTAAACGACAACTAGACCCCTGCCATCTCCTGCTAAAAGATTGCCAAGGAGCCAACATTCCGATTGTCGGAAGTGGCACATTCTGAGTACAATTTAAGAAGTTTAGTGGATTATTATCACTAGTCATTGTGAAAGGAAAATTCCCCAGCCTGTTGGGCCTTAATTGGTTTGATGCATTAGGTCTAACTATACAAGGGGTTAATGCCATCTCATCATCTGAACTGGACATGTTATGTAATGAATTCCCCTCAGTTTTCTCTGAGGAATTAGGAAAATACACCGGACAACCGGTTTCGTTCAATCTCGACCCTCAAGTGCAGCCTCGCCGCCTTAAGCCGCGAAGAGTACCGTTTTCATTGTGACCAAAGGTGGATGCTGAACTTGACAAATTAATAGCACAACATATCCTGGAGCCTGTTGAGTACGCACCCTGGGAGACCCCCATTGTTATTGCCATGAAGGCGGATGGTTCAGTGTGCATCTGCGCAGATTACTGAGCAACAATTAATCGTGCATTACAGGCGCATGCATACCCTGTTCCTATTGTGCAACATTTGTTGCACTCCTTGGGTAGTGGCTCCGTATTTGCTAAATTAGATTTACCACAGGCATATCAACAACTGTCTGTGGATGACCAAACAGCGGACGCACAAACTATAGTGACACACCAGGGTGCTTTCCGTTGCCGCCGCCTCCAATTTGGGGTTTCAGTCGCCCCGGGAATCTTCCAGAGCATGATGGAGCGTTTCCTTAATGGAATTCCCGGGGTTGTACCGTACTTTGACGATGTATTAGTATCGGCCACCAGCACCACCGAACTCCTTAAAAGACTCAGATCGGTTCTAACCGAATTCCAGAGAGTGGGGCTCAAAGTTAAGCGAAGCAAATGTATTGTAGCTGCTTCCAAAATCGAGTTCTTGAGTTTCCTAATTGATGGTAAGGGTATACACCCTACAGAGTCTAAGACAAACGCTATTTTACATGCCCCTGCTCCCACCAACAAGGCCGAACTTCAAGCCTTCTTAGGCCTTTTAAACTTTTATGCAATTTTCATACCACACAAGGCATCTATTGCGGAACCTTTGCATCGTTTGCTGAACCGGGGGACACGTTGGAACTGGGATTCAACTGCAGCCGCTGCATTTACTAATGTCAAATGTATACTCATTTCAAACTCTGTCCTCGCTCACTACTGCGAGTCCCTACCCCACGTGCTAGCGTGTGATGCTTCTCCTTATGGCGTGGAAGCAGTCTTAAATCACCGTTTCCCTGATGGCCGTGAAGCCCCCGTTGCATTTTTCTCCCAGACTTTGGCTTCAGCGGAGCGAAATTATTCACACCTAGACAAGGAGACTCTAGCATTGGTAGCTGGAGTCAAGCGGTTTCATCATTACTTATATGGTCGACCTTTTACACTAGTGACGGATCATAAGCCTCTGCTTGGTCTACTAGCAGCTGACCGTCAAACTCCGCAATTCCTATCCCCGAGATTCACCAGATGGTCTGTGTTTTTATCCGCCTATGACTACACGCTCCTGTATGTGCCAGGCAAGAATCTGGCCCATGCTGACACCCTCAGCCGGTGCCCCGTGCCAATGTTGGTCTCTGACCCAGCTCCCACCTCGTCAGTCCTGATGATTGAAGACTCACCTTTCGTTTTGATGGCGGCTGACATTGCTCAAGCTTCATCCCGCGATCCAGAGATCTCTACAGTCATGGACTGGGTGCTAAGGGGGTGGCCGCAAGGGCCCGTGGAAATGAAGTGGAAACCGTACACTATCCATAAAACGGAATTATCTACCATGGGGGGTTGTTTACTGTGGGGACACAGAGTAGTTATTCCAAAATCTTTACGGGATTCTGTGTTAAAATCATTGCATTCCGGACATCCAGGAATAGTCCGAATGAAGGCTCTAGCTAGAGCCTATCTCTGGTGGCCTACTCTTGATCAATGTATCACCCACTGGGTGGCCACTTGCTGCCCTTGTCAAGAGTCTCGGCCAATACCCCCTAAGGGTAAGCCCAGGGAATGGGAAGACCCCGCTGGCCCATGGTCCCGCCTTCATATAGACTTTGCGGGGCCATTTCATGGTCAAATTTTTTTAGTGGTGGTTGACGCATACTCTAAATGGATTGAACTGATACTTATGCACTCAACATCCTCAGAGGCCATCATAAAGGCCCTTCGTACACTATTCTCAACCCACGGGTTGCCCGACCTATTGGTGTCAGATAATGGGCCCCAATTAACTTCTACCACATTTGAGTTGTTCCTTGCCCAATTAGGTATCAGGCATGCCTTATCTCTCCTTACCACCCGGCCAGTAATGGCCTTGTAGAAAGGGCTGTAATTAACCGTTTATTAACAACAGCTGGGCTAACTGCCACAGCTATAACTGAAACTGCTTGGAACTCTGCCTGACAGCTCTTATATTGCCAGCTGTCAGGCGGCTTAACCAATCAACGAACAGAATGTTACTTAAACCAATCAACGAACAGAATGTTACTTGCTACTTCAGCAGACTTAATACATTGCAGGCGGCATATAAATCAAACCAATAATAAAAAATAAATAAATAAATAAATAAATAAATAAATAAATAAATAAATAAATAAATAAATAAATAAGTGGAACTCAACAATTTTGCAGACAACACCAAGCTGGGGGGGTAACTCAAGATAGTCTCAAGATACAGAAGGATCTTCACAGAGCTGAACATTGTACCCTATTCAACAAAATACAATTCAGGGTGAAAAAAGTAAGGTTTTACATTCAGGCAAGAAAAAACAAATCTACAGGTACAGAATAGGTGGTACCTGCTCAACAGCAGTAATTGGGAGAGGGCTCTAGGATAGACTTGCCTCCAGAAGTTGTGGGTTGCCATTATTGGAGGTTTTCAAAAAGAAAATGGACATTCACTTGTCTGGAATGGTACAGGGTTTTCTGCTTGAGCAGGGGGTTGGACTAAAAGACCTCCAAGGTCCCTTCCAAATTTCTAATTCTGTTGTTTTGTTATATGACAAATCTTAAGACATGAGATAAAAAATAGTTACCTTTTTTCACTAAAAAAAATCCAGAAAGGATACTTTTAAGTAAATTTGAAATGAAAACTGTATAAGAACTATAAGTAATACATTTCTGGGGGGGAAATGAAAATCCCAAGATATGATTTCTTAATAATTCATCCATAAAATATTTTCACTTTTTCTCCTTAAAAAGTAGGTGTTGATGTTGTTTGTTTCTATGGGGATTTTCTTGGAGATCCGGGTTATTCTTCAGACAAATGAATTTGAAGTGTTCGGTCATCTCTTCTACTCTCAAATTTTCTGTGTCTTCTTTATCCTGCAACAGTTGTATACAATCAAAAGGAAGATAAAACATTTTTTCATTCTTCAATGATTTAAAGATTTTGTTGACGTAATGCCCTTGTGAACCATTACTTAAATAATTATGGAATGGAAATGAAAAAGCATTGAAGAACTAAGAAAGAGCAAGTTGGATTGGATTTGAACATTTGCAGCACAATGCTATACTAGCAATCTCAAAAATGCCACAATTTATTTATTATGTGCTCTTGACTAAGACTGTTCACTATCTCCACAGAGGCTGAGATGCCACACAGGCAGCAGCCTGTGATTAGGTGGAGATGGTGGAGATACAGAAATGCAACCCCAGCCATGAGAGCAAGCACATAGCCATTTAACTCAATGAAACATGAATGAGCATCCTCTACTATTTCAGTGGATTCCCTTTTCTCTCTCTCTCTATCAATTTTCTAGTAGGAATAATTCAAGCTGACATCATAAAATGGTTTTAATGGCAAACACAAGAGCCAGTTTGATGCAGTTTGGTGCTACTCTAAGAAGTTGGTGAGTTTTAGGCCTATTTTAGGCAGGAAAACTAACTGGGTGACCTGGGGACAGTTTCATTTTCTCAGCCCAACCCACTTCACGGTTATTGTTATTGTGAGAAAAATATAAGGCAGGAGAATTAAGTATGTTCACTGCCTTGAGTTATAAATGTGTATAAAAAAGATAGGGAAAATAATAATAATAGCAACAACAACAACAACAATAAATCACAACAATAATAATATTGGTGCTTGGGAAGGACTCAATAGAGGGATAGAAATGCCAAACCCAGCCTAAACATCTGGCTGGCTGTATGATCAACCATAATATACTGATATGCGCATTGGAATAGAAATTGTTACAACAGTTTTTATGGCTTACCCACACCTGAATATCTGAGGGCCCAGAGATCAGTGATGTCTCTTTCCAGATATGTTCAGTAACATATGACAGCTGTTAACTTGAAATAGGAAAGCGGTTATATACTTTTTCAAACCTAGCCTTTATAGTATCTTTTTAAAAATATTGTTAGAAAGTAACATATAAATAGCTATTTGACCAACTGCTTTGATACTATATTAGAAGATATTTCAATAGAAGTATAAATATGTGCATATGTTTCTTCCCTATTGTATCAGTTTGAGGAGAGAATCAAAATTGGCAGGAGGGTAAATGGAGTCCTGTGATGGAAGCTCCAGCCTTTTTCCTGTATGTAGTTGCACTCATGTTTAATGGGGGTGGGGCTTGCATTGCTACACTCCATTTGTCATCCTTCCAATTATGATATCCCCTGCTGTGAATGCTGCTGACACTTTGAAAACAGCCCTACTTGGCCTAGAAATCACCCATTCCAATCCAGAGACTAGTATTTGTGTATAGATCTGATCTAGACACTTCGGAATAATCTTGCTGATTCTAGATGGCAACATCTATGAAACAACCAATTTCTTGGGAAATAAATTGCCCAATCCAAGGGGATACATATACTATAGTTAATAATTTAAGCCTTGAATTTCCAACTCTAGTCCCATCACATTCAGGAAAGCAGTCAAGGCTCATTTTCTCATCAGTAGGGGACACTAGGTGGAAGGGGAAAAGATGACAGAGATTCCACCAACTAAATCACCCATTTACTTATTAATCCATTAATTATTGTAAAGGTAGTAACACACCCAAACTCTTTGCTGAAGTATAGTAGTAGCAGTAGCATGTGGGGGAGGGGGTCAGTCTATGACATTTCAAGAATGGCAATAAAGAACATACAGAATACAGAATAACAAAGTTGGAAGGGACCTTGGAAGTCTTCTCATCCTTCTAGTGACTGCCAGAAAGAATTCTAGGTCATGCCCAAAGGTGAGTGTAAATAAAGATTATCCTTCATATGTATCTGAAGTTGTTGACTGAACTTGGGAGTTGAAACAGCCATTATATTGTTGTTGTTGTTTACTTTATTTACTTTATTCATTAAACATGAAAGTCAGTCAACTGAACATTCAAAAATGCATCACAAATACCATTGACTGGTGCTAACGGTTGATATGAGTTGCTGCCAGCGTCCTAGGTATCAACCAAGTACCTTCTTAAGATGTACAATGTTCCACGTAGAGCAGTTTTTTGCAGTTTCGCTGGTGTTACTGCAGGAAGCTGCAATTTGTTGATGTATCTTATAAAATTCTTGGATATGGTACCAAGTGCCCCAATGACAATGGGTATCACTTACATTTTTGCTATTGTTATTATTATTATTGTTTTTATTGTTTTATTGTTTTTTACTTATTTAATTTTATTTAACAATGATTTTATTTTATTTTATTTTATTTTATTTTATTTTATTTTATTTTATTTTATTTTATTTTATTTTATTTTATTTTATTTTATTTTATTTTATTTTATTTTATTTTATTTTATTTTATTTTATTTTATTTTATTTTATTTTATTTTATTTTATTTTATTTTATTTTATTTTATTTTATTTTATTTTATTTTATTTTATTTTATTTTATTTTATTTTATTTTATTTTATTATCTTATAAAATTCTTGGACATGGTGCCAAGTTCCCCGACAATGGGTATCACTATCTTTCATCCATAATCGCGTGGTTTCGATGGCCAGGTTGCAATATTTTGTGATTTTTATCCAGTTCTTTTTCTTCGACTCTGGCGTCTCCTGGTACAGCAATATCAATACATTGTATGCGTCCGTTTTCAACAACTGTGATATCTGGTGTGTTGTGTTCCAAATGACGATCCATCTGTATTCAAAAGTCCCACCAGATCTTCATCTTCTTATTTTCAATAACTTTTTCCACTTTATGTTCCCATGACTTTTCGGATACAGGTAAGTCATATTTTTTACATAATGACCAGTGGATTAATTTAGCAACTCAGTCAAGTCTAGCTTTGTAATCAATTTGTGCGATTTTGCTGTACCCACATATTAAATGTGAAACAGTTTCAACTTTATCGTTGCAAAGTCGGCAGCTTGGATTGTTAGTGGATTTTTGTATCTTCGCATTCATGGCATTAGTTTGTAGTGCATGTTCTTAAGCAGGAAGTATTAAACCTTCCATTTCTTTCTTGATGGTTCCCATCTTAAGCCATGCCCATGTCAAGTTGTTATCACATTTTTCTTTAATGTTTTTCAAGTGTTATCCATGCAAAGCTTTGGTTTTCCATCCATTTAATCTGTCATCCAGCTGTTTTTCCTTATATTCTGCCTTTGTTTCTGTTGTTTTTATAATGTTAATGGCTTTAATTATGTTTTTATAATGTTAATGGCTTTAATTATGTTTCCAACATTCAGTTTTGGTTTTAATATCTTGTGGACCCTCCTGATGTATTCCTATTGCGTTGACTTTTTGACTTTTCCATTCAAGATATTATCTAGGCATTCAAGATATAATATCTTCAATGCCTCGGTATTTGTAACCATCATCCTTTGCTAATGTTTTCACGATGCTTCCATTTCCCAGTTCTATTCCTTCTATTTTTTCCATTTTTCCTCACTGCATGGATAATATAGTACATTTTTCAAGTCCAAAGTTCATTTTGATGTCGCTGTTGAACAATTGAACTGTGTTGAGCATTGATTTAAGTTCAGTGGGGCTTTTTGCATACAGTTTTAAGTCATCCATGTACAGTAGATGGTTTATCTTGTCCTGCTGGCTTGAGATTTGGTATCCTAGATTTGTGTTTCGCAGGATCATTGTCAGTGGAATTAATGTGATGTTGAACAGTGGCGAAAGTGAGTCCCCTTGGAAGATTCCTCGTCTGATGTTGACTTCACCAATGTTCTCCCCATTTGCTGTTAGAACTGTTTTCCATTTTTGCATGTTTGCTTTCAAAAATGTACAAATATTTTTGCTGATTCCAAAGTTTTCCAGACAGGTATTAATCCAGCTGTGGGGTAGTGAGTCATATGTCTTCTTGTAATCAATCCACACCATATTCAAATTTGTTTTTCTTGCATTTTTAGTACCATTTTGTCAATGAGCAGCGGATCTTTTGTTCCTCTTGATTTTTTATAATTTCCTTTTTTCTTCTTCCTGATACAAGCTGTTTTCCATCAGATGATTTAATACTGAATTTGCCAGTATTCTTGTAAAAAATTTGAATGTTGTTGGCAAACAAGTAATGGGGCGATAGTTACTTGGTTCTGTGCCCTTTTCTGGATCTTTCATTATCAATTATTATTATCTCTTTTATTCATTAAACATAAAACTCAGTCAACTGAACATTTAAAAATGTGTCACAAATACCACTGAGTGGTGCTAATGGTTGATACATGTTGCTGCCAAGGTATCAACCAAGTATCGTCTTAAAATATATGATGTTCCGAGTAGCACAGTTTTTCGTAGTTCCACTGGTGTTATTGCAGGAAGCTGCAATTTCTTGATGTGTTTTGTAAAATTCTTGGACATGGTACCAAGTTCCCCAATGACAATGGGTATCCATTACATGTTTCATGTAATGAAGCCGTGTAGTTTTGATGACCAGGTCGCAATATTTTGTAATTTTTTTCCAGTTCTTTTTCTTCAACTCTGGCATCTCCTGGAACAGTGATATCAATAAATTGTATTCTTCGGTTTTTGACAACTGTGATATCTGGCGTGTTGTGTTCCAAATGATGATCCGTCTGTATTCAAAAGTCCCATAAGATCTTCACCTTGTCATTTTCAACAACTTTTTCCACTTTATGTTCCCATGACTTTTCGGATACAGGTAAGTCATATTTTTTACATAATGACCAGTGGATTAATTTAGCAACTCAGTCAAGTCTAGCTTTGTAATCAATTTGTGCAATTTTGCTGCACTCACATATTAAATGTGAAACAGTTTCAACTTTGTCATTGGAAAATCAGCCGTTTGGATGATGATGATGATGATGATTAACTTTTATTCATTAAACATGAAACTCAGTCAACTGAACATTTAAAAATGTATCACACATATCATTGACTGGCTCTATTGGTTGATATGGGTTGCTGCCAGAATCCTAGATATCGACCAAGTATCTTCTTAAATTATGACAGTATACACAGCAGATGAGATGACCATGCTGGATTTCGTATCCCAAATCACTAGTCGAACACTTCCCAAGCATTTAGGACTGTGTGATGTATCGGTGGATTATGCGAGCAGATTCCAGTAAGGTGGCCTTCTGCAGCTGACCAATGGTGATCTTGTCAGCGCCAATTGTTTTTAAATGCTTGCCTAGGTCTTTAGGCACAGCACCCAGTGTGCCAAGTACCACTGGAACCACCTGCACTGATTTATGCCAGAGTCTCTGCAGTTCGATTCTCAAGTCCTGATATCTGGTGACTTTTTAAAGTTGTTTCTTGTCGATTCTGCTGTCACCAGGTATGGCAATGTCGACGATCCACACTTTTTTCTTCTCCACAATCGTGATATCTGGGGTATTATGTTTCAAAACTTTGTCAATCTGTATTCGGAAGTCCTACAGTAGTTTTGCATGCTCATTTTCGACCACTTTTTCGGGCTTATGATCCCACCAGTTCTTTGCTACAGACAGATGGTATTTGTGACACAAGTTCCAGTGGACCATCTAAGCGACTGTGTTATGATGTTGTTTGTAGTCAGTCTGAGCTATTATCTTGCAACCGCTCAGTATATGATCAATGGTTTCATCCGCTTCTTTGCAGAGTCTGCATTTGGGGTCATCAGCAGATTTTTCTATTTTGGCTTTGATTACATTCGTTCTGATGGCTTGTTCTTGGGCTGCAAGAATCAAGCCTTCTGTCTCTTTCTTCAGTGTTCCATTGGTCAGCCATAACCAGGTCTTTTCCTTATCTACTTTTCCCTGGATCTTCTCAAGGAACTGTCCATGTAGTGCTTTGTTACACCAGCTGTCAGCCCGAGTTTGCATCACTGTTTTCCTATATTGAGTCTTGGTTTACTGCACTTTGAGCAGCTTCCTCTTGTTGACCTCCAGCAGAGCTGGTTCAACACTGCCTTTCACATAATCTGCCAGAGCATACTTCTCTTCTTCGACTGTCTGCTTCACTTGCAAAAGTCCTCTGCCGCCTGCTTTTCTGGGCAAATATAGCCTATCGACATCACTACGCAGGTGCAGCACATAGTGTATGGTCATCAGTTTTCTTGTTTTCCTATCCAGGCTGTCCAGCTCTGCCTGTGTCCAGTTTACAATCCCAGCAGTATATCTGATAACGAGTATGGACCAGGTATTTATAGCCTTGATAGTGTTACTGCCATTCAGTTTGCTTTTTAGAAGTTTCCTGATCCTTTGTGTGTATTCTTTGCTGACCACATTTTTCACTTGCCCGTGCTTGATATTGTCCAGCTGCAGTATGCCCAGGTATTTGTAGGCTTCGGGTTGGTGGCACTTGATGGTTTGTCCATTGGGCATTTCAATTCCATCACTTTCTACAATCTTCCCTTTCTTCAGTGCCACTGTGGTGCATTTGTCCAGGCCGAACTCCATGCTGATGTCAGTGCTGAAAATTCGAACTGTATTGGTCAGTGACTGGATTTCAATTTCTGATTTTCCGTATAACTTCAGGTCATCTATGTACAGCAGGTGAGAGATTTTCTGTGAATTTTTAGCAGTTTGATAACCCAGGTTAGTTTTCTGTAAAATTGTTGACTTAGGGGTCATGGCGATGATGAACAGCAGAAATGAGAAAGAATCACCCTGGAAAATCCCTCTTTTGATGTTGACCAGTCGGTAGCTTTCACTTCCAATAAACAGTTCCATTTTCCAGTGCTTCATCGCATTTGCAATGAAAGTACCAGTGCACTTGCATATTGCAATGACATCCAGGCACTTGATGATCCAGCTGTGTGGTAGTGAGGCGAAGGCTTTCTTGTAGTCAATCCAAGTTGTATGCAGATTTGTTTTTTGGCTTTTGCAGTTCTCTAGAATCATTTTGTTGATCAGGAGCTGATTTTTCGTGCCTCTGCTCCCTTACTTGTTTCCTTTCTGCTCTACTAGCAAGATGTTATTTGCTTCTAGGTAGTCCTGGATCCTGTCAGCTATGATGCCAGTCAGCAGCTTGAACATGGTTGGCAGACACGTTATTGGCCTGTAATTTGCAGGTGTTGCCCCTTTTGCTGGATCCTTCTGTATCAAGTAGGTTTTCCCAGCTGTTAACCATTCACTGATGTTTTCTGTTTGCAGCATCTCATTTAATTGTTTGGCCATTTTTCCATGCAGGCTGGTCAGATATTTGAGCCAAAAGCCATGCAGTTGATCATTGCCCGGCGATATCCAGTTCTTGACTTTTTTCACTCTGTTGCTAGATATCGACCAAGTATCTTCTTAAATTATTATTATTATTATTTATTGGCTAATCTTTAGTGAGATTCACAGCCTTTGAGGCTGGTTAATAGCTCAGCAGCTCGAGTCCTAACCAAGGACCAAGGAACTGTTAAGGTATCGTCGGAGGATGTAAGCTGTTCCGAGTAAGGTGGTTTTTTGTAGAGTCAAAATGTTCAAGTCTGGCAAATTTAGAATTTCTAAATAGCGGGGTAGCCCTTTGGGTATTGCTCCGAGGGCTCCAATTACAATCGGGACAACACACGATTTCTTTTTCCACAGTCGCTCAACTTCAATTTGTAAGTCCCGGTACTTTGTGATTTTTTCTTGCTGCTTATCTTCAATTCGTACATCACCAGGTATTGCAATGTCAATGAACCATACTTTTTTCTTTTCAACTATTGTTATGTCAGGTGTGTTGTTGTTGTTGTTGTTGTTGTTGTTGTTGTTGTTGTTATTATTATTATTATTATTATTATTATTATTATTATTATTGATTTAAACTTCAATTCAATTCACAGTCTGGGACTGGTAAAAACTTAACAGTTCAAGTCCTAACCAAGGACCTAAGAGCTGTCAAGGTAACGTCTATATAAGCAGTTCCGAGTATGGTGGTTTTTTGCAAAGTTAGAATATTCAGGCCTGATAAATTCAAAATTTCCATCTATCTAGGAAACCCTTTGGGTATTGTTCCAAGGGCTCCTATTACAATTGGTACAAACAATGTTTTCTTCCCCCATAGTCGCTCAACTTCAATTTGCAAATCATGATATTTTGGGGTTTTTTTTAGCTGTTTCTGTTCAATTCATGCATCACCTTGTATTGCAATATCATCATCATCATCGTTGTTGCTGTTGTTGTTATTGTTACTGTCACTTAGGGTATGGCTTTGTTATATTAGCCAGGAGACCATAATGCTATCTCAGAATAGTAGTTTGGCCACCAGTTTACAGCTCTTTTGTAGGACATACTCATGCACTTCTCAAGATACTAGGAGGGCGAGCTGGCTTTGCTCTAAAAGAAAGATAAACAGCTCTTCCTGCAGCCTCATCCTAGGCCCCCTCCCTTCCTGAGCCATCTCATAAACGGATTCCACAACTGGGAAGATTCAGAGTTGGTAGTAATCTGACTGCCTTCAAAGAGCACCAACTAGCCTCCCCACCCAAGTTGTACCTAAGTATCTATTTATGTAGAACATGCTTTTGAACTGTTGGGTGGACAGAAGGTGAGGCGAGTGACAGGAGATGACCCTAACAAGCAATGCTAGTACTCAAACCATTGGAGCAGAGACCATCTCCAGCATCATTAAGCCATTGAGCCACCATCCTCTCTACTCTGGGATAAATTTATATTAGAAAGTAAGCAAGAAAGTCAGAGTAAAAATTAAAAAGGCAAGTGATTCAGTGACGAGTGCTGAAAAAACAGCTCATCCGTTTGAAATAAGAGGCTAAATGGAACTTGAACATTATCTGAAATCTTTTTTAAAAATTATTATTTTAATAATTAAAATCATATCATTATACTGATGCTGCAGTTAGTCTTCAAAATTGAAGTCACTGCCACACCCCAGAGGAACCGGAATGGGATGTTTAGGCACAGACTCTTGGCCATGCCTCCTTCGCCCCCAGCCACCTGCCTTAGCCCATTTACAGCCAGCTTTTCTCCTCCAATGGCCCTCCTCTGGTCATTCTCCATGGCCAATGGGTCCCTGGCCCTCTGCCCCTTGACCTTCATCCCTGCCCATTTGCCCAGACACTGTTTGACCCAGGCCTTTGACTGCATGGGACAAATAGTCCCCAGCCAATTGGGTAGCAGGCAGAAGCAATGATGCTGCGGGGCAGCGTGAAATTGATGATGGACAATCAGAGGGGTTGTGGGGGGGGGGTAGTATGTGGTGCAAGTTGTTTTTAAAAAGTGCAAAAGCATCCCACTGCTTGGGGTCTTGCAGATCTGTCACCAGGACTGGAGGGGAGGGGCAGTGGTAGCATGGCAGGCTAACGAAGGTGGTGTGCACCTTCTGGCATTGTGTGGGGATGTGGGGGGCACAGCAGGCGAACAGCAGTGGCATGTGGCTTCTGACGTGGGGAGGCGTGGGGGGCCACTGCAGACGAAGGGTGATTTGCTCTCTGCTTTTTATCATCTGCCAGGCTAATGATTAACAAGGAACATTTTGCAAAAAGGTGATTTATGGTAGTCATTTGGAATACTTGTTGGTACCTAAATGCTTTTGTAAAATGGGAGGAATCTTTCTTTCACTCATTGTACCTGAAATTACAACTAAAGTAATGAATTGGGAGGAGCCCACCATTGCCACTCTGGCATGATGCCTAGCAGACAGTTCGGCTGCCCCCCATTGTATGCCATCTCCATTTGCCTGCTGTGCCCATGCCCCCCACAACGCCAGAAGCCACGTGCTACCTCCATTGACCTGTCATGCCTCCCACGCCCCTCTGCAATGCCAAAAGCCATGCACCACCTTCATTCGCCTGCCTCACCCTCCCACACCACCGCTGCAACGCCAGAAGCCATGCTGTCTTTGCTCCTCTTGCTCCCTTTTGTTGGAGCTGACTGAGTTGCAAGCCAAGCCGTCTTTGCGAATCCTCCTAGAGGTACTCCACCCCCCCCACACTCTTCCCTGTAATTACAATCACAATAAAAATTGTACTTATACAATTAAAAATCCTAAATCTACTGACCACTTAACTTTACAGCAAAATAACCATCACCATTTTCAGCATATGCTTACCACTATATCCAGCTATGAGTCTGGTTTAAATATGTTTTCAAATCTTATTTGATGTTCCAATATTTGAGGGGCTGCCACAGAGAGGAGGGGGTCAGGCTATTTTCCAAGGCACCTGAAGGCCAGACAAGGAATAATGGATGGAAACTGATCAAGGAGAGATTCAACCTAGAAATAAGGAGAAATTTTCTGACAGTGAGAACAATCAACCAATGGAACAGCTTGCCTTCAGAAGTTGTGGGAGCTTCATCACTGGAGGATTTCAAGAAGAGACTGGACTGCCATTTGTCAGAAATGGTGTTGGGTCTGCTGCTTGGGCGGGGTGGGTGGGTGGGTTGGACTAGATGACCTACAAGGTCACTTCCAACTCTGTTAATCTGATGTGAAAAACATTTGAAATACATCTGAAATCCAGTGACTTGTCTGATGACATAATATTCAGATCCTTAGATAATTGATTGTTCTTATAGATGACCTATAGCAGAAGATAATGAAAATTGGGTTTTTGCCTTGGTTCTCTTAGATTACTTACTTAGTGATATCATAGCTGAACTATTTTTGGGACACTATTTTGCAGTGGTTCTATTCCTTTCTGAGCAGGATTTCAATGAGTGATGGTAGAGAAAAAGTCTTTTAATCCTTAGTTCAGTCCTTAGGCACTCCATGTGGGGGCCCTAGAATTTAGCCCTCTGTTTTTTAACATCTACAGGAAGCTGATAGGAGAGCTCATAAATCACCTTGGAGTGAGAGATCATCAATATGCTGTTCATAGCAGTTATACATGTCCATCTTGGGTCAAGCAGGAGATGTGGTGGAAATCCTGACCTTCCGCTTGAAGTCTCTGAGAAATTTCCTTTTTCCATCTATTTTGTAATTAATCTATTACTTAAGTATTAGAGTGCCAGGGTGCATTATCCTATCAATGTGAACATCCCTATTTAAAACTATTTCATCTTTTTTTTTTTCAGTGAAGAAAGTTTTAAAACTGGAGCAATTAAAATCCTTTATGTCATTATTTAGTGACAATACAGGCAACATATTCTGGACAATAGATACAATAAATTGAAATCAATAGATTATTTAAATAACTTTTAGGAACGGTGCCATAAAACTGAATATTTATGCAGTATATCAGTTGATACATTTGGAAGTTGCAGCCCCAATACAACATGCCAGATTGGTAAAAAATAAACCAGAATTCTAGCAACCAAATATTGTACTAACTAAAGTATCCAAACGATTTTCAAAAACAGCTTTATTCACAGAATAAATTCACAGAAATTAAATTCACAGAAATTACATTGCATTACAGAAGTCCTGAGGTTTGCCAGAGTATGAAACCCTGTGGCCAGTCTATGATTATACAGGAAAGGAGGAGGGTAAGGAACCAATCAAAATTGGAGAAGGTGCTTCAAATGAGGCACGAGGGCCTCTAGTGGCAATATACCAAGTGGCATCACAGGTTGGATACTCCATCACAGGTTGGATACTTTGCTTTCAGGACAAGCAGATTCTCATTTCAAACAGGCAATACATTGGTTTCCTATAGGCAGAAACCAAGCACCCATAGAACTAACCTGCATGTCTACTTCTGGCCATCTTTCACTTCACTCCAAGCCTACTTCCTTCAACACTACTTGTTTTTTGCCCAGAATCCCAATGCTTAATGGGACAGTATCTACCACTTTCACAGTGCAACTTTCATCTGATTAAATAGCAAAGAGCAGCAATTTATGCACTTCTCTTTCAATTCCATAATAATTACCTCATCATTATCATCATCTTCTTGCACAATAATCCTTCAATTTCTCTTCTGAAAATTAACAATGATAGCTTAAAATTCCATGTACTATATTCTAGCCAATTTGTGGCTTACCTGAAGATTTAATCCCATACTGCTGAAAATCAAATCAAATCAAAACAAAAACAGCTGTATTTTTTTTTTGCTTTGTTGTGGCTTCCTTTGCTAGACAATGGGGTGAATTATTTTTGTTCAACTCTCCTGTAGAGTTATTTATGTATTTATCAAACTTGTATGCCACCCATCTCACCAAAAACCTTAAATTATCAATAACCTATGTCTAGTTTGCCATTTTAATAGTAATTTTATTTAAAAAACTAATACAAATTTTTAAAAAACAATAAAAAGAAAACACAAGTTTAAAAAAGAAACAGAAAACAGAAAAAATTAAAAAGAAAAAATCAGACTAAAGAAAAAAAAATAAACAAATGACTTTCCTCTGCATCACAACAAATACAGATAGTCCTGACTTACAACAGTTCATTCATCTAGTTTGAAGTTACAACGGGACTGAAAAGAATAACCTATGGCCATTTTTCACATTTATGACCACTGCAACATCCCATGGTCAAGTGATCAAAATTCAGACAATTGTCAACTGACTTATATCTATGACAGTTGCAGTACCCCAGGGTCATGTGATCACCTTTTGTGACCTTCTGACAAGCAAAGTCAATGGGGAAGCCAGATTCACTTAACAACTGAGTGACCAACTTAACATTTACATTGATTCACTCAACAACTCTGGCAAGAAAGGTTGTAAATGGGCAAAACTCATTTAAGAAATATCTCACTTAGCAACAAAAATTTTAGGCTCAATTTTGATCGTAAGTCAAGGACTGCCTGTATAAATAATTTTATAACTTATCACCTCTTAAAATACAAGAAATGATTTCTTCTTCTCCTATCTCATCTCTTAGCTATAAATAAATCCTTAAAACCTTGTCATTGCCACCCTGATCAGCAAAAGTCCAAAAATAACACATCTTTTTAATCTTACCAAATACCACCAATTTTATGTTCCTTCCTTTTATTTTTAATAATCCTGATCTTAAGTCCTAAAACATTTTTTCTTTTCATGTTTTCTTTGTTCCTTCTCACAAAATTCTTCAAGGCCTAATTTGTAAATTCAGTATAAGAAAATTATTCAGATCACTCTCTTGGTTTGTGTTTGTATACTCCATTTAATGATTAAGACATCAGCCAGTTTCTTTTCTATGTCCAGTGTAGCATGTTTTTCCATATCACTTTTAAATGATATGGAAAAACTTTCATTTTTAAATCCACTTTCAGATCAGTCTCAGTCTTGTTTGATAACTTGTTTCTCTTTCATAACATTTTTAAACAGGCAGACTCTTGAAATTAATTTCTGGCTCCATTATTCAAAAATATTCTTCAACATGTCCAATGCTAAAATATTTTGCTCCCTTATATATACTGTAAGTCAAATTTAAATGTTCTATTTTAATTGTAATATTTAGTTCCTTCTAGTTCCCTCTAATGTCAAACTTTCAAAGTCCCATCCTATCATATTTTCTCTAAAAGAGGCAAAAGCACACCCACCTCAATGTTTTAAAATCCTTAAACTTGTATTTAAACTTGTTTCTTTTAAGGACTGAAGGAAACTCACCCAGTGTTTTCAGACTTGTCAATCCAAAGTCTCTTAATAGCTGAAAAGCAGTTAACAAGCAATTTCCAAAAGAGATTAGAAAAAGTATAAAATCCATGTTCCTTTGAAAGTGCTGAATATGGTTGAGCAAGATGACTATTTTCTTATCTCCCAGAGTTCTAAAATCACCCAAGACCAAGGAGAACTGTAAAACTGTCTGGGGCACTTATGGGTGATCTCAAGTCCTCTCCTTATTTGGAGGGAAATTACAAAGTGCCTGTCAACTGTCCAATTGGCAAATCCAGAAAAAGAAACTCCTGGGACATTATTTTACCAAGAGTACAAACTTTACTGAATAAATTCACATTGGCACAGAAGAAGCAAAACCAGCTTTGGGCTTCCCATGCAAAAGCATGCATAGTTCATTCCCCCGTTTCCCCACGGGCCACCCACAGTCTATTATGTCTACCAATCACTTCTTTTATTTTATTATTGGAACTGGCCAGCCCCGCTGGGACATCTGCTCAGGGTGTCCTTGAGGGGACAGCAATGTCTAACAGGAACCAACAATGCTTGGATGCTATTCTCCCCCACCCTTGCATTCCAATCCACAACCATCCTATTCTTTGTCAAGCTGCATGCGAAGCGGAATATAGGTGAAAGTTCTAATCAGTCTTGACATGCTGACCCCCCTGGAAGAAGGGTAGACCTGAAACAACAATAAACATACATACACATTATTATTTACAACCCCACTACTGCTGCATTTCTTTTTGGGGCCATTGAGGGTACCTAGTGTGAAACCTCTTAACTAACCTCACTGCCCTAAC
The DNA here is from genome assembly GCF_029215685.1 of Pituophis catenifer annectens. NCBI lineage: Eukaryota > Metazoa > Chordata > Lepidosauria > Squamata > Colubridae > Pituophis > Pituophis catenifer. The sequence goes on from NW_027256881.1 coordinate 172,418,148, forward strand.
ATCTGGAGCAGCTGCCCACTCAGCTTCTGCTAATGGGTAGCCTTTCTACAGTACTAGGACCTGTAATTTTCCCTTGTGATATCTGGAATCTAGAATCCTTTTGATGTCATAGTGCTCCTCTCCCTTAACTAGGATGGGAGCAGGAGATGGTTCTTTGACTGGCCTCAAACCAGATCCCAGGTTTGAATGGTTAAAATACTGAGCCCATACTTAGGGATAGCTTCCTTGGTGCCTTTAATGCCTCCAGGTTCTTGTGGTCCGCCCAACTTCGAATGGAATCTTACTGCCCACTAAGAACTGCCTCCAGGTGAGAAGAGCCCACGTAAGCCTCCTTCTCCAGATGGCCCACCTCCTCTCAGTATCAGACTTGCAAGATATGTAGGAACATGATTGCAACTTTCCCTTTTAGTTCCTCTGAAGTAAAACCACCCCTATTGCCACATCGTTGACATCTGCCTGGATCAGAAAGACTCATCTGCGTTTGGGTACTTCAAGACTGAATCAGCAGCAAAGAGCCGCTTCAGCTTTTTGAAGGCCATTTGACTTTCAAGGGACCAATTTAGTGGCTGACTCAGTTTGGGCTTCACTCTCCCTCCCATCTTGAACAAGTTGGTGATGGGCAGGGTTATCTGGGCAAACGTGGGGATGAACTGCCAGTATAAGTTTGCAAATCCCAGGAAGATCTGTAACTGCCTCCTGTTCAAGGGGCCTCCCATTCCAGGATTGCTCTCAACTTGCCTGGGTCCATCTTCACCCTATCTTTGGAGATGCGGTACCTCAGGTAGTCTAGGCTGGTCTTTTGGAACTCACATTTGGATAGCTTCGTGTATAGCTGGGCTTTGCACAACTTCTCAAGTACTGTTCTCACTAGCCTTATGTGGTCTTCCATGGTCTTGGTATAAATTAAGATGTCATGTAACACCAGCACTCCTTTGAACAGCTGTTCATGCAGGACCTCATCTATTAATTTAATGAACACTGTGGTGCCTCTTGCAGGCCAAATGGCATCACTGAAAATTGGTACCAAACCAGAGGGCAGTTGAATGCAGTTTTCCACTCATTCTCCTCTTTCATCCTCACTCAGTCCAGCTTAGTAAAGATCTTCCCCTTGGCTAGATAGCCCAGCAAGTCCCTCATGAGGGGGCGGAGATACATATTCTCCATGCAGATGCAATTCAATCCTCAGTAATCTACGCATAATCTCAGAGACCCATCTTCTCTTTAAAAAGTAGCGGGGCAGCCATCCTTGACTTCACTGGCTGGATAAATCTCCTAAGTTCTTGTCTATGTGCCTCCAAAATTCCTCCATCTCCCTCGGCGTCATGGAATACATCTTCGGCTTGGGTAATTTAGCCCCTGGCAAGATTTCAATAGCACAGTCTGTGGGGCAATGGGGCAGGACCATGTCCGATTCCCATTTGCTGAACACCTCTGCTAGGTCGCAGTATTCAAAGGAAATGAGCAGCTTTAACTCCTCACTTCCTTTCAGTGTATTCGCTGACTCCACTTTCACTTTCCTAACTGCCAGCTCGTGCCTGGCATTCGGCATTTTCGCTGGCTCCTGCTGCTTAGCCACTTTTTTCCTCATTCACCACTTGTTGCTCTCCCAATTTACTGATGGGTTCCATTTTTTCAACCAGGCTAGTCCTAGGACCATGGTCTCAATTATTCCAGGAGCCACAATAAAGCGAATAGTCTCTACATGGGTCCCAACCCTGAGGCTCACTGGCTTCATTAGGTAAATTCCTGGTGCCCCTCCCATAAGTGAGCCATCTAACTGGGAGAACTCCATGGGCTGACTTAATTTCCTCAGCCTCAATCCTTGTTTCTCCACTGTCAGAAGGCTAATTAGGTACTGAGTACCCAGTTCAATAAGGCCAGGAGGGCCCCCATTACTCATGAGGAGGGCACCAAAATCTCCACTTGGGTCATCATGGTGTCACTTATCATCGGCTTGTCTTCCCCTTCGCTGTCGTTTTTTCAAAAAAGTTTATTTCTATATTTTCACATTACATGCATAAGTACTTAGTGAACAGCATATTGTCTGGATCAATTTATTTATATACAATAATACTTTTATCACTCCTGATTTCTACCTCTACTGTCCAACCATTTATAAAACAAGTCCCATGTTTGAAAATATTCTGCATCTTTTGTTTTTAATGTCAATCTGTCAATTTCTGTGCAATCTAAATTTTTTTTAGTTACATCAACCTCTGTAGGCGTTTCCTCATTTTTCCAGTACTGTGCAAATACAATTCTTGCTATTGTCAGGACATGTAATATTAAATATAAGTTCCCTTTTTTATACTTTTCAGGTATAATGCCTAGCAAAAATATTTCTGTCTTATAATCTATGTGTTGTTTTAACATGAATTTTTATCCAATATTTCTTTGCTTTTACACATGTCCACCACATATGATAACACATCCCTGGTGTCTGGTTACATTTCCAACATTTGGCGGACATGCTTTTAAACATCTTTGCTAATCCTGCTGGTGGTAAATGCCATCTATAAAACATTTTATATAATTTTTCCTTATATATAGTTGCCATTGTCAACTTACAATTTCTTTCTCAAAGCTTTTGCCATTTATCTAAATCTATAGTATATCCAAAGTTTTTTGCCCATACTATCATTGTTTCTTTTACCTTCCATTCTTAAGCTTAACAAGAAATTGTATATTTTCTTTATCAACTTTTCATCTACTCCTAACATTATTTGGTCAAATATTGTAAGCTCTTTATAGAAACCATAATCCTTAATGTCTTTTTCATATCTCAATTTTATTTGCATATGCGGCAACCATGATAGGTCCACACCTTGATTTTGCAACTCTTGTTTGGTTTAAAATTCCCCTTCCACATTTAAAATATCTTTATATGTTAAGATTTTTTCCAGATTTACTATATTTGGATGTATAAATGCTTCCATTGTTGAGAGCCAAACTAGAATTTTAATGTAAATTTTTGCTTTCACCTTTTCCCATACTGAAAGTAAAGCATTTCTTATATAGTGTCTTTGAAAGTATCTATGAGTTTTGCTTTTGTTATACCATAAAAAAGCATGCCATCCTAATTGGAGATCATGGCCTTCTATCAGCAGTAATCTGTTATGTCTAAGAGTTATCCATTCCCTCACCCATGTTAATACAGCTGCATGGTAATAGAGCTCCCAATCTGGTATTCCAAAGCCCCCATTGTTTTGGGACTCTTGCAACATTTTCAATCTTATTCTCGCTTTTTTTCCTTGCCAAACATATTTCAAAATTATAATATTTAATTCATCAAAGTCCCCCCCCCGCATTTGTGGGGGAGAGGACCATTTAGAACAGGAAAAGTAACTTTGGCAAGATATTCATTTTTATAGTTATGATTCTCCCTACCATTGATAGCTGCATTTTTCCCCATCGATCTAAGTCTTTTTTAATTTGTTGTAACAGTCTTGTATAATTATTTTCCTTAATTGTAACACATCTTGCTGTTAAGTATATTCCCAAGTATTTAACTTTCTTGACTATCTGAAAAACTAATTTCTTTGTCAATTCTCTCTTCTGGTTTTCTGTGAGATTTTTAGCTAAAATTTTAGTTTTATCTTTGTTTGTTATCAATCCTGTGAGTTTCCCATATTCTTCTATTATTCCCATTAATTTAGGGCCTGTTTCCAGTGGTTCTTCTAAAATAAATAATAAATCATCTGCGAATGCTTGTATTTTTCCCTTTTTATTTCCATACGTTTATTTCTAAGTCTTGCCTAATATTTCTATTTAGCATAAGGTGACCAGATTTTAACATTGGTAAAGAGGGACATTGTGGGCGTGGCTTATTTTGTGGGCGTGGCTAGCTGGTCATGTGACTGGGTGGCCATGGCTATGTGTATAGGGTAAGGTGAACAGATTTTAACATTGGTAAGAGGGACACCATTGTGGGTGTGGCTTATTGTGTGGGCGTGGCTTGGAGGCCATGTGACTGGGTGGGCGTGGCTAGCTGGTCATGTGACCGGGTGGCCATGGCTATGTGTATAGGGACTACTCAGAGGGCTGGAAAGTCATTTCTGACAGGTCCTCACACTTTTGACTGGTCCTCACACTTATGACCATCCTCACATTTATGCCCGTGCAGCATTCTTAACAACCATGTCACTCATTTCACAACTGCTTCTCTTCACCATGATGACAAGATAGGGCAAAAACGTAAAATGTGAGGACAGTCTTAAGTTCGAGGACTGGTCAAAAGTGCGAGGACCAGTCAAAAATAACTTTTTCAGCCCTCTGAGTAGTCCATATACACAAAAGGACTAACCAGAGGGCTGAAAAAAGTCATTTCTGACAGGTCCTCGCACTTTTGACTGGTCCTCACACTTATGACCATCCTCACATTTATGCCCGTGCAGCATTCTTAACAACCATGTCACTCATTTCACAACTGCTTCTCTTCACCATGATGACAAGATAGGGCAAAAATGTAAAATGTGAGGACAGTCGTAAGTTCGAGGACTGGTCAAAAGTGTGAGGACCAGTCAAAAATAACTTTTTCAGCCCTCTGAGTAGTCCATATGCATAAAAGGATACAGTAATAGAGAGGGGTGAAGGAAGGGAAGGGAAATTAGAGTAGGAGTGAGGGTAAGAGGGGGAGGAAGAGAGGAGGAGAAGGAGAAAGGAAGAGGAAGTAGGGAGGAGAAGAAGAGGGGGGGAAGAGAAAGTAAGAAGGAAAGAAAAGAGAGAGGTGGTAGGTTTGAGGAGAAAGATTGCTGTACAATAAAAAAGATGAAAGGGAAGAAAGCCAACCCCAAACAAATATAAAGATATTAAGATAAAGAATGAATGGTTAAACTTTAAAGAATAAAAGAGAACAAATATGAATAAATAGCAATAATTAGAAACACACATACAAACATACAATTTATTTTCTTTGAACAGAGTATTTGGCCGGTTCACAAATTTAAACAGTGTTTAGTCACTTCAATTAAATTTACAATTTCTATATTTCCTTTTTGCCATGTTTATTCCTCATCTATTTTTTTAAAAAAACCAATATTACCCTTCATCCTCATCTCTAATCTTAATCAAATTCAATTTTTCCCTTCTATTCTATATTATACCCCTTTCCATTGTCATCTATTTGTATATCCATCCTCACATTGTTTAATTATGTAATTATGTAATACAGTTGTTTAATACAAATTCAACATTTTAATATAAATCAATTAGTTATATAACTATCTTTTTTGTATATTAATCAATATGAACATGAATATTCCAATTATTTCCATGCAATCCAATTTCTTACAAATCAATTAATTATATTTACCAATAATAATAAACCAAATAATTTCCCCCATATATTCCTCCAAACCACAACTTAACCATTTCTGCTTTCAACACAATATACAATTAATAGTATCTCAATTATTACAATTCCCTAGTTAAATACAGCTTTTTTTTCTTTTGTGTTTTAAAATCTTGAACTCTCCTCCTAAATTTCCCATTGTTTGCAGTTTTTCATCTACCTTTCTTGGGGAGGAAAAATAAAAATAAAAATAAATCTCTCTCTGCCTCATTTTGTCACGTTGCACCAAAGATCCTGGTTTCGGTTTCGTTTCTGCAGCTTAGCTAGGGGAAAAAAAAACTGCTTCAGGAACTCTTTACACTGATTGCCTGTAGGGCGGCCCTTTGAAGCCCCGGGCAAGAGTTTAAACAGTTTTTTTTCTTCTAGCCATCAGCTGGGGCTCAAGAGGCAGCGGGACTCAGGAGGCAGAATGAAAAATCGGGACTTTTTTGAAACGCTGCGGGACGCGGGACAAATTGCTAAAAATCGGGACTGTCCTGCCAAAAGCGGGACGTCTGGTCACCTTAATTTAGCACCTCCAATGTTAATATAAATAGCAATGGGGACAATGGACATTCTTGTCTTGTGCCTTTTTTAATATTAAAATTCTCCTTTAAATCCCCATTAACTATTACTTTTGCCATTTGCTTACAATATATTGCCTTAATCATTTTTATAAACTTTTCGCCAAAATCCATATATTCTAACTGTTATATCATAAAGTGCAAATTTACATTGTCAAAGGCTTTCTGTGCATCTAAAAAGATCAGCGCCATTTGTTTTTCCCAGTGCACTTCATAATATTCCAATGTATCTAGTATAAATCTTACATGGTTTTTGATTTGTCTTTTTGAAAGGAACCCATTTTGATCTGGGTGGATAAATTCATTCATAATCTTTTTAATCTCTCTGCCATTATTGATGCAAAAATTTTATAATCTGCATTTAGTAATGATATAGGCCTATAGTTCCTTATTATTTTTTTGTCTCTTTATTGCCTCTGTCAGCTCCATCATTATTTTTTCATTTAACATATTTTTAATATTATCAATGACTTTCAGTAATTTGGCTTTTTCCAGGTATTGCATTATCCTTTCCTCCAGGATTTTTTCTTTGACATATAATTTTTCATAGTATTCCTGAATTATTTTCTTTTTAATCTCATTTTGGAATTGTAAGTTTCCTTTTCCATTTGGTAATTTGCTTATTGATCTCTTCTCTGTCTCTTTTTTTCAGTTTGTAGGCTAACCATCTTCCTGGTTTGTTTGCATTTTAAAAAAAGGTTTGTCTTGCTCTTTTAATACCCTGTGCCAATTCTTCTTTTTCTATTAAATTAAATTTTTGTTTTATTATTTCCATTTGTTTTTTTTTAAGGTTTCCTTTTTTGGATCGTTTTGCAGTTCCAATTCCAATTTTTTATATTCTCCTTCTAATGTCTTTTGGTTTTGTTTTTTCTTTCTATTCTTTCTTGCTGTATGATGTTTGTCCATGGTGTGTCCGCAGGTGGCTGGGAAGGCCTATACGGGCACAGAATGTTCTGCCACTTGTAGGGCAGACATGTGTGGGCACCATTGTTGCAGTATTTGCAGCTCTGGCTTTCCGGAGTGCTTGCTTCTCTTGTTCTATGGTTGTTCTGTTGCAATATTTTCAGGATCAGACTCAATAAATCATTTGAGAATTAAGAGTTCAAATATGTCTCTCTTTATTTACATAAGGCATTCTATATTCACTGAATATTCACAGATAGAAGCAAGGAATGGGTGCGTGCGGCTCCTTATATATACAATGGGTGGAGCTAGATATGGGAGTGGTGAAGTATGAATACATTAAAAAGTGAAGAATAAATTAACCCCTGATATCCCGTTCATTTACTATTTACATAATGGAGAATAAGGCATTTACTTGTGACAAATCCCCCTCTAAATGCCGATTCGATATGCTACACCAATTACATTCAGATTCAGAACAATACAAAACATATAACTTAGAAGTCAGGTATTTATGTTATTTAGATGGCAAAGGTTTTGTTAATATGTCAGCTAATTGTTCTGATGTCTCACAATGCACCGCTTTAATAAATCCATCCTGAGATAACTGTCTCACATGTTTAAATTTTATATCTATATGCCTGGACCTTTGTCCAATGGCATCAGATCTAGATATTTCGATAGCCGCTTTATTGTCTTCATGCATGATAAAAGGCAAAGTGGGTTTTTTCCAAATGTCAGAAATTAAGTCATTAAACCATACAAGATTATTTGCTGCTTTAGATAGACAAACATATTCTGCTTCTGTTGTTGAAGTGGCCACTAAATCTTGTTTGCCAGTGTACCAGTAAACTGGACAACTGTTAAGGAGGAATATATAACCAGATGTACTTTTTCTGCATGAAGTGTCTCCAGCCCAATCCGCATCTGCGTAACATGTGAGATTTGGCTCCTTGACATTATTAGGCTCTAATATCAAACAAAAATCTAGGGTATTCTTTAAATATCTTAATATCCTTTTGACAGCTTCCCAATGGTACATTGTTGGTTTGCTGACATGTCTGGACAATAAATTGAGGGGTAAAGCGATATCAGGTCTGGTCCAATTGGAAATGTAAAGAAGGGAACCTATGATTGATCTATAGAATGTGTTATCTTTGAACTCAGGGGATGATTCATCTGCATTCCTTAGAAAGTCAGTCTGCATAGGAGTGTCACAGGGTTTAGCATCGCTTAAATTACATTTATTCAAGAGCTCTATGATCTTATCTCTCTGAGAAAGCTTGAATCCTCTTCTAGTTTTACTAATTTGAACACCAAGATACTTATTTACTTTGCCTAAAGATTTCAGTGAAAAATGTTCATTTAGCTTTGTTACAAATGTTTCTCTTCTTTCTTTATGTTTACCTATGTACAAAATGTCATCCACATAGATCAATACAAATTCTATGGAATCATCACCCTTTTTTTACAAAGAAACAGTTATCAGCAGTAGTAGCACTGAAATCCATAGTTTTAAGTACTTTTACTAAACAATCATACCATCGTTTACCAGATTGTTTTAACCCGTATAAACTTTTGTTTAATAACCAAGTCTCATTCTTGTTTGTGTATTGACTGTGAGGTGCTCTTACATATATTTCCTTATCTAATTTTGCGTGTAAATACGCAGTCTGTATGTCATATTGGAATACATCGAGATTGAGTGCTGATGCTATAACTAGAGCTGTTTTGACACTCTCAGTTCTTACTGTAGGGGAGTATGTGTCAGTATAATCCTCGGGATATTTCTGTGCATAACCTTGTGCAACTAATCTAGCCTTGTATAGAGTATTGCCTCCCTCTAAATTTTTAATTTTATATATCCACCTAGTGCCAATAATAGTTTTGTCCTTTGGTGCAATTGCAGGTGTAAATACATCTAATCCTCGTAAACTTTCCATCTCTTTTGTCATTGCTGTTTCCCATTTTTCTTTTTCTTTAGGAGGAAGTTTTAACACTTCCTCATATGTATTAGGTGTCGTTGATTCTCCATCCATGTGCATTATATAATCCTTGTACTTATTTGGCATTTGATTTCTGGTATTTCTGATTGTTTTTTCAGGTTTACTATTATTATCATGCAAATATCTTGCTTCCTTTTTTGTTAATGAATCTGTCTTTATTTTGTGTTGACTGTTTGTCCATGTTTTGGTTTTGTTTCTATGTTTGTTGTCATTTTGCTTTTCTATAGTTCTTTTCTCTTGGGGTTTTGTATCTGTGTTGTTGCTTGGGAATATTTCATTAAGATGTATTTTAGACCAGTTGGCCTGTTCATGGAACACAGCTGTTCTGGAAACTATAAATTTGTTATTATTATCAATGAATCTGTATCCTTTTGTACCTGTCTCATATCCCATAAATCTAAGTCTTCTAGACACATTTTCTCCTTTTCTTCTTAATTGTTTAGGTATGTGTACGTCTGCAGTGACTCCAAATATGTGCATGTGTGCTAATTTTGGTTTCCTATTATACATCACTTCATATGGTGTCTTATTTACAATGCTGGACCAAGTTCTATTTTGTAGGGCTATTGACCAGAATTCTATTGTAGGGCTTCTGACCAGAATTGTTTGCTTAAGCCAGCATCTTCCAATGTGCATCTAATCATGGTTTGTAATGTTGAGTTCTTTCTCTCTACAATTCCGTTCTGGAATGCAGAAAATGGGCTAGATGTGTAATGTAACATTCCTTTGTCCTTCAGCCATTGGGAGAATTCCTTAGACATGAATTCACATCCCCTATCTGTCATGATTTGTTTTATTTTAATATTGTGTTGTGTTTCTATGCGTTTGTAAAATTCTTTAAATTTCTGAAAAGTTTCATCTTTTTGTTTTAATGTGTAAACAAATCCATAACGACTATAATCGTCCACAATGGTTAGGAAGTAACGTTTTTTATAAGTGATTGATGGTGTTAGTGGACCAACCAGGTCCATGTGTACCAAATCAAAAATTTTGTTGGTTGACCTTGTTGATTTTCTAGGCCTGGGACTAGTTTTTAGCTTTGTAGACTTACATACTGAGCATTCCAAATAGTTTTCACAATTTTTTATTTTAACACCTTCTGCGTGTTCAGTCATCTTTTGTACTACAGGAAAACTGGCATGTCCTAACTTCCTATGTAAAACATGAGCACACTCATCATGAATTGGCTTACCTATTTTTGGTTTTTTCTCATTATGTGTATCTTTGTGATTATGAGCTACTTTACATTCATCATTGTCACTGTTACTAATGTTTCCATTATCTAGTTCAATACAATCTTCCATATTTGAATCAATGTTGTGTAACCATTTCTCCTTTGTTATTAAATAAGGTAGGCCTCCTTTAATCATTACTGTACCTATATCTATTTTATTTTTCTCCAATGTCGCTTTTCCTTTTGAAAACACAATATTAATATCAGAATCTCTGCTTAGTTTTATGGCACTTAGTATGTTATGAGGTATTTCAGGTATTAGTAATACCCCCTCTATTTTTCCTAGGCCAGGTAAGGTTACATTCCCTCTACCTATTACTTGGACTTTTTCTTGGTTAGCTACCTTTATTACAAATTTATCTTCTACAAATGAAGATAATATATTTTTATTATTAGTGGTATGATTAGTTGCTCCAGAATCAATAAGCCAATTATTGTTCTCAGTTTGTGGTATGTTAGTGTTGCCTTGTTTGTTTAGTCCATTCAGTGAACCAGATTTTCTATCCTTTGAATTATCTCTGCCCCCTCTATGCTCTTTATAATTTGGTGGACTTCTATACCTATGTCTATCAATGGAAGACTGTCTGTAGTTGTATTTATTTCTATATTCTGACCTATGTCTTTCTTTTGAAATTTTGGGGCAATCTCTCCTATTGTGTTCTTTGGATCCACAGTTGTGGCATCTAAATGTTTCATAATATCTTTCTTGAAAAGCTACCTTTCTATATGGTTTGTGTTCTATGTGGTTGTTAGAGCGACTCCTCCTTGAATTGTCTTCAGCTATTAACTTGTTGGATAGACTTTCTATGGATAAGTATCCTAGATTGATTGTGTCTAAATGTGACATATAATTATCCCATGATGGGTCAAGTGAGTTGATGATAACACTTTTCATCGGTCTGAAATCACCTCCCCCCTTAAATGCAGTTCAGCTCTAATTTTGTTTAAAGATATTAAATGTTCACTTATGGAAACCCCTGGTTTTATCCTAGAAGAAAAGAAATCTTTAGATATTCTTGTGGTAGTAGCTACACTATCACTGTGAAACAAATTGAACATGCATTGAATAATTTCTGAGACAGTCAGATTTTGCTTAATGCTGTGATACATTGCAGGAGATACACTAGAAATTAATAAGAAAAATGCTCTATGGTGTAAGCAGTCTAACTTTAGAGTCCAAGGTCTTTTTGGGGGATTAGTGATAAAAAACAGTAAGTTTTCTTTCATAAAGACAACCTGGAGCTGCTGATACCATTCTTGCAAATTAATGCCATCTATTCTCAGCTTTGGGAAGTCACTGGGCAAGTTTCCAATATTATTGGGTCCATTACTTACAACCGGGGGTAGTCCGTGGTCTCGTAAATGCTGGAAATTACAAAACGGCGTGGGAATGCTCGCAACGAGTCTGCACGATCTTTTCAGCAACTCATGTCTTCCTGGGCCGTCTGCGTAGTCTTGTGCATGCGCGTTGCTCATTTCATTCCTGGAGTCGTCGTGAGAGGTTCTCGTCGCTGCGGCTCACTCGCTCTGCTCCTCCTCAGATGAATCGGTCTCCGGCTCGATCTTGGGAGTCCTGACGATAGCGGTTGTTCTTTTTCTTCTATTGAGAGCGTTGGTCCTTGGATCGATCTGCGGTGTGGGGTGGTATCTGCAGGGCTCTCTGGGTTCAGGTGTCGGTGCTCTCGTCGTCTGGATGGGAGCGGGTAGATTTTGAGGCGTTGACTTGCTTGCTTGCTTTCTAGTTGATTTTTTGGTAATCTTCAGTTTCGGTCCAAATGCAGCAAAAACGTTTTCATTGCTGACTTTATTTGTGTGTCTGTTGAATCACCTTCACTTTCTGATTCTGATCCTTCTGAGGTGTGTGACTTTTCTTTTTCATTTTCTTTATCTAGTAATGTCTTTCGCGCCAGAAATTTTGAATCAAGTTTTCTGATTGGCTCTGCTTCGCTCACCTTGGAGGTCTGTTGAAACCAAGATGGCTGCCATTCGAAATTTTGCGCGGGATCACCGTTTTTCTTCTTCACAGCGTTTTTGTCTGTAATCGTATCACTCACTATTTTTGAATCTTTTGGCTTTTCAGTAGCGATGTGCTTCTCTCTCGCTGCTCCGCTGTTTTTCAGCATATCTTGGAGGTTCGCGATGAGGCTTTCATCGTTCTTTTGGCTTTTTAACAGTTTTAATATCTCTGACCTGAGTTCGTTGTTTTCTATTTTGTTTTCCTCTCGGTCATCATTTTCATTTATTATTTCTTCGTCTTCAGTGGTGTATTCTTCAGATTCTCTCGAAATTGCATTTGTGGACTCATCGATTATTTCTTGATCCGTTTCCATTTCTTTGCTGTATGCCCTGGTGTTGGGCCTTTCTCTCTTAGACATATTTAAGTTTTTATTGAGTCAATTTAACCATCCTCTGCTACCAGCTTGTTGCAATATTTTCAGGATCAGACTCAATAAATCATTTGAGAATTAAGAGTTCAAATATGTCTCTCTTTATTTACATAAGGCATTCTATATTCACTGAATATTCACAGATAGAAGCAAGGAATGGGTGCGTGCGGCTCCTTATATATACAATGGGTGGAGCTAGATATGGGAGTGGTGAAGTATGAATACATTAAAAAGTGAAGAATAAATTAACCCCTGATATCCCGTTCATTTACTATTTACATAATGGAGAATAAGGCATTTACTTGTGACATGTTCTTTTGTCTTCAAATGTCTGGCAGCCATGGTGGATCAACGTGTGCCATGTTGATTGATCTTGTGCCAGGGTTTCCCAGGAGGTGGTGTCGATATCCAGGGACTTGAAAGAGGCTTTCAACATGTCATTGTATTACTTCCTTTGTCCCCCATGCGATCGCTTTCTTTGAGACAGCTCACCATAGAGGAGCTATTTAGGGATGCAGTGGTCTGGCATCCTTGAAACATGGCTTGCCCAGTGTGTCTGGGCTTTCATCAGCAGGGTGTGAACTGATGGCAGGCCTGCTCTGGAGAGGACTTTTGTGTCTGGCACCTTGTCCTGCCACCTGATCCTCAGAAGTCTGCAGAGGTAGGTCATGTGGAAGTGGCTCAATTGCCCAGTGTGCCTCCTGTATACAGTCCAAGTCTCACTGGCATACATCAGGGTAGTTAGCACTACTGCTCAGTAGATTTTGAGTTTTGTAGCAAGGCTTATTCCATGGCAGTCCCACACATTGGTCAGTAGTCCGCCAAATGCAGAGTTTGCCTTGTCGATTCTGCAATTGACCTTGATGTCAATTGTCACTGTGTGGGAGAGGGTGCTGCCAAGGTATGTAAATTGGTCCACTGTTTGCAGCTTTTGTCTCTTCACTGTGATGGTGGGCTCTTGGTGTTGGGCTTTCGGAGCTGGCTGGTGCATCACTTTGGTCTTCTTTGTGTTGATGAGGAAGCCAAAGTTGTTGCATGCAGCTGCGAATTTGTACAAATTTGTAACCTATACAGCGAATTTCTCTCTGTATAAGTTATTGCTAAACCTCTAATACAGGCATCCTCAAACTATGGCCCGCGGGACAGATCTGGCCCATCAAAGCCATTAATCCAGCCCGTGCGGGACCACGAGGCTGCCCCGCCCATATCACCACACCCACCTGCCAGCCTCACCCTTTGGCCATGGGAAAGGTTTAGGTTTGCGAGGGCCAGCAGAGTGCTTCTGGGGGGCAGGGGAGGCCAAAAAAGGGGCAGGCGGAGGCCCCGGAAAGTGTCCATGTGCGTTGTTTTTGGCTGTCAGAGTGCTTCTGGGGGGTGCGGGGGAAGCCCAAAACAGGCCGTGCCTTTTGCCAGCCGAGGAAAGAACTCTTTCCTCGGCTGGCAAAAAAGATTTGCCAGGGACTTCGGTCCACCGTTGCTCCTCTGGGGGTGGGGGGATTGAAGGGTCCCAACAGGAGACCCTGTGCCTGCTGCATAATTACACCGTGTGATGCTTTGTGGTGGCAGCTTTGCACAAACGGGGGTGGGATCAAGGGGATCCCTTCATGGATCAAGGGGGGGATCTTTGCTTGCTCGGAAGGTCAATTTTCTCTGGCAATGGTAAGGCAATTTGAGTTTGGGAGAAATTTCGGGCTTGGAATGAGAATCAATCAGGAATAAGGTAAACTTCCCTCCTTTCTGTGGATCTGTGCAATGTGGGATTCTTTGAACACCCCCACCCCCATTTCCACTTCTCTCCTCACACTGCTTCACAGCTCTGGTGGACGGGCTGGCAGTTCCCCAGATAGGGCTGCCCAGAGGGTGACGAACCTGGAGCAAAAGTAGAAGAAAAAAGGCTGTGCCATGCAGAGAAAATGTTAGCGCACACCATTTATTTCATTCATTCATCAGTGGCAGGTTGAGTGTGTGCTTGCGCAGCCGGCACGTGGACCAGGGCAGCAATGGTGGCGGCACATTCAAGAAGGAGAGCAGCTCTGGTAACTTTCGGATGCTTGCCTTCCCTGGCAGCCAGCCGCGAGAGAAAGATAAGGAGTAAGACACACCGCGTGGTGAAGAGCGAGCAGACGGTGGCTCCGCAGCAAGGCTGGAGTCGGGGAATGGTGCATTCCCCGACCCGGTTGAGGCAGGCAGTGAGCAGGTGGCAGCTCCGGGGCTTCGGTGAATGGCGCGTCTCTGGGCCCCAGCCCCCGACCCAAAGTGAAGGGAGAGTGGGTGGTGAGCGGACGGCAGAATAGAAATTTAAAATGTTTTCCTACCAGGTTCTGTGGGCGTGGCTTGGTGAGGGGCGTCTTGTGACTGAGTGGGCGTGGCTGTGAGTGACATTGAGTTGGCCATGCCCACTTAGTCACAGGACACCCCCCCACCAAGCCATGCCCACAGAACCGGTAGGGAAAAAATTTAGATTTCACCCTGGGTTTTTGCTTTTAATGAAGTCCTGGAGATCCTAAAGCTTGGTCATTCTCACCCCTCAATTTTAATTTAAAGCCCTCCTGATAAGTTGAGCCAGTTGTTTTCCAAAAATATTCTTCCCAGTCTTTGTGAGGTGCAGCCCATCCCTTGCCAAAGCCCATCATGGAGGTAGTGCAGACCTTGGTCCAGGAATCCAAAAAAAGTTTGGTGACACCAAAACTTTAGCCAGTGGTTCACTTCTAAAATCCTTTGTTCTCTTACCAGATGTTGACCTTTCATTGACAGTACAGATGAAAAAACTACTTCTGCACTTAACTCCTTAACTTTCTTGCCTAGCTACTCGTAACCACTCAATATTGTTTTCAAGTCCTTTTTTGTGTCATTCGTCCCTACATGTAGTAATAGAAAAGGGTAGCAATCTGTGGGGTTTATTATTTTGGTTAGGTTCTCAGCCATATCTTTGATTTTTGCTCCAGGGAGACAACATACAGTATCTCTCTGGATTGACTGTCTGGTCTACAGATGGCTGGTTCTGTTTCCTTGAGAATTGAATCTCCTATCACCAAGACTCACTTTCTTTTTCCTAGGGAGGTTTGGGGTATTTTTCTATCTACCACAGAAGCATTTGATGGTGCTACTTTTTTACGGACAATTTGATGATGCTTTTTTTTCTAGGTGTCTGCATGTTTTCTTCCAGGAAGAGTCCATGAAATAGATTGCTTAGGACCAGAGAGGGCTGGTTTCGACAAGGGTTTTGTAGTAGGTTTGTGTTTTTTTCTATGAGTGCCATGTTTCTATCTGCCTCCTCCTCCTCCTCCTCCTCCTCCTCCTCCTCCTCCTCCTCCTCCTCCTCCTCCTCCTCCTCCTCCTCCTCCTCCTCCTCCTCCTCCAGAAGTTGTTCTGCATATTCTTCTTGCAAGGTTTGGAGTTTCTCATTTTGTAAATTAAGTTTCAGAGGGGTTAGAGTTTCCTCTAGATCCTTTACTTTTTCTTCTAGTAACTTAATTAATTTACATTTGGCACATATATAGTTTGATTCTTCTATGGGCATAAGTGTATACATGGAACATGTTTTGCAGATCACAATAGTATCAGTTTCTTTTTCCATGAGTGGATTAAAAAAAATTGAAAATGAAAATGTAGGTTTTACCACAGATTTTTAAAAAGGAAAAATGTCCAACTTAGAATTTTGATATTCTAACAGATCATTTAAAAATTAAAATTTAAAAATTCCTTCCCACATCAGAAACATGCTCCCTGGTTCTGACAGAGCTTCTCCACATGGTAGGGGTTGCACCCCCTCTGCCTCCACAGGGTGCTGAGTGTCTCTCAGGCATTCGGTGGAGCCGATTCTCAGGTACAACATGCTCCTGATGCTCCATCAGGTTGAGTGCCACAACTGGTACCATGCTCAAAGGTCACGGGAACCCCGTGGGGCAGGCAGTTTTGATACAGCACCTTGTTTAGCCCCTCCTGGAATTGGTAGAACAGCATACACTTGGGCCAATCTCTCATGGGAGCCACCAGGCTACAAAAATCTGCCACTGGCTGCTTGCCCTGCAGCAGAGAATTGATTTGAGTTTTTGCATGCCTAGCTGCTGTGGGATCTTTGAATCTGTCCTGCAACATCTGCATGAAAGTGTGCAGGTCTTGCAGCTCTGGAGCCCCCTTGTTGTGGAGAGACACAAGCCATCACGCTGTATCCCCCTCCAGGTTTGATGTAATGGCATTGAGCCGGGCACGTTTGTTGGGGTACATTGCTCCATGTAGGTCCATGTAGTTTTAGACTTGGATCAGGAAGTAAGCCATATTGTTGGGCCACTCATCAAACTGCACTGCTAGGGGAAGCAGCAGATGGTCCTCTCACACTAG
This sequence comes from Pituophis catenifer annectens, assembly GCF_029215685.1. Lineage (NCBI taxonomy): Eukaryota > Metazoa > Chordata > Lepidosauria > Squamata > Colubridae > Pituophis > Pituophis catenifer. The sequence goes on from NW_027256881.1 coordinate 172,434,932, forward strand.
GACATTTCCAGGCAGCAACATCACTGCTGCCAGGTGTGTCTGAACGGGGATACAGGCTGCAGCTGGGGCTGTGTGTATAGGTGCCTACCCCCCCCCATAAGGGGTGGATGGGATGGGAGATGCTGTCCCTAGGTGGGGGTTTCCCACTGTCCCAGGTGGCATTGGCACCATCGACTGCAGGATGGGAGATGGCGTGGGAATGATTTCATGGCCCCCGTCCTGAGTCCCATGACTGCCACTCTTGGTGAGGTGGCTCCCCAGACCTCCAGCCAGCCTTCTTGCTCAGCTGCTCCATCAATGGGTCCTCCCACTTGGCTGCTTACTTAGCTTTCCACTTGCTCCCCTGGGTCACCCTGACTCCAGGGGGGAATAGGCTGATCCTCTGCTTCTGCTGCCTTCCCCACGTGGCTTGCCCACTGGCCCTTGGGGCCTGAACAGGGTCCTTCCATCGGTCTCTCCCCTTTTAGCGCAGGCTGTTGCTCCAGCTTCTTATCCCTCTGTTTGGGGCATGCACCAGCCACTTGCATCCCAGCTTTGGCTGCCACCAGGGTCTCTCGAGAGGAGGCTTCCCTTGGTTTCTGCCCCCTTTCCATTCATTTGTGGGTTGCCGACATCTCGAAACTGCCAACCTTCTGGTGGAGTCCAGGTAGGTTTCTACTTGCAGAACTGCTTTAATGTCAACTGTCCAATTGGCGAATCCAGAAAAAGAAACTCCTGGGACATTATTTTACCAAGAAAACAAACTTTTCTGAATAAATCCACACTGACACAGAAGAAGCAAAACCAACTCTGGACTTCCCATGCAAAAGCACACATAATTCACTCCCCCTTTTCCCCACAGACCACCCACAGTCTATTACATTCACCAATCACTTCTGTTCATTTTGTTATGGGAACTGGCTGGCCCTGCTGGGACATCTGCTTGGGGTGTCCTTGAGGGGGAGCAATGTCTCACAGAAATCGACAATATTTGGATGCCATTCCCCCTACCCTTGCATTCCAATCCATCACCATCCTACTCTTTGTCAAGCTGCAAGCGAAGCGGAATATAGGTGAAAGTTCGAGTCAGTCTTGACAGAGCCTGTCTACCCACTCTTCATTCCACCATGTTTACCAGATCTGCTAAGTGAAACTCCAACTTTGTTTATGAACTTTCTTTAGCTCTTCTTTGCTTTATAGACTTGTGAAGGTCATAAATGTGAGGAGTGATCATAAAGTTACTTTTTCATAGCCTTTGAACTGTGAACAATTGCTATATGAGGCAGCTATATGTAGCTTGCAATCATCACAATGTCCAGGTGAATATTACAATCTACAGTCTATCCTTTTACTCCCTCTCATATGCCCATCATCCTCTATGACTGTCTATAATTATGGCTGCTTTATTGATTTGAAGAGATATACATTATACATAATCTTGCATGTTGTAAAAAGCTCTTTGAAATATTTGAATTTTATGAATTTTTAATTAAAAGCATAGTTGCAGCAAATGTGATACTGGGTGATTGTCCCAGCCATAAATTTCCTTTTTTTCTATGTATAATTGTATTCATTCTTTTACCTACAGCAGAGTTCTGCAAAAGGACCCAAATCCACAAGAATAAAATTTCTTATCAAAGCATAACTTTTTGAGTTGTAAAAAAAGATATCTACTTGTTTTCCTAATCTTTAACATATTACCTGTAATTCACTTGTAATCGTTAGCACTTACAGAAAATGTATATTCATCAAACATAGTTATTTCTTGGATTCTTCCATGATAAAAATTAAGGTTTATATACACTTCAATCCAGATAGTGATTTGCCAATGACAATTGTTTTATATAATCACCAGATCTTATCTGTACTGTGGAATTCTTTCATTGATGGAAAAAGGGGGATATAGGTGGACATGTGTATGTTAGATTAAGCAGAGAAAGGTGTGACGTAGTGGGTTAATGGCAGAAATCAACAAAGAGGATGAAGCATTGTTTCATGGCTAATGTCTCCTTGATACACAATACCCAGAACAAAGGAGTTAAAACACATTTTGTTTAAGGCACTCTAGAAAAAAGACAGTAAACCACCAACACATTAGTTCTTAGTCCATTAGATCTATATCCAGAAAAGAATTCAGAATAATAGGACAATAGCTGATGATATGTCAGTGTTATATGCCTCAAAAGTGGAGTCCAAATGAGCAGATCCAGCTGACTTTCTGCACAAATAAAAGTGGATAAAGTGAACCACCTGCAATTCTGATTTTGAAGACAAAGAATAAGGTACTACAGAACACGATTCAACATGTTCTCTTCAAGGGGAGAATCCCCTCCCCTTGAGGATCTTAAATGGAGCTGCTCGCTTAAATGTTTCACCAATTTCAACTCCCTGTTAAACCAAAGAATTGATTTGGTTCTGTTAGAAAAAAAGGGACAGTTATATATTTATGTAGTTAACAAAATCAGACTGTTGCTACATTCTTCAGATTAGTCAAGGTTTAATAATATCATCATATGTTGGGAAGACCTCCAGACCCATTCAGAACCTATCCACTTTCATCAAACAATGAGACTGAACTATTTTAATAAATCTCCTACCCCTGCAGAGATTTGTGCTATCCAACAGCTAAAGCAAGCTATTCTATGTCTTGACCAAACAATGAAGTGGAATGACTATAATGTCTGTTCTGAAACAATAGAGAGAAAGGTCTAGAGACTCTTCAAAGAGGAAGGATGTGAACGGAGATATACTAAAAACAACTATGAAGGTTCATTGCACTCTACTGCAATTTGAAGGGCCCCATTTTACAGCCCATCTCCAGATCAACATGGATTAAACCAGGGGTGGGTTCTAAAATGTTTTACTACCAGTTCTGTGGGCATGGCTTATTTTGTGGGTGTGGCTTGATGGTCATGTGACAATTATTTAGGATTTAGCAGAGGTACGGGTCTACCAGTCTTTTAACTGCTTGCAGAGCTGTACCGATCTACCCATTTATTTTTGCAGGCACTGGTCTACCCATTTATTTTTGCAGGCACCGGTCTACTCATTTGTTTTCTTTTAACACTGATCAGCTGTAGGGCGGCCCTTTGAAGCCCCGTGGCAAGAGTTTAAACAGTTTTTTTCCCTCTAGCCATCAGTTGGGACTCAGGAGGCAGCAATAGATTGGGGATGGGGCCAAATAAAAGGTAAGAATAACGCGGGGGTGGGGGGCAGGGGGGCAGAACTCATTTGGTGATGTCATATCGTCACCGCTACCGGCTCGGCGGAACCGGGCGGAACCGGGAGAAACCCACCATTGGATTAAACATACTGTACTTCTTGTTAGGAACCATCCTCACAATGAAATGCTAGTTGAACAATAGTCTTTCCAATAGATACCATTAAATACAATGAAAATTACAAAAAAAAGAAATATTGGTCTGTCAGGTTTCTTCCCAAATAATACTGTACCACTAACATATTGGCAGCTGGTATTAGTTACTGGAGGCAGGTATATATGTGTGTGTGTGAATATTAACCACAGATTTGTATAGAAAAATCTTATACCGAAAACCACCAAAGATTAATCAGGAAGTTAAAATGCTTTGTTTCCCCCAGAAGGACTGACTGTTCCTTCACATGTCCATCTAAAACTATCTAAAACACCTAAAATATAATGTCCTTTTCTTTGTTTTAGAAAACCCAGAATGTAAAAGTACCTACCTGCAAATGCCCTGCAGCCATTTCTAAAAGAAAGCTGGAGAGGAGAGGAGAGAGAAATGGCTTTTTTACTAGGACTGTGCAAAGCTTCCACAAAGCTTCCAACAAAACTGCCTTTTAAAGGTGCTTTGCAGAGCAGTGTTGCCCAGCCTCCTTCTTCTAAAGAGGAAAGTGAGAATCTCATATTGCTTCACTTCCTGTTACACTAAACCTGAGCATACACCTCCTGTGGTTTTTCCAGTGACTACAGGAAGTAGCTTCCATGACTGTACAATGCCCAGAAGGAAGCCTCTTCCAGAGTTCCTGGACATTCCACATGAAGAAATCAAACAGAACATGAACACAAAAATAGTAATTCAGTATTGTACATTGTGGGTTGTGTGTCCTTCCAATGTGAAAGGTTTTGCCATCCTCACATACTCAAATCCATTATTCTTCATACAGTCACACATTTCAATTTATTGGAATGCAAATCAAAAGTCCATTCACATTTTTACACTACAATGATTACTGTCATATAATGGTAATATATTCATGGATATTCAACCTACATTACACAATAGAGGGAGAAGCCCATATTACATATTTTATTTATCTATTTTATTAATAACATTTATCTGGCCACCCATCTCATGGAAAATGATTCTGGGCAGCATATAACAATCCAATAAAATAGTAGATTCAGCTTTCTCTTTGCCTATTTATACCCCCAACACAATGAAGTTAACCGGCTCCTTTAAAACATTGTCTGTGTAGTTTGGTAAATATTAAGAAAAATATTTCATTAAATAAGACTCAACGTTTTATGTCAGAGTTGTTACAAGTAACTAATATCCATTTTAGCACTTTTTAAATTGTCAGTAATAAAGAATACCATATATTTAGATTCCATTCAACTTTTAATTCAAATTGTAAACAAAAGTGGAGAAGAGCTCAGGATCTAACTCTGTGGCCCTCACCTTGATACCTCACTCAACTTTAATATGTAATCATTAATAAACATGCTATTTGTAATTATTTATTATATTTGTATTCTGTCTATATTGTGAATGACCCAGATTTGCTCTGGAGTTGTGTGGGGCCAAAATCAAATACATCAATAAATGAATTTTATGAACCAGCTGTGAATTCACTTTATTATTATTGTTGCCGTAATTCGAGGATCAGACTCAATAAAGAATTCAGAGTTTTTATATTCAAACAGAAGATCGTTTATTTACAGGAGGCATTCTATATTCACAGAGTGATTGCAGATAGAAGTGAAGAGAATAAGTGTACATCTTCTTTTATACTAGGGAGGTGGGACTAGAAGGGGGAGTGGTTAGTGACGAATACATTAGGAAAGAAAGAATAAGTTAACCCTTGGTGTTTCATGAATATATATTTCTTTCATTCAAGGATGAGGCATTTACCCATGACAAATCCCCCTCTAAATGCCGATTTGCCATACAACAATAATTACATTCAGAGTTAGAATAGTATAAAACATACAATTTTGAGGTTAAATATTTATGTTGTTTGGATTGTAAAGGTTTAGTCAATATATCAACTATTTGTTCTGTAGTGTCACAACGAATAGCTTTGATGAATCCATTTTGAGACAATTATCTTACATGTTTGTATTTGATATCTATATGTCTAGATCTTTGACCAATAGCATCTGCTCTAGATATCTCTATTGCAGCTTTGTTATCTTCATATATAGTGAATGGCTGTGAGGGACTCTTCCAAACATTAGTCAATAAATCATTGAACCAGATGAGATTATTAGAAGCTTTTGACAGACAAATATACTCTGCTTCAGTGGTTGAAGTAGCTACTAAATCCTGTTTTCCAGTATACCAATAGACTGGGCAGTTGTTAAGAAAGAATACATAGCCGGAAGTACTCTTCCTACTCTTAGTATCGCCTGCCCAGTCAGCATCAGCGTAACAGGTGAGGACAGGTTCTTTAACATTGTTAGGTTCTAACAATAGGCAGAAATCTAAACTGTGTTTCAAATATCTCAACACTCTCTTAATTGCTTCCCAATGGTAAATTAGAGGTTTACTGACATATCTGGACAATAAGTTAAGGGGTAGAGCAATATCAGGTCTGGTCCAATTAGCAATATACAAAAGAGAACCGATAACTGATCTATAGAGAGTATTGTCATTAAACTCAGGAGATGATTCATTCATATTTTTTATAAAATCAGCCTGCATTGGGGTGTCACAAGGCTTTGCATCATTCATATTGCATCTGTTCAAGAGCTCAATAATTTTATCCTTTTGAGACAATCTAAATCCTTTTTCAGTTTTACTAATCTGTACTCCAAGATATTTGTTTACTTTCCTCAATGACTTTAATGAGAAATGTTCTCCTAGTTTTGTTACAAATGTATCTCTTTTGTCTTTATGTTTGCCAATATATAAAATGTCATCCACATAAATTAATACAAATTCTAATGATTCACCTTCTCTTCTAACAAAAAAACAATTGTCTGCCGTTGTGGCATTGAAATTCATGGTTTTGAGTACGTTGACCAAGCATTCATACCAACGTTTGCCGGATTGCTTCAATCCATACAAACTTTTGTTCAGTAACCATGTTTCATTTCTATTTGTGTTTTGACTATGAGGAGCTCTTACATATATTTCTTTATCAAGTTTTGCATGTAGATATGCAGTTTGTATGTCATATTGAAAAACTTCAAGATTAAGGGCTGAGGCTATTACTAAAGCTGTCTTAACACTTTCAGTTCTCACTGTGGGAGAATAAGTGTCGGTATAATCCTCAGGGTATCTTTGGGCAAAGCCCTGTGCTACCAGTCTTGCTTTATATAATGTGTTACCCTCTTCTAGATTTTTAATTTTAAATATCCACCTAGTGCCTATAATTGTCTTATTCTTTGGGACTGGTGCTGGAGTGAATACGTTAAGTTCTCGTAAACTGTCCATTTCTTTGGCCATGGCTAGTTCCCATTTGTTTCTTTCTTCTGTGGGGAGTTTTAATACTTCTTCATATGTATTTGGTGTTGGTGTTTCATTATGTATGTTCATTATGTAATCCTTAAATCTTTCAGGTACTTGATTCCTGTTACATCTAATTGTTCTTTCTGGTCTACTATGGTTATCATGTAAATATCTTGCCTCCTTTTGTGTTAATGAATCTGTTTTGATTTTGGGACAATTTCCCATCCATGTTTTGGTGCTGTTCTTTTGTGTGTTACAGGTTTGTCCTTCCTTTTTTGCTTTATCTTGTGTTTTAATATTGGGCCTTGATATTGGAAGTATTTCATTGAGATGTATTTTAGACCAATTGGCCTGTTCATGAAATACAGCGGTCCTAGAGATTATGAATTTGTTATTATTTTCAATAAATCTATATCCTTTTGTACCTGTTTCATAACCCATGAATCTAAGCCTTCTAGATACATTATCTCCCTTACGTCTTAATTGTTTTGGTATATGTACATCTGCTGTAACTCCAAACACATGCATGTGGGCTATCTTAGGTTTTTTACTATACATCAGTTCGTATGGTGTTTTGTTTATGACGCTAGACCAAAGTCTGTTAAGTGTATAATTGGAATATAATAGGGCTTCTGACCAGAAGTGCTTACCTAACCCAGCATCCTCTAATGTACATCTAATCATGGTTTGTAGTGTCGAGTTTCTTTGTTCTGCTACTCCATTTTGAAAAGCAGAGAAAGGACTAGAGGTGAAATGTAACATTCCCTTTGTTTTTAACCACTGGGAGAATTCTCTTGACATAAATTCAGACCCTCTGTCTGTCATGATTTGTTTGATTTGTATGTGATGTTGTGTTTCTACACGTTTATAAAACTCTTTAAACTTTTGAAATGTTTCATCTTTGTGTTTTAAGGTGTAGACAAAACCATAACGACTGTAGTCGTCTACAATAGTGAGAAAATATCGTTTTTTGTATGTAATTGATGGAGTTAATGGGCCAACTAGATCCATATGTACTAAATTAAAAATATGATCTGATGATCTTGTTGCCTTTTTGGGTCTGGGCTTGATTCTTAGTTTTGAAGACTTACATACTGAACATTCTAGGTAATTTTTACAGTCTTTTATTTTAACACCTTCAGCATGTTCAATCATTTTTTGTATTACAGGAAAACTGGCATGTCCTAATTTTCTATGTAATATATGTGCACATTCATCATGGATTGGTTTTCCAATTATTGGTCTTTTGTTAGTGTGTGTATTGTTGTCAGATGTAGTTTCATCATTATGTACTGATTCATGTTCTTCATTGTCACTATCTATATCATTTTCATTTTCTATGCTAGTGTTAGCTTCTACGTTTGAATTAATGTTGTGTAGCCATCTTTCTTCTGTGATCAAATATGGTAAGTCTCCTTTGGTAATTATATTATCTATGTTTACTTTGTTTTTCTCTAGAGTTACTTTTCCCTTTGAGAATATTATATTTATGTTAGAGTCCCTGCTCAGCTTTATTGCACTGAGAATGTTGTGAGGTATCTTGGGTATTAATAGAACCCCTTCTATTTTCCCTAGACCGGGTAATTCGACACTTCCTCTTCCAATGACTTGGACTTCCTCTTGGTTTGCTACTTTAATTACAAATTTATCTTCTATGAAAGAAGATAATATTTTCTTATCGTGTGTTGTGTGATTTGTTGCTCCGGAATCAATGAGCCAGGCATTATCCTTTGAGTCTTGATTTTTGGTTATTGTGTGTTTATCTAATCCGTACAATGATCCAGACTTCCTGTCCCTTGAGTTGTCTCTGCCCCCTCTATGTTCTCTAAAGTTTGGTGAGTTTCTGTGCCTATATCTGTCAATAGATGATTGTCTATCGTGGTATCTGTTTCTTGTGTCATGTCTTTGTCTTTCCCTAGGAGGTTTTGGACAGTTTCTCCTATAATGTTCTTTAGACTCACAGTTATAACACTCAATTGTGTCCTGATGCCTGTCTTGGAATACTACCCTTTTGATTTGTCTATGTTCTTTGTGTGTACTGTAGCGGCTTCTCCTCAAATTATCTTCAGCAATTAATCTATTTGATAAACTTTCTATAGATAGGTAGCCTAAGTTAATTGTATCTAAATGTGATATGTAGTTGTCCCATGATGAGTCTAATGAATTAATAATAACACTTTTCATTGTCTGGTCAGATATTATTTCTCCCCTTAAATGAAGTTCTGCTCTAGTTGCGTTTAGTAATAGTAAATGTTCACTTATAGTGGTTCCAGGTTTTATCCTGGCTGAGAAAAAGTTTTTAGACATTCTAGTTGTGGTTGCCACACTCTCACTATGAAACAGTTTAAACATACAATGAATTATTTCTGAGACAGTTAGATTATGCTTAATACTATGATATATAGCAGGTGATATACTAGAGATTAGTAAATAAAATGCTCTGTGATGTAGGCAGTCCAATTTTAGTGTCCATGGTTTTTTAGGAGGATTAGTTATGAAAAACAATAAATTTTCTTTTAAGAAAACAACCTGGAGTTGCTGACTCCATTCCTGCAAGTTAACACCGTCTATTCTCAATTTTGGAAAATCATTAGGCAAATTTCCTATGTTATTTGTTGCATTACTTACAACTGTAGGCTGTCCATGGTCCTGTATATGCTGATAATTGCAGAATGGTGTAGGTATACTCGCAATCAGTCTGAATGGTTCTCTCTGTTCTTTATTGTCTCTATGTTCATCTGGGCGTATTTGCGCATGCGCGTAGATCATTTCGTTCCTGAAGCTGTCGGAGGAGGTTCTCGCCGCTGTAGCTCCCCCGCAGTGCTCTTCCTCTGATGACTCGCTCTCTGGCTCGACTTTGGGTGTCCAGGTGTGGATCGGGGCTTGTTTCTTCTCATCGTAGTCGTCTCGGTTGAGGCCTCTGGCTCCCGGAAGCGTTTGCGGTGTGGGCGAGTACTTGCAAGGCTCTCTGGGTTCGGGCGTTAGCGTTCTTGTCGTTCGAGTTGGGGTGGATAGATGTTGAAACGCTTGCTCGCTTGCTTCTGTATCTTTGCTTTTGGATTGTGCTGTTTGTCTTTTCTTTGTTACTTGATCGACTGTCTTTGGTACTTTCGTCAATTTCTTTGATATTTTTAGATTTGGACTGAAGGTTGCAAAAAGTGTTTTCATAGCTGTTTCGATTTGTAGTTCGGTTGGTGTTTCTTCGGTATCTGTGTCAGATTCTTCTGATGAGTAGAATTTTTCTTTTTTATTTCTTATGTTGTGTAGAGCTTTTCGCGCCAGCCATTTTGAACTCTGCTTTCTGATTGGTTCTGAGTCAGCCATTTTGGCGGGCTGACAAAACCAAGATGGCTGCCATTCAAACTTTTGCGCGGGACCGTTAGTCTTTCTTTTGGTTATACTTTCATCTATAGGTAATTCGCTTACCATTTTGTGGTCTTTTGGTTCAGATGCGTTGATGTGGCTCTCTCTCGCTGCTCCGTTATCTTTTATGATGTCTTGGAGGTTCGCAATGAGATTTTTGTCGTCTTTTTGACTTTTCAGCAGTCTTAGTATTTCTAATCTGAGCGTATTGTTTTCTGTCTCGCTCGCTTCTTGGTCGATGGGTTCATCGATTACCTCTTTGTCGTCTGTAGTGAAGTTTTCAGATTCTTTAGTTATTTTTATTGTAGATTCATCGATCATTTCTTGATCTGTTTCCATTTCTTTGTTGTGTGCCCTGGTGTTGGGTCTTTCTCTTTTGTTTCTGGAGTTTTCTTTCTTTGGCATGTTCGTTTCTTATTGAGTCAGCCAACCATCAAATGCTACCAGATTGTTGCCGTAATTCGAGGATCAGACTCATTAAAGAATTCAGAGTTTTTATATTCAAACAGAAGATCGTTTATTTACAGGAGGCATTCTATATTCACAGAGTGATTGCAGATAGAAGCGAAGAGAATAAGTGTACATCTTCTTTTATACTAGGGAGGCGGGACTAGAAGGGGGAGTGGTTAGTGATGAATACATTAGGAAAGAAAGAATAAGTTAACCCTTGGTGTTTCATGAATATATATTTCTTTCATTCAAGGATGAGGCATTTACCCATGACAATTATGCCAAATACTTCACATCCAAATTTCTAATTTTGTTCCATGTAACAGATGCTTTGCTGAAATAAAAAGGTCTAATTGATTAAAGCTTTAGGTTAGATTGAGATTAGTTCGAGCAAATCATTTTTAAAAATCCAAGCCAACTTCTGCATTGTTCTCTAAGTGCTTATTGCTCAATCTGTTTATAATTGGTTCTAAAATCTTCCAAGATATAGATGACAAAAAAATTGTCTACAGTTAGCCAAGTTTTCCTTTTCTCCCACGATTTATCTATTTCTCCTCCAGTCATTTATCATTTCTTAAAGAAATGGAAGTTTCAGTTATACCAACAGTTATTTTCTACAGAATCCAAAATGCTTTCATTTCAGCTTTACACTCAGGATGACCTAGAGATGTTTCCTGAATATGCTTCCATCACAGGCTTCAACTCTTATTACTTCATTTTGCTCTTCAAAGTGTCTTGGTGGAGCAGGTAGCCTTGAACAGCTAAATTCTGACTCTGTCTAGTCCTTTATTTTACCATATAGAAATAAGTTGGTTTTCTTGTTCTTAGCAACTTTCTTTCCTTATCCTGTTCTGAGCCTTAGCTTTCTTGCCCTTGTCTGTATAGTTGTAGGCTACTGTATGTCCTCTTCCTTGAGACTATGTGGAGGATTTGGGTTACCGAACTGGGAATTGTATTACCAGGCAGCAGCATTGAGTTGGATGAAAGAATGGGTTGAATTAAGAAATACAAGATTATTAACACTGGAAGGTCATGATCTACAATTGGGATGGCATGCATTTTTTTTAAGTTTATTTATTATAACATAGTAAGACAATACAAGACATACAACACTTATATACAAAACTCTTTTTACAGCTCTTTCATAGTGATCCTTCCTTATTATTTACTATTTCCACGAATTGTACTTTATCTTATTCCAAATTACTATCTGTCCCCATCATTTCATTTACAATATAATTCTCTTTTCATTTCAATTACTAAATTGTATTTTAACAATTTTTCCCATTATTTTTGACATTTCTTTCTCTCCCCCTTATTTTTCTTCTTCATTTTTCCTTTCCTCCAACCACTCATACAATCTATACCAAATTTTATAGTATTCTGTATCCTCTTTTTCTTTGAGTTCTTTTGTCAGTTTATCCATCTTTGCGCATTCCAAGATTTTTTTTATCAACTCCTCCTCTGTTGATATATTTTCTTTTTTCCAATTTTGAGTATAAGCTATGCGGGCAGCTGTTAAGATATGTAGTATTAAATATTTTATTTCCTTTGTATAATTTTCTGTGAAGATCCCTAGTAAAAATGTCTCTAGTTCTCCCTTTATTGATTGTTGCATTATTTTCTCTAGCCACTTTTTGACTTTGGCCAAAATTTCTTTGCCACTGGACAAGTCCACCAGAGATAATATGTTCCATAATTGTTTTTACATTTCCAGCATACTGGGGATTTGCTCGGAAACATCTTGGCTATTCTGGCCGGTGGTAAATGCCATCTATGGAACATCTTCAACTGTTTTTCCTTGTATGCCATAGGCAGTGTTAGTTTCATATTTGTTTGCCACATCTTTCCCCACTTATTCTACTGTATGATTAAAGTTCCTTGCCCACTTGATCATGGTATCTTTACTATTTCCTCTTCCATTTTATACCATAATAAGAATTTATATATTTTACTAATTAATTTCTGTTCTGTCCCATGTATAATTTTATCCAATTCATTTTGCTCCAATTGTACTTCATTCGTCTTTGTATCTTCTTTATATTTTGACCACATTTGTGAATATGTCCACCATTCAATTTCCCTATTCAAATCCTGTTCCAATTCTCGCTTTGCTTTTAATTTTCCCAAATCATTTAGAATATCCCTATATCTGATTATCTTGGTCCATTCTATTAAATTTGGATGTCTTAGTGTTTCAGTAGGAGAGATCCAAATCGGTATCTTCGTATAATGTTGTTTTTTGATTTTAATCCAAATTGATAGTAGTGCATTCCTAAGTATGTGCCTTCTGAAGTATCCGTCCGTTTTATATTTCTCATCCCACAGGAATGCATGCCATCCTACCTGCAGATCATGCCCTTCGATTATTAATATTCTTTTACTTCTCAGCTCCATCCATTCTTTCAACCATGTTAGGCATGCTGCTTGATAGTATATCTCCCATTCCGGGACTGCTACTCTCTCTCTGGTATCTTGCAGAATTTTTAATCTAATTCTGAGTTTTTTCCCTTGCCATAGAAATTTTGAGATCAATTTCTTTAATGAATCAGGAAAAAAATGTCTAATTTTATGGTATAACCTGGAAGAGGAATAAAATTTTGGGCAAAATATTCATTTTAATTGCAGCGACTCTTCCCATAAATGAATTTTGTAAGTTCTTCCAATTGTCCAAATCTTTTTTAATTTGCTGTATTAATTTGTCGTAATTATCTTGTTTAATTGAGGAACCTCTTGCAGTGAGCCAAATCCCTAGATATTTTATTCTTTTAGTTGTTTAGATCTTTATACTACCTTCTAATTCTTCCTCTTGTTTTTTTGTGAGATTTTTAGTTAATAATTTGGATTTACTTTTATTAATTTTTAGTCCAGCCACTGCGTCAAATTCTTCTATTTTTTTAATCAATTTTGGGCCTGATTTTAACGGTTCCTCTACAATGAAGACCAAGTCATCAGGAAAGGCTTGCAGTTTATACTCTTCATTTTTTATCTTCAATCCTTTTATCTCTCAGTCCTCTCTAATTTTCTTTAAAAGCTGTTCTAATGACAGTATAAAGAGAAGTGGGGAAAGTGGGCATCCTTGTCTCATACCTTTTGTTTTCTCAAATTTATCGGTCATATTCTGGTTCATAATTACTCTTGCAGTTTGTTTTGTATATATTTTCTCAATCATTTTTTTCAAATTTAGTCCCGAATTCCATACTTTTCAATTGTTGTACCATAAATTTCCAATTCAAATTATCAAAGGCTTTTTGGGCATCAAGGAAAACCAGTGAAACTTGTTTTTTTGGGTGCGCTTCGTAAAACTCTAATATATTTATTATTGTCCATGTATTATTTTTAATTTGTCGGCCTGGTAGGAAACCATTTTGGTCTGAATGTATATGTTTATTTAAGATTGTTTTTGTCCTCTCAGCTATGATTGACATAAATATTTTGTAATCAGTGTTTAACAGAGAAATTGGCCTGTAGTTCTGTATTAATTACTGGTCTGAATCTTCCTTATGTATGAGCGTAATTAGTGCTTCTGTCCAGGTTTTTGGTATATTTGTGTCTCTTAACTTTAATTCTGTTATCATATTGAAGAATTCCTTAGGTAATATTTCCTTCTTTTTTATTTTTCTTGTTACTAATGTAATCTTTTTTACTATGTACTATGGCATTATAGTCACCTACTATGTATATATTGTCATGGCGTTGTTCTATTATTTTGTTGTGTAGTTTCTTAAAATATTCCTGTTGGTTTTGATTCGATGAGAACGAAGACAGCAGAAATAACAAAAAGAAGAACGATTGGAGACAACACCAAGATGTCACACGGAAGGAATGATTGATGTATTAAATGTTTGTTTGTTTTAAAAAATAAAAAACTTTTTTTAAAAAAAGAATATGTAGAATAGCTTTCTACCTTGAAGGAAGGAGTAGTATGCCTCCTCCTGAAAAAGCCATGTCTTATCTGGCTATGCTTGATTTCTTCTAGCAGATATCCAACTCTCCTTTTGTGAAAGGCATGAGAAGTAGTTCTCACATGGTCCAAAGAAACAACGTAATAACACATGATGTCTTTACTGCCTACTCAAAATATTATGTCTTTGCCTTTTACCTACAGTAGATTGGGTGCAGAAAGGACATTGCCATAGAAATTTGAACATTGATCAATAGAGTTTGCATTTACTATCCATAAGTTGCTGGGATTGTTTTGTGATGCCTTCTTAGTTTTTCAATAGCAAATTGCTTATCCACAGGCTTCTGGATGTGGGCTTCTATAATCATCTCAAATCCAGCCTGCAGGAAGAAACTGATGGATGGTTTTGGAGAAGGTGGTGGGACTGCAGCTGCAATAAATCTTGGAGGAGTGACTTATCTAGTTTCCAGGAAAAGGACTGAAACCAGTGGTGAAATCCAAATATTTTAACTACCGGTTCTGTGGGCATGGCTTGGCGGGCGTGGTGTGGCTTGGTAGGTGTGGCTTGATGGGCATGGCAGGGGAAGGATACTGCAAAATCTCCTTTCCCACCCCACTCCAGGGGAACAATACTGCAAAATCTCCATTCCCATCCCACTCTGGGGCCAGCCAGAAGTGGTATTTGCCGGTTCTCTAAACTACTCAAAATTTCTGCTACTGGTTCTCCAGAACCTGTCAGAGCCTGCTGGATTTCATCTCTGACTGAAACTGTAGCAGTCACTCACTGAGAAGATCAATGAGAGGGGATCTTGATGCTGGGAATGCAATTATTTTGGTCCTATTCAATCTCTCATTAGCATTTTTTATTATCAACCAAGGTATTCTGTAAGAGTTGTGAGGGTGGGGACACTATTTTGCAGTAGTTCCATTCCTCCCTGAATAGATAATTCCTGTCAATGCCACTGGCAGATAGCTTTTCCTGTATAAAGTATGATAGGGCTCTGACCTATTAATATGCTAATGATACATAATTATACATTTTAATCTTGGACCAGATAGGAGATCAGGTAAATATCTGGAGGCAGAAATAGACTATATGGGGCAAAACAATTGAATTCCAGCATAATGGAGCTGTTTCTCCTAAAGCTGTCAGGATTATTCACAACCCCTTGTGACATTGTAGCATGTTTTGAAATGGGAGGCACTTCAGCAATGACCTTCATGATTCAAAAGTAGATTATTATTTGGGACTGTCTTTGAAGAAAATCCAAAAACTGCAACTGGTCCAGCTGGCAAAGTGGCAGGTGAGAGCTGTTTCATCAAAGATGCATCTATGTTATTCATGCTGCATTTGTTGTCACTATGCTTCTGAATACAATTCAAAGAGCTGCTTCTGACTTATTGAGTTTTAGTTTGAGTTTTGAGTTTTATTAAATTTGTATACCGCCCTACTCCCAAAGGACTCAGGGCGGTGAACAGGCACAAGATAAAATACAGAAATACAAAAGTTAAATACAATTTAAAACCAAATTAAATAATATTGGCCCATGACAATTAAAATCCCAATAAATTTAAAACAAATTAAAATTTCAATTTAAAATTTAAAATTTAAAAGAAAGGGGAGAAAAATTAGGCCAGGCCGGCTTGCTGGAATAAGAGGGTCTTAAGAGCACGGCGGAAGGTGCGCAGATCCGGGATCCTCCGTATCTCCGGGGGGAGCTCATTCCAGATAGTGGGTGCCCCCACAGAGAAGGCCCTCCCCATGGGGGCCGCCAGTCGACACTGTTTGGCTGACGGCACCCGGAGGAGACCCTCTCTATGAGAGTGTACCGGCCGGTGGGAGGCTATTTGTGGTAGTAGGCGGTCCCGTAAATAACCAGGTCCTAAGCCATGGAGCGCTTTAAAGGTGGTAACCAAAACCTTGAAGTGCACACGGAAGACCACCGGGAGCCAGTGCAGCTCGCGCAGGCAAGGTGTTACATGGGAGTGCCATGTTGCTCCCATAACCACCCACGCGGCCGCACTCTGCGCCAGTTGGAGCCTCCGCGTGCTCCTCAAGGGGAGCCCCATGTAGAGAGCATTACAATAGTCCAGGCGAGAGGTGATGAGGGCATGAGTGACTGTGTGTAGGGAGTCCCGATCCAGAAAGGGACGCAACTGGCGGATCAGGCGAACCTGATGAAAAATCCTCCCGGTCACGGCTGTCAAGTGCTCTTCTAAAGACAGCCGTGAATCCAGGAGGACACCCAAGTTGTGAGCCCTCTCCGTGGGGGCCAGCAATTCGCCCCCAATAGTCAGCGATGGTGTCAACTGACTATATCGGGACGTCAGAAACCACAGCCACTCGGTCTTGGATGGGTTGAGCCTGAGCCTGTTCCTCCCCATCCAGATCTGCACGGCCTCCAGACACCGGGACATCACTTCAAGGGCATCGTTGGGGTGGTCCGGGGTGGAGATGTACAGCTGGGTGTCATCAGCGTACTGATGGAACTTCACCCTGAAACCACGGATGATCTCACCCAGCGGCTTTACATAAATGTTGAACAGAAGGGGCGAGAGGACCGACCCTTGTGGCACCCCACATACGAGGGGCCTCGGGGATGACCTCTGCCCCCCTGCCAACACAGACTGCAACCAGTCAGAGAGAAAGGAGGAGAACCACCGTAGAACAGTGCCCCCCACCCCTAACTCTTCCAGCCAGTGCAGCATGATACCATGGTCGATGGTATCAAAAGCCGCTGAGAGATCTAATAGGACCAGGACAGAGGAGCAGCCCCTGTCCCGAGCCCTCCAGAGATCATCAACCAATGCGACCAATGCCATTTCCATGCTGTACCCAGGCCTGAAGCCCGACTGGAACGGATCCAGATACGTCGTTTCATCCAGGTCCTGGGGGAGCTGTCGTGCAACCACACTCTCAACAACCTTCACCACAAAACGAAGGTTGGAGACCGGACAATAATTAGCCAACACTGCTGGGTCCAGGGAAGGCTTCTTGAGGAGAGGCCTCACCACCGCCTCTTTCAAGGCGGTGGGGAAGTCACCCTCACCCAACGAAGCATTTATAATCCCCTGGAGCCAGTCTCGCATCACCTCCCGGGAAGCCAGCACTAACCAGGAGGGGCACGGGTCCAATAAACAAGTGGTCACGTTAAGTCTACCCAGAATCCTGTCCACGTCCTCAGGGGTCACAGGATCAAACTCATCCCATATAACATTCTCAAGACCTGCCCCAGTCCCTCCCCCTGAGACTACTCAGTCGGAGTCCAAATCTTCCCGGATCTGAGTGATTTTGTCATGCAGATACTGAACAAAATCCTCGGCTCTATCCTCCAAGGGGTCCTCCTGCACTTCCTGGTGGAGCAGGTAGCGGGTCACCCTAAACAGGGCGGCCGGGCGGTTATCTGATGATGCAATAAGAGCAGCAAAATAGCTACATTTCGCTGCTTTTATCGCCACTAAATAATTCCTAATATGAGATCTTACCAGTGTCTGGTCCAATTCTGAAAGACTGGCCCTCCAACTACTCTCTAGGCGTCTTTTCCGGCGCTTCAACTCCCTTAGCTCCTCAGTAAACCAAGCAGCCAAATGAGATCGGCGCCGGGTCAGAGGCCGCAAAGGCACGAAATTGAGAGTCCAAGATTCCCATGAGACCAAACAGTTTGTTCATCCTGTATCATCAGCTACCAAGGTGTCTTCTCTCAGGATGGGGGCTAAGGATAGGCTTTGGCAGAGGTAACATGGCCACTTTGCCTTGAGGTCCATATACTTTTAAGAGGCAGAGAAGGAATAGTTGCTTCATGGATTTGGGGGGACTTGAACAGACCATTTTTTGTTTTGGTGGCTTTCTTCTAGGATGTCTTAACGGATTGTAATTATTTTACAAGGGCTTTTGGCTGGAGCCTGTATAATTGGATGCACTTAATTCACAAATTATATATGAAAATAAAAAAAATAAAGCAGTTACCGTATGCATTTTACTTCCCAGCTCCTTCTCCCTCTAAGCAACTTGTTTGACAAAATAAAAATACTGGTATTCAGGAGCTTGCAGTGAATTTTGTAAAATTTTGGTTGATCTAATGAATTTGAATTTTATATTTTTTTCGCTCATGATTAATGATTTTATTATTGTTTCTTTAAAGTTGTCTATCAACTGTTCTTTAGAAATCTAATATTCTGCATCCTAGGATTATCCACCAGAAGACAAAGCTTGTATCTAAAAATTTTACACGGAACCAACTAGGGTCCCAGAGCCTTTATAACAAGTAAAATATAAAATTCAGGAAGGTTCCTTATCCAAGTGAGCAGATAAATCTTAAACAGCATTTTAGCTCATGTGGGACAGATCTTCAAGGATGTTTATATCCTGTCAGTATGATGCCTGCATTACTCATGAATCATGCAACACATGCTCCAGTCCATTTACCTCACTATTATCTTCTAAAAAGTCAGATTTGTTTCCTGATAGTTTTTGTAATGAATCTTTTGGGAAATTATACCATCTGTCTGCTGCTGAATATGTTGTCTTCCAATATTGTTGTAAATGTTTGTTAGTTTACTTAGGGATGCTGCTCAAAAAAATCCCAGACTCCTTTTATAAATTTAAATCAGATAGGAAAGTGAGATTTCTTTTCCTTTTCCTGCACCACCAAGAGCCTTGGTGGTGCAGCAGACTAAGTGCTGTTATGTAGCACTTAGCTGCCAGCTGCCTGCAATTAGTGCGAGTTCAAATCTCACCAGGCTCAAGGTTGACTTAGCCTTCCATCCTTCCGAGGTAGGTAAATTGAGGACCCGGATTGTAGGGGCAATAAACTGGCTTTGTATAAACACCGCTTATGGGGGACCAAAAACCCTAATAAGCAGGTATATAGAAAAGAATGAAGGCTATTGCTATAAGTGCATTGTAAGCCGCCCTGAGTCTTCGGAGGAGGGCGGCATATAAATTGAACTAATAAATAAATAATAAATACATTTTTTGAATTAAGAGAATTTGACTAGACTAAACCATATTCTTCAACTGGAAAATTCACTAAAGAATTGGCAAAATACTTAGAACATAATGGAAAAACATAAGCATCCTGATTTCTATAGACCAGAAGCTGGTGAGGAATCTGTGAGATGCACCTCCTTTGGGCAGGTGCAGGCAGAACCCAGGGGAGGTATGAACACTTTTTAGTTAAATTTTTACAATACATGCATTTTTTCCCCAAAAGTTTCATTGTATTGCTTCCATTGTTCATTTGTATATAGTTTGATGTTGGATTTTTAAGGAAGGTTTTAGTACATTAATATTACATTAAAAGGAGTTGTGATGGCAAAATATTTAGGAACTCCTGTTATAAACCTTGGAGAATAGAAAAGAATTGTTTCTTTTCATTTAAAAAAAAAAAAGATTACATTAAATATTCTGGAATAAGGAGCAGCTGTTCAAACTCAGGCACTTTAGCAAACAGAACAGTGAATTAAATGCGAATACAACCACAATTCTAACTTGCAGTTTGAACTTTACTGGCCAATAAAGGACACAAGAGCTGTCTAGAAATGCTGACTTTAGAATACAGAATAACACAGTTGGAGAATCTTCTAGTCCAGAGATCCCTAACCCTCAGGTGGTGGCCCACTCCCAGGTCTTGAGCCGTTCAAACTGGGCTGTGGGAGTGTACATGCATCCTCATTTGCATGAAGACCAGTCTGCATGCTCCATTTGCGCATGTGGCAGGCTGGCATGACTGTCACTTGCATACATGCACACTTGCCTACTACTCATGCAGAACCATCCCCTCTCACCCCCTCTGCTGGTCTACAAAGCCAGAAAGGTTGGTGACCCCTGTTCTAGTCCAATGCCCTGCTCAAGCAAGAAACCTTATTCCATTTCAGACAGATGGCTGTCCAGTTCTTTTTTTAAAAGCCTCCAGTGATGGAGCATCCACAACGTCTGAAGGCAAGCCATTCCCCTGGTTTATTGTTCTCACCATCAGGAAATTTCTCCTTAGTGCAATAGTTTCAGGCTGTATTTATTATGGTCATGTTCTAAACACAGTGGATTTTGTACTAGCCTTTGGTATAATGCTGAACCGTATGAAAGAGGATCCATGGTAGATACTGCCCTCTGTTCTTAAGATAGTTTTAGTGATTAGAAAATTTAGTTTAGAGCTTTGAAGACCTTCTTGTTTGCTTCTTTGTACATATACTATGACATAATGTTTTAAACTCTAGATTAAGACATAGCAAGCCCTATTTTAATACTGGAAAGGACCAGAAGCATTGCAAGCTGTTGAGTAATGATTAAGTCCTAAGAACTATGGTGCTTTTTAATATATTGCTTTAAAGATTTTTTTAATCAGATTGCAATTAAAATGATAAATTCTCTCTGAATCAATCATCAACATGTATTAATTTGGATTGCTGATTACTAATGCAAATTGTACCCCAAGGGTAAGGACCTATTGAAAATGAACTTTCCTAAACTTGTAAACCCATCAGAGAAAGCTAGCCACAGTCTCGTGCATTTGCTGGATGCTGTTTTGTTTTCTTCTGCTACATTAATCCACAATAGAGCAACATGGGATGTTGGCATTTGTATTCTTTTAAGGATTTTTTTTTTTTTGCTAGAATGCTTTTCAATTCTCATGCTGCCAGCCAAGTCTAAGGAAAGCTCACTCAAGAGGAAAATGGTTTTTTCCCCTTGAGTCAGTAAACTTTCTCATGGAGACAAAGTCAAAATAGCATCATGAAAACTTTTTATTTCAACCTTTTATCCAACATGGAAAATTTTTATTTCAACTTTTAGTTGAAAGGACCCTTTGCACAGAGCATTGGTTTCTGTGAAACAAACCTACTGTCAGCCTCTGACTGCCATAACAAACGGGTGGGAGAGAATTAGAGACCGTGGGGGGGGGGAAGTGTGCTGGAGGATTTTGAAGAAACGAAACCTAATCTCCGAAGTGGCTATCGGGTCAACCGTCATTGCGTTCCTGATTGATGACGATGCCAGACGTGCTTCCACCTGACCTCTGGGAGACCTTTGGATTGGGTGATTGATGATGGACAGTGGGAAGGGATGCTTTCTATATGCAACTTTCGCGCCTATTGCTTTAGTTTCAGCTTTTCCTTGGTAGCGTTCATTTCATTTTCCAGTAAAAGTACATTACTCTATAATAATGGAGTTTGGCTCATTCTTTCCTGGACTTTGAAGGAAGCACATCTGACATTAAGCTGATCCTCTGCTCTAAAATCCCTTCAGATAAAACTCTTGCAAAACTGTTTATTCATCATATTTACAGATTACATGGAGCTCCAAAACGTAGAATTTCAGACTGGGGTGTACAATTTACTTCCAACTTTTGGAAGGAGTTTTTAAGGTTAATAGGCTCCGCCTAAGGGCTAAACTCCGCCCACCACCCCCAGACTAATGGGGCTTGTGAGAGAACCAATGCTGTGTTAGAACAGTACCTCAGATGTTATGTAAATTACCAGCAAGACAACTGGGTGGACCTATTGCCATTTGCGGAGGTGGCATACAACAACTCTATCCATAGCAGCACTGGGTTCACTCCGTTTAAGGTAGCATCTGGTCAGGAATTTGTGCCAATCCCCGAGCTACCACAAGACACCCCACAAAACCCATCTTTGATTGAGTGGATCGAACAGTTACGGAGCACTTGGGCTGTAACTCGAAAAGCCCTAGATGATGCACACCGAGCGCATAAAACCCAAGCAGATAAAAAATGGTCCCCGGCACATATGTATAAAGTGGGTGACAGGGTTTATCTTTCCACCAAATACTTACAGACTTCACAGAAATCAAAAAAGCTTGGACCCAAGTATGTGGGTCCTTTCCTGGTCATTAGACTTATTAATCCAGTAACAGTTGAATTGGAGTTGCCAAAAACTTTGAGACGAATCCACCCTGTGTTTCATGTTAGCTTGTTGAAACCAGAACACTCGTCCCCTTTACGACTGGACCAAGATTCCCCTCCGGTTCCCATACTGATAGAAGGGAAACAACATTTTGAAGTCAAAGAAATTTTAGACTCTAGGAAGCACCACGGTAAGGTGCAATATCTGGTGGCCTGAAAACATTTTCCTCTGTCTCAAGCTGAGTGGGTGAACAAACGTGATGTCCGGGCACCAAAGAAAGTACAGTTGTTTCATACCAAATATCCTGATAAACCTTAATGCCTGTATTGCAATTTTTCTTTTCTTCTTTTTCTTTTCCCTGTTTAGGACTAATGTCTTTTCTCTGGAGGGGCCGAATGTCAGACTTTACTGCTTTGGCTGCCATAAGAAACGGGTGGGAGAGAATTAGAGACCGTGGGGGGGGGGGAAGTGTGCTGGAGAATTTTGAAGAAACGAAACCTAATCTCCGAAGTGGCTATCGGGTCAACCGTCATCGTGTTCCTGATTGATGACGATACCAGACGTGCTTCCACCTGACCTCTGGGAGATCTTTGGATTGGGTGATTGATGATGGACAGTGGGAGGGGATGCTTTCTATATGCAACTTTCGCGCCTATTGCTTTAGTTTCAGCTTTTCCTTGGTAGCATTCATTTCATTTTCCAGTAAAAGTACATTACTCTATAATAATGGAGTTTGGCTCATTCTTTCCTGGACTTTGAAGGAAGCACACCTGACACCTACTACACAATTCACTAGACTTGCAATGTTTCCTATCACTGGGAATTCCAGTTGCAGTTTCCCAGGTTTGTAAGCTTGAAATCCCAGAATTCCACTGCCAATATGGTCATTGATGAGAACTGTGAGAGTTGAAGCCCACAAACCTGGGAAGTTACTAAGGCTGGGAAATACGGCACTAGAAAAAGTGAGATCCCTAGAAAATATGATGTTTTAGAACAGACTGTGATATAATTTGCAGCAAAGGCAGCCCCCGAGATAAAATTATTTTATGGCCAAAAGAGAGGAAGTCAGGAAAAGAAATGATGAATGTTTCTTTGTAAATGTTATAAAGTTGATTTTGGGGTACTGAACCAGAAATTTAATCAATCAATTAACAGCATTTGGCACACACTATTGCATTGCTGTGACTATTATCTTGATTGTTTTTAACCACACATTGCAGACACCCCTGTGTTTCTCTCTCCCTGTCTCCCTGTGGTATTTTAGATCAACAATTGAACAATCTTGCTCAACACTGTCATTTTGGCAAACTAGAGCTTCAGAGAAACAAATCACAACTAAAATTTCATGGAAGGTTAGGGATCAGAATAACATGGATGATACTATCTATTCCACTTGGGATTAGAGAAAATATACTACAAATAATCCAGTTGTTTTCCAGATTTGTCCATATCCTACAGTATCTTAGAAAGAAACAATGGACAAACAGTATTATATCTTTGGCATTTGTGACATTAACTTTTTCTTTAATCACAGCAGTTATCCTGTTAGTTTGAACCTAAGTTTTGGAGAACAATATAGAAATGGATGGCAGGATTATTTAGACTGAGGGAAGTGGAAGGTAAGAACTATCTAATTTTCTCTTTGGGTTCTGGTAGAATTAAGAGTTAGACGGTCTTTGTCCAGATTGTTTATGCATTTCATTCTATGGGAGCTATTTTCTGTGTAATTGTGGTTCCAACTGAAAATGTTTTATTCGTGTAACATCCATTATAAATATTGCTTCATATAATAATGGATTTGCACAGGCAGCGAATATAACATCATAATATAAACACATTAGAGGAAAAATAAGGGGAAGTTTTCCTATGGAGACCTCCAAGTACTTTACATTTTAATATGTATTAATGTAAGCAAGTTATTTCTCTCTTAGAAGTCACACTTGTGTGATTTCATTTATATAACCCATCTGTGAGGGAGATGAGTGATTTCAAAATTTTGATAATAAAATAAAATAATGTTTCTGACATATACAGTCTACAATTTTAGGAGAAATACTTAAGATAAAGTACTTATGGAAATGTAATATTATCTTTGGCTGATTCTATTTTTTTGCAAAGTCTGTGGGTCATGGAGATTATTTGGAATCGAAAAAATATTGATGAAGTAGAGATGCATTCAAACATCAGTTCCAATTAAAAAATCTTTAATACATCATTACCATCATTTAAATTACTGTAATTGAAGAGCACGTAAGTTTATGTTTTAAATATTTTTAGGAACAGGATTTTTACTAACCAGATTACTTAGCACAGATGCAACTGGATTTTGTAACAGCTAGGAAAGCCCCAAATCCCTGAAGTTCTGTAGGCTGCTTGCTGTGTCAGGGCAGCTTTGCTCTAAGCTTATGTGACATGACATTTAACAAAGCCAAAATGTGATATAATTTTTATAATGAAGCCCCATTTAGGGTATAGCTTCAAGCTGCAATAGTGATTGCATCACTGGATTTTCATAAATAGCCCTGTAGAATATGGTTCAGCTTTGTTTCCCCATTCCGCTAATATACAGACTTTTATTTTGCTGTGATGGTAAGATAATTAAAGGATTCAGAACACTTGAAAACACAATTTTCCTAAATATGTTTGATAGATGTCAGGAAGCAGTAATGGGGAGGAGTTGCGCTCCTTCAGGTTTCTGGGAATATCATTGGATATAGCCGAGGTCAACTGGA
The DNA here is from genome assembly GCF_029215685.1 of Pituophis catenifer annectens. Lineage (NCBI taxonomy): Eukaryota > Metazoa > Chordata > Lepidosauria > Squamata > Colubridae > Pituophis > Pituophis catenifer. The sequence continues at coordinate 172,459,876 of NW_027256881.1, forward strand.
GTCACTGCAACATTTGGAATATATATCATTGGAATGACATATGAAATATTAATTTTTGATTAATCCAGTTGTGATATAAACCTGTGAGTGTTTATCACCCTTTTATTCTTTTCAGATTATAATTCCACTAACTGAAAATAGTTTTTTAGCTATAGAAAATAATAATTTAAAAATCCTATTTTCGTCTTTAAGCTGTCTCAGCTAAATTTCAAGGGATTCCTCGCCTGTGTCATGAATTGTGACCTGTCTCTATTACAGTTACCAATCCAGTTTTCTAATCCCCAAATTCATAAACCTTATATGTACCAGACATCTTGGTGCATATTCCAATGAAGAAGGTTGCCCATCATTCACATACTGTTTGTGCGTCTACAAATAATAGCCTTTCCTAATGAAGCTAAGTTTCTAAGTGTTGTCAAAACCTTTAAAATTGGATGACATATTTCTTTTTATGTATTGAAAGCTTACCATTTTTGCAGACTGGACAACACTGTTCTGGCTCATAGACTGGGTTGACACATTCAGGGACGGCGCAATCTGCTACAACACAGTGAACTTCATTGCTGGGCTCACAACGGCACCATTCACATGGCGAGGGCTGGGAACAAAGCTCAAATTAGCCCATTTTAACCCTTCTGGTAGTTCAGTAAACAAAGATACTCTAATCTTGAGTTATACATTTCACTTAACTTATTCATTGCACATATTTGGATAATACGGTGTATGTATACTGTATAATGTTATAAAATGGCCTTCATTTTATAGATAACTGTTGGAGTTTCAAAATTAATACTCCCATATCTATGAATTTATCAAATCCCTCTCTGTTTGTGGCTGTCAGCACATCTTTCAGGAATTAATTTCATTGACTAATTGTGTACTGTATGAAGAAACACTTTGGTCTGTTCGAAATCTTTGAAGGAATAGTTTTGGACCTAGCATTCTGAGAGAGGAAACAAAACTTTCATTTCCATCCACTTTCTTCATACCATGTGTCATTATATACACTTTGATCATGCCCCACAGTTAGTCTAAGATGATATAGAGAGTCCACAGAATCTACTTCAAGGAGCTCTGTACTTCTGTAAATAACTCCCCAACACTGATCACTCCAAGGTCACAAGGAACCACAGAGTCAAAGCTCTTGTTCATTGGAACTATGGTTTTATAAGTGCAGAGAGAATGCTGCTTTCACCAAAAAAGAGCCTTGATAGTACAGGGGTTTAGTGCACCCTGTTATTAACACAGCTGCCTGCAATTTCTGCTGGTTCGAATCTCTCCAAGGCTCAAGGTTGACTCAGCCTTCCATCCTTTCTAAGGTAGGTGAAATGAGGACCCAGTTTGTGGGGGCAATAAGCTGACTTTGTATAAAATATACAAAAGAATGAAGGCTATTGCTTAACACATTGTAAGCCGCCCTGAGTCTCCGGAGAAGGGCGGCATATAAATCAAATTAAAAAAAAAAAAAATCAGTGCAAAAGCTTTCAAAGAACAGCTTTAAAAATGGCAGTTGCAAACTTTTCAGTAAAAAAAGGATGGAGGTTTAAGCTGTATATTGTTTATTATTAATTAATTAATTTTTTAAAGGAAGTAGCATAAAAGAGTTCTTAGAAACTTGTGCTGCAGTTGTCCAAATATATTTCTTTAAAAACTTGGTTTCTAAAGTCTCCATAATTTTGCTGACTTCCAGAACATAGTTCTAATTAATTTATTTCTTTTAAAAAGTGGATTTAATTTAGCAGTTTCATGAATCTGAATGCTGTAAAGGGGGTATTCTTTAGAGATCTCCAATGCCTTTGCTTTCCTTTGTTATAAATGTGAAATCAATCAGTTTAAGCTTGCAGGAATACAAGATCATAAAGGGATAAATTCTTTATAATTTCATTGCTCTAATATATTGGGGGGAGGGAAAAAATTGAACTATAATGGAAAGAAGTATAAAAAAGTGAAAGCAAAAAGCATAACATTATATACATATGTAAAATAATAAACCTCAAGATTAAACCATGGTCTGATGGAAAATATTAAATTTTTCTCCATCTGGGTGTGATACAAGTTACAATAGGTAGAGGAAACATATTTCATTACTCCAAGTTTTAAAATTGGGTGGCATTAAAAAAAGCTATACTCCATGAAGTGTAAATCTATATTTCTTCATATGTTGTTAAGCCTAAATTTTGAAGGGATAATGATATTTCTGCTCATGAATATTAACAAAGGAGAGGAGAAATAAAGACAATGGGTAGACAGCAAAGTAATTCAAATTCTGTTCTTTCCTTTTTTGGGAAATGTCAGCTTACACTGTATCTTTTGTTTGTACGTTTGGAATGGATTTGGAATCACTTTGCAGTATATGTTTGTCCATACAGGTTTTAGAGGCAACCACAAGACAGTTATTATTACCTGAACATTGCAATGGGTTGTTATAGCTATTGGAAGAAAACACCATTACACACACAATCCTTTTGGCGGGAAATGATGATTCTACTACATCCAAAGCTCAGGGATATGAGTCCCCCTGTCCTTAAAATGTTTTTCTTTTCCATAACAAGTAAATCCCACTTTGTTTTATGGAAACCTGTCTTCAAGATATACCAAAGGCATGGTATGTCACATCACGTCACATCATGTCATGTCTCCCATAAAAAAAATAGAGGAAATTATGTATGGCATGATTGCCCCAGGAACATTAAGGATTTTTCTAAAAGAATGTTTTGAAATATTTTAACTGGGTAGCCATCTTTGTATTTCATAGTATAGCTGCCACATAATTGCTTTGCTTTACTTTGAATTAAAAAGCAGGGATTACTATCTGAATTCCTTTGAATAAAAACATTCAAGCAAGTCTCCAAATTGCACTATGTAATTCATACAACTGGTTTAAAGGAATGCTTTCCAAAATAACGAACCCTGAAACTAAATATCTCAATTTTTGAAAGAGTGGCTTTGTTCTGTTTGCTGATTGCTAATTGTGCAAGTAGAGTATTTCTAAAGACCAAGTCTCAACTTTTCCTTTTGACAGTGCTTGGCTAAACATTATTCTTCTATGTCAGCACTCAGGAGAAGGCCTCTATTTTTCATTAGAAATTCTGAATGGTTTTGCAAACTAATCCTGAATTCATGCAAGCAAAAAGATTTGCAATTCATTTCAGAAATGCTCTCAGTTTCTTATGAACTAGTTCCCTAAAACCTCATGTCAATGCTAAAATTAGCTGCAGTATTTAAAGCTTCTCCAACTTTTTCTCACTGTTAGCAGTTTGCAATCCTTATTTTCACTTAGTTTCCATATAACTTTTGCTGTTCAGATAAATATTGGTTTTCCTTATATTAAAAGTAAATTCTATGCGTTTACCTTACCCAGTTGTCATTCTATCTTCATGGAGCTTCTGCTTTTTAATTCATTTATTTGTTTTTGCTTTTGAGCAATGATAAGGAAGCAATATGCTGGTCTATGACTATAATAACAATTGATTTTTTTGGAAGCAAAATTAATATTTTGTTAAAGAATTGACAAAGGAATTATTTTTATTACACAGTTTGATGACTATGTCCCTCAAATATTTTAAGCTAGTTATTGTGCAAGAGATTTTGTTAATTTGCCTGTCCCATAGGATCTGCTTTTTACCCATATAACACCTAATTTTTGAAAATATCAGGAGATGTACCAGTCCTTTACAGTAAGGCTCTGGCCTAGTTGTTATATATTGCAGGTAGAAAAGCATCAAGACAATGACAAAAACAATAACACCAAATGACTTTGCTCTGAGTAAATGAGACATGACAGATATGGGTTTTTTTGGTTCTGCACTATAATATCTGAAAATAACCCAAAGAGAAAAATGATATTCTATGATATTGAAAGCAATTGTCAAGATGAGAAGTTTTAAGGAACTTTTTAAATCTCAAAGATCAGCTTTGAGCTCTTTTGAAAACACATTATGTTTACCCCATTATATTCAGGGGTGGGACCCTGTGGGCTATAAATCAGAAGTCTTCCTCTTCCCACATACTAATTTTTCTTTATTATAAGATAATTTCCTATCAATCGTTGCCAACATATTCATGCCTTTTGTGAAAAAAATAGTGCAAATCCTTCCAGAACCATGAAGGCAGGAGAATGTTTCTCTCAAAAGCTTTCATATGCCATATACATAAACAAGAACCATTACGACTGAACACATAACCTTCTTAGAAATATATGTTCTATTGATTGAATCTTTGAAAATATCTCTATTGAATGTGTGTCCTGAATCAGGCAAAGAGGCTGGCAAAGAACAGAAAGAACTTTTAGGTAAACTGAGTGTAAGTACCCTTGTCTTCCATATCCCTTGTCAGATCCCAAAAGTAATACTGCCATTCAATTGGGAGAAGGGGGAGACTTGGATTCGATTTACTAGCATTGCCTGTGTCAACAGATACTTTACAACCTATAACCTGGCGCCAAAGAGCCCTGAGATCTCCTTTACCTGCAGGAATTTTTATGAGAGCCATGTGGGTCTCACTTTAAAGTAAATGGTGGGAACGTATGTTTGTTCGGGTTCGCATAGGAAATAGTAAAGAAAACATCTTCACACTTGTGTATTGGCTAAAATCTGCATTCTGACTTAAAGGGGGGGGGTCTCTACCACTTTAATCCTACTGCTTTGCCTAAGGGTATACAGATTTTGCTTTAGTTGGATGGCTGTCACTTCTGCTTAATAAAAGAATCCTTTTGAACAACCACATTTCAAGAGTTCGTACTTTCTTAAGTTGGAAGGAGAGGCGATCCTTACAGAAAGCAAGATCTGCAAAATGGTCAACCCAGAGAAGCAATCTTCGCTCTACTGAGGGGACCTTGCAAATCATGTCTGAACGAAGCAGAGAGCTGGGAGAAACCGATTGCTGGGGAGAGACAGCAACCGCCACCCAGTCGGATGCCTGTTTCATGCACCCCATCGGAGAGAATGAGGTAACCCTGGAGAATCCTGAAAAGCCCCGCTGGTCAATTGGCATCGGGAAGAAAGATGGCTGGGATGAGAACACCAGAGGAGTCACCCTCAACCATGGCAACCGAAAACTGGGGTGGAAACTGGAACTAGAAGCCCTTACTGACCAGGGGGGACTGACTGAAGCACCCTTGAGGGAGGACTATCTGAAGAGGCATATAACCCAATTGGTGATGGAAACTTTGGAAAATCTCAACATCCAAAGGGAGGACAACAACCAAAGGGCGCGGAAAGGGCAGCTGTCGTGGATTAGGCCATGTGAGGCACCCCCCTTCTGGAGCCTGCCTATCGAGCAGGGGGCGCAGCAGCAGTGGGAGAAGACCCAGCAAACCCTCCCCCCAGGCAGCACGCACACCGGCGCCCATTCCCAATCAGCCCCGGGTCCCACAACTGGAAAGGGAAACTCCCTCCCTTGGGGTGAAGTTTGATGGGAATCCACAACAATTAGGATTCTTTGTGGCACATGTGCTAACCTACATGCAAGAGTATGGGCGGGATTTCCAAACCCAAGGATCCTGAGTGCGAGTTGTGACCCTAGCCCTAGAGGGTGCCGCAGCCAGATGGATGGTGACCCTACATAACGCCAATGCACCAGAACTGTGGGATTTCGACCGCTTCATGATGGCCCTGCGACATCAGTTCGAAGACCCACTGGCAGGTCACAAAGCACGCGACTGCATTAAGGTGATGAAGCAGGGGCGACAGCCAGTAGCAGAGTATACTGAAGAATTCCGGGACCTCATGTGTCGTGTGCACTGGCCGGAAGATATTTTGGTGAGCTGTTTCAAGGATGGGCTGAGTGATGATCTATACAATGCCTGCATGGCCCAAGGCACACCGAATCACCTACATGAATGGTATGTCACCGCCGAAGAAGCTGAGATCGATATGGCCAGAAACCAGTATCAAGCAGGGCAAGCATGGAAGAAATCCTCACCCCAATGGAAGCAAGAGCCCCCCAAACCACATACCGCATTCTCTCCGAGATCTTCAGCCTGTTTCAAGTGTGGAAAAGAGGGGCACCAAGCTGCAGAGTGTCGTTCGCAAACACCCGACTGGAACCACCCACCGGGGGAGGGCTCTGCAAAACCAGGTCGGCGTGGGAAGGAGACTGAGGAGCAGGGAGACCATAGAAGTCCCATCCCTTCCTCTCTTTGGGGAGGAAACCCTGGCATCTGAACAGGAGGAATCACACTCATTCGGAAGTGATCCAGATGATGAACCACTGGTAAGCAAACCAATTAAACCGCTTAACCTCCCCTTAAGACTATTTATCCCAAACCAGGACAGGGAGATAAGTATCCCCATTCAGTGTGCACCCATTGTTTGATCAGCCCAACCTTAGTAGGGAAGTTAGGGATTAACATAAGAAAGCTGAAAACCCCCATTGCTTTCTGCCAACTAGATGGGTCAATAGCAGGAGGGGAGCCAGCTTCTTTTGCCACTGAGCCTCTACATATAGGCATTGGAAGCCACGAGGAAAGGCTTACATTTATAGTGGCACCTGCCATGGAATGGCCGTTAGTTCTGGGCCTTGTATGGCTGAAAAAATGGAACCCAAAAATTAATTGGAAACAAGGCATCATAAATTTCCAGAGGAATGTGACTTTTGCTGAGAATCCACATGAAGGAACTGAGGGGGCAGAGAATCAAGAAACAGCCATGCCTGGTCACACCATAGCAACTGAAGGCATACCCATAGAATACAAGGATTTAGCAGAGGTTTTTAGCGAAAAAGCCTCAGATGAGCTCCCCCGCCCCACTGCGCCACTGACTGTGCAATAGAAATCTTACCTGGCATGAAACTCCCTAAACCCAAGATTTACAGCATGTCACCGAGGGAGTTGGAAGAGCTGAGAACATTTATTGAGAAAAACCTAGCAAGGGTTTCATCAAGCCAGCCCGACCAAAAATCGCAGCTCCATTGCTATTTAGAGAGAAAAAAAGATGGCTCAAAACGCCTATGTGTTGATTTTAGAAATCTGAATACGATCAGTGTGGAGAACATGTATCCCCTCCCCCTTATGAAAGATATGCTTACACACCTCGTTAAAGGGGAAAAAATTTCAAAGCTGGACTTAAGGGAGGCTTACTATCATGTCAGAATTAAGGAGGGGGATGAGTGGAAAACGGCATTTAACAACCCCTTGGCTGCTACCAATTCAAGGTGCTCCCCTTTGGGTTGCAAGGAGCTCCTGCAGTGTTTATGCAGTTAATAAATGAAGTGCTGCATCAGCATTTATATAAGGGGGTCCTGGTCTACTTGAACGACATTTTAATCTATACCGAGACCAAAGCAGAACATGTAAAATTAGTCAGGGCAGTTTTAAACAAACTCCGCTCTGCCAAACTTTATGCTAAACTTTCCAAATGTGAATTCCACCAAGAGAAGATTGACTATTTGGGGTACCGCATTTCACACCAGGGAGTTGAGATGGATCCTCTAAAAGTGCAGGCTGTACTTGATTGGAACCCTCCACGTACGCGTAAACAGTTACAGAGCTTCCTGGGTTTTGCCAATTTTTATCACCAGTTTATCTCTGCTTTCGCTCAGATTGCCCTTCCCATCACCAAGCTCTTAAAAACAAAGGGGGAGGACAACCCTAAACTGAAGCAGCCATTGAACTGGACAATGGAATGCCAGGCGGCATTTGAAAAACTTAAATGGCTGTTCTCAGCTGAACCAATTCTAAAACACCGAGACACGGAGAAACCATTTGTCATACAAGTAGATGCCAGTGATGTGGCAATAGGAGCGGTCCTACTTCAGAGGAATGAGCAAGACCAACTACAACCCTGTGCTTACACATCCAAAAGGTTGAATGAGACTGAGCAAAGGTGGGCCATTTGGGAGAAAGAGGCTTATGCAGTTCGTTGGGCGTTGTTAACCTGGAGGCACTTCCTAGAAGGTAGTAAGACTCCTTTTGAAGTTTGGACTGATCATAAAAATCTAGAAGCCCTAAAGACCCCAAGTAAACTCTCCCCAAAACAAGTACAATGGGCTCAGTACTTTAAACGGTTTGGTTTTACTCTAAAATATCTCCCGGGGGGAAAAAACTTTCTGGCAGATGTGCTATCCAGAAAACCGCAATACAATAGTGCAAAGCCAGGCGTAATCAAACCCATAGTACAAAACAATCAACTAGCTGCCAAAATAGTCACCAGATCCCAGGGAAAACAAGAGACATTGATGGGCAATGACACCACCCAAAATTTTAAACAAGCATTGGCCACCGATGAATGGTTTTTGAACCACAAATCCAGCTGTCTGATGAAAGAAGACTTGGCTTGGGTGGGGGAGGGGGGGAAGTTGTATGTTCCTGCCAGCCAAAGACTATGCTTAATGGTAAGGTGCCATGACTCCAAATTAGCTGGACATTTTGGGTTTGTGAAAACTTTACACCTGATTAAAAGATAATTTTGGTGGCCATCGCTTAAAAAGGACATAGAAAACTATGTAGCTAGCTGCTCCATTTGTGCAGCAGCAAAAAGACGTCAGGGGAAATCCCCAGGTCTATTGCAGAAGATAGATGAACCTTCAGCGCCTTGGAGAGAGATTGCTATGGATTTCATTGTAGAATTGCCAAACAGTGAGGGAAATACTGTTATTTGGGTCGTGACAGACCTATTTTCAAAACAGGCACATTTTATACCCTGCCAAAAGATCCCATCTGCTAAAAGTTTAGCCAAATTATTCCTAATACACATTTATCAACTTCATGGTGCTCCACAAAGGATTATCTCCGACAGAGGGGCTCAATTCACCTCCAACTTTTGGAGGGCATTTTGGGGCTTACTTGGTACTGGCCAGGGGTTGAGCACATCCTTTCATCCTTGTACTAATGGTAATTCTGAAATTTTGAACTCGGTTTTAGAACAATATTTAAGATGTTTCATTAATTTTCAACAGGATAACTGGACCGAACTTTTGCCTTTTGCTGAAGTTGCATTTAATAATGCTGTCTATTCAAGCACTGGTTTTACTCCTTTTAGAGTAGCGACAGGCCAGGATTTCAGTCCCATGCCTGAACTATCCACAGAAGAACCCACCATCCCCTCACTTAAGGAATCGATGGATAATTTGCAAAACACGTGGCCAGAGGTTAGACTAGCTTTAAAGGAAGCTAGAGAAGCTTTTAAAATTCAAGCTGACAAGAAAAGGATGGAACCCAAACCTTTTCATATTGGAGACAGAATATACTTATCTACAAAATTCCTGAAATCATTACAACCATCGAAAAAACTAGGGCCAAAGTTCATTGGACCTTTCCCCATCACTAGAATCATCAATCCAGTAGCAGTTGAACTACTCCTTCCAAAGACGCTCAGGCAAGTCCACCCAGTATTCCATATTAGTTTACTCAAGTGAGAAGTAATCTCATCCCTCGGACCACCTGCATCTATACCACCTGTTCCCATCATGATTGAAGGTGAACAACACTTTGAAATCAAGGAAATCCTTGATTCTAGGATCCACAGAGGGAAAATCCAATACTTAGTCGCTTGGAAACATTTACCATCAGCACACAATGAATGGGTCACTAAACACCACGTTAGGGCTCCAATCTTACTGAGAAAATTTCACTCCCGATATTCTAACAAACCTTGTTAATATACTATCATGAAATCTTGTGTATATTTTGTTTTTTTTTCAGGTGGAACCTTTCGCTTTCTAAGGAGGGTAGCATGTCAGATCCCTAAAAGTGATACTGCCATTCAATTGGGAGAAGGGGGAGACTTAGATTCGATTTACTAGCATTGCCTGTGTCAACAGATACTTTACAACCTATATCCTGGTGCCAAAGAGCCCTGAGATCTCCTTTACCTGCAGGAATTTTTATGATAGCCATGTGGGTTGTCTCACTTTAAAGTAAATGGTGGGAATGCATGTTTGTTCGGGTTCTCAGAGGAAATAGTAAAGAAAATATCTTCACACTTGTGTATTGGCTAAAATCTGCATTCTGACTTAAAGGGAGGGGTCTCTACCACTTTAATCCTACTGCTTTGCCTAAGGGTATTCAGATCTTGCTTTAGTTGGATGGCTGTCACTTCTGCTTAATAAAAGAATCCTTTTGAACAACCACATTTCAAGAGTTCGTACTTTCTTAAGTTGGAAGGAGAGGCAATCCTTACATCCGTGTCTAAACAAAGAGCACAAAAGGTCTGTTATCAGGAAAAGAATGGTAAGATTTAAACTGAAGGATTACATACACAATATACCCCCTTACTCACACCAAGGTGGATTTTCAGATTCTGTAGTAGTTGTGTAGATATATCTACACTGGTTTTATCTAACTGCTGAGTCCTTGAAGATTCTGCTATTAGCTAGTAACTTAGGAGATCATGAAGCAGGCTACTAATGGTTTTCAAGATTTGCTACCACTGACTTGGTTCCCATTACACAACTTTCAATGTTAAGATGCTGCCAGTTGATTGAGAGGGCCATCAAAATTCATTTCTCATTGAGCACTGAATAATGCATAACCCAATAGTAATTAATTATGGAGTTTAAGCACACAGTATTTTTATCTGTATCGCAAGAGCTGATGGAATTTCATATTAACCCTCTGACAAATGAATCCTCCTTTTACAAACAGGAATATTAGTCTGAACTTGGGCAAGTCACCCAGAGATAAGCCTTGAATTGAAAGAGGTTCCCAGGAATTGCTTATATATACAGTATGCATATCAGCATAATTGAAAATGCACAAATTATATGCCACTTATATCAACTCTGAAATAAAATAAAAAAATAAAATAAAATAATAAAGCAAAATGGTTTTAAAGTAGATCGCTTGTCCAGTTCTCACAGACAAGATAACCTTTGGAATGCTCCTCTGAGATTGAGTTGTTTGTTTTATCATTGTGGCCTTTTTAAAGATTTCATTTTTCAATATACCTTCAAATTGATGGATTACATTTCATTCCTTGGTGAAAGAATTATGGATGAATATGAACATAGTGTATAAAAAGTAGTGAATAAATAGCTTAAGCAAATAAATCAACAAACCAAATACTGGAATTTCTTTGAACTAAAGCAATGGGTGGTATTTAAAACTGCTATGATGCTTATATCTTTCTGTACTCTGCACCGAACGGAACGCAAAGTGATTACTTCAAAAGGATCCACAATAGAATCAAAGAACTGGACTACTCAAACATATGTCTCATTGGAGACTACAATGCAATTGTAAATACAGAGAAAGACTATCGGACCAGCAAACGAAATAAATCTAGGAAGAAAGTACTCCCGGAGACATTCTATGATATGGCACAAGAGTTTCAATTAAAGGACGCCTGGAGGGAAATTAACTACGATAAACTACAATTTACATTCTACTCAAACCCGCACCAATCGTGGTCCAGAATTGACATGGCCTGGATGACAGCAGAACTTAGAGCAAACATCAAAAAAATAGAAATAGCAACTAATACATGGGCAGACCACAGCCCGATTGAAATAATATGGAAGGGCCACCAACCGAGGAGAAGATGGGTGATGGATAGAGACCTTATGAATGATAAGCAATATGTGGAAATGATCCAAAAGGAACTGAAATTATTTTTCCAAATAAACATTAAAGAACACACCAGTCTGCAAAACTTATGGGATGCAACTAAGGCATACATCAGAGGCCTAACAATTGCCTATACCGCACAAAAGAACAAAGATAAACAACGAATAAAACAAAGCTTATTGACAACATTACAACAATATGAATTAGATCTACAGGAACACCCGCATAACCAAGAAACCAAAGAGAAAATAAACCTTATAAGACACCAATTGAATTTGAGCACAACAGCAGAGATAGCAAGGAAAATAAAAATGACCAAACAAAATCAATTTGAGCATGCAAATAAAACTGGACAGTGGTTAGCTTACAAATTGAAGACAGAAAAAGAAAAGAAGATAATAATGCAATTAAAAGACAAGGACGGATGTTTATACCAGAATAATGAAGAAAAAAATGAATTGCAAAGGAATTCTTCCAAAACTTATACACAGAAGAAGAAATTCGAGAGAAGGATACGAGAGAATACCTAAATAAACGAAAAATACAGGAATTAAAACAAGATCACATCGAATTACTGAACAGACCGATTTCTATGTTAGAATTAATAGAAACAAGGAAGAAACAAAAAAAACAATAAGACACCGGGAACAGACAGCATACCAGCGGAGTTCTACAAGACTTTCCAACAATCGCTAGATGGTATCCTACTACAAGTATTCAATGACGCACTTTTGGAAGCTGAAACCCCACATTCATGGAACGAGACAATAATTACATTAATCCCAAAACAAGATTCAGACCCCACTGAAATCAAAAATTACAGACCAATCTCCCTCCTCAACGTAGATTACAAACTATATACAGCAATGGGTGGTATTTTAAACTGCTATGATGCTTATATCTTTCTGTACTAGGAAGTACAGGTAGTGTATTGACATGTGCATTGTGAGTGTACACATTATTATATACCCTACTTGATGGCATATGGAGAAAAGTATGTTGGTTGGCTGTAAGAAGCCTTGGTGGTGCAGCGGACTAAGTGCTGTTAAGTAGCACTTAGCTGCCAGCTGCCTGCAATTACTGCAAGTTCAAATCTCACCAGGCTCAAGGTTGACTCAGCCTTCCATCCTTCCGAGGTAGGTAAAATGAGGAGCCAGATTGTGGGAGCAATAATCTGACTTTGTATAAAAAAGAACACCGCTTTGGGGGGGGGGAGCGAAAGCCCTACTAAGCAGGTATATACAAAAGTATGAAGGCTATTGCTTAACACATTGTAAGCCGCCCTGAGTCTCCAGAGAAGGGCGGCATATAAATTGAACCAATAAATAAATAAATAAATAAATAAATAAATAAATAAATAAATAAATAAATAAATAAATAAATAAATAAATAAATAAATAAATAAATAAATAAATAAATAAAGTATTATCTTGCAAGTCTCTAGTTTTACAGACTAGTATGAGAATGCTTAAGGGTAAAACAGGGCTTTAGTAGATCTTAAGGTATATTGGAATTTGTGGTCCAAAAGGTGTCAAAACTGACTACTCATATTCTTCCCATGCACAGGGGATGCCTTGTGTATAAGTAAGATTGATGATATAGTTTACATATTCTCTCAATTACAAAAATTAACACAAGAAATAAAAAGTAAAAATAGATAGACAGACATAGATACATATAGATTATAGATGATCATAGATAGATAGATAGATAGATAGATAGATAGATAGATAGGTAGATAGATAGATAGATAGATAGATAGATAGATACAGTGGTGGGTTCTAACCAGTTTACCACTGGTTTGCATCTTGCACTGCTTTGCGCGCGATCGCAGATGTGCATATAGTGCACATGCTCACTATGTTCACACGTGCGCCAAACTTGCGTTTCGCGCAAGCACATTGAGTAAAAAAACAGCTGAGGTCTGCCGCGCCTTACTACTGAGCTAAAAACAAAAGAAATAAAGGTAGGTGTAGCGCGGGGGTGGGGGGGAGGGCCCAACTGACATTCAAAGCAAACAGGTTTGCTCTCCTATCAAGATTTCCACTACCAGCTCTCCCAAACCGGGGAGAACCGGTAGCAACCCACCACTGGATAGATAGATAGATTTAGATAGATAAACAAACGAAAGAGAGAAAGAGAAAGAAAGAGATGTAGTGGATCCATAGATCTAAAAAAAAAGGGATGAGTGTAATAATTTAGAACAAAGATGGTGGGACCTTGTGGAATAGAGTTGATAAATATATGCAAGGAAGTTTTAATTATGAATGAAAATATAAGTCAGAAAGTATGAGCTGATATGATCTAGGTCTGTGATGGTGAACCTATGGCACGCGTGTTGTCACTCCAGTTCAGCTCTTCTGTGCATGCGTGTGCGCCTCCCAGCGGCAAGCCGGTCTTCGGGTCTCTGCCATGCATGCAGAGGAACATGTGAGGGGGCACACACGCATTGCATTTTGGGGTTCAGGCGCGCTTTGGGCGCGCTTTGGGCACTCAGTCCGGAAAAAGTTAGCCATCACTAGATCAGTGATGAGATGAAATGAGGTCTTTATAGGGTGATGATTCTTGGATACTATGCTGTATTGAATGGCAATAATAGAAGAAACAGTAACAGACCGGTCGTAGAGGGAAACAGATGAGTGTGCCTTGCCTCCCCGTGGCTCTAATTCTTTAAAATTTTGGGGAGTTAGGGAAAAGGGAAAAGCCCGCCCTCACAATCGCATGCCTGCAGCCAGAGCCAGGCTTAGAGCAGCACCAACTGTTTGGAGCTTGTTTTTTTTTTTTTTAAATAGTCTTTATTCAACCTTTTTTAGTTTTAAAAACACATTTCCATTTTTACAGCTTTCAATTATTGGTATCAATTCAAATTTCATAATTCCAATTTATGACCTATTATTCTATACATTATATACACATTCAAATACACAATATTTTTTACTATATTCTACATTTGTTCTTCTTTAACATCAATTTAGTTATATATATGTATGTATGTATGTATGTATGTACGTATGTATGTATGTTTTCTGAGGTTTTCGCAGGTGTTTCTATGTAGGTCTTTGGTTATTCGGGTTTTCTCCCACGTAAAATTGGAAGTGTCTTGGCAACGTTTTGACAAAGTCCCATTCGTCATCTTTAGGCTGGTGTCTTCGGCTTCGTGCTTCTAGGAGCAATGTGTGATCACAGCTGTTTCTTCCTTTTAACTGCCAGTGGGGGTGTGAACTGATTGGGTGGGAGTTTGGCTGTGTTTTGATTGGGTGGAGGTGTGTTCTGATTGGTTGGGGGGTTGGCTGTGCTCTGATTGGATGGGGGGTTGGCTGTGCTCTGATTGGATGGGGGTGTGTTCTGTTTGGTTGGGGGCTTGGTTGTGCTCGGGTTAGTCTGAGTTGCAGGGGGATTTGAGCTGGTGAGCTGCGTTGCTGTTGTGTGGCTTCACGTTCATGGTCGTGCACATCTTCATGGCGGGTGTCAGTTTGCTTCATGTATGGATTGGAGGGGTTTAAAGTGGCTAATGATGCAGCTGTGGTCTGGCTTCTGGTTTGTGGTCGTGCCTCATCAGTGTGGGTTTGGGTTTGCTTTTTGCGTGGATATGTGGTGGTGACATCCTGTGTGGTTTTCGTGAGTGTGGATCTGGTGTCATTCTTTGTGTTAGGGACTCATTGGTCAATAAGGGCAGGTTTCCAAATGGCTGGTAGGTGGGAGGTATCATCTCGTTTATTCATGCTGTGTGGGCATTTTTCTATCTCGATGGCTTCTCTGATTATTCTGTTGTTAAAGTGTTCAGTTTTGGTGATAGTTAAAAAGATAGATAAAAAGACCAGAACTATCACCAGTGGGGGTTGAACAATCAGTTCACACCCCCACTGGCAGTTAAAAGGAAGAAACAGCTGCGATCACACATTCCTCCGAGAAGCACGAAGCCAAAGACACCAGCCTGAAGATGACGAATGGGACTTCGTCAAAACGTCGCCAAGACACTTCCAATTTTACACGGGAGAGAACCCAAATAACCAAAGACCTACGTATGTATGTATGTATGTATGTATGTATGTATGTATGTATGTATGTATATGTACTTACATATTCTTTTTACCCTTTAACATGTTTTATCATATTCATAAATATATACAGTTTTCAATTTAACATACTTTCTATATAGTCTTTATGCATTAATTTTACATCTAGTTTCTAGCCAGTGATACCACATATTCCAACTTCCGTAATATTCTGTTTCCTCTCTATCTTTTAACTCCATAGTTAATTTATCCATTTCTGCACAATCAAGCACCTTTTTTTATTATCATTGCGTTTGATGGCATGTTTTCCTGTTTCCAATTCTGGGCAAATGTAATTCTTGCTGCTGTTGTAATATGAAGTATAATATGTTGAATCTTTTTACTTATATTTCCTTTTAAAATACCCAATAAAAACAACTCTGGTTTCATCTCAATTTTTTGTTCTGTAATTTCTTCTAACCATTTTTTGATTTTCATCCAATAGTTCTGGGCTTTCGGGCAAGTCCACCACATGTGATAGAATATCCCTTGCTCGTGGTTGCATCTCCAACAATTTGGCGATCTATTGGGGGTACATTTTGGTCAGCCTTGCCGGTGGTAAATGCCAATGATAAAACATTTTATAGATGTTTTCCTTATATGATCCCGACATCGTTAATTTATAGTTTTTCTACCATATTTTTTCCCAATGTTCCAAATCAATATTATATCCAAAATTTCTGGCCCAGGTTATCATTGTCTCTTTTACTGTTTCCTCCTCCATTTTAAATTTTAAAAGACAGTTGTAAGTTTTAGTTATCATTTTTTCCTCTGTCCCTAGTAATATTTCGTCCAGTTCTTGTTCTTTTTGGATGCCATAATTTTGTAAATCTTTTTTATATCTTGTTTGAATTTGTAAATATGGCCACCAATCTATTTCTAGTCCTTGAGATTTTAAGTCTTGATTAGATTTTAATATTCCTTGTCTATCCAATAGCTCATTATATGTTGCCATCTTATTCTAGTCTAAGACGATGGGGTATATTATGGCTTCCAAGGTTGATAACCACCTCAGGATTTTTATATAATGATTTCTCTTTATTTCCCCCCCAGACGTCTAGCAATGCGTCTCTTACCTGATGTCTCTGAAAATACGTATGAGATTAATTTTTCCCCTCCCAGATGAATGCATGCCAGCCAAGCTGTAGATCATGGCCTTCTATTGTTAGTATCCTCTTATTTTTAAGAGTTATCCACTCCTTAAACCATGTTACAACTGCTGCTTCATGGTAAAGTTCCCAATCCGGAAGTCCAAAACCTCCCTTACTTCTACTATCTCGTAAGAGTTTAAGTTTTATTTGAGCTTTCTTCCCTAACCAAATAAATTTTACGATTGTTTTATTTAATTCTACAAAAAAAAAAAAAAAATCCCAGGTTTTATTGGTACTGTTTGAAATAAAAATAAGATTTTAGGTAAAATATTCATCTTTATTGTCACAATTCTTCCAATTAATGATAACTGTAGTTTCGCCCAATTTTACAAATCTTTTGTATTTGTTGTAACAATTTTGTGTAATTGTTCTTTTTTATCAAAGAGCATTTCACTGTCAACCAAATTCCGAGATATTTTACTTTCTTTACTATTTGAATTCCCAATTTCCCTTCCAATTTCTTGTTTTGATTATGTGTAAGAACTGCTCCACCCCAGTGAGATGAGGAGTGACGGGGAGGGGAGGGGAGGGGCCAGCCAGAATTTTTACCACTGGTTCACCTGAACCGGATAGGATGGCTGAATCCCACCACTGACTATCACCCAAAATGCAATATGAATAACATCTTATCTTCTATGCCACAGGAGTTAAGAATAGGTTTGAACCACTGAATTTAGAAAGGAACGATCCAAATGAACAGTGATGAGAGATCCAAGGTAGCATTATGGAAATTGCTGGGAAATATGTGTCAAGCCAAAAACCAAGACGAACAAACAAATGGCTATCTGATGACATGATCAAAATATCTGATCAGTGAGGGACAATCAAAGCAAAAGGTAATAAGGATGAAGTTAAAAAGCTGAATGCAATTTTCCAACATGGAGCCAGGAAAGACAAAAACAGGCAATGGAAGGCGCAGTGTCAACATCTGGAAGAAGCTAATAGGAAGAGACATATTAAGGTCATGTTTTCCATAGTAAATGATGTGATCCATTTTTTCAGCAAGGAACTGTTAAAAGACCACAGCAGTGATAACTGGAAAGACCAAGGTATTGTTGGGATATCTGCGGAATTACTAAGACCAGTGCCAGTTAACATCATCACTGCCCTGTGTCAAGAAATATGGTCTACATCAGTGGTGGGATTCAACCGGTGTAACAACCGGTTCGCTGAGTGCACGTGTGCCACAGGCGTGCTCTGTGTGCATGCGGTGCATTTGAAAACTTACCTTCTACTGCAGCCCCAGTGAGTAAAATAGCTGAGGTGCGGCAATCCGCTCTGCCGCGCTGATCTGCTGGGCTTCAAACAAAGGAAATAAAGGTCAGTATAGAGCAGGGGCGGGCAGGCAGGCCCATCAAATTGTTGGAGCGAACTGGTTCGCTCTCAGCTGATTGCCAGAGCTACCAGTTCTCCCGAACCGGTCCGAATAGGCTGAATCCCACCCCTGGTCAATGGCCTCAGTACTGGAAAAGATCTATTTTTATCCCATTAGTAAAGAAAGGCAATGTCAGAGATTGCTCCAACTTTTGCACAACTGCAATGATTTCTCATAAATTCAAGATTATGTTAAAGATCATTCAACAGAGGCTACAGAATGTCACCAATCAAGAGTTACCTGGTGTACAAGTTGGCTTTAGAAAGGGATGCGGCACTCAAGATCACATTGCCTATATTAGATGGATTATGGAAAAGGCTCATGAATATCAAAAGGATCTATATATGTGTTTTATTGATTACAGAAAAGTTTTTGACACAATAAGCAATGGGCGGCTTTGCATGATCTTAGTGTCACCTCAGAATTATCAGTTCACTGTACACTGATCAGGAGGCAATATTGAGAACACTTTATGGCAACATAGATTGGTTCAGGATCAGTAAGGGAGTTAGATAGGGATAAAAACATACCATGTTTTTTGTTTAATCTGTATGCTGAATTGATCATGTAGAAATTAGATCTGGAACTGACTGATGTTGGAGTAAAGATTGGGGGAAGAACCATAATTAATTTCAGGTATGCAGATAGTACAAATACTACTGCCTGAAAATAAGAAAGACCAGGAAAAAAATGAACTGGAAAATCAAGGTTGAAAGTGAAAAATTAGGATTGACTCTTAACATCAGGAAAACAAAGATAATGACAACAACTGTAGATGGACATGAGATGTTTAAAATCAATAAGGAGGAAACTGAATTAGTTTGAGAATTTATCCTCCTTGGATAAAATATTGTTCACAATGGCAGATTTACTCCTGAAACCAAATGCAGGGTAGTATTAGGCCGCACTGAAATGGTTTACATGAATAAGATCTGCAAAATCAGAGATATTGATATAAATACAAAAAGGATGATAATTAGAGCAACAGTCTTTCCTATAATGATGTATGGGTGTGAGAGTTAGACACTAAGAATGGCTGATCGAAGAAGAATTGAGCCTTTGAACTGTGGTTCTGGTGTAAATTATTGTGTATACTATGGACAACCAGAGCAACAAACAGATAGGTGCTAAATCATATAAAATCAGACACATCACTAGAAGCTAAAATATGTCTGATTTACTTTGGCCACATCATGCATGCAAATTCATTGGAGAAGTCAATGATGCTAGGAATGATTGATGGAACAAAAAGTAGGGACAAGCAAAGAATATTCTGGCCCCAGGATGTGTGTTGGGACTAATATTTCTAATATCATTTTCTTGACCACAGAATCTCCTCAGGATTGTGTTCTAAGTCCACTTTTGTTCACCCTGTTGACCCATGACTATTGTGCAAGGTTTGCTACCAACTATATTGTGAAGTATCTGGATGATACAACAGTAATTGTCATATTCAGGATGATAATGAGAATGCTTACTGGGAGGAGGTAGAGGGTTTGGCGGACTGAGGTAATTCAATTCAATAAGAGCCATGGTGGCGCAGTGGTTAGAGTCAGTGGTGAAATCCAAATTTTTTTACTACCGGTTCTGTGGGCGTGGCTTGGTGGGCATGGTGTGGCTTGGTGGGCATGGCAGGGGAAGGATACTGCAAAATCTCCATTCCCACCCCACTCCAGGGGAAGGATACTGAAAAATCCTCATTCCCTCCCCACTCCTGGGGGAAGGAAATTGCAAAATCTCCATTCCCACCCCACTCTGGGGCCAGCCAGAGATGGTATTTGCCGGAACTACTCAAAATTTCCATTATCGGTTCTCCAAACTGCTCAAAATTTCCGCTACTGGTTCTCCAGAACCTGTCAGAACCTGCTGGATTTCACCCCTGGTTAGATTGCAGTATTGCAGGCTACTTCTGCTGATCACCGGCTGCCAGCAGTTTGGCAGATCAAATTTCACCAGACTCAAGCTTGACTCAGTCTTCCATCCTTCTGAGGTCAGTAAAATGAGGGCCCAGATTGTTGGGGGCAATATGATGACTCTGTTGACCACTTAGAAAGGGCTGTAAAGCACTATGAAGTGGTATATAAGTCTAAGTGATATTGCTATTGCTAATTCAATTCAATCCAAACCTTTATTGTCAGAATACAACATGTGTACAATGAGATTGGCTGAGCCTCCCTTCGTGCACCCCCCCCAACACAATACAACTCACAGTGAAATACAAAAAAAATCCCTAGCCCAGTGCATCCTACTAACAAACACTCAGTCATATTGCACCATGTTTACTTATTGCATGTCGTGCCAGCCCTGCAAGTCAATCATACTATAAATAAATAAAATAAATAATTTTATTTCTATACTGCCCTTCTCCCGAAGGACTCAGGGTGGTGTACAGCCTATTAAAAACACAAAGACAGACATCAGTTAAAATTAATTAAAATTATTACATAATTTCGGCTCAGATTTAAAACCCCAAAAATTTAAAACCCAATTTAAAAATCATTACATTGATAGCCCGGCTTGGCGGAACAGCAGGGTCTTGAGGGCACAGCGAAATACATGGAGGTCGGAGATCTTACGCATTTCCGGGGGCAGTTCATTCCACAGTGTAGGGGCTCCCACAGAGAAGGCCCTCCCCCTGGGTGTCACCAGCCGGCATAACTTGGCTGATGGCACCCTGAGGAGACCCTCTCTGTGGGAGCGAACTGGCCGATGGGAGGCTGTTGGTGGCAGAAGTCGGTCTCGAAGATACCCGGGTTCTATGCCATGGAGCACTTTAAAGTGGTGACCAACACCTTGAATCGCACCCGGAAGACCACTGGGAGCCAGTGCAGCTCGTGCAGGAGGGTATCACGTGGGCACAACAGGTTGCACCCATAACCACCTGCGCGGCCGCATTCTGGACCAGCTGGAGCCTCCGAGTGCTCTTCAAGGGGAGCCCCATGTAGAGAGCATTACAATAGTCCAGCCGGGAGGTGACAACGGTATGAGTGACCGTGCGCAAGGCGTCCCGGTCCAGAAAGGGCTGCAACTAGCGAATCAGGCGAACCTGATAAAAAGCCCCCCCTGGCCACGGCCATCATATGCTCTTCTAAAGACAGCTGTGCGTCCAGGAGGATGCCCAGATTGCGAGCCCTCTCTGTGGTGGGCAGAGATTCACCCCCAATAGTCAGCGATGGCACCAGCTGACTATATCGGGATGCCGGAAGCCACAGCCACTTGGTCTTGGAAGGGTTGAGTCTGAGCCTATTTCTCCCCATCCAGACCTGCATGGCCTCCAGGCATTGAGACATCACATCAAGGGCATCGTTGGGGTGGTCTGGGGTGGAGATGTACAGCTGAGTGTCATCAGCGTACTGATGGACTCTCACCCCAAAACCATGGATGATCTCACCCAGCGGCTTCACATAAATGTTGAACAGAAGGGGCGAGAGGACCGACCCTTGCGGCACTCCCCAAGCGAGGCTCCTCGAGGTCAATCTCTGCCCCCCTGCCAACACAAATTGTGAACGGTCGGAGAGGAAGGAGGAGAACCACTGCAGAACAGTGCCCCCTATTCCTAACCCCCTCAACCGCTGCAGCATGATACCATGGTCGATGGTATCAAAAGTCATTGAGAGATCTAATAGGACCAGAACAGAGGAGCAACCCCTGTCCCGAGCCCTCCAGAGATCATCCACCCACGCGACCAATGCTGTTTCTGTGCTGAACCCCTGCCTGAAGCCCGACTGGTACGGGTCCAGATAGATAGCTTCATCCAGGTGCCGGGGAAGCTGTCGTGCCACCATACTCTCAACAACCTTCACCACAAAACGAAGGTTGGAGATCGGACGGTAGTTAGCCAATTCAGCCGGGTCCAGGGAAGGCTTTTTGAGGAGGGGCCTCACCACCACCTCTTTCAAGGCGGCGGGAAAGGCACCCTCATTCAAAGAAGCACTTATAATCCCCTGGAGCCAGCCTCATGTAACCTCCCGGGAGGCCAGTACCAACCAGGAGGGACACGAGCCCAATAAACACGTGGCAGCACTAATCTTACCCAGAACCCTGTCCACATCCTCGGGAGCCACAGGATCAAACTCCTCCCAGATAATATTCTCAAGACATGCCCTTGTCTCCTCCCTGTCAGCGTTCCAAATTAGGCTTTCTTCCAGCGCTGACATAACAAGTTGAAGCAGAAAGAGCGGAAGCTTGATTTATTGCTGAGATGAACTTTTACCTAGTTTTGTATGTACAGATAGTGTTTCCTGGGAGACGAGGATGGGGGCTGCATTCCTGTGAAAAGAACGTGCCGGGGTGTAGAGATGGATCTGTATGATGGCCAATGGGATATTGGGGTTGGAGAGCGGAAGAGGAGGGGGTTGGAAGGAGGGGCCAGTTTGGCTGCAATTTGAATCAGAAATGTCGGATTCTGCTATTCTTAAAAATAAAATGATTCATTAGACAGCTTGCGCTTGAGAATGAAGTTTATTCAAGATAGCACCGAAACCTGACAGACAGCCAAACTCTCCTCCAAATCCAGGCTGGCTGAGTTTAAATCATCCCGTTCCCTCCCAGACATCTGGTCGGACGGACTATGGCTGAAGCCAAGCTATCGGAGGAAAGCCTGCTTCAAGAAACGGGAGGAGCAGAAGCGGTCGTGATTCCAGCCAACTTGGAAAATACAAAGGTTCAACTTTCTTCACCTTCCCTCCCCGCAGAACTTCAAGCAAAGAAACGTGAAGCAGATAAGTACCCGGGGACTGTGCCAAAAGCCTTAGAGGCGAAATCCCCTTTTGCAAAGGCAAAAGATAAAGAAAAACCCCTAAGTGAATTGGGAAGGGCGAGCTGGGGATGGGAATGGCAGCGAAGCCCAGACAAGGCAGCACCTCCCCACCCCAGGATGAGAGACGAGGCAGAGGACTATCAACACCAGGGCTGGCCCTCCAGAGCTCAGCACAGAGAGGAGAGGGCAGAGAGGGAGGAGCCACCCCAGTTCAGAGGGAAATTTGATGGTGACCCAGACAACCTCGCCCAATTCCTCGATTCAGCTGAGATATACATAGAGCGGTTCGGACACCTCTACCCTTTCCCCAGAGCCCTAGTGAATGCTATCTCGGAAGGGCTGGAGGGAGAAGCAAAGAGGTGGTCAGCATCACTCTACAAATACAGGGCTCCCCAGCTACAAAATGCGGATGGGTTCTTGCAACTATTGAGAGCCCGTTATGAGGAGGAGGGGGAGGACCCCTATGTGGAAGACGAGCTCAGAAACCTAATGCAGAGGGGGAAGCCTATCAGAGAGCATATCCGTGAATTCAGGAGAGTCATTGGGACACTGCCTCCCCTACCAGAGCGATTGCTGGTGTATTTTTTTAGAACAAGCCTAGATAAAAGAATTTCCCAAGTGACTGCCTATCGTGACATCCCAAACCGACTCGCTGAATGGTTCCGGGTAGCGATAAAAGTCGACAGAGGGCTGCGGGCGAGTGACACGTCAAAACCACCAGAGGGAAAGGAGAGAGGCCGACCAGACCAGGGGCCACTCAACAGACGAGAAACCCCAACATCACAGCCCTCCTACAGACCAACTGCCCCACGGAGCCCACTGAAATGCTACAGATGTGGGGGAAGCGGCCACATAGCAGCAAGATGTGGAACACCTAGACCGGGACCAGCTCCACCGCCCAAAGCACGACCGGAACGAGGGCCCAAGCGCGTCACCCACGTACCGCAGGAAGCTCCCCAAATCCCTGAGTTTTTCGCTCATCTGACCGAAACCAGAGGAATCCCAGATGAGGGAGATCAGTTCCCTGAACCCTATGACACGGAAGACGAAGGCGAGGATGACCCGATGGTGAGTGGACCCGTCCATCCTTTTCTTTTCCCCATACGCCTAACAGCCCCCAAAACAGGGGCCCAAGAGACTTTCCAAGCCCTAATAGACTCGGGTAGCACACGGTGCCTAATCAACCTACCCACAGTTCTAAAATTGGGAATCCGAGCTAAACAGCTCAAACAACCAATTCGCTTCGAGCAAGTTGATGGGTCCCTAGTGGGAGGAACGTACGCCACACACTTGACTGAACCCGTGAGACTAGAACTCGCAGATCACTGGGAGACAATCCGCTTCATAATAGCCCCCAAGATGACAGAACCAGTCATATTGGGACTCTCATGGCTCGACAAATGGGGCCCAATCATTTGGTGGCAAGAGGGAACCCGCAGGCTGAGAATAGCAAAGGGGCCCCAACCCCTGCCGCCCCGACCAGAAGAATTCCCTCCCATGCTGAAACCCCAAAGCAGCCCTCCACTACAGAAGAAAACACCACCAACACAAGGGTCCCTCCCAGAAGGTGCAGCAAAGCAATTGGCAGCCGCACCCACCACCGCTTGTAACGCAAACCAGATCCCAAGGGAGTACCAAGACCTTGCAGGGGTATTCAGCGAGGCCGAGTGTGACATTCTGCCCCCCCACCGCGAGACCGATTGTGCCATCGAGATTATCCCAGGAGCGAAACTACCCAAACCAAAAATGTATGCCATGACGCCCCGAGAAATGCAGGAAATGCGGGACTACATAGACAAAAACTTACAAAGGGGATTTATTGAGCCAGTGAAACCAAGGGTAGCGGCGCCGGTCATGTTTAAAGAGAAAAAGGACGGCTCCATGAGACTGGTGGTCGACTTTCAAAGTATCAACGCTGTTTGCGTACACAACTTGTACCCCCTTCCCCTCATGAAAGACATGTTAGCCCACCTAGCTAAAGGGAAGGTTTTCACCAAACTAGACCTTCGAGAAGCTTATTACCGAGTACGCATAAGGGCAGGAGATGAATGGAAAACAGCATTCAACTGCCCCCTGGGTAGTTTCCAGTTTAAAGTAATGCCTTTTGGATTGCAAGGAGCCCCGGCAGTGTTCATGCAGTTAATAAACGAAGTCTTACATGAACACCTTTACAAAGGGGTCCTCGTCTACCTGGACGATATTCTTATCTACACGGAGACCATAGACGAACATATACCCCTCGTCCGCCAAGTACTGAAAAAACTGCTACGGGCAAACCTATATGTCAAACTGCCAAAATGCGATTTCCACCAATCACGGCTAGACTACCTGGGCTACCGAGTATCAAATGAGGGGATAGAGATGGACCCAGCCAAGGTCCAATCAGTTCTACAATGGCAGCCCCCTCGCACCCGCAGACAACTGCAAAGTTTTCTAGGCTTTGCGAATTTCTACAGACAATTCATCCCCTCGTTCGCGAAGATTGCCAAACCTTTGACAGATCTCCTAAAGACAGGAAGCCCAGCGATGAAACCTCGCCCGGGACAACCCCTACAGTGGGACCTGACCTGCCAACAGGCATTTGAGACGCTAAAAGGACTGTTCGCGAAAGAACCTGTCTTAAAACACCCGGATCCAGAACAGCCTTTTGTCATCCAAGCAGATGCAAGTGATGTGGCAGTAGGAGCCATGTTACTCCAAAAGAACAACCAAGGTGATCTACAACCCTGCGCCTACACCTCCCGCAAACTCACCGATACGGAGAGGCGATGGGCGGCGTGGGAGAAGGAAGCGTTTGCAGTAAGGTGGGCCTTGTTGACCTGGCGGCACCTTCTAGAGGGAGGCCAGAAACCATTTGAAGTCTGGACTGATCATAAAAACCTAGAGGCCCTAAAAACCCCACGAAAACTGTCGCCCAGGCAAGTGCGGTGGGCACAATACTTCAATCGTTTCAATTTCGAGCTTAAGCACATCCCAGGTGGGAGAAATTTCCTGGCTGATGCCCTCTCCTGGATGCCCCAATACAACAGTGAGCGGGAGCAGGTAGTGAATGCCATCATCCCCTCCACCCAAGCTGCGGCCCAAGTGGTAACCAGACGGCAACGACGTGACCAGCAAGGCCAACTTGCAAGTGACTTAACTGCGAAATTAAAAAATGAAATGCTGACAGACCCCTGGTATCGGGACAATCAACATCTCTTGACAAAAAGAGATGAACTAGCATGGAGGGGGACAAAGCTCTATGTCCCACAGAGTTTACGCATCCTGATTCTCAAGAGGAGCCACGATGTTAAACCAGCAGGACACTTCGGGTTCCTAAAGATTCTGCACCTAGTACGAAGGCAGTTCTGGTGGCCACATATGAGAAAGGACGTAGACAGTTATGTAAAAAGCTGCACCATTTGTGCCACGATGAAGACAAGGCCAGGGTGCCCGCCTGGATTGTTGCAACCAGTAGCTGAGCCAACAAGACCATGGGAGGAGATTGCAATGGACTTTATAGTAGACCTACCGAGGAGCAGTGGAAATACAGTGATCTGGACTGTAATAGACTTATTCTCCAAACAGGCACACTTCATTCCTTGTAGTGGACTGCCTTCAGCCCGTCAGTTATCCAAACTGTTCCTGAAACACATTTACCGCCTACATGGAGTCCCCAGGAGAATCATTTCCGACAGAGGGGTCCAGTTCACAGCAAAGTTCTGGAGGGAGTTTCTACGGTCCATAGGTTCATCCCAAGGGCTCAGCTCAGCATTTCACCCGAGCACCAATGGGGGGGTAGAAAGACTGAACGCTATGATAGAACAGTATTTAAGATGCTACGTCGACTACCAGCAGTCCAATTGGGCAGACCTCCTATCTTTTGCGGAGGTTGCATATAATAATGCTGTCCACAGCAGCACGGGGCTAACCCCGTTCAAAATAGTGAGTGGCATGGATTTTGTTCCCATGCCAGAATACCCGAGGGAGCCCCCTTCCTCAGTCAGTTTGACCGACTGGATGGCAATGTTGAGACAAACTTGGGAAAATGTTAAGAGGGCGCTGGCAAAGGCGGCTCAATCTTATAAGGACCAAGCAGACAAGCACCGAACTCCCCAAAGACCATTTCAGCTGGGAGAGAAAGTTTACCTCTCCACCAAGTACTTGAGACTTAGACTCCCGAGCAGGAAATTGGGCCCAAAATTTATAGGACCATTTCCTATAATAAAAATAATCAACCCCGTTACAGTGCAATTGCAGTTGCCACGGCTTTTGGGGAAAATTCACCCCGTTTTTCACAGTAGCCTTCTAAAACCTGTAGTGGGGTCTACCTTAAGGCCAACGCCACGTGAACCCCCTGGGCCCCTGGTTGTTGGGGGCCAAACGCACTACGAAGTGCAGCGGATTCTTGATTCAAGATGGCACAGGGGGCGCCTTCAGTACTTAATTAAATGGAAGGGTTACCCATTGTCAGAGGCTTCCTGGGTGAAGAGCGCAAACATCCAAGCTGATCGCCTTATAGCAAAATTCCATGCAGACCACCCGGGAAAGCCGGGAGGGGGGGTGCACAGCCAGGGAGGGGCTGATGAGACTAATCTTGTTGTGTTTTCCCTATGGGATAGGTGATGTCGCAGAAGAGAAGGGAGAGGGGCCGGATGTCAGCGTTCCAAATTAGGCTTTCTTCCAGCGCTGACATAACAAGTTGAAGCAGAAAGAGCGGAAGCTTGATTTATTGCTGAGATGAACTTTTACCTAGTTTTGTATGTACAGATAGTGTTTCCTGGGAGACGAGGATGGGGGCTGCATTCCTGTGAAAAGAACGTGCTGGGGTGTAGAGATGGATCTGTATGATGGCCAATGGGATATTGGGGTTGGAGAGCGGAAGAGGAGGGGGTTGGAAGGAGGGGCCAGTTTGGCTGCAATTTGAATCAGAAATGTCGGATTCTGCTATTCTTAAAAATAAAATGATTCATTAGACAGCTTGCGCTTGAGAATGAAGTTTATTCAAGATAGCACCGAAACCTGACACTCCCCTGGACTCATCCAGTCGGAGTCCAAGCCTTCCCGAATCCGAGCGACTTTATCATGCAGGAATTGCACAAAATCCTCAGCTCGACCCTGCAAGGGATCTTCCCACACTCCCCCCCCCCGAAGAAGGGAGTGGGTCACCCTAAACCAAGCAGCTGGGCGGTTCTCTGCAGATGCGATAAGAGTGGAAAAATGGTTAGATTTCGCCGCTTTTATCGCCACTAGGTAGGTCTAGGTAGGTCTTGATACCTCACCAGTATCTGGTCAGAATCGGATGTTCTCTAGGTGTCTTTTCCAACGCTTCATCTCTCTCAGCTCCTCGGAGAACCGAGGAGCCAATTGAGATCGGCATCGTGTCAGAGGCCGCAAAGGCACGACACGGTCCAAAGCTCCGGTGGCCGCACTCTCCCAGGCGGCCACCTGGTCTTCAGTCGGGTCGTGTGCCAGGGTCTCAGGAAATGGCCCAAGCTCTGTCAGGAACCTTTCAGGATCCATCAGGCACCTGGGATGGAACCATCTGGTTGGTTCCGTCTCCCTGCGTCGGGGGGAAGCGGCTGGAAAGTCCAAATGAAGGAGCGAATGATCTGTCCATGACAAGGGTTTAATGTCTAAATCCCCTCTACCAAGATCATTCAACCACTGACCAGAGACGAAAATCAAGTCCAGAGTGTGTCCCCCTATGTGAGTGGGGCCTTGGACCAACTGGCTCAGGTCCATGGCCGCCATGGAAGCCATGAACTTCTGAGCCACCTCTGATGCCTCACCTGCAGATGGCAGGTTGAAATCCCCCATGACAATAAGTCTGGGGGTATCAACCGCCACCCCGGCAATAACGTCGAGCAGCTTGGGCAGGGTCACCGCCATGTGGCAGGGAGCCAGGTACATAGTCAGCAGACCCATCTGCACCCCACGGCCCCACTTCACAAAAAGGGACTCACATCTGGCTACCTGAGGAACAGTGGTCTCCCTCGGACAAAGACTTTCCATAATAATCACCGCCACTCCCCCACCCGTCCCCTGAGCCCTTGGCTGATGAAATGCATGGAAACCTGGTGGGCACATTTCAACGAGGGGGACCCCCCTTCCTGGCCCAACCAGGTCTCCGTAATACCTGCCAGGTCCGCACCCCCCTCCAAAATAAGATCACAAATGAGGGGGGCTTTGTTAACAACCGAGCTGGCATTATATAACATCAGCCGTGGATCCAGGGCCTGAGGCTCTGTGCAACCCCGGACACGAGTCCCGCATTGGGGGCCGGAGTGCGCAATCGCTCGTAAACAGCGTATGCGCACCCCCGGAACATGATATGGCCTCCTGCGCCCGTCATATCTGCCCCTCCCACTCATTATTTAAATTGCTATGTTGTTGTAGAGTTAGTTTTCATTCAGGCATCTGACAGCTCATGGATAAAAACTGTTCTTCAACCTGTTTGTGCTGCTGCCTATGCTTCTATATTTCTTTCCAGATGGTAGGAGTATAAAGAAGAGTGTGAGCCTCCTTCATCCTTGAGGATTTTCCTCACTCTTCTAAGGCAGTGAGCCCTAGCGATGTCATCTAGTGCTATCAGAGGACAGCCCACAATGTTTTGTGCTGTGCTCCCCACCCTCTGAAATGTCTTTCTATCCACAGTTGTCAAGCCAGCATACTACACCGTAATGCAATGAGTGTGGACACGTTCTATTGTGGACCAGTAAAAGGAGGTCATCAGTTGTTGTTCTACTTTATTTTTTTTCAAGACCCTAAGGAAGTAGAGTCTCTGTTGGGTCTTTCTGGCCATCTGGGTCATGTTGATTTTCCAGGTGAGATCTTCGCTGAGATAGACTCCCAGGAATTTAAAGGAAGAAACTCTCTCCACACATCCCCCCTTGATGTAAAGTTCCTCTCTCTTCTTATGGAAGTCTAAAACCATCTCCTTTGTCTTGCTGATGTTCAGGTGCAGGTTGTTTTGTAAGCACCATGGGGATAGTTTTTGAACCTCCCCCCAGTACGCTGTTTCGTTTCCACCTGTAATAAGACCCAATACAGTGGTATCATCTGCTAACTTAATGGTCCATTAAGATGATACACAATCATATGTGTACAGTGAAAATAGGAAGGGACTGAGCACCCAGCTCTGTGGGGAGCCAGTGCTAAGCTTCAGGGAGGTGGCTATGACAGACCCAACCCTTACTGTTTGTGGCCGGTCCCTCAGAAAGTCTTTGATCCAGTTGCAGACGGAAAATCCAAGTCAGTCAGCTTTTCGATAAGGATGCTCAGCAGAATGGTATTGAAGGCCAAGCTATGATCTATGAAAGAATCCTGATATAGTTTCAAGGTTTCTCAAGATGGCTCGCTCCAGAATGTAAAGCAATAACTATGGCGTCATCTATCAACCTATTCTCCCTGTAGGAAAACTGATGTTTATCAAAGTCCAGTGGAAGCCATGTCCTAAGGTATTGGAGAACCAATCTCTCAAAGCATTTCATCACTACAGACGTTAGTGCAATAGGTCTGTAGTCATTTAGGCAGTTAATTGTTGTTTCCTTCAGGTCTGTGACAATAGTACCTGCTTTCAAGCATGATGGAAAATTGGCCATTTGCAGGGAGATGATAAAGATCCTTGTCAGGACCCCTGCTAATTGGTCAGCACAGGTCTTTACCACTATCCCCAGCACTCCATCTGGACCTGCAGCTTTGCTGGGATTCACGGCCTTCAATACAGCTCTCACTTGGTGTTCGTATAAGGTGAGTGGCTGGGAATCAGAAAGCCATCGGGCAGAGACCACAGGGTCTGGTTTTTTCACCTTGTAGCAGGCAAAGAAGGTGTTCAACTCCTCTACCAATGAGGCGTCAGCATCTAACAAAGCATCTAACCAAGCTAATAATAATAGCTTGGTTCTAAATGTATGAGAAAAAAGAGATCATTGTCAATTTCAGAAAAGGAAGGCACAGTGATACACCTGTGTATTAATGATTCAACTGTGGAGGTGGTTAGTAGTATTAAGTTTCTGGGTGTGCAGCTCATGAGTAGGTTAGCTTGGTCATTCAAAAATGAGACACTGGTGAAGCGGGAACAGCAGTGCCTGCATTTTCTGCATCGTATGAGAAAAGCAAACCTTCCTTCCCCTATCCTTCCCACTTTCTATAGAGGGATGATTGAAAGCATCCTGTTGTATTACTGTTTGGTTTGGAAGTATTACTGTTTTGGACAGAAAGCTGCACAGAAAGTGGTAAGGATGGTGGAAAAGATTATTGGAAGTTCACTTCCTTCTTTCCAGGATATAACAGGTAAGTGATGCTTGACCAGGGTCCGCAGTATTGTTAGGAATACTACACATTCTCTCAATGACTGATTTTCTTTGTTACCTTTTGGGAGGAGGCTTTGTGGTATCCAAAGCAAAACAACTAGATTCTGTAATAGCTTTGTACCATATAGTATCAACCTTGTTAACTCTCAAGACTTTTTTTCTGCTATGTATTCAAAATGGACTGTAACAGTAACAGAGTTGGAAGGGACCTTGGAGGTCATCTAATCCAACCCCGTGTGTGTGTGTGTGTGTGTGTGTGTGTGTGTGTGTTCTTCTTTTGAGAGCAGACATTGGAATTTCATTTTAATGTGTGCCACCCAGTTTTAGTCTTTCAAGTACAAATCTCAGGATTTCAAAATTCATTCATATATTAAACTTGGCAAAAAAGCCACTCTGCCCAATCTGCTTTCTATTTATTAAAATCAATTTTTGTCAATATTGTCTTATTAATGGCTTCTGCTTTTTTGCCGCTATTACTGGCCTTGTATAGCCAGTATCTGCTCCCTCCCCTCTCCTCTTTTGCTGTTCTTCTTCAAATAAATTTTTTTAAAGTCAGGGAGTAAAGTAAAAAAAAGGAATCTTGTTTCCAGGACCATTCACATCTCACCCAGATGTTTCAACTGGCTTTCTTCTTCCCTCTTTCCGTGTGACCACCCCAGCTTGTGACAGCTCTCAATGGCTGTCTTCCCAGCTGCTGGGTTGAAGGCTATTTGCCGGCACTTCAGGGAAGTTGCAATTTCCCTGTTCACACCAGCCTGTGCCCCTATTCTTCACCGTCCCTACAAGATAGCTATGATCCTTTTGGACCTCCAAAAAAGGCTAAGATATCGGCGCTTCTTTGGAGCCCCGAAGTTTCAGGCTGTGCCACTGCGATGCTGGCCATGCCCTCCTCCTGGATTGACTATAATTTAAGATTACTGGGAGTAAATTGCAGTCCCATATAGTGGTACTAGAGAAAATCTAACAAATAAATTGAACAAATAAGGAGACAAGAATGGAATGATCTTGAATAATGTTTTGAAATCTGACAATAAAACTCTGATAAGAAATGGTCTTGTGCTTTTGTAGCAGAAAAAATAAAGTAGAATAAGTTCTTGTAAACTACTAAAAACTGAACTGCCTGCCCTTTCCTTTACGGATTTATAATTTTGGAATTGAGGATTTTTGTACCTTGCCTTTTCCTTTTTATTCAGATTTTTTTTTCTTTTTGGAATGAAGTTTTTGGAGATTTGATATTTCTCTCTTCTTAAAAAATTTTTTACTTCTCTTTTTTCTCCTTTTTTCACTCTTTTTTGGTGACTGCTACCTAACTTTTTATATCCCTTTTTTTTTGCTCTCTTTGACTTTTAAATTTTTATTGTTGATCTTTTTTTGTTTTTTCTCATTCTTTTTTTTTTTTTTTTTTTGAGATTCTCTTCTGAATCTCTTTTTATATCGTTCAAACTTATGTGGATTAGGGTAACAAGAACCTGAAGATTTTGATTTTGGATTGGAATTTGAATTTGAATTTGGAATCAAATTAGGAGGCAAACTTGAACCTTAAAGTTGGATTATTTGGATTACAAATTGGGTGGTTTGAACAAGATGAAGAAAATAACACAACATTTATCATGACCATCAATATCAACAGCATCCCGCTCCATGGGACAAAGACAGTAGGTACTATAATACAGCAAGAGAAAGCCAATATGGAACTAAAAAACATGCTACAGGCCATACATGAAGATCTTAAAGAATGAATAAACAAAGTAGATGAGAAAATAGAAAAAAATGGATGGAGAATTAAAGGAGGTCAAAGAGATGATGGGGAAAAATGAACAATGATTGAAGCTAGTGGAAGAAAAAGCAGAAGCAACAGAGAAAAAAGTGAAAGAGATGGACTATAGATTTACAACCACTGATAAGAATCAGGAAAGATTCCTGATTAAAGATTCCAATTATATAATTGGAAATGGATAAAGCTGATTATTATTTAAGATTTCAAAATATTGAAGAAGAAAAAGGAGAGAACTTAGCAGAAAAAATTGCAGGGATATTAGCGGAAGCAATGAAAGAGAGCAAAGAAAAGGTATTAAGTGGGGTTGACGAGATATTCAGAGTGCATACAGAGTGTATGGGAGAAAGTGAAAGAAAAACATTAGATGAGAATACCAATGTAGCTTTCAACAATAGAAGCTTTGACACATCCAAATATCATCAACATGAAAAACATTGTGAGATATAAGGATATCTTAACAGAGAAGGGAGAACTAAAGCAGAAACAAGAGCTAGAAAAACAAGGGATTGAGACAGATTGGTATACAATATTGCAAATACAGTCAAGATATGAAAAAGATTTGAGACAATATGGCTTTGATTTGGGAAAATCAGAATTGGATGAGATATTGACAGGGACAGATGAAAAAATGATTAAGAAATTGTATAATTACTTATTGCAAATTAGGTTAGAAGATGAAGAAATAAAAGAGACAATGATAGCTTGGGCAAAAAACTTTGATTATACCATAGAATTAGAGAAATGGCAACAACTAAGGGAAAGAAATTACAAATTAACAATGGCAACTGCATATAAAGAAAACTTATATAAAATGTTTTATAGATGCCATATGTCACCAGAAAGAATAGCAAAAATGTTTAAGGATAAATCAATCAAATGTTTGAAATGTTTTCAATTGCTGGGATCATATTATCATATGTGGTGGTCATATATGAAAGCAAAAAATTATTGGGTTAGAATACAGACATAGTTAGAGGAAATGTTACATCAACGTATAGAATTAAAACTAGAGACATTTCTATTGCGTATTTTACTGGAGAAATATAGTAAAGAAGATAGCTATTTGATTATTCATATAATAACAGCGGCAAGAATTGTATTTGCGCAAAATTGGAAAGCAGAAAAAATCCCATCAGAAGGAGAGATAATAAAGAAGATTTTAGAGTGTGAAAAAATGAACAGATTAACATTAAGAATAAAGGATAAAGAGGAGTCGGTGTATTTCAAGACATGGGGATGATTTTATGTTTGGTTAGAAAAAATATGAATAAATGAAAGAGTGGAGATTAATAAATCAGAAAAGAAAAAAGAAAATGAGAGAAAAGACAAGTAGGAATAGAAATCCAGACGACATCTAAGTAAATGAAAAAGGGGAAGGAGGGGGAAAGGGGGGGAGTGTTATTATATAAATGTATAGTAATGTTGATAGTTGTGTAAGCAGCAAAATGGAAAAGAAACTGAAAGGGGAGTACAAGTAAATAGACAACTGGCACTGCTCGAACACCACATTGAAAATATACTGAATGGAAAATAAACAGAAGGGGATGGGAGAGGGGATGAAGAGAGGAGTAGAGGGGTAGAGGAGAAAGAGGGAGAAGAGAGGGAAGGAGAGAGAAGGAGAGAGGAAAGGGAAGAGGAGAGGAGAGGAGAGGAAGGAAAAGTGGGGGAAGGAGAGTAGGAGAGAAGATTAGGAAGGGAGGAAGAAGAGAGGAGTGGGGGAAGGAAAGGGGAAGGAGGGAAGGAGAAGGAGAGGAGGAAGAGGAAATTTGAAAAAGATAGAAGTAGAACTATCTGGATTATCAGGAAAGGAAAAAGAAAAGAAAGAGAAGGGTTGTTGTGGTTTGTAGAAGAGATGGAAGGGTAGAAGAACAGTCTGGAGAATATCATATTCCAATTATTTAAGACAGAAAAATGAATTAATATGGAATTCAAAGATAATATGTACGATTGATACTGGTTAAGAGCATATATATGTAAAAAGTTAAAATCTCGGGTGTTTTCCTGCATCATTATAAGTTTGTTAGTTAAAATGTTTAAAATCCTGGCTAAGATCCCAGCTCAGAATCCTCTAAATTCCCAAACAAAAACCTTTTTAATGTCTTTCAAAAACTCTGGCTGAAATCCTAACCAACACTTTAAGGTTAGGCAACATTTCAACAAGCTCTCTACCTTGTCATCTTCGGGCCTTTATTATCAGTTTAGAAGCTGTGGGTTATGCTTCATTATACTAGCTACAGTTGAATTATACTTTTAATTTTATTTTTGTGGAACCCATTTGCTATTAATACCTCTGTGAGAGTCTGAAGCTCTGTTTGTACATGTGCCTCATCTGCTAGACGTTTAGTTCTAGTGATTAAAGTTTTTGCTACTGAATTTATTTGTGAGGGATGATGGTGTGAGTGTGCGTTTAGGTATCTATTTGTGTGTGTCTTATTTTGGTAGACTGGTTGCCCGTTGGGATCTCTGCCTATCCTCTGATGTTAAATTTTGAGTTTCCCTCAGTGCCGGTTTCCAAATACTTGATAACTCTCCGCTACAAAACTTGGCTAAGTATTTAGCCAAACAACTACAACCGTTTGCGGAATCGATTACTTCTTATGTGCAGAACTCATATCATCTCATAGAACTTCTGAGAAACCAACTCATAGAACAGGGTGACCTACTTGTAAGCTTTGATGTGGTCTCATTATTCACCCAAGTACCCGTTATAGAAGCTCTAGCAACAATCAAAAATAAATACCACCCACCAAACCACATCATAAAATTGGCAGAGCATTGCCTATCTAACACCTATTTCATGTACAAAGGGCAAAGATATAAACAAATGCAAGGGGCACCAATGGGATCACTGCTCTCCCCAGTTATTGCCAATCTGTTCATGGAAGGATTAGAAATTAAGGCGTTGGAACAAACTACTTATAAACCAAAATTATGGCTCAGATATGTAGATGATACGTTTGTGATCTGGCCCCATGGAAAAGACAAGCTAGACAATTTTCTAGCACATTTGAATAACATGCATCCGAAGATACAGTTCACTATGGAAATGGAGATTGAAAATCAACTCCCATTCTTAGATGTATTAATATATAAGAGAACTGATGGCACCCTAGGACATAGTGTCTATCAAAAGAAGACACACACAAATAGATACCTAAATGCACACTCACACCATCATCCCTCACAAATAAATTCAGTAGCAAAAACTTTAATCACTAGAACTAAACGTCTAGCAGATGAGGCATATGTACAAACAGAGCTTCAGACACTCACAGAGGTATTAATAGCAAATGGGTTCCACGAAAATAAAATTAAAAGTATAATTCGACTGTAGCTAGTATAATGAAGCATAACCCCCAGCTTCTAAACTGATAATAAAGGCCCGAAGATGACAAGGTAGAGAGGTTGTCGAAACGCTGCCTAACCTTAAAGCGTTGGTTAGGATTTCAGCCAGAGTTTTTGAAAGACCTTAAAAAGGTTTTTGTTTGGGAATTTAGAGGATTCTGAGCTGGGATCTTAGCCAGGATTTTAAACATTTTAACTAACAAACTTATAATGATGCGGGAAAACACCCGAGATTTTAACTTTTTACATACACACACCCGCGAAAACTTAAGAAGACACACACACACACACACACACACACACACACACACATGTTTATGAGAAATAAAAATAAAACTTTTTTTAAAAAATAATGTATACCACCATATACACAGAAAAGTGACATATAAAGGTTATCTATATATCCAAGAAAAAAAAAATCCAAGAAAATATCCAAGAAAATCCATATATCTATATATCCAAGAAAATCCAAGATGGCAACAACAGAAGAAGCATAGTCACATCATGAGCAGAAAAGTTGCTACTAAAATAAAATAAAATGGTAGGAGGAGAGGTGGAGCGGGAAAGATAAGTCATAGAAAAAGAAAAGAGACCGGAGAAAGGAAAAGGAGAGGAAGATTGGAAAAATTAAAAGAGAGAGAAGCCCAGCTGCACCCGAGAGGCCTGAGAGAAGCCCAGCTGCACCCGAGGCCTACCCAAGAGACCGGAGGCACATCAAAGTGAGGCGAGCAGAGAGGCAAACCAACTACAGGCAGTGAAGCCAACTGGTGGAGAATAGTAAGGTGAGCCAGTGAGCAAGTGGAGCCGGCTGAGAAGCAAGGAGGAAAAACAGCTGTGGGGTGGAGAGACCAGCCGACTGAGGGCAGTACAACGACCGACAGAGAACAAAGAGTGAGTGAGCAGAGCAGGGAGGAAGGGAAGAGAAGAGAGATGAGCTTGCTGGGGACCATCCAAGCAGTCCCATTTGCTGGTGGAAACAGCATCCCCAGTGTGATGGACAGCAAACGGGAGCCACATGGCTCCAGAGCAAAAAGCAGCAGCAGAGCACCAGGGAGGAGAGAGAGCCAGCAGCAGCATGGGGCAGGGTGAGCAGAGCCTGAGAGCACTGCAGAGAGCAACAGGGAAAGTAATGGTGGAGCTGAGTGGAAGGCTGAGTGGAGCAGACCGAACAGCAAAACTGAGCTGACTGAAAAACTACATGGCAGGCCGAGACAGCTGACTAGAGCAGTGACGAGGCTGAAAAGACCGGAGCACCAAAGGAGGGATAGAAAGGATATAGAGGATATAGAAAGCTATACCCAAATTGAACCAAATAATAAACAAATAAGTCCCAGAGGATTTGACCCTGCTGATAAATCCTTGGAGGAAGACAAATGGAGGTATGTCACACATAGAAGGAAACACAATAATCAAAGAAAGAAGCAGCATACATCTAACAAACCCCTGCTGCCCAATCTAACCCAATCAGAAGCAGCTCCATTAAAACTGAGCAACCGATTTCTCCCTTTAGTTGAAAATACTCAGACCCACAACCTCCCCCTCAAAGAAAACATGCAAACACTTAGAAAAGAGACATCATCCAATATCCCCCCAAAAAGTTACATCAACAAACTCACCTGGGATAAACAGAAAAACACCCCTAAAAAAGGAAGGCAAGTGTTGGTGATAGGAGAGTCTATTCTCAAAGGAACAGAACCAGCCATCTGCAGAAGGGTCATACAATCTAGAGAGGTATGTTGTCTCCCTGTAGCAAAAATCAAGGATGTGGCTGAGAACCTAACCAAAATAATAAACCCCACAGATTACTACCATTTTTCATGTATGAATGACACAAAAAAGGACTTGAAAACAACATTGCGTGATTACGAGCAGCTAGGCAAGAAAGTCAAGGACTTAGGTGCACAAGTAGTTTTTTCATCTGTTCTGCCAACAAAAGGACAACATCCAGTAAGAGAACAAAGAATTCTAGAAGTGAATACTGGCTAAAGGGTTGGTATCGCC
Source organism: Pituophis catenifer annectens (assembly GCF_029215685.1). Taxonomy (NCBI): domain Eukaryota; kingdom Metazoa; phylum Chordata; class Lepidosauria; order Squamata; family Colubridae; genus Pituophis; species Pituophis catenifer. Next base: position 172,498,136 of record NW_027256881.1, read on the forward strand.
AAAAAAACTTTGGATTCCTGGACCTTGGTCTGTACTATCTCCATGATGGGCTTCTGGCAAGGGATGGGCTGCATCTCACAAAGACTGGGAAGAATATTTTCAGAAAACGACTGGCTTAATTTATCAGGAGGGCTTTAAATTAAACTTAAGGGGGGAGGGTGATCAATCTTCAGGATCTCCAGGACCTAATTCCAAGCAAAATTCCCTAGAAAGCAAGTCAAACAATAAGGTAAGGAAGGAAGGAAGACAAACTCAAACAGCAAATAGGAGACATAAGAAGCATATCCAGAGTCAGACATATAGATCTCAAGTGCCTATATATAAATGCACAAAGTCTGGGGAACAAACAGGGTGAACTTGAACTATTAATACATGAAGGTAGATATGATATAGCTGGAATAACAGAAACCTGGTGGGATGTAACCCATAACTAGAACATACTGATCGAAGAATACAACTGTTAAAAAAAACCCGTAGACCCTATAAAAGAGGAGGTGGAGTTGCACTGTGTATAAAGGACCACTATATTGCTACAGAAATGCATGAAACCAAAGACAAAAACCTCCTAGAATGCACATGGGTCAATATAAAAGAAAAAAAAATAGAATGACATGGTCATAGGTGTATACTATAGGCCACCCAATCAAGCAGAAAAAATAGATGTCCTTTTTGCTTGCTAACTAACAAATATATGTAGAAAACACACTATAATAGTAATGGGGGACTTCAATTACCCTTATATCAATTGGAAGACTAATTCCACACCAAGTGAGAAATCGAATAGGTTCTAAGAGTAGTGGGTTGCTACAGGTTCGCCCTTGATAGGGCAAACCGGTATCGGCGGCAGTGGGAGACTCCACCCACCCACCTGGATGCTTCTGCACATGCGCAGAAGCATTCCACATGCACCCATGAGCGAACCAGTAGCAACGGGTTTTGAAACCCGCCCCTGGTTCCTAACCAACCTAGCTGACAATTTTGTTGTCCAAAAGGTAGAGTTGCTTAACTCGTTCTTTGCATCGGTCTTCCCGCAAAAAGAAACTATAGCCCAACCTACCAAAAACATAACTGTAAAAGACAGACTAGAAATAAAAGTTAAAGCAAAAAAATAGTAAGAGAACACCTGTCTAATCTTGATGAATACAAATCACCAGGACCTGACAGATTACATCCCAGAGTTCTAAAGGACATGGCAGATGCCATCTCAGAACCACTGTACCACATATTTCAAAAATCCTGGAGCACCAGGGAACTACCAGAGGACTGGAAAAGAGCTGATGTGGTTCCCACCTTCAAAAAGGAAAAAAAACCCAGACCAATCAGCCTAACATCAATACCCGGGAAGATACTGGAAAAGATAATAAAGAAACAGAACTGCCAACATCTAGAAATGAGTAAAGTAATAACTAGCAGTCAGCATGGGTTTGTTAAAAACAGATCATGCCAAACCAATCTTATTTCATTCTTCAACACAGTGACTAAATTAGTAGACCAGCGAAATACTGTGGACATAATATACTTAGACTTCAGCAAGGCATTCGACAAAGTAGACCACAACCTACTTGTGTCAGGTTTCGATGCTATCTCAAAATAAATGAATTTCCAAACTGCCGATCTTTGAGGAAATTTTCTCTTTATTGAGCACAGCGATCTGATCCTGGCTCTTTTCGCGGTCAGTACTGACCTTTACCCCTCAATCCCTCCCTTTCTGATCCCCAATTCTCTGCTTCTCATTGGCTATCTTCCAAGCCACTTTCCTCATCTCTTCTTTGTCAGATCACAGGAATGTCTCTCCCCCCTCCCATCTCCGAGGAGACAGAATGTTCAAAAGGATTTAGTAGGCAAAAGTTCAAGCTTCTCCTCTCTTTATATATGTCAGTGCTGGGACGCTGACATCCGGCCCCTCTCCCTTCACTCTCCCAGTGAGGCCTGCATGAGACAAACAACAAGTTTAGTACCATTACCCCCTCTGAGGGTGTGTCCCACCCCCTCCCGCCTTGTTCGGGTGATCTGCATGCTATAAGGCGGTCAGCTTGAATGTTCACCCAGGAAGCTTCTGACAAGGGGTAACCCTTCCACTTAATTAAGTGTTGGAGGCGCCCTCTGTGCCACCTCGAATCAAGAATTCGCTGTACTTCATAGTGAGTGTGGCCTCCAATAATCTAGGGTCCTGGGGGATCACGTGGCACCGGCCTTAAAGTTGACCCTACCACAGGCTTCAGGAGGCTACTGTGAAAAACGGGTTGTATCCTCCCTAGTAACCAGGGCAACTGCAATTGTACTGTAACCGGGTTGATTATTTTTACTATCGGAAATGGTTCTATAAATTTCAGGCCCAGTTTCCTGGTCGGGAGTCTGAGTCTTAAATACTTGGTGGAGAGGTAGACCTTCTCCCCTACTCGGAAAGGCCTTTGGGGGGCTTGGTGCTTATCTGCTTGTTTCTTATAAGACCGTGCCGCCTTGTCTAATGCCTTCTTGACGTTCTCCCAGGTTTCTCTCAGCATTGCCATCCAGTCGGTCAAGCTAACTGAGGAAGGAGGTTCCCTTGGGTACTCTGGCATGGGGATGAAATCCATGCTACTCACTATCTTAAATGGGGTTAGTCCTGTACTACTGTGGACAGCATTGTTATATGTGACCTCCGCAAACGATAAGAGGTCCGCCCAGTTCGATTGTTGGTAGTCAACGTAGCACCTCAGGTACTGCTCTATCATGGCATTCAATCTCTCCGCCCCCCCATTGGTGCTCGGGTGAAACGCTGAGCTGAGGCCTTGGGATGATCCTATGGATCGAAGGAATTCCCTCCAGAATTTTGCTGTAAACTGGACACCTCGATCGGAGATGATTCTTCTGGGTACTCCGTGCAAGCGGTAGATGTGTTTCACGAACAGTTTAGCCAATTGGCGGGCTGAGGGTAGTCCGCTGCAGGGTATGAAATGTGCCTGTTTGGAGAATAAGTCTATTACAGTCCGGATCACTGTGTTTCCGCCGCTCCTCGGCAGTTCGACTATGAAGTCCATAGCAATCTCCTCCCATGACCTTGATGGTTCAGCTACTGGCTGCAGCAGCCCGGGAGGTCTTCCTGGTAAGGTTTTCATCGTGGCACAGATGGTACAACTTTTTACATAGCTGTCTACATCTTTTCTCATGTGGGGCCACCAAAACTGTCTCCGTGCTAAATGCAGAGTCTTTAGGAAACTGAAATGCCTCGCTGGTTTAACGTCGTGAATTCTCTTGAGGACCAGGGTGCGTAGAGTCTCTGGGACATAAAGTTTCATCCCTCTCCATGCTAGGCCATCCCTCTTTGTCAAGAGATGTTGATTGTCTGGGAACCAGGGGTCCGCCAATGTTTCTGCCTTGAGCCTTGTCGTCTTGCTGGTTGCCCCTGCTGGTAGGGATGCTGCCGTCTGGTGGTTACCTGACCCACTCCTTGGGCAGAGGGGATGATGGCATTTACCACCTGCTCCCGTTCACTGTTGTATTGGGGCATTCGGGAGAGGGCATCGGCCAGAAAGTTCTTCCCCCCTGGGATGTGCTTCAGCTCGAAGTTGAAACAATTGAAGTATTGGGCCCACCGGACTTGCCTGGGCGATAACTTCCGTGGGGTCTTGAGGGCCTCCAGGTTTTTATGGTCAGTCCAAACCTCGAATGGTGTTTGGCCTCCTAGCAGATGTCGCCAGGTAAACAGCGCCCACCTCACTGCGAACGTTTCTTTTTCCCACGCTGCCCATCATCTCTCTGTGTCGGTGAGTTTGCGGGATGTGTAGGCACAAGGTTGTAGGTCCCCCTGGCTGTTCTTTTGGAGTAGGACTGCCCCCACTGCCACATCGCTTGCATCTGCTTGGATGATGAAGGGTTGTTCGGGGTCAGGATGCTTCAAGACGGTTTTTTTTGCAAACATTTGTTTTAGTGTTTTGAATGCCTGTTGGCAGGCCGGGTCCCACTGTAGACCCGGGGTTTTGTTGTCGGACTCCCTGTCTTTAGGAGGTCCATCAGAGGTTTGGCAATTCTTGCAAAGGAGGGGATGAATTGCCTGTAGAAATTTGCGAACCCCAGGAAGCTTTGCAGTTGTCTGCGGGTGAGAGGGGGTCGCCAGTCTAGGACTCGTACTTTAGCCGGGTCCATCTCTATCCCCTCGTTTGACACTCGGTAACCTAGCCGCGATTGGTGGAATTCGCATTTTGACAGTTTGACATAGAGGTTCGCTTTCAGCAGTTTTTCCAGCACTTTGTGTACGAGGGGTATGTGTTCGTCTATGGTCTCTGTGTAAATGAGAATGTCATCTAGGTAGACGAGGACCCCCTTATTGAGGTGGTCATGTAGAACTTCATTTATCAATTGCATGAACACCACTGGGGCTCCCTGTAGCCCAAATGGCATCACCTTGAATTGGAAACTCCCCAGGGGGCAGTTGAATGCTGTCTTCCACTCGTCTCCTTCCCTGATGCGTATTCGGTAGTAGGCTTCGCGGAGGTCTAGTTTGGTGAAAACTTTCCCTTTGGCCAGGTGGGCTAGCATGTCTTTCATGAGGGGGAGGGGATATAAGTTGTGTGCGCAGACAGCATTGATCCTCGAAAGTCAACTACCAGACGCATAGAGTCGTCTTTCTTCTTTTTGAAAAGGACCGGTGCTGCGACTCGTGGTTTGGCTGGCTCAATGAAACCCCTTTGTAGGTTCTTGTCTATGTAGTTTCGCATTTCTTGCATTTCACAGGGTGTCATGGCATACAATTTAGGTTTAGGTAGTTTCGCCCCAGGGATGATTTCGATGGCGCAGTCGGCAATGCGGTGGGGGGGGGGGGTAGGACGTCACACTCGGCCTCGCTAAATACCTCTGCAAGGTCTTGGTACTCTTTTGGGATCTGTTCTGCTTCATGGGAGCTGTTGGATGTGGCCCCCAGCTGCTTCGCAGTGCCCTTCGGGAGGGGCCCTTGTGTCGGCGTCATCTTCTTTTGTTCAGGCAGGAGAAGTTGGGGCTTGTGTGTATGGGGGGTGTCTGTCCTGGTTGGAGCAGCAGAGGTTGGGGCCCCTTTGCTATCCTCAATCTGCGGGTCCCCTCTTGCCACCAGATGATTGGGCCCCACTTGTCTAGCCAGGAAAGTCCCAGTATGACTGGATCGGTCATCTTGGGGGCTATTATGAACCGAATCGTCTCCCAGTGATCCCCTAGTTCCAGCTTCACTGGCTCAGTCAGGTGTGTGGCGTAAGCTCCGCCTACTAGGGTCCCATCAACTTGCTCAAATCGAATTGGGTGGTTAAGCTTCTTAGCTCAGATCCCCAATTTTAGGACTGTGGGTAATCAGACACCTAGTGCAGCCCGAATCTATCAGGGCTTGGAAAGTTCCTTGGGTCCCTGTTTTTGGGGCTGTTAGGTGTATGGGGAAAAGGAAAGGGTGGATGGGTCCACTCACCATTGAGTCATCTTCACCATCGTCCTCGCTGTCATATGAGTTGGGGGATTGATCTCCATCATCTGGGACTCTCCTTGCTTCGGTCAGGTGGGCGAAGACCTCTGTGCCTGGGGGGAGATTTCATGGCGCATCAGTGGCGCGCTTGTTCCTGTCGTGCCTTTGGCGGTGGGTTTGGCCTTGGGCCTGGGGTTCCACACGCTGCTGCCAGATGGCCCATTCCCCCACATCTGTAGCACCTCATTGGGCTCCATGGAATGAAGGGCCCTTGGGTAGGCCGTAGTGCCGTGGTTCCTCATCTGGTATGTGGTCTCGGGTCTGATTGGTATCTCTCCTTGACCTCTGGTTGCTTTAGCATGTCGTTGGCGCGCAGCCCCCTCTCAACTTGCATCGCCACCTGGAACCATTCAGAGAGTCGGTTTGGGATGTCCCAATAAGCTGTCACTTGGGCGATCCGCTTATCTAGACTTGTTCTGAAGAAATACACCAGTAGTCGCTCTGGTAGGGGAGGTAAGGTGCCAACGACTCTTCTGAATTCACGAATGTGCTCCTTGATGGGCTTCCCTTTCTGCATTAAGTTTCTGAGTTCGTCTTCCACATAGGGGTCCTCCCCTGCCTCCTCGAACCTAGCCCGTAGTAGTTGCAAGAAGCCATCTGCGTCTTGCAGTTGGGGGGCCCTATTCTTGTAGAGGGCTTCTGACCAACTCCTTGCTTCTCCCTCCAGCCCTTCTGAAATGGTACTGACTAGGGCTCTGGGGAATGGATAGAGGTGTCCATAGCACTCGATATAGATTTCAGCTGCATCGAGGAACTGCGCTACCTGGTCTGGATCCCCATCGAACTTCCCTCTGAACTGGGGTGGTTCCACCCTCGGTGGTCCCTCCTCCCATTGCGGGGCTCTGTGAGCCTGTCTAGGGTGCCATTGGACTTCTTCATCATCTCTCATTCGGGGGCGGGGGGGCAATGTCCTGCTTAGGCTGGTATGCTTGCTGCGCAGAGGAGGAACCCATGGATGTACACTGGGATTTTCTTTCCTTCTGGTGTGGGAGGGGGGAGGGCTGTGCTCCCATCTATGGTGACTTAGTTCAACAGGCTCAGCTGGCCTTCCCCTTTCCTTGGGCCTGCAGGATGGTCCCTCCTCCAGTCTGACGGCACACTCAAAATCTTGCTTCAATTTCTCCATGGGGCTCTCGAGTGGCAGCTTTGAAGCTTTCTGCTGTCTGGCTTGTTGCCAGTCCCATAACCAGTTCGCCCTTCCCAATTCACTCAGAGGCTTCCCCTTACCTTTAGTGTCCGGAAAGGGGAACTCAGCTTCTGCAGATTTTGGCCAAGTCCACCAAGGTTCATCATTTTTTCTTCTCTTGGGTTGGAGCACGATGGTCTGACCTTGGTAATTCTGTGGCAGTGATGGAGGAAGGGGGGGGTTGCAGTTTTGCTGGGGGAGGGGGGGCTGTTACATCCAAGCTGGCTGGAGTAGGGAGGGGGGGCTGGTTCGCAGCCACTTGAAGTAAGCTTTCAGTAGAGAGTTGGCTTTCTGCCATGGCTTCGGAACCCTGGCACCACTCCATCCAAACATCTGGCAGGGAGCTGGAGGGTTGGAGGTTTGCCAGTTTGGCTCGGAAAGTTATGAGTACTGACCGTCTGTTAGGTTTCGATGCTATCTCAAAATAAATGAATTTCCAAACTGCCGATCTTTGAGGAAAATTTTCTCTTTATTGAGCACAGCGATCTGATCCTGGCTCTTTTCGCGGTCAGTACTGACCTTTACCCCTCAATCCCTCCCTTTCTGATCCCCAATTCTCTGCTTCTCATTGGTTATCTTCCAAGCCACTTTCCTCATCTCTTCTTTGTCAGATCATAGGAATGTCTCCCCCCTCCCATCTCCAAGGAGACAGAATCTTCAAAGGGATTTAGTAGGCAAAAGTTCAAGCTTCTCCTCTCTTTATATATGTCAGTGCTGGGATGCTGATAACTTGGTAAACTTGAAAAAAGTAGGATAGATAGCATCGCCACCAGATGAATTCATAACTGGTGACAAACCATACTCAACAAGTTTTCCTTAATGGATCTACGTCTACGTCTACCAAATTTGCAGATGATACTAAGCTGGCAGAAATAGCTAACACCCTAGAAGATAGGCTCAAGATCCAGATGTATCTTGACAGACTTGAACACTGGGGCCTATCTAACAAAATGAAATTCAATGTAGAGAAAAGTAAAGTCTTGCACTTAGGCAAGAAAAACCAAAAATACACATATAGATTGGGTTAAACCAGGCTTAATAGCAGTAACTGTGAGAGGGATTTTGGAGTCTTAGTGGACAACCAATTAAATATGAGCCAACAGTGTGTGGCGGCAGCCAAAAAAGCCCATTCAATCCTAAAATGCATTAACAGAGGGATACAACCAAGATCAAGTGAGGTACTAATACCCTCTATAAAGACTTAGTAAGACCATACCTAGAATACTGCATCCAGTTTTGGTCACCACACTATAAAAAAGATGTTGAGACTCTAGAAAAAGTGCAGAGAAGAGCAACCAGGATGATTAGAGGACTGGAGACTAAAAACATATGAAGAACGGTTACTGGAACTGGGCATGGCTAATCTAGTGAAGAGAAGGACCAGGGGAGACTTGATTGCAGTATTCCAATATTTGAGGGGCTGCCACAGAGAGGAAGGTGTCAAGCTATTTTCCAAGGCACCTGAAGGCCAGACAAGGAATAATGGATGGAAAGTGGTCAAAGAGAGGTTCAACGTAAAAATGAGGAGGAATTTTCTGACAGTGAGAACAGTCAACTAATGGAACAGCTTGCCTTCGGAAGTTGTGGGAGCTTCATCACTGGAGGCTTTAAAGAAGAGATTGGACTTCCATTTGCCAGAAATGGTGTAGGATCTCATGCTTTGGTGGTGGTTGGACTAGTTGACCTACAAGGCCCTTCCAACTGTGTTAATCTGTAAGTGTCATCTCTCTGTCTCTCTCTCCCTTCTCTCTCCTCCTCCCTCTCTCCCTCTCTCCCTCCCTCTCTCTCTGTATCATTATCTATCATCTATCTATCTATCTATCTATCTATCTATCTATCTATCTATCTATCTTATACCATCAAATCTGATGCAAAGATGAACATCCAACAACTGAAAGAACCTGTGCTTAACAGGATAGCATGGAGTTCACTTGCCTATAAAATCACCAAGAGCCAGAAACAACTGATTGGTTAAAACAGCGGTTCTCAACCTGGGGGTCGCGACCCCTTTGGGGGTCGAACGGCCATTTCACAGGGGTCGCCAAAGCCCTCTCTCGCCCCCCCCCCCACACCTTCACTCACCCTAACCCTCTGCCTCTGTTGGATCGCCGTTCGCCGTTCGCTTACCCCGCCCACTCCCAATCTATTGCTGAGTCCCAGCTGATGGCTAGAGGGAAACAAACCGTTTAAATTCTTGCCACCGGGCTTCAAAGGGTCGCCTACAGCTGATCAGTGTTAAAAGAAAACAAATGAGAAGACCGGTGCCTGCAAAAATAGAAAAAAACAGCCCCTTTCAGCTTCAGCATAGGTTAATTACCATAAATTGATTTGATCAGCCTCCGGACTCTCAGCTGATTTACTCTCAGCTGTTTTGCGGAGGGCTCTGTTGCTAGCTGCAAAGAGAGGACCAGATTTCCGCCACCCCAGCTATGCTGAAAAAACGAAACTGAAAGTAAAGCAGGGTCTTTGCTGCAACGTGACAAAATGAGGCAGAGAGAGATTTTTTTTTCTTTTTCTTTTTCCTCACCAAAAAAGGTAGATGCAAAACTGCAAACAATGGGAAATTTAGGGCAAAAGAGGAGGTTCAAGATTTTAAAACACAAAAGAAAAAAAGCTGTATTTAACTAGGGAATTGTAATAATTGAGATACTATTAATTGTATATTGTGTTGAAAGCAGAAATGGTTAAGTTGTGGTTTGGAGGAATATATGGGGGAAATTATTTGGTTTATTATTATTGGTAAATATAATTAATTGATTTGTAAGAAATTGGATTGCATGGAAATAATTGGAATATTCATGTTCATATTGATTGATATACAAAAAAGATAGTTATATAACTAATTGATTTATATTAAAATGTTGAATTTGTATTAAACAACTGTATTACATAATTACATAATTAACCAATGTGAGGATGGATATAAAAATAGATGACAATGGGAAGGGGTATAATATAGAATAGAAGGGAAAAATTGAATTTGATTAAGATTAGAGATGAGGATGAAGGGTAATATTGGTTTTTTTACAAAAATAGATGAGGAATAAATATGGCAAAAAGAAAATATAGAAATTGTAAATTTAATTTAAATGACTAAACACTGTTTAAATTTGTGAACCGGCCAAATACTCTGTTCAAAGAAAATACATTGTATGTTTGTATGTGTGTTTCTAATTATTGCTATTTATTCATATTTGTTCTCTTTTATTCTTTAAAGTTTAACAATTCATTCTTTATCTTAATATCTTTATATTTGTTTGGGGTTGGTTTTCTTCCCTTTCATCTTTTTTATTGTACAGCAATCTTTCTCCTCAAACCTACCACCTCTCTCTTTTCTTTCCTTCTTACTTTCTCTTCCCCCCTCTTCTTCTCCTTCCTACTTCCTCTTCCTTTCTCCTTCTCCTCCTCTCTTCCTCCCTCTCTTACCCTCACTCCTACTCTAATTTTCCTTCCCTTCCTTCATCCCTCTCTATTGCTGTATCCTTTTATGCATATGGACTACTCAGAGGGCTGAAAAAGTTATTTTTGACTGGTCCTCGCACTTTTGACCAGTCCTCGAACTTACGACTGTCCTCACATTTTACGTTTTTGCCCTATCTTGTCACCATGGTGAAGAGAAGCAGCTGTGAAATGAGTGACACAGCTGTTAAGAATGCTACAATGGGCATGATGACCAGTCATAAGTGCAAAGACCGGTCAAAAGTGTGAGGACCTGACAGAAATCACTTTTTTCAGCCTTTTGTGCACATGGACTACTCAGAGGACTGAAAAAGTTATTTTTGACTGATCCTCACACTTTTGACCTGTCCTCAAATTTATGACTGTCCTCACATTTTACGTTTTTTGCCCTATCTTATCACCATGGTGAAGAGAAGCAGTTGTGAAATGAGTGACATGGTTGTTAAGAATGCTGCACGGGCATAAATGTGAGAACCAGTCAAAAGTGCGAGTATCTGTCAGAAATGACTTTTTTCAGCCCTCCAAGTAGTCCCTATACACATAGCCATGGCCACCTGGTCACATGACCTCCAAGCCACACCCACAAAATAAGCCACGCCCACAGAACCGATAGTAAAAAAATTTAGAACCCACCCCTGGTTGGGGGTCACCACAACATGAGGAACTGTATTAATGGGTCGCAGCATTAGGAAGGTTGAGAACCACTGCCCTATACAGAGCGATGGAATGTGCAGTGAGAGTTAGAGGCTTGAAAGAAAATAACCAGGAAAATCTCAGAGAAATTTTTGCAGAAGCCCTTGCTCAGTTTACTGGAGAGTCTAAAGCAGAGTGTGATTGGCAAATAGACAAAATTTATCGTGTTAATTCATAGATTGCCAGACAGAGAAACTACCAAGAGATATTGTGATTTACTTTGTTACAAGGAGAACAAGAAATGGAGTTTTACAAGTCTCTTATAAGAAGAAACTTCAAGTGGCAGGACAGGAGGTTTCAGTAATGAAGGAAATTCCCTCAAAAATGTTGAGATCTCGAAAGGACCATGCATTTCTAATTGATGAACTTAGAAGGCGTCAGTTGCAGTACAGATGGGAAGCTCCAGACAGATTAGTGGTGAATTATTTGGGTGAGAGACATCGTCTCACTTCAGTTTGGAAGGCAAGAGATTTTTACACTACCATACTAAAGGCTGGAAACCCACCATCTCCAGATGTCAAAAGAAGGAAAGAAACAGGAGAGGTCAGAAAGGGGGAAAAGGAAATAATGCAGGCACAAGCTCAAGGAGGTGTTTTGACTATTCAACAAGAATCATTGCAATTTTCAGAGGATGTTCAACTTCTGGATCTATTTGAAAAAATGGAAGAACCTAAGGCAAACAAGAGCAGCAACTAAACGTAAAGAACAAGAATTAAAGAAGCAACAAAGTCAGATAATAACCCAAGAAATTGCAACTACAAATATGGAAGCTGTGGGAGGAGCTAGACCGAAGAGGAAATTCCAGGAGGACTTCCAGTCGGTGCTCCATAAGCTTTCAGGTGCCAAGGATGGCAAATAAATTTTTGACCTGGAATGTTAATGGCCTAAACTCACCACAAAAGAGAAAGAAAATATTTTATTATTTGAAACAGTTTAAAAATGATGTAATCTGTTTGCAAGAAACACATATTAGAACAAGTGATCAGAAATACCTAATAAATGCTAGATTGGGCAAACACTTTGTTGCATCAGCTCCTGAGAAGAAAAATGGTATAATTATATACCTAAGAACAGATTTAATGGCTAAATTAATTGAAGCAGATCCACAAGGAAGATATATAATGATTGAACTATTAATAGAAGGGAAAAAATACTTTTAGGGGAGTATATGCACCTAACCAACAACAAGAGAAATTTTATAAACTTTTGCACAAAAAATTAATACAAATGGATTACAAATCATGCATAATGATGGGTGATTGGAATGGTGTATTGGATACCAAAAAAGACAAAAAGACTCTTTTGCCAAATGTTCAAACATGGGCTAAATTGCCTAAATCCTTTTTTGACATGATGGATGATATGGAGTTGAGAAATATATGGCGTGAACGAAATTTTAAAGAACAGGATTTTACTTTTTTTTCTGATAGGCACCAATCTTTTTCTAGAATTGATTTTATACTAATTACAAATGATTTTCTTTCCAGGGTAAAGAAGACCAAGATATGTCCAAGAACTTTAACAGATCATAATCCGGTGTGGATGGAACTAGAGTTTGGGGAGGGGTCTAGGAGATCCTGGAGACTGAATGAAAACTTGTTTCGATATGAGGCAAATGTGATAGAATGTAAAAAGTTAATGAAAGATTTTTTTGTTTTAAATATGCATAAGGGTACACCTGTGGAAATGGTATGGGATGCAAGTAAAGCATATATGAGAGGAGTTTTAATAAATTTGAACAATTCTTACAGATGTAGTCAGGGGAAAAAACGGAGGGAATTGGAAGAGGAAATAAAAAAGAAGGAACAGGCGTTAGTGGATAAACCAGATGACAAGAATATGAAAGAAGCCATCACAATATTGCGAGGACAGTTTAATATGTTGATGTCAGATCAAGTTGCAACAAACTTGCAATATGCTAAACATAATACTTTTTGTAGCGCAAATAAACCAGGCAGGTGGTTAGCATATATGTTAAGGAAAAAACAAAAATCTCGTACAATAGAAAAAATAGAGTATCTTTATACTCTATTTTTTCTATTGTACGAGATTTTTGTTTTTTCCTTAACGTATATGCTAACCACCTGCCTGGTTTATCAACAGAATATGATTAAGAAGCATTTTTAGATTTTTATACGAGGTTATATGCTGGTGATAATATACAAGGTAATGATATAGAGAGATATTTGCAGAAGGAAAATATCCTTGCAATTACTGATGAACAAAGGGAAAGACTGAATGTATTAATAACCACTGAGGAAATTCTTTTGGCAATTAAACAATTAAAAAGTGGAAAAGCTCCTGGTACAGATGGTTTGACAGCAGTGTGTTATAAAAAATTTCAATTAGAAATGGTAGAACCTCTTAAGGAGTTATTTGTTAAAATACAACGGGGAGGAGAAGTGCCACCATCCTGGAGAACAGCTTTTATTTCCCTGATCCCGAAAGAAGATCAAGATCATAGTCAACCCAAAAATTACAGACCCATATCATTGCTTAATACAGATTATAAGATCTTTGCAAAAATTTTGGCAAATAGATTAATGTCAGTTATGCAACAAGTGATTCATAAAGATCAAACTGGATTTATACAAGGGAGACAAATGAAAAGCAATGTAAGACAAATTGTTAATATTCTGGAGTATTTGGGGAAGAACAACCAAGTCCCTGCAGTGCTTATGTTTTTGGATGCAGAGAAAGCGTTTGATCGATTGAACTGGCAGTTTTTAGTGAAAGTAGCACAAAAGATGCAGTTGGGAGAGCATTTTATACAATCTATTAAGGCAATATACCAGAAACAAACAGCACAAATAATAGTTAATGGTAGTCTCACAGAAATCTTTAAAATTGAGAAAGGAACAAGACCGGGATGTCCCTTGTCTCCACTACTGTTTATTTTAACTTTGGAAGTATTGCTGAATAAAATACGGGATGCGGATAACATACTGGGTATTAAGATCAGGCAACATGATTATAGACTACGAGCATTTGCAGATGATTTGGTTGTAACTTTAACCCAACCAGTAAATTCAGTTACAGGTTTGATGGAGATAATTAGGCAATATGGTCAAGTGTCAGGGTTTAAAATAAATATAGGGAAAACAAAATGATAGCTAAGAATATGAATACAAATCAAAAAGAAGAAATGGAAAGAGTAACAGGATGCGAGATAGTGAAAAAGGTTAAGTACTTAGGAATTTTTATTACAACGTCAAATGGGAAATTATACAAGTATAATTATGAATTTTTATGGCATAAAATACAGATAGAGATGGATAAATGAAAAAAATTACAACTGTCTAGCAGAATAGCAGTAGTTAAAATGAATGTTCTGCCCAAGGTTCTATTTCTTTTTCAAATGATACCAATATTTAAAAAGGATGCAAATTTGGAGGAATGGCAGAGAGGCATTAACAATTTTGTTTGGGTAGGGAAGAGACTGAGAGTTAAATTAAAAATAATGCAGGATACACGTGAAAGAGGAGGTTTGAAATTGCCCAATCTAAAATTGTTCTATGAAGCAGCTGTTTTGTCAGCAATTAGTGATTGGATTAATTTAACAGATGAAAGAATATTGAATATTGAAGGGTATGATTTGCTATATGGTTGGCATGCCTACTTAGTCTATGAGAAGAAGGTGGATAGGACTTTTAAAAGTCATATATTAAGGAATGCCCTCCTGCGTGTTTGGAAAAAATACCAATATAAATTGAATGGTAAGATACCCATGTGGGTAGTACCCAGACATGCGATAGAAAATATAAGTATAGAACAAATACAGGATGTAACTACTTATAAAGAACTTCTGTTCACAGAAAGAAACGTACTACAGTTAAAACCTCTGAATGTACCAAGAGAGGAAAGGGCAATTCAAACATATTGGTTTCAGTATGTACAGCTGCAGAATAGATGGAAAAAAGATCAGAAAATTGGTATTATACAAAGTGAAGAAAATTTGATAAAACAAATTAGGGACCAGAGTAGAATGCATATAAAAAGGTTGTATAATATTTTGATAGAAATAGACTCGGAGACAGAGTTAGTTGAAGATTGTATGATAAAATGGGCACAAAATTTTGAGGAACTAATAATGATGGAAACATGGGAAAGGATCTGGGTAAGAAATGTAAAATTTACACAAGCTCAAAATCTGAGAGAAAATTTTTATAAAATGTTTTATAGATGGCATTTGGATCCTAAAAAGTTAGTTTGTATGTACCCAAACTTACAAGCCAAATGTTGGAGATGTGATTGTGTTGATGCTACCTATTTTCATGTTTGGTGGACTTGTAAAAAAGTTAAAGCATTTTGGATAAAAATATGGTGGATTATTCAAAATATTTTTTAAAAAAGGATAAAGTTTACTCCACAGTTGTTTTTGTTAGGTATCATTACAGATTGTACGGCTATAGAGACTAATTTGATTCTGAACTTAATAACTGCAGCAAGACTTTTGGTGGCGCAGTACTGGAAGAAGGAAGATTTACCTACTATTCAAGAATGGACATTAAAAGTAGTAAATTTAGCAGAAATGGCGAAAATTTCAGCATACCTGAAGGACCAATCAAATGAGAAATATATGTTAGAATGGAAAAGATGGATTGATTATATTCAAGGCAAATATCGGACTAAAAAATTTCAAATAGCTTATGAATGATCAAAGAGATTTTATAAAGTACTTAAATTTAGTTTAGTAAAAGGGGAGTTAAAACTTCAAGAGGGGGATAGGAGACTATAGATAATTAGCTTATGTTAGCTTATGATTGTCAAATGTTATACCCTGTATTTTGCTCTGGGAAGTTGGGGGGGGAGGGAGGGGAAGGGCAGGGTTGGAAGGGGAGGAGGGAGGGGGAAGGGGAAATGTTTGTAAAATTTTTTAAAACTTTTCAATAAAAAAAAAACATGTAGTCTTCAATGGTACTACATGCATTGCGTGGGGTACCACAAAATTCTTTCTTAGGCCCAGTACTATTCAACATCTTCATAAATGGTTTAGGTGAGGGGATAGAAGGGGAACTCATCGAATTTGCAGATGACAGTAAGCTGGGGGAATATATAACACTTCAGAAGATAGATTCAAGATACAGAAGAGTCTTGACAGACTTAAACACTGAGTCCTATCCAACAAAATGCAATTTAATGGTGAGAAAAGTGTAAGATCTTACACTTAAGCAAGAAAAATCAAATGCATAGGAATAGTATTTGGCGGTACCGGGCTCAAAATCAATAACTATGAGAGACATCTAGGACTCCTAGTGGACATAAGTTTCAGGAGCAGTGTGCAGCACTGCCAAAAAAGCCAATGCTGTCCTAGGTTGCATTAACAGAGGTATAGTATCAAGATCATATAAGGTGTTAGTATCACTTTAGTACTGCACTAGTAAGACCACACCCGGAATGGAATGCTCCATGCAGTTCTGGTTGCAACAATACAAAAAAAGATGTTGAGACTTCTAGAAAGAGTGCAGAGAAGAGCAACAAAGATGATTGGGGACTGGAGGCTAAATTGTAAGATGAACTAGGTATATGTAGTCCAGTGGTGGGTTCCTCCCAGTTCCGCCCGGTTCCGCCAAGCCGGTAGCGGTGATGATATGACGTCACTGAACCGGTTCTGCCCCCCTCGCCCCTGCCCCCCGCATTATTCTTACCTTTTATTTGGTCCCACCCCCAATCTATTGCTGCCTCCTGAGTCCCAGCTGATCGACTAGAGGGGAAAAAACTGTTTAAACTCTTGCAGCTGGGCTTCAAAGGGCCACCCTACAGCTGATCAGTGTTAAAAGAAAACAAATGAGTAAACCAGTGGTTCCCAAAGTGGGCGGTGGGATGCCTTAGGGGGCATACGAGGCAAGGGGGGCGGCAGGGGGGCACTAAGTGGCAAGGAGGGCGGCCCCCACCGTTTGGCCTGTGCCTCGCAGCAGTTACCTCCTTGCAAGCAAACAGCAAGAAAAAACAACTTTCAGTTTCAGCATAGGCTAATTAGCCCGTTGATTAGATTGGCCTCCCGACTCTCAGCTGATTTGCTCTCAGCTGTTTTGCGCAGGGCTCTGCTGCTTGCTGCAAAGAGCTCAATTGCTGGAGCAGATTTTTTTTTCTCCTTGTGCAAATCAAGCTGAAAACGAAACTGAAAGTAAAGCAGCCTGTTGGCTGTTTGTTGCAATGTTAGAAAATTAGGCAGAGGCAGATTTCTTTTCTTTTTTCTCACCAAAAAAGGTAGGTGCAAACAATGGGAAATTTAGGGCAAAAGAGGAGAGTTCAAGATTTTAAAACACAAAAGAAAAAAAGCTCTATTTAACTAGGGAATTGTAATAATTGAGATACTATTAATTGTATATTGTGTTGAAAGCAGAAATGGTTAAGTTGTGGTTTGGAGGAATATATGGGGGAAATTATTTGGTTTATTATTATTGGTAAATATAATTAATTGATTTGTAAGAAATTGGATTGCATGGAAATAATTGGAATATTCATGTTCATATTGATTAATATACAAAAAAGTTATATAACTAATTGATTTATATTAAAATGTTGAATTTGTATTAAACAATTGTAATATTACATAATTAACCAATGTGAGGATGGATATAAAAATATATGACAATGGGAAGGGTATAATATAGAATAGAAGGGAAAAATTGAATTTGATTAAGATTAGAGATGAGGATGAAGGGTAATATTGATTTTTTTAAAAAATAGATGAGGAATAAATAAATATTTATTTATGTATTTATTTATTTATTATATTTCTATACCACCTTTCTCCCGTAGGACTCAAGGCGGTGTACAGTCAAGAAAAATATAGATGCACAAACATCATGAAATTGCTAATTAAAATTATTATTATAACATAGTTTGGCCCAATTAAATAGAACCTAAAATTAGATAACATTTTAAAAACATTCACATGTTCATATGTTTAGCCCCGCCTGTTGGAACATCAGGGTTTTGAGGGCACGGCGGAAAGCACGGAGATCAAGCATATTTCGTATCTCATGGGGCAGTTCATTCCAAAGGGTTGGAGCCCTCACAGAGAGGGAGTCGCCAGTCGGCATAATTTGACTGACGGTACCCTGAGTAGTCCCTCCCTGTGAGAACGAACTGGTTGGTGGGAGGCTATTGGTGGCAAAAGACGGTCTCGTAGGTAAATATGGCAAAAAGGAAATATAGAAATTGTAAATTTAATTGAAATGACTAAACACTATTTAAATTTGTGAACCGGCCAAATACTCTGTTCAAAGAAATTACATTGTATGTTTGTATGTGTGTTTCTAATTATTGCTATTTATTCATATTTGTTCTCTTTTATTCTTTAAAATTTAACAATTCATTCTTTATCTTAATATCTTTATATTTGTTTGAGGTTGCCTTTCTTCCATTTCATCTTTTTTATTGTACAGCAATCTTTCTCCTCAAACCTACCACCTCTCTCTTTTCTTTCCTTCTTACTTTCTCTTCCTTCCCCTCTTCTTCTCCTCCCTACTTCCTCTTCCTTTCTCCTTCTCCTCCTCTCTTCCTCACTCTCTTACCCTCACTCCTACTCTAATTTCCCTTCCCTTCCTTCCTCCCTTCTCTTCCTTCCCTCTCTCTCCTTCCTTCTTCCCTCTCTATTGCTGTATTCATTTTCAATTTTATATTTTCCACTATGGAGTCCCCGGTCTTTCTTTCATTTATCAAGTATATTTCTCAAAATTTCCCCTCATCTTTTTAATTATTAGCAGTATATTTCATCTTATTCCATTTTTTCTGTTGAACCCAGTGTAATCATCTTTATCTTTTTTTTCAATTATTTCCTTCTCAATATTATCTCCTTGTTTTTCTTGCTTCTCATTCATCTTTTCTCTTTCTTTTTTTTGCAAGCTAACCAATTCTCTGCTTCTTTATTTCCCTTAAATGCCTCCCTTACTTTTTGAAATATCTCCCTTAGTGTCTCATATTCATCCTCCCAATTCTCCATATTTTCAATTTTAAAAGGCTAGGATTTTTAAGCTTATTCTTTTCATTTACATATGTGAGGGGGGGATGCTTTTCAAGGAGCCACAAGGGGGGCTGAGAGCAGAGTCATTCTGACAGTCTTTTAAAATTGCTTGGAAGACCCATTTTTTCCCTAACAATAATGGTTTGTATACTTTGTATACTTTGGAATAAAACATATACCTGGAAAAAGTACTTGCAAAACTTGGACAGAAGGAAAAGAAAGGCAGGATTGGACTCATTATCAGTAGCTAGTTAGTTCATTGTTATCAGTGACTCCCAATGATTCTAAACTCATTTTAAGACTGGGGTTGGTGACTACTGAAATTTAAGTATTCAACATTGGTCTCAGAAATCTTTGATTTGAACTATCAAATCTTTGATTTGAACTTTGATTTGAACCATGGCAAGAAAAATCATAAAATGGGGCAAAACTCACTTAACCATAATAATTTCTACATATTTTAAGTGTAGAGAATTCAAGTGTTGAGAATTTCTTTTTGATTTCTTTTGCTATACTTTTATTCCTTTTTTCTTCTCCCTTTCTCTTTCCTTTTTTGACTTTTCATTATTATTATTGAGAGAAGTGATTTTTAAGGTGGGGAATATGTGATAATAGAAAAACTATAAGAAATATGAAGATTATGAATGAATTTTTGATTACTAATAAAAATTGCTGATGGATTTAACAAATACAGAAAATTGTTTCTTTAAACTGGTTTAAAATATTGTCCTTTATAGAAAATAAGAAAACATGAATGAAGCTTTGAATATTAACAGGAATTGTTTATAGATTTTATGATTATTTTTAAAGCAGGAAATGTCATTATAGAAAAACTATAAAAATGTGAAGACCTTGAAAGAAATTTTTTAAATATTAATAAGAGTTCTAATGGTTACAGAAAATTGATTTGAAAGTGGTTTAAAATGTAATTTTTTCATAGTAAATACGAGAATGGAAATGAATTTTTGAATATTAATAAGACTTGTTTTTAGATTTTATAATTATGGTAAATTGGTGTTTCAAAATGGTTTAAAATGTTGCTTTACATAGAAAAACAAGAAACAAATAGGAAATGGGAGAAATTTAAATAAAATTAATAGTTTAGGAGAGAGTAGGAGAGAAGTTATATATTAAAATGCATTATTATTTTAAATTGGTAAGGAAGTATGATTTTGGTGATCAGATGATTAAAGCTAAATTGTGAATTAGTTAAATATAAAGTTAGGAGTGGAGGAAAGCATCCCTGGAGAACAGCTGATTAGGCTGTGAACCAGACAAAAATAAACTTAGGAGGAGTAGAGGAGATAATGCTGGAGAGCAGTTAGAGCTAAACTGTGAACCAGTTAAATATAAGGTAAGGAGTGGAGGAAAGCATTACTGGAAAACAGCTAACTAAGCTGTGAACCAGCCAAAAATAAACCTAGGAGGAGTGGAGGAGACAATTTTGGGGACCAGTTAAAGCCAAACTGTGAACCAGTTAAATATAACGTAAGGAGCGGAGGAAAGCATCCCTGGAAAACAGCTAACTATGCTGTGAACCAGCCAAAAATAAACTTAGGAGGAGAGGAGAGGCAACACTGGGGAGCAGTTAAAGCCAAACTGTGAACCAGCTAAATGTAGGTTAGGAGTGGAAGGAAGCATCCCTGGAAAATAGCTGATTAAGCCGTTATCCAGCTAAAAATAAAACTAGGAGGAGTGGAGGACAAAATGTTGGAGAACAGTTAAAACCAAACTGTGACCCAGCTAACAAATAAGGCTAGGAGTGGAGGAAAGCATCCCTGGAAACCAGCTAACCAAGTTGCAATCCAGCCAAAAATAAACCTAGGAGGAGTGAAGGAGATATTTCTGAAAATAGTTACAGCCAAATTGATAGAAGTGGAGGAAAATATTGTTGGGGAATAGCTATATAAGTTATGAACCATTTAAACATCAGAATTAGCTGTAATGGAGAAGAAGCTTGTAATTAGCAAAAACAAAATATTTTGGATATAATAAATTATAGGTGGAAATGTGGAATAAATTTTAAAGTGAATTGTTTTTGAAATGTTTTTAAGAGAGGAGTAAAATATTCTATGTTGGTTATTAGATGTGATTTAAAAGAAACATTGGGTCTTTGAAGTAAAGAAAATATATGAAATACTGTTAAAATGATAATGAATATTATAAAGAGCTGGAGTTTAAGATTTGGGGTGATTACATAGTAGAATGTTAAATACGAGAATAAGATGTCAGATGGAATGATAAAAATTGGGTTTAGATTTTTTCTTTTTTTTCTTTAAGATGTTAATGGATGAAATTTGGAACTTATACTTATTTTATACCGGATCCAACCCTTACTCTAAAAAGATGTGTTTTATGTTTTATGTTTATATTTAAAAAAATTTCAAAAAAAAAGTTGACTCAGCCTTCCATTCTTCAGAGGTCAGTCAAATGAGGACCCAGGTTGTTGGGGCAATATGCTGACTCTGTAAACCACTTAGAGTGGGCTGTAAAGCACTGTGAAGTGGTATATAAGTCTAAGTGCTAAGTGCTATTGCTAAGGAAAATGTTGCTGACATGGGGAACAACTAATCAATGGAATGGCTTGCCTCCAGAAGTTGTGGGTTCTCCACAATTGGAGGTTTTCAAGAAGATATTGGACAGTCATATATTCAGAATTGTATAGGGCAGTGATGGGTAACCTTTTTGCCATCGCGTGCCAAAAGCAGGAGGAGTGCGGGGGGTCGCACACACCAGGGGTGGGTTCTAAATTTTTTTACTACCGGTTCTGTGGGCGTGGCTTGGTGGGCGGGTAATGTGACTGGGTGGGCGTGGCCAACTTTTTTTTTTTTTTACTTTTCAAAGCATTTTTTCTACAACCTTAAGAGGTTGCAGAAAATAATGCTTTTAGAAGTCTCTGACGATCAGGCAACTCAGCTGGGATCACCAGAGGCTTTTAAAGGCATTTTTTTTCTTACAACCTCTTCGGCCGAAGAGGTTGCAGAAAAAAATGCTTTTAAGAACCTCTGACGATCCCAGCTGAGTCGCACAATCATCAGAGGCTTTTTTTTTTTACTTTTAAAAGCATTTTTTCAGCCGAAGAGGTTGTAGAAAAAAATGCTTTTAAAAGTAAAAAAAAAAAGCCTCTGATGAGGTGGGAGGGGGGTAAGCGAGTGGCGACCGGGCTGGGGACTGGTTCAGGGGCGTGGCCAGCCAATGTTATTACTCTGAACTACTACAAATTTTTACTACTGGTTCTTGTGAACCGGTGCGAACCAGGAGCAACCCACCACTGGCGCACACGTCAATGCACCCCACTTTCCCCATGCATGCACGCATGATTCCCCTACTCCCCCTGCTTTTGGCATGTGATGGCATGGTGAGCCCAGTAGCTCCAGAGCCTTTCTAGGAGCCTGGGGAGGGTAACAACAGCCTTCCCCATCCCCGTGGAAGCCATAAACGGCCCATTTGCCAACTTCCAATGGGACCGGAAGGCCCATTTTTCGCTCTCCCCAGGCTCCAGAGCCTTTCTAGGAGCCTGGGGAGGATGAAAATGGCCTTCCCCACCCCCCCGAGGCCCTTTGGAAGCCTGAAACAGCCTGTTTCCTGACTTCTAGTGGGCCCAGAAGACCTGAAAATCAGCTGGCTGGCGTGCACATGCGCACTGGAACTGAGCTAGGGCAACGCTCGCATGCCCACTGATATGGCTCCGTGTGCCACCTGTGGCAAGCGTGCCATAGGTTCACCATCACGGGTATAGGGCCTCCTGGTCAAACAGAGGGTTGGACTAAAAGACCTCCAACAGCCCTTCCAATTCTGTTATTCTGATATATCTAGAAACCACATGACTTGCATGAGAAAGCATAAACATAGGCTCAAAGTGTTGAGATTTATTGAGTGTATTTTCCCTTTGTCTTACAATTTCTTTTTCAGTATATAATTCAATAGATTTCAAAATTATATAATTTATATTTAGATTTCAGATGAACTACAGATATTATGGGTGACAACTTTTTAAAGTTTGGTGTAGTATTGCAACCATGCATGAAATCAATAGTTTCTTTATACAGTATATAAGGTGGAGGCAATACGTACTGTATACAAATCTGTAGGCATGTATCTGTGTTGAAAAATAACTTGGTATGTAAGTATTGCTGTGATGCAAGTTACTCAGATAAAACACATTTGAAATTCTGCAGAAAGCAGTGATTGTGTTTATTGTATTTAATTCTTGTCTCTTTGTTAAACATATTGCTGAAATTTCTGGTTTTGGAAGATTTGTTTCAAATGAGGTGCTGACAGAGTTTGATCAGGCCCATAGATTAAAAAATGGGAATCCTCCAGTTTCACCTTACTAAACGTTTTACCTATGGGTGGATTTATTTAGTTACCATAAATTACATCAAGATTTGCAGTAACAATTTATCCTTTTCTAAGCAGCTATTACAGGGAGGGCAGAGAATATGCTTGGAGCAGTGGTGAAATCTAAAAATTTTTGCTACCAGTTCTGTGGGCATGGCTTGGTGGGCGTGGCTTGGTGGTCATTTGACCAGGTGGGCATGGCCAATTTGACATCACTCACTGTTAGAGCCAGGAGCTGCACGTTCTGAAGCACATTCTGCCCGTCTGAAGCCCCCAATGCTTTGAGTTTCCCTCCGCCCTCTGGCTTGACTGCACAAGTGAACCTTGGAGCCTACTCTTGCCCTGCTCTCCATCCTGGAGGGCCGCGCATCATCCCAGCCAATCCTCAGTACAAACCACCCGCCCCATTTCCGCAAAGGCAGAGCCCCCTCCCGACAGGATGATCCAAAGAGGGGAGGGAGATGCTGCAGAAAAGGCCGCCTTCCCCCCTGCCTCCCATGCCAGCACAATGGGGCTTGGGGCTCCGAAGCAGCCCACTGGATTCCCACCTGGCCACCATCTCAGGTTTCACAGATACAGGAGTATATATGCATTTCCTTGGCCTGTAGGCAAGGGTGGTGGTGGTTTTCTCTCCCTCTCTGCCTACTTCCCTCTCTCCTGACATTCTGATCGATTGGGCAGCAAGACACCTCAACTGTTACACATTGTTGCTTTGTCTGGTGGGCTGTGAATCAGCCAGTGATCCTCTACAGCATTCCAGGATCCTGGCTAGAGAAACCTGGCTTGTTAGATATGGCCTTCAGACTTGATTTTTTTTTTTTGTTTTGCTTGTTAACCAACTGCAACCTTTCCTCTGAATGCCTGATAGTAGTGCTTCTTTTCAGAGGAGTACATAGACAGGCAGTTGACTATGATAATGACAGCTACTAAATAAATAATTTACTTTTAATATAGGTATTATTGCAGTTCATTGGCTGACATGCCTTTCTTCTTGAATATGCATTGTTTTTCAAGCCATGACAGAAATACAGCAAGTGAGATACTCTTGCATGGGCACTATGTCACCATAGTTTGTCAAGAGGGAGCTAATAAATCACGTGCTTCCATTCAACATGTTTAGTTTCTCTTGTCTGGCTTCAGAAGCTGGGTGCTGTACTGAGCTAGCAGGTCTGCAGAGAAGAAGGCACATTACTAAAAATACTTTCATCTGCCCATATATTCAAGCTATGTACAGAATGTTAGAAATTACAGAACTCTTTTTCTTAAAGAAAACCCCCACTAGTCCTGCTGCTACATGGGATGCTACTACTCACTACTTTTAGGAGGATGATAAGGTTCTTTTGAAAACTGACCCTTGGGATATGTGTGTGTGCGTGTGTGCATGTGCGCATTAATTAAAAACCTGTTTTTGTAAAATTTGAGCAGCTCACTATGATGAGGTAGCCTCAATGCCAAGCAGTTTTAGGATGTTTAGGATCTTTCAGCAGAACACTTTCTAAGGGGAAAGCAAATTGGAGAACACTGTGTATGCCTTTTATCATTCCTTTCATTTTTTTTCTCATGCCAAGACATATTAAATAGGTTTAGGTTCGGATTTGGGAACAAAGAAGTCTGTTTTCTGCTATTGGACTCCAATATTTTAGCAGCTTGCCCTGTTTATTATACTTGCAAACAAAATGAGTACAAATGAATCTATGAAATTGATCACCTATATCATCAAGACTGCAACAATTCCCAGTTATCTCAACCAGCAAGATGGTGAGAGGGGTTATAAACTGTTTTCAGCCTACTTTTCTTACCTAGCAAGATGATTTAAATTTTCTTTCCATCTTTGAAAATATTACTTACAATTTGTCATTTAATAAATATTATCTTTATTCCATACATACCATTCCTAAAAATGTTGGGGGGGAAATCATATGTTCTCTCAATATATTCCCAAAAGAGAAGATAATTCTTTTAATTGTGATTTTTGAGACAGTTGTTTATCACTTAATCACTGGCTCATACTTGATAATCCAAATATTATAGAAAATGTTGTCATTCGATTTGCTGAAATAAATATTATATATAATATAATATAATATATTATATTATATAATAGTATATATTATGTCTATAGCATTCCACCAATCTACATCAGGTTCTCCTTGATTCATAAAGAAGATACAATTAGCCTGGCAAGATTTGTTTGTGACAATTCTATACTAGCTTCTCCTAATAGGTTTACATGATGTTTACATGTTGTTGACTTTCACATTCGCTTTAGACCAGTGATGGTTAACCTTTTTGATGCCAAGTGCCCAAAGTACGTGTGTGAATGCACATATGCCTGCCCTAATTCCCAAAATGCAATGCAAGTGCCCCCCGCGCATGCGTCCTGGCCCCACGCATGTGCATGCGTTCCCTGCACATTCACCCCCTGGCACATGTGCCCTGCCCCTTGGCCCCTGTTTTGGCTTCCAGGTTGGTTCTCCTGAATTTCTGCTGCCCGTGCCTTCCCCGATATCCTCAGTTTCTCCCCCCAGCACGCTCTAGCTTTTCTGCCACGGAGAGGCACCAGTGAAGGGTGGAACCTGCAGAGATCGGAGAAGGCACGGGTGGCAAAAATTCAGGAGAAAGCTAGTGCGCTTGGCAAAAATTCAGGAGAAAGCTAGTGCGCTCTGGGAGATACTGTGGAGATCGGGGAAGGCCCCGCGCATCTGTGGCAGAGACCTAAAGACCAGCTGGTCAACGGGAGGCTTGCGTGCATGCGTGGTGGAGATGGGCTGGGTGATGGCTGGCATGCCCAGAGAGAGGGCTCTCCGTGCCACCTGTGGCACGTGTGCCATAGGTTCGCCATCATGGCTTTAGACTCTTCCAAAACATCAATGCAAACCAGTCAATCCCCTTTCTCCCCTGTTAGGGACAAGATTATCCTTCAACTCAGTGCTGAAATCCTCCACGGGTTTCCAGAGGTTCGCTGCCCACGCATGTGCAGTGTGTGCCAAATGCACGCTGCATGTGCACATGCGCAGTGTGCACCAAATGCACACTGCATGCGCACGCATGCACAGTGCACACCAAACACACACAGGCAGAAAAAGGAGCCTTTTGAAGGTAAGTAGAACAGCGAGGGGGGAACAGCTGTGCCGCGCAATTTAGATTCACTAGAAAGTAGGATTTCCTGCTTTCTAGCGAATATAAATCATGGGGCACAGCTGATCATCGGAAATACTAATTTGGACAAATCAATAGTTTTTTTTTTTACTACCGGTTCATGTGAACTGGTAGCTTTTATTACCACTGGTTTGCCCGAACCAGTGCGAACCAGTAGCATTTCACCCCTGCTTCAACTACTTTATCTGTTCTCCAGGATTTATCAAAAGAGAATGGAGAGAGGTCAGTCAGGCTATCAAGTGCAATACTTTAGAGTTCTGAACTTAAAATATGCTGCAGATTTTAAAAAGACCAATTACTAATGATACATTTTAGCCTTGGAAACAGAATTGATTATAATGTTTGCCAAAGTTTTGCTATATGTTACTGGCTGCTTACAGTTTGAAATTGCCTGGGAAAATACACATACATGAAAAGATAAGTATAAATTATACTTATAGCACAAACATTTGTTAATATAATTGATTGAAACCTTTTAATGGAGACTTAGTGAGGGAGCAGATGTTTGATATTTCTAAAACAAATGTTCTCATAATTAACTGGTCATTAGTGTTTGATAAAGTTATTAAGATAGCTATTAGTTAGAAGATGGGAGAGTTGCAACAATCAAAACTAGATTTTTTTATACTCATCTGAAAATAACAACTTTTCATACTAAACACAATAAAGCATACAGATGTTTCATTTGTCACATTACAGCTAAGATAGTCATTTTTCGTACTGAAATCTAATCTGTATTTTTTCCATGCTATATCAAAACGTATAAAACATATTTTGTAAATGTATTTTTGATTTTGACTCAAACTACTTAGTTATGTAGTTCACACTGGCTATTTTTCTATTTCATTTAAAAATAATAAATATGACTTGTTTATGTACTGTCTGTAGTACATAAACTGCTGCTGCTGATAGCTGCTGATTCAGTTCTACAGAGGAATTATTGAGTCTGTCATCTGCACCTCTATCACTGTCTGGTTTGGCTCTGTAACCAAACAAGACAGACTCAGACTTCAATGGATAATTAGAACTGCAGAAAAAAACAATTGCTAACAACCTGCCTTTCATTGAGGACCTGTATACTGCATGAGTCAAAAAGAGGGCTGAGAAAATATCTATAGACCCCTCACATCCTGGACATAAATTGTTTCAACTTCTATCTTCAAAACGACACTATAGGGCACTGTACACCAGAACAACTAGACACAAGGACAGTTTTTTCCCGAATGCCATCACTCTGCTAAATAGCAAATTCCCACAGCACTGTCAAACTATTTACTAAGACTGTATTACTATTATTCTTCTCATCCTTCCTATTACCTATCTCCTCTCATCTATAACCAACTTGCTTGTATTTTTACAATTTATGTTGTTCTATTTGTTTCCTAGTATGATTTGATTGCTTAGTGATATGACTATCACTAAGTGTTGTATCTTATGATTCTTGATAAATGTATTTTTTTCTTTTTTTCCTTTTATGTAAACTGAGAGCATATGCACCAAAAACAAATTCCTTGTGTGTCCAATCACACTTGGCCAATAAAGAATTGTATTCTATTCTTTAAAAAAAATGAGTAAATGATGTTTGAGCAGGTAGATAGTAGGGATAAAAATTATATGAATGATACTAAACCACACAAAATGGGAATGTGTTGACCAGTACCACGAGATGTGTCTTTGATTACTACATGCAAATAGGTAGCAACAAAAGATATATGTAGCTTACAACTGCATTTGGAAAAAAAAATCTGGAACTTGTTATTTTTCTTTCTGCTTTTAAAGTTAAGATGAAAAAGCAGGGATGTGTATGTAAACATAGAAATCAAATCATTCTTAGCTGCTCTTGAATATAAACTGCATCCTTTGAGAAATTCTCTCTCAGGTAAGCTGCCATGCATCAAGTCTTGTTTAATATTGCACATTCATGTTTGGGTAACTTTATGGCAGAACATTCAGTTTTCTCCACCTGAGCACTGAAATGCTTGTCTTATGCCAGTTGTCTGTATATGATGATAGGAGCTATTTTTCTGATAAGCCTCACCACCACAATTCTGGTTAAAATATAAACCTAGAGTTTACATTTTTTACTTGATCAGCAAGTGGGTATAAATACAAAAGAATGCTAACAAGCCATTTGAATACAATTTCCACCATTATTACTACCAATGGAATCATGTTGTGGCTATTTCCACAAAATTGCAAACTCATTCTAATTAGTTTAACTTTAATCTCATTATTGACAACCTAAACTTTGGACTGGGGGAAAACATGCTGTTAAGAGAGTCCTGTTTTAAAACAAAAGCTATCAAACAACCCTATTCATCCTGCTGACTAATTTTGAAAAAGTGCTTAATCTTGCTGGGAAAAGCAGTGCCAGTTCCCCACTTATGGGAGGTGTGGTGAGTACTGATTCTGGTAGGTGCTGCTTTTCTGTGGCAAGTCCTGGTCCTCTGGAATAGCTTCCCACTGAAAGTTATATTGATTCAACTTTAGCCATCTTCCAAAAGCAATTGACACTATACCTGAGGGACTTGGCACTCCTTCTGTTTCATTCCCCCCTCTATTGTTGCAGAAATGAAGCCGAATGGGGGATATTACCGTATATTAATAAAACAGCTCACTGAATCAGAAGTCAGAGAAGAAAGTCAAAATAGGGTTGGAAGGGACCTTGGAGTTCTTCTAGTCCAACCCACTGCTCAAGCAGGAGACTCTAGACCCTATATCATTTCAGACAAGTGGTTGTCCAATCTTTTCTTTAAAATTTCCAGTGATGAAGCACCCACAACATTCTGATGGCACATCTGAAGTATATATGCCTATGACTATTAGTGCTCTATTTCCAGGGGGTTTATTGAGTTCTCCAACCTACCAAACTTTTTTTTCTTCAAGAACCAATCTGTGGTATTAACTTCATTTGAGATTGGATACTAAAGAGTATGATCTGTGTGAGTTTATATTGAGACTCCATCTCTCCATGCCACTACTGTTCTGACTGTTTCAAACACATCCATGATGGAGGCTCTTTTGTGAGGACACCCTAACACGCTGTCCAAATTCCAAATGTGCCAATTGTCTATGTTCTAGCTAAAGGAATTCCAGTACAGTGATATCTTGATACTCAACTATTTTGAAACTTATTGAATTTGAGACTCAATGCATTTTGTAAACATTTTGTCCCAGTTCTCATCCCAGTTTGCTACTCAATGCACAAGCTAGAACTTGTGCAATGTTGACTGCCTTTGACCCACTACATTATTCCTTATGGGAGAAATTTGTTTGGTGCTCATTGTTTTTGGTACTTCTCGCACTTCCTGGAACCAATTAATGATGAGTACTGAGGTACCACTGTAGTTCTCAAAATCATTTTTTGCCTGTTGAACACAGTTGTTCGATTCCTCTCAATCTCTGTTCAGCTAAATTACTATTTAATTCTCCTTAGGTAAATAATTGTGCATATACTGACCATGGACTGAACTAATTTTTCTAGTTTGTTCTTCATATTTGTAGAAAATTATTAGTTTGTTTCGTAGATTGGGCAATCCTATTATAGTATTCTTAATTTATATTGCAGAATCTTGCTCTGAGTTATAAAATGAAAGGAGGAATTGTAAATTCACAGTTGCCACTTCAGTGTGATTTGAAATTAATCATGTCATGCTAAAAACAGATCTTTGAAATATGAAATTTGCCCCTTTTTTCTAATTTTATTATTGCCTAGAAATACCTGAGATTCAATTATTGCTTTATGAGTGGGCTTCTTGAAGCCAACCCATCATGCAATGTCACTCTTGCCTGACGTATACTTTCCCCTTCCCGATCCTCCAACTAAAATGGCCAGAGGGTGCAGAGGGTGCAGAGGTTGACCTATCTGTGAAAATCCTGGAGGATAGTTAACACAAACTTGTCCCAATGCAAGTAATAAACTCATGTAAGTCTATAAATTAATTTTGTTTGGATTATTTTATTTTGTAATTTATTTATAAGAAGATTCTTGTCCATAATTGGAATATTTTTACTGAAATATTCTTAATAAACATGCAAAGTCAGAGGCTGTCATATGTGGAAAGATTTATTTTGAAATGTTATTTTACTGGATAAATAATTTCACTAATCAAAAAACCAGTACATTTCTCCCAGATGTAGAATGTCAATTTCCACTAAAGGCAATGATCCTGAAGCAAACAAAAGCTTAGCTGAAACTTTAAAAAATTGCTGTATGTCTCTAACTCAGCAGCTGATTACTTAGCCTGATGAGTTTTTGTCCATAGACATTTCAACTTAATTCTTATACAAGTTTCTTTGTGAGGAAATGTCAGCTTTACAAGATAGACTAGACAGAAAACATGACCAGAGAGCTAATTGTACTTTATTACAAGGTTGCCTTAATCGAATATTGCAGATCTGAGGGTACCTGCATCTCCCAAACCCCTTTACAGCCACAAACCTAGGGAAGGTCTCTTCTGAGTCTCTTGCACTGCAAGAATTTCTCAGTTGCTCCTTTAGTTGTGTCTCTTTTGCACTGTCTCTCAAGGCCATTCCCACATATCATTACTGGAAGGGTCCTTTATATAGCTCTGGCAATTTGTGCTGTAGTATCTCAAATTGTAAGCTGAAATGGATTTATTATTTTAAAAAGTGATTACCGGTACTTATCCTCTATGGAGAACCATTTCATCTGAACAAATTGCCACATCAAAATAACAGCATTCAGCCATGCTTTTATGGAGCTACTGTTATGCAAACATGAATTCACACATTCAAACTTTCATGACAACTTTCATAGCAATGTTCACAACAATTCAGCCAATAGTGTTTAAAAATTCTCTAATAATAATGGGAAGAGGTGAACAATTTCCACTAGAACAGACCATCAGAGCTGACTGGAAATTTGAAAAAGATATTTGAAATATCCTAAAGCAGATAATTTTTTCATACACTTAAGAATTCCTGATTATTCCATATTATGACTTGTGTGGAGAAAGAGAAAATATGGTTCTTTCCAATTTTCATTTATTGTAATAAAATATGCTTAGCTGTGTTACTGAAATTTTATTTTATCAAAATATCTTTTTATTTATTAAATTATTTTCATCTCCCTGAAGTGTTTTTTGGATTTCATATGGGAGTAGTACATGGTTTGCAACGCACTGTGCTTTGGAAGTACTTTTCACATTTCTCAATGACAGAACCATGTTAGTAAGAGCTGAAGCAACTTGGAGTAAGCTTGCTTAAGAAATAGAGAAGACAAAATCACCCCTCTCCAATGATTCTACTGACAAGGAACAGCAGGGGAACAAAGCAATCTGGAATAAGATATGGCATGGAATTATAAGTCTCTTACAATCTTTCTATCCTCTTAACTAAACTTGCCTAGATTGTGCCCACAATGTGCAAATTTACTGATCACGAATATTTTTCTGCAATGACTCTTATAACTAAAATAGCAGTTTTCTGCTTATTATCCTGATTAAAGGAGCAAGGAGCTGCCATAACAAATGATCTTTAAAATCATACGTAATTGATAGTAAATACCAGGTGTCATTAAATCTAAAATATGTCTTTAGATAAAGAACAAGGTGAGGAATGTAAGGGCCATATTGGCAGCATCACTAAAAAAAAAATCATTCAAGCTTTGGAAAGGAAGTCTTGGAGAACTATGCTTAAAGAATCCTTGAACGAGAATCATTTTGGGCAGGAATCCATATGAAAGCATGCTTGTCCATTTTGTTTGAATACTTCAGAGAAAGAAAATTTGTTTTTCTATAAATTAATCCCTTATTGCTACTCTGACATAACAGAGAATCGTTTCACTTTCCTCATGTGACATCCATTCAGATAGTTGAAGAATACTGTCACAGTGTCACATCCTCCCTGAATCTTCTCAAGACTAGACATTCTAATTCCTTCAATCTCTTCTCATGGGACTTGATACCTAGTCCTCTGATCATAGTCCTTGGCCATTTCTAAGCATGTTCCATGCTGCCTGAATTCTTCCAAAAGCCTATGTCTAGAACTTAACATAGTATTTGGGATCTGGTCAATGAAAATAAAATGGAGCAACTTTCTTTCATAATTTTAAAATTATACTTTTGTTACAATATGTAGTCTAACATTACATTTGCCTTTTTTGAAGCAATGTCACATTGCAGACACTTAGCTTGTTATTAATCAAATATTTTCAGAAGTATTATTACTAGGCCAGACATCCCTTGTTGCACATTATACATTTTGTTTGCTTCAGTGAACAACTTTGTATTTCTCTTGTTAAGTTTCAGTCAGCCAAACAGCTAAATTGGTGTCTATATTATATTCCTGTGATGCACGAAGCAAGAAATCTAACATATTTTATTAGAAGAAATATTTGGACTGACATACTTCTTTGATTTAATTCATAGCTCTGGGCTTTATTTCATCCAAGGATTTTGAACAGAAAAGTATACAATTAAAACATTGGCTTAAATGGAAACCCTACAACTGGATATGAAGTAAAATTGGTAATTATGTTTCCTTTTCATATCCTATTTTTCCCTGACCTGTATGATATCCATTAACTAGTATGGCAGATCACCAACTACTTACAGAAATTACAATTAATGTTATA
Source organism: Pituophis catenifer annectens (assembly GCF_029215685.1). Classification (NCBI taxonomy): domain Eukaryota; kingdom Metazoa; phylum Chordata; class Lepidosauria; order Squamata; family Colubridae; genus Pituophis; species Pituophis catenifer. The sequence goes on from NW_027256881.1 coordinate 172,531,008, forward strand.
AGTTTGGAAAAAATCTATATAAAACCTGATTAACATAGCATTTGACACTGTCTGTACATAATCAACCAAGTGATTACATCAATAAGCATTGTTTGGTCTTACCTTAAACTCCTCTAGGATTTTGTAACTTTTCCCATGGTATTCACAAAAGTTCTTCACTTCTTTGCATTCTGGACAACATCCATTGTGTTCTACTTTAGTACACTTTGGGTGGATTTTGGGGCATTCTGGTTGATCACAAATAGGCCCATCCTCGGTACAAACACATGGACAGTTGGAGTGCCCAGGGAAAAAACGCTCCCCAAGTTTGTATACAAAACCACTGTCATCTACACATCCTTTCCCCCGATAGTCATCAAAAATCAGATTGTTATCATTATTTGAAACCTGATCACCTTCATCAGCAGGGTAGTCTTCATGATTGAAAGCAGCTGAGGTGACCAAAGAAGGAATTAGCAACAGAAATATGTAGGCTTCATGAATATGAAGAGCCATTCCCCCTCCTGAGCTTCTGAGTATGGCGCTTATATCAGATATGTATGGATGCTTCCATGGAGAGGCCAATGTGATGCACTGAAAACATATATATAAAAAAGAAATTGAATTTTTTTTTTTTTCAAAAAATGCATTTTCCCCTACTCCTTTGTGACCCTTCCATCTGCCAGGCTTTAGGTCATTAGAAATCCTATCTTCTATCAACTTTTAAGAAAGCAAAGTAAACCAATCTATATTTCCATCCTGTCTGCAGTAATAACCAACAGGAAAACATGCATATAACCTGAATAGTCTTCAAGTTGCACAGGCTCTTTTCTGTTGCAAGGAACTGTTGATTCATCTTCATTTCAATGGCATGTGCCCCTGTGCATTTCAATATTTTAGTTTGAAAGTAAAATAGAACAATATTCTCATCAAATTAAAGCAATAATGCAAAAAAATTCCTTGCCATATTTTTGATTCAAGCTTTTCTTCATATGACTCATTGTTGTAAATAGAAAAGTATGAGAAAATGTTATACACATTTGGTCATTTTGCCTGCTTGTTAAGATGAAAATAAGATGCTGCATCTTTATATTAGCCAGGTTCTTATCTAATTACCATGTTGAATATTTATATTGTAAACAATTGCAAATCAAACTTATTTTATTGGATGGCTTGCACATTTATTACTTACAGATATAATACTTTTTGTTTTTGCTAAATTGTTGTAAATGATTCTTTCAAGGATGGGACTAAGAGCAAAGATATTGCTTCCAAACCAGGTCAAGTGTCCAACACCATTCAAAATATGTGTTTTCATGAAAAATAAAATTAAAAGAGCCTTTGCATTTTAAAGAGCCTTTACAATCAAATTATATTTAAGATACTAGGAGGTTTAATCATTTAAAATTGCAGAATTTTTACACTGTATACTGTAATCTGTCCTTAAAACTGGTTCATGCTGGCTTTTTCTTAGCAAGACCTCCATTGTGCTCTCCAGGAGATTGACGTCACATCAAGATCCAGTAGTAGTTGCCCATATATATCTGTGCTTATACTTGTATCTACCAGTTTATTTTTCTCCTGCTTTTACATTTTCTGTCTCTTTTTTAGGTTTCCGAAATGGCATTTCAGCAAATTGTTACAAATGTGATACCTTACTCACCATATGCAGTTCAAAGCCAGTAGGTGTACAGAATTTCTCTGTAGGCCATGCCACTTCATTTTCTTATACATCTATATGTGCATGGAGAACCCATAATTCACACCACATATTTAATTTGAAATTGCAAAAAGCCTTGCTGCTTTGTTAGACATTACTTCTATTTTCCTGTTTTCCTATTGATTATAGTCAATAATGCACCCCTCACATTGGCACATTGCTCTTACGCTGGTATAGTTCTTCTAACCAAAGATTTGAAGACTGATTCCCTCTTTTTTATGAATTTGGACAGTAAAATATCTTATAATGAAATAATTTCTAATGAAATTTATAATAAAATGTTCTAGTGTCAAGTGACATTTTAATTAATTGAATATGAAACATGCAACTAAACAAAAGCCTTGTCTATTCTGCTTGTCTGATACTATGGGATCAAATGGGTTAGTAATTAATATTATACCTGTGCAGATTCCAACAGCAATAGAATTATGGTTCTCATAGTCAAACAAATGCAAAATGTATATACATTATTTATATATTTATATTGATTTATATATTATTTCAGTGCCCAACAGAAATGACTCAGAGAATAGGCAATCTTTGTATCTTACAGAAGTAGTAAAATAATTTGGTTGACAAAGTAGTCTCTTAAAATGCTTCTATAAAGAAAGACTGTGCATTTCAAAAGCTTGCTGTCTCATTGCTTATGCTCTAGGATATGATTTTACTACAATGGTAAATTTTACTGCAATTATGGAAGCCTTTCTTATAATCACAGTATTTTATTTCTGGATGATATAAAACTGTTTAGCTTCCCTTTCAGATATGAATAGACAGTCACTTGCATTCTACAGGTAGGCTTCAGTCTGCCATACTTAAAGCTGAGGAAACTTATTTTTTTTAGCAAATTCAAAAGAAGCAATTAATTTTAGGGACAGCAGGATTCACTCAATTTTGTCAGGCATTTGGGCAAAAGCAAAATCCATTTCAGAAATGGTACAAGATTTCACTGCAGTAGTTGATCATCCTAAATATTTTGCTTACAATTTATAAATCTTTATTTTGATACAAAGAAAAAATGGAATGATAATGAGGTCCCTTGATTAAGAATCAAACCAAAAACTTATATTATTTACATTTATTTTGTTTCTGATATGTGATATTAAGGTACAATTAAATATTTGGGAAATCAATATCCTTTTCTTTTAAAATGGGCACTTACCTAGAGTGAATGGTAGGAACAGTCACAAACCACAATGGATTTGTACTTCAGCAATATAGTAGAAAAAAAACTCTTCTTAATTATATTGGTAAGGGAGGATTATGAAAAAAAAATTGTTCTAAAGCCTCCCATGTCACAGAGGAACATCAGCAGATACCCAAGAGATGTAAGCTTTAACCAACTGTTCAAAATTCAAAGCAATCAATCATAAAAGGGTCCAAAGATGAGACTGCTTTATACAAAATAAGAGTCCAAAACAATAAAAACAAAAAATAAAAGAATCATCCTTCTAGGATTTTTAAAAATCTATTTCCTTGGTTGCAGTCTTCAGGTCCATAAAAAATAAAATAATAAAAAAATCCCACTAAATCACTATTTTCTGTATATCAGCAAAAAGGCACAGAAGGGTGGAGAATATGCTATGCTTCCAATTCCAGAAACAGCACCAGCATGCTCAGAGCCAATCCAGACTGAAATGCAGTCAGCAGCACCATCATGCTATGCTGCTTTCTAGAGGCTCTTCCCCAAACAAGCAGTGGGGTTCTTGTGGCTCTTATTCACAATAACAACTTTCAGCAAGATTCAGTATCCTGGATAGCAGCAGCCCAACAGCTATTCCTCCGGAGGGCATTCCATCAAGCAGTTGGAAATCTTCAGCACCACGGACAGCAGCCTGTGACTCTCATTTTGCATCATGCAGGCAGAACGTGCCGCTCCTCTGAGCAGCACCTCCCCCCCATCTCCCCCCCCCCAGTCCGATGCATTTGCTCACTGGCGTTAGATTTATCCTTAGGCACTTTTCTTAAGGAAAAGGTATTTTATAAAATGCCTCCTAAATGTTATCTACATCTGATGATCACCTTCATTAAAAAAAATCTGCTTATTTTCAAGGCACTAGGATCATACTGCAGGACTACGTTACAGGAAGTGGAAGTAGGTAGATTGAAGCTTTCTGCATTTACTGAATGATTTGGTAAGGTAACAACCAAGGCATCGGTCTGATTATTGCCTTGTTAATGCAGAACTCCTCCCCCCTGAAAATTATCACATTTGCTACATGTGAGTCTCAGTGTGTTTGTATATGCATGCACATTTTTTAAAGTTATATGGAGAAATATTAAGCTCCCCCCACCAAAACAAATTTCTTTGCAGAAACTGTAGTAAACTAAATATTTTATTATTTTCACAAAATGAGACAGTCAGTTGTAGCTTTTACTATAATAACTTGAGAAAAGGGGTGTAGTAGGGGTTCTCTGCAATTCATGTTTTCTGTCATTAGATGTCAATATAAAGCTATTTCTCCAGGAAAATGGCAAATTGTATATATTTTAATACATATTTAAAGCCATGACGAAAGATAACAAGAAAAATAAAGTTTGGAATATTGTTTCCATTTAAGTAAAATATAGAGATTTTACTTAATGTAAAATGTAATTGTTTATTTCAGATTAGGGCATTATAAGCCACCTTCAGTGCTATGAGATTTCTCTGAATAGTAGTCTCAATTCCAAATACGAATAGTGCCATCAGAACCACCTGAAATTAGATGTTCTGCCATATGATCAAATATTACACTCTGAACTTTATCTTCATGGCCCAATAAGCTGGAAAGATGTCCCGATTTGAGTTCCAAAGTCTTAACGGTTCCATCATTGCTTGCAGCAGCTACAATATGACCTGTGATATAAAGTAAAAAGGTTTAGAAAATGGAAAAGCAACTCTATCAGTGAAGTGCTTGAGATTAAAAAAAATCTTAATTTGCAACTTTCTGTGTATAATGATGAACTCAGGTAATTCTGTTCTTTATCTTAAAAAAGGCAAGTCAAACTAGTATTAGGGGAGACTGGGGAAGGAACTTACCAGGAAAGTACTTTGCAGACGTTTTGAGTGATGTTGTTAACATCTGCCTTGGTATTTTATTTGATGATCTCTGTGAGTGAGTACTAATGATGTAATGATTCTCCATTTCTCTTAAAAGTTAATTTCAGACAATAATAATGAAGATTTTCTGCTTTATTGCATATATTTTGAACTGTGAGTTAGTTCAAAAAAGTTCTATCTGAATCCCCATGTCCCCCTACCAGTTAAACAAAAGCAGTAAATATTCAACCTTGTATTTGAAATACATATCATTTGTATGCTGATTATGTTTATCTCTGTTTCTTGGAATCATCCAGAATGTGTTGAAATACTGTTTTAAAAAATGATGAACAACTGTCTGGAGTTGTAACAGGATGGACGAAGGCCAGCAAAATGAAGTTAAACTTGGACAAGATGAAGGCACTCTGAATAAATAGTTCTACTTCAAGATATCTAGAGGAATCCATCACCAACACAATCGATTTGCTCTTCCTCTTAGGAAATTCCTTCTAATAATCAATCAGAAACTGCTGTTCTGTAACCTGTCCTGCGCTTGGAAATAATAAAGAATAGGATTTGGCGATCTTCTGTGCATCATTTTTGAGATACTCGAAGAATACTATCATATTACTCTCAGTTTTGTCTTTTACTGTTATATACTCCTAATTCTTTTTGTAATAATGATTTTATTAACTTTTAAAAATACAAAGCTAAAAAAAACTAAGAAAAACTAAAAAAAGAGAAAAGAGAAAAAGTGCAGGGAAAAAGAAAAAATATAAAGAAAAAAAAATATAAAGAAAGCACTTCCCCTTCATTAAGAAAGTAAAACAATTTCAGCAACTACATATATTCCCCAATTTATGCTCCCAACGGAGCCCAAAATTTGTTGTTAAGTGAAACATTTGTTAAGTGAGTTTTGCTCCATTTTATGACCATCCTTGCCATAGTAGTTAAGTGAATAACTGTTGTTAAATTAGTAACTTAGTTCTGTAACTAAGATGTACAGATGTAACTAAGTACATCTGGCTTCTCCATTGACTTTGCTTGTCAGAAGATTGCAAAAGATGATCACATGATCCCAGGACATTGCAACCATCATAAATATGAATCGGTTACCAAGCATCTGAATTGTGGTCATGTGACCACAGGGATGCTGCAATGGTTGTAAGTGTGAAAAACAGTCATGAGACACTTTTTTCAGTGCCATTATAACTTCAAACAGTCACTAAAGAACTGCTGTAAACCGAGGACTACTTGTATTACCTGCTCTAACATTTCAACAAAATATCTCTTCTTCCCGTATTCCATTTCTTTTATATAAACAAATTATAAAGCCTAAGAGTAACTAGAAATATCAACATATGTTTTAACCTTAATCAAACAAATCAGTTTCATATTCCTTTCCTTTTAACGCAGTAACTATGAATTTTCTTTAATACAATAAAATTCTCTTCCCGTATCTTATTTCTTATCTATAAACAAATCTTTAAAGCCTTGTCAACCTAATCAAGGGATTAATCTTTAATTCCTTCAAATAGTGTCTCACAAGTTAATTTCTTATCATTTTCTCTTTGTCTCCCCTCAGAAATTTCTTTACAAATTTAAAGATACCAAAAAACCACATATTTTAACCTTAATCAAATAAGCTAATTTTGTAATCTTTTCCTTTACTTCTAACAACATAGCTTACCACTTTCTTTCAAAATACAACAAAACAGTCATCTCATATCTATAAATAAATCTTTAAAGTCTAGTCCTGGTTGTTCTTAGAAACCCATTAAAGACAACTAGAAAAAACATCATATATATTTTAACTTTGATTAAATAAGCCAGCTTTATATTCCTTCCTTTTGTTTTTAAAAATCCATTCCCCTGATTTATAAATTGTGCACCCATTTTAGTTATTAAGACAATTAGGGCATGTCATTTAATGGGGTGAAAATTAATTTTTGAATTTTTTTCAGTGAGGGGTTTTAAAATATGTTTTTACACCAAGAATGCAAACCTGTAGTAAAGGTAAGTAGAACCCACCCCTGTGCTAGGCTATATGTTTAGTGAGTTTACAACTAATGGCAAATAAAAAGCTAATAAAGATAGGCAATGTACATGAGAAATAAAAGGGAGAGTAATTCTCTAGAGTGGAAGGGAATGAAAAACTTAGGCAACACTATATGAATAAGGCTTTTTCAATGGCAATAATTATCAGAATAGTTTAAGTGACGGTATTTCATATGACTATGAAAGCAGGATTCTGAGAAAGAACAAAAAAGTCAATGCCTTTGAATTATAAATTTGAAGGCAAATAATAAGAATAGCAAGAAAAATCAATCCATCAGTCCTGTCTGCTCCCTTGGAGCACTGATCAGCAAACATAAATTCACATGCTTAGGCCTAAAATGTGAGTGAATATTGGACTAGCAAAGTAATATTAAGCTTGAAGGAAGTAAAAGGGGAACATATCAGAGAGAGCAGAAGGATCAAAATAATGAAAGAGATTACAAGATTATCCTTGGAAGAGCTATTAGGATTATTGCTGGAGAATCTGTCTATCACCTGATTAAGCCTATTAAACAGATTGTGGGTTGCAGTTAACTTCAGTGTAATGCTATGTTTTGTTCCAAGTGAAATCAATGAACTTTTATTATATTTAATAAATGTATATTTGTATATTGACTTCAATAATGACACTGTATCCTGTTTAGGGTCTTCTCTATTTTAACACTTTTACCCTTAGGATTTATTCTATTTTCTCCCGATTAGTATTATAAAAACTGAAAAAGAAGGTACAATCATTATATTCTTAAATAATACAATGCTAAAATTCAATTACATATTTTTGCAATTGGAAAAATAATCAAGTAAACTGAATAATGTCAACAGAGAATGCCTACAGAATAAGAAAGAGGCAAGAACATTTAATTTAAAATTTAATTTTGCAGGAGCTTAAATACTTTCAGAAGTAGTTACAAATTACAAAATCTGCAAATCTTAGGTGAAGAATATGGATATTTGTAAAAGTTAGAGAAACCTGATAAATATTGCTTCGTTGAAACTTTTTTATAGCACTTAGGTCACTTCTCCTAGAATGTCTGACTTGGGGAAAACCTCTGTGATGATCAAGATGTCCAATTAGCAACTGTGAATATTAGCTTCTCTTTGTTGACAGAAAAATTATATGTTAGGGCTGGATGGTGCTTTGTATTCAAAGGTCTACATAGACCAAAAGGTGCTTTGGTCTATGTAGAGTATGAAGATTTCCTCCCAGGATTCTGCAGCAACCCTGTGATCCCAGGAAAAGACACAGCTGTTTTACAGAACTGCAGGCAGATGTTGCTGTATTCACAAACCATGTGCGCCATAGCATATTTCAGCCTTTGAATACATAGACCTATATAGTAAAACAACTAAAATTTCACTTCCATCTACCTTCTAAGCAATTGAAGAGATCACAGGAAATATCCGTTAATTGTATAATATTTCATAGATTTTTGGACAAATGCATTTAACTGGATGAAAATGATAGAAATTCTGTCATTAAATGTGCAATTACCATTAAATCCATTCATTTATCTGAATACATCTGAACATGCTGTACTCAGACAATTTAAAATTAAAGCAATTTGTTTCTGCAAAGATATCTCTGCCTGAAAGCCTAAATGAACACTCTCAGTTCAATCCACCTCACAGGATTATTGTTGTGGGGAAAATAGGAGGAGGAAGGAGTATTAGGTATGGGATTCATCACCTTGAGATACTTACAAAGTAATAAAAGGCAAGATAAAAATTAAATAAATAAATAAAATAAAAAGTATAGAAAAAAGCTTCTTGTAAAAATAGCTCCCAAAAGTTTAATATCTGAAGTTAATCTTAGTCATTAAGAGAACCTTGAGATCCAATAAGCTATAAGTCTTTTTCTACAGGATATAATATTTGTAAGTTAAATCAAAATATAGTAGCTATGTATAAAGATATGATTAAATTAGAATTTAAATTAGAATTTAGAAGTTTGGGAATGGGCCAAGAGTTTGCTGCCTCTTTTAGTAGAGAATCATAAGGTGGGAAGGGATCTTGGAGGTTTTGTAGTCCAAACCCTTGCACAAGGCAGGGGGCTGTATGTCCACCCATACAGGGAACCATCATTCTTTATATATATATAAAGAATGCGCTGCTCAGCTGTGATCGTCAGAGGCTTTTAAGGTTGTAGAAAAAATGCTTTTAAAAGCCTCTGACAATCCCAGCTGAGTTGCCTGACCGGCAGAGGCTTTTTTTCTTTTAAAAGCCTCTGACGATCACAGCTGAGTTGCCTGATCCGCAGAGGCTTTTTTTCTTTTAAAACCATTTTTTCTACAACCTCTTTGGCCGAAGAGGTTGTAAAAAAAATGCTTTTAAAAGGCTCTGACGATCCCAACTGAGTTGCCTGATTGGCAGAGGCTTTTTTTCTTTTAAAATCGGCAACTCTGCCGATCAGGCAACTCAGCTGGGATCGTCAGAGCCTTTTAAAAGCATTTTTTTTACAACCTCTTCGGCCAAAGAGGTTGTAGAAAAAATGGTTTTAAAAGTTAAAAAAAAATTGGCCACACCCACCCAGTCACATTACCCCCCCACCAAGCCACGCCCACAGAACTGGTAGTAACAAATTTTAGATTTCACCACTGCTGTGAATGTAATGCATGTGTGGTCCAGCCAGCTGTATTGCTTATGCTGTGAAGAACCCAATTTAGAACATAGGGAACATAGAATAATAGAGTTGAAGGGTTAATGGCTTTTGGCAGCATGCCCAGGCTTTCAATTAGCCTGAGCGTCCGCTCTTAGTTTCCCTCTCAGATGGTGTTTTTGCTTTGGGGTTTTGACTTTTTTTTAAAAAAAGGGGAATGGCTGCTTTAAGTTTTCTGCATTTTTTTATAAAAGTTTTTTATTTTATAGACAAACAAACATACAATACATAATCAATCATTCAGTGTATCATCTGAGTACATCTTTTCTGTCTTCTTCCAACTCCTCCATTATTTATCATATCTTCATTTATTATAACATTTCTTCCACATTTCTTATTTTTCTATTAGTACATTTATCTATCTTCTTTCTCTTCTTTCTTCTTCATTCATTTCATTACAACATTTCCCTATATATATCTCTTCTCTAACCAATGATAAAATTGTCCCCATACCTTAAAATATTCCGATTCGTCTCTTTCTTTAATTATCAAAGTCAATCTATTCATTTCTGCACAAACCAATATTTTCTTAATTACTTCTCCCTCTATAGGGATTTTCTCTGCTTTCCATCTTTGCGCAAATACTATCATCACTGCAGTTATAACATGTATAATCAAATATGTATTTTCTTTACTAAATTTCTCTGGTAAGATACCCAATAGGAACAATTCAGGTTTTAAACCAATATGTTGTTGTATCATTTCTTCTAACCATATTTTAATTTTAATCCAATAATTTCTTGCTTCTGGACATGTACACCACATATGACAATATGATCCTGTTGTCTGATGGCATTTCCAACATTTAGCTGATTTATCTTTAAACATTTTTGCCAATTTTCCAGGTGGCATGTGCCATCTACAAAACATTTTGTATTGATTCTCCTTATATGCTGTGGACATTGTTAATTTATAATTCCTTTCCCATAGCTGCTGCCATTTATCTAACTCATTTGAATATCCAATTTTTTTTGCCCAGGTTATCATTGTTTCTTTTACCTGTTCTTCTTCTAATTTAATAATAAGTAGATGATTATATATTTTTTAAATTATTTATTCATTAAATATTTTTATAATTATTTAATAATTTAATAATTATTAAATTATTTTTTCATCTGTTCCTGTGAGTTCTGTCATTTCTAAATAAAAATCATATAGTTTAGCATCTTTTTCATATCTTGTTTGCATTTATATATGAGTATACCAGTCCATCTCAATCCCTTGTTCTTCTATTTCTTGTTTCCCTTTCAATTCCCCCTTATCTGTTAATATATCCTTGTATCTAAGAATATTTTTCATATTAATAATATTTGGGTGTGTTAATGCTTCCATTTTTGATAACCATGTTGGTATTTTCAAGTAATATTTATCTCTAATTCTCTCCCACATTAACAATAATGCATTTCTTACATAGTGTCTTTAAAAATAAGTATGCATCTTGCTTCTGCCATACCATAAAAAGGTGTGCCAACCCAATTGTAAATCATGTCCTTCCAAAGTTAATAGTCTTATATTTCTTGGTCCAATCCATTCTTTCATTCCAGTCAACACTGCTGCCTGGTAATATAGTTCCCAGTTCAGCAGTCCAAATCCTCCATGTAATCTCGCATCTTGTAACATTTTTATGTTGATTCTCGCTTTCTTCCCTTGCCATATAAATTTCCTTACTATTTTGTTAAGGTGTTCAAAATATGTCTTTTCCACTTTTATTGGTATTGTCTGAAATAAAAATAATAGTCTCGGTAATATATTCATCTTAATTATCGCAATCTTTCCCATTAATGATAACTGTAAGTTTTTCCATTTCTCCAAATCTTCGTCAATTTGTCTTTTTAATTTATAATAATTATTTTCTTTTATCATTACAAATCTTGAAGTTAAATGTATTCCTAAGTATTTTACTTTCTTCACAATTTTAATATCTAGCTTCTCTGTTAGTTCTCTTTTCTGTTTTTCTGTAATATTTTTCACCAATATTTTTCTTTTTTCTTTATTTATTTTCAGTTCTCTCCATACTCTTCTATTTGTTCTAATAGTTTAGGGCCCGTTAAATAAAAACTAAATCATCTGCAAAGGCTTGTTAGTTATATTTTTCTTTTTAAATTTTCATTCTTTTTATTTCTTCATTTCATCTTATATTTCTATTTAATACTTCTAGTGTTAACACAAATAACAATGGAGATAACGGACATCCTTGCCTTGTTTCTTTCATTATGTTAACTTTTTCTGTCATCTCTCCATTCATCATTATCTTTGCTGATTATTTATTATAAATTGTTTTTATCATATTTATAAATTTCTCCCCAAAGTCCATCATCTGTAATTGCTTTATCATGAATTGCCAATTCACATTACTAAACGCTTTCTGTGCATCTAGAAATATCATCGTCATTTGTTTTTCTGAATGTGCTTCATAGTATTGCAAGGTATTTAAAATTGTCTTTATATTATCTCTAATTTGTCTTTTGGGTAAGAAACAATTTTGGTCCATATGAATAAATTCATTTAACAACCTTTTTAATCTGTTCGCCATTATTGAAGCAAAGATCTTATAGTCTACATTCAACAATGAAATGGGTCAATAGTTTTTAACTTGTTGCAAGTCTGTATCTTCTTTAGGTATAAGTGTAACATATGCCTCCATCCAAGAGTTTGGAATCTTTGCTTTCACTAAAAGCTTATTAAATAATTCCAGCATTACATTGCTTAACACATCTTGTAGTGATTTATATAGTTCTGCTGGTAATCCATCCGGGCCCGGTGTTTTCCCATTTTTTTGTTTTTTTATTACTTCTGTTACTTCCATCATAGTTATTCTTTCTTCCAGTGCTTCCTTATATTGTTCTGGTATTTTAGGCAGGTCAGATTTTTCTAAAAATTGTTTTATTTTTCCATCAGGTATTATCTCTTGATTATATAGTCTCTCATAATAATTTTGAATTATTTTTTCTTTTCTTCATTTGTATAACATATAATTCCTTTTTCATCTTGTAGCTTGATTAATTTTCTCTCTTTTTCTTTATTCATTTTATATGCCAAGCATCTACCTGGCTTATTTGCATTTTCAAAAATGTTTTGTTTAGCTGATCTTAGTTTGCATGCCAAAAATTCTTGTTCCATTAAATTTATTTCATGTTTTTTCAGTTCCATTTGTTTTTAAACTTCCAATTTCTTCTGTGTTTGTCTTTTCTTTTTATTCTTTTTCCCCAAATATGTTATTGCCAGTCCTCTAATATATGCTTTCATTGTATCCCATACATTCTGAAGTGATGTATCCTCTTTTTTAAATTTATTTTAAAGAAAAACTCCAGCTCTTTTTCCAAAAATTGTTGAAATTCTTTTTCATTTAAAATTGTTTCGTTCAAAGTCCATCTAGACTTTTTCTTTTGTCCTTTCCATGTTATTATAATTGGATTATGGTCCGCCCAAATATTTGTTTCAATGTTTACTTCTTGTATATTGTCTATTAAGTCTGTTGACATCCATATCATATCTATCCTAGACCATGACATGTGCCTATTTGAATAAAAAGTGTATTGTTTTTCCTTCAAGTGTCTATTTCTCTATACATCTGGTATACCTAATTCTTCTATCATTGTAAAGAAAGTTTTCAGAAGTGTTTTTCTGGGTTTCTTATTTACTTTTGTCATTTTATAATCCAAATCAGCATCTATTATAGCATTTTTTTTTAATTGAAAAAGTTTTAAAAACAAACAAATTTTCCCCCAACCCCCCCAACCCCCCTCCCCCTCCCCGACTTCCCAGAGCAGAACACAAGGTATTTCTATTGATCTTTAACAATAATCTAAATTGCATAACCAATCATTAAACTAACACCCCTATAAGAAAATTTCTTAACCCCCCATATATAAAATCCTATTTCTTAAACATAATACATCTGATATCACTTATATAACGCTTATACAAATAAAAGAAATCATTCATAAGCTATTTGATATTTTTTGGTCTGATACTTATTTTGTATATAATCAATCCATCTTCTCCAGTCCTGTATATACCTTTCTTGTGTGTGATCCTTCAGATATGCTGAAATTTTAGCCATTTCAGCTAAATTAGTTACTTTCAATATCCAATCTTCAATAGTAGGCAAAAAGTCCTTCTTCCAATGTTGTGCTACCAGCAATCTTGCTGCTCTTATCAAGTTCAAAATCAATTTAGTCTCTGCAACTGTACAGTCCATAGTTATACCCAGTAAGAACAACTGTGGAGTAAATTTCAGTCTCTTTTTAAGAATATTCTGCATCACCCACCAAATCTTTATCCAAAATGCTTTGATTTTTCTACAAGTCCACCATATATGATAATAAGTTGCATCATCACAGTCACATCTCCAACATTTAGCTTGCACATTAGAATACATACATGATAATTTTTTAGGATCTAAGTGCCATCTATAAAACATTTTATAAAAATTTTCTCTTAAATTTTGTGCTTGTGTAAATTTCACATTTCTAATCCAAATCTTTTCCTAAGTTTCCATCATTACTGGCTCTTGAAAATTTTGTGCCCATTTAATCATACAGTCTTTAACCAATTCAGTCTCAGAATCTATTTCCAGTAAGGCACTATACAACCTTTTAATATGCATTTGTTTTTGATCTCTAATTTGTTTTACCAAATTCTCCTCATTTTGCACAAAGCCAGTTTTTTGATCTTCCTTCCATCTAGCTTGAAGTTGACCATACTGAAACCATGTATAAATTATACCTTCTTCTCTCAGTGTATCTAAAGATTTCAAATACATTACCCCCCTTTCCATAATAAGAAGCTCTTTATAAGTAATCACCTCCTGTTTTTGTTCTATACTTATATTTTCTATTGCATGTCTAGGATTTGCCCATAAAGGTATCTTATAATTTAACTGATATTGATATTTTTTCCAAACCCTTAACAAAGCATTTCTTAATATATGAACCTTAAATACTTTATCCACTTTTTTGTCATATAACAAATAGGCATGCCATCCATATAACAAATCATAACCTTCTAAATTCAAAATTCTCCCCTCAGTTAAATTAAACCAATCACTGATTTGTGATAAAACCGCTGCTTCATAATATAATCTTAAATTAGGCATTTTAAGACCCCCTCTTTCACGTGTATCTTGTATAATTTTCATTTTTATTCTGGGTTTTTTCCCAGCCCAAATAAAAGTATTAACACCTTTCTGCCATTCTCTCAGATTTTCATCTTTCTTAAGCACAGGTATCATTTGGAACAGAAATAAAAATCTAGGTAAAACATTCATTTTAATTGCTGCAATTCTTCCCAATAAAGACAACTGTAATTTTTTCCAATTTTCCATATCCTTCTGTACCTTCTGCCAAAGTACCTCATAATTGTTTTTGTATAATTTTGTATTTGAAGCTACTATGTATACCCCTAGATATTTAACCTTTTTAACTATTTCAAAATCTGTTAATCTTGCTAGTTTGTCTCTTTCAAATGTAGTCATATTTTTAACTATCATCTTTGTCTTATGTGAATTAACTTTAAATCCTGATACTTTCCCATATTGATCAATTATATCCAATATATATGGAGCCGACTCTATAGGTTGAGATAAAGTAATAACCAAATCATCTGCAAAGGCTCTTAATCTATAATCTTGTTGTCTAATTACAATACCCTTCAATTTTTCTGAATCACGTATCTTATTCAATAGTACCTCCAAAGTCAAAATAAATAATAGTGGGGACAGAGGACACCCCTGTCTTGTTCCTTTCTCAATTTTAAAAGCCTCTGTTAAACCTCCATTAACTATGATTTGTGCCGTTTGCTGCTGGTATATCGCTCTAATTGATTGTATAAAATATTCCCCAAAGTGCATTTTCTCTATTATTTTAAACAAAAATTGCCAGTTCAAACGATCAAATGCCTTCTCTGCATCCAAAAATATAAACGCTGCAGGGACTTGATTATTTTTTTCCAAATATTCCAGTAAGTTTACAATTTGTCTAACATTATATCTCATTTGTCTACCTTTTATAAACCCTGATTGATCATTGTGAATTATTTGTTGCATAACTGGCATTAATCTATTAGCTAATATTTTAGCAAAAATCTTATAGTCAGTATTCAGAAGTGAAATTGGCCTGAAATTCTCCGGTTTAATGGAATTTTGATCCTCCTTTGGAATTAGTGAAACAAAGGCTGTTTTCCAAGAAGGTGGTACTCCTCCTCCTACTTGTATTTTATTAAATAAAATTTTTAATGGTTCTAACATTTTGGATTGTAAATGTTTATAATAAACAGCTGTTAGTCCATCTGTTCCCGGAGCCTTACCTATTTTTAATTGTTTAATTGCCCCAACAATTTCCTCAGAAGTTATTGGCTGATTCAATCTCTCTCTCTGTTCCAACGTTAATTCAGGAATCTCCATCTTTAAATATCTATCAATATCAGCATCTTGAATTGCATCTTTAGCATATAATTTTGTATAAAACTCCAAAAAAGCCTTTTTTATTAAATTCTGTTGATAAATCTCTTTACCTCTAAATTCTATCTTGTCTATAACACGTGATTTCTGTTTTTTCCTCATCGTGTAAGCCAACCATCTCCCAGGTTTATTAGCATTACAAAATGTGTTATGTCTGGCATATTGTATGCTGGTTACTACTTGCCCCGCCATTAACATATTAAATTGCTCTCTTAAAATATTAATCATATCTTTTGCCTTTTTATCTCCCGGATTAGTTATAAGCAATTGTTCTTTCTTTTTAATTTCCTCCTCTATCTCTTTCCGTCTATTGTGTTGTTTTAATCTATATTTATTATTCAAAAAGATTAATGTTCCTCTCATATAAGCCTTACACGCATCCCATACCATCTCCATTGAGGTTCCTTTGTTCATATTATTAATAAAAAATTCTTTCATTTGTTTTTTAAGCTCACACAAATTATCTTCATATCTGAATAAATTCTCATTTAACCTCCAAGACCTCCTTTCCCCTCTCTCCTGCTCTAGTTCCACCCAAACCGGGCTATGATCAGTTAAAGTTCTTGGACATATCTTCGTACTCTTCACCCTAGAAAAAAGATCGTTTGTAGTTAATATAAAATCAATCCTCGAAAAAGATTGGTGCCTATCTGAAAAAAAAGTAAAATCGCTCTCCAATACGTTCCTTTCTCTCCAAATGTCTCTAAGCTCCATATCCTCCAAAATATCAAAAAAAGATTTAGGCAACTTGGCACGCATGGAGATCTTGGAAAGACTTTTTTTATCTTTCTGGGTATCTAATACCCCATTCCAATCACCCATTAAAAATAAAGATCTATAGTCCCATTGTAATATTTTGGTATGTAAAAGTTTGTAAAATTTATCTTGTTGTTGATTAGGTGCGTATACTCCAATTACAAGCAGCTTCCCACTCTGTGTTGTTAATTCAATTGCAATATATCTACCTTGAGTGTCAGCCTCAATTAAATTGGCCACTAAGCCTCTTTTAACGTATATTACTAGGCCATTTTTCTTTTCTGGTGCTGATGCCACAAAATGTGTACCTAATTTCGAATTTATCAAGTACTTTTGATCTGAGGATTTGATATGCGTTTCTTGCAAACAAATAACATCGTTCTGAAATTGCTTCAAATAGTGAAATATTTTCTTTCTTTTTTGTGGAGAATTTAAACCGTTAACATTCCAAGATAGAAATTTATTTGCCATCTCTGGGCGTTCCAAGCTTTGAGAGCATCAGCTGAACCTCCTCCGCCATTTTAGACTTCGGCCTAGCTCCTCCCACTGCTTGTGTTTTTTGGGCTTGTTGAGTTGGATCTTGAGGCTGTTGTGCCAAATGTTGTTTGTAGGTAGCTCTTGTCAGTCGTTGATCTTTTGGCAGCTGTATCATTGTTAATGACTCAAGGGTTGGTGGTGGACCCCCACTCAATAATGGATCTTCTTCCAGAATAGCTCCTCCAGCTAGTGCTTGAGCATAGGTTTGTGGTTGCCCTCCATCTTTCTCTTGTTGAGTGATTTCCAATTGCTTTCTAGCACCCCCTGGTGAGGGTGGCCTTCCAGCCTTTAAAACATTGGCATAAAAATCTTTTGCCTTTCCAACTGTGTTTAAGCGATATCTTTGCCCAGCGTATGTCACAATTATCCCAAATGGGACATCCCATCTGTACTGGAGTTGCTGGTTTCTTAGTTCATTCACCAAAAAGCCAAACTGCTTTCTGTCTCTTAACATTTTAGGAGGAAGCTCTTTCAGGACCACCAGCTCTTGTCCTTCCACTTTAATCTTATTTCTATAAGACGCTTGCAAGATGTCATTTCTAAGTCTCCTTGTTGTAAAATAGATCACCACATCTCTTGGTAGCTGCTTTTGTTTTGCCAGCCAGGAATTGACCCTGTAAATTTTATCCATTTGAATTGCCACGTCTTCTGGCCTTTCTGAAATCAGCTCTGCTAAAGCATTGGAGCAAGCATCTTTTAAATTTTCACCACTCTTTTCTTTCAAACCTCTCAGCCTCAGGGCAAATTCCATTGATCTGTATTGTAACATAACCATCTCATCATCCACTTTCTCTGTCTGTATCATAACCTCTCCTAGTTTAGTTGCAAGCTCCAAGTTGGCATCATCAATTTCCCGCACTCTCTCCTCAATCTTTAACATGTGAGTAGCCAATCCTGAAACTGCATAAACAATGTCATCTCTTATTTCATCATGTTTTTCCTCCACCACACTTGTAAGTTTCTTTAACTCCTCTGAAAATTCTTTCATCATTTCTGTCTGATTATTCAGGGCACCCATTATAAATTCTTTAAGGTCTTGTGACTGTGTATCAGCCGGAAGTTGTTGTTTTTGAGTCACTACAGGGGAACCTCCTCCCCCTTTAGAAGTTGGTGGCTTTAGTTGTTTAGCAGCCATTTTATTTTAAAAAAAGTTTTCCTTTTACAGCCAGAAAATCTTATAAACAGTCTTAGAAAGTATATTTCAAAGTTTTTCCAAAATAAACAATCCTCTCTTCAAGCTATACTCAATACCCAGCAATTTTCTCTTCAGGCAGAGGGCTATTAACAAGCAGTTTCCTTTTAACTTTCACTTTCCCTTCCGCCCATAACAAAGGCTTCCTCACAGCCTCCAGCTCCAGAGAGCTCCGTTTGCAACAATGTATTCACGGAGTTAAGTTCTGTTTCTCTTAAAAAGCTTGCACTCTTGCTTCCGCTCTGTCTGCCTTGTTGGAAATCATTAAAACTCACTGTTTGCCGGCAGAATTGGACGCAGACGTCTTGCTCTGAAGACAGAGGCACCAGCGATCCGGAGCGATGGGAGGGGTGAACTGGGGAGCTCTCACCCTCCGAGTCCCTGGAGTTAATCCAGTGACTTTCGGGGAGCTCTACCCACCCCCTCCGACTCTCCTCTCCTTCTTTGCCCGAAGGAGAGTTTTTTCAAACCGCCGGACAGCTGTTTAGCGCTGTCAGGGCGGTTTTTACAGATCGGGTGGCTGGCGGTCTATGGAGACCGTCCTCGACGTCTGCGGAGCCACCGGAAGTTCCATCTATTATAGCATTGAAGTCACCCATTATACATATATTTTCATATTCCAATTCTAATATTTTTCTATGTAACTTCCCATAGAATTCTTTTTGTTTATCATTTGGTGCATATAACACTACTAGAAGTATTTGTTTAAAGTTCATCCTTACTTCCACCATCAGAATCCTCCCTTCTTCATCCATAAATATTGGCTTAGGTTCTAATTTTTCTTTAATGTATAATACTACTCCTCTTTTGCTTTGTTGTATCAATGAAGTAAATAAAACTCCTAATTTTGAATGTTCTAATAATTTTATTAGAACATTGTTTTCTAATATGAACTTCTTGTAAACATATAATGTCCATCTTTAATCTGTTTAGTTTATTTAAAATTCTGTTCCTTTTTTTCGCCGAATTCAATCCATTTACATTTATTGATATTGCTTTTATTTCTTCTTCCATATTTTACTTATTACTAATTTTTGATCTTGTCGCTCTTGTCTCTCTTTGTTCTTTTGCATCTTTTGATTGTAATCCTTCTCTTATTGCTCTTTCTTCCTGTTCTTTTATCTTTTCTTCTTTCTCTCAAAATTTCCAATGGAAAGAGCACATAAAAGAGGCATGGATGACTTTCCTACCAGAAAGGTAGGAAAGTCATCCATGGTTGTGCCATGGTTGATGAAAGGTTTGCCAGTTTGATGAAAGGTGGATGTCTCAGCTCTCTTCTCCCCGAGATCCTCTGCTTTTTGCACTCTGGTGCCTCCACCTTCCTGTCTTAATGTAGCTGCTTAGTGATTTTTGCTGCCATTGCCTATCAGTCACATGGATGTGTTTACCTGATGTTTTCCCACATAACCCTGGCATGTGAGACAGGTAAGAATTTCACAGATGACTATGCCATCATTGGCATAGTTAGGTCCCATGTTAGGACCTATTTAGTGGCGATAAAAGTGGCAAAGTGTAATTACTTTTCTGCTCTTATTGCATCAGCAGATAACCACCCAGCCACCTTGTTTAGAGTGACCCGCTCCCTCCTACATCAGGGAGCGCGGGAGGAACCCTTGCAAGGGCAGGCTGAGGATTTTGCACAGTATCTGCATGATAAAATTGCTCAGATTCGGGAAGGCTTGGACTCTGACTGGGTAGATTCCGGCGAGGTGACTGAGGCCGGCCTTGAGAATGTTATCTGGGAGGAGTTCGATCCTGTGACTTCTGAGGACATGGACAGGATTCTGGGGAGGTTAAATGCAACCACATGTTTATTGGACCCGTGTCCTTCCTGGCTGGTACTGGCCACCCAGGAAGTTACACGAGGCTGGCTCCAGAGGATTATAAATGCTTCTC
Organism: Pituophis catenifer annectens; assembly: GCF_029215685.1. Lineage (NCBI taxonomy): Eukaryota > Metazoa > Chordata > Lepidosauria > Squamata > Colubridae > Pituophis > Pituophis catenifer. Next base: position 172,551,284 of record NW_027256881.1, read on the forward strand.
TGAGCGAGGGTTTCTTGCCTGCCGCCTTGAAAGAGGCGGTGGTGAGGCCCCTCCTCAAGAAGCCTTCTCTGGACCCGGCTGTTCTGGCAAATTACTGTCCTGTCTCCAACCTTCACTTTATTGCGAAGGTTGTTGAGAGTGTGGTTGCGCAACAGCTCCCGCAGTACCTGGATGAAACCGTCTATCTAGATCCGTGCCAGTCCGGCTTCAGACCTGGGTACAGCACGGAGACGGCATTGGTCGCATTGGTGGATGATCTCTGGAGGGCTCGGGACAGGGGTTGCTCCTCTGTCCTGGTCCTGTTAGATCTCTCAGCGGCTTTTGATACCATCGACCATGGTATCATGCTGCGTCGGCTGGAGGGCTTGGGGGTGGGAGGCACCATGCTGTGGTGGTTCTCCTCCTATCTCTCCAACTGGTGGCAGTCTGTGTTGGCAGGGGGGCAGAGGTTGATCTCGAGGCACCTCATTTGCGGGGTGCCACAAGGGTCGGTCCTCTCGCCGCTCCTGTTCAACATTTATGTGAAGCCGCTGGGTGAGATCATCTGTGGTTTTGGGGTGCGTTGCCAACTGTACGCTGATGATACTCAGCTGTACATCTCCACCCCTGACCACCCCAATGATGCCCTCGAAGTAATGTCCCAGTGCCTTGAAGCCGTGCGGGTCTGGATGGGGAGGAACAGGCTTCGACTCAACCCTTCCAAGACCGAGTGGCTGTGGATGCCGGTGTCCCGGTATAGCCATCTGGTGCCATTGCTGGCTATTGGGGGTGAGTTACTGGCCCCCTCCAGGGTGTCCTCCTGGATTCGCGGCTGTCTTTAGAAGGGCATATGACGGCCATGGCCAGGGGGGCCTTCTATCAGGTCCACCTGATGCGCCAGTTGTGCCCCTTTCTGGATCGGGACTCCTTATGCACAGTCACCCATGCCCTCGTCACGTCTCGCCTGGACTACTGTAACGCTCTCTACATGGGGCTCCCCTTGAGGTGCACCCAGAGGCTCCAACTGGTCCAGAATGCAGCCATGCGGGGGATTATGGAAGCCAACAGGGCGCTCCCACGTAACACCTCTCCTGCACTGGCTCCCAGTGGTCTTCTGGGTGCGCTTCAAGGTGTTGGTTCTCACCTTTAAAGCGCTCCATGGCATAGGGCTGGGATACCTGCGAGACCACCTGCTGCTACATTTTAGTTTTTACCTTTTCTCTAAATCTATGTCACAGTTGGCTGGATCATACAATTTATTAAGTGAAAACTAAACAAACCACATGTCAGGTTTCGAGGTCATCTCAAATAAATTGCATTTCAAACAAAGTCTTTGATGAAAAACTCCCATTTATTAAGCACGACATTCTAACTCTGACTCCATCGTAGCCAACACTGACTTCCTGACCCAAAACCCTCCCTTTCCTTTCCCCACTCCTCTGCACTCATTGGCCATCTTCCAAGTCACTCTACCCCTAATCTACTGCTCCAGCTCAAAGGAATTTCCCCCCTCCCATCCCATCTCCTAGGGGATATTTTCTCCAGGCAAAATAAGTAGGTGAAAAGTCAAATGTCCCTTTCCAGACGCCTCTGCTTCTCCTTCTTATGTCAGCACTAGAGTAAATGCAGCTTGAAGTGCTGACACCACAATAATTTGCTGCTATTGCTAGGCTGTAAAATGCAATAAAAATAAAAATCCTTCAAACATTAGGAAACAGATCAATCTAATGTTTAGTAAAAAAAAAAGTGTCTACAATATGAATAGTTTCTGAAAAATGAGGACACATGCATTACAGTTTTCACTTACAATCTGAGGTGGACTACTCAAGGCAATTTTCCCATCTTGAAACAACATAATTAAAAACTTCTATATGAATGATTCCTTAAAAAGACCCACCTAGTCTAATGTGTGGCATTTGTGAATCCAAATTGCATATAGTAGAAGGAATACATCTTGAAACAAATTAACATTTTTTCCAGTGCTACTTTTAAATACCCATTTAAAAGTCTCTCTAATTGACACTTCTTGGCTGAATGTTTCTTGGAGGATTTTCAACTGAAATAACCTATTGGTTTGCCTATGGCACTGTTATGTGATATGTTGTTGTTCAGTCGCTAAGTTGTGTCCAACTCTTCATGACCCCATGAACTATAGCATGCCAGGCCTCCCCTGTCCTCCATTGTCTCCCTGAGTCTGCATAAACTCATGCTCAATATAGTCACTGTACTCCCCTGCAAAGCCAGAACACAGCTAATGTTTCAAGTGAAAGTATTAGCTCCAATAGCTGAATCTTTGATTTTAAAAGGTTTCTGGGGAAAATTCTAGTAATTATCTCAAGTGGATGGGATGGGATTTAGTTTTGTACTTTTTCATTCTCTTTGTCTAAATTTATTATTCTCTTAGTTCCAAACATATCAATCAGAAATTTATTTTTACAGGAATAACATATACAGATACTGTATACTTAAACTTATTGCCTATACAAGATAGTTAATGACTATAAAAGATAACACATTAGGTGACTTGGTTCACACTTGGTTCAATAGTAATAACTGTGTGAGAGATCTTGGAGTCCTAATGGATAAACCAGTGGTGGGATTCTACCAGCTTGGACTGGTTTGGGCAAACTGTTAGCTCCGACTTTGAGTCGTGAGTGAACTGGTTCTCTCTTTCTTTGAAGTGGGCCTGCCTGTCTGCCCCTGCATTATAATCACCTATATTTCTGCTTCCGAAGCCCAGCTGATCGGGGCGGCAGAGTGGATTGCCACTCCTCAACTGTTTTCCTTGCTCTCAGCAATGCGGAAGTTCAATTTTCTGCAAACTGTGCAAGCGCACTCAGCAAACTGGTTGTTAAACCAATAGGATCCCACCAGTGGGATAAACATTTAAATATGAACCAGCAGTGTGCTGCAGCCACCAAAGAAGCCAATGCAATCCTAGGCTGCATTAACAGAGGGATAGAATCAAGATCACGTGATGTGTTAGTACTGCTTTATAATGTCTTTCAGTGTGGAGTATTGCATCCAGTATTCATTCCCACAATATAAAAAAAGATGTTGAGACTCTGGAAAGAGAGCAGAGAAGAGCAACAAAGATGATTATGGAGATAGGGGCTAAAACATATAAAGAATGGTTTCTGCAATTGGGTATGCCTAGTCTAGTGAAAAGGACAAGGGGTGATATGGTAGCAGTGTTCCAATATTTGAAGGGTGCCACAAAGAAGAGGGAGTCAACCTATTTTCCAAAGCACCAGAAGGCAAGAAAAAACCGATGGAAACTAATCAAGAAGAGATTCAACCTAGAGCTAAGAAGAAATTTCCTGACAGTGAGAATGGCTTGCCTTCAGAAGTTGTGGGTGCTTCATCACTGGAGGCTTTTAAAAGGAGACTGGACAGCCATTTCTCTGAAGTGATATAGGGGCTCCTGCTTGGGCAGGTGGTTTGACTAGAAGATCACTATGATCCAGTGATGGGTTGCCCCCGGTTTGCACCGGTTCTATAGAACCGGTAGTAAAACCGGCGGGTGGCTCTGCCCACTGACCCTGACATCATGAAAATGCTTCTGTGCATGTGCAGAAGAGCATGCACGAGCGAAGCAAGTGCGCATGTGTGGCCCTGTTGCAAACCGGTAGTAAAGGTAAGTAGAACCCACCCCTGCTATGGTCCTTCCAACTCTGTTATTCTGTTATGTTTCATTTTAAGGAATTACGGTTCAAATGTATATCATATGTTTGCAGTCAAGGTAAGAGATACCTCAGACATCCATAATATAACATTTGATTGAGATAAAAGGTAAAGGTAAAGATGCCCTTGAGTTAAACCTCAGATCATGATGACTTCACCCATGGCAGCATTAGACAAATGGTTTGTTAGTGGCTTTTTCAGGAATTATATTTTTTTAACTTCTCAGCCTACCCAACAACCCTGGTAAGACCTCATTCAAGCAGTAACCAAGGCAGATTCTGTTTAGTTTCCAAAATCAGTCAACTTTGGCTAGAAGCTGTCACCTGTTGAAATGATTGAGATATTAGTGCAAATAATAAATGTATAATTAGTCTCATTTTCTGTATTTAATTACATTAGTGCACACTGTCAATGATGGAAGTGTAGCATTTTTAACTTCAATACCAAACATAACACTGTAGATTTCTGGACTGCTCTGTTTGAAGTTTGTACTCTAGGGTTGCAAAAGATATCATTCTGAATGTTAGATGTCAGAGTGGGAGCTTTTTTCCAGCAACATCAAATAACTACTAAAGAAACCATTACAGTCTCACATGAAAATAAATCAAAAACATTTTTTTTCAGATTTTGTAAAAAATGTGAAAGTAAAACATTCTAGAGCTGGAGGAACTATAAGTCATTTTTACAAATTCCTACTATTTTTTAGTAAACCTACAAGTTTAACAAACCTACAAGTTTAGTAAACCTACAAGTTTAACAAAGCTATTTTCGGTTATGAGTCAGAAGATATGTAACAGCATACTGTATTTTGGGGAAGATGAAACATTTTTTATCAGAAAGTCATTTTTATGCACATCAGAAGTAATTTAAAAGTGATTCTGCAGGATCAATATAAACAGAAATGTTGCTTGGCATTTTTATTAACTGTGGATGGAGATATTGAACACCTCAATTGATTTCTGAAACACATGTAGAAAGATTTCTGTTGTTTGTCCAGAAAAGTGCAAAACTGAAGTTTTAACAAATGCTTGCACTTAAGGAATCAAAATATATTATTTGTTAAAAAATGACTCAGCTGAAGGAAAAATAACAGGAATGATGTATGATAAAATGTTATCCACAAAAGATTATGAGAAAATGTTTCCCATAAGCCTATAGATTGTCTATTAAAGTTTTTCAGCTGCTAAACTTTCATATTTATGAGATTAATATTCTTGGTTTCACTAGAGCTGATGAAAGACTGCAAGGAAGTTTCTCCTTAGTTCCAAGTTGGATTTCTTCTTAATGAGCTTCTACTCTTTGTTTCTTGTCTTGCCCTCAGGTACTTTGGAAAATAAGTTGATCCCCTTTTCTTTATGATTGGTCCTCAAGTACTGGAAGACAGCTATCATGTCATCCCTAAACCTTCTCTTCATTAGGTTAGGCATAGCTAGTGCTCTTAACCATTCATTATACCGCTTGTCTTCTTTGTTGCTTTTCTCTGCACTCTTTCTAGGGTCTCAGCATTTTTTGTATTGTGGTGGCCAGAACTGGGTGCAGTATTCCAAGTGTGGCCTTGCTAGTGTAGCGTACTATAGATCTGTACTATCACTTCTCACTATCTTGAATGTGAAATTATCCCTCTGTTGATGTAGCTGCATTGGCTTTTTGACTTTAATAACTATAAATACTTTCTAATTTATCAATTTAGAAATTGAAGAATTAGTTAGCACAAGGATAATTTCTGAGTGGGAGGCGAAGAACAATTCTTATTTCTTTCTTTAGCTTTTAAAGAAAGTAGTAGAAATGATGTGTTGTGCTACTTAACATATATTAAGTTTTGTAACCATAATAAAGGAAAGGATTTTTGTGTGTGTAGAATCAGTTCTTTGGGCAATTCAGGCTACAAAAGCCTATTGCTCTGATGAAGTGATCATTTCCTTGACAAGGTACAGGCCAGTTTTGCGTCTTGTATTTCTTTAAGCCTGTGTTTGAATTTTGAATTTTGAATTTTGAGGCTACAAGTAAACCTAGTATAGCAACTGCTCTGTGACTATTTGCAGCTAAATCGGTATGAAAAGTAACTTTGTGACTAATTCTCACATATACCACTTTCACAGATGTGTAAAGCAAAGGAAAACTAAAGCACGATTGTAAGTGCAGTTGCGGTTTTACTTAGGGACTGCTTTATTTAACAACTAAGTTGCCACTCTCAATTGTGATTGCTAAATAAGGACTATATTTCTTTCTATATGCATTTCATAACGAAGGCCTAACTCAACATAACCTTAAAATGGGTAAATTTCAAAGGCCAAATTCAAAGTGCTTGTTCTAGGCTGTAAGCATTGCATTAATTGGAACTACAGAACAAAAAGGAATGCTTCTGCTTTACAATCCCACCTGAGCACTTTAGAAGCTCCCTCCAAGTAATTTCACATTCCCAGCTGACTTCCATAGAGGCCCATCAATTTCCTACATACGGTCTACTGTCTTTTCAACACCAGGCTGAAAAGCCTGTTTATTTGCCAAAGGCTTTTTACTTTTTAATTTCATGCATGTTTATTGCAATGTAATGTTTTAACTCATTTTATTATTTTAAATGGGGAAGCTATTTATACAGTGGACAGATTTGAATAACCTGATTCTTTTACATGCAACAAAATACCAGTTTCATTTAACAATGGAAGGTGGCTCAGGGGATATAAACTAGACTTGATACTTATGAGTGACCATATGGTCCAGCAATGTATCAAAGTAATCTGCACACCTATGCCAAATTCCCAGCCCAGCCAATTATGTGTCAGGTTACCCTGGTAGCTTACCTCACAATATGGAGGGAAGAGCCCCATAGGAAGAGCCTGTAGTACAGTGGACTAAAGCACTGTTATTAACATCTGCTGCTTGCAATTACTGCAAGTTCAAAGCTCACCAGGCTCAAGGTTGACTCAGCCTTCCATCCTTTCAAAGGTAAGTGAAATGAGGACCCAGATTGCGGGGGCAATAAGCTGACTTTGTATAAATATACAAAAGTATGAAGGCTATTGCTTAACGCGTTGTAAGCCGCCCTGAGTCTCCGGAGAAGGGCGGCATATAAATTAAAGCAAAAAAAAAAAAAAAATCTTCTTTTGGAATGGGACAATTTGCACCTGCCACATTTTCATGCCTACTTCTCCACAAGCCACAGTCAACCCACAGTGGAGGGCTTGGTGGGCCCTCCACCAGTACTCCTTCCTCAACAATGGTTTGCCCATGGCCCTGTCCCGCCCCCTTCTCCTGGCCAATTCACAAGTCTCTGGGTGTTTTGCTGCATGGGAGACTTAAAATGCACCAATGGGATGGCCTCCTGGCACAAACCCCATCCAGCAGCAGTGGTGACAGCAGCAGCTGTCTGCCAATGGTTGCTCCTGACACAGCCAGGCTGCATTTGTAGCTGTGTCCCAGCTGAAGGGGGTATCCAGCCTCACCAGCATCCACAGGCCCATTCAGCAGGGGCCGAAAGGGAGTGTGAATCCCAGCCATGATCAGAGCCTCAGCAGCCTCGCAGGGAGAATGCATGCAGACAGCCCCTCCCCTGCCAGGAGACCCTGTACATGCCTCATTATTCCCTGGAGAGGAAGGACTTGCTAAAAAAGTAAAAACAGACTATATGATGTGAGAAGATAAAATGGCTTAGTATTGGAAAAAATAAAAATAAAAAAATAAAAATGTTAAATGCCATTTATGGTTAAATGTGCAAGCAAAACTTTGCACATTTAAGCATGCAGTAAAACACCCAGCGACAAGCATCTCTTGGTGAATCAGCCGAGAGAAGGGAATGAGACAAGAGCACTGGTAGACCATTGCTGGGGAAGGAGTGCTGGTGGGAGGTCTGCCAAGCATAAATGCCAGTGGTGGGTCAGCTGGGTGGGGGCCAGCAGAGGAGTGGGTACAAAAATGTAGCCAGTGCAAATTGTCCTAGACCAGGGGTGTCAAACTCGATTTCATTGAAGGCCACATCAGGATTGTGTTTGACTTTGGGGGATCAGAGTGGGCGTGGCAAGGGTGGGCATGGCCAGCTTGATGTCACTCATATTGGGGGTGCCTATGGTGGGCTGAGCACTCTGCCAGAGAGAATGGGCTCCCAAGCTCCATTTTCAGCTGTGACAGCCTCCTGCAACCCTCTGCCAGTGAAAACGAAGGTTGGGAGGGCTTCGTACGCAAGACGCACTGCAGGCCAGTCCTTTGCTGTTTCCAGGGTGGCCCTGCAGGCCAGAACTAACTATCCTGTGGGCCCGATCCAGCCCTTGGGCCTTGAGTTTGACATCCCTATCCTAGATCCTCCCCTTTAGACGTAGATATAACTTTTAAAAAGGTGATTGTCCTATATTTCAGAGACTATTAGACTGTGCTATTACTCAATTAATACCTAAACCGAGTTATTACAATAAATTTGTGGAAGCTATTAAAAATGTTTTGGATTGTCAATCCCATGGGGTTGCAAAACTATATCCAAGGCCTTACAGGAGAAACAAAGGACAAATTGCTGAAGTATTTCACTCTTTTGGAGGGTGATCCTATGACAGAAGACACTGTGAATGCAGGACAGCAGTTAATTACTTCTAAGGCTGAAGCTAAGAGAGAGATGGATTAAAACAATAGAGGAACTGGACATGAGCACAAGTAGCCACAAAGTGTGGAGATTGTTGAGGCACCTGAATAATGATCCAACTCATCCTAGAAATCATGCCAGCATGACTGCAGACCAAATGGCCAGTCAGCTTCTTAAAAATGGCAACCCAGATCAAAGGTCAACACAAGATTAAGATCAATAGAAATAAGGAGGATGAAACAACTAATTTATTGTCCCCCTTTATTATGGAAGAACCGAGAGAAGAGTAGAAGAGTAAAGCTGCCGGTTTAGATGACATCCTTATTAGATAAATAAAGCAATTGGGACCAAAAGCAAGACAGTAGCTAGTCCATTTTCTCTCTTGTGCAATACCTACAAAATTGTTGAAAGAATGATATAAAATTGCCTCATTGTAGCTGTAGAACCTCTTTTCAATACAACAGCAGGCTGGATTTCACTCTGAAAAAATTTGCACCGCACAGATCCTGAATTTAACCCAGTACATCGAAGATGGATTCCAAAAGGGCAATGTAACAGGAACTGTATTCATAGATTTCGGGGCTGCATATGATATCATCAATCTTGAACAACTGAAGCAGAAAGTTTGTGATATGACTAAAGGTTTTAAACTACCAAATATCATTAAGAATCTGCTTCAGAACCGTATGTTTTTTGTCGAATTCCATGGAAGGTGAAGTAAATGGAGGAACCAAAGGAACAGCTTACCAGAAGGTACTCTATTGGCTCCAACTCTTTAAAATATTTACACCATTTATCAGCCGCTTCCTGTACTAACAACTATGTCCCAAAAGTGCTTTTTTTCAAGAGGCAACTGGACTTTTTTGTTTTGAGCAAAATGTCCTCAAAGAAAAACAAGACAGTTGCCTCTTGAAAAAAAGCACTTTTGGGACAATTATGACCTGGATGACTGAGAATCTCCATAGATACTTTTCATTTTTTTTTTTTCATTTTATTAGATTTCTATACCGCCCTACTCCCGAAGGACTCAGGGCGGTGCACAGCCAAACAATAAAAACACATACAATACAAAATTTAAAAATAGAATAAAATCAAATTAAATAATTTTGGCCCCGACAAATTTAAAACCCCAAACTTTTAAAACCAATTTAAAATTGAATATATAAATACTAAAAGATATTTAAAATTTTAAAAATCTTTTATAAAAGAGGGGGAAATTTAGGCCAGGCCGGCCTGGTGAAATAGTAAGGTCTTTAAGGCGCGGCGGAAGGTGCGCAGATCCGGGATCCTCCGTATCTCTGGGGGGAGCTCGTTCCAGATAGTAGGTGCCCCCACAGAGAAGGCTCTCCCCCTGGGGGCCGCCAGTCGGCATTGTTTGGCTGACGGCACCCGGAGGAGCCCCTCTCTATGGGAGCGTACCGGCCGGTGGGAGGCTATTGGTGGTAGTAGGCGGTCCCGCAAGTACCCGGGTCCTAAGCCATGGAGCGCTTTAAAGGTGGTAACCAAAACCTTGAAGCACACCCGGAAGACCACCGGGAGCCAGTGCAGCTCGCGCAGGAGAGGTGTTACATGGGAATGCCATGTCGCTCCCATAACCACCCGCGCAGCCGCACTCTGCGCCAGTTGGAGCCTCCGGGTGCTCCTCAAGGGGAGCCCCATGTAGAGAGCGTTGCAATAGTCCAGGCGGGAGGTGACAAGGGCATGAGTGACCGTGCGTAACGAGTCCCGATCCAGAAAGGGACGCAACTGGCGAATCAGGCGAACCTGATGAAAAATCCTCCTGGTCAACTATATGTATTTGATGGTTTGATGGTTGAGCAATGGCTGTACAGGGAAAAACATTTGAGGAGGTTGAACAACGTTTAACTAAAGCCCTGGTAGAGCTGGATTAATACAATTGTGATAATCGGTTAAGACAAAATCCAGCAAAAACTCAGATATGTGCCTTCCATCTTCGCAATAAGCAGAGTACTAGGAAGCTGCATATTATATAGAACTGGTCATTATTGGAGCATTGCCACAGCCCTAAACATTTAGGGGTTACTCTAGATAGGGCCCTAACATATAAGCAGCACTGTACCAACACTAAACTGAAGGTCAGTGGGCGAAATATCATCCTCAGGAAATTACTGAGCTCTACCTGGGGTGACAAACCAGGTGGCCTTAAGACAACAGCTCTAACTCTTTGCTACTTGGCGGGTGAATATGCCTGCCCTGTCTAGTATAGATTGGCACATGCTTGAAAAGTAGATATTGTTCTGAAGGAAAGTAGCAGAATTATTACTGGATGCCTTAAACCCACCCCTCTAGATATAATTTATCATTTACCTGGCATAGCCCTCCCTACTGTTTGCTGAGAAGCAGCAGTATACAGAGAGTGACTCAAATAATCAATAACTTGACAACACCCCCTCTATAGCCTACAACTACCTCAGCAGAGACTGAAATCCAAAAAAGCTTGCTTAGGTCAATGAAAGACTTTGAAGAATTTGAAAGCAGAGTGGATCTATGGAAAGCTACAAAAAAACAACCCTGGATAGAACCAGTGGAGAAGCTGGCACCTGGGCCTGACAAAAGCTGGGAAGTATGAAAATCATTGAATAGACTGCACATGGATTCAACAAGATCCAGAGACACACTGAACAAATGGAACTATCCGGTCGCTTCTGTTTTTTGCAATTATGGTGACATGCAGACAACAATACATATGTATATCTGCCCTTTGTATCCCAATCAGTGTACACTTGAGGACCTCATGGCAGTGCAACAGAACACAATTAAAGTTGCTAGTTTCTGGGCAAGATCTGTTTAATTTGTACATATTTTAATCTTGTATTTTATATTTTAAATTTTATATCATATAGTATATCTTATTTTAATAGTGATGATCTGACACTATTAAACAAACAAAACAAACTCATTTTATTTACTATGCTGCTTACTGTATATTGTTATATAGTAGTAAGGATTTTTATAGGTCACTCTGAGTGCTGTTGCTATAGGAAAATTAAGAAATACAAAAAATAAATATTAAGCATATCAAAAATCCTATCAACCAGGGAGCTGCTGATTTAAATGAAAATTGGGTACAATGTAACATTTGTATAGATGTGAAAAAAATGGTAAAAAGAACATAGAACAGAGTTGGAAGGGTCCTTAGAAGTCTCCTAGTCCAACCCCCTGCAAAACCAGGAAACCTTATACAGGTAGTCCTCAACTTACAACAGTTTATTTAGTGACTGTTCAAAGTTACAATGGCTCTGGAAAAATGGCTTATGACAATTTTTTCACAATTATGACTTTTGCAGCATCCCTGTCAGGTCCCATATATTTCTATTGGAGGGGGGAGGGTTGGAGAGATCTTTATATGAAGTTTCTGTTTCTGTTTCTGTTTCTTGCATTGCTGTGGGAGGGGTTTTGTTTGCACTGCTTTAAATTGCTGTTTTTAAGTGGGAAGATTTAGTTCCTGCCTATACCTCTTGCTATCAATAAAACCTCCTTTTGAAACAACTACTTTCTTGTGAAGATTTGGCGATTACATTAGGCAGGAACTGCAAACTGGTCAACCTGGAGAGGTAACAGCCCTACCATGGGGACTGTGCACACCATGTCTGCCCAGGGCAGCAACCACGAAGAAACTGAATACTGGGGGAGAACCCCCCCCCTCAAGACCCAAGCAGAGGAGGCCTTCAATCGAGGAGAACATTGCCTCAAGCACCACTGCCAAACCGAGGTGGTCCATCGGTGTTGGGAAGAAGGAAGGCTGGGGTGGCAGGACCTTACAATCCCCATGGTCATGTGATCAAAATTTGGATGCTTGGCAACAGGTTCATAATTATGACGGTTGTCTGTCCCAAGGACATATGATCACCTTTTATCATCTTCTGACAAGCAAAATCAATGGGGAAACCAGATTCACGTAACAACCAGGTTACTAATTAACTGCAGTGATTCACTTAACAACTGTGGCAAGAAATGTCATAAAGTGAGGCAAAAGTCACTTAACAAATGTCTCACTTAACAGAAATTTTGGGTTCCATTTTGTTCTCAAGGACAATCTGTACCATTTCAGACAAATGGCTGTCCAGTCTTTCCTTGAAAGTCTCTCCAGTGATGGAGCTACCACAACTTCTGAAGGCAAGCCATACCTAAAAGTGATTATGTGAAGATTATGTAAGAATACCTACCTCTTTTGGCATGCCTTTCTGTGGGAAGGCACAGACAAGAAACACGGGTATTTCCAGAGGCACTTAATCAGAGGTTCACTATACAAAACATGGAAAGACATCAGAAAGCAACATTACAGTAAAATCCCGAGATGGCTGTCCCCTATGGAAGCATTAAAATACCCAAATACGATAGAAATAGGAAAGATGAGGAAATATCAAGAATTGTTGAGCAGGGAAGGGAACCTATACACAAGACAAGAACTGGAAACGCAAGGTATAGTTATTGATTGGTGGCCATACCTTCAAATAGAGTCAAGATTTACAGCAGACCAGATACAATATGGATTCCAAACCGATCTGAATGAATTAGATAAAATACTAAAAGGCACGGATGAAAAAATGATATCTAAAACTTACAGTTACCTATTGAGGTATAAATTAGAGGAGGAAACGGTGAAAGAAAATATGATAAGCTGGGCAAGAAATATAGGTCACAACATAGAACTGGACAAATGGGATAAGCTATGGACAGAAAATCATAAGATGACAATGTCGATCCCATACAAAGAAAACCTATATAAGATATTCTACAGATGGCACCTCCCACCGGCACGTTTGGCTAAAATGTGTCCAAATACATCGCCAATGTGCTGGAAATGCAAGTCGCAAAAGGGGTCATATTACCATCTCTAGTGGTCTTGTAGAAAGGCACAACACTACTGGCAAGAAATTAAGAGAATGATTGAAGAAATAATCACACAAAAAGTTGAAATGAAACTGGAATTTTTTCTATTTGGAATGACTACACCACAATATACTAAGGAGATAAAATATCCTATCATCCACATTTTAACAGCAGCACGCATACTGTACGCCCAAAATTGGAAATCCGAACTACTACCAACAGAAGCAAAAATAATCGCAAAGATAACCGAATGTGCAGAAATGGATAGACTCACTAAAGAGCTTTAAGAAAAGGAAGATACCGATTATTATATAATATGGCAAAGATGGTATTCATGGTTGGAGGAAAAGATAGGGCCAGTAAAATAAAATGTTAGGAAAAATTAAATGGGAGTATAGAAAGTGGCACATGAGGGAAATAGTAGGATGGTAGTTGTGAATAGTTGGTACAACTTGCAGAAAACTACGCTTAGAAAAGCACAACTATGCTAAGACACAAATAAGCAGAAATGCAAACTTTTAAATAAAGAAACAACAGGTAAATGAGTAAACAACCACCGATAGGATAGCTTCTTAGGATAGTTTCTTCTTGTCTCTTCGTGTGTGTATTATGTACGTGTTTTTATATGTATTTACGTTGTATGTTTGTTTGTGTTTAAAAAAAAATTAAAAAAAAAAAAAGAATACCTACCTCTTCGGCAATCTTGTAAATTGTAGCCAGACTAGCTACTTCCTATTTCAGTTCAATAATTTGTTATAAACACTACTGCATGGGTAACCTCTTTATATCCTACCTGTGACCCAAGACAACTTTCTCCAGTTGTCTGCTTCCTCCACATAATGTGCAACTGAGTGCAGGCATTCTTTTAACACGCCCTTCTAAGACTCTGCTCTTTGGCCTTGATTCAGTCCTTGGCTTGAAAGTGTCCTTAATTATTTTTCCAAGTCTACTCTATTTTTATTTTTTTTAATTTATATGCTGCCCTTCTCCGGAGACTCAGGGCAGCTTACAATGTGTTAAGCAATAGCCTTCATACTTTTGTATATTTATACAAAGTCAGCTTATTGCCCCCACAATCTGGGTCCTCATTTCACCTACCTTTGAAAGGATGGAAGGCTGAGTCAACCTTGAGCCTGGTGAGATTTGAACTTGCAGTAATTTGAGATTTGAACTTGCAGTAATTGCAAGCAGCAGATGTTAATAACAGTGCTTTAGTCCACTGTACTACAGGCTCCTTAACCAATTGTCTTTAAATTGTCAATGCTGTACTCATAAAATACGGTGTACAACTGAGCCCTGATTTCAGATAGGGTCATCCAGTGCAACAGTGCTGTAGATTGCAATAATAAATAATACTAGACTTCAGAGGCTAGGAGAAACAGACTGCTAAACTGAATCTTCTGCTCTGAAAAAAAATCCCTGAAAAGGTGCTTGGTACAGCAGTGGAAATTATAGATTTACTAATCTTTTAATTCTTGAACAGAAGAGGGTGACTTTAACATGTGCCTGGAGTTGTTAGCAATGGTCTCTCTATTAGGCATGTTCTTGGGGAAAAACATGCTTATTATTGTCACTACTCAGAGAAGTGTAATATTCACTGCTTTGACAGCTCCAATACTATTCTTTCAATGTTTTAGCAGGGAAATTACTTTCCACATATCATAATCACAAAATAAATAATTGATTTAAAAGATGGTGTGTTGTTTCAGGCAATATCTATTTTATTGATTTTATTTTATTTTAAAAATTTATATTGCTGCCTACTTTGAGTCATGGCAACTCAAAGTGTCTTACAAAGACATAAAAACATAGTATAAAAGAAATAAAAATAATAAAAAAGAAAAATAATAAAATAATACACACACATACACACACCATCCCCGAGACAACACACATTCATACTAGCCATTTAATGGGCTCTAGGTTCTCCAGGCCCACTTTTGACAATGGATGTATCATTTAAACAATGTTTAAAATATATATAAGAAATTAAATAGCAAAAGAAAAAAAAAAGTTAAATATAAAAGTTACAAGATTCAGAGGA
The DNA here is from genome assembly GCF_029215685.1 of Pituophis catenifer annectens. NCBI lineage: Eukaryota > Metazoa > Chordata > Lepidosauria > Squamata > Colubridae > Pituophis > Pituophis catenifer. The sequence goes on from NW_027256881.1 coordinate 172,566,412, forward strand.
AAGAGGAGGATTAGGTTTACCAGATTTAAAATTTGTATTTTGCTGCTTATTGTTTGATCTGGATGAAAGAAAGGATGTTGCTGAAAAATAAGAAACTATTGCAGTTAGATGATCATGACCTGAGATTTGGATGGCATAGGTATGTATGATATGAAAAAATTAATATCCAATAACTGGGATTGCCCAGATATTAATTGCCTTGATTGTACTTCCTCCACTCTGAATGGACATTAAGGTTTTCTTCATTCTTATTATGTATTCTAACCTTCTTTTTGATTTTGGTGTGCTTGATGCTTAAAGGACTTCCAGTTATTTGTAGTGATCATCTTTATCCAGACTCTTAATGATATTTCCATAAGACATCTTGATTCCTTCAGTTTTCCCTATATTTCCCCTGTTGATGGTGGGTGTGGCACATTTGTCCTGGCCAAACTTCATGGCAATATATACAGACAATGTTGAGAGCAATTCTATTTCCATACAGCTTCAGATCGTGGATGTAAAGGAGGTGGGATAGCCTGACAGATATTTTGATGTTTGATAGCCAGAACCTAACTTATTCAGTATTACCACCATTGATCTGTTGCTTTGATTGCACAAAGCTTCTGATGTTTCTACTGACTCCTGTTGGTACTAGGCGCTTGATTATAGAATCATGTGGCAAGGAGTCAAACTCCTCATAATCAACCCAAGTTACATTCAAGTTGGTCTTCTATCTCTTTGCAGTTTGCCCAAATTGTCTCGTCAATTGATCTTTTGTTTCTCTGCTTTTGGATGGTTTCCTTTCTGATCAGGTGGAAAAAGCTAGTTTTCAACTAGATGCTGTTGGACAGCTACTATAGCAGTTAGCAATTTGAAAGTTGTTGGTAAGGAGGTATTGGTCTGTATTCAACTGGTACTGCCATTTTTGTTGGATCTTTCATTATCAAATGTTAGCCGCTCCTCAATTTCACTTTCTTGCAATATGTTGTTAAACCTCTTAACAATGAATAGGTATACACCAGTCAGATGTTTCAACCACAAATCATGCATTTCATCTTCCCCTGGTACTGACCAATTTTAAATCTTCTTTGTCTTTTTCTCCACCATTCCTGTTGTTATTACAATTCTTTCATTTCAATTACTTTTTTAATTTTTATCTATCTCCTTTAGCCAAACTGCATTCTTGCTGTATTTCTTTAGGTTGTCCCATAGTTGTGCCCAGAACTGCACTATTTCTGGTATGAATGAAATTAATCATTATAGTATGCAATTTGATATTAGTGACTAGTGACCTTCTTAGCTAAGCTGTTATCTGCTGCTTTATTATTTTTCAATGCTTTCCTTAATTTTCCTTATTTCTGAATGATATTTCTTGATCAAATATTCTTTGGTCTTTTCTTTCATCTATTATAGCTTGTTTGAACCTGATATTAGCTTGCTGATCTTATTTTCCAGCCTGATCTTCCATTTTGGTGGTGTGCTGTTTGGGTTTTTCTTCTTCTTCATTATAACGTATTCAGTTATAATTGCAGATGTGCTGTATATTAATTGGTTTGTTTACTGCAGTGAGCTGGTGCTTATATTTACAATATTGGCATCTTTTAATACTTCTGCTAGCTGCTTCTTTGGAACAAGCTTCAATGCAGGCAACCTTATTCTGTTGTTCTTGTGCTGTTCTAGGCACTCAGCTATTCTTTGTTTCAATTCTTCTTCTTTGGTTAGAAGGCTTTGTTCTTTCTTAGGAGAAGGCACAGCAGAGGGTGCCCAGTTTGGGAATGAAAACAATTCACTATCTGTGCTGACTTCCTCTGTTGCTGCTTCTCCTGGTTTGTTTCTACAATCTGAACTACTTCTAGCGAGACTTCGATTTCTTTGCGTTATTCTTCCAATTCTACTTCTGTGAATACTTTATTTTGTATTATAAATTGACATTAATCTACTAGTCTCTGTTCTGTTATTTCTAATTTTGGATATTATTCTTTCCAGAACTGGTGTGGTATGATGGCTCAGTGGTAAAAACCCTGGCTTGTCAGTTGCCAACAAACCAGGGTCGAGACCTGAGCATCACCCAACGGGATGAGCTTTCATCCTAGCTTTAGCTCCTGCCAACCTAACAGTTTGAAATCATGCAAATGCAAACAGATAAATAGGTACCACTTTGATGGGAAGGTAAGAGCACTCTGTAATGTCATGCTGGCCACATGACTATGGAAATGTCTTCAGACAGCACTGGCTCAATGGTCCTTGAAATGGAAATGAGCACTGCCCTCTATAACCAGTAACAACTAGCAGAGTAAAATCCATGGGGACTCCCCATTTGTGCCTTTAGAGAGAACTCTGGATTGATTTGTTCAGTGATCCATTGCTTTGTTTTCTTCACTGTCCTTCAAATTCTCAGGAGTTTTCTCCAACATTGAAGTTGGAGTATGAAGGAATATGAAGCCTTACCCCAGTGGGAAGAAGTGTCAATCACGGAGGTGAGGAGTTTAATCTCCTCCCTGAAGACAAACAAAGCTCCAGGACAGGATGCGCTCCTGGCATTGTTATTTAAAGATAACATAGCCTGGTGGGCGCCTGTCCTGGCGGGTCTCTTTACTTTTATTAATAGAACAAGGCAAATTCCTGCCAGTTGGCATTCATCAATAATTATTCCCTTACATAAGAAAGGCTCTAGAGATAACCCAGATAATTTCCGTTTAATTAGTCTAATCGATATTTCAGCAAAAATTTATGCTAAGCATTTGCTTCATAAATTAGAGGACTGGATAATGAGAAATAACATTCTAGCTGAAGAACAGTCAGGTTTCAGGAGCGGAAGATCTACTATGGATAATTGTTTTGTGTTGGACCATCTAATAACAAAGTTTAAGTTTTGGAAAAAGCCACTGTACGTGGCATTCATAGACTTGAAGGCAGCCTTTGACACAATTGATAGACAAATTTTATAGGATAAATTAGAGGCCATGGGAATTGAAAAGAAATTGTTATATCTAATTAGATTGTTATACACGGAAACCCAGGTAAGAGTTCGAGTGAACAGGATAGGATCGGTAACAAATGCAATCCCAATAAAGAACGGCCTCAGACAAGGTTGCATCTTAGCCCCAACACTTTTCAACTTATATTTAAATGACCTTCCAAAATGTTTGGAAGATATATCACTCCATGGGCCTAGTATAGGAACAAGACAGGTAAATTGCTTGTTATATGCCGATGATATAATTTTGCTGTCAGCCTCACAGGTGGGGCTACGAAGGTCACTCGGGAGGTTGGCAGCATATTGTATAAAAATCGCTTGACAATTAATGTAGAGAAATCAAAGGTAATGATATTTAGCAGGCAACAAAATATGAGGAAATGGGTTTTAAATGACAGAAGAATAGAACAAGTTCAGTCATTTACCTATTTAGGGCTAGTATTTCAGACAAATGGCAAATGGAATAAGCAGGTAAAAGCCGGAGCTCGGAAGGCCATGGCTCGGATGGCTCAATTAAACAAATTAGAGAAAACTCCATCTTCATTAATCCCAGTGCTAAAGGTCTTCCAGGCGAAAATTGAACCAGTATTTACCTATGGGGCAGAAATATGGGGGTCGGTTAAGTTGCCTGGGCTGGAAACACCTCAAAATAAGTTCCTGAGGAGAATTTTGGCAGTGTTCCCTGGAACCCCAGCATGTGTAGTAAGGGCAGAAACGGGAGTCCATGCAATTGGCACTAGGGCCTTGTTGAAGACCGTTTATTATTGGTTAAGAATAATTGAGATGGAGGAAGGGAGGTTACCAAAATTAGCGCTAATGGAGCAAATTATCTCAAGTAATAAAAATAACTGGTTATCAAGAGTTCTGAAGCAGGTATCTAGCTCTGGTATTCCTTTAAATTGGCAGCAGTACGATCATAGGCAGATCCGAAATTGGATTGCACAGAGATTTAAGGACATAAGTGCCCAATTGGATATTGCACAGGTGACAGCAGTAAAAGTTTGCCCCTAGTTATCAGCCAATAAACAAATTTTTAAAATAGAAAAATATTTAACTGTGCCTTTATTTCCCGACATAAGGAGATTTTTTACCAAATTGAGATTAGACCAACTTCAAACAAACATGCTTTGGGGTAGGTATAAGGGTATCCCTGTAAGTGAAAGAGTCTGTTTATGTGGGACAGGGGAAGTTGAAACAATGTCCCATGTAATTTTTGATTGCCCCCTATACTCAGATTTGAGGGAACATCAGATGGGCAGGATCTTTTATACCAGCACCCCTAAGTCTAAAGAGCGCTTCTTGCAACATTGTCTGTTAGGTTCTAACTTGCAGCTGGTGAAATGGATTGCCAAATTTGTGGTAAAGTTGATGGAAAAAAAGACAAAGTTGGTGCAGCAGAATTTGGTAGATTGTAGGAAAGATCATTTGATTTAATAATGTAATTTTAATAGTAGTTTTAAGATTGGGTAGATGCAGGGGTGACATTATAATATAATTTTAATCATATTTAATTTGTATCTCAAATGATTGTATTTTATTCCAAATTCATTTTAGATCATATTTTATTCTAATTTCATTTTAAATTGTGCGTTATTCCAATTTCATTTAAATTTTTTTACCAAACTTTTGTAATGATTTGTTTCTGGAACTCTGCATTTTGATATGGCCCAAGGGCTAATCAATAAATAAATTCATTACTGAATATTTTCTTTTCCTATCTGATATAGTTGCCATTACAGAATCTTGGAGTGAAATTCATGACTTGAATGTACTGATAGAAGGATATAAACTATTCAAAAGAAACAGACTTAACAAAAGAGGAGATGGAATTGCATTATATGTTAGAGATCACTTTCTCTCTACAGAAATGCACACTACAAAAGATGAAAACCTTCTAGAATGCATATGGGTCAACATAAAAGGGGAAAAAATGACATTACCATAAGTAATACAGGCCACCAAACCAAGCAGAAGAAATAGATGAGCTTTTTACTAATCAACTAACCAATGTATGTAGGAAACACACCACAGTAATAATGAGGGACTTTAACTACCCTGATATCAACTGGGAGATAAACTCTGCAACAAGTGTGAGATCAAACAGATTCCGGACCAACCTAGCTGACAACTTCATCACCCAAAAAGTAGAACTGGCAACTAGAGGGACAACTGTACTGGACCTTATTCTTACCAATACAGAAGAAGTGATAGAGAGGATTGAAGATGCAGGAACCTTAGGAGAAAGTGACCACGTCATATTAGAATTTAATATAAAACAGACACAAGCACAGAACATAATCAAACCAGTGTTTTAGACTTTAAAATAGCTTATTTTAACAAACTCAGAGAGAGCTTTGGAAGGATCCCATGAATGAAAATCTTAAAGGGTAAACTCTGAAAAAAATGATTATAAATGACCAGTTCAATTCAACACCACTAAAAAAGAAAAACAAGGAAACCAAGGAAAAAACAGCATGGTTGCACAAAGAACTCTCAGACCAACTGAGGAAAAAAAGGACAAGTACAAAAAATGGAAAGAGAGACACATAACTAATGTAGAATAGCAACAAATAGTTCGAACCTGCAAAGATGAAGTTAGCTAAGCCTTTGAACAAATTAAGACTTGAAACAAATGTCAAATACAATAAAAAAAGTTTTCTTTCAATACATAAAAAACAAGAAAAAAGTCAAAGAAACAATCGGTCCACTGTTCTGGTCTCTGGTCTATGACTGTAGTAAATTGAATTGAATTGAATTGAATTGAACCACAAATGACAGGTTAGGAATGCAAATTAAAAATATGCAAAAATAAGATAAGGGAACAGCTGTCAGTTCTAAACGGATTCAAATCACCCGATCCTGATGGACTACATCAGGCACAACATAGGTTGCATAGAAAGTAAACACAGGGTCAGTCAAAAAGGACTCAAATGTCTATACACCAATACACAGAGTATGAGGAATAAACAGGGTGATTTAGAAATTCAAGTAAATGAGGGCAGATATGATATTGTTGCCATTACGGAAACCCACAAATGGAACATACAGCTAGAGGTATTTATATTATTTAAAAGAAACAGAACAAGTAAAAGAGGAGGTGGAGTTGCACTATATATAAGAAATAACTACATATGTACAGAAATAGAGCACAACGATGTTGAAAACTGTCTTGAATGCATTTGGTCAATATAAAGGGGCGGGAGGAATGACATTGCCATAGGTGTATGGCACCTATGCTATAGGCCACCCAACCAAACAGAGGAAATGGATGAACTTTTTGCTAGTCAGTTAACTAAGGTATGTAGGAAGCACATCACTATAGTAATGGAGGACTTTAACTACCCTGACTGGGAGACAAACTATGCACCAAATGGAAGATCGAACAAGTTCCTGACAAACCTAGCAGACAACTTTGTCGCCCAAAAAGTAAAGAAGGGAACTAGGGGATCAGCCATATTGGACTTAATTCTCATTAATAGAGATGAAATGATAGAAGGTGTTGAAGCTACAGGAACCTTGTGGGGGAGGGAGGATGATCATGCAATATTGAAATTCAACATTATGCAAGCACAAGCAATAGAACAAAGTCAAACTAGAGTCTTGGACTTTAAGAGAGCTAATTTCACTAAACTTAAAGAGAGCTTGGGAAGGATTCCATGGATGACAATCCTCAAAGTGAAAACAACCCAAGAAGCTTGGGAAGTTTTGAAAAGTGAAATTATAAAAGTTCAGTCTATATGGTCTCCTGCTCGAGCAGGGAATTGGACTAGAAGAACTCCAAGGTCCCTTCCAACTCTATTATTCTATGATCTGAAGAAGTACATTTTATATCATATTCTTCAGCTCATTTCAAGGTTTTATTTTTGTGACAACAGCATTACAATTATTAAAAAACCCGATCTATACTCTTCTGTTGTAACCTGGTACTCTTTCTCTTTCTTGCATGTATCTTTTTTGTTTTCAAGTAATGGAAAGGGTAGAGAAATAGGTTGAAATTAGCAGAATTAAATTTAACAAATACATTTCTTATCTTGGGGGGAAATATCCAGATATTAAATTGGTGATGGAATTTGTCTTGGTAACAGCTGACATAAATTCACCTGTACCCAGTGGTGTGCTAGAACTGGCTTGCATTGACTTATGAGAGCCAGCAGTATTTTCTTAGGTTACTGACTCATGTTGCAGAATTTCTGTTTCTTTTTCACTTGGAGATTACAGATGAGTGGGTAATTTGACTAAACTTATCTTTTTATCTCACTGTGTAGAATGTTTCTTCTTTGCTTACAAGTACCTCTCAGATGACTCTGCTTTTTCTGTTGATCCCATGTCATCCTCTTCTTTGGCGTCTTTGGACATTGATAAACTCTAGGCTCAAATACTCAAGATGATCTCAACAAACTTAGAGAAAGCTTAAGAAGGATTTCATGGATGGAAATCTTCAAGGAAAAAACAACTCAGGAAACTTGGCAAACTCTGAAAAATAAGATTATAAAGTCCCAGTCTAGACAAATGCCATCCAGGAAAATAAGAGATCCCAGACAAAATCAGCATGGTTGATTGTCTCTGATAAAAGGATAGACAAAAATGGAAAAAGTGACACATAACTAAAATAGAATACTTGCAAATAGCCCAAATCTTTAAGGATGAAGTCATTCAGAACAGAACAGAATAACAGAGTTGGAAGGGACCTTGTAGGTCATCTAGTCCAACACCTGCCCAAGCGGGAGAACCTACAACATTTCTGACTGATGACAGTCCAATCTCTTCTTGAAAGCTTCCAGTGATGAAGCTCCCACAACTTCTGAAGGCAAGCTGTTCCATTGATTGATTGTTCTCACTGTCAGAAGTTTTCTAGGTTGAATTTCTCCTTGATCAGTTTCCATCCATTATTCCTTGTCTGGCCTTCAGATGCTTTGGAAAATAGCTTGATCCCCTCCTCTCTGTGACATCCTCTCAAATATTGGAACACTGCTATCATGTCTCCCCTGGTCCTTCTCTTTACCAGACTAGCCATGTCCAGTTTCTGTAACTGTTCTTCATATGTTTTAGCCTCTAGTCCCCTAATCATGTTTGTTGCTCTTCTCTGTGCTCTTTCTAGACATCTCAACATCTTTTTTATAGTGTGGTGACCAAAACTGGATGTAGTATTCTAGGTGGGTATTCAAGGGCTGGATCAGCATTGTAGTTCTCCTCTGCTGGCCGATGGGGGAGGGGGAGGGGAGATGGATGCCTCCTGCAGCACTTTGCCGGCCAAAATGGGGCACGGGGGGCTTCCCCGGCTTCCAGCAACACTCTGCCGGCAGAGTGCTGCAGGAGACCGTGGAGGCTGAAAAGCCCCTCCTGTGGCCAGTTTTGGCCAGCAGAGGCACCGCGGACTGGTCCTTTGATATTTCCAGGCCAACCCTGTGGGCCAGATTTAAGCACCCTGTGGGCTGGATCTGGCCTGCAAGCCTTGAGTTTGATATCCCTGATCTAGGGTGTTGGCTATTCCTGTCAGCTTAGTATCATATGAAGATTTGGTAAGTCCCCCTTCTCTTCCTTCATCTAAATCATTTATGAAGATATTGAAGAGTACTGGACCTAAGACAGAACCTTGTGGTAATCCACTGCTTACTTCCCTTCATGTAGACATAGTACCATTAAGGATTACTCATTGAGTACAGTTTGTCAACCAGTTACAAATCCATCTGATAGTGATGCTACCTATCTCACTTTTTTCTAGCTTACCAAGAAGTAGATTGTGGTCTACCTTGTCAAATGCCTTGGTGAAATCTAAGTATTCTTGACGTTCTCAGATCTGTTTTTTTATTATCTTTTCTAGTATCTTCCCTGGTTTTAAGTTTAGGCTGATTGGTCTGTAATTTCCTGGATCTGTTTCCCCCCCCTTTTTTTTTTGAAGATGGGAACCACATCAGCTCTTTTCGAGTCCTATAGTAGTTCCCCGATGCTCCAGGATTTTTGAAAGATATGGTACAGTGTTCTGAGATGACATCTGCCAACTCCTTTAGAACTCTGCGATGTAATCTATCAGGTCCCAGTGATTTACATTCATCAAGATCAGACAGGTGTTCTCTTACCATTTTTTTGCCTATTTTAATTTTTATTTCTAGTCTGTCTTTTACAGTTGTGTTTTTGGTAGGTTGGGTTATAGTTTCTTTTTGTGTGAAGACCAATGCAAAGAATGAGTTAAGCAGCTTTGCTTTCTCTCTGCTGCCTGTTACTTCCTTGTTGTCTTCCCTCTTTAGTGAACTGACTATTTCCTTGATTATTTTCTTGTTATATGTTGGAAGAAACTTTTTTTTTGTTATCTTTGACTTTTTTTGCAAGTCTTTGTTCATTTTGAGCCTTTGCTTTCTTGACTTCATCTTTGCAGGTTTGAACTATTTGTTGCTATTCTGTCTTAGTTATGTGTCCCTCTTCCCATTTTTTGTACTTGTCCTTTTTGTCCTTTAGTTTATCAGAGAGATCTTTGTGCAGCCATGCTGGCTTCTTAGATTCCTTGTTTTTCTTTTTCAGTGGTATTGTGCTGGACTGGGCTTTTATGATCATATTTTCCAAGTTTCCCAAGCTTCTTGAGTTGTTTTCCTCTTTAAGATTTTCATCTAAGGAATCTTTCCCAAGTTTTCTCGGAGTTTGTTAAAATCAGCTCTTTTAAAATATAAGACTCTGATATCATTGTGTTCTATTGCTTGTTTTTGCATTATGTTGAATTCCAGTATGATATGGTCACTCTCATCCAAGGTTCCTGCAGTTTCAACTCTCTCTATCACTTCTTCTCTGTTCGTGAGAATTAAGTCCAGTATGGCTGTCCCTCTAGTTCTCTCCTCTATCTTTTGGACAATGAAGTTGTCAGCTAGATTGGTCAGGAACCAGGAGAAAAATTCAGCCAGTTCTATCCGGCTCAGGTGAACCTGTAGCAGCGGCTGTGGGCAGCTCCACCCACCCACACGGTTGTCATGATGTCGCTTTTTTGTGACATTTTAAACTTCTGTGCATGCGCAGAAGGCTTTGTGCATGCACAGACGACAGCGCACGTACATTTGCGAACTGGTAGGAAAGGTAAGTGGATTTCACCCCTGTCAGGAATCTATCTGATTTCTCACTTAGTGCAGAATTAGTCTTCCAGTTGATGTCAGGGTCAACTGTCAACTGTTCCAGTTCTACTGTAGTATGTTTCCTACACATATTCGTTAATTGGTTAGCAAAAAGTACATCTATTTATTCTGCTTGTTTGGGTGCTTATAGTATACCTATGGCAATGTCATTCTTTTTTTCTATATTGACCCATATGCATTCTAGGAGGTTTTCGTCTTTGGTTTCATGCATTTCTATAGCAATATAGTGGTGGTCTTTTACACATAGTGCAACCCCACCTCCTCTTTTATGGAGTCTAATTTTTTTGAACAGTTTGTATCCTTCTATCAGTATGTTCCAGTCATGGGTTTCCTCCCACCGTTTCAGTGATTCCAACTATATCATATCTTCTTTCATGTATTAATAATTCAAGTTTACCCTGTTTGTTCCCCAAACTTTGTGCATTTGTATATAAGCTCTTGAGATCTTTATGTCTGACTCTGGGTATGCTTCTAATTTCTCCTATTTGATGTTTGAGTTTATCTTCCTTCCCATCCCTCTTTACCTCATTATTTGATTTGTTTTCTAGAGTTTTTTATTTATTATTATTTATTATTATTTCAATTTGTATACCGCCCTACTCCCGAAGGACTCAGGGCGGTGAACAGCCATAGAATAAAACATATGAATACAAAATTTAAAATAAAGTAAAACGAATTAAATAATTTGGCTGAAAATTTAAAACCCCAATAATTTAAAACCAAATTTAAAATTTCCATTTAAAAAGGGGAAAAACTTAGGTCAGGCCAGCTTGATGAAATAAGAACGTCTTGAGCGCGCGACGGAAGGTACGCAGATCCGGGATCCTCCGTATCTCCGGGGGGAGCTCGTTCCAGACAGTAGGTGCCCCCACAGAGAAGGCTCTCCCCCTGGGGACCGCCAGTCGACATTGTTTGGCCGATGGCACCCGGAGGAGCCCCTCTCTATGGGAGCGTACTGGTCGGTGGGAGGCTATTGGTGGTAGCAGGCGGTCCTGCAAATAACCAGGTCCTAAGCCATGGAGCGCTCTAAAGGTGATAACCAAGACCTTGAAGTGCACTCGGAAGACCACCGGGAGCCAGTGCAGCTCACGCAGGACAGGTGTTACATGGGAGCGCCACGTCGCTCCCATTACCACCCGCGCGGCCACACTCTGTGCCAGTTGGAGCCTCCGAGTGCTCCTCAAGGGGAGCCCCATGTAGAGAGCGTTACAATAGTCCAGACGGGAGGTGATGAGGGCATGAGTGACCATGCGTAGGGAGTCCCGATCTAGAAAGGGACACAACTGGCGGATCAGACGAACCTGATGAAAAATCCTCTCGGTCACGGCCATCAAGTGCTCTTCTAAAGACAGCCGTGAATCCAGGAGGACACCCAAGTTGCGAGCCCTTTCCGTGGGATCCAATGATTCGCCCCAATAGTGAGCGATGGCACCAGCTGACTATATCGGGACATCGGAAATCACAGCCACTCGGTCTTGGATGGGTTGAGTCTGAGCCTGTTTCTCCCCATCCAGATCCGTATGGCCTCCAGGCACCGGGACATCACTTCAAGGGCATCGTTGGGGTGGTCTGGGGTGGAGATGTACAGCTGGGTGTCATCAGCGTACTGGTGGTACTCCACCCTGAAACCACGGATGATCTCGCCCAGCGGCTTTACATAAATGTTGAACAAAAGGGGCGAGAGGACTGATCCTTGTGGCACCCCACATATAAGGCGCCTCGGGGTCGACCTCTGCCCCCCTGTCAACACAGACTGCGACCAGTCGGAGAGAAAGGAGGAGAACCACCGTAGTACGGTGCCTCCCACCCCTAACTCTTCCAACCGGTGCAGCATGATACCATGGTCGATGGTATCAAAAGCTGCTTAGAGATCTAACAGGACCAGGACAGAGGAGCACCCCCTGTCCCGAGCCCTCCAGAGATCATCCACCAACGCAACCAATGCCGTTTCCGTGCTGTACCCAGGCCTGAAGCCCGACTGGAACGGATCTAGATACATCGTTTCATCCAGGTACTGGGGAAGCTGTCGCGCAACCACACTCTCAACAACCTTCGCCATAAAGCGAAGGTTGGAGACTGGACGATAATTAGCCAATACTGCCGGGTTCAGGGAAGGCTTCTTGAGGAGAGGTCTCACCACTGCCTCTTTCAAGGCGGCGGGAAAGACACCCTCGCCCAATGAAGCATTTATAATCCCCTGGAGCCAGCCTCGCGTCACCTCCCGGGAAGCCAGCACTAACCAGGAGGGGCACGGGTCCAACAAACATGTGGTTACATTCAGTCTACCCAGAGTCCTGTCCATGTCCTCAGGGGTCACAGGATCAAACTCATCCCAGATAACATTCACAGGACCTGCCTCCGTCATCCCCGCTGGATCTACCCAGTCGGAGTCCAGATCTTCCCGAATCTGAGTGATTTTGTCATACAGATACTGAACAAAATCCTTGGCTCTTCCCTCCAAGGGGTCCTCCCTCACTTCCTGGTGGAGCAGGGAGCGGCCAGGCGATTATCTGATGATGCAATAAAAGCAGTGAAATGAGTACATTTTGCTGCTTTTATCGCCACTAGGTAATTCTTAATATGAGATCTTATCAGTGTCCGGTCAGATTCAGCACGACTGGCCATCCAACTACTCTCTAGGCATCTTTTCCGGCGCTTCATCTCCCTCAGCTCCTCGGTGAACCAAGGAGCCAGGTGAGATCGGCGCCGGGTCAGAGGCCACAAAGGCACAACTCGATCCAGAGCTCCAGTGGCCGCCCTATCCCAGGCAGCCACTAGGTCTCCAGTCGAGGCATGAGCCAGAACCTCAGGGATTGGCCTAAGCTCCACCTGGAACCTATCAGGTTCCATCAGGCACCTGGGGCGGTACCATCTTATCGTTTCCGCCTCCCTGCGGCGGGGTGCAGCGGTTCGAAGGTCAAGGCGAAGGAGAGAGTGATCCGACCATGACAAGGGCTCGATGACTATATCCCCTATCTCAAGATCACTCAGCCACTGTCCAGAGACAAAAACCAAGTCCAGTGTGTTTCCCCCATGTGCGTAGGGCCATGAATTAGCTGGGTCAGGTCCATAGCCGTCATGGAAGCCATGAACTCCCGAGCCGCCTCAGACGCCTCACCCACGGATGGCAGGTTAAAATCCCCCATGACCATAAGTCTGGGGGTATCAATCGCCACCGCGGCGATAACGTTGAGTAGCTCGGGCAGGGCTGCTGCCACGTGGCAGGAAGCCAGGTACGTGATCAGCAAACCCATCTGAACCCCATGACCCCACTTCACAAGGAGGGTCTCACAACCGGCCGTCTGAGGAACAGTGGCCTCCCTCGGCCTAAGGCCTTCTCTAATAATAACCGCTACTCCCCCGCCCCTCCCCTGTGACCTCGGCTGATGGAATGCGTGGAAGCCTGGTGGGCACATTTCTACCAGAGGGACCCCTCCCTCCAGGCCCAACCAGGTCTCCGTAATACCCAACAGGTCCGCTCCCCCCTCCTGAACAAGATCACAAATGAGGGGGGGGGGTTATTTACTATGGACCTGGCATTGCACAACATCAGTCGAAGGCCCGGGCCCTGAGGGTCTGTGCAACCTGGAGAACGAGTGGAGCCTTGGGAGCCGGAGCACGCTACTGCTTGAAGACAATGGAAGCGCGCTCCCTTAACATGATATGGCCCCCTGCTCCCACCATATCTACCCCTCCCCCTCACAGTACCGATGGTAAAAACACAATCTGGACAAGCTCGACCCCCCCATTTCCTCCGGATCTCCCACCCCCCCGCCGTGCATAATGGCCAGGCCCGACCTTCCCCTTGGTGGGTTATCCCCCAAACCCACAACCCTAGTTCCAATTTTACTCTCCCCCCCGGGACCCCTTAAAAATTTATCCAAAAATTTACATTAAAAACCCCTCAACCCTCTCTTCGCCGCATGCCACCTCTCTGGGTTCCAAGACCAGTCATTGAGGTAGGCCCTCGATAACGTGGAGGGCCAGGCTTGCGAGAGGGGGGAGTCTCGCAATGCAAGAAGCTGTGCCCTTAAGTACATCTAAGCTCTGAGGTAGTGATAAGGTATGGCCAAGGGCTCCATGATAGTCCAAATTGTCCTGAAAAAAGGCAGATTGACCATAAATGGGAGAGTCTCCACTGTCCTCTCACGGCAGTGGGGGAGTCCAATGTTCCAACCAGTTCGAGGGTAATCGTCCAACCAGCCTCTCACGATGGTTGGCCAACTAGCTATGGGGGAGATGGTACATCCCATTGGTGGTGAAACAATGATAGAAACTGGCTCCGTTCATCCTCCCGTAAGCTGCCATTTTCCATACAGCCAGCATGCTAGATAACAAACAGAGCCAAGTCCAAAGTCTCCAGAAGAAAGTAAGCTGTCCACAATATTCATACAGGCAGCATACAGATGGATAGTACAGGCAAGCGGATACATGGAAAATAGGTGGGAACCGCCTCCATCAAACAGAAACCGGCAGGGCAAGCATGTTAGTCATAGGGCCTAATAATGGCCCAACTAGGAGGGGGGGGAGAGGGTTGACCAGGGCTGCACAGTAACTCCAACAGCCCCTCCACCCTCGTTAACCCCCCCTGGGTCTTCCAGGTCTTCCAACCATCCTATATGCCCAGTCCTAGCCCCCCAAGATAGTTATAAAGGAGGCCTCACCATGGGAGTTAAAATTTGGGAATTACCCCAGAGCCCCATGGTGGCCCGAAGTTGCCAAGATTTAAAAAATTCAGCGATGGAGGCTCCCCCCTCATGTTCTTCCTCGGCTACATGACTCCAGCCATCCCAACAGCTGCTGCAATGGCGTCGACGAAGGCGCTGGCATCATCGCGGGCACCACCAACAGCCACGTCTTCCATTCGCCCTCGCCTCCTTTGACGCCCACTTCCTTCCCCCCGACATCTACCTCCGCTGCTCCGACGCAGGGGGGGGTGGTGCAGTCCACGATGACGCCAGCGTCCCCACCGCAGCCGCCGCACCAACCATCCTGACATAGCTGAAAACTGGCCGTTTCGATTGCCTCCGCCACCGCCCATAGATCACGAACACCGCCCTTCTCGCGGCGGCCGCGGAACAGTTGTTCTTCGGAGCGTCGGTGCCACGCTGTTATCAGCACCTTAGAGAGCACGAAAAGCTCTCAGTCAACTGGCCACAAGCAACGCTTGCTGGGCAGGGGGTCCTAGATGGTCAAAACGACCCCCGGAAACCCTCACTAGCCAAAACACCCCATTTCTATCGCAGCGAGCCTAGAGCCGGGTTGCCATCTTGGAGCATGCGCAGGAGTATTTTGCTTGGAATTAGGTCCTGGAGATCCTAAAGATTGAACCACCCAGTGGTTCAATTCTAGAATCCTTTGTTCTCTTACTGGAAAATCAAGAAAACTAAGGCACAGAATGAACTATGACTTGCAACACATCCTAAAAGTAATTTTAAAAGTTTCTTTCAATACATAAAAAACAAGAGAAAGTCAAGGAATTGATTGAACCACTAATGGGAGATTATGACAAGGAGGTGACGGATAGCAGGAAGAAAGTAGAACTACTTAATTCATTTTTTTATCTGTCTTTACATAAAAGGAAAAAACAACAACAGTCCAACCTATAAAAAGCAGTACAGTAAAAGACAGAATAGAAAATAGAATACAGGTAATCCTTGAATTACGACAGTTCACTTATAGCGACTATTCAGAGTTATGACATAATTCCCCCCCCCAAGTACTTAGGACACAATCCTGAAGTTACAAATGTTGCAACACCACAGTAGTCATTCACCCTTACAAACAACCACAAAGGCTCTGCAACATTCTCTCTGTGTATTTCCCACCCCCCAGGCGAGGTCTCCACAGGCACTAGGCCTGTGGATACTCACCATGCAAAGACCTAGTGAGTCTTCAGTTTCTTGGCATGTTTCGGTGCTTCAGGCCTTCAATGTGTTTGCAGAGAAGGGAGGCCTAATGTACTACAAGATCACATAAGATCAGTAGCGTGAGATTTCACGCTACTGATCTTGTGTGATCTCACGGTACTTTAGGCCTCTGTTCTCTGCAAATGGAGGTCTGGACAAGATCTGCGGCAAAAGGCTTTGCAAATGGAGGGAAGACCTGAAGCACCGAAGCCTTCCCTCTATTTGCAAAGCCTTTTGCCGTGTTTGCAAAAAGCCTTTGCCACTGAGACATGCAACATTCATTGTGGATTGGGTCATTTTAAGACATATTCTGCAGGAAATCTACCTCTACTTGTGAACTTTGCACATGACAAATCTATCAAATATGTGCAATATAGATCATACTAATTGTGATTCTATGTAAACCCCATTGTTATTGTACTAACCTTCCTTTTATATCAGCTATTAATAGAGGAACTGTAATAGCTTTGAACTAAAGAATGATGCAGAATTATAACAACTTATTTTAATCTGAAACTCAACATTCATTATGGAAAAGTTCTTATGAAATTGCAAGACATTCATTGATTTAATGGTTCAAGAGAGGTGAAGCTTATAGATTTAGAGTCAGATTTTTTAATAATCTAATTATTTCTGTTAATATGTGCACATTACGCAGTCATATATCAACCCTCTCCAATGGTTTACTTATTTTTCTGCCTTTTATCAAAGCTCAAGCTTTTTTTGCATTTTAATTGGGTTTGGGAATTAGCAGCAAAAGAATGTAGAATAGTAGTGGCAACATTAAGGCAAAGTATTGAAATTGCAGGGTAAAATATAGGAATACAAGTATCAGGACAGGAAGTTTTTCAGATGGATTTAAGTCTAATACTTTATCATATGAATAGCCTTTCCAAATCTGAATGTATTGTATGCGCAAGAAGGTCTTGTATCGTTTGTACTAGTCTATGTTTCAGATGTCATTGCAATAGATAAATCCAGTCCTCTAAACAGCAACATACTGAAGTTCATACATTTGTTTGCTTTATTCTATTCTAGATAGGATTTTTATAGTAGCCTTTCCAACCTGGAGGCTTCTACTGCCTGTATAACTACAGTGCCCATCATCTGTCATTGTCATGCTGATAATTGCAACTCAAAGCATCTCATGCTACAAGAATAGGAAAAGATATTTGCAGATATCTAGCTGTAGAGGAATTAGCAGAGCAACCCTTGAGTAGCAAGGGTGTGCACATGAAAAGCGATTAAGAGTAGTTAGGAAATAACACAACCAATACACAAATACACTGAGTTGTGTTTACTTTCAGGAAATAGTAATAAGGCACAGTCCAATAAACAGTCCAGGTCATACACAGATAAAGCAGTAGATAGTCAAACAATAGTCCAGGGATAATCCAATAACAAAGTCTTCTTACCAGTCATTGTAGTCATACACAATAACAGTTGCAAACAGTAGCAAACACAGCAAAACAGCAAAGATATCAGCAAAAAGAAGCAAAGAGATCAGCAATGAGAAACAAACCAGGTTTCTAGCTCCCTCTTAAGAACATTGGCTACAGAGCTAACCAATCAGGACATAGTATGATGCAATACAGCAATACAGCAGTCTTAAAGCTATAATGATGGTTTATATATTGCCAACCCAACAACTTAGGTAAAATCATTTCCTAACACTAGCTTTAATCTGGCTAGCTTTTAGAAGAAAGGCAGTAGTAATAAGCAATAATAACAGTATCTCTCCAAAAGTATTTCCATTTCTCTGTTTGAATGGAACATTTTATAATTCCTATTGATAAATTGATAAAATCAGATAAACTGAGAATGCATATATAAGAAATATTAGGTAAACAATTAACAAAAATAAATATAATCTATATTATCTGAAGAACAGTTATATTTAAAAGGAATTTGATATTTAGAAGTAAGGATTTAAATTAATTATCAAGTATATGTTCACAGGTGTATATAAGCTCTAAAAGTAAAAATATAGATGGCAAATGCTTTTTCCATAGAAATGAACACTAGTTACAAATAATATTGAAATATTTTTTTAAAAATGTGCCTTCAAATCAGCATTGACTCCTGGAGAATGTCTGGACAAGTTTCTGGAGCTTTCTTGGAAAGGTTTTTGAAAGTGGTTTGCTATTGCTATATTCTTAGGGCTGGAGAAAGTGACTGGCCTAGGATCATCCACCTGGCTTCATGCCTAGGTTAGGACTAGAATTAATCAGTCTCCCGATTTCTAGCCTGGTGCCTTAAACACTAAACCTGACTGGCTCATCAAAATTTGTACGTAGGGAAAGGATGATTTTGCCTACTTGTTGGATTTTTTCTGCAAATGCAGTACTAAGAAAATCTTACTTACTTTGAGAATATACAGTTTTGCTCTTAATCATAAAAGCAAAGTTTTTTTACTTTTATTGTATAAACAGAAAACTTTTATTAAAATACAGGACTTACAGCAGTTCATTTAGTGACCGTTCAAAGTTACAATGGCAAAAAGAGACTTATGACCATTTTTCACATTTATGACCATTGCAGCATCTCTATGATCACATTATCAAAATTCAGATGCTTGGCAATTGACTCATATTTATAGCAGTTGCAGGGTTCTGGGGTGATGTGATCACTTTTGTGAATTTCTGACAATGACAGATTCAATTAACAACGATCTTACTAACAACTGCAGTGATTCACTTAACAAGAAAGGTCGTAAAATGGGGCAAAACTCACTTAACAAATGTTTCACTTAGCAACAGAAATTCTGGACTCAGTTGTGGTTGTAAATTAAGGATTACCTGTACTAAGTATCTTTTACAGAGGACTTGAATACCAATATTATTTAGGCTACAATTCAATTACCTGCTTTCTTGAGGAAAAAAACCAACATGAATTTAAAAAAAACCTTATATTTGAAAAACACATACATGAGATTGCACCATTAGAAGTGATAATATAAATATGTATGTTTTTTTAAAAGCCAGATATAGTTTCATAAAATCATAGAATGATATGGCTAGAAGGAACTTTGAAGATCTTCTAGTCCAATCCCTGCCCAAGGCATTCTGAATAGTTTTGTCCAACTTTAATTTCTCTTTTTTTGACATTTTTTAAAAATATCATAAAACATGTTTATACTGGAAATCTTATCCTTATGTACCCATACCCATACCCTCAGTCTAGTAGTTGAAATATATACATTTAGAATAGAATGAATAGAGCTGGAAGGAACCTTGGAAGTCTTCTAGTCCAGGCAGGAGAACCTATAATATTTCAGATAAGTGACTGTCTAGAGTCTAGTCTCTTCTTGAAAACATCCAATGATGGAGCGTCCATGATTTCTGGAAGCAAGTTGTTCCATTGGTTAATTGTCCTCACTGTTAGGAAGTTTCTGCTTAATTCCAGGTTGCTTCTCTCTTTGATTAGTTAACCATTATTTTTTGTCCTGCCCACTGGTGCTTTGGAGAATAATTTGACCCCCTCTTCTTTGTGGCAGCCCCTCAAGTACTGGAATACTGCTATTGTTATGTACCATATAAGGAGTGAGCTATAGGCTTCACTCAGGTCCTCCAAAACAGCGGGAAAATACTTGAAGCTCATTGGTTAAGCTGTCTGGCAGCCCTCTATAAAAGGGGATGCTGCCAGACAAGCAGTTTGTTGGGTTGTAGTGGTCTACTAATAAAGAGCTGTTGTCACTGAAAGAGCTGTATCCATCTCTTCCATCATTGAAACTAACACTGGTGATGAAGGTGGGATCGAGAGAATAAGGACTAGTAGACCAGAGTCCCAGCGGAGTAGGAAGCAACCGACATCGCTCGCTGTTCTGCAGAATCACCTTTTGCCAGCATGATGACCGCATATGCCCCACCGGCTCCATTCAACCCAGCCGCTGACAATTGGGACTCCTACATGAATGGTTTTGAATGCTTCATGGAGGCGAACAACCTCCTGGGACTGTCCAATAACCGCAAGTGAGCACTGTTCCTCAGTTATTGCAATATGGACGTGTTTGACAAAGCCAAGACACTTGTTGTACCAGTCACGGTTCAAGTGGTACCATGGGCCACACTACAAAACACATTACGGGCACATTATGTCCCAGTACAGTCGAAGTTTGTATGGCAGCACAAGTTCCACCGCAGAGTGCAGGAAGAAGGCGAATCCGTGAACCACTATGTAGCAGTACTTAGAAAAGCTGCCGCATATTGTGAGTTTCGAGAGCTGGAGGACGTGCTGTTGGAACAGCTCATAAGTGAAGTGATGGATGTTAGCCTACAATGGCAGTTGTTAGCCAAGCTGGCCCTCACTCTACAAACAGCCTTAGATGAGGCCAGAGCAGCAGAGAACTCGCAGAAATCAGCTGCTGCCCTGCAAAGAGTGGGAAACGTGCTGATTTCACGCCAAACCGCCGCAGTGCATCAAGAGAGCACCGAGTTGATCGAGTCGTCAGAAGACGAAAATTATATCTACCGGCTACAAGATGACAAGAAAAGAGCCTACCCCAACGCAGAGTGGAGACAACCCCTGTGTGCAGGTTGCGGACGGCCACATTTTAGAGCAACATGCAGATACAAGGACACTGTGTGCCAGAGGTGAGACCATAAGGGGCATCTGGCTCAAGTCTGCCATGCTAGCATGCTGTCTGCGTTCAGAGCTAAACAGCAACCTATTGCCACTGTAACGCCAGAGAAGAGGAAACCCAGGCTGTGAAAACCCAAGCGCAGGGAGAAATCTCCAGCTGCTGACAGAGAGGCATACCAGACAAATATACGACAGACCATACGGGTAATATTTATCAATTTATTTATATTAATCCCATATACTAAGTCTTGAATATAGATACATAAGAATCATTCGTAGCATTTATTAACTTATTTATATTAACTGTTATATTAAGATCTGAATTTAGCTATACTATAATTACAATATTTGGGTTGGGCCAGGAGGGGGGGGTCCCCCTCGTTGAGATGTGCCCTCCAGGTTTCTATGCATTCCATCAGCCGAGGTCCCAGGGGAGGGGTGGGTGGGTGGCGGTTCTAGTAAAGGAAGGTCTCGCCCCAAGGGAGGCCACTGTACCTCAGATAGCCGGATGTGAGTCCCTCCTTGTGAAGTGGGGACAAGGGAGGCAGATGGGCTTGCTGATTACGTACCTGGCTCCCTGCCACGTGTCGGCGGCCCTGCCCGAGCTCCTCAACGTGATTGCCGAGGTGGCGGTGGAGACCCCCAGGCTTATGGTCATGGGGGACTTTAATCTGCCGTCTGTCGGCGAAGCGTCTGAGGCGGCTCGGGAGTTCATGGCTTCCATGACGGCCATGGACCTGACCCAATTAATTTGTGGACCCACGCACACAGAAGGACACACTCTGGATCTGATTTTTGTCTCTGGGCAGTGGAAGAATGATCTCGAGATAGGGGAGATAGTGATTAAGCCCTTGTCGTGGTCGGATCATTCCCTTCTTAGGCTTGACTTTCTAACCACCACACCCCACCGCAGGGAGGCAGAACAGACCAGATGGTTCCGCCCCAGGCGCCTGATGGATCCTGATAGGTTCCAGACAGAGCTTGGGCCATTTCCTGAGACTCTGACTCATGGCTCGGCTGAGGATCTGGTGGCCGCCTGGGATAGGGCGGCCACTGATGCTTTGGACCGAGTCGTGCCTGTGCGGCCTCTGACCTGTCGCTGAGTCTACCTGGCTCCTTGGTTCTCCGAGGAGCTGAGGGGGATGAAGCGCCAGAAAAGACACCTAGAGAGCAGTTGGAGATCTAGTCGCTCCGAATCCGACCGAACACTGGTAAGATCTCATATTAAGACTTACCTAGTGGCGATAAAAGCGGCAAAATGTAACTATTTTTCCGCTCTTATTGCATCGGCAGATAATCGCCCGGCCGCCCTGTTTAGGGTGACCCGTTCCCTCCTTCATCTGGGAGCGCGGGAGGATCCCTTGCAGGGTCGTGCCGAGGATTTTGTCCAGTATCTGCACGATAAAATCACTCAGATTCGGGAAGGCTTGGTCTCTGACTGGGTAGGTACAGACGGGATGATGGGTGTTGGTCTTGAGACTGCCATTTGGGAGGAGTTCGACCCTGTTGCTCCCGAGGACATGGACAGGATACTGGGGCGGCTGAATGCGACCACATGTTTATTGGACCCGTGTCCCTCCTGGTTGGTGCTGGCCTCCCGAGAGGTTACGCGAGGCTGGCTCCAGGGTATTATCAACGCTTCTTTGAGCGAGGGTGTCTTGCCATCCGCCTTGAAAGAGGCGGTGGTGAGGCCCCTCCTCAAGAAGCCTGCTCTGGATCCGGCTGTTTTGGCTAACTATCGTCCGGTCTCCAACCTTCCCTTCTTGGCAAAGGTTGTTGAGAGTGTGGTGGCGCAACAGCTTCCTGGGTACCTGGATGAAGCTGTCTATCTGGATCCGCTCCAGTCCGGCTTCAGGCCTGGGCACAGCACGGAAACGGCATTGGTCGCGTTGGTGGATGATCTCTGGAGGGCTCGGGATAGGGGTTGTTCCTCTGTCCTGGTCCTGTTAGATCTCTCAGCGGCTTTTGATACCATCGACCATGGTATCCTGCTGCGCCGGTTGGAGGGGTTGGGAGTGGGGGGCACTGTTTTGCAGTGGTTCTCCTCCTATCTCTCTGACCGGTCGCAGTCGGTGTTGGCAGGGGGGCAGAGGTCGACCCCGAGGCGCCTTGTTTGTGGGGTGCCTCAGGGGTCAGTCCTCTCGCCCCTTCTGTTCAACATTTATGTGAAGCCGCTGGGTGAGATCATCCGTGGCTTTGGGGTGGAGTTCCATCAGTACGCTGATGATACTCAGCTGTACATCTCCACCCCGGGCCATCCCAACGATGCCCTTGAAGTGATGTCCCAGTGCCTGGAGGCCGTGCGGATCTGGATGGGGAGTAACAGGCTCAGGCTCAACCCTTCCAAGACCGAGTGGCTGTGGCTTCCGGCGTCCCGATATAGCCAGCTGGTACCATCGCTGGCTATTGGGGGCGAGTTATTGGCCCCCACGGATAGGGCTCGCAACTTGGGCGTCCTCCTGGATGCACGGCTGTCTTTAGAAGAGCATATGACGGCCGTGGCCAGGGGGGCTTTTTATCAGGTCCGCCTGATTCGCCAGTTGCGTCCCTTTCTGGATCGGGATTCCTTACGCACAGTCACTCAGGCACTCGTCACTTCCCGCCTGGACTACTGCAATGCTCTCTACATGGGGCTCCCCTTGAGGAATACCCGGAGGCTCCAACTGGTGCAGAATGCGGCCGCGCGGGGGATTATGGGAGCGAGGGGTCGCTCCCATGTGACACCTCTCCTGTGTGAGCTGCATTGGCTTCCAGTGGTCTTCCGGGTGCGCTTCAAGGTGTTGGTTACCACCTTTAAAGCGCTCCATGGCATAGGACCTGGGTACTTGCAGGACCGCCTTCTGCCACCGATAGCCTTCCACCGTCCAGTTCGCTCCCACAGAGAGGGACTCCTCAGGGTGCAATGTCGGCTGGCGACCCCCAGGGGGAGGGCCTTCTCTGTGGCAGCCCCCGCCCTCTGGAACGATTTGCCCCCGGAGATAAGAAGGATATCGGATCTTCGGGTCTTTCGCCGAGCCCTGAAAACTCTTCTTTTTCAGCAAGCAGGGCTGGCGTGAACCCCGCCCCCCCTTTTTTAGTTTTTAATGGTTATTAATTGTTTAGTTTTAATTTGTTAATGGGTTTTAATTCGCACTGTTTTAATTCGGGCCAAAGTATATAATTCTTTTAATTAATTTTAAATTTTGTATTGTTATGTATTTTAGTTTTGGCTGTGCACCACCCTGAGTCCACTAGGAGAAGGGCGGTATATAAATTGAATAAATAATAATAATAATAATAATAATAATAATAATAATAATAATAATAATAATAATAATAATAATAATAATAATTATTGGGAATTCTTAGACTCTAATTTATTAAGGAATTTTGAGAACTGTGGAGCAATATAAATATTTGACTTAAGGAAGATATTTTGATGAATTGAGGAATTGACCCTATTTAATTAAGATAGTAAATCTCTTAATAGACTTAAGAAGAGGAATTGATAGAGGAAATAGGGGCAAAATTATTGAATGGTCATTTGGAAAAATATTGAGAAAATCATAAGAGAACAAAAGCTAACTTTGAAAGAAATGGCAACAATGACATCGACAATTCTGAAATCTGGCAAAAAAGCTCCATCTAATCCTACCCTAACAACACTGTCCCTGGTAATCCAGAAACCTTTAGAAGGCATGCAAAAGTCAGACAAGCCACCACCAACTCCAACTCTCCAAACAGTACAATCTTCTCTATCCCTGATTCAAGAGACCATGTTAGCAATGCAGGAGAAATTGCTAAATAGTCATTCCGAATTAAAAACAGACATTCATGTTTTAGATTCAAAAATGACCGAGATCCAAGTTTCTATTGCGAACAACGAGAGAAGAATCAAAAATGTAGAACAAAGGATGGAACAAAGCGAGAAAAAATTAGATATGGTGGACCAGACATTCGCGACACAGAATAAAGGAATCGAAGAGTCCCTGATACAATTGGAAATGGACAAGGCCTCATATTACCTTCGCTTCCAAAATATTTGTGTAGAAAAGGAAGAGGACTTAGGCGATAAAATAGCTGAGCTGATAGCTGATGCCTTCCAACAAGATAAACATGACATCATTAAAGAACTTGATGAGGTTTACAGGGTTCAGATGAATTATGTGAGAAGAAATAGGCTCCCCAGGGTGGTCCATGTGAGGTTCACCAGGAAGAAAGTGAGGGATATTTTATTTAACATAGCAAGAGAAGAACAGATTGTATTTAAAGGAAAGGAGGTGAATATTCTGAAACAAATTCCGAGAAGAGTGAGGGAAGTGAGGAAAAATTACAGGTTCCTGGCGAGCCAGCTGAATAGAAGGAATATCATATTTAGATGGATTCTACCTGAGGGGATGTTAGTATCATGGCAAGGAAGGAAAATCAAAATTGATAGTTTAGCTGTAGCACAAGACTTTTTAGACCAATTAAGAGGAGGAGAAGAAGAACAAATTAGCAAAGAAGAGATCGATACAGCAAATACGGAAGAAGAAACCTCACAAGAGCAAAGCACAAAGGAAGAAATAGAGGAGGAGAGGAAAAAAGAAGAAGCGGAAGAACAAGGAAGAAAGATCAGACCAGTAAGAGCAGTAACGTTAAAGACAAACAAGAATTAGGAATTGGACATGGATGGATTAAAAATTCTATCCTTAAACGTTAATGGTTTAAATGATTATAAAAAAAGAAGGATAATTCTATCAAAACTGGTTAAACAGAACCCAGACATAATTTGTATACAGGAGGTTCATATAAAAAAAGATGAGGCAAACTGTCTAGAATTTACTAAATTTGGTAAATTATTTGTGTCATTAGCAGAGGAAAAGAAAAGGGGGGTGGTTATGTATGTGAAAAAAGGAATTGTGGCAGAATTAAAGTATAAAGATACCAAAGGAAGAATTCTAATGGTAGAAATCAAGAGAGGTAATTCAAAAATGATGTTGGTGGGGGTATATGCCCCGAATAAGAAACAGGGATGCTTTTACAAAAAATTACATGAACAATTAGGAAACTGGGTCCATGTTGAAATATGTATGCTAGGTGATTTTAATGGTATTGTCAACCCTGAGAGAGATTATAAAAGTGGGGAAAGGAAAAGAAATAAAAGATTACCTCTACCCAAAAGTTTCTTTGATCTAGTAGATGAAATTAACTTAATTGATATGTGGCGTACACTACACTCGCACCATTCCCAATATACTTTTTATTCAACCTCACAGAATTCTTGGTCCAGAATTGACATGGCATGGACTACTAGAAAATTAGGTCTAGAAATTAAGAATGTGGATATAAGTACAAATACTTGGGCAGATCATAAACTTCTTGAAATGAATTGGCATCACATTAAAAAGAGGAAGCAACAGAGATGGAGATTAAGGACTAACCTACTGAATGAAAAAGAATTTATAATAAAAATCAACGAAGAAATTAAGCGCTTCTTTATCGAGAATGGCAAGCAAGGCACGGTGAAGGAAATTGTATGGGATACCATGAAAGCGTACTTGAGAGGAGTAGCAATATCATATATGGCGTTTAAAAATAAGGAAGAAAGGAAAGTTAGAGAGGCTCATAATAGGAAATTAGAAGAAGCGGACAGCAATTTACGACAAAACCCGGGAGACGAGGTGGCCAAACAAAAATGGATGATGGCAAGGCATAACCTGAATATTCTAGATCAGGAGGAGTTGGCGCAAAAAATCAAGAGGGTAAAACACTATCACTTTGAGAACGCCAACAAGTCTGGAAGGTGGCTGGCGTACAGATTAAAAAAAGAACAGGAAAAAAATCACATCCTCACATTAGAAGATTCTAATGGCGATATTTTGATAAAAGAAGAGGACAAGCTAGAAAGAGCGAGAGAATTTTATGAAGCCTTATATAAAGAGGAAGTGATTGATTTAGACAAAACTGAACAATATCTGATGGAAACCAACTTGCCACAAATAACGGAAGAAGAGAAAGAAATGTTAAATAATAAAATTACAATAGAAGAACTTAAATTGGCTCTTACCAAAATTAAGAAAAATAAAACACCAGGCCCAGATGGTCTCCCAGGGGAAATTTATGCAAAATTTGAGGAAGAACTACAATTAGAATTGTTAGAAATATTTAACGAGGTATTAGTTGGTACAAGAATTCCAGACTCGTGGAAAGAAACTTATATTACACTTATATTGAAAGAAGGTGCTGACCCAAAACATATAGCAAATTATAGGCCCATTTCTCTGCTAAACTCAGATTACAAATTATTTACAAGTATAATTGCGGAAAGATTAAAAAAAAATTTAAATCGCTGGATTCACAACGATCAGAAGGGTTTCCTCCCAGGGAGACAAATGAGAGATAATTTGAGGACTGTGATAAACGTCATAGAATATTATGAGCAGCACCAGGAAAAACAGCTGGCGTTAGCGTTTTTGGACGCCCAAAAGGCGTTCGATAATTTGAACTGGAAATTCATGGTCAACCAAATTGACTTAATTGGATTTGGAACAAATTTTAGAAAGATGATCGAAAACATTTACCATGAACAAAGGGCGAGTATTTTAATAAATGGGGACAAGACGAGGATATTTAGGATACAAAAGGGAGTTAGACAGGGATGCCCCCTGTCCCCTTTACTGTTTATAATGGCGTTGGAAATTTTACTTAGAAAGATTAGAGACAACCAAGAAATTAGAGGATTGCAAATTAAGAAAGAAATATTTAAAACACAAGCCTTTGCAGACGATGTCGCTTTAATAATAGAGGATCCCTTGAAATCTGGCCCCAAATTACTCCAGGAAGTACAACAGTATGGAGAAGTCGCCGGCTTTAAACTCAATAAAGCCAAAACTAAAATTTTAGTAAGAAATATGACAGAGGCAAATAAGAAAGAGCTAGAAAAGTCTTTAGATCTTCAGATAGTGAAGAAAATAAAGTACTTGGGAATATGGATCACCTCAAGATACTCCTCTTTGAAGGAAGATAACTACATTCCATTATTACAAAAGATTAAACAGGATGGAAAAAGTTAAAATTATCTTTCACAGGCAAGATTTCGGCAATTAAGATGAACATTCTCCCCAAAATTATATTTCTATTTCAAACTATACCAGTGAATCTTGATAAAAAATATTTCCTGGATTTGGACAAGAAAATGCGAGAATTTTTGTGGGATGGGAAGAAGGCGAGGATTGCTTACAAGACACTGCAAGGGAAAAAAAAACATGGGTGGCTTTGGAGTTCCGGATTGGAAAGTATACCAGAAGGTGGCTAAATTAGTATGGATCAAAGAATGGGTTACATTACAAAACAAGAGAATTTTGACGCTAGAAGGCCACGATCTACAGGCGGGCTGGCATGCCTATTTATGGGGTTTACAGAACAAAAACAAATCATACTTCCATAAACACAAGTTAAGGGAGACCCTTATTCAAACATGGGAAGAAATTAGGCAAAGATATTATGTGAAAGTACCGAATTGGCTTTCAATTATGGAGGCCCTGACTGCCTCAAACAAAAGAGATATCTCGAAATTCGGCACATATAGAGAAATATTAGATGATAATGGTACCCTCAAATCACGGGAAATATTAATAAATCAAGGTTTCAATTTAGACTGGTGGAGCTATTTACAGATAAGCTCAAGATATCAAAAAGATAGGGATCAATTTGGTATAGAGGCGAAGCACAACAATCTGGACAAAATTATGTTGGGGACGGAAAAGAAAATGCTATTGAAATATGGCTGGGAGGCTCCTCTCGCCTTCTATTCCCGCACCTTGTCCGCCACCAAGCAAAACTACAGCCAGCTGGACAGAGAAGCTGGTTGCTGGGGTCCGGCGGTTCCATGACTATTTGTATGGCAGACACTTTACCCTAGTGACTGACCACAAGCCCCTGTTGGGTTTGTTGGTGAGCGACCGCCTGACTCCCACCGTCATGCCACCTCGAATGGTGCGATGGTTGCTATTCTTGGCAGCCTACAGCTACCAGCTAATTCACCAGCCCAGAAAGTCCCTGAGCCATGCCAACACGCTGAGCCACTGCCCCCTGCCTACCCTGGTGGAAGACACTGCGCCAGTCTGCCAAGTCCTCCTGCTAGAGGACATCGCTTTGGGGCCCATCACTGCGGCTGAGATTGCTAAGCATACTGCTAAGGACACTGAACTAATGCAAAATTTAAACTATGTGTGGTGAGGTTGGCCCAGAAACCCAGTGTTGGAATCGGCTCAGCCTTATTTCTCATGCCGGAATGAACTGTCTGTATTAAAAGGTTGTTTATTTTGGGAGGAAAGGGTGGTCGTACCCTCCAAATTATGGAGGGAAGTGCTGAAAGTTTTGGATGCTGGGCATCCTGGTATAGTCAGGATGAAGGGCCTGGCCAGGAGCTACGTCTGGTGGCCGAAAATGGACCATGACATTGCAGAATGGGTTGCCACCTGCTCCCTGTGCCAAGAATACTGACCGGCTCACCTCGCGGCCCTGGCTAAAGCATGGGAAACACCCCAGGTGCCATGGGCCAGGGTGCACATTGACTTTGCAGGACCAGTAAAGGGGCAAACATTTCTTATCGTTGTTAACACTTACTCTAAGTGGTTAGAGATAGTCCTAATGACTTCTACCACTGCCGAAGTTGTCATTAAGGCGCTTAGAAAACTGTTCGCTACGCACGGCCTCTCCAACGTGCTAGTCTCAGACAATGGCCCACAATTGACGGCCGTCCCATTCGAGGCCTTTTTTGGCCAACTTGGGCATCAGACATGCTCTGGTGGCTCCATTTCATCCGGCCAGTAATGGGCAGGCCGAACGATTAGTGAGATTTACAAAGGAGGCATTGGCCAGAATGGGTCTGGGAGATTGGCAGGCCTGAATAGATAAGTTTTTACTGATTCAACACATTACCCTTGTGCTGCCACCAATAGAAGCCGCTCAGAGCTCCTCATGGGATGGAGAATCTGATCACAATTGGACCGATTGCATCCAAATTATATTGCTGACACTCCCCCCGATTCCACTGACAAAATTCGGAAATTTGAGATTGGGGAAAAGTTCTATGCCCACAATTATGCTGGGGGCACTCTCTGGATTCCTGGTACGGTCATGGAACTATCTGTTCCTCGCTCCTACAAGGTTGAGTTAGAGGACGGAAGATTGTGGCGTCGGCATTTGGACCAACTCTGAGGCCGGATTTCAAACTCTCCACTTTGCACACCAGACCAAACTCAATCTGACAAGCAGCCAGACCCTGACTGTTCTAAACTGTTAAATCCAATGTCTAACACTAACTCAAACCCGATTGTGCAGCTTGATTGCCCACCTGTGGAACGAAGACTCCAGCAGAGACTTCCCAAGGGGTTGGGCCTTCCAGCTACTTCCACGCCCAGCGACATGTTCCAGGAGGTTTCATTGGCGGGTCCAGAGACTGCAACTAATCCACCCATTCAAGTCGATGCCCAGGAGCAAACTGAACTGCGCAGGTCAACCACCAGCCCCGCCTACCTGTGTGATTACATCTGTAAATATGTACATATATTGACTTAAGTAAATGTATTCTAGGAGGGGAGGGGTGTTATGACCATATAAGGAGTGAACTATAGGCTTCACTCAGGTCCTCCAAAATGGTGGGAAAATACTTGAAGCTCATTGATTAAGCTGTCTGGCAGCCCTCTATAAAAGGGGATGCTGCCAGACAAGCAATTTGTTGGGTTCTACTGGTCTACTAATAAAGAGCTATTGTCACTGAAAGAGCTGTGTCCATCTCTTCCATCATCGAATCTTACAGCTATCATGTCACCCTTAATTCTTCTTTTCTTTAGATTAGCCAAACCCAAATCCTGCAGCCGTTCTTCATATGTTATAGTCTCCAGGCCTTTGATAATCTCAAACATCTCAACATCTCAATATCTTTTTATAGTATGGTGACCAAAATTGGTTGCAGTATTCCAGGTGTGGTCTTACTAGGGTTTTATAAAGTGATACTAATACTTCACGTGATCTTGATTCTATGCAGTGGTGGGTTCCTCCCAGTTCCTCCCGGTTCCGCCGAGCCAGTAGCAGTGACGATATGATGTCACCGAACCGGTTCTGCCCCCCACCCTCCCACATTATTATTACCTTTTATTTGGCCCCACCCCCAATCTATTGCTGCCTCCTGAGTCCCAGCTGATCAGCTAGAAGGAAAAAAAACTGTTTAAACGCTTGCTGCAGGGCTTCAAAGGGCCACCCTACAGCTGATCAGTGTTAAAAGGCAGTGTGGTGGTAGACCGGTGTCTCCAAAAACAAATGAGTAGACTGGTGCCTCCAAAAACAAATGGGTAGACTGGTGCCTCCAAAAACAAATGAGTAGACCGGTACAGCTCTGCAAGTAGTTAAAAGCCTGGTAGATCAGTACCTCTGCTAAATCCTAAAGAATTGTCACTGGTGCCCGCCCACAAAATAAGCCATGCCCACAGAACTGGTAGTAAAAATTTTTAGAACCCACCCCTGATTCTATGCCTCTGTTTATACAACCCAGGTCTCACGTGACATCACAGCTATGCCCCTGTGCGCCGTTTTGGAATTGCCACCAGGATTGTATCAGCTTTTTTGGCGGCAGCTGCACACTGCTGGCTCAAAGCAAGGCTAGTAAAATGTTGTTTAGTAGGCAAATGTAACTCCTGCAAACCTTAGGACTTTGGAAAACAGAATGATAACCCCCACTGACAAAATGAAGAAGATGCATTCAATTTTTAATGGCTTTTGTGATTTTGTTTCTCTGAGCTGCATGAAATAGTGTGTGTTTTGGAGTAGTAAAACCAAGCATTGCATTATTATTCAACATTAGCTCCAGCTGCTGATTCGATGACAGAAGGCCAATTGGTGAAATGCAAATTCCACTTTCTAGCCTTATTCTAATAAGCAGAAAAGCCAAGGGCCTGTATAGATCAGGACAATCATTTTATGAAACTAAGCTGAATGCAATTATTATAAGAAGGAAGTACAGTACTTAGTTTGTAAAGGGAACATTTGCTTGAAGAAAGAAAGGAAGGATAGAAGAAAATAATCTCATTTTTAAGGATAAGATTCATTCAATTTAAAAAAGGGGAAATAAAACAACTCTTTAGGAAGAAGACCAGAGATTTTTGCTTGCTTCAAAGAGAGGCTGCATGGGATGAATAACATCATTCTCCCATTCTCTAAAAGCATTAAAATGTTTTTTGCTTAAAATGCTCACCCACAAATAATAAAGAAATAACTTCTTACCTATCTGTGGATATTATTATATGTCATGGATGTTTTATTTTTTTATATTATTGTTTCGATTGTTTTAGTCTACTACAGTTCTGCAATTAGTTATACATTCAAAATAAACAGAGCAATTACTATCATTTCTCAGAAAGTTAGAATCATTCATTCAAATTAAATGAGGAGATTCAATAAAAGAAAGCCTTTTTTTCATAAGGCACAATTAAGCCACAGAATTTGCAGCTATCAAATGTGATAATGCATACACAGTATTTATGGTTTTAAAATGGACTGACTAAATTCATGGAACATTAGGTTATCAATTCTAATGGCTGTTTGATACTTCAGGAATAGTCTATGTGTAATTTTTAGTAAGGATGGCTTAGAATTTCACTATGAATGAGTCAATACCTGGAACAATAAGATATCTAAATTGTGGAATTCTTTACATTCTCTGAAATGTTTTATTATCTAACCAGGTGCTGTCTACTCGAACCTAATTCAGAGAGCACCAATAACTCCACAGTTCAATCCTGAGCAATATATATACTCTTCTATTTACATCTAGATTAATTTATTTGAGTATTTTGGCAGCTAGAAGACAACTGTCTGAGTCTTCTGAATTAGGCTTATGTGTGTAAGTGAGTCTATGCAAGTTTGTAACAAAGTTTCTTTTGAGATAGTTTTGGATACTTGTGAAAGGAATCTAACTGTGACAGTACAAAAATGCAATTATTCCAGCTAGGAAATTTTAAACATCATAAAAAAAAAACCTGGATGTTTTTAGAGAGTGCTTATTTCAATATTAAGGGACAAAAAGCACAACTTGACAACAGGTGCAATTTCTGCTCTTGGAAGCATTATAAAACTAACCCATTTACATGGGTTCATATATATTTAATTTCCTTGTAAATCTAAGACCATTTGTTATGGCATGAATGAAGTCTACTGTAATAATATTTATTAGAAATACTTATATAAGTTTTGGAATCACAGAAAAATGGAATATTATGCAGCCTTCATATTTCTTCTATGGGTTTGTTTCTGTTAATTTCATTAATTTCAACGAGAGCAACATTTTATGTTTGTTTCTTTTTCACCTCTCAAGCCTGTTCTACATATGTACAAGAAAATGGTAGAAGTACATATAATTAGGTTTCTAA
The DNA here is from genome assembly GCF_029215685.1 of Pituophis catenifer annectens. Classification (NCBI taxonomy): domain Eukaryota; kingdom Metazoa; phylum Chordata; class Lepidosauria; order Squamata; family Colubridae; genus Pituophis; species Pituophis catenifer. The sequence continues at coordinate 172,599,365 of NW_027256881.1, forward strand.
AACTCTTAATAAATCCAGCACTGCAGACAAATGGCCTTGCTAAAACCTTTGTCCCTGATATCTCCTGTGTCAAGAAAGATCTTACCAGAAGGATCAAAAGCCACCTGGTTGCCAGGGTGCGGACCAGCATCAATGGAGACCATTGGGACTCCCCTCCGAACATCCCACAGTTTCAATACACCATAAGAATCACAAGAAACAATTGTATCACCCTGTAAAGCACAGGGAGGGGAGGGGAGAAGAGGGAAAAAAACATGATTATAATATAAATATAAAGGAGGACATGTTAAATCTTCAAATGTCTCTAAGAGAAAATATAGAAATCATTTCCCTAAACATTTCATTCTGAATGTCACTGTATGGCTGTGTAAATCGTTTGAAAGAAGTACTTGCAACACACAAGAAAATGTTCAAAGTACCTGTCTATCAAACAGTAAATTTTCCTTTTCTGGTAGGCTTACATGGTTGCTTCATAAACTGCTTCTGACTGTCTCTGCATATAGGTCCATACACAACCACTTTATTCTGCTTCTCATGTAAAAGGAGATAGCACTGACATCCTGCTTCCTCCATCTCCTGGTTATGTTGACCATTGATTGTTGTGGTCTACTGCATGGGTCTCATCTTTTTATACGTATTTATCATTTTAATGTTGTATTAAAATATTAATATTGTAATATTGGCCAGAGTTATATAATTGAAATGGGGAGCATTTGTTTATATGTTCAATAAACAAATAGATAGGTAGAAGAATATAGTACAAGCAAGACAATAATTAGAAATCTCATAAAAATTGTCTTTCTGTCTTTGCTTTACAACTCACTTGTAGCTTATTAAAAATTTGGAAGAGGAGTTTTTTTGCCCCAATTTTTCATTCTCCTCTATATGAGCAGTGATGGCATAGTGGTTAGAGTGCAGTACTGCAGGCTACTTCAGCTGCCTGCCAGCTGCCGGCAATTTGGCAGTTTGAATCTCACCAGGCTCAAGGTTGACTCAAACTTCCATCCTTCCGAGGTGGGTAAACCATTTAGAGAGGGCTGTGAAGCAGTATGTATGTCTAAGTGCTATTGCTATTTTCAATAATTTTAACAGTTTGTGACTTAATCCCTTCAGTCAAAAATAAAATCTCTTTTGAGACAAACTTCTGGTGATTTCATGGACATACACCAAAAAGTAGATTAACTTTATTTCTTCCTCTGTTTTCTTGAACTCCTAGGATATCCAACTGTTCTAGAATTTCCTGATAGTCTTCCATCCAAGTATTAAACATGCACAAACCAACTTTGAATTTTGAAATGAAACCAATGTTAACCATGGAGAGTACTTAGACCTATGATGGTGAACCTATGGCACGCGTGCCAGAAGTGGCACACAGAGCCATCTCTCAGGGCGCGCCAACCATTGTCTGTTGCTCTTCTGGGTTCTGGCATGCACATGCATGCTGGCCAGCTGGTCTTCGCGCACGGGAGCACCGGAAACTGGAAGAACAGCTCCCTGGCACGTATGCGAATGCCTGGAAGCTGAGCTTCTGGTTTCCAGCGTGCCCACTGGTCTTTGCGCATGCATGTGCATCAAAATAAAAGACCAGGTGACCAGTGAGCATGCGCATGCCGGAAATCAGAAGGTCAGCTTCCCAGCGTGTGCATGCACGCCTAGGAGCTGCTCTTCTGGTTTCTGATGCTCCCCCCCAAGCATGCGCTCCAGATACAGCACTCGGTGCCAAAAAGGTTTGCCAACACTGACCTAGACTCAAAGGAGCTGAGTTCACATGTGGTATATGTCAATACCAAAGAACATTCTTTAGCACTTTCTCTTTTTAATGTAATTATAAACCTTACTCTTGCTATTAGAAATTCTGAAAATGTCTTTTCTCTTATAGTAGCTGACATATTGTTACATGTGCATATTTTGTAGTTATGCCAGAAACATTTTCCATTATAACATTTCTTCAATAGAAGATTTTGGTATTATATTTGATCTCTCCATAAATTGGAATAAATACAATCTAATGTAGATCTCATTTAGAAATAAACCTACTATGCTTATAATTTGGAGCTTTAGACTGTACCTAGATATTTTAATTTATCTTGTAAACTTATCTTCTATTTTGGCACCCACCCCACCAATAAGTTCTAGTATTTTGACAAATATGCTGAATTGAATCAAACTCAGAAATTGGTTTACATAATTTAAGAGACATTTCTACTTGCATTGTTTCATATTATTTCAAATTAATAGCTTTATGAATTCAGTAGTAAATCATCTTATACATCTATAGGTGCATATAAATAAATACAAATAAACTATTGAGCAATCTTCTTCAACGATTTTATTGAAACAATTTTCCACATTTTCAACACATTTTAAAATGTGTTACATTTTATAGTAACACATTCGTGCTAATTTGTACTATGGATTGGAATAACAAAACTCAGAAAATGCAGAAGTGAACTGTCTCTGGATTCAACTTAAGAGTTATTTCGATTTTTACCATTTCTATCTCTTCATACATCTTTTAGATTTACTTTTACTTTTACTTTTACTTTTACTTTTATTTAATTTGTATACCGCCCTTCTCCCAAAGGACTCAGGGCGGTGGACAGCCAAAAATAAAATACATACATACAAAATTTAAAAAACAGAACTAAAATCGAATTAAATAATTTGGCCCAGACAGATTAAAACCCAAATCAATTTAAAACAGATTTAAACTTTGAAAATTAAAAGATATTAAAAATATTAAAATATTAAAATTGTTTAAAAATTGTTTAAAAAGAGGGAGAAAGTTAGGCCAGGCCAGCCTGATGAAATAAAAAGGTCTTTAGAGCGCGGCGGAAGGTGCGCAGATCCGGGATCCTCTGTATTTCCGGGGGGAGCTTGTTCCAGATAGTAGGTGCCACCACAGAGAAGGCTCTCCCCCTGGGGGCCGCCAGTCGACATTGTTTGGCCGACAGCACCCGGAGGAGCCCTTCTCTATGAGAGCGTACCGGCCGGTGGGAGGCTATTGGTGGTAGTAGGCAGTCCCGCAAGTACCCAGGTCCTGAGCCATGGAGCGCTTTAAAGGTGGTAACCGAAACCTTGAAGCGCATCCGGAAGACCACCGGGAGCCAGTGCAGCTCACGCAGGAGGGGTGTTACTGTCATAAGTAAATGCCTTATTCTATAACAAGAGATATGTATATATGTACAGGATATTAAGAGTTAATTTATTCCTCCTCCTTTAATGTATTCATGTGTAATCACCCCCTTCCTTGACTCCTCCCCTTTGATATAAATAGAGAGTGCATTCACCTCACGTTTGCTTCTCACTGTAAATCTGACAGAATAAGTAGAATGCCTATTATGAATAAACTCTCCTTTAACTGAAGAAATTGCTTCTGAATTCATCATTGAGTCTGATCCTCAAAATATCATAACAATCTGGTAGCAGAGGATGGTTGAACTGACTCAATAAAATCCAACATGCCTAAGAAAGAAAACCTCAAGAATAAAAAAGAAAGACCCAATACCAGGGCAAATGATAAAGAAACAAAAACAGATCAAGAAATGATCGACGAACCAATAAATACAACAATCAAAGAATCTGAAGATAACACCACAGACATCGAAGAAACAGCAGATGAAACCGACAACCAAGAAGAAAACGAAATAAAAGACAAAAACCTCAGATCGGAGATACTGAGGCTAATAAAAAGTAAAAAAGATGACCACAAACTCATCGCGGAACTCCGAGACTTCTTGGAAGAAAACGGAGCAGCGAGAGAAAAAGAAATTGAAAAAGCCAAACCCGAAAATACAAAAATGGTGAGCGAACCTACAACGAAAGAAAAAATAACCAGAAGCAAGACCAGAGGTCCCGCTCAAAATTTTGAAAGGCAGCCATCTTCTCTTCAACCGGCCACAGAAATGAACACAGCTGAACCAATCAGAATGCACCATTCAAAAACTCTGGCGCGAAAAAACACAAAAAATAGCAAAAATTATATTTATTCTTCTGAAGAGTCAGAAACAGATACAGAAGAATCATCCACCGAACAAGAAATCGAAACACCCATGAGAAAACTATTTAAAACATTTGGCACAAGTCTAACAATTTCAAAAGAATCAATAAAAGCCGATAATGCAAAAATACAAAAGAGATGAAGAAATAAACAAACACCTCAAAGCCTGCACGACTCGATCCGGACAATGATGATGACGACGCCTGAACCCAGAGGGCCCTGCGAAATTTCCCCCACACCACAAACGATCCAAAGAACAAAATACCCCAAGCAAGAAAGCTCCAAAGAAAAGAGACGAACCACAGCTGCCAGCAGAACACCCAAGATCGAGCCGGAGACCGAATCATCAGAAGGAGAGCACTACGAGGGAGCTACAGCAAAGAGAACCTCTCCCAGCGGCTTCAGCAGAGAAATGACCAACGCGCATGCGCAGATGAACACAGAGAACTACAATGAACTTTATGAAAAAGAAGAACCTTTCAAGCTCATCAGCAGAATGCCCACACCATTCTGCAATTTTCAACATCTACAAGACCATGGACTACCCACAGTTGTAAGTAGTGGGAATAGTAATATTGGGGATCTACCTAGTGATTTCCCAAAACTTAGAATTGATGGCATCAATTTACAGGAATGGTGTCAACAAATTCAGATTGTCTTTATGAAAGAAAATTTATTATTTTTTATAACCAATCCTCCCAAAAGACCTTGGACTCTAAAAATGGACTGCCTGCATCACAGAGCATTCTATTTAATAATTTCTAGCATATCACCTGCCATGTACTACAGTATTAAGCATAATCTTACTGTTTCTGAAATAATTCAATGCATGTTTAAATTATTTCATAGTGAAAGTGTAGCAACAACCACTAGAATGTCTAAAGATTTCTTTTCAGCCAAATTAAGATCTGGAACCACCATAAGTGAACATTTAATATCCTTAAACAAAACCAGAGCAGAATTACATCTAAGAGGAGAAATAATATCAGAACAGACAATGAAAAGCGTTATCCTTAACTCATTAGATTCATCATGGGATAACTACATATCACATTTAGACTCAATCAATCTAGGATACTTATCCATAGAAAGTCTGTCAAATAAGTTAATAGCTGAAGATAATTTGAGGAAAAGTAGATACAATGCATACACAGAACACAGACAGGCAAAAAGAGTAGCCTTCCAAGAGAATCACCAAAAAACAATTGAATGTTACAATTGTGGATCCAGAAAACACTCTAAGGGAGATTGCCCCATGTTTCATAGGGAAAGACAAAACCGTGATTATAGGGGTAGATATCAAGACAGGCAATCATCTATTGATAGATACAGATATAGAGACTCCCCAAACTACAGAGAACGCAGAAAGGATAGGGATAATTCAAGGGACAGAAAATCAGGATCATTAAATGGATTAGATAAACATAACGATGTCATCACACAAAAATCAAAAAACAATACTTGGCTCATAGATTCAGGGGCGACTAATCACACAACAAATAACAAGAAAATACTGTCTTCATTCACAAATGATAAATTTATGATAAGAGTAGCCAATCAAGAAAATGTTCAAGTCATAGGGAAAGGAGATGTAAATATACCTGGTTTAGGTAAAGTAGAGGGGGTATTGTTGATACCAGAAATATCACATAACATACTTAGTGCAGTGAAATTAAGCCAAGATTTCAACGTAAATATAATCTTCTCTGGGGGAAAAGCAATACTAGAAAAGGATGGGACTAAATTGAATAGTGTAATTATCGAAGGGGGCCTACCCTTCCTTGTAACAGAAGATAAATGGTTGCATAACATCAATACAAACACTGATGACGACATTAACATAGACAGTGAACATAGTAACAACAATGACAATGAAGGACCCAATACACACTGTAACCACAAAGACACACCCACTAGTGATACACACAATAACAAAAGGCCCAATATAGGCAAACCAATTCATGATGAATGCGCACACATGTTGCATAGAAAATTGGGACATGCAAGTTTCCCTGTAATACAAAAAATGATTGAACATGCTGATGGCGTCAAAATAAAGGATTGTAGACTTCCGGTTTGCTGCTTGTCCCTGCTGGACACTCCTTCGGGATTGTCGAACCCACTGCCTGTAAGAGCCGCCTTTTTCAGCGGAATGGCGGCTCGAAAAAACTCCGTTTCCATTAGGAAATGGAGATAGAGCCGTCTGGGGTGGGTAGAGTCCTCTGCCTAATCCCAAAAGTTTTTTATTTACTTTTGGGAGGGAGCGGAAGAGACTCCCCGTATCCCCAGCCGATGCTCCGGGCTCTGGGAAATCTCTGCTACACGCAGAGCTAGGGGGCAAAAGCAAGCCTGTAAATCTGTCAAATAAATTAATTAAAGAAGATATGAGTTGGACCTCTGATCCTGAAGCGCAAGTATTCTTTTTATTCTATTTTGCCTAAGAAGTGAAGTGAAGGGAAAAAAAAGTTTTTTTTTTAAAATGGCGATTGCTGCTGCGGCTTGAAGAGAGGCTGAAAGGGAAACTCCTTCCGTTTTCAATTACAAAGTAGCGGAATGAATATTTTTGGCTGTAACTGAGGCAAAATCTCACTCTCACTTCTGTTTTTTTTTTCTCTTTGAGGATCTGATATTGATCTTGGTTGGAAAAAAGTTTTTTTTTTTCTCTCTTTTCCAGTAAATTTTGTCTGCGTGGAAAAATGGCACTGAGACTTATAAAACTAGACAAACAGGCAGTGGGGGGGGATTCCCCCATTAATAAATTACATCAACAAGTTTTAACTCTCCAGTCTCAGAAACCTGACTTTAATATAATAGAATTTCTTCTTGAGGAGATTGTAAGAAGGGATGAGATTGTGAATCAGCAACTTGAAAAATTTAAGTTGGAAATCAAAGAAATTGGTGAATTGGTGAAATCTAAGTTTGGCTTTTTGGATCGAAAGATTCTAAAAGTAGCTAAAGGCTTAGCAGACTTTATGACTCAGTTGGAAGCAAATACTAACTCTAAAATGAAAGAAACTGAGGAGAATTTGGATGACAAGATCCAAAAAATTAAAAAGGATTTGGTAAACATTCAGGATAATAGTTCAGAAGACAAACTTAAAATGGAGGCTGATCAAAAGTCTGTTAATGAAGAAAATGTACAATGTACAAATGTACAACAGAGGATTGAAAGAGAAGTTTTAATGATCCAATACAATTTTACAGAATATGCAATTAGACTGAGAGGTTTGCAGGAAGATGACAGAGATGATTTAAGGAAGATATCCTCTGAAATTCTGGCTGGGATTTTAAAGGTTCAACCTGATGAAGTGTTTTGCAGGATTGACAGAATTTATAGAATAAACTCCTGGTTGGCAAAACAAAGGCAATTGCCTAGAGATGTGGTGATTTATTTTACAGACAAAGAAATTAGAAATAATATTGTCCAGAATTCTTATGATTCTGCTTTGCAATTTCGTGGAAGAAAGATTTGGATTTTTAAGGAACTCCCGCCCAAGATGTTAATGGAGAGGAAGAAATTTGGTTTTCTAGTGAATGAGTTAAAAAAAAGGAATATTCTATTTAGGTGGGACGTCCCAGTTGGTTTAATATTGAGATACCAAGGAGTAAGATACCAACTGAATACTGTCGAAAAAGCGGAAGAATTTTATCAAAAAATTTTAAAAATAAATTTAACATCTTTAGGCATAATACAGGACAAGCAAAAGGAGTTGGAAATAAAGGGAAAACATCAAATTACAGAGGCTGTGGTAGATAAACTGTCTTTGGACTCTTTGGATACCCCAGCTGGACTGTCTATAAATTTGAGAGCAGTGTCATTTGATTCTAATGTGATGAACTATCAACTTACAGACAAGTGCGCAAATCAATTAGTTGATATACAAGTGATGGAAAAGACATATGAGATAATAAAACAAAACCAACAAGATCAATCTACAAAGCAGAATGACAACCGAACAGCTGATACACAACTTGTAGGAAGGAAATCTGGATGGAAATGCAACCCGCAAAAGAAAAAGAAAAGAAACAGATCTCGTAGAAATAGTAGTTTCTAAACCAAGCAACAGTGAAGCCAGGGATTTTAAAAAAAATAAATGAATATGTGAAAAGATATTGGAGGCGAATTATTGTTTAACACTATCTTGAGGAAAGTGGCAGATCTCTGCAATGCCGTGATTTTGGGATGTGGAAAGAGCCTTATACTGTTGGATTTGAACTATCTATTTTGGATTTCTTTTACCGATAAATATATTATATCTATTTTGAGTTACAAGGCAAGAGAGTCATGCTGGGGCATGCAGAAGATCTGGCTGTTACCCACTAAGATGATGGGGATTTATAATCCTGATGAAAACCACAATTACAACTATATGGAATATAATTATAATGTCACTCGGGTGGTTGTTTTTACTTTTATATATACATGAGGATATTCATTATTGATGGGGGCAGAAGATGACTGAAGATTTTGAATAAACTGTTGCACCAGGATGCTATGTTACCCTATTATGGATGACGGATTTAATAATCTAGTGGAAAGACATCAAAGAAGATACTAAATGAATTATAAATTTAAAGTTATTGTCTTTTCTTTTTTTTATAAAATGGAATGTATATATAGACATATGTATATTTTAGCAGAGTGGGCAGTGGATTATATTTAGAATTGTAGTGCATGGTAATCTTGCAGGAAACTGGGTTGAAATAGGTTAGTTTAGTGATTGATTAGTTTAAGAAAAAGGATTTTTAAGTTATATATTTCGGGGAGTGGAAGAATTGGATAGAACTGAATAAATGTTAAATTTGGAGAAGGCTGCTTTGAAATGTTAAATTAATATATATAAAAGTAAAGGTTATGTTGTTGTAATAATAATAATATTTTATAAGTTTGGGGGAGGAGAAAAAGGGTAGATTGTGAAAAGCGGAGAAAAGCGGAGTTATAAGAATACTATGCTAAGGGTCAGTATTTTGAGGAGTGAGTAAGGGTATGGTAAAATATTATGTAATTAATTATGAATTAGTTTATTGTTGTGAAGAAGAAGTCACAGGGGGGGATGGGTGGTGAGGGCGGGTTAGGGAAGAAGGGAGGAAAAGGGGGAAAAACTTGTATTCGAAAAACTCTTTCAATAAAAAAAATAAATAAATAAAGGATTGTAAAAACTATTTGGAATGCTCAGTATGTAAATCCTCAAAACTCAGAACAAACCCAAAACCAAAGAGGGCAACAAGGACCTCTAACCAAATTTTTGATCTGGTACATATGGATCTGGTTGGTCCATTAACACCATCCATCACTTACAAAAAAAGATATTTCCTAACTATTGTAGACGACTATAGCCGTTATGGATTTGTTTATACTTTAAAACACAAAGATGAAACTTTCCAAAAATTCAAAGAATTTTACAAACGTGTAGAAACACAACACAATATCAAAATAAAACAAATCATGACAGATAGGGGATCCGAATTCATGTCAAAAGAATTCTTACAATGGTTAAAAGACAAAGGAATGCTACACTTCACGACTAGCCCATTTTCTCCTTTTCAGAATGGTACAGCAGAACGAAAGAACTCGACACTGCAAACCATGATTAGATGTACATTAGAAGATGCTGGTTTAGGAAAACAATTCTGGTCAGAAGCATTACTATATTCAAACTATACCCAAAATAGGACCTGGTCTAGCATCCTAAATAAAACACCATACGAAGTAATGTACAATAGGAAACCAAAAATATCACACATGCACATATTTGGAGTTACAGCAGACGTACACATACCAAAACAATTAAGACGTAAGGGAGATAATGTATCCAGAAGGCTCAGATTCATGGGATACGAAACAGGCACAAAAGGATATAGATTCATTGACAGTAATAACAAATTCATAGTCTCAAGAACAGCAGTGTTTCATGAACAGGCCAACTGGTCTAAGATACATCTTAACGAGATAATCCAAAATACAAAACCCAACATTAAACAACAAGACAGAATAGAAAGAGAGAAACATGAACATAACTCACATGATGACAAAAACAAAACATGGACAGGTAACCATACCAGGATAAAAACAGATTCATTAACCAAAAAGGAAGCAAGGTATCTACACGATAATGAGAGCATTCCAATAAGAACAATAAGGTGTAACAGAAAACAATTACCTAATAAGTATAAGGATTATATAATGTGTGTGAATGACGAAACACCAACACCCAACACATACGAGGAAGTGTTAAAACTTTCCATGGATGAAAGAGAAAAATGGGAATTAGCCATAACAAAAGAAATGAACAGCTTGCGTGAATTAGGTGTATTTACACCAGTCCCTGCCCCTAAGAACAAGACAATTATAGGCACCAGGTGGATATTCAAAATCAAAGATTTAGAAGAGGGTAATAAACTATATAAAGCTAGATTAGTCGCACAAGGTTATGCTCAAAAATATCCTGAGGATTACACTGACACATACTCTCCCACTGTAAGAACTGAAAGTGTTAAGACAGCTTTAGTCATAGCGGCTATACTCAATCTTGATGTCTTTCAATATGATGTGCAGACTGCATACTTACATGCAAAGCTCGACAAAGAGATATATGTAAAGGCACCTCATAGCCAATATACAAATAGAAATGAGACCTGGTTACTTAACAAAAGCTTGTACGGATTAAAACAATCTGGCAAGCGTTGGTATGAATGTCTAGTCAGCGTGCTTAAAAATATGAATTTCAAAGCCACAACTGCAGACAATTGCTTTTTTGTTAGAAAGGAAGGTGAATCATTAGAATTTGTGTTAATCTATGTGGATGATATTTTGTATATAGGCAAACATAAAGAAAAGAAAGACTTATTTGTATCCAAGCTAAGTGAACATTTCTCTTTAAAGTCGCTAGGAAGGGTAAACAAATACCTTGGAGTTCAAATCAATAAGACAAGAAAGGGATTCAAACTATCCCAGAGAGATAAAATTATAGAACTTCTGGAAAAATGCAATTTAAGAGATGCCAAGCCTTGCGATACTCCTATGCAGACTGATTTTCTAAGGAATATGGATGAATCTTCACCTGAGTTCGAGAACAATACATTGTATAGATCAATTATTGGTTCTCTCTTGTATATATCTAATTGGACCAGGCCTGATATAGCTCTGCCACTTAATTTATTATCTAGACATGTAAGTAAGCCACTTATGTATCATTGGGAAGCAGTTAAACGAATACTAAGATATCTAAAACACAGCATAGATTTCTGCCTACTCTTAGAACCCAATAATATTAAATAACCTATTATCACCAGTTACGCTGATGCAGACTGGGCAGGTGATATCAAATGTAGAAAGAGCACCTCAGGTTATGTATTATTTTTAAATGATTGCCCAATATTCTGGTACACTGGGAAGCAAGATTTAGTAGCGACTTCCACAACAGAGGCAGAATACGTCTGTTTATCTAAAGCCTCAAATAATTTAGTGTGGTTTAATGATTTATTATCTGATATTTGGAAAAATCCAATACTACCATTTGTCATACATGAAGATAATAAGGCAGCTATAGAAATATCAAGATCTGATGCCATTGGTCAAAGGTCCAGACATATAGATATCAAATTTAAACACGTGAGACAATTATCTCAGGAAGGATTCATTAAAGCAATCCACTGCGAAACCTCAGAACAAATAGCTGATATATTAACTAAACCTTTACCTTCTAAACAACACAAATATTTGACATCAAAATTACAAGTACTATATAGTTCTGAATCTGAATGCAATCATTGTCATATGTCGAATCGGCATTTAGAGGGGGATTTGTCATAAGTAAATGCCTTATTCTATAACAAGAGATATGTATATATGTACAGGATATTAAGAGTTAATTTATTCCTCCTCCTTTAATGTATTCATGTGTAATCACCCCCTTCCTTGACTCCTCCCCTTTGATATAAATAGAGAGTGCATTCACCTCACGTTTGCTTCTCACTGTAAATCTGACAGAATAAGTAGAATGCCTATTATGAATAAACTCTCCTTTAACTGAAGAAATTGCTTCTGAATTCATCATTGAGTCTGATCCTCAAAATATCATAACAGTTACATGGGAGCACCATGTCGCTCCCATTATCACCCGCGCAGCCGCACTCTGCGCCAGTTGGAGCCTCCGGATGCTCCTCAAGGGGAGCCCCATGTAGAGAGCGTTACAATAGTCCAGGAGGGAGGTGACGAGGGCATGAGTGACCATGCATAAGGAGTCCTGATCCAGAAAGGGACGCAACTGGCGAATCAGGCGAACCTGATGAAAAATCCTCAATCATCTTGAAGAAAGATTTCGTTAATATCTTTCTGCTATGTCTTTGTCAGATCCCTAAAAGTGATACTGCCATTCAAGTGGAGGAAGGGGGGACTTGGATTCGATTTACTAGCATGGCCTGTGTCATCAGATATTTTACAACCTATATCCTGGTGCCAAGGAAGCCTGGGATTCCCTTTACCTGCAGGAATTTTTATGATAGCCATGTGGGTTGTCTTACTTTAAAGGGTAGTGGTGGGAATGCATGTTTGTTCGGGTTCTCAAAGGAAATAGTAAAGAAAACATCTTCACACTTGTGTATTGGCTGAAATCTGCATTCTGACTTAAAGGGAGGGGTCTCTACCACTTTAATCCTACTGCTTTGCCTAAGGGCATTCAGATTGTGCTTTAGCTGGATGGTTTTCACTTCTGCTTAATAAAAGAATCCTTTTGAACAACTACGTTTCAAGAGTTCGTACTTTCTTAAGTTGGAAGGAGAGGCGATCCTTACAGTCTTGTTGTTTTGTGTGTCTTGTAGTCCAAGTCACCGTCGACTATACTATTAAAATCTCCCATCATGCAAATGTTATCATACTCCATTTCTATTATTTTTATATGCAATTATCTGTAAAAGTCACTTTGATTATTATTTGGGGCATATATTGCTACTAAGAGGATTTTCATATTATTGTCCATAATCTCCACCATCAAAATTCTTCCTTCATCATCCACATATACTTGCTCGACTGATTTTGTATTTTTAATGTATAAAACCAGTCCTCTTTTTGTACATTGTGGCAATGATGTAAAGATTTTCCCTAATTTAGAACGTACAAGTATCTTTTCATGTTGTTTTTTAATATGTACTTCTTGCAGGCAAACTATGTCACATTTTAATTTCTCTAATTTGTGGAATATCTTTCTTCTTTTTACTGCTGAATTAAGTCCATTTATATTTATTGAAATTAATTTTCTTTCTTCCATATTCATATTTTATATGTAGGCTTTGTTGCTCTAGTTGATCTTAATTCCCTCTGCCCCTTCTACTTTTTCCATCATTGCCAATTCCTCTTCTTGAAATTGTATTGGAACAACTGTTGATTAAAATTCCATTTTTGTTTCTTTCTCTTTAAGAAAATCAGTATAAAATGCTCTTGCCTTGTCTATTGTATCAATTCTATATCTTTGAAATTGCCATGTTAATATAAGACCTCTGGTACCAGCCATCTGTAGCTCACGCCTTTTTGGAGTAATACTTTGGTCAAAAATTGATATTCTCTCCGCATCTCTCTCACTCTTCTGGGTATTTGTTTCAAAACCGCAATTTCTTTCTCCTTATACTTCAACGTTTTTTCTCTGGCAATTTACAGTATTTGTGTTTTAATTGATTTCTTAGTAAATCTTATATGAACTTCTCATGGTAGCTTATTCCGCATTGCGTACTTCGTGTAGACTCGATATATCTCATTGACCCCGTCCATCATCTTCTCTTTGGTAGTTTCTATTGCCTCGGCCAAAATTCCAATCATTATTTCTGCCAAATTCTCTCCTTTTTACTCGGATAGACATACATCTTGGTCAAGGTTAGATATGATATGGGCAACATCGGAACTGACTTTGAACATAGATCAAATTGAGATAGAAACAAGTACATGGGCAGATCATAATCCAGTGACAGTGAAATGGAAAGGACAAAAAAGGAAATTTAGATGGACTTTAAATAATACTATACTAAAAGAAAAAGATTTTGTACAAAAAATGGAGAGAGAACTGGCATTCTTCTGATGGACTTTAAATAATACTATACTAAAAGAAAAAGATTTTGTACAAAAAATGGAGAGAGAACTGGCATTCTTCTTTAAGAAGAATCAGAAAGAAGATACCTCGACACAAAATCTTTGGGATACAATGAAGGCCTATGCCAGAGGAGTGATAATAGACTATACAAGGAAGAGAAATGTGAAGAAAAGGCAAACACAGAAAACTTTACAAGAGGATTATAAGAGATTTGAAAAAGAGCTTCAGAAATGTCCTTATAAAAAAGATCTTAAAGTGAAACTGGACATGATAAAACATAAAATGGATCTACTGGAAAAAGAAGAATTAGCTCAAAAAATTAGAAGTTCTAAACAGAATTATTTTGAGAATGCGAATAAACCAGGAATATGGTTAGCATATAAATTGAAAAAAGAGAGAGAATCAAAGAAAATAACACAATTAATTGATGACCAGGGTCAAAGTAAATTTGGAAATATAGAAAAGAAAAAAAATATACAGGATTTTTATAGACAATTGTACAAGAAAGAAAAGATAGAGGAGGAAGAAGTGATACGATATCTTCAAAATGCAAACTTACTCAGGATCCCCAAAGAGGTTGAGGAGATGTTAGAGGGAAATATAACAATGATGGAATTACATGAAGCAATTAAGAAACAAAAAAATGGAAAAGCACCAGGGCCAGATGGTTTACCAGCGGAATTTTATAAGACATTGCAGGAATCACTAAGTCTCCCATTACTAGAAGTTATGAATGAAGTTATGATAAAGAAGAAAATACACTAATCATGGTCTGAGGCTTACATCACATTGATACCGAAGGAGGATACAGACCCACAACAAATCAAAAATTATAGACCAATTTCCCTGCTAAATTCTGATTATAAAATCTTCGCTTCAATACTGGCCGAAAGACTTAAAAGATATTTAAATAACTTTATACACTCAGATCAAAATGGATTTCTGCCTAAAAGACAAATTAGAGACAATATGAGAATAATTCTGGACACTTTGGAATATTATGAAGCACATCCGGAAAAGCAAATGGCTTTGATATTTTTAGATGCACAGAAAGCTTTTGACAAGCTGCAGGAGAGACCTCGCTTATTGAAGAAGATTTATTGCAATTTTTTGGTACTGATCAACCTTTGGAAGTAGCAGAAAAAAGAGAAGAACCAAAAGATCAAAGGCAGACTTGCGCTGCAGCAAAGCGAAAAGAACAAGATTTAAAGTTACAGCAATCCCAAATGAAAGCTCAAGAAGCTACAAAAACAGAAGCAGTGGGTGGAGCAAGGCCGAAGAGAAAGGTGAAGGAGGATCTTCAGCTGGCGCTCTTAAAGCTTCAAGGTGCCAAGAATGGTAACTAAATTTTTGACCTGGAATGTCAATGGTTTGAATTCACCACAAAAGAGAAAGAAAATATTTCATTATTTGAAACAGTTTAAAAATGATGTAATTTGCCTACAAGAAACACATATTAGAGTGACAGATCAAAAATACTTGATAAATTCAAGATTGGGGACACATTTTGCATCTGCTCCAGAGAAGAAAAATGGTATAGTTATATACCTAAGGACAGATTTAACAGCCAAATTAATTTAGGCAGATGCTCAAGGAAGATATATTGCAATTGAATTCCTAATAGAAGGGAAGAAAACACTTTTAATTGGAGTATATGCTCCTAACCAACAGCAAGAAAAATTTTACAAGCTTTTGCATACCAAAATAATACAATGGGATTATAAATCGTGTATATTAATGGGTGACTGGAATGAAGTATTGGATACCCAAAAGAACAAAAAAGGATTACTTCAAAATACCCAAAATCGTGCAAGATTGCTTAAATCTTTTTTTGATATAATGGATGATATGGAATTGAGAGATATCTGGCGGGAACGAAATGTTGAAGAAAAGGATTTTACTTTTTTTTCTGATAGACATCAATCCTTTTCTAGGATTGATTTTATATTAATTACTAATGATTTCTTTTCTAGGGTAAAGAAGACGAAGATATGTTCAAGAATTTTATCTGATCATAGTCCAGTGTGGATGGAATTAGAGCAGGAAAAGGGAGCTAGAAGGTCTTGGAGGCTAAATGAAAATTTGTTTAGATATGAGGAAAATGTGAAAGAATGTAAACAAATGAAAGAATTTTTTGCTATGAATATGCACAAGGGTACGCCTATGGAAATGGTTTGGGATGCATATGAGAGGAACCTTAATATATTTGAATAATAAATATAGACGTAGACAAGACAAGAAAAGAAACGGAGGGACTTAGAAGAGGAAATAAAAAAGAAAGAGCAGGCACTTATATTAAATCCATCAGATAAGAAAATAAAGGAAACAATAAATTTGTTGCGAGGGCAGTTTAATATGTTGATGGCAGACCAAGTGGCAACTAACTTACAATATGCTAAACATAACACTTTTTGTAATGCAAATAAACCAGGTAGATGGTTAGCTTACTTGTTAAGGAAAAAACAAAAGCTACGTACTATAGAAAAAATAGAATACAAAGGTAAAGAGGTATATCAACAAAATATGATTAAAAAAGCCTTTTTAGAATTCTATACAAAGTTATATGCTAGTGATACAATTCAAGGCAAAGACATAGACAGATATTTACAGGAGGAGAATATCCCTGTAATTACACCAGAGCAAAGGGAAGGACTGAACCAACCAATAATTTTGGAAGAAATTATTTTAGCAATTAAACAGTTAAAGGGGGGTAAAGCTCCAGGCACAGATGGACTGACAGCTGTTTATTATAAAAATTTGCAGTTAGAAATGGTAGAATCACTTAAGGAACTATTTTGCAAGATTCAAGCCGGAGGAGATGTACCCCCTTCCTGGAGAACAGCTTTTATTTCATTGATTCCAAAGGAGGATCAAGACCGTAGTCAACCCAAGAATTATAGGCCAATATCGCTTTTAAATACTGATTATAAGATTTTTGCTAAAATATTAGCAAATAGGTTAATGGTAATCATGCAACAAATGATTCATAATGACCAATCTGGATTTATAAGTGGGAGACAAATGAAAGGTAATGTAAGACAAATTGTAAACTTATTGGAATACTTGGAAAGGAACAACCAAGTCCCTGCAGCGCTTATCTTTTGGATGTGGAGAAGGCATTTGATCGATTGAATTGGCAATTTTTATTGAAAATAATAGAAAAGATGCAGTTTGGAGAATACTTTACACAATCTATTAGAGACAAACAGCACAAATAATAATTAATGGTGGTTTAACAGAAACTTTTAAAATTGAAAAAGGAACAAGACAGGGATGCCCTTTATCACCATTATTGTTTATTTTAACTTTGGAACCTTTATTGAATAAAATACGAGGGTCAAATAAAATAAAGGGAATTAAAATTAGACATCATGATTATAGATTAAGAGCATTTGCAGATGACTTGGTTGTTACTTTAACTCAACCAGTACAATCAGCTACAGTTTAATGGATATAATTAGCCAATATGGACAAATGTCTGGATTTAAAATAAATAAACAAAAAACAAAGATAATAACCAAAAACATGATGGTAAAGCAAAAAGAAGAACTAGAAAGACTAACAGGATTTGAAATAGTAAAAAAGGTTAAATATCTAGGGGTATATATCACAGCCTCAAATGTAAAATTATATAAAAATAATTATGAAATGTTATGGCAAAAAATACAGAAAGAGATGGAGAATTGGAGAAAACTACAATTATCTCTGTTGGGAAGAATAGCAGCAATAAAAATGAATGTTCTACCTAGGTTTCTATTTTTGTTCCAAATGATACCAATACTCAAGAAAGATGAAAATCTGAGGGAATGGCAGAAGGGTATTAATAATTTTGTTTGGGCAGGGAAAAGACCGAGAATAAAGTTAAAAATAATGAAAGATATACATGAAAGAAGAGGTCTTAAAATGCCTAATTTAAGATTATACTATGAAGCAGCTGTCCTAACAATAATTAGTGATTGGATTACTCAACAGAAGAAAGAATATTGAACATTGAAGGATATGATTTGTTATATGGCTGGCATGCTTACTTATTATATGATAAAAAGGTGGATAAGACCTTTAAAAGCCATATATTAAGGAATGACTTGTTACGAGTTTGGAAAAATTATCAATATAAATTAAATTATAAGATACCTATATGGGCAATACCCAGACATACGATAGAGAATATAAGTGTAGAACAAAAGCAAGAGGTGATTACTTATAAAGAGCTTCTTAAAATGGAAGGGGGTGTATTGCAGTTAAAATCTTTAAATGCATTAAAAGAAGAAAGAATATTTCAAACTTGGTTTCAGTATGGTCAGTTGCAAGCTAGATGGAAAGAAGATCAGAGAATTGGTATCATGCAGAACGAGGAAAATTTGGTAAAACAAATTAGAGACCAAGGTCAAATGCATATAAAAAGATTATATAATGTATTGATAGAAATAGATTCAGAAACGGAATTAGTTAAGGATTGTATGATAAAATGGGCACAAAACATTCAGGAACCAATAATGATGGAAACTTGGGAAAAATATGGGTTAGAAATGTAAAATTTATGCAAGCACAAAATTTAAGAGAAAATTTTTATAAAATGTTCTATAGATGGCATTTAGATCCTAAAAAGTTGGCTTGTATGTATCCGAATTTACAATCTAAATGTTGGAGATGTGATTGTGTTGATGCTACCTATTTTCATGTTTGGTGGACTTGTAAAAAAGTTAAAGCATTTTAATAATAATAATAATAATAATAATTTTATTTCTATACCGCCCTTCTCCCGAAGGACTCATATCCAAAATATTCTTAAAAAGAAGATAAAGTTTACTCCATAATTGTTTTTGTTGGGTATAATTACAGATTGTACGGTTATAGAGACTAAATTGATTTTAAATTTAATAACTGCAGCTAGACTTTTGGTGGCGCAATATTGGAAGAAGGAAGATTTGCCTATTATTGAAGAATGGACATTAAAAGTAGCAAATCTGGCAGAAATGGCGAAGATTTCAGCATATTTGAAAGATCACTCACAAGAAAGATATATATCGGAATGGAGAAGATGGATTGATTATATTCAAAACAAATATCAGACTAAAAAGTATCAAATAGCTTATGAATGAATAGAAAAATTAAGAGTATTTATATTTAGTTAAGTAAAAGGGGAGTTAAAGTGTGAAGGGGGGATAGGAATCCTTAGTTAATTAGCTTAGTTTAGCATATTAATTGTTATACCCTGTATTTTGTTCTGGGAAGTTCGGGGGGGGGGGGGTAAGGAAGGGAGGGGGGGATGGGAAAATACTTGTAAATTTTTTTTTTCTTTTTGTAAAACTCTTTAATAAAAAAAAATAGTGAACAACAGAAGATACAGAATTATTGGCCAGTCTCGTTGCTAAATGCTGACTATAAAATATTTATGGCCCTAATAGCGGATAGAATTAAAAATATACTGAACGAAATTACACATTCGGACCAAAATGGATTCCTACCCAATAGATATATAAAAAACAATATAAGAATTATCATCAATGCATTAGAATATTACGAAGCTCACCCTGAAAAACAGGTAGCTGTGGTTTACTTGGATGCACAAAAAGCTTTTGACAACTTAAACTTTATGATAAACCAATTAATAAGAATGAATTTTGGAGAAAAATTTATAGACACGATTAGAGCCATATACACTATACAGAGTGCAAAGATAATAATCAATGGGGAACAAACAGAAAGTTTTGAAATAACTAAAGGAGTAAGACAGGGCTGCCCGCTGTCTCCTCTGTTGTTCATTCTGTCTGTGGAGACATTAATGTCCCAAATTAGAGATAATTTGGAAATAAAGGCATTAAAAATTAAGTCACAAGAATATAAGGTCCAAGCATTCGCAGATGATCTGGCATTTATTATTGAGGAACCTTTAGAATCTGGACCTATTTTACTACAAGACATAAACCAATTTGGCGCAGTAGCAGGATTTAAAATGAATAAAGACAAAACTAAAATATTAACTAAGAATTTAACTGACAGAGTGAACAACTAGAGGAGGAACTGGGAATCTCGAGAACAAAGAAAACTAAATATTTAAGAATTTGGCTATCAGAAAAGTGTACTATCATAAAGAGGGACAATTATGATACATTCCTATTACAAATACAAAAAGATTTGGAAAACTGGACTAAATTACCAATATCATTAATTGGCAAAATTTCAACAATAAAAATGAACATATTGCCCAAGTTACTATATTTATTTCAAACAGTACCAATAACATTAGGGAATTTTTTTTTGAACAGCTGAACAAATTGACATTGAAATTCATACAGTCAGAGAAAAATGTTTATAGGTGGCATTTAGCACCAGAGAGACTGGCAAAAATGTACTCCAATTTATCACCCCAATGTTGGAGATGCGGTCACAAACTAGGGACATACTACCACATGTGGTGGATGTGCCCTAAGGTGAGGAAATTTTGGTATAAAATTAAAGGGTGGTTGGAAGAGATTACACTTCAAAAGTTAGATTTTAAACCAGAGATGTTCCTCCTAGGAATGATTAATAGAAAAATGGAAAAAAGTCTCTATTGTATTATATTGCATATTCTAATGGCGGCCAGAATTACTCTAGCGCAAATGTGGAAGTCGGCCAATACACCATCGGAAGAAACAATAATAAAGAAAATCCTTGAATGTGCCGAAATGGATAAATTAACGATGGAGATCAAAGAAAGAGAAGACTTGGATTATTATAAAGTGTGGAATAGGTTTTATACATGGTTGGAAAACAGAAATCAAATTAAGAAATAAAAATATAAAGTGAAATTTGATATTAACATACTGGATATAAATGTAAATAATGATCCTGCTAACAAAACAGTTAATTATGAATATTTAAAAATAAAGAGAAGGAGCATGAGGATAAAAGCTAAGAGTAAAGACAAAAGTCAATGCAGAAAGTTGTAAAATTGTATATATCTGTTGTTAGTATTGTATTTTAATGTCTGATGTGCGTGTGTTTTTGTTTTTTGTTTTTGTCTCTTGACTTCTTTTGCTATTGTGTGTTTGGTTTTAAAATGTAAAATACTCAATAAAAATTATTTTTTTAAAAAAAAAATTCCTTCCAGCTGTAGAGCACAATTAATTTATTTGGTATTGGTATGCAGGCAATAAGTGACTGGCTGCTATACAGACAAATTGCAAATGCATTGGAATTCTCTAAAAAGTTTGAGCTTGGATATGTAGATACATTTTGATTTAGACTGACAATGCATATTGCTAAGTTTAACCAATATTGGAATTCAGTGAATTTCTTCATCATTATTTGTACATACAGGCATAAAATATATCAACTTCTTTAATCACTGCTGGAATTCACTACTACTGTATCCCCCCAAACACAGCTATACAGTTAATGAGCTCCAGCCAAAGAGAACCCAGTATCTCTAAAGCCAGAGAAAGATTTTTACTTTTATACAGCTTTTCCTGATGTGCATCTGAAATCTATCTTCTCAAGTTGACTTAACATTCAAATGCAATCTGAACAATGCAGAATAGAAATGCAGAATTTGCTTCCCCCCCTGCTACATCACACTGTTCATCTAGTTCTTTTTTGCCTGTGCAATGTTGCCCCATCTGATTCTCATACAAATTCCTTATACAAATGAAGTGACCCAGTTTGGTGTGGTGATTAAGGTATCAGGCTGGAGAGTGTGAATTCTAGGCCCGCCTTGAGCACAAAGCCAGATGGTGATCTTCGGCCAGTTATTCTCTCTCAGCCCTAGTAAGCAGGCAATAGCAAGATACTTCTGAAGAATCTTGCCAAGAAAACAGATTAACAACCCCCCGCTGAATAATAATAATAACTTTATTGTCATTTTACATGTATACACAGTATACCCATACAACAAAATTCACTTAACACCCAAAGACCGGGTCCAACACACATAACAATCCCCAAACACACTCCCACCCACCACAATTCTCCACCCCTAAACCACCCAAACATCCACACAACAGACCAAGTAATACTGTCCAACAGCTCACTGATGGTGGCCCTTTAGTTCATTGTTGAGTGCAATTATAGCTCTGGGATAAAGGGATCCCAGAGCTAAAGGGGAAAAAATCCTCACAAGCCTGCACTGCCAAGTCTTTTTGTTTCAAATGTTAGATCTCTCCCTAATAAGATTGAGGAGCTGGAACTTACTATCTCTCTGCAGAAAAACATTCGGGACTGCTGTGTTATGGTCTTTACAGAGACGTGGCTTGACCCTACCGTTCCAGGAGAGGCTATTGAATTACAAAGATGCTCAGTTTATCAAGCGGATAGAACCATGGTCTCTGGGAAGAGCAGAGGAGGGGGACTTTGTGTTTACATAGATAACAACTGGAGCACAAATGTTAAAATAATGGACACTCACTGTTCTCCTGATTTGGAATACTTGGCAGTGAAATGCCGCCCCTTTTATCTGCCTCATGAGTTTAACATTGTAATAACAACTGCAGTATATATACACCTCCTGATGCTAACACAGTGGTTCTCAACCTTCCTAATGCTGCGACCCATTAATACAGTTCCTCATGTTGTGGTGACCCCCAACCAGGGGTGGGTTCTAAATTTTTTTACTATCGGTTCTGTGGGCGTGGCTTATTTGTGGGTGTAGCTTGGAGGTCATGTGACCAGGTGGCCATGGCTATGTGTATAGGGACTACTCGGAGGGCTGAAAAAAGTCATTTCTGACAGATACTCGCACTTTTGACTGGTTCTCACACTTATGACCATCCTCACATTTATGCCCGTGCAGCATTCTTAACAACCATGTCACTCATTTCACAACTGCTTCTCTTCACCATGGTGATAAGATAGGGCAAAAAACGTAAAATGTGAGGACAATCATAAATTTGAGGACAGGTCAAAAGTGTGAGGATCAGTCAAAAATAACTTTTTCAGTCCTCTGAGTAGTCCATGTGCACAAAAGGCTGAAAAAAGTGATTTCTGACAGGTCCTCACACTTTTGACCGGTCTTTGCACTTATGACTGGTCATCATGCCCATTGTAGCATTCTTAACAGCTGTGTCACTCATTTCACAGCTGCTTCTCTTCACCATGGTGACAAGATAGGGCAAAAACGTAAAATGTGAGGACAGTCGTAAGTTCGAGGACTGGTCAAAAGTGCGAGGACCAGTCAAAAATAACTTTTTCAGCCCTCTGAGTAGTCCATATGCATAAAAGGATACAGCAATAGAGAGGGATGAAGGAAGGGAAGGGAAATTAGAGTAGGAGTGAGGGTAAGAGAGGGAGGAAGAGAGGAGGAGAAGGAGAAAGGAAGAGGAAGTAGGAAGGAGAAGAAGAGGGGGGGGAAGAGAAAGTAAGGAAAGAAAAGAGAGAGGTGGTAGGTTTGAGGAGAAAGATTGCTGTACAATAAAAAAGATGAAAAGGAAGAAAACCAACCCCAAACAAATATAAAGATATTAAGATAAAGAATGAATTGTTAAACTTTAAAGAATAAAAGAGAACAAATATGAATAAATAGCAATAATTAGAAACACACATACAAACATACAATGTATTTTCTTTGAACAGAGTATTTGGCCGGTTCACAAATTTAAACAGTGTTTAGTCATTTAAATTAAATTTACAATTTCTATATTTTCTTTTTGCCATATTTATTCCTCATCTATTTTTGTAAAAAACCAATATTACCCTTCATCCTCATCTCTAATCTTAATCAAATTCAATTTTTCCCTTCTATTCTATATTATACCCCTTCCCATTGTCATCTATTTTTATATCCATCCTCACATTGGTTAATTATGTAATTATGTAATACAGTTGTTTAATACAAATTCAACATTTTAATATAAATCAATTAGTTATATAACTATCTTTTTTGTATATCAATCAATATGAACATGAATATTCCAATTATTTCCATGCAATCCAATTTCTTACAAATCAATTAATTATATTTACCAATAATAATAAACCAAATAATTTCCCCCATATATTCCTCCAAACCACAACTTAACCATTTCTGCTTTCAACACAATATACAATTAATAGTATCTCAATTATTACAATTCCCTAGTTAAATACAGCTTTTTTTCTTTTGTGTTTTAAAATCTTGAACCTCCTCTTTTGCCCTAAATTTCCCATTGTTTGCAGTTTTGCATCTACCTTTTTTGGTGAGGAAAAAGAAAAAGAAAAAAAATCTCTCTCTGCCTCATTTTGTCACGTTGCAGCAAAGACCCTGCTTTACTTTCAGTTTCGTTTTTTCAGCATAGCTGGGGTGGCGGAAATCTGGTCCTCTCTTTGCAGCTAGCAACAGAGCCCTCCGCAAAACAGCTGAGAGTAAATCAGCTGAGAGTCCGGAGGCTGATCAAATCAATTTATGGTAATTAACCTATGCTGAAGCTGAAAGGGGCTGTTTTTTTCTATTTTTGCAGGCACCGGTCTTCTCATTTGTTTTCTTTTAACCCTGATCAGCTGTAGGCGACCCTTTGAAGCCCGGTGGCAAGAATTTAAATGGTTTGTTTCCCTCTAGCCATCAGCTGGGACTCAGCAATAGATTGGGAGTGGGCGGGGTAAGCGAACGGCGAACGGCGATCCAACAGAGGCAGAGGGTTAGGGTGAGTGAAGGCGTGGGGGGGGCGAGAGAGGGCTTTGGCGACCCCTGTGAAATGGCCGTTCGACCCCCAAAGGGGTCGCGACCCCCAGGTTGAGAACCGCTGTGCTAACACGACCACAGCCATGAGTCATTTGTTAACCGCTATTACCAAACAGCAACAGGCCTATCCGGATGGAGTGCTGGTGGTTGCAGGTGATTTCAATCAAGCTAACTTAAAGACTGTCCTCCCTAAGTTCTATCAGTACGTAGACTGTCCCAGTAGAGGGGGAAATACCTTGGATCAGGTATATAGTAACATCATGTACGGATACAGGACTATGCCTTTATCCCACCTGGGACAGTCAGATCATATATCTGTGTTCTTGATCCCATCATATAGACCTCTTGTCAACAGAATTAGACCATCGATTAGAGAAATACAAGTGTGGCCAGCGGGTGCATCGGAGCAACTTCAAGATTGCTTTGGGAGCACTGATTGGGCACTGTTTGAGGAGGACAATATTGACACTTACACTTCAACAGTACTGTTTTATATTAAAAGCTGCATTGATGTTGTCACTACCACCAGACAAGTACGGGTGTTCTCTAACAACAAGCCCTGGATAAATAGAGAAGTGTGTCTTTTATTAAGAGCAAGAAATGCTGCTTTCCATTCTGGTGATGCGCTACAGTATAGCAAGGCAAGAGCTAAATTGAAAAAGGTATCAAGGACGCAAAAGCTACATATAGACGGAGGATTGAACATCTCTTTTTGAGAACTCAGACTCTGGTCGGGTATGGCAAGGTCTGCAACAAATCACAAGACAAGGCAATAAAAATAGTTTGTCTAGCAGTAGTGAGTCTTTGGCTGAGCAGCTAAATCAATTCTTCAGCTGTTTTGAGGTGGACACAGGAACAACCATCATTCCAGCATTTACCACTGATAGTGCACCATTAACATCTACCATCGATAGACAACCACTTCTACTGCAGATCTATGATGTGAGACACACTTTCCAGAATGTTAATATCCGGAAGGCAGCTGGGCCTGATGGAATTCTGGGATGAGTTGTCAGGGACTGCACTGCAGAGCTAGCTGGAGTGTTCATGGATATTTTCAATCTATCCCTGTCGCAGTGCTCTATCCCTACCTGCCTGAAGACATCTATTATAGTGCCAGTCCCTAAGTAGACAGTAGCGGTATCCCTTAATGATTATAGACCAGTAGCTTTAACATCTGTTGTCATGAAATGTTTTGAGAGGCTGGTGTTGAACTATATTAAGGCTAGTCTTCCATCTACTTTGGAACCATACCAATTTGCATATAGGGGTAATAGATCATAGATCCCATAGCTTCCGAAGGCAAGCTGTTCCATTGGTTAATTGTTCTCACTGTCAGAAAGTTCCTCCTCATTTCTAGGTTGAATCTCTCCTTCGTCAGTTTCCATCCATTATTCCTTGTGTGGCCTTCAGGTGCTTTGACCCCCTCCTCTCTGTGGCAGCCCCTCAAATATTGGAACACTGCTATCATGTCTCCCCTGGTCCTTCTCTTCACTAGACTAGCCATGCCCAGTTCATGTAACTTTCTTAATATGTTTTAGTCTCCTGTCCCCTAAGCATCCTGGTTGCTCTCCTCTGCACTTTTTCTAGGGTCTCAACATCTTTTTTTTTTTTAATTGAAAAGTTTTACAGAAAAAAAAAAAGAATGTTCTTCCCCCCCCCATATTCCCCCCACCCTTTCCCTCCCCTCATCCCACCCTCTCCCCCAGACTTCCCAGAGCAAAATATAAGGTATTTCATTTAACAATCATAAACTAGATTAACCTACTTATCCTCAGACTACTAACTCCCCCCCTGAAACCTTAACTCCACTATAGATAACATAATACTTCTAATACTTAACGTTCATTCATAAGCTATTTGATATTTTCTTGTCTGATACTTATTTTGAATATAATCAATCCATCTTCTCCATTCCGATACGTATCTTTCTTGTGTATAGTCCTTCAGGTATGGTGAGATTTTCACCATTTCTGCTAAGTTCGTTACTTTCAGTATCCACTCTTCAATAGTAGGCAAAGAGTCCTTCTTCCAATATTGTGCTACCAACAGCCTAGCTGCTGATATTAAGTTCAAAATCAATTTAGTCTCTGATACTGTACAATCCGTCGTTATACCCAATAGGAACAATTGAGGAGTAAATTTCAACCTTCTTTTCAGAATATTTTGCATCACCCACCAAATTTTTATCCAAAATGCCTTGATTTTCTTACAGGTCCACCATATATGATAATAGCTTGCATCATTACATTCACATCTCCAACATTTAGCTTGCAAATTCGAGTACATACATGATAATTTTTTAGGATCTAAGTGCCATCTACAGTATAAAACATTTTATAAAAATTCTCTCTCAAATTTTGTGCTTGCATAAATTTAACATTTCTGACCCAAATCTTTTCCCACGTTTCCATCATCACTGGTTCCTGAAAGTTTTGTGCCCATTTTATCATACAATCCTTAACCAATTCCGTTTCTGAATCTATTTCCAATAATGCATTATACAACCTTTTAATATGCATCTGACTTTGATCTCTAATCTGTTTCACCAGATTTTCCTCATTTTGCATAACACCAATTTTTTGATCTTCCCTCCATCTAGCTTGAAGCTGACTATACTGAAACCAAGTATAAATTATCCCTTCTTCTTTCAATACATCTAAAGATTTCAGTTGCAACTTACCCCTCTCCAAAAGAAGAAGCTCTTTATAAGTAATCACCTCTGTTTTTTGCTCTATACTTATATTTTCTATTGCATGTCTGAGATTTGCCCATATGGGTATCTTATAATTTAGCTTATATTGGTACTTTTTCCAAACCCTCAACAACGCATTTCTAAGTATATGATCCTTAAACACTTTATCCACTTTTTTTTCATATAACAGATAAACATGCCATCCATATAACAAATCATAACCTTCTATGTTTAACATTCTTTCTTCAGTTAAGTTAAACCAATCGCTAATTTGTGATAAAGCAGCTGCTTCATAATACAATCTTAAGTTAGGCATTTTAAGACCTCCTCTCTCACGTATATCCTGTATAATTTTCAGTTTCACTCTTGGTTTCTTCCCACCCCAGATGAAAGTATTAACCCCTTTCTGCCATTCCATCAGATTTCCATCTTTCTTAAGCACTGGTATCATTTGAAACAAAAATAAAAACCTAGGTAGTACATTCATTTTTATTGCTGCTATCCTTCCCAGTAATGATAGTTGTAGCTTTTTCCAATTTTCCATTTCTTTCTGTACTTTTTGCCAAAGAGCTTCATAATTATTTTTAAATAGTTTCGTGTTTGAGGCTGCAATATATACTCCTAGATACTTGACCTTTTTAACTATTTCAAACCGCGTTATTCTCCCTAAGTCTTCTCTTTGAGTTATGGACATATTTTTAGTTATCATCTTTGTCTTATGTAGATTTACTTTAAATCCAGATATTTTACCATACTGAACTATTATGTCCAACATATAGGGAGACACTTCTATAGGTTGAGATAAAGTAACAACCAGGTCATCTGCAAACGCTCTTAATCTATAATCCTGCTGTCTAATTACAATTCCTTTTATTTTATCAGAGTCACGTAACTTATTCAACAAAACTTCTAAAGTTAAAATAAACAACAATGGCGACAAAGGACAACCCTGCCTAGTACCTTTCTCAATTTTAAACACATCTGTTAAACCTCCATTAACTATTATTTGTGCTGTTTGTTCCTGATATATTGCTCTAATTGAGTGTATAAAATACTCCCCAAAATGCATTTTTTCTATTATCTTAAACAGAAATTGCCAGTTCAATCGATCAAATGCTTTCTCTGCATCCAAAAATATGAATGCTGAAGGGACCTGGTTGTTTTTTTCCAAATATTCCAATAAATTTATAATTTGTCTAACATTATATTTCATTTGCCTCCCTTTTATAAAACTTGATTGATCATTATGAATTGTTTGTTGCATAACTGGCATTAGTCTATTCGCTAATATCTTAGCAAAAATTTTATAATCCATCTTCAAAAGTGAAATTGGCCTAAAATTTTCAGGTTTAGTACAATTTTGATCTTCCTTCGGGATCAGTGAAACAAAAGCTGTTCTCCAAGAGGATGGAACTCCTCCCCCTAATCGAATTTTACAAAATAGAACTCTAAGCGGTTCTACCATTTCAAGCTGTAAATTCTTATAATAAACAGCTGTTAATCCATCTGTTCCCAGAGCTTTCCCTATTTTTAATTGCTTAATTGCATCAATAATCTCCTCAGAAGTTATTGGTTGATTCAATCCTTCCCTCTGTTCCAACGTTAATTCAGGAATATTCCCTTCCTTTAAGTATCTATCTATATCTATACCTTGTATTGAGTCACTAGCATATAACTTTGTATAAAATTCTAAAAAAGCCTTTTTGATCATATTCTGTTGGTAAACTTCCTTACCTTTAAATTCTATCTTACCAATGACTCGTGATTTCTGTTTTTTCTTCAACATGTAGGCCAACCACCTACCTGGTTTATTGGCATTACAAAATGTATTATGTTTAGCATATTGTAAGCTAGTTGCCACCTGATCAGCCATTAACATATTAAATTGCCCTCGTAGTATATTTATTGTTTCTTTTACTTTCTTATCTCCTGGATTAAATATAAGTAATTGTTCTTTCTTTTTTATTTCTTCCTCTATCTCTTTCCACTTCTTTTGTTGTTTTAGTCTATATTTATTATTCATATGTATTAACATACCCCTCATATAAGCCTTACTAGCATCCCAGACCGTTTCCATAGAAGTACCCTTATTCATATTAATAACAAAAAATTCTTTCATTTGTTTTTTAAGCTCTTTCACATTTTCTTCATATCTAAATAAATTTTCATTTAACCTCCAAGACCTCCTTTCTCCCCTCTCCTGTTCAAATTCCACCCAAACTGGACTGTGATCAGTTAAAGTTCTTGGACGTATCTTCGTCTTCTTCACCCTGGAAATAAAATCATTTGTGGTTAGTATAAAATCAATCCTGGAGAAGGATTGATGTCTATCAGAAAAAAAAGTAAAGTCTCTTTCCTCCACGTTACGTTCTCTCCAAATATCTCTCAGTTCTATATCTTCCATCATATCAAAAAAAGATTTAGGTAATTTTGCATGTGTTGAGATCTTTGATAAACATTTTTTATCTTTCTGTGTGTCTATTATTCCATTCCAGTCACCCATTAATATAAATGATTTATAATCCCATTGTATTGGTCTCAACATCTTTTTTATAGTGTGGTGACCAAAACTGGATGCAGTATTCTAGGTATGGTCTTACTAGGGCTTTATAGACTGGTATTGTTCTGCCCCAGCTCGGGATTCCCAAGGATTGTGACACACACCAACGGTCCTTATCAAAATTATAACGTACCAAGAATAAACAAAGTCCGGCAAAGGTTGGCAATCAGCCCAAAAAACAAGATACAATAAGACATTCACTCTCCAAAATGCTCTGTAATAATTACATGTTTCCAGCAAGAAATTACTAACTGCGTGCGACTTAAATAGGCTAAGGGAGTGGCCAATTATCCTCAAACCTTACTCTTGAGGAGACCTCCTCCTCCTGAGAAGCCACTCCTGCCTTTTGGCAACCCTGCGTGCTCGAGCATTGAGGAGAGGCTCCTCCACTTTGTTCTCTCCACTTGAAGGAGCCTCTGGAGGTTCTGAAGGCCCTGGCTGAGCCTCTGCCTCTGGCACCACATCCTCTTCAGCCTCCTCGCTGTCCGACACAAGCGCCGGCTGCACAGGCTGCTGGCGCGACCCCACACCAGCCTCCTCATCATTGGGATCAGCCACGATCTGCGCAGGCCGCTGGCAGGCCACAACAGGTATTAGTACCTCACTTGATCTTGATTGTATCCCTCTGTTAATGCAATCTAGGATTGCATTGGCTTTTTAAGCTGCTGCTGCACACTGCTGGCTCATATTTAGCTGGTTGTCCACTAAGACTCCAAGATCCCTCTCACAGTCATTGCTATAAACTGGATACATAAGCCTGGTTTCCTCCAGTTTATATGTGTGCTTCTGGTTTTTCTTACCTAAGTGTAAGACTTTACTTTTCTCTACATTGAATTTCATTTTGTTTGATAGGGCCCAGTGTTCAAGTCTGTCAAGATCTTTTTGGATCATGAGACTATCTTCTACAGTGTTAGCTATTCCTGCCAGCTTAGTATTATCTGCAAATTTGGTGAGTTCCCCTTCTATTCCCTCATCTAAGTCATTTATGAAGATATTGAACAGTACTGGGCCTAAGATGGAACCTTGTGGCACCCCACTGCTTACTTCTCTCCATGTAGACTTAGACCCATTAAGGACTACTCGTTGACTACGGTTTGTCAGCCAGTTGCGAATCCATCTGGTGGTGAAGCTATCTATCCCACTTTTTTCTAGTTTACCAAGAAGTAGGTTGTGGTCTACTTTGTCGAATGCCTTGCTGAAGTCTAAGTATATTATGTCGACATTATTTCGCTGGTCTACTAATTCAGTCTCCATGTTGAAGAATGAAATAAGATTGGTTTGGCATGATCTGTTTTTAACAAACCTGTGCTGACTGCTGGTTGTTACTTTACTCATTTCTAGGTATTGGCAGATCTGTTTTTTTTTTATTATCTTTTCCAGTATCTTCCCAGGTATTGATGTTAGGCTGATTGGTCTGTAGTTTTCTGGGCCTGTTTTTTTTCCTTTTTTGAAGATGGGAACCACATCAGCTCTTTTCCAGTCCTCTGATAGTTCCCCGTTGTTCCAGGATTTTTGAAAGATGTGGTGCAATGGTTCTGAGATGACATCTGCCAGATCCTTTAGAACTCTGGGATGTGATCCATCAGGTCCTGATGATTTGTATTTATCAAGATCAGAAAGGTGTTCTCTTACTATTTTTTTTGCTTATTTTAACTTTTATTTCCAGTCTGTTTTTTACAGTTATGTTTCTGGTAGGTTGGGCTATAGTTTCTTTTTGTGTGATGACCGATGCAAAGAATGAGTTAAGCAGCTCTGCTTTCTCTTTATTGCCTGTTACTTCCTTGCCGTCTTCTCTCTTTAGTGGACTGACTGTTTCCGTGACTTTTTTCTTGTTATTTATGTGTTGGAAGACACTTTTTTCATTATCTTTGACTTTTGTTGCAAGTCTTTGTTCATTCTGAGCCTTCGCTTTCCTGAAAACTGCAAGAAGTAGTCCAGGCAGTATTTTTTTTTAATTTGATTTATATGCCGCCCTTCTCCGGAGACTCAGGGCGGCTTACAATGCGTTAAGCAATAGCCTTCATACTTTTGTATATTTATACAAAGTCAGCTTATTGCCCCCACAAACTGGGTCCTCAGTTTACCTACCTTAGAAAGGATGGAAGGCTGAGTCAACCTTGAGCCTGGTGAGATTCGAACTTACAGTAATTGCAGACAGCTGGTGTTAATCACAATGCTATCAGTCTGCTGAGCCACCAGTTGTTACACATGTGCTCCCAGGTTCAATTTATGGTCACTCACTCACACATTTACAGGCCTGGAAAATACCACACTCAAATCACTTTCAACCAAACATTGAGACACAAACAGTTTTTTAGAATATACACATTTAAAGTAATGGCAAACTTTACTAGTTACAATGTATATTTATTTGTTCTTTCTCTCTCACACACACACATGCACACTTATCCACACTTACCCACATACTCAACTACGTTGGCAGTCACTGGCCAGAGGGATGGAAGCCGCCAAGTATGGCTCCAAAGACAACTCAAAGAGTGGATGGGCTTCAGGACCTCTTTTATCCCCCAAAGTCCTTGCTTTGTTCTGGTGAGACTTGGGGAAGGGCTTCCCATGAGTTCAGACCCAACTTCTTTTGCCTGATTCAGGTGACATTTTTTCCTTTGTTTCCTTAACAACCCGATTCCTTCTTAACTACTTTCCCTGATGGAGCTTTTCCTGGCTTTTGTCTCCACTGCTTATGTGCTTGCTTCATCTTTAGGTATGGCATTTTAGGCCTAGTCTCATGCAGTCACCAGGAATCAATGCTGATTTGAAGGCATCAAAAAACTTAGAATGAAAAGTTTTAACTAAGTTTCTGTTGAAATCGATCTAGGTTTTGTGCATAAAGAGTCTTATGCACAAGACTCTTCTATATTCTAATTCTGTTCTACAGGGTATTTGCTGTCTTGGTCAAATCAAATCAGTTTATTACAGACATAAATCCAGATACAGTATACTATTTAATAGAACTGTTACATACATGCATACATAATCAGAAAAACAATGAATAAAATGGGATCTAAAAATAAATAAGAATATACAGTAAAACCTCTGAAAGTTGATCACCCAAGGGACTGAACAAAAGTGGTCAACATACAGAGGTGGTCAACATATGGAAGAACTGTACTGACATCAACACATGACTCATTTTACTGTACAGATTTTATTAGAGAATGTCATACAGAAACACACATAGTGAAAGCACAGGAAAATCATTCATACAATATTGTATCATACAAAATCAATACATTTACTTATGTATTGTTTTCTCATGGATTGATAATTCTTTCTGGAAAAAAGAGTCAATTTTAGTCTGTTTCTTGTTTTTTCTTATGAAGGTAAGTGGAGAAAGTACTCTCAACACTGGCCATACCACTCAGCATACCTGGGCATTTTTCCACAGCAAATGACTTTAACTGCATTATTAAATGACTGACATTTCTTCATTCAGAATATCTGCAATTTCTGTGTTCTTTTGTGGTAATCAACCTAAGAATCAATATCAGAATAGAGCTGGAAAGGACCTTGGGAATCTTCTAGTCCAGTTCCCTGCTCAAGCAGGAAATCCTATACCATTTCAGACTAGTCTCTTTTTAAAACCCTCCAGTGATGAAGCGCCTACAATGTCTGAAGACAAGCTATTCCATTGGTTAATTGTCCTCACTGTTAGGAAGTTTCTCCTCAATTTCAGGTTGCTTCTCTCCTTGATTAGTTTCCATCCATTGTTTATTGTCCTGGTCTCTGGTGCTTTGGAAAATAAATTGACCCCCTCCTCTTTGTGGCAGCGTCTCAAATACTGGAATACTACTATCATGTCCCCCCAGTCATTCTTTTCTCTATACTAGCCAAACCCAAATACTGCAACCGTTCTTCATATGTTTTAGTCTCCAAGCCTTTAATCATCTTTGTTGCTCTTCTTTGCACTTTTTCCAAAGTCTCAACATCTTTTTTGTAATGTGGTGGCCAAAACTGGATGCAGTATTCCAGGTGTGGTCTTACCAAGTGGTACCAATGCTTCACAAGATTTTGATTCTATGCCTCTGTTTATACAACCAAGGATTGTGTTAGGTTTTTTTGACTGCTGCTGCACACTGCTGACTCATGTTTAAATGATTGTCCACTAAGACTCCAAGATTGCTCTCACAGATTTCGCCTAATCTGTATTTGTACCTTTGGTCTTTTCTGCCCAGCTGTAGAACTTTGTTTTTCTCTACATGAAATTTCATTTTGTTGGATAGGGCCCATTGTTCAAGTCTATCAAGATCTTTTTGGATCATGAGCTTGTCTTCTGGGCTGTTCCTGCCAGTTTAGTGTCATCTGCAAATTTGATGAGTTCCCCTTCTATTCCTTCATCTAAGTCATTTATGAAGATATTGAACAGTACTGGGCCTAAGACAGACCCTTGTGGTACCTCACTGCTTCCCTCCATGTAGGTTTAGTACCATTAAGGACTACTTGTTGAGTATGGCTTGTCAGCCAGTTACAAATCCATCTGGTGGTGATGCTATCTATCCCACTTTTTTCTAGCTTACCAAGAAGTAAATTGTGGTCTACTTTGTCGAATGCCTTGCTGAAGTCTAAATATATTATGTTCACACCATTTTGCTGGTCTACTGATTTAGTCACTTTGTCAAAGAATGAAATAAGATTGGTTTGGCATTATCTGTTTTTAACAAACCCGTGTTGGCTACTAGTTATAACTTTGTTTCCAGATATTCACAGGTCTGTTTTTTAATTATTTTTTCCAGTATCTTCTCAGGTATTGATCTTAGGCTGATTTGTTTGTAGTTTCCTGGGTTTGTTTCCCCCCCCCCTTTTTTTTTTAAAGATGGGAACCACATCAACTCTTTTGCAATCCTCTGGTAGTTTCTTAGTGCTCCAAGATTTTTTAAAGATATGATATAATGGTTCTGAGATAACATCTGCCAGCTCTTTCAGAACTCTGGAATGTAATCTATCAGGTCCCTGTGATTTATATTCATCAAGGTCAGACAGGTGTTGTCTTACCATTTTCTTGACTATTTTAATTTTTATTTCTAGTCTGTCTTTTACAGTTATGTTTTTGGTAAGTTGGGCAATAGTTTCCTTTTGTGTGAAGACTAATGCAAAGAATGAGTTAAACAGCTCTGCTTTCTCTCTGCTGCCTGTTATTTCCTTGCTATCATCTCTCTTTAGTGGACCAACTGTTTCCTTTACTTTTTTCTTGTTATTTATATGTTGAAAGAAGTTTTTAAAATTATCTTTGACTTTTGTTGCAAGTCTTTGTTCATTCTGAGCCTTTGCTTTCCTGACTTCGTTTTTGCAAATTCGGGCTATCTGCTGATATTCTGCCTTAGTTATGTGTCCCTGTTTCCACTTTTTCCACTTTTTGTCTTTCAATTTATCAGAGATATATTTATGGAACTATATTGGTTTCTTCTTGGATTTCTTGTTTTTCCTTTTTAGTGGTATTGTGTTGGATTGGGCTTTTATGATAATATTTTTCAGTGTTTCCCATGTTTCTTGGGTTGTTTTCCCCTTTAGGATTTTTACCCATGAAATTTTGCTTAGACTCTCCCTGAGTTTGTTAAAATTGGCTCTTCTAAAGTGTAAGACACTGGTTGAATTATATTCTATTGCTTATGTTTGCATTATGTTGAATTCCAGTATGACATAGTCACTCTCGCCCAAGGTTCCAGCAACTTCAACTCCTTCTATAACTTCTTCTCTATGAGTAAGAATTAGGTCCAGTATAGTTTTTCTTCTAGTTCCCTCCTCTACCTTTTGGATGACAAAGTTGTCAGCTAAGTTGGTTAGGAATCTGTTCGAAAGTGTCATCCACTTGCTGCAGAATTTTCTCCCACTTGATATCAGACTAGTTAAAGTCTCCCATTACTATTGTGGTATGTTTTCTACATACATTTGTTAATTGATTAGCAAAGAGTTTATCTATTTCTTCTGTTTGGTTGGGTGGCCTGTAATATAAGCCTATAGCAATTTTCCTTTTCCTTTTATATTGACTCATATGGATTCTAGGATATCAGGCATCTCCCTTCTTGATCACCTCACAAATGATATCATTTGAGAACATTTTGGTGTGGCACCAATTATAGAGAAGATGAGCGAAGGCGGCTCTGCTGGTGTGGACATGTCCGTAGATCAGCACCTTCCACCGTTGACAAGACTGCCTTACAACTAGAAGTCAATGGCCGGTGACCTTGCGGGTGCCCAAAACAGAGATGGCAAGACACCATCAGCAAAGATATGCAAACTGCGGGCCTGCGCCCTGAAGACGCAGCTGACCATGCAAAGTGGCGTTCAATTGTAGTTTATGTTTTTACTTGGCTGTTCACCGCCCTGAGTCCTCAGGGAGAAGGGCGGTATATAAATTTAATAATAATAATAATAATAAAAAAAATTACCTGAAAAGTGGACCCTGCACTTGTGGGAATATGCTAGGAAGAAGAAGAAGAAGATACTGTATGGATTCTAGAAGGTTTTCATCCTTGGTTTTGTGTATTTCTGTAGAGCTGTATATATCTTTTATATATAATGCAACTCCACCTCCTCTTTTGTTAGGTGTGTTTCTTTTGAATAGTTTGAATCCTTCCATCAGTACATTCCAATCATGAGTTTCATTCCACCAAGTTTCAGTAATGGCAACTATATCATATCTGCTTTCATGTACTAATACTTCAAGTTCACCCTATTTGTTTCCTAAACTTTGAGTGTTAGTGTCCTTTATTGGTCTTGGTTATGTTTGTTGTATCTCCTACTTTGTAACTGGGATTTTCATCCTTTCCATCATTCTCTATTTCATTATGTTTTTCTTTTTTTTTAGTTCTTTTTTTCTCTTTACTCCCTTCCTCCTTATTTGAGTGGTTATCTAGTGGTTTTTGCTTGGAATTAGGTTCTATAGGTATAAAGATTGGGCCCCCTCCCCCCCTCAATTTTGGTTTAAAGCCCTTTGGATTAGATGAGCCAGTCATTTTCTGAATATATTGTCTCCAGTTCTTGTGAGGTGGAGTCCATCCTTTGTCAGTAGCCCTTCAACTAAGTAATGTAGACCATGGTCTAGGAAGCCAAAGTTCTGTTGACACCAGTTTTTTAAAATGAGTGGTTTGTTTTGAAAATCCATTGCTCCCTCATTGGATATTGGCCTTTTGTTGGAATGGATGAAAACCCACTTGTGCTCCTAATTCTAACTTTCTTCCATAGCTGTTCATAATCTTGAGTTATTGTTTTCAGATTCATTGTTGTATAATTGGTCCCCTCATGTAGGAGAAGAAAGAGGTGGTAATCCGTAAGGTTGATTATTTTAGTAAGGAACTCAGTTACACCTTTGATTTTTGCTCCAGGGAGACTATATAATTCCCTGGATTGACTGCCTGGTTTGCAGAGACCTGCTTCCTTATATGGAAGCAGCCTAGTAGTATATGGTTTAGAGTTTCTAGAGCCATCACCAAATTAACATAATTAGAGAGATATGTGAGTACCTTTAAAATCTTCAAACACTATTTCATTTACCTGGAAATTACAGTCTTACCTGGAAATTATGGATTCTAAAATTGTATTTTCTAACCCCTCATCCAGATAATTTTAAAATATAGTGAACAGTAGGGGTCCTAAAATCAGAGCCCTGCAATTAGCTACTGAATGCTTCCTTCCAGTTTGACCCAGAGATACTGATGCATACTCATTGGATAGAATTCGGATTCTACCAGTAGATGGATATAGAGCTAACTAATCTTAACCCTAGTCTAATCTTAATCCTAAACCTGGTAGCATTGTCTAGTGCTTATTCTGCTCTCTATTAGGCTCTCATGAGAGTCTTTATCAAATGCTTTGTTGAAGTTAAGATGCATTGTGTCCACCACTTTCCCATGATCAGTTAACATGATTATGTACCGTAAAAGAAGGTTAATATCATATGAAATATTTTTGATAATCCCATCCTGGCTTCTTCAAAGAAAAGCTTTCTTCCCTAAGCTATTGTTTAGCATAAATAATGTATAACTTAAGCATAATTAATATCAGTATAGTTTTGTAATGATTTCAACATAGCATGTCCTGCCACAAATGGGTATTGTTTAAAATAAAAATAAAAATGGCTGGAAACTTTGCTGAAGTGTTTACAGAAATTTGGTAAACTGATAATGTGGCAATAAAAGAGGAACTCATCAGATTTGCAGATGACACCAAGCTGGGAGAAATTGCTAACACAAGATAGACTCAAGATTTTGACAGACTTAAGCATTGGGCCCCTAGCCAAAAAACTGTAATTTAGTAGTGAGAAAAGTAAGGTGCTGCACTTAGGCAGGAAAAACTGAACACAGAAGTATAGAATAGGTGGTACCTGGTTCAACAGTAGTAACTGAAAGGGGGTTTATATGTTCTAGTGGACCACCATTTAAGTATGAACCAGTAGTGTGCTGCAGCTGCCAAAAAAGCCAATGCTATTGTAGTTCCATCAATGAAGGGATAGCATTAAGATGATGAGAAGTGATTCCAACTCCTCCTTAGTTTTGAGGATAGGGTCACCATAAGTGATGTATCTCCTCACAGAGTTCACAGTGCATCAATTATTAATTGTAATAATTTTAATTTAATTTGCTCCCATTGCTCGGATTGTTTCATGTGTTTTAGTTGTACATTGCTCCAAAATAGCTCTTGGAGTTCAAGCATCCTTGATGTTCTTTTCTCCATCCTTTTCTGTATAACCATTATCCCGATATAATTAAGATTTAAAGATTAATAACATTAACTCTGTTTAATTTAGTGAGTGGTGTTAGTGATACTATGATCTTTGGTTCCCTCATGTAGTCATATAGCATCACTACAATATAGGCTGAAAATAAAGGTCTTGTTCTGTGCCACTTCATCAAGAGTCTCATTACAGTCAAACAGCTTTGCCAATCAGATGCAAGTAAAATTGGAACTTCTCCCCTGCTCACAACAGACTCAAAGCATCATTTAAATAGTTTTTGATCTAAAATCAAAAAAGTTCAGCTTAGTCAGTATAGAAGCAATAAAAACCTCTAGAACAGGGGTCCCCAAACCCCAGGGCCTTGGCCCATTTGGATCCGGGCTGTGCAAGCAGCAGGTGAGCATGCTCACATGTGCAGCTCTACTTATGCAAGTGGCAGATGCTCACACTCATACACAAAGCTCTATTTGCGTGAGCGTGCCTACCACTTATGTGGCTTAGAACAGGGGTGAAATGCTCCCGGTTCAGGAGCAGGTAGCGATGGCGGCGGGCAGTTTGGAGAACCGGTAGCAAAAATCCCTGCCTCCGCCCCCCATGCCCAGCTGAGCCCCGCGATCATCAGAGCCTTTTTTTCCTTTTAAATGGCTCTGACCAGCCAAGCTCTGACATCCCAGTTGAGTTGCCTGCTAATCCAGCCCACCGCGCTGTGAAGACCTTTTTATTCCATCAAGCGGGCTTGGCCTAATCTCCTCCCTCTTTTAATATGCAAATTTGAATCTGTTTTTAAATTATTGGGGTATTTTAATTTGTCCGGGCCAAAATGATTTAATTTGATTTTATCTGGTTTTTAAATTTTTTGTATTTATGTATTTTATTGTTTGGCTGTTCACCGCCCTGAGCCCTTCGGGAGTAGGGCGGTATACAACTAAACTAAACTAAACTAAACTAAACTAAACTAAACTAAACTAAACTAAACTAAACTAAACTAAACTAAACTAAACTAAACTAAACTAAACTAAACTAATCAGGCAACTCAGCTTGGATTGCCAGAGCCATGTAAAAGAAAAAAAGTTTCTTTTTTTTCTCCCCCCCCAGCCTCCAGCTTGCTTACCTTAGCTGCTGATGCATGACAATCGGAATCCATGCATCAGCAAGCAACTGAATCTCCCTGCCTGCAATCAAGCTCATCGGTGAGCAGCTCTTTCTACCTGCCTGCCTTCCTGCCTAGACTTGTGGACTTCAATTCCCAGCAAAGCTGGCTGAGGAATTCTGGGAGTTGAAGTCCACAAGTCTTAAAGTTGCCAAGGTTGGAGACCCCTGTTCTATTGGGTAAGTTTTTCCCCCTTTGGGAGCTTTAAAAAAATAGTTAATTTGATGTATGACTTTTTAATATGTATAAACACTGTGCCTCTGAAGGAGGTAGAGATTGTACATTTTCTTTTGTAATGGAAAAACTTAATAAAGTATATTTTTTAAAAAATAGTTAATTGGGGTTTTTTTTAGTTGTTCTTTTTTTAGACCTAGCCATTTAAAGTTTAGGAAGTTTTAAATTTAGCTGCTTTTATAAAAAAATAAAAATAAATAAAAATAAAATAATATTTGTGCAGCTTTCTGAGATTTAGTGTGTTTCTGTAGTGTTTCACTCTAACTACACAAACACACAAAATCTCACAAAGCTGTATGTGGAATTTTGTGTGTGTAAAGTGTGAAAGTTGTTTTTTTGGGCTTTTTGTGGCTGTGTGAGGTTACTTCTTGTTGCGGGGCCATTTTGAGTCTAGTACAGCTGCTTTTACATTGTGGGTGAGCCAGTTGTGTTGTGTTGTGTTTTGTAGGTTAAAAAAGGGCAAAGAAGTGACATTGACTTGGCCACACCCACCCAGTCACCTTATCACCAAGCCACACCCACTAATTAAGCCACACCCACAGAACTGGTAGCAAAAAAAATTAGATTTCACCCCTGGCTCAGAACCATCCCCTTTCCTCTTCTCACCATCTTAAAATCATGGAGCTTCAGAAATGACGATGTTTCAACAAAAAGGAGAAAGCAAGCTGCAGCCAAGAGGAGCCTCTTTTAAAGCAGAAGGTAAATATATAAAAGCTAGTGTTCTAAGGAACAGAGGCTGCTTCTTCCACAGTCAACTTGCTTCTTGGTTGTGCCCGCTCCCCAGCCAGAGACTCACCCGATTACTTCTTCAAGAAGCTCTCTAAGAGCATCCAGCTATCTGGGGGAACAAAAGAGTTGATTTTCAGAGCTTCCCGTTCCCTAGGGAACTTTCTTGAGACTTAGAAATCAACTCTAAATATAAAACTGTAGAGAATAGGTATCAGACTGAAAGTAGGGAGGTACTGTCAAGTTGCCACTTCCTCCAGAAATCCATGTTTGCCATTGGTTTACTTATTTACATTTGAAAGATTTAAACTAGACAGAGTTATGAATTTGATTTTGTGAAAAATGAATTGGAAATCCTACTGTGAGATAATGATGAACACATTATTGCTAAGCTTATACATTGTTATTGAAATTGAACTTGGAGAGTGAGTAGGTAAAGCATTATATGATTCAGTGGGCAAAGAACTTATAATGATATAATATAATATAATGCTTGACTAATGGGAGACTATGTGGACAAAAGGTCTAAAATTCACATTAAATTATAATTTAAAACAAAACTTTTATAAAATGATGTACAATTGGTATCTAACACTGGACAAATTGTCAAGAATGTAAAAAGGCATTTCAAATGAATGTTGGAAATCTAAATGTAAAGAAGGAACTTTTTTTTATCATCTTCGGTAGACAAAAGACAAAGCAAAGAAATATTGGAGTAGGATTCACATCTTAATACAGAAATTCTTAAAGTAAATATAAAGATAAAACTAGAGAC
The DNA here is from genome assembly GCF_029215685.1 of Pituophis catenifer annectens. NCBI lineage: Eukaryota > Metazoa > Chordata > Lepidosauria > Squamata > Colubridae > Pituophis > Pituophis catenifer. The sequence continues at coordinate 172,640,909 of NW_027256881.1, forward strand.
TTTTCTTTTAAATTTAATAGCTACAAAGCTTGAAAAAAATGGAACTTTTATGTCATATATGTTGACAACAGCAAGAATACAAAAATGGAAGGATACTTTGATTCCCACAATGGATGAATGGCTGCAAAACAATCTGGAACTGAACACACTCAAAATTGTAGAAATGGTGGTAGACTTTAGGAGAAACCCTTCCATACTTCCACCTTTCACAATACTAGACAACACAGTATCAACAGCAGAGACCTTCAAATTTCTAGGTTCTACCATATCGCAAGATCTAAAATGGACAGCTAAGATCAAAAACGTCATCAAAAAAGCACAACAAAGAATGTTCTTTCTGCGCCAACTCAGAAAGCTCAAACTGCCCAAGGAGCTTCTGATACAGTTCTACAGAGGAATTATTGAGTCTGTCATCTGCACCTCTATAACTGTCTGGTTTGGTTCTGCAACCCAACAAGACAGACACAGACTTCAGAGGATAATTAGAACTGCAGAAAAAACAATGGCTACCAACCTGCCTTCCATTGAGGACCTGTATACTGCACGAGTCAAAAAGTGGGCTGTGAAAATATTTACAGACCTCTCACATCCTGGACATACTCTGTTTCAACTCCTACCCTCAAAACAACACTATAGAGCACTGCACACCAGAAAAACTAGACACAAGAACAGGTTTTTCCCGAACGCCATCACTCTGCTAAACAAATAATTTCCTCAACACTGTCAAACTATTTACTAAGTCTACACTACTATTAATCTTCTCATCGTTCCCACCACCCATCACCTTCCACTTAGGACTGTATGACTGTAATTTTGTTGCTTGTATCCTTACGATTTATATTGATATTGTTTCATGATTGCTTATTTGTACCCCATGACTATCATTAAGTGTTGTACCTTATGATTCTTGATGAACGTATCTTTTCTTTTATGTACACTGAGACTGTATGCACTAAGACAAATTCCTTGTGTGTCCAATCACACTTGGCCAATAAAAAATTCTATTCTATTCTATTCTATTCTATTCTATTCTATTCTATTCTATTCTATTCTATTCTATTCTATTCTATTCTATTCTATAAGTTGATGGAGTTAGCAGAAATGGCTAAATTGAATACTTTGATTAAAGAAAAGAATACAATTAGTTTTGCTTCTGATTGGAAACCACTTTTGGACTTTGTGCTTGAGGCAGAAAAAAATGAAACTTTGATTTTGGGTTTTACTGATTAGATACTGTAAGTCTGTTATAGAAATGGCTGTTTTATATTATCAATAAAAATAAAAAGTTGAGGTTTTATGTTAATACCTTATTCTACTGCACCAAAATGAGTCAAAAGTCAGTGCTTTTCTTTTTCTTTTCCCTTTTCCCTTACACTTTTCTCTCTTTCTATTTTCTTCCCTTATTTTCCCCTTATTTTCATTTTTCTTTGTACTTCTATAATTTATATTTTGATAAACATATTTTTCTAAAAGAAAAAGATCACAAGAAATTAGGATATTGCTTTATACCACCCTAGTGAGGCCACATTTGGAATATTGTGTTCAATTCTGATCACCACGATGCAAAAAAGATGTTGAGACCCTAGAAAGAGTGCAGAAAAGAGCAACAATAAGGAATAAGGAATCTGGAGGTAAATCGTATGATGAATGTTTGAGGGAGTTAGGTATATCTAAGGCCACCCCAACAACGCCCTTGAAGTGATGTCCCAGTGCCTGGAGGCCATGCGGGCCTGGATGGGGAGAAACAGACTCCGACTCAACCCTTCCAAGACCGAGTGGCTGTGGCTTCCGGCGTCCCGATATAGCCAGCTGGTGCCATCGCTGGCTATTGGGGGCGAATCACTGGCCCCCACGGAGAGGGCTCGCAACTTAGGTGTCCCCCTGGATGCACGGCTGTCTTTAGAAGAGCACATGACGGCCGTGGCCAGGGGGGCTTTTTATCAGGTTCGCCTGATGCGCCCCTTTCTGGATCGGGACTCCCTACGCACGGTCACTCAAGCACTCGTCATTTCCCGCCTGGACTACTGCAATGCTCTCTACATGGGGCTCCCCTTGAGGAGCACCCAGAGGCTCCAGCTGGTGCAGAATGCAGTTCTGCAGTTAGGCTGCAGTTAGTCCAGAATGCGGCCGCACGGGGGATTATGGGAGCGACGGGGTGCTCACATATGACACCTCTCCTGCGCAAGCTGCACTGGCTTCCTGTGGTCTTCCGCGTGCGCTTCAAGGTGTTGATGACCACCTTTAAAGCGTTCCATGGCTTAGGGCTGGGGTATCTGCGAGACTGCCTTCTGCCACCAATAGCCTCCCACTGACCGGTTCGCTCGTACAGAGAGGGCCTCCTCAGGGTGCCATCGGCCAGACAGTGCTGGCTGGCGACCCCCAGGGGGAGAGCCTTCTCTGTGGCAGCACCTGCCCTCTGGAATGACCTACTCCCTGAGATACGCACAATATCAGACCTCCAGACTTTTCATCGGGCCCTGAAAACACACTTATTCCATCTAGCCGGGCTGGCTTGATCCCATCCTCTCAGTTTTAATTGAATTTGGATTTAATTGGGTTGTTTTAAATCTTGGGCCAAAATTATTTAATTGTTTTTTAAACTGTTTTTAAATTTTATATGCAATGTTTTATCTCGGCTGTACACCGCCCTGAGTCCCGCAGGAGAAGGGCGGTATAGAAATAAAATAAAATTAAATAAATAAATAAAATATCTAGCCTATCAAAGAGAAGGATTGGGATGACAAGATAGCTATCTTCCAGTGCTTGAGGGACTATCAAAGAGAAGAGGAGGTCCAAAGCACCAGAGGGTAGGACAAGAAGCAATTGGTGGAAATATGTTAAAGAGAGATCCAGCCTGGAACTAAGGAAAGATTTCCTGACAGTGAGAACAATTAATCAGTGGAATAGTTTGCTTCCTGGAGCTGTGGGTGATCCATTGCTAAAGGTTTTCAATACACTGGTCAACCAGTGTATAGTATGGTAACCGTGTGATATAAGGTCTCCTGCCCTGAGTAGGACATTAGACTGGAAGATCTCCGAGGTCCCTTCCAGCCCTATGATTCTATGTTCTGTGTTCTTATGGTAACATCAGATTTCAACCAAGAGCAAGGAATTCAGAGCCTGTTGTAATCAAGCAGAAATTTGGATAAGGAACATTTTTAAAACTACTATACCCTTTCATGTGTCCCCACATTGAACAGGAACCTGTAAGTCACAGCGGACTGAGGGAGGCTTTACTGTATTTTGTTATGAGAAAGATATGGTCATCTCACATTTATCCTCATTTTGAATTGTTTTCTGCAGGAACTGTTCCATATAAAAAGAAACAGTAGATTCCCCTTTTTAAAAAATGTACTCTGAACTATGTGCTTTATATACTGTGCATAATAGATGTTGAGAAGTAGCCATCCTAATTGATATGCAGTACTGTAATTAGGGTGCAATAAGTAGGGCTGTTTATAAATTGCCTGGCTTCTTTTTTTGAGCTCCCTCCCTCCCTCCCACATAAATTTAGCTGCAGAGCAATTACTGCTCAGTTGCACTACTAGTGAGTCTTATTAGCTGCAGACAAGATAAATGAGGGCTTTGAATGTCCTTTGACCAGGGCAGGAAAAAATGAATAAACTGCCTGGGAAAGCCCAGTGGGGAAGAACTCTGGCAGCAGAAAGAAAGAATATTCAGAACCTGATGGAGCTGGATTGCTTCCATTTAAGCATTTGCTGTAAATGAAAAATGTGAGTTTTCATTTTACTTGTGCAAGCCAATCAGCTAACAAAAATAATAAAAAAAAAAAACAAGGAAAATAAAGAGGGCAAAACCAGACAAGACAGTATTGAAATGTAAGCAAACTTTTGGATGATTTCCGGTTGGCACCGCGGTGATCTGATGGGGAAATAGTGGGGTTCCTTGGAGCCTATTAAGCCACCGCTGGCAGGTCTGCAGACCTACCCTGTCCTGGAGGGACAGGGGATTAGAGAGAGACCCCTCGGACGGCCGAGAGGAACGGGCAGGTTCCTCGGGGCCGGAGGATTGCTCTCTGCATCGGCGTCGGCGAGAGCGGCAGCCATGGCGACTGCCCCAAGGCTGCGGCAACCGGGACAAGCAAAGTGCAGGAGGAAATGCAGGAGCAAGGTGTTTAAATGCCGGGTGAGTAGAACTAGCCCAAGCGGGAACAGCCTTCAAATAATTGATAACTAACAATGCCCTGGCCCTAATAGCAGCTAAGAACTACTTGGGCAAAGAATTCAAAGCAACTAACAAAGAGAAGACCCATCAAAGGACAATAGTACTTATTCACTGCTTTTGGAATTAATGTTCCTTTGGATGGATTAAACTAATGAGAATGGATTATCTTTGAAGAGGGAGAAGGAGAAGAGGAAATAAGTAGAATGTCTTTTGAAAGCTATTAGAAATAACAAGCAGAGGAAGTTAAAATGGTTGCCTGCTGAGAAGTGAAAGTGCAAACTGCAAACTGTGGATTGCTTGCTATTTAAAGAAGAAACTTTGTATCTTGTTTCCCAAATTATATTACTTTGAGGAAAAACTAAGGAGGCTTGATTTTAGATGTACTTAATCTGTTTTTGGACTACTTTTGGACATTTGGAAAGAAGAAATTAATTCGAACAATTAAAACTGCTGATTAATGGCGCTGTAACAAAAGGGAAGGGCGGAGCGACAGAAGAAGACATGATGGTACCATATGTGGAATACAAAAGAACTAAACCCTGTAGTCTTCTTTATATCCTTGTTGATATTGGAACTGAAAAGAAAAAAAGTATGGACAGATTGGAGAAAGGGAAAAACTGGAATATACTGGATAGCAAGATGAGAAAAGTACTACAGTTTGATTAAAATGGATGTAAATGCTTTCTATGTAATTGAGGTCTAAACAATGTAAGGAGGAGATTTCCTCTTTCTTCTTTCTTTCTCTCTCTTATTTTCTTTTTCCTTTCTTTATTACTCTCTTACTTTATTCCTCTTTTTTTCTCTTTCTTTTTTTGAATCTTTCTTTCTGATTTCTTTTGTTATACTTTTATTCCTTTTTTCTTCTCTCTTTCTCTTTTCTTTTTTGACTTTTCATTATTATTATTGAGAGAAGTGATTTTTAAGGTGGGGAAAATGTGATAATAGAAAAACTATAAGAAATATGAAGATTATGAATGATCATGGGTGATTTCAACTTGCCGCCCGTTGGTGAAACGTCAGAGATGGCTCAGGAGTTCATGGCTTCCATGATGGCCATGGACCTGACCCAGTTAGTTCATGGCCCCACTCACAGGGGGGGGGACACACTCTGGACTTGATTTTTGTCTCTGGCCAGTGGTTGAGTGGTCTTATTATAGGGGATATAGACATGAAACCCTTGTCATGGTCAGATCACTCACTCCTTCGTCTGGACCTTCGAACCGCTACACCCCACCACAGGGAGGTGGAGCCAATTAGGTGGGTCCGCCCCAGGCGCCTGATGGATCCTGATAGGTTCCAGATGGAGCTTGGGCCATTTCCTGAAGATCTGGCACATGACTCGGCCGAGGACCTGGTGGCTGCCTGGGATCGGGCGGCTGGTGGGGCCTTGGATCAAGTTGTGCCTTTGCGGCCTCTGACCCAGTGTCAATCCCTAGCGGGGCCTTGGTTCACCAAGGAGCTGAGGGAGATGAAACACCGGAAAAGACGCCTAGAGAGCGGTTGGAGGGCCAGTCTCACTGAATCTGACCAAACACTGGTAAGGTCTCATTTTAAGACCTACTTAGTGGCGATAAAAGCGGCAAAGTTTAATTACTTTTCCACTCTTATTGTGTCATCAGAGAATCGTCCGGCCGCCCTGTTCAGGGTGACCCGCTCCCTGCTCCACCCGGGAGTGCGGGAGGACCCCTTGGAAGGCAGGGCCAAGGATTTCGGACAATATCTGTATGACAAAATCGCTCAGATCCGGGGGGATTTGGACTCTGACTGGGTAGATTCGGGCAGGGTGGCGAGGAATAGTCTTGAGAATGTTATCTGGGAAGAGTTTGACTCTGTGACCCCTGATGACGTGGACAGGATTCTGGGGAGACTTAGTGCGGCCACATGTTTACTGGATCCGTGTCCTTCCTGGTTAGTACTGGCTTCCCGGGAGGTTACACGAGGCTAGCTCCAGGAAATTATTAACGCTTCGTTGAGTGAGGGTTACTTCCCCATGGCCTTGAAAGAGGCAGTGGTGAGGCCTCTCCTCAAGAAGCCTTCCCTGGACCCGGCAGTATTAGCCAACTATCGTCCTGTCTCCAACCTTTGCTTTGTGGCGAAGGTTGTTGAGAGTGTGGTCGCATGACAGTTTCCGCAGTACCTGGAGGAAACATCTTATCTAGATCCGTTCCAGTCGGGTTTCAGGCCCGGGCACAGCACGGAAATGGCATTGGTCGCGTTGGTAGATGATCTCTGGAGGGCTCGGGACAGGGGTTGCTCCTCTGTTCTGGCCCTGTTAGACCTCTCAGCGGCTTTTGATACTATCGACCATGGTGTCATGCTGCACCGGTTGGAAGAGTTGGGGATGGGGGGCACCATGTTACGGTGGTTCTCCTCCTTTCTCTCAGACCGGTCACAGTTTGTATTGGCAGGGGGGCAGAGGTCGACCTCGAGGCCTCTTATATATGGAGTGCCTCAGGGGTCGGTCCTCTCGCTCCTTCTGTTCAACATTTATGTGAAGCCGCTGGGCGAGATCATCCGTGGCTTTGGGGTGAAGTACCATCAGTACGCTGATGATACCCAGCTGTACATCTCCACCCCAGGCCACCCCAATGATGCCCTTGAAGTGATGTCCCAGTGCCTGGAGGCTGTGTGGATCTGAATGGGGAGGAACAGGCTTAGGCTCAACCCTTCCAAGACTGAGTGGCTGTGGCTCCCGGCATCCCGATATAGTCAGCTGACTCCATCGCTGACTATTGGTGGTGAGTCTTTGCCCCCCTCAGAGAGGGCACGCAATCTGGGAGTCCTCCTGGATACGCAGCTGTCCTTGGAGGAACATCTGACGGCTGTAGCCAGGGGGACCTTTTGTCAGATTCACCTGATTCGCCAGTTGCGACCCTTTCTTGATCGGGATTCCATGTGCACAGTCACTCATGCCCTCGTCACCTCTCACCTGGACTACTGCAACGCTCTCTACATGGGGCTCCCCTTGAAGAGCACCCGGAGGCTCCAACTGGTCCAGAATGCGGCCGCGCGGGTAGTCACGGGAGCCGCATGGCACTCCCATACAAAACCTCTCCTGCGTGAGCTGCACTGGCTCCCAGTGGTCTTCCGGGTTCGCTTCAAGGTGTTGGTTATCACCTTTAAAGCGCTCCATGGCATAGGACCTAGTTATCTTCGAGACCGCCTGCTGCTACCGACGGCCTCCCATTGACCTGTGCGCTCCCACAGAGAGGGCCTCCTCAGGGTGCCATCAGCTAAACAATGTAGGCTGGTGACCCCCAGGGGAAGGGCCTTCTCTGTGGGGGCACCTACTCTCTGGAATAAGCTGCCCCCAGAGATAAGGAGAATCCAAGACCTCGGTGCCTTCCGCCGTGCCCTTAAAACCTTCTTTTTCCAGCAAGCCGGGCTGGCCTAACACTTTTTAAAATGTTTTTAATTGTTTGTTATTGTTTTTAATCATGGGACCAAATTTATATATATCTTTTTAATTGTATTTTAATGTTTGTAGTTTATGCTTTTACTTGGCTGTTCACCGCCCTGAGTCCTCAGGGAGAAGGGCGGTATACAAATTTAAAAATAAATAAATAAATAAATAAATAAATAAATAAATAAATAAATAAATAAATATTAATAAGAATTGCTGATGGATTTAATGAATATAGAAAATTGTTTCTCTAAAATGGTTTAAAATATTGTTCTTTATAGAAAATAAGAAAATGTGAATGAAGCTTTGAATATTAATAGGAATTGTTTATAGATTTTATTATTATTTTTAAAGCGGGAAATATCATTATAGAAAAACTATAAAAATGTGAAGACTTTGAAAGAAATTTTTTAAATATTAATAAGAGTTCTAATGGTTACAGAAAGTTGATTGGAAAGTGGTTTAAAATGTCATTTTTTCATAGTAAATAAGAGAATGGAAATGAATTTTTGAATATTAATAAGACTTGTTTTTAGATTTTATAACTATGGTAAATTGGTGTTTCAAAATGGTTTAAAATGTTGCTTTACATAGAAAAACAAGAAACAAATAGGAAATGGGAGAAATTTAAATAAAATTAATAGTTTAAGAGAGAGTAGGAGAGAAGATATATATTAAAATGCATTATTATTTTAAATTGGTAAGGAAGTATGATTTTGGTGATCAGATGATTAAAGCTAAATTGTGAATTAGTTAAATATAAGGTTAGGAGTGAAGGAAAGCATCCCTGGAGAACAGCTGATTAGGCTGTGAATCAGCCAAAAATAAATTTAGGAGGAGTGGAGGAGATAATGCTGGAGAGCAGTTAGAGCCAAACTGTGAACCAGTTAAATATAAGGTAAGGAGTGGAGGAAAGCATTACTGGAAAACAGCTAACTATGCTGTGAACCAGCCAAAAATAAACTTAGGAGGAGAGGAGGAGACAATGCTGGGGAGCAGTTAAAGCCAAACTGTGAACCAGCTAAATGTAGGTTAGGAGTGGAAGGAAGCATCCCTGGAAAATAGTTGATTAATCCGTTATTCAGCTAAAAATAAACCTAGGAGGAGTGGAGGACAAAATGTTGGAGAGCAGTTAAAACCAAACTGTGATCTAGCTAACAAATAAGGCTAGGAGTGGAGGAAAGCATCCCTGGAAACCAGCTAACCAAGCTGCAATCCAGCCAAAAATAAACCTAGGAGGAGTGAAGGAGATATTTCTGGAAACAGTTACAGCCAAATTGATAGAAATTGAGGAAAATATTATTGGGGAATAGCTATATAAGTTATGAACCATTTAAACATCAGAATTAGCTGTAATGGAGAAGAAGCTGATTAGCAAAAACAAAATATTTTGGGTATAATAAATTATAGGTGGAAATGTGGAATAAATTTTAAAGTGAATTGCTTTTGAAATGTTTTTAAGAGAGGAGTAAAATATTCTATGTTGGTTATTAGTTGTGATTTAAAAGAAACATTGATTTGATTTGGGTCTTTGAAGTAAGGAAAATATATGAAATACTGATTGTTAAAATGATAATGAATATTATAAAGAGCTGTATAGATTTGGAGTTTAAGATTTGGGGTGATTACATAGTAGAATGTTAAATGCTAGAATAAGATGTCAGATGGAATGATAAAAATTGGGTTTAGATTTGTTCTTTTTTGTTCTTTTTTTCCTTTCTGTTTTTTAAGATGTTAATGGATGAAATTTGGAATTTATACTTATTCTATACCAGATCCAACCCTTGCTCTAAAAAGATGTGTTTTATGTTTAAAAATAAATAAAAAAAATTTCAAAAGAAAGAAAGAAAGAAAGAAAGAAATGTAAGCAAACTTGAAACTGTGTTTCCAAGCACCAGAGCAAATAAATTTCTTCCTGCAAAAAGTCTCAAACCTTATGGATTTGCTAAACATTAGAAAAATGTTAGAATAGTAGAATATAGAAGAAAGAAACATGAATTTATAAATGGTTTGGCCAATACATTTTGTTCTGCAAGACAGGTGAAAGAAAGATGTGATTCTGTTTCCCAGTCATATTTGTTCCATATAGACAAAGGCATGAATGGGGGTGGGGGGAGATATTTCTTTCAGAATAGCAGGTGGTATCAGCTGTATTCACTACTGAGTTAAAGTTGTTCTCACTGGAAAATTGATATTTGTCACAGCAATGAGGACTTTTAATTAAAGGGAAGCACCTTAGTGCCAGGGCACTAATAGCTAATTTCATTGCACAATTGTAAACAGATTTCTTTATTACCTTTTTTGCTGTGAAGGAGAGTTGAGTATGGAAAGACATATGCTAATAGCTGACAGGCAGATTTGCCCATGTACTAAACAACAGATCAGCCAGCATAGTTCTATAAAGTATGCAGTGGCTATTTTAGAGGAGGTGAGCACCAATGCTTGAGGCACCAAATATTTCATTCACTGCAGAAACTGTAACTGTTTAATAGTTATATACTCAGAGGCAGGTTCCAGGTAAGGTTCCACACCCTGGGAAGTAAGCACCTCATGGGCAAGTGTCAAGATGCTGCATGTACATGCAAGCTCAGTATCTCAAGTCTGCACATTAAGTGGGGAGAGGATATAAACAACTCAGGGATTGTCTTCCATTGCTGAAAGCAACTTGAGCATCTGGCTTTGTATATTCCTGGTTTTGACTCCTACTTCCTTTTGATGTGCTTCTGACCAAGTCCCTGGCTTGTTCCCTGGTTCTTTTCAAGCTATTGTGTGATATTGAATCAGTATCTAACCGATTTAGCTGATCTGGAAAAAGATCTCATTAGCATTTGGGTAGGAGACCACCAGGGAAACCAAGAACAATAGGCTAGACTGCAAAGTTTAAAACGCATTAGAAAGGAAAGCAGTGGCAAAGCATTCTGTATTATTGTTATGTGTCTGGGTAGTCATCGTGAAGTTGAGTTTGACTTGAAGGATATTTTCCTATTAAATTACTCTGTTTTATTTAAAATCACTTTATGTTTCCTTCATCCCCGCTTTCCAATTTTGAACAATTTTCTGTTGTGTGCCAACAGAAGAAGATATTTTCAGTATTTGAGAAGAAAAAATACATGCTGGGCTTGCAAATATTTTCCATTATTTTATCTAGCAAGCTCAAGTTTACTGCATACCCTGTAGGATTCTTGGTGTATAAAGCTGACAAAGTGTTTCATATAGCAGTTTCATTTGGTCTACCCTTTTCAAAAAAGGATGTAGGCTGATCAACATATTATTCTTTTTATCATCAAAAGAATACTATGCATTACCAAGGGTTAGGCAGTCAAATCAGGGAAAGGATAAATTCCTATAGTTTTAAAAAGAATGTTCTGAACTGACTGCTATCTTTATATAGAATTAGTAGGATAACTCTGCCCACTGCCAGCAGTTCGATTCTCACCGGCTCAGATTGAGTCAGCCTTCCATCCTTCCAAGGTTGGTAAAATCAGGACCCAGATTGTTGGTGGCAATATGCTGACTCTGTAAACCACTTAGAGAGGGCTGTAAAGCACTGTGAAGTGGTATATAAGTCTAAGCGCTATTGCTATTACCACATTAATATGAGATGTGCATTCAACAAGAATTAATGGTCATGACATCTCAGTGCTTATTCTGTAGAAATTCCCACAATTTTTTTGCTTGTGCTTTCCAATAACCTGCCAGAGAGAGTGACTGGCCCAAGGTCATCCATCTGGCTTTGTGCTTAAAGGAGAACTAGAATTCGTGGTCTCCTGGTTTCTAGCATAGTGATTTAACCACTGCACTGCAGTGGACTGGCTCTCCCACAGTAGAGTTAGAGGGATAATATTACTAAGTCATGAAAATCTGATGGTGACCAGGTTCCACAGGTGGGCACATGAGGCCCTCTACATGAAATTGGGTACTTGGGGCAAGCTATAGGTTTTGCTGGTATACTGTCCTCTGTACTATTCAGGCTCCCTCTTTAGGTTCCTTGCCTTCATTACCAGCTGACTCCTCCAGGCTATTTTTGCTTGGAGGTTTCAATCTCCATGCTTGGAGGAGGGTTAATGGATGATGAATTCATGACTGCCATGACAATTATGGACTTGTTCCAAGAAATCATGATACTAATTCACAAGCAAAGAATGGTTAACAGCTGGTTGAACATACTTGATAATGAAAGATCCAGAAAAGGGCACAGAGCCAAGCAACTATCGCCCAATTACTTGTCTGCCAACAACATTCAAACTTTTTACATGAATACTGGCAAATTCAGTATTCAATCATCTGATGGAAAACAGTTTGTATCCAGTAAAACAAAAAGGAAATTATAAAAAAAATCAAGAGGAACAAAAGATCAGTTGCTCATTGACAAAATGGTACTAAAAATGCAAAATGAAGAAAAACGAATTTAAATATGGCATGGGTTGATTACAAGAAGGCATTTGACTCATTATCCCACTGCTGGATTAACACCTGTCTGGAAAACTTTCGAATCAGCAAAAATATTTGTACATTTTTGAAAGCAAACATGCAAAAATGAAAAACAGTTCTAACAGCAAATGGGGAGAACATTGGTGAAGTCAACATCAGACGAGGAATCTTTCAGGGGGACTCACTTTCACCACTACTGTTCAACATCGCATTAATTCCATTGACAATAATCCTACGAATCATAAAACTGGGATACCAAATCTCAAGTCAACATGGCAAAGATAAACCATCTACTATACATGGATGACTTAAAAATGTATGTGAAACGCCCCACTGAACTTAAATCAATACTCAACACAGTTCAACTGTTCAGCAGCGACATCAAAATGAACTTTGGACTTGAAAAATGTGCTATATTATCCATGCAGCAAGGAAAAATGGGAAAAAATAGAAGGAATAGAACTGGGAAATGGAAACATAGTAAAAGCATTAACAAAGGATGATGGTTACAAATACCTAGGCATGTTGGAAGCAGATAACATCTTGAATGGAAAAGTCAAAGAGTCAATGCAAAAGGAATACATCAGGAGGATCCGCAAAATATTAAAATCAAAGCTGAATGCTGGAAACATAATTAGAGGCATTAATATATGGGCAGTTCCAGTGATACGCTACTCAGCTGGAATCATCAACTAGTCTTTGGCTGAACTGGAAAACTTGGACCGGAAAACACGCAAACTTTTGAATATGTATCATGCTTTACATCCATGAAGTGACATCGACAGGTTGTACCTGCCAAGAAAAATAGGGGGCAGAGGACTATTGCAAATCCATCAAACTGTAGAAGAAGAAAAACAAAATTTGACTTCCGGTCTGGAGCCGCGGCGCCACAGTCAGGGAAATAGCGGGCTCTAATGAGCCCGCAAAAACCCCAACTGACAAACCACCGCCTGATCAGTCTTCAGACCATCCCCCATCTTGCAGGGATGGGGGGGGTGAAGAAGAGCGCCTCAGTGTGCCAAGAGGAACAGGCAAGTTCCTTGGAGGCCAGAGGGAATCCCCGAAGTTGGCGGTGGGGGTAGGCAGCCATGGCAGCTGCCACAAAGCCGTGGCAGACTGGGACACAAGATCGTGCAGGAGAGAAGAAGAAAGAGCGAGCATCTCGAAGCCGGGTGAGTGACACCAACCCAGGCAAAACAACAGGATTATTTGGATTTTTGAAAAAAATAAGACCCCAACTTTAAATAGCGGCTACAGATCTGTGGGGCTTGAAGATTAAAAAGAAAAAAAAATGGAAATAAAGACCCAAGACAGACTTTGTTTTAGTAAATTTGGAAGAATTGGCTTTTAACAACTTAGAAAAGTGACTTTTTTTTCTTATTTGGAGTGGATTGGAGAAATGTATCTTTGGGAGTTTACACCTTTGAAAGTTAATGAAGCTAATGAAGAAAGACAGACAGATGGTTACGTAATTGCCATGGAGTCTGCGGTGACTAAGCAGGAGAGTGGATTGAAAAGATTTCCCTTTCCCTTTCCGTTTCCGTTTGGAAAAGAAACTTTTTAAATGGCTTTTTACCTTGGATTACTTTGAAATTAACATTAGATCTATGGAATTTGGAGATCTCTATTCTGTCCTGGATGATTTTAAGAAGAAAGAAGAAATATTTTGGACATTTGACAATGGAAATTAACAAGCTTAGCTCCATCGACAGACGTCTGTTGTTCCTAATTAGATCCCTATATAATCAGACTTCTAGTCAGGTCAGGTGTAGTTTGCAGGGAGAACTCTCTAACCCTATCCCGATAAAGAGTGGAGTAAGGCAGGGCTGTCTCCTGGCTCCTCTTTTGTTTAACCTATTTTTATCTGATTTGGCCTCTTATATTGGATGTATTGAGTCTCACGCCCCAAAGCTGTCAACAACGAAGATCCCGCTTCTCCTTTATGCTGATGACGCGGTCCTCCTATCACTGACGAGGCTTGGCCTGAAAAGGCTTCTCTCTGCATTTGGGTCCTACTGTGCTGAGAATCACTTGTCCATTAACTACGACAAATCAAAAGTCTTGGTGTTCTCTAGTGCCCGGAAGTTATACAACTGGGCTATTAAGGGTAATGCTGTTAAGCAGGTTTCCCATTTTAAGTATTTAGGTATACATTTTCAGAACACTGGTGCTTGGACTAGACACCGAACCCAGGTGCTGAATTCAGCTTTTTGTAGCCATCAGCAGATTTTAAGATTTTTCTATACCCAAGGTGGCCAATTTATTCCTTCTGCTCTGCGTATTTACAAAGCCAAAACCTTGGCCCAAACTCTTTATGGAATTCCGATATGGATACAGGGCTTCAAGGAATGTATTGAAAGAACCCAGGCTGCTTTTTTAAGGAAACTTTTGGGTCTCCCTCCCTGTGTTGGCTTTGCTCCGATGTATCTGGAACTGGGCATTCGATCAGTCGAATGCATGGCGTGGATCAACACCTTTAAATGGTGGTTTCGGGCACTCTTTTTGGCAGCCCCTGGCAGCTACCTCTCCCTGGTGTTAGCTGACCCCTATACGTCTCGATGGGAGAGGGATCTGACGAAGAAACTCCACCTGTTAGGTTTTTCGGGGGATGCCATGGGAGACTATGGCCTTAAAGACGCCCAATGTAGGGTAGTCCAACGGCTTGTGGACATAGACTTACAATATCTGAGAGCTAGAGCCAATAAAACCTGCTCCCCTCTGGTCTTCAGCCAACTTAATAATTTTGGACTGAGGATGGCCTCATATTTCTATACTCTAACCATCCCTAAGTATAGAAGAGTCTTCTCCCTTGCTCGTTTTAACGTCTTGCCTTCAGCATTGCTGGACGGTCGATTCAAGAGGCTTCCAAGGGGCGAGCGGCTATGTCCCTGTGGTAGAGCGGAGGTTGAGACTGTGGAGCATGTCCTTTTACACTGCCCCATGTACAACGTAGCCAGGACTAATTTGATGTCTCTCTTAGAGACAGATTTCTGTGGGCCCAATGATAGTGATTTGGCCTTGTATTGTTTAGGGGATGGCTCCTCATACACTACCTCTCAGGTCTCAAAATTTTTTCTAAGAGCCGTAACCATTAGAGGAGAGCGCTGTGGTCCCTCTCAGCCGGGGCTTCCGGTGGCCGGCTGTTCGTGATGTTCTTTTTCCTATGTTTTTCTGTAGCTATGCTTGCATTTTGGTCTGTGACCGTAAATAAATTTATTATTATAACAAGCTTAGCAAAAAAAATTAGGTGTGGCGTAGGAATAAAAGACAGGAAGTTGATGCATCACACATGGAATAGACATTCTAAAGCATTAAAGGAACATACATAATTTTTTAATTTGAACAAATGAACTTTGAAATGGAACATTTATGGACAGATAGAAAAAGGAAGAAAAGGAAGAAATAAAGTAGATAAATTTAAATGTAACTAAATTTAAATGTAAAGTTTAAAAGCCTAAAGGTATATATGATTTTTGGATAAAAACAGAAGGGTTTTTGGAGTAATAAAAATAGAAAATAAGAGATGGCAAGTAAAATAGAGGATGATATATAGGTGGTTAAAAACAATAAAGAAGAGTATATTTTAATGTGAGACAACTTTAAGAAAATTTACTGTTTGATGTAATATGTTTTAATTTTAATATGCAAACAAATGCTAGATTGGTGATTATGCTTGACTAAGGTTTTATTGAACAAACTATAAAATACACAGATTTTAGCAACAAACTGTGATTTAATTTAATATATCCTGGAAATGATGTTTATTATGAAATATATTGAGAATTAATTTGAAAGAGCATGTTGGCAAACTGACACAAAATAGATAACTATATTGTAAGAGAAAATTAAAATAAGAGGGATGGATGCCAACTAGATAAGAGTTTGAGACTCGGAGGAAATATGTTGGAAACTAGTTAAAATGCTGGAAATTAGCCAAACACTTACAGGAGAGTTGGAGGAGACTATGCTGGAAATCAGCCAAACAAGAGTGGGAGCCCTGGAGGGGACTATGCTGGAAATCAGCCAAACATAATATGCTAGAAATCAGCCAATAAAATGCTGGAAATCAGCCAAGCAAATAGGAGGAGAGTTGGAGGAGATTAGGCTGGAAAATATGCTTGAAATTAGCCAATAATGGTGGTAGGCTTGGAGGAGACTATACTGGAAATTAGCCAAAAATAGTTGGTGCACCAGAGGAGACTATGCTGTGAATCAGCCAAACATAATATGCTGGAAAACAGCCAAACAATAGAGGGAGGTATGGAAGAAAATACACCGGAAATTAGTTTAAATAAAACATGTTTTTGTGATAAACCTGTGTAACATGAAAACTGTAATAGATAATAAGTGTTTTTAAGTGTGTTTAAGATACTAAGATTCAAGGAAAAGGGTCAAGAGATTAAGAATTAGATAGAATTTTGTTTTATAAAGTGTAATAAAAAGGGAGTTGTATTGAATTTGAAATTAAGATTTGTGGTGATAAAATTGTAAGGTAAATAATTAGAATAAGAGGAATTTATAAGAGGAATTATATATTTAGAATATATAATATTGTTAAAAATTATTTTGACACTGATGGTAACAGATACAAGGTGAAGAAGAACAAGATAAAATCAGGATTGATATATAGATATAAAAATGAGCAAAAGTTAATTTGAAATTAAAATTGTATTGATATAATGTATTTGTCTAGGTGAAGATGCTAGACTTTATGTTAAAATCTGTTTGTTTATGTTTTGAATTTCTATCCGTAAAAGATGTAATGGGAAATTGAATGGAGCTTGTTAAAGGAATGTAAGCGTGGTAACCATCTATGACCGGATCAAGACTCTGTTCTTGAAAGTTATATTTTATGTTTATGTTTGGAAAAAAAATAAAAAATATTTACAAAAAAAAAATGAAGTTTGAATAATTATGTGAACCAAAGTACAGAAAAATTGCTGCAGGCTGTGAAAACAGAGAACATTATAAAAGCAACAGAAACAAAGGCAGAATATAAGGAAAAACAGCTGGATGACAGATTAAATAGATGGAAAACCAAAGCTTTGCATGGACAGCACTTGAAAAACATAGAAGGAAAATGTGATGACAACTTTACATAGGCATGGATTAAGATGGGAACCATCAAGAAAGAAATGGAAGGTTTAATACTCGCTGCTCAAGTACAAGCACTACAAACTAATGCCATGAAAGCAAAGATACAAAAATCCACCAACAATCCAAACTCCCGACTTTGCAACAACAAAGTTGAAACTGTTTCACATTTAATATGTGAATGCAGCAAAATCATACAAACTGATTACAAAACTAGACACGACCGAGTTGCTAAATTAATCCACTGGTCATTATGTAAAAAATACGACTTACCTGTATTCAAAAAGTCATGGGAACATAAAGTGAAAAAAAAAATAGAAAATGAGAAGGTGAAGCTCTTGTGGGACTTTTGAATACAGACGGATCGTCACTTGGAACACAACACACCAGATATCACAGTTGTCGAAAACTGCAACGTACAATTTATTGACATCGCGGTACCAGGAGATGTCAGAGTTGAAGAAAAAGAACAGGAAAAAAATCATGAAATATCATGACCTGGCCATCGAAACTACACGGCTATGGATGAAACAAGTAACAGTGATACCCATTGTCATCGGGGCACTTGGTACCATGTCCAAGAATTTTATAAGATACTTCAACTAATTGCAGCTTCCTGCAATAACACCAGCGGAACTGCAAAAAACTGCACTACTTGGAATATCGTACATCTTAAGAAGGTACTTGGTTGACACCTAGGACGCTGGCAGCAACCTGTATCAACCATTAGCACCAGTCAGTGGTATTTGTGATGCATTTTTGAATGTTCAGTTGACTGACTTTCATGTTTAATGAATACAGTAAATAATAATAATAATAATAATAATAATAATAATAATAATAATAATAATAATAATAATAACCCCTCCGAGGAGCTCTACCTTGTCGTGGTGGAAGGGCTTGCGTGCTCTAGTGATCCTAAGGGCTATGCTGAACAGGTGCAACCATATCAGACAAATCTTAGGTGAAGGGCCAGACAAAATCTGCTCCACAACCCATTCAAACATGGTGAATACAGAAAAAATGAAATTTATGCCGGCTGAACCGTCGCCCGGATTAACAAGGGTTCTGTTGGATGCTATGGCTCCTGGGCATTCTATGCAAAATGAGTTACAGGGCTCAACTCCCTCTGCTAGGCAACCAGGGCATGGAGCTGACAAGCTACTGGAAGAAAAACCCAAAAAGCGAAAAATCTGGACCAGGGAAGAAAACACCTCTATTATGGAAGCTTACTATCAGTCTGAGCCAGCAAAACATGGATTTCAAAAAAGAATGTATCAGATTGGAAGATGAACCATACGGACTGTGACACCAGTGAATGAAGGTTAATGGACCAACAACGTGTAATCCTAAACCACAAATTTTTCACTACAGAAGAATTAATAGCAATAGAAGAGAAAGCAATTAATGATCTGAGTACAACAACAAAGAAGAGTAACATCAAGAATGATTTCCAGACTCAAAAACAAATTGAGGAAGAAAGGGAAGAAGAGGATACTGAAATGGATGAAGATAAAGAACAAGGAAGCACTAAAGAACAAACACCAACAGATAGTGCTCAATTAGCTGGAAAAATAAAGCACCAAATGGAAGATGCTGAAAGAACATGTTTGCCAAAGCTGAACCAAGTGAACCGGAAAGAATTGAGAAATGTACTAAAAAAGGTCAATGAGGCTGTGCAAACTATTCGAACCACTACATTAGCTGAAACAAACCAACTGATGTATGCAGCAGCCGTCATAACCACCAAAGAACTGGGGTTGAAAATACAAAAGAACCAAAGAGGCAAGAAGGGGAAGCCTAAGTGGAAAATTCGGTTAGAATTGAAGATCAAAAAAGTACGTGGAGATTTGAGCAACTTAAGAACCTAAGGCAAGGTCAGCTAAAGAACAAGCAGGTCAAAAGCAGCCTGGAAGCAAGATATGATCTGAGGAATAAGGAGATTGCAGTAGTAATTGAAGAGCTGAAGCAGAGGGTTGTTGCCATCGCTGAAAAGATTAAAAGGTATGAAAACCGAGTAACTCAGTTCAAGGAAAACTCACAGTTCAGAGCAAATCAGCACCAGTTTTATAAGAATTTAGAAAATGGAAACGGAGTAACAACAAATGAAAAGCCTGATAAAGAGAAAGCTCTGAAATTCTGGAAGAATTTGTGGGAAAACAACAAGAAGCACAACAGAAATGCAAAATGGATCAAACAGGTTGAGGACTCTATTAAAGTGCATAAAATGGAAGACGTGAAAATAACAAAAGCAATGGTGCAAAGACAGTCAAGAAAAGTGAAGAACTGGAGTGCACCTGGACTGGATGAGCTGCATGGCTTCTGGTTAAAGGCACTTACAAGTCTGCACAAAAGATTGGCAACCCAGATGAACCAGATTCTAAAAACACCTGAAAATGATGGATGGATGACAACTGAAAGGACATTTTTGATCCAAAAAGATAAAGGAAAAGGAAAGAACCCTGGAAACTATAGGCCAATCGCCTGTTTGCCAACAACATACAAGCTTCTTACTGGTATCATTGCAAACCAAATCTATGGATACCTGGAAAGAAATAACTTGCTTCCTGTTGAACAGAAAGGATGCTGCAAAAACTCAAGAGGAACAAAGGATCAATTGCTGATCGACAAGCTAATCCTAAAGAACTCAAAGAAAAGACGAACCAACCTGTTCATGGCTTGGATAGACTATAAGAAAGCATTTTATTCAGTTCCCCATAGCTGGATCAAGAAATGCCTGGAAATATTAGGCATCAGCAGCAACATACAAAAATTCATGGAATCTTCAATGAACCTCTGGAAAACAAAACTTATGGCTAATGAAGAAGAACTGGGTGAAGTTGAAATTAAACGAGGCATTTTCCAGGGCGATTCCCTTTCACCCCTACTTTTTATACTCTCAATGCTATCACTGACAATCAATTTGAAGAAGATGAACTGTGGATACGAACTTGCAAAGAAAGGACTGAAAATCTCGCATTTGATGTACATGGATGATTTGAAGCTGTTTGGTAAAACAAAAGCTGAACTGAATTTTTTAATTGAAAACACAAAAGAATTCAGCCAAGACATTGGTATGCAGTTTGGAATTGACAAATGTGCAACAATAGCAACCAAAGCAGGCAAGATCATAGAAGAGGATGGAATAGAATTAGAGAATGAAGAAATGATAAAGGCAGTAAAATCAGAAGAAGGCTACAAGTACTTGGGGATTTTAGAAGCCTCTGACTTAATGCATAATAAAGTCAAGGAATTAACTTCAGCCAAGTACATTCGGCGAATTCGTAAGATATTAATGTCCAAATTGAGTGGAGGAAACATCATAAAAGCCATAAATACCTGGGCTATACCTGTGATTAGATACTCTGCAGGAATAATTGACTGGACCCAGATGGAGTTAGAAAATTTGGACAGAAAAACAAGGAAGCTTATGACAATGAATCATGCCTTGCACCCTAAAAGTGATGTTGACTGATTATATTTACCAAGAGCAGAGGGTGGTGGAGGACTCCTACAAGTAAAGCAGACTGTGGAAGAAGAAAAATGCAGCTTGAATGATTACATCCAGAAAAGTGAAGAACCAATGATTAAGGAAGTAAATAAAGGAGGCCTTTTAAAGACAACTAAAACAAAAGCAGAATATAAGAAAGAAGTAATTGAGCAGCGAGCTGAAAATTGGAAACACAAAGCTCTGCATGGCCAATACTTGAAAAGTATTGAAGGCAAAGCTGACCAGAAACTAACTTGGAACTGGTTAAGATCAGGAGTACTGAAAAAAGAAACAGAAAGCTTTATTTTGGCAGCTCAAGAACAAGCCCTAGCCACAAACTGTATGAAGGCAAAAATTCAACATGTTACCACCAACAGCAAATGCCGCCTATGCAATGAGAAAGATGAGACAGTTGACCACCTGATCAGTGGGTGCAGCAAAATTTCACAAACTGACTACCTACAATGCCATGACCGGGTTGCTAAGATCATTCACTGGAAATTGTGCCAGAAGTTTGGATTTGAGTACAGCAAAAACCACTGGGAACATCAGGTTGAGAAAGTTTTAGAGAATGAGAAACTCAAGATCTTGTGGGACTTTAGGATTCAGACTGACAGGCACTTGGTCCACAACATACCTGACATAACAATAGTTGAAAAGAAAAAAGTATGGTTCATTGACATTGCAATACCTGGTGATGCACGAATTGAAGATAAGCAGCAAGAAAAAATCACAAAGTACCGGGACTTACAAATTGAAGTTGAGCGACTGTGGAAAAAGAAATCGTGTGTTGTCCCGATTGTAATTGGAGCCCTCGGAGCAATACCCAAAGGGCTACCCCGCTATTTAGAAATTCTAAATTTGCCGGACTTGAACATTTTGACTCTACAAAAAACCACCTTACTCGGAACAGCTTACATCTTCCGACGATACCTTAACAGTTCCTAGGTCCTTGGTTAGGACTCGAGCTGCTGAGCTATTAACCAGCCTCAAAGGCTGTGAATCTCACTAAAGATTAACCAATAAATAATAATAATAATAATAATAATAATAATAATAATAATAATAATAATAATAATGATAATGACCCCTCCGAGGAGCTCTACCTTGTCGTGGTGGAGGGGCTTGCGTGCTCTAGTGATCCTAAGGACTATGCTGAGAGAATGTATCAGATTTGGAAGATGAACCATACGGACTGTGACACCAGTGAACAAAGGTTAATGGACCAACGACGTGTAATCCTAAACCACAAATTTTTCACTACAGAAGAACTAATAGCAATAGAAGAGAAAGCAATTAATGGTCTGAGTACAACAACAAAGAGGAGTAACATCAAGAATGATTTCCAGACTCAAAAGCAAATTGAGGAAGAAAGGGAAGAAGAAGATACTGAAATGGATGAAGATAAAGAACAAGGAAGCACTAAAGAACAAACACCAACAGATAGTGCTCAATTAGCTGGAAAAATAAAGCACCAAATGGAAGATGATAAAAGAACACGTTTGCCAAAGCTGAACCAAGTGAACAGGAAAGAATTGAGAAATGTACTAAAAAAGATCAATGAGGCTGTGCAAACTATTCGAACCACTACATTAGCCGAAACTAACCAACTGATGTATGCAGCAGCTGTCATAACCACCAAAGAACTGGGGTTGAAAATACAAAAGAACCAAAGAGGCAAGAAGGGGAAGCCTAAGTGGAAAATTCGGTTAGAATTGAAGATCAAAAAAGTATGTGGAGATTTGAGCAACTTGAAGAACCTAAGGCAAGGTCAGCTAAAGAACAAGCAGGTCAAAAGCAGCCTGGAAGCAAGATACGATCTAAGGAATAAGGAGATTGCAATAGTAATTGAAGAGCTGAAGCAGAGGGTTGTTGCCATTGCTGAAAAGATTAAAAGGTATGAAAACCGAGTAACTCAGTTCAAGGAAAACTCACAGTTCAGAGCAAATCAGCACCAGTTTTATAAGAATTTAGAAAATGGAAACGGAGTAACAACAAATGAAAAGCCTGATAAAGAGAAAGCTCTGAAATTCTGGAAGAATTTGTGGGAAAACAACAAGAAGCACAACAGAAATGCAAAATGGATCAAACAGGTTGAGGACTCTATTAAAATGCATAAAATGGAAGACGTGAAAATAACAAAAGCAATGGTGCAAAGACAGTCAAGAAAAGTGAAGAACTGGAGTGCACCTGGACCGGATGAGCTGCATGGCTTCTGGTTAAAGGCACTTACAAGTCTGCACAAAAGATTGGCAACCCAGATGAACCAGATTCTAAAAACACCTGAAAATGATGGATGGATGACAACTGGAAGGACATTTTTGATCCAAAAAGATAAAGAAAAAGGAAAGGACCCTGGAAACTATAGGCCAATCACCTGCTTGCCAACAACATACAAGCTTCTTACTGGTATCATTGCAAACCAAATCTATGGATACCTGGAAAGAAATAACTTGCTTCCTGTAGAACAGAAAGGATGCTGCAAAAACTCAAGAGGAACAAAAGATCAATTGCTGATCGACAAGCTAATCCTAAAGAACTCAAAGAAAAGACGAACCAACCTGTTCATGGCTTGGATAGACTATAAGAAAGCATTTGATTCAGTTCCCTATAGTTGGATCAAGAAATGCCTGGAAATATTAGGCATCAGCAGCAACATACAGAAATTCATGGAATCTTCAATGAACCTCTGGAAAACAAAACTTATGGCTAATGAAGAAGAACTGGGTGAAGTTGAAATTAAACGAGGCATTTTCCAGGGCGATTCCCTTTCACCCCTACTTTTTATACTCTCAATGCTACCACTGACAATCATTTTGAAGAAGATGAACTGTGGATACGAACTTGCAAAGAAAGGACTGAAAATCTCGCACTTGATGTACATGGATGATTTGAAGCTGTTTGGTAAAACAAAAGCTGAACTGAATTTATTAATTGAAAACACAAAAGAATTCAGCCAAGACATTGGTATGCAGTTTGGAATTGACAAATGTGCAACAATAGCAACCAAAGCAGGCAAGATCATAGAAGAGGATGGAATAGAACTAGAGAATGAAGAAATGATAAAGGCAGTAAAATCAGAAGAAGGCTACAAGTACTTGGGGATTTTAGAAGCCTCTGACTTAATGCATAATAAAGTCAAGGAATTAACTTCAGCCAAGTACATTCGACGAATTCGTAAGATATTAATGTCCAAATTGAGTGGAGGAAACATCATAAAAGCCATAAATACCTGGGCTATACCTGTGATTAGATACTCTGCAGGAATAATTGACTGGACCCAGATGGAATTAGACAATTTGGACAGAAAAACAAGGAAGCTTATGACAATGAATCATGCCTTGCACCCTAAAAGTGATGTTGACCGATTATATTTACCAAGAGCAGAGGGTGGTGGAGGACTCCTACAAGTAAAGCAGACTGTGGAAGAAGAAAAATGCAGCTTGAATGATTACATCCAGAAAAGTGAAGAACCAATGATTAAGGAAGTAAATAAAGGAGGCCTTTTAAAGACAACTAAAACAAAAGCAGAATATAAGAAAGAAGTAATTGAGCAGCGAGCTGAAAATTGGAAACACAAAGCTCTGCATGGCCAATACTTGAAAAGTATTGAAGGCAAAGCTGACCAGAAACTAACTTGGAACTGGTTAAGATCAGGAGTACTGAAAAAAGAAACAGAAAGCTTTATTTTGGCAGCTCAAGAACAAGCCCTAGCCACAAACTGTATGAAGGCAAAAATTCAACATGTTACCACCAACAGCAAATGCCGCCTATGCAATGAGAAAGATGAGACAGTTGACCACCTGATCAGTGGGTGCAGCAAAATTTCACAAACTGACTACCTACAATGCCATGACCGGGTTGCTAAGATCATTCACTGGAAATTGTGCCAGAAGTTTGGATTTGAGTACAGCAAAAACCACTGGGAACATCAGGTTGAGAAAGTTTTAGAGAATGAGAAACTCAAGATCTTGTGGGACTTTAGGATTCAGACTGACAGGCACTTGGTCCACAACATACCTGACATAACAATAGTTGAAAAGAAAAAAGTATGGTTCATTGACATTGCAATACCTGGTGATGCACGAATTGAAGATAAGCAGCAAGAAAAAATCACAAAGTACCGGGACTTACAAATTGAAGTTGAGCGACTGTGGAAAAAGAAATCGTGTGTTGTCCCGATTGTAATTGGAGCCCTCGGAGCAATACCCAAAGGGCTACCCCGCTATTTAGAAATTCTAAATTTGCCGGACTTGAACATTTTGACTCTACAAAAAACCACCTTACTCGGAACAGCTTACATCTTCCGACGATACCTTAACAGTTCCTAGGTCCTTGGTTAGGACTCGAGCTGCTGAGCTATTAACCAGCCTCAAAGGCTGTGAATCTCACTAAAGATTAACCAATAAATAATAATAATAATAATAATAATAATAATAATAATAATAATAATAATGATAATGACCCCTCCGAGGAGCTCTACCTTGTCGTGGTGGAGGGGCTTGCGTGCTCTAGTGATCCTAAGGACTATGCTGAGAGAATGTATCAGATTTGGAAGATGAACCATACGGACTGTGACACCAGTGAACAAAGGTTAATGGACCAACGACGTGTAATCCTAAACCACAAATTTTTCACTACAGAAGAACTAATAGCAATAGAAGAGAAAGCAATTAATGGTCTGAGTACAACAACAAAGAGGAGTAACATCAAGAATGATTTCCAGACTCAAAAGCAAATTGAGGAAGAAAGGGAAGAAGAAGATACTGAAATGGATGAAGATAAAGAACAAGGAAGCACTAAAGAACAAACACCAACAGATAGTGCTCAATTAGCTGGAAAAATAAAGCACCAAATGGAAGATGATAAAAGAACACGTTTGCCAAAGCTGAACCAAGTGAACAGGAAAGAATTGAGAAATGTACTAAAAAAGATCAATGAGGCTGTGCAAACTATTCGAACCACTACATTAGCCGAAACTAACCAACTGATGTATGCAGCAGCTGTCATAACCACCAAAGAACTGGGGTTGAAAATACAAAAGAACCAAAGAGGCAAGAAGGGGAAGCCTAAGTGGAAAATTCGGTTAGAATTGAAGATCAAAAAAGTACGTGGAGATTTGAGCAACTTGAAGAACCTAAGGCAAGGTCAGCTAAAGAACAAGCAGGTCAAAAGCAGCCTGGAAGCAAGATACGATCTAAGGAATAAGGAGATTGCAATAGTAATTGAAGAGCTGAAGCAGAGGGTTGTTGCCATTGCTGAAAAGATTAAAAGGTATGAAAACCGAGTAACTCAGTTCAAGGAAAACTCACAGTTCAGAGCAAATCAGCACCAGTTTTATAAGAATTTAGAAAATGGAAACGGAGTAACAACAAATGAAAAGCCTGATAAAGAGAAAGCTCTGAAATTCTGGAAGAATTTGTGGGAAAACAACAAGAAGCACAACAGAAATGCAAAATGGATCAAACAGGTTGAGGACTCTATTAAAATGCATAAAATGGAAGACGTGAAAATAACAAAAGCAATGGTGCAAAGACAGTCAAGAAAAGTGAAGAACTGGAGTGCACCTGGACCGGATGAGCTGCATGGCTTCTGGTTAAAGGCACTTACAAGTCTGCACAAAAGATTGGCAACCCAGATGAACCAGATTCTAAAAACACCTGAAAATGATGGATGGATGACAACTGGAAGGACATTTTTGATCCAAAAAGATAAAGAAAAAGGAAAGGACCCTGGAAACTATAGGCCAATCACCTGCTTGCCAACAACATACAAGCTTCTTACTGGTATCATTGCAAACCAAATCTATGGATACCTGGAAAGAAATAACTTGCTTCCTGTAGAACAGAAAGGATGCTGCAAAAACTCAAGAGGAACAAAAGATCAATTGCTGATCGACAAGCTAATCCTAAAGAACTCAAAGAAAAGACGAACCAACCTGTTCATGGCTTGGATAGACTATAAGAAAGCATTTGATTCAGTTCCCTATAGTTGGATCAAGAAATGCCTGGAAATATTAGGCATCAGCAGCAACATACAGAAATTCATGGAATCTTCAATGAACCTCTGGAAAACAAAACTTATGGCTAATGAAGAAGAACTGGGTGAAGTTGAAATTAAACGAGGCATTTTCCAGGGCGATTCCCTTTCACCCCTACTTTTTATACTCTCAATGCTACCACTGACAATCATTTTGAAGAAGATGAACTGTGGATACGAACTTGCAAAGAAAGGACTGAAAATCTCGCACTTGATGTACATGGATGATTTGAAGCTGTTTGGTAAAACAAAAGCTGAACTGAATTTATTAATTGAAAACACAAAAGAATTCAGCCAAGACATTGGTATGCAGTTTGGAATTGACAAATGTGCAACAATAGCAACCAAAGCAGGCAAGATCATAGAAGAGGATGGAATAGAACTAGAGAATGAAGAAATGATAAAGGCAGTAAAATCAGAAGAAGGCTACAAGTACTTGGGGATTTTAGAAGCCTCTGACTTAATGCATAATAAAGTCAAGGAATTAACTTCAGCCAAGTACATTCGACGAATTCGTAAGATATTAATGTCCAAATTGAGTGGAGGAAACATCATAAAAGCCATAAATACCTGGGCTATACCTGTGATTAGATACTCTGCAGGAATAATTGACTGGACCCAGATGGAATTAGACAATTTGGACAGAAAAACAAGGAAGCTTATGACAATGAATCATGCCTTGCACCCTAAAAGTGATGTTGACCGATTATATTTACCAAGAGCAGAGGGTGGTGGAGGACTCCTACAAGTAAAGCAGACTGTGGAAGAAGAAAAATGCAGCTTGAATGATTACATCCAGAAAAGTGAAGAACCAATGATTAAGGAAGTAAATAAAGGAGGCCTTTTAAAGACAACTAAAACAAAAGCAGAATATAAGAAAGAAGTAATTGAGCAGCGAGCTGAAAATTGGAAACACAAAGCTCTGCATGGCCAATACTTGAAAAGTATTGAAGGCAAAGCTGACCAGAAACTAACTTGGAACTGGTTAAGATCAGGAGTACTGAAAAAAGAAACAGAAAGCTTTATTTTGGCAGCTCAAGAACAAGCCCTAGCCACAAACTGTATGAAGGCAAAAATTCAACATGTTACCACCAACAGCAAATGCCGCCTATGCAATGAGAAAGATGAGACAGTTGACCACCTGATCAGTGGGTGCAGCAAAATTTCACAAACTGACTACCTACAATGCCATGACCGGGTTGCTAAGATCATTCACTGGAAATTGTGCCAGAAGTTTGGATTTGAGTACAGCAAAAACCACTGGGAACATCAGGTTGAGAAAGTTTTAGAGAATGAGAAACTCAAGATCTTGTGGGACTTTAGGATTCAGACTGACAGGCACTTGGTCCACAACATACCTGACATAACAATAGTTGAAAAGAAAAAAGTATGGTTCATTGACATTGCAATACCTGGTGATGCACGAATTGAAGATAAGCAGCAAGAAAAAATCACAAAGTACCGGGACTTACAAATTGAAGTTGAGCGACTGTGGAAAAAGAAATCGTGTGTTGTCCCGATTGTAATTGGAGCCCTCGGAGCAATACCCAAAGGGCTACCCCGCTATTTAGAAATTCTAAATTTGCCGGACTTGAACATTTTGACTCTACAAAAAACCACCTTACTCGGAACAGCTTACATCTTCCGACGATACCTTAACAGTTCCTAGGTCCTTGGTTAGGACTCGAGCTGCTGAGCTATTAACCAGCCTCAAAGGCTGTGAATCTCACTAAAGATTAACCAATAAATAATAATAATAATAATAATAATAATAATAATAATAATAATAATAATGATAATGACCCCTCCGAGGAGCTCTACCTTGTCGTGGTGGAGGGGCTTGCGTGCTCTAGTGATCCTAAGGACTATGCTGAGAGAATGTATCAGATTTGGAAGATGAACCATACGGACTGTGACACCAGTGAACAAAGGTTAATGGACCAACGACGTGTAATCCTAAACCACAAATTTTTCACTACAGAAGAACTAATAGCAATAGAAGAGAAAGCAATTAATGGTCTGAGTACAACAACAAAGAGGAGTAACATCAAGAATGATTTCCAGACTCAAAAGCAAATTGAGGAAGAAAGGGAAGAAGAAGATACTGAAATGGATGAAGATAAAGAACAAGGAAGCACTAAAGAACAAACACCAACAGATAGTGCTCAATTAGCTGGAAAAATAAAGCACCAAATGGAAGATGATAAAAGAACACGTTTGCCAAAGCTGAACCAAGTGAACAGGAAAGAATTGAGAAATGTACTAAAAAAGATCAATGAGGCTGTGCAAACTATTCGAACCACTACATTAGCCGAAACTAACCAACTGATGTATGCAGCAGCTGTCATAACCACCAAAGAACTGGGGTTGAAAATACAAAAGAACCAAAGAGGCAAGAAGGGGAAGCCTAAGTGGAAAATTCGGTTAGAATTGAAGATCAAAAAAGTACGTGGAGATTTGAGCAACTTGAAGAACCTAAGGCAAGGTCAGCTAAAGAACAAGCAGGTCAAAAGCAGCCTGGAAGCAAGATACGATCTAAGGAATAAGGAGATTGCAATAGTAATTGAAGAGCTGAAGCAGAGGGTTGTTGCCATTGCTGAAAAGATTAAAAGGTATGAAAACCGAGTAACTCAGTTCAAGGAAAACTCACAGTTCAGAGCAAATCAGCACCAGTTTTATAAGAATTTAGAAAATGGAAACGGAGTAACAACAAATGAAAAGCCTGATAAAGAGAAAGCTCTGAAATTCTGGAAGAATTTGTGGGAAAACAACAAGAAGCACAACAGAAATGCAAAATGGATCAAACAGGTTGAGGACTCTATTAAAATGCATAAAATGGAAGACGTGAAAATAACAAAAGCAATGGTGCAAAGACAGTCAAGAAAAGTGAAGAACTGGAGTGCACCTGGACCGGATGAGCTGCATGGCTTCTGGTTAAAGGCACTTACAAGTCTGCACAAAAGATTGGCAACCCAGATGAACCAGATTCTAAAAACACCTGAAAATGATGGATGGATGACAACTGGAAGGACATTTTTGATCCAAAAAGATAAAGAAAAAGGAAAGGACCCTGGAAACTATAGGCCAATCACCTGCTTGCCAACAACATACAAGCTTCTTACTGGTATCATTGCAAACCAAATCTATGGATACCTGGAAAGAAATAACTTGCTTCCTGTAGAACAGAAAGGATGCTGCAAAAACTCAAGAGGAACAAAAGATCAATTGCTGATCGACAAGCTAATCCTAAAGAACTCAAAGAAAAGACGAACCAACCTGTTCATGGCTTGGATAGACTATAAGAAAGCATTTGATTCAGTTCCCTATAGTTGGATCAAGAAATGCCTGGAAATATTAGGCATCAGCAGCAACATACAGAAATTCATGGAATCTTCAATGAACCTCTGGAAAACAAAACTTATGGCTAATGAAGAAGAACTGGGTGAAGTTGAAATTAAACGAGGCATTTTCCAGGGCGATTCCCTTTCACCCCTACTTTTTATACTCTCAATGCTACCACTGACAATCATTTTGAAGAAGATGAACTGTGGATACGAACTTGCAAAGAAAGGACTGAAAATCTCGCACTTGATGTACATGGATGATTTGAAGCTGTTTGGTAAAACAAAAGCTGAACTGAATTTATTAATTGAAAACACAAAAGAATTCAGCCAAGACATTGGTATGCAGTTTGGAATTGACAAATGTGCAACAATAGCAACCAAAGCAGGCAAGATCATAGAAGAGGATGGAATAGAACTAGAGAATGAAGAAATGATAAAGGCAGTAAAATCAGAAGAAGGCTACAAGTACTTGGGGATTTTAGAAGCCTCTGACTTAATGCATAATAAAGTCAAGGAATTAACTTCAGCCAAGTACATTCGACGAATTCGTAAGATATTAATGTCCAAATTGAGTGGAGGAAACATCATAAAAGCCATAAATACCTGGGCTATACCTGTGATTAGATACTCTGCAGGAATAATTGACTGGACCCAGATGGAATTAGACAATTTGGACAGAAAAACAAGGAAGCTTATGACAATGAATCATGCCTTGCACCCTAAAAGTGATGTTGACCGATTATATTTACCAAGAGCAGAGGGTGGTGGAGGACTCCTACAAGTAAAGCAGACTGTGGAAGAAGAAAAATGCAGCTTGAATGATTACATCCAGAAAAGTGAAGAACCAATGAATAAGCAAGTAAATAAAGGAGGCCTTTTAAAGACAACTAAAACAAAAGCAGAATATAAGAAAGAAGTAATTGAGCAGCGAGCTGAAAATTGGAAACACAAAGCTCTGCATGGCCAATACTTGAAAAGTATTGAAGGCAAAGCTGACCAGAAACTAACTTGGAACTGGTTAAGATCAGGAATACTGAAAAAAGAAACAGAAAGCTTTATTTTGGCAGCTCAAGAACAAGCCCTAGCCACAAACTGTATGAAGGCAAAAATTCAACATGTTACCACCAACAGCAAATGCCGCCTATGCAATGAGAAAGATGAGACAGTTGACCACCTGATCAGTGGGTGCAGCAAAATTTCACAAACTGACTACCTACAACGCCATGACCGTGTTGCTAAAATCATTCACTGGAAATTGTGCCAGAAGTTTGGATTTGAGTACAGCAAAAACCACTGGGAACATCAGGTTGAGAAAGTTTTAGAGAATGAGAAACTCAAGATCTTGTGGGACTTTAGGATTCAGACTGACAGGCACTTGGTCCACAACACACCTGACATAACAATAGTTGAAAAGAAAAAAGTATGGTTCATTGACATTGCAATACCTGGTGATGCACGAATTGAAGATAAGCAGCAAGAAAAAATCACAAAGTACCGGGACTTACAAATTGAAGTTGAGCGACTGTGGAAAAAGAAATCGTGTGTTGTCCCAATTGTAATTGGAGCCCTCGGAGCAATACCCAAAGGGCTACCCCGCTATTTAGAAATTCTAAATTTGCCGGACTTGAACATTTTGACTCTACAAAAAACCACCTTACTCGGAACAGCTTACATCCTCCGACGATACCTTAACAGTTCCTAGGTCCTTGGTTAGGACTCGAGCTGCTGAGCTATTAACCAGCCTCAAAGTGTGAATCTCACTAACGATTAACCAATAATAATGATAATGATAATAATATTGTGAGAGATTTCATCCCAAAAGTGCTTTTTTTTCAAGAGGCAACTGGACGTTCTTGTTTTTCTTTGAAGATGTTTTGCTTCTCATCCAAGAAGCTTCTTCAGCTCTGACTGGATGGTGGGGAATGGTGGAAGGATTTATATTCCTTGCAGACAGCTGGTCATTTGCATTCTTTTAAAGAGTTGTCGAGGGCACTTGGAGATTTACCTGTGTTCTCAGGATCGCCTGAGTAGTGCAAATGGGTGTGGAGCCTTCTTGGAACTGCTGAAAAGGTTCCTACTACAGCACAGTCATTTCAGCAGGTAACCAACATCAATTGGACTACTGAAGAGACAAATAAAATTGGTATAAGACATGTCTGGCATTATTTGTCTTTTGATGAACCAATGGATGACTGACTTGAAGTGTATTTTTGCTGGTTTGGGCAAGGGGACCAAGAAAGAGGAGAGGTTTCTGACGTTAAAAAATATTTTTAACAGAAAAATATTTCCATAGCTTAATAACACTATAAATTCAAAATAATTATCTGTTAATGGAAGACTAAAAAGTAAAGATTTTCCTGTCCAGTCATGTCTGACTCTAGGGTGCGGTGCTCATCTCAAGGAGCCAGTGTTGTCTGAAGACATTTTCCATGGACATATGGCCAGCATGGCTATACACCAAAGGTGTACAGAATGTTGCTTCCTTCCCACTGAAGTGGAATTAATCTACTTGCATTTGCATACTTTTGAACTGCTGGGTGGGCAAGAGCTGCAGCAGGAATGGGAGCTCACCCTCTTGGGTCTTGAATCCGGGCTGTCAGCTTTCCAGCTGACAAGCTCAATGTCTTTAACTTCACACCCTCTAATGGAAGACTACCAAGAACTTAAAGAAAAAAAATTCTTTGGTTCTATTGTATATGCATAAACCATCTGCAGCTGAAACCTATGCATTTTCATTCTGATTTTTATTTACATATGGATACATCCTATTTGATTTAGGATAAAGGACATATTTGAATCTGCTGCTGGCTTTATTTTTTGTTTTAGAAGAAATGTGGCATAGATATTGGTTCAATAAATTAAAAAATATAATGGGGCCCTGATGACTGCCTAGCTATTAACATTTGAGCCTCTCACGTTCAACTGCAGCTAGTTCTCCCTTTCCTTACTCTGAGATCTCTTCTTTTTGAACATTCTCATGTTCTGATTAAATGAAACAATTTGAGAAGGTTTCTGATCTTGGGCTAATTTAAAATATATTCAGCTCTACTGCTGATTGATGCTCAGGTACTGGATGCTGTTTTTCTCCCACTTACCTTTATAAAACAAGAAAGAGAAGCCTTTTTTTCTATAAAATGTGCAGATGTAATCTAGAGATTTATTTATAAATGGAGGACATTTTGCTTCCGCTTCTCACTACAATGGTTAAAATAAAAGAGGGATCACTGAAAAACCGCTCACTTTGGCACATGAAAAATATCTCAATAAGTTTATGTTTCAACCTTTTTTAGCACACACAAGACAAACTTGATAAAATAAATGTATTTAAATTCACATATCATAAATGTAAATAAATGTTGCTTGTTCTTGGGTGTGATGAGCTTAAGGGGCAGAAAGCTGCAAACAATCTGTTAAGGAACGCATGTAGGACTTGTTAAGTTAATCACATCTATCTAACAAAGTTAAACAAATTAAATATTTGTTTATTCATCAATCAAATTTATATAGCCATGGTGGTACAGTGTTAGAATGCATTATTGCAGTCTGACTCTGCCCACTCCTGGAGTTCGATTCTGACCAGCTCAAGGCTGACTCAGCCTTCCATCCTTCCGAGGTTGGTAAAATGAGAAGCCAGGTTGTTGGAGGCAATGTGCAAATGATGCTGACTCTGAAGACTGCTTAGGGAGGGCTGTAAAGCATTGTGAAGTGGTATATAAGTCAAAGTGCTATTGCTACTGCTATTTTAGTATATGCCTCGGCAGTTCACAATATAAAAACAATATAAAAATAGTAAAAAAAATTTACAAGGATCTTTTCAATCTGCTATTCCAGTCCTCACTCAAAACCCTTTGAAGAGCATGTGCCTTCAGTGAAGAGTTCCCTAAGGAAATAAGCAAGATTATACATGTCCTTCAATTTTATTGCTCATTTTGTCCTATTTCTTCAAAACAACCGAAGGACTGAGATTTTCTTTAAAAAATGACTTTAATACTTCCTGAAGGCCAAGCTACCCACTTAAATATAGGAACAATCTAATCTATATAGAAGTGCTATCTTTCCCCTTCATTTTCAAATTAAACATGACTATTAAGATTTTAAAGAATTAATGTTTTGAGGAATAACATGTAGTATTTTGCCCAAAATTGGAAAAATTGGGGCCTCTTCAAATTGATACTGACAGAAACATCCCTGGAAGAAGAGCTTTAAGAGTTCAAGCTGTTAAGTTGGGAGCCTCAGAGAAGAGTTTCCGGGTATTGAATTGTACTATACAAAGGTGGTCTTGAAAGTGCATGACTGCACCCCTAAAGCCCAAACAGGCACAACAAATTAGCATGAGGAAAGGCAAATCTACAGGTTTGTTGTATGTGCTCAGGAAAGTATTTGGCAGAATAATGGAAGGGGTAAGCAGTCATTACTCAAAGCCCTTTGAAGAGCATGTGCTTCAGTGAAGTGTTCCCTAAAAAATAAGCAAGATTCTATCTTTTTGCTCATTTTGTCCTATTTCTGCAAAACAACTAAAGGACTAAGATTTTCCTGAAAAAGTGGCTTGAATACTTCATGAAGGTAACCCTTTCATTATTGACAGTGGCCAAATTTGGGAAGGTCAATGTAGCTTTGTGCCAGGCAGGAATCTGCAGATCAAATTTGCAGCAATTCACTGAGAAAAGTCTGTGAGAAAATAGATTTATTGCACAAGGATTTACATAGCCTGTATAATAAAGTGAAAAGGACTGAATTACATAATTTCTGTGCAAATATGAATTGAAAGTTGACTGCCGAATGTAAAACACAATGTACATAAAATATTCATGCAAATACAGTAGACAATTTACTCAGCAAATTGTTCAGTATTGAGCCAGGAATAAGACAAGAATGGGTCATATCCTTTTGGATGATTATGTGTTAACCTGTAATAACATTAAATGTTGGGAGTGTTACTATACCTGTACTTCTGTATTCAGATTATGCGACATGTTGGCTGAAGAACTGAATGATTTGTAGTGATGTTAGATACACAATGTTGAAAAGAGGAGCATGAATCTGAAACTTAATGCATCAAAGATAGAAGTGGTGTTTAGCAGGGAAAATGAAGAGAAAATAGTAAGATAAACATACATTGAGAAGAATTAGAGCAAGCAGATTAAATTGTTCATCCTGGTGAACTGTTTAGTAAAGATGGAGAAATAGAAAATGCCAGTAGAAAGGTTGTAGGCGGTATGT
Source organism: Pituophis catenifer annectens (assembly GCF_029215685.1). NCBI lineage: Eukaryota > Metazoa > Chordata > Lepidosauria > Squamata > Colubridae > Pituophis > Pituophis catenifer. The sequence continues at coordinate 172,676,115 of NW_027256881.1, forward strand.
GATGTTTTGTGAGAAATGAATGTTTCTCAAAAGAATAGGTGTGAATAAGAGCATGCTTCTACTCAGTTATTTGGAAGTGATAGATGGATATGTCAGGAGTGACATAAAATGTTGAAGTGGAAATGGGATACTGAATAAGTGTGGGTAGTAAAACAAGAAGGGTCAAGCTTGAAAGGGTACTCAATGAATAAAAACAGGATATAAACTTCAAACTTTTTGAAGAAAGTACTTTGAGATGACTTAGTTATGGAGAGAGAATGAACAAAGATCAAACTATAAGAATAATACATTAAGATAGAATGCATCAAGTAATAGAGGAATATTGACAAAAGTGTAACTGGAATTGATGAAATTCTGAAAGAGAGAGGTGGAACAAAGAACAAAAGGCAATGTATGAAGTGGTGTATGGATACAGTGTAAGGGGAGATGGGAAGGTAATAGAAAGATATACCAAATGGTGTTGATGCACACTAGTTGTATTTGTGTTTTTTTTTTTGTGCCTTTAGTTTCTTTCAGTTACTGTTTTTTACTACTTTTCTGCACTTTGCAAACTACTGCTACATTGAAAGGAAGTAGCATGACAATTATGTACATATATAGAGGTCTAGGTAATTACAGTCCCACATCACCATTTCACATTTTTTAAAGATTTGCAATTTCCTTTTGGAGGGTATAAATCACATTTTCTAGATTGGATGATAATAGTAGTTACCCACAATTGTGTTGTTTTTATTTGCTCTTCATTTTATGTATTTACTTATTTAATTAATTAATTATTATCCCCACCTTTTTTTTTTTTTTTTTACAAATAACACAAGGCAGCGAACATATCTGATAAACCTTCCTCTTCCTATTTTCCCACAACAACAACCTTGTGAGGTGAGTTGGACTATGAAATAGTGACTGGCCCAAAGTCACGCAGCTGGTGACTCAGCATTTTAAACCAGATATTTTTTACAGCAGTTCATTCACTTATTCTTCTGAGAGAAATGAATTCTTTTAACTTATGGTGCAACTCCTCCTTCCTTTCAACTGTTTCTGTTCCATTTGAACAAACTTTAAAGTGCTATATTCCAAACATAGAAGGCATCTCATTAGACCTCCAGCGCCTGGTGCTAACCGACCAGCCTATTGAGAGTGTGGATTTGTTCATTGATGGAGCTCTTGATCCAAGATAGAGGGCTGAGTTTGGGAAGAGATAGGTGTTGGGGAGACAGGGACAGGCAAGAATATTGCAGTGATGATGGGTAGTGGTTTATGTGAGGGAAATAAGGATATAGTTTGCTTATGGGCAACATGGATCTAACATCTTGTATCAGGACTTTGTTCTCCCCCTCCCCAGGGCAGTCATTAAGCCTTAAGTAGGTATTGCTGATTAATGCCAGGATAGTCTCTATTAAAGGTCATTTCAGCCAGGACTTAATCTTGGATAAGATGGCAGTTCTGGCATGAATCGCTAAGACCTGGATGGAGGTGGAGGTGGGAAAGGTCCTCTCTCCAAAAAATATGCCCAGCTGGATTCCAAGTGTGAAAACACTGCGTGCCCAGGCCATGGAAGGAGGAGTGACTATGGTCTTTTAGAAGAACTTGAAGGTGGTTGGAGCAGTATCTCTCAGATAGCCAGGTGTGAGACTCTACTTGTGAGACTGAGCCATAGATATCAACTGGGACTGCTGTTGCTTTAACAGTCTCATTGTTTGGCGGCAGCTTCCCTTGCTTAAGCTGCTCCCTGTATGGTAGAATTCTTAAGGTATGTGGGGAAGTTCAACTTGCCTTCCCTAGGAGATAGCCCAGGAGTTAACATTCCCATCACTTTGCTATCTATATTTACAGCTAGCAGGTCTCTGTGAGAAGATCAGTTTTTATTTTTTGAGTTAATAACCCGGCTGTACGAGAACACATAACAGTTTCTCAGGAGCCACATCCATTATTTAACTTTAACTTCTATCAGATCAGGGGTGTCACGTGATATATCAGGACTTTCCCCCCCTTCGCTAAACTGGGTGTGGATGTGGCTAACATGTGACACATCTGGCCCGTGGGCTGGGAGTTTGACAGCCCTGAATTAGATGATAAATTCATCTAATTAAATTAAATTCATCTAATTAAATTAAAACGAACTATCTTTTGCTTAAAAAATAAACAAAGGGAAGTAGAATAACTTCTATACCCTGAGGATACAATAATTCTTTCTCACTTACCAGTATGTTCCCATCTAACAGGGTTGTTGTGAAAAAATAAGAGAAGGAAGGTTTGTTGGATATGTTTACTGCCTCAAGTTACTTGTAAAATAATAGTGAGATACAAATAAATAAATAAAATTTCCTGATCATTCTTGAACATCTAAAGCAAGTAATATAGACACTATTATTATTTTGTCCTATTTTAAATAAATAAATACATAAATACATAAATAAATAAATAAATAAATAAATAAATAAATAAATAAATAAATAAACAAACAAACTTTATTGTCAACGAAATTCACTTAACACCCAAAGACCAGGTCCAACACACATAATCCCCAAACACATTCCCAGCCACCACAATTCCCCACCCCTAAACCACCCAAACATCCACACAACAGACCACGTAATACTGTCCAATAGCTCACTGATGGTGGCCCTTTAGTTCATTGTTGAGTGCAATTATAGCTCTGGGATAAAAACTATTCAGAAAACGTGTGGTCCAAATTTTAATTGTTCTGTATCTTCTGCCAGAAGGCAACAGTCCAAAAAGATTGTAAGCAGGATGGGAAGTGTCTCTGTATAACTCATTGCTCTACTTGATTAAAAAATGTATTTTTAAATTTGTCTTTCAGTATATTGTTGCTGCTCGACACTGGTTTTATTAAGCAAATGGGACAGGAAATAGTAAAGTTCACAACTGGTTGAACAATCACACACACAAATATGAGCCAGCAGTGTGTTGCAGCTGCCAAACAAGGCCGATGCAGTCCTAGGCTGCATCAACGGAGAGATACTGTAGCAAATAGAGCACAAGAAGTGATAGTACAGTTTTACACTGTATTAGTGAGGTCACACATGGAATACTGGATCCAGTTCTGGTCATGACAATACAAAAAAGATGCTGAGTCCCTATAAAGAGTGCAGAGAAGAGCAACTGAGATGATAAGGGATCTAAAGCAGAGTTCCCCAATCTTTTTGGCTTTGTGGACTGGAGGGGGGGAGGGGATGGTTCTGCATGAGTGGTGGGCAAGTGCCCACGTGCACAGCTCCATTTGTGTGAGTGGCAGGCATACGTGCCTACTGCTCGCACACATGCTTGCCCGCTCATGTGAGTGGGGATGTGCATGTGCACGTGTGCTTGCCCACCACTTCTGTGGTGATGACCCCTGGTCTAATCATATGAACATGATAACTATTTTCCAGTACTTGAGCAGCAGTCACAGAGATGAGAGGGTTGATTTATTTTCCAAAGGACCTGAGCGCAGGGCGAGAAGTAATAGTGTAGGTGGAAGGTCATTAAATAGAGATCCTACTTGGAACTAAGGAGAAATGTATTGACAGTGTGAATAATTAACCAATGGAATAGCCTGTTTCCTAGAATTGTGGATGTTCCATTACTAAGGAGTTTTCAAAAAAATATTGGACAACCATTTGTCTAGGATGGCATAGGGCCAAGATGGTGAACCTATGGAGCCATATCAGTGGGCACACGAGTGTTGCCCTAGCTCAGCTAATTTTCAGGCCTTCTGGGCCCACCGGAAGTCAGGAAACAGGCTGTTTCCAGCCTCCAGAGGGCCTCCGGGGGGATTGGGAAGGCCGTTTTCACCCTCCCCAGGCTCCTAGAAAGGCTCTGGAGAGCGAAAAATGGGCCTTCTAGTCCCACTGGGTCGCGCGGGGAGGTTATGCGCGCATTTTGTATGTATTTTGGTATGGGTTAAAACTAAAGCATCTACCTGACATTTTTCTGTGGCACAAACTTCATATGTAAAGGTTCAAGAATTGGGTTAAAATTTAACTTTTAGAAGAGAAATTTAAAGGATTACTGCTGCTTTATATCTGTACCCATCTCCAACCTAATACAGATCATTGACCTCTGCTAATGTCTGGCTGATGATAGGGCAAATCCTGAAAAGGCAAAGAAGATTTTATATAAACATTTCTGCAAGTCTGAAGTTCATACATTCCTGCATTCTGAACCCTGCACTTTACAGAATTAAAAAATGAGTTTAATTTATCCCAGAATGCTTCTTGTTTGTTTGCTATTTTTGGTAAGATGTAATTGCCAGTACAGTATTAAAGTCTCCTGCTCATTGTGACTTTTATTGTAAATTATGGATGCCATTCAGCTGCTCACTTTGTTTTTTGGTATGTGGCCATAGCAACATTTTATCTATGTATCTACCTAGTCTCCAAACAGTTAACTAGCTGGGCATTATTAGAACAGAACTTGAATTAGATAAATATGCTTTCTCCTGATAGAACTGAAATGATTAGCAAGACTGCTAATTTTTGTCCAATAGCTATTGCTATTAGGGGAGAATTTGGGTCTACCGTTGGAATAATTAACCTGGAATTCACACTGCTATTTGATTAGATATTGTTAGACATTCTATTAATTATCTTTTACTTATTAGTATTCCTTTAGGTTTATTATTACTTTGTAAGTCTTGTTACAAAGGTTAATGATATTTTTCCTCCTGGTTTAAAATCATACTCATCTTCCAATCCAGCTTCCTTTTATATATATATTCATATAGAAGTTTCAATTCTGCTTCCAGCTAAAAAGAAGATATGTATTTTCTAGTTTTAGGAGTTTGTATTTTAAATTGGGAAGAACTACACAGCCTTACCGTGCTTTTTCATCTTAGCCTCTCCACCTACATACTCGATACTAATTTTGAAATAGTGCTTCTTTACTCTTGGTAAGAAAAACTTGTCCAAAGATTGGATTGAACAATTACCTAAAATTTGCACTGCTAGTTACTGCTTCTCCCTTGTTTCTCCTCTGCTTTGTCACTCCCTGTCAAAGGTCCTAAAACAGTTCAGCTGCAATGAACAGAACAGTAATAGGTTTCTTAGACTGATTCCTCCCACTTCTTAAATATTTTAAATTTTAACATTTATTAAATCTATACACGGCTTAATATATTTCTTTTCCTAATGAAAATCACTAAAAATGACACTCATTATATAGTGATTTGTCTCTGAATTTTGATGATGCAATGGGGGGGGGGGAGGGTTCTGGGACCAAAAACAGGAAATCTGAGATCCACAAGCAGCCCACATCTGTATTGTGTTGTATTGTATTATACTGTATTGTGCATTGCTCATCCTTGACAACAATCTTCTTGTCATATTAAGGCAATTTAATTCACCCTAATGTGGCAAGTAGCCTGATTTTTCAAAAATCCTCTATCTCTAAGGCCTTGTCTCTGTAAAGGACCTGTAGAATAGCTATGTTTCTTAAATGAAAGACTTACCAAATAATTTCAGCCCAACCCCACTGTTTTTTTTTACATGCAATTACCATTAAATTGTGATATCCTTATAATTTTCTGCATGAGAATACTTTTGATCCTGTTTTTATTATAAACATCTTTCTGTTTCTCTAATGTATGCATTTTCTTCCTTCCTACCTAACTACCTACCTATCTACTTACCCATCCGTGTATGATGTAATTTATTATATTACCTTTTAGGGAGATTATGCTTAAGAAATTTCCTCTAAGTTATAAGTTACATTTTATCTTGCTCCTTCTTAAAAATCACATTTATAAACATGAATTCATAGGAGGACACACAATGATGGAGTCCAAGCAGTTCAGGCAGAAGTAAGTTAGGACTGTTAAGGACAGACAGAATGGAGACTTTTTTCATAAATTAATTTGTGGAGATGGGGACACAGCCAGTGGTGGGATTCTGCCGGTTCTAGGGGGTTCGGCCGAACCCTTTGTTAAATTGCTGGCTCGCCCCGCCCCTTGCCCCGCTCCTCCACACTACTATTTATTCCAATAAATGGGGTGAGCGAGCCAGCAATTTAACAAACGGTTCGGTGTTTTTTTGTAATTTATTGGCCCCGCAGCACACCGAACCGTTTGTTAAATTGCTGGCTCGCCTGCCCCTCGCCCCACCCCGCCTCCCACCCACGCGGCGCCAGCCTACCCTAGCCAGGGGTAGGCAATTGTGGCTCTTTTACAACCTGTGGACTTCAACTTCCAGAATTCCTGAGACAGCTTGGCTGTCTCAGGAATTCTGGGAGTTGAAGGCCACAGGTTGTAAAAGAGCCACAATTGCCCACCTCTTCCCTAGCCTGAGTTCCGCTGCCTGGGATCCATGTGGGCTGCCACGTGGTTCCCCACCGGCTCCGGACGGAAGAGAGCAGGATGGAGAAAGCAGCTTCCACGCCTTCACTCACCCTCACTCTCTGCTCTGTTGGATCTCCGGCCGTTCGCTTACCCCGCCCACTCCCAATCTATTGCTGCCTCCGGAGACCCAGCTGATGGCTAGAGGAAAAAAAACTTCAAATTCTTGCCGTGGGGCTTCAAAGGGCCGCTCTATAGCCAATGGTGGGATTCTGCCAGTTCTAGGAGCCGAACCATTTGTTAAATTGCTGGCTTGCCCCGCCCCTCCACACCACTATTTATTGCCAATAAATAGTGGTGGGCGAGGGGTGGGCGAGCCAGCAATTTAACAAATGGTTCGGTGTTTTTTTGAAATTTTATTGGCCCACGGAGCTTCAGCATAGGCTAATTAGCCCTTGATTAGATCGGCTCCCGACTCTCAGCTGATTTGTCTCAGCTGTTTTGCTCAGGGCTCTGCTGCTTCCTTGCAAAGAGTCCTGGAGCAATTTTTTTTCCCCCTAGCTATGCTGAAAAAGGAAACTGAAACTGCTTTGCTGTTGCTGCAAGGTTGGAAAATTAGGCAGGCAGATTTCTTTTCTTTTTCCTCACCAAAAAAGGTAGGTGCAAACAATGGGAAATTTAGGGAAAAAGAGGAGAGTTCAAGATTTTAAAACACAAAAGAAAAAAAGCTCTATTTAACTAGGGAATTGTAATAATTGAGATACTATTAATTGTATATTTCTGAAAGCAGAAATGGTTAAGTTGTGGTTTGGAGGAATATATGGGGGAAATTATTTGGTTTATTATTATTGGTAAATATAATTAATTGATTTGTAAGAAATTGGATTGCATGGAAATAATTGGAATATTCATGTTCATATTGATTAATATACAAAAAAGGTAGTTATATAACTAATTGATTTATATTAAAATGTTGAATTTATATTAAACAACTAATATTACATAATTAAGCAATGTGAGGATGGATATAAAAATAGATGACAATGGGAAGGGGTATAATATAGAATAGAAGGGAAAAATTGAATTTGATTAAGATTAGAGATGAGGATGAAGGGTAATATTGGTTTTTTTACAAAAATAGATGAGGAATAAATATGGCAAAAAGGAAATATAGAAATTGTAAATTTAATTGAAATGACTAAACACTGTTTAAATTTGTGAACCGGCCAAATACTCTGTTCAAAGAAAATACATTGTATGTTTGTATGTGTGTTTCTAATTATTGTTATTTATTCATATTTGTTCTCTTTTATTCTTTAAAGTTTAACAATTCATTCTTTATCTTAATATCTTTATATTTGTTTGGGGTTGGCTTTCTTCCCTTTCATCTTTTTTATTGTACAGCAATCTTTCTCCTCAAACCTACCACCTCTCTCTTTTCTTTCCTTCTTACTTTCTCTTCCTCCCCCTCTTCTTCTCCTCCCTACTTCCTCTTCCTTTCTCCTTCTCCTCCTCTCTTCCTCCCTCTCTTACCCTCCCTCCTACTCTAATTTCCCTTCCCTTCCTTCATCCCTCTCTATTGCTGTATCCTTTTATGCATATGGACTACTCAGAGGGCTGAAAAAGTTATTTCTGACTGGATCACTTTTATAAAATTTTGCATACTAAAATATTGCAGTGGGATTATAGATCTATTTTGATTATGGGAGATTGGAATGGAATAATTGACTCTAAACTAGATAAAAAAAGTCTGGCGAAGTCTAGGATTAGACTACCACAAACTTTTTTTGACATGAAAGAAGATTTGGAATTAAAAGATGTTTGGAGAATACATAATTCAAAAGACTTGGACTATACTTTTTTTTCTGATAGACACAGATCCTTTTCAAGGATTGATTTTATTTTATTATCAAATGATTTACTTGTTAAAACAAGAAGAACTAAAATCTTTCCAAGAATCTTATCTGATCACAGTTCAGTATGGATAGAAATTGAGATTGGAAAAATTGAGAGAAGATCATGGAGATTAAATGAAAATTTATTTAGATATGAAAAAAATATAATAGAACTTAAGAAGCAGATGAAAGAATTTTTTGAAATTAACTTGAACAAGGGTACCCCTATTGAAATTGTCTGGGATGCAAGTAAAGCGTATATGAGAGGGGTACTCATTCATATGAATTCTAAACATAAACTGAATAGACAAAAGAAAAGATTAGAAATTGAAGCAGAAATAAAGAAAAAAGAACAGTTACTTATCAAAAATCCAGCAGATGAAAGAATACGTGGAGCTATAAAACTTTTGAAAGATCAATTCCAAATGCTTATGGCGGATCAAGTTGCAACAAACTTACAATACGCAAAGCATAATACATTCTGTAATGCCAATAAACCGGGCAGATGGCTGGCTTATACATTAAGGAAGAAACAGAGTATGCGGACTATCGACTGTATTGATACTGGAGGGAAAGAAATTTATCAACAAAAATTAATTAAAGAAGCTTTTGTAGATTATTATACTAAACTATATGCTAAAGATGATATACAGAATGGACTTATAGAAAAATATTTAGAAAATAAAAGAGTTGCAAAAGTTACTAATCAACAAAAGGAAAGAATGAATCACCCTATAACAGTGGAGGAAATAATTGCAGCAATTAAACAACTGAAAACTGCCAAAGCTCCGGGAACAGACGGTCTGACTACAGTGTATTATAAAACTTTGCAAGCAGAAATGGTGGAACAACTTAGAGACTTATTTTGTAATATACAACAAGGGGGTAAAATACCCCCATCATGGAAAACAGCTTATATTTCTTTGATACCAAAAGAGCAAGCAGGTCCTAAAAAACCGGAGAATTATAGACCAATATCTCTTCTGAATAATGATTATAAAATTTATGCAAAAGTACTAGCCAACAGGTTGATGCCAGTAATTCAAAAGGTGATTCATGATGATCAAGCGGGATTTATAGAGGGTAGATATATGAAGGACAATGTAAGGCAAGTTATAGATTTATTGGAATATCTTGAGAAGAATAAACAGATCCCTGCAGTGCTGGTTTTTTTGGATGCGGAGAAGGCCTTTGATAGAGTGGATTGGAATTTTCTACTAAAGACTTTGAAAAAGATGGACTTTGGGGATCAATTTATACAAGCGGTATCAGCAATCTACCAAGAGCAAAAGGCACAGATTATTATTAATGGAAATTTAACAACAGATTTTAATATTGAGAAAGGAACAAGACAAGGTTGTCCGTTATCCCCTTTGTTATTTATTTTAACACTAGAAGTCTTGTTGAATACATTACGGGACTCGAACAGCATGAAAGGTATAGTGATAAGGCAAGAGGATTACAGACTAAGGGCATTTGCAGATGACCTGGTTGTTACCCTTTCACAGCCGATGGAATCAATAATCCAGATGAAAGACATTATAAAAGATTATGGTACAGTATCAGGATTTAGACTGAACCAGAAAAAAACTAAGATGATAGTTAAAAATATGACACAAGATCGAAAACATGAACTTGAAAGGATGGCAGGTTTTGAGATTGTACCAAAGGTTAAATATCTAGGAATTCAGGTGGCAGAATCAAATATGAAATTATTTCAAAACAATTATGAGGTGTTATGGTGAGATGTTCGAAAAGATATGGAGACTTGGAAAAAGCTGCAGCTCTCGCTACTTGGAAGAATAGCAGCAGTTAAGGTGAACATTTTGCCAAGATTTCTTTTTCTGTTTCAAATGATTCCGGTGCTTAAAAGTGATAAACAACTGAAAGAATGGCAAAGTGGAGTGAATAAGTTTGTTTGGAATGAGAAAAAACCGAGAGTGAAACTAAAAATTATGCAAGATGCTCCAGAGAGGGGAGGTCTTAAACTTCCAAACCTACAGATATATTATGAAGCAGCAGCTTTGACTCAAGTAAGCGATTGGTTTGGAAGGAAAAAGACTGGAATATTGAACATAGAAAGCTTTGACCTGGATCTTGGTTGGCATGCTTACTTATTTTATGAAAACAAAGTGGATAAAGTGTTCAAAAGCCATATACTTAGAGATTCGCTGATGAGAGTTTGGAAGAAGCACCGATTTAAATGGGATTACAAAATACCATTATGGTTGGATCTTGGTCATATCATGTGGAATACAAATATAATGTCACTCGGGGGGGGTTTATATAAAGAAGTTCTTTTTACAGATGCGGGCAGATGGCAACTAAAGACATTAGAGACACTGTTGGACGAAGGGATTAACTTAACCTGGTTACAATATAATCAACTTCAACAGAGATGGAAAGAGGACCAAAAAACTGGTATTATGTTGCATGAGGAAGAATTGGTTAGACACATAAAAGAGAAAGGTCCAATGCATATTAAAAGGTTATATAATGTTTTGTTAGAAAGGGATTCAGAAACTGAATTGGTTAAAGATTGTATGATTAAATGGGCACAGAATTTTGCAGAACCAGTAATGTTGGAAACATGGGAGAAAATATGGGTTCAGAATGTTAAATTTACGCAATCGCAGAATCTGAGGGAAAACTTTTATAAAATGCTTTACAGATGGCATTTAGATCCCAAGAAATTATCCTGTATGTATCCTAATGTTCAGCCAAAATGTTGGAGATGTGACAGTCTAGATGCTACATATTATCATGTTTGGTGGAATTGCAAGAAAGTCAAGGCTTTTTGGATAAAAATATGGTGGGTTATGCAGAATGTTTTGAAGAAAAAAATGCAATTTTCTCCACAATTGTTTTTATTGGGTATAGTAAAGGGTTTTACACTGGATGAAACTAAGTTGATATTGTACATGATAACAGCAGCGAGATTATTGATAGGTAAATATTGGAAAAATGAAGCTTTACCCACTATTGAAGAATGGACTTTCAAGATGGCCAGTTTTGCGGAGATGGCGAAGATTTCAGCATATTTAAAAGATCGCTCACAAGAGACTTATGAATGGGAATGGAAAAAATGGATAGATTATGTGCAAAAAAAATACCAAGTTAGGAAGTATCAAATTGTTTTTCATTGAAAGTTATATAGAAATAGAAATGTATGAATTGTGAAGAGAGAAAAAATTATAGGGGGTTTGTTTTTCATTGAAAGTTATATAGAAATAGAAATGTATGAATTGTGAAGAGGGAAAAAATTATAGGGGGTTTGAGGGGTTCAAGTTTTTTTTTTATAAAAAAAAAGGGGGATTTTGATGGGATTATATTCTGTGGAAGTCAGAGGGGGAGGGTTAGGGGGGTTTGGGGGGGTTAGGGTGGGGAGGGAGGGGTGGGTTGGGGGGGAAAAAGTGGGGTGAAAATGTAATTGTAAAACTTTTGCAATAAAAAAAAAAGAATGCTACAATGGGCATAAATGATGACCAGTCATAAGTGCGAAGACCGGTCAAAAGTGCGAGGACCTGTCAGAAATCACTTTTTTCAGCCCTCTGAGTAGTCCTTTTGTGCATATGGACTACTCAGAGGGCTGAAAAAGTTATTTTTGACTGGTCCTCGCACTTTTGACCAGTCCTCGAACTTACGACTGTCTTCACATTTTACGTTTTTGCCCTATCTTGTCACCATGGTGAAGAGAAGCAGTTGTGAAATGAGTGACATGGTTGTTAAGAAAGCTGCACGGGCATAAATGTGAGGATGGTCATAAGTGTGAGGACCGGTCAAAAGTGCGAGGCCCAGTCAGAAATGACTTTTTTCAGCCCTCTGAGTAGTCCCTATGCACATAGCCACGCCCACCCGGTCACATAACCAGCTAGCCACGCCTACACAGTCACGTGACCAGCTAGCCACGCCTACACAGTAACGTGACCAGCTAGCCACGCCTACACAGTCACATGATTGCCAAGCCACACCCCCAACTAAGCCACGCCCACAGAACCTGTTGTTAAAAAAATTGAATCCCACCACTGGACACAGCATTGAGAATCTGCATATGAATTGTTCATAGTCCTGCTAAAAGAACTACATCAGAAGATAATTGATTTATTGGAAAGTAGGATAATTGGATAGAAAGAGAATTACGTTTTAAAAAGGTGAATTTAAAAAAAGGTTTCAATAATATTTGATGGTTTTTCTCTTATTTGGTTCTTCATTATTTTAGCTCCAAATGCAAAGAAATGCATCTATTGTATTCTATCAAACCAGGCCATAACAACATCTAATGTCATTAGAAATGAGTTGGATGGCAAATTTAATTTAAAAAATGCTCATCACTAATTCTGCTCAATGAGAAGACACACAATTCTTATTTTATTAAATTCATCACAATTCAGTTGGCAACAAAACATATAGGTTACAGTGGGTGTCCAAAATGGGAGACAAAAACAGTTTGGTGGCATATGATTAAACCTTATTAATGTTCTATGTGGATTGCAACTGTGCACAATGTTCCAAAAGGAGCAGAGCTTGCCTGTAGATACTGCTGCTCTTGAGTCTTATTATTTGACATCTGTCACCAAACATATGCTACTTCTTTGAAGCATGTCATAAATGGTCTTCGGGGTCAAGTATGTCCATTATTATTGTTAATAACATATGAGCACATTCAGAATAAAATGTGTGCCTCCACAGCAATCTGACCAGATGCTAAACTGAACTATAGCAAAATAATTTCAGTAGGTGACAGTACTGAGCTGATCTTGCAAAGCCAACCATTTCAGTTGTGTAGTACAGCTGTGTGATTATTCACAGGGGATTTAACAAAGTTTAATAGGAAGCATTCCTTTGAAGTTGCTTCAGGAAGCAAGGTGGCCCCCTGCCCTTTAAGAGTGAAAAGTGAAGTAAAACAATCCTATATCTTCCGCTTATTCAGTGGAGCACCTCTCAGCGTTTTCCCACAGAACACATGCTGTAGGTAAAAGCTGAGAAGAGCCTTCTCCCTGTTGTTGACTGAAGAAGGATTTCCTTTTTTCCCCCCTCAAGTTTTTTATTTTTTTATCAAAATATCAAATTAATGCGTGAACTGTATGGCATCTGGGTGTTATACATTTTAATACAAATGAAGTTAATCATAATCCTTATAGTCAATCCGCTTATATATTTCTAATAATAATAATGCATACTTATATTAATTTGTAGTCTGTCATTATTCAATTATTCCACATTTTCTCTTGTAATTACTTTCATTTTGAAATATAAAAAGTCTATATTAATATCCCCCCTCTTCTTATTTCTATCACTTATTCTAGCTTTTGATCATATCACCCTTTAATAAAAGAAAGCTTTTCCTTTCTTTCTTGTCTAACTTCTAATCATGTCACCTACTTAAAAGAGGAAAAAGGAAACGGATGCAGAAAGCAAGAGAAAAAAAGAAGTAACTCATAACAACGACAAAAGAGCATCTATCTATCATCCCTTGCCCGCTTCCATTCTTTCTTTACTATGCTTTACAAGAAAAATAGGAAAGGAGAGTAAATCAAAACAACAATATAATAATAAAAAGAATATCATCTATCCATTGTCTCTTGCCCGCCTCGAAATTTTAATTGCTGTGCTTTTTTTTTTTTGACTTGCCTCCCAAATTCCTCTCTTAAATCTGTTTCCTGAATGTTTAATCTAGGCATTCCTCCCACTTCTACCTTTTTCCACTGCCTAGTTTCTAGCCTTTCTACCCAAGCTCCTATCTTGCTTTCAGACCTCTCTTCCCCCTCTGATATATTCTCCCCCTGGTTTAATTCATTAGGCATTATTATTTCCACAGTTGTCTTATCTTTGTCTTTATCTTCCTCCTTCATTCCTTCAGTTGACTCTTCCTTTTCCTGGGTGTCTTGGTCTGTGCTTATCATCCCTTGTATAATATTCTCCATTTTGCCCATAGTCTCCTTAAATTCTTTCTCCATAATGTTTTTTAAATTTTGAAACAGTAAATCCAACTCTTGTATAATTCCACCCATCTCTCCTTTATTATGTACCTTGTTTTCTTTTGAAAAAAAAATCAGTTTTTATCCAACAATCCAAGAGGCTATTTATTCTATATTTAATTTACTAGTCCCAGTTCTTTATGTCCTGTTAACAATCAGTTCCATTTAAATAGTTCCAGAGGTTAAACTTGAGTCTCTACTAATCCAATAGTCATAGAGTGGCTAGAAGTAATTCAATAAAGATTTTCATATAAATTCCTTTGGATATTTCCAAGCTTGTAAAATAAAATTATTTTCTAATGTGTAGTTTTCTCTTTCATCAGCAGGTTGCACTCTCGGCTTGGATTTCAGTATAATCATGTTTCCAGCGTATTTTTAGTTATAAAAGGGTTATAACAAAAATAGGTTTTAAATGAATCCAGCATAAAAATACCTTCCCAGTACCACACCTTCCCAGCTTAAAGGTTTAATTTTCTATATATTTCAAAGTTTCAAAGTTTATTATTTTCACTCCAACAGTTCACTTCCTGTCAGGTGGTCTGGTACTTTCTCCGAGTGCCTAGCCACAGCTTAAACAGCTGATTTGGAGCCAATCATTCTGGATTACTCCTTGGGGTTAAATTAAAGTAAAAGAAAAATCCTCTTCCCCAGATCCACCACAGCTCACCTTCTTCTCTCCTGCACCAGTCTTAGCTGTTATTCATCGGTTATCCCAGCTTTGTAGCAGCCATCTTTAGGCTTCTTTTTCTTCTTGCTATGGCTGAGAGGGAAAAAAGACCCCGGGCCAGACAGGAGAAGTGCGATTCTCCCCGGCCTCACAGGATGCCCCTCTTTGCTTCACCCCCTCTTCAGGGCGGCTTAGGTTCTCCAGAGCCCACAAACAGGAAGAACTCAGCACAGGCAACATGGAGACCCATTCCTCTGTGTCTGAAATTGCCGTGACGTCAACCAGAAATCCTGAAGAAGCATTTCCAGTCAGAGGGACTAGATCATACTGGATTTCTTTGAGGGCCGGATCAGCATTGTAGTTCTCCGCAGGCCAGCGGGGGAGACTAGGTGGGTGGGGAGACAGGATGGACGCCTTCTGCAGCACTTTGCCGGCCAAAATGGGGCACGTGGAGGCCCTCCGAGACCCCCGCATGACCCGTTTTCATCCTCCCTGGTTTCCAGCAGCACTGCCCCGTGTGGCTAATAATGGGCCACGTGGGGGTCTCCGCACTGCCCGTTTTTGGCTGCCAGAGTGCTGCAGGAGGCCAGGGAGGCTGAAAATGCCCCCCCATGGTCCGTTTTGGCTGGCAGAAGCACCGTGGGCCAATCCCTTGATATTTCCAGGCCAGCCCTGCGGGCCAGATTTAAACACCCCACAGGCCAGATGCAGCCCGCAGGCCTTGAGTTTGACACCCCTGAACTAGGTACACATTATAGGACTGCCTGCGATATATGCTAAATTGTCCAGTGTATCCTGAACATCTTTCAGGCTCTGCAGCTTTGTTGAACATACTACAAAACCCTGCACTGTATGCTAAAACCACTCAACCTGAAGCTTCATCCAGACCTGATGCCCCTTTCCAAATCCTTTCGCCAGTGCTGTGGAAGAAATGCTGCTCCCAAGCAGTTTGGATGGGGCAGAAAGTGTGTTGACAGTGTTAACCTAAAATGTGGTGAATGCCAAGCAGCAACAAATGATGCAATACTTGCCAAAGTGCTTTCCAGACTGAATGACTCTGACATACCCTGTGGGTGATCCTAAAAGAAGCCAGCTGAAAGCACTTCAGCCGGCTTGGCAAAATCCCATTCCACATTACTGGCCTGAAGCAGCCCAAAGGCACTGAAATTACTTTGTTGAGATGAATCGGGTGGATTCTTCACAGGTTGAAGCAATCAGGTCATCTTTGAATCTCTATTTATCTGATCATTTTGCATGAATCGAATAGGTGGATGGCAGACCACCTGGAAATCCTAGTCCAAACAAATTTGGATACCTCAAAAATATCCTGGAAGAAGGCAAGGGCAAACCATTTTTGCATAAAGAAATTCAAAGATGAAGAGGAGCAGACAAATTAAAATGATTCTTCATATTGCTTTTTCCTATTAAATCCTATGAATTGACATGAAAAATACTTACTTTCCAATACTAAGCTATGAATATTCTTGTATGAGAATATATTGAGCACTCTAGTTTTTAAGAATGAAAAAGCAGTTTGAATAATTTGATAGTTATATCTACGGTATAACATATATACAGTATATATACCTACAGTTCAGCTGCCTGAGTCCTACAGATCTACAATTAATTTCTAGAGATGTAATTATAGCTTCTAAAATTGCACCCCTTTTTCTGTTTAATCAGCCTTCTACTGACAGTTTTTAACTTTTCTAATTAAGTTACTAAGGATGTCAATCAGTGATTCCATCATAGTGTTTTATGCCAGATGTAACATTCTTTATCAAAATAAATGTTAGTCTATAAAATTATCAATATGTTTGTGTTTAATTGAAGGACACTGCAGGAGAATACAATGCTAGATGGTTAGAATAGAAAAGAGCTGGAAGGGACCTTGGAGGTCTTCTAGCCCAGCCCCCTGCTCAAGCAGGAGAACCTATACCATTTCACATAAGTGACAGTCTAGTCCCTTCTTAAAAACCTCCAGTGATGGAACACCCATGATTTCTGAAGGCAAGCTGTTCCATAGGTTAATTGTCCTCACTGTAGGGAAGTTTCTGCTTAATCCCAGGCTGCTTCTCTCCTTGACTAGTTTCCAACCATTGTTTCTTGTCCTGCCCTCTGGTGCTTTGGAGAATAATTTGACCCCCTCTTCTTTGTGGCAGCCCCTCAAATACTGGAATACTGCTATCATGTCACCCCTAATTCTTCTTTTGTTTAGACTAGCCAAACCCAAATCCTGCAGCTGTTCTTCAAGTGTTTTAGTCTCCAGGCCTTTGATCATCTTAGTTGCTCTTCTCTGAACTTTTTCCAAAGTCTCAACATCTTTTTTGTAGTATGGTAACCAAAATTGGTTTCATTAACTGACATGTCCTGATATCAGCATAAAATATCCTTTCCAGAAAGGGAAGGCAGATAATGCACCAATGGAAATAAAACATGCTGTCAGTATAATCTTATTGTTAAAATAGATAGGAATGTTTTGTTTTCTTATTTCATCTTTGGAGGTTTTTTAAATATATATATTTAAGGAGTTGTGGAGGATGGTACAATCTGAATACCCCCCCCCCAAGTTTAACAAAAATATTGCCCTGATAATCATCCAGGAATCTAAATGCAATTCTATCAAAGTAGGAGGGGTAAGACAATTCAGCAACAAATTGCACCATTGCAATTGGTTAAAATTGAACATATGGTAAACAGAAGTCCTCTAAAGGACTCTAAAGTATTTTATAGTATATATATATCTATATATATGTGTGTGTGTGTGTGTGTGTGTGTGTGTTTTCTGAGGTTTTCGCGGGTGTTTGTATGTAGGTCTTTGGTTATTTGGGTTTTCTCCCGCGTAAAATTGGAGGTGTCTTGGCAACGTTTCGATGAAGTCTCATTCGTCATCTTCAGGCTGGTTTTCTCGGCTTCATGCTTCTAGGAGCAATGTGTGTGATCGCAGCTGTTTCTTCCTTTTAACTGTCAGTGGGGGTGTGAACTGATTGGGTGGGAGCTTGGCTGTGTTCTGATTGGGTGGAGGTGTGTTCTGATTGGTTGGAGGTTTGGCTGTGCTCTGATTGGATGGGGGGTTGGCTGTGCTCTGATTGGCTGGGTGTGTGTTCTGTTTATGTGGGGGCTTGGTTGTGCTCGGGTTAGTCTGAGTAGCAGGGGGATTTGAGCTGGTGAGCTGTGTTGCTGTTGTTTGGCTTCGTGTTCATGGCTGTGCCATCTCTTCATGTTGGGTGTCAGTCTGCTTCATGTATGGATTGGAGGGGTTTAAAGTGGCTAATGATGCAGCTGTGGTCTGGCTTCTGGTCCGTGGTCGTGCCTGATCATCAGTGTGGGTTTGAGTCTGCTTTCTGCATGGATGTGTGGTGGTTAAATCCTGTGTGGCTCTCGTGAGTGTGGGTCTGGTGTCATTCTTTGTGTTAGGGACTCGTTTGTCTATAAGGGCGGGTTTCCAAATGGCTGGCAGGCGGGAGGTATCATCTCATTTATTCATGCTGTGTGGACGTTTTTCTATCTCGATGGCTTCTCTGATTATTCTGTTGTTAAAGTGTTCAGTTTTGGCGATAGTTCTGGTCTTTTTAAAGTCAATATCATGTCCTGTGGCTTTGAGGTGTTGGATCAGGGAAGAAGTTGGTTCCTCTTTTCTAACTGAGTTCTTGTGTTCTTCAATGCGTGCACTTATTCTTTTGTTGGTTTGTCCGATGTATGTGGTGGTGCAGGTGGTGCAAGGGATTTCATATACTCCTTGATTTTCTAACTCAATTTTGTCTTTGGGGTTTCTTAGGATGGTGGATATTTTTTGGTTTGTGCAGAATGCTGTCTTGATATTGTGTTTGTGGAGGATCTTGCTGATTCTGTTTGTGGTACCTTTTATGTATGGGAGGAGGGCTTTGCCGTTTTCTTGTTCTCTGTTTTGGATTTTAGTGGGGGTTTCTTTTTGGATTAGGTTGGTGATCTTATTTCTTTGGAATCCATTGGATGTTAGTACGTTAGTGAGAGTGTGTAGTTCGGTTTTTAGGTGTTGTTCATCAGCTAAGCGTTTTGTTCTGGAGATGAGTGTCTTGGCTACGGAGTTGATCTGTGCTGGGTGGTGGTATGAGAGTGCGTGCAGATAGCGGTTTGTGTGTGTTTTCTTCTGGTAGATGGTGTGTCCTAGGGAGCCATTGGATTTATATATATATATATATGTATGTATGTATATAAAGTATATACATGAACATGATTAATGAAACAATAGCCACATAGAAAATGAAAAAAACAGTATAAAGATTTTTTCCTTTCAATGGGGAGAATAGTGTCTTCTTCTGGAGTTATTATTGGAAAATAATGATTTCAGGAAACCAAAAACTCAAATAGATTATATATCCAGCAGCAAATTACTTGATATACAGATTTTATATGTTTGTATGAATGAATGTTTGCATGTATGTAAAGTAAAGGTAAAGGTTTCCTAAGTTCAGTCATCTCCGACTCTATAGGGCAGTGCTCATCTCTGTTTCTTAGTTGAGGGAGCCAGAATTGTCCCAAGACTTCTCTATACTAGTCTCCCTTTATTTCTTTATCAGCAAAATATAAATTTGATATAAAAATGGTTTGTCATGAATGCGACTGCTTGAGGGCTCCTGGATTGGGGCTGAAAGGCGAAAGGGATGCAGTATGCTCCCTCCCACATGCTGGGATAGACGAGGTGTCTCGATAGAAAAACACCTATCTATCTATCTATCTATCTATCTATCTATCTATCTATCTATCTAATCTCGAACTATCCTAAAGATACAAGTTCCAGGTGTAGCTATAAAAGAAGAGGCAGACATTGCGATCTCCAGAACTTAAAATATATTATCCACTTAGAATAGAATGGAATGGAATGGAATGGAATGGAATGGAATGGAATGGAATGGAATGGAATGGAATAGAATAGAATAGAATAGAATAGAATAGAATAGAATAGAATAGAATAGAATAGAATAGAATAGAATTCTTTATTGGCCAAGTGTGATAGGACACACAAGGAATTTGTCTTGATGCTTATGCTCTCAGTGTACATTAAAAAAAAGATACATTAATCAAGAATCATATGGTACAACACTTAATGATAGTCATAGGGAAACAGTCAATAAATCTTAAGGATACCAGCAACAAGGTTACAGTCATAGTCATAAGTGGGAGGAGATAGATGATAGGAACAATGATAAGATTAATAGTAGTGCAGACTTAGTAACTAGTTTGACAGTGTTGATAGAATTATTTGTTTAGCAGAGTGATGGCTCAGGTATAGTTTTTTTTTTTTTTTTTAAATTTGATTTATATGCCGCCCTTCTCTGGAGACTCAGGGCGGCTTACAATGCGTTAAGCAATAGCCTTCATTCTTTTGTATATTTTATACAAAGTCAGCTTATTGCCCCCAC
Organism: Pituophis catenifer annectens; assembly: GCF_029215685.1. Lineage (NCBI taxonomy): Eukaryota > Metazoa > Chordata > Lepidosauria > Squamata > Colubridae > Pituophis > Pituophis catenifer. The sequence goes on from NW_027256881.1 coordinate 172,696,328, forward strand.
AAACTGGGTCCTCATTTCACCTACCTTAGAAAGGATGGAAGGCTGAGTCAACTTTGAGCCTTGGAGAGATTCGAACCAGCAGAAATTGTAGGCAGCTGTGTTAATAACAGGGTGCATTAAACCACTGTACTATCAAGGCTCTATAGTTGTACAGGGGAGTAACATTTCTCCTTATACTTGTGAGATACCTCATGGGACTTTCTCGTGTCTAGTTGTTCTGGTGTGCAGTGCTCTATAGTGTCGTTTTGAGGGTAGGAGCTGACACATTTTTTGTCCAGGATGCAAGGGATCTGTAAATATTTTCACAGCCCTCTTTTTTACTCGTGCAGTATACAGATCCTCAATGGAAGGCAGGTTGGTAGTAATTGTTTTTTCTGCAGTTCTAATTATCCTCTGAAGTCTGTGTCTGTCTTGTTGGGTTGCAGAACTAAACCAGACAGTTATAGAGGTGCAGATGACAGACTCAATAATTCCTCTGTAGAACTGTATCAGCAGCTCCTTGGGCAGTTTGAGCTTTCTGAGTTGGCACAGAAAGAACATTCTTTGTTGTGCTTGTTTGATGACGTTTTTGATGTTGGGTGTCCATTTTAGGTGGTGAGATATGGTAGAGCCTAGAAATATTAAGGTCTCTACTGTTGATATTGTGTTGTCTAGTATTGTAAGAGGTAGTAGTATCGGAGGGTTTCTCCTGAAGTCCACCACCACTTCTACGGTTTTGAGTATGTTCAGTTCCAGATTGTTCTGGTCACATTACGAGGCTAGTTGTTCAACCTCCCGTCTGTATGCAGATTCATCATGGTCTTGAATGAGACTGATCACTGTTGTGTCATCTGTGAACTTCAGTAGTGTCAGCCTCCGACTTTCCGCTTTGGCTGCCATAAGAAACGGGGGAGGGAAGAGCGGAGGGGGAGGGAAGCAAGCTGGTGGATTTTTGAAGAAATGAAACCTAAGCACCGGGTCAACCGTCATCGCGTTCCTGATTGATGACGATGCCAGACGTGTGTCCACCTGACCTCTGGGAGACCTTTGGATTGGGTGATTGATGATGAACAGTGGGAGGGGATGCTTTCTATATGCAACTTTCACGCCTAATGCTTTAGTTTCAGCTTTCCTTGATTGCGTTCATTTCATTTTCCAGTAAAAGTACATTAAGCTGAAACTCACTTTAGTCATCCCGGAAAACCACCAAGGGGACTGTGATCCAGATCATGTCAGATCAGGGGACTGAAGAAACGCAAATGGGAGCATCGGAGTCAGCGATGCCTCCATTTCAAACAGAGGAAGAAACTGCTGAATGGTTGAGAAGACTCTGGCTCCCAGAGGAGACTGAGGAAACCAGATGGTCGAAAGGAGTAGGAAGGCTGCCAGACTAGGGAGGGACCCCCCAGGGTGTAACCAGCTCCAGACCACGTAAGGGGGAGGCAGTGTGGCTGCAGAAAGAAAAGGAGAAACTCATGCTGGCACAGGCAGCGCAACTCCTCTGTGGTGTTGAAGAAAAACCGTGAGTTTTATGGGTTCCCTGTGGAGAAGGGAGGAGACGGCCCCAGAGGGAAGTCGGAAGAAACAGCTTGTGGGGGAGGAGATGAGGAAGCTGAGGAAAGAACATCTCAGACTTCAGGGGCTCGAGTGAGGGATGCAACAGGTCAGAGACCCCCAGCCTTGCAGGCTCCTCCCCGCAGACATAAAAAACCAAAAATTCCCCCCCCCTAACTGGGAAATATGATGGGAATCCGAAGACCTTGGGTTATTTTTTGACTCAAGTGTGGAACCACATGCAAGATGGGGAGGGAAACTATTTGTCAGATGCTGCTTGAATGAGATGCGTCACGAGCGTATTAGAGGGAGCCGCAGCTGAATGGATGATGGTCCTCCACAATAATGACTCCCCTTTGCTAAGAAACTACAACCAATTCATGGGAGCTCTTAGGAGGCATTTTGAAGACCACCTAGCTGAACGGAAAGTGAGACTTCGAATGAAAAGCATCCAGCATGGTCGGAGATCAGTGGCAGAATACACCCAAGAATTCCGCGAGCTGGCACCCTTCATGACAGGGTGGTCAGAAGCGGCTCTCCTGGAGAGTTTCAAAGATGGGCTGAATGAAGAGATATACAAGGATTGTAAAGGCCGGGGGGTTCCCGAAGATTTGCAGAGTTGGTATATAACAGCTGAGGATGTGGAGATCGAGCTGGCCCGAAGCCGACTCAGAGGGGGGCATGCTGGAGACCCGTCATCCTCCTTTTACCGTAAGGGAGCACCTAAAATGGCCGAAAGGAAAGCAGAATTCAAACCAAAGTCAAAGCCTTTCACCTGTTTCAAATGTGGGAAGGAAGGACATCAGGCTGCTGAATGTTTCTCCAAACCAGTACCTAAGACCACCAGTTTGGGGCCCAGGAAGGCCAACAAAACACCCGCAAAAACCCACGGCACCGCCCTGAAAGGAGAAGTCATTGAGTTCGCTCCCTGAAACGAGGGTGAGTTGGGAACTCCGACCACTGCCGACAACAGCGGGACGGACTCCGACTCAGACTATCTGGTGAGTCACACCGAGGACCCCATGCTCATCCCCATAGAAATAAGGGTGCCATCCACAGGGACACAAGCGCAGATATTAGCCCTACTAGACTCTGGGTACACCAGGTGCATAATCAGCCCGAAAGTGGTGGAAAAGATGGGCCTGAGATTAAAAACGCTAAAAAGGCCTATTGCGTTCTGTCAGTTGGACGGATCTATTGCAGGAGGGGGCCCAGCGAGTTTTGTGACTGAACTCATTGAAATGCAGCTGGGGGATCATGTAGAAAATCTCAGATTCATTGTGGCCCCTGGCATGGAACGACCCCTCATACTTGGACTGCCATAGCTCCGTAGATGGAACCCACGAGTTAATTGGAAAACCGGGATCTTGCGTATTCGCACCGGAAAACCGAGATTGGAGAGGGAACCCCCCCCTAGAAGATAGGTCAGGACCCGAAACTGTGGAAATGGCAGTAGGCCACATTGAAGGAGAGGAGAAGATTCCAAAAGAATATTGGGATCTCCGCGAAGTTTTTAGTGAAAAAGCCTCAGATGTACTGCCCCCTCACAGGGCTACGGACTGTACCATTGAAATACTCCCCGGTGTGAAACTTCCTAAACCAAATATCTACCCCATGACCCCTCAAGGATTAGGGGAATTGCGAAACTTTATTGATAAAAATCTAGAACGGGGGTTTATTAAACCTGCCAAACCAAAAGTGGCAGCACCGGTGTTTTTCCGAGAAAAGAAGGATGGTTCCTTTTGCTTGGTAGTTGATTATAGGAACCGAAATGCGATTTGTGTAGAGAACGCTTACCTCCTACCACTCATGAAGGACATGTTATCTCACTTAGGAAAGGGAAAAATCTTCACCAAACTTGATTTATGGGAAGCTTACTACCGAGTGAGAATTAAAAAGGGAGATGAGTGGAAAACAGCATTTAGCTGTCCACTTGGATGTTTCCAGTTTAAAGTACTCCCATTTGGACTACAGGGAGCCCCTGCAGTATTCATGCAATTATTATTTTTTTTTAATTTGATTTATATGCCGCCCTTCTCCGAAGACTCAGGGCGGCTTACAATGTGTTCAGCAATAGCCTTCATCCTTTTGTATATTTATACAAAGTCAGCTTATTGCCCCCACAATTGGGTCCTCAATTTACCTACCTTAGAAAGGATGGAAGGCTGAGTCAACCTTGAGCCTTGGCGAGATTCGAACCCTGCAGTAATTGCAGGCAGCTGGTCTTAATAACCAGCTTAATAACAGGGTGCCTTAAACCCCTGTACTACCAAGGCTCTTATTAATAAAGTACTGCATGAGCACCTTTTTAAGGGGGTTCTGGTCTACTTGGACGACATTCTTATCTACTCAGAGAACATGGACGATCATGTAAAATTGGTGCGAATGGTTCTGAAAAAACTCAGGGCTGCTAAACTATATGCCAAACTTTCTAAGTGCGAGTTTCATCAAAGTAAAATTGACTATCTTGGATATCGCATATCACATGAGGGGATAGAGATGGACCCTGGAAAGGTTCGGGCCGTATTTGAATGGACCGCCCCACGCACCCGCAAACAGTTACAAAGTTTCCTGGGGTTTGCAAATTTTTATAGACAGTTTATCCCCTCATTTGCCAAAATAGCACTGCCTATAACAAATCTACTGAAAACTAAGGGTGAGGCAAAACCAAGGCCCTCACGACCTCTTGAATGGACTATGGAGTGTCAAGCAGCTTTTGACAAATTGAAACGACTCTTTGCTGCTGAGCCGGTCCTCAAACATGCAGACATGGAAGAGCCTTTTGTAGTACAAGCAGATGTGAGCGACGTGGCTGTGGGAGCAGTACTTTTGCAAAAGAACGCAGAAGGGGAATTACAACCCTGTGCTTACACGTCCCGTAAATTATCAGAAACTGAGAGGAGATGGGCCATATGGGAAAAGGAAGCTTTTGCGGTGCGATGGGCATTGTTAACGTGGAGACAATTTCTGGAAGGAGCAAAGCACCCTTTTGAAGTTTGGACAGATCACAAAAATCTGGAGGCGTTGAAAACACCACGTAAACTGTCACCTAAGCAAGCTCGTTGGGCCCAACATTTCAACTGTTTTAATTTTACCCTACGCTACATTCCTAGTGGAAAGAATTTCATGGCGGATGCTCTCTCCAGAATGCCTCAATACAACAGTACCAAGAAAGAAGTGGTTCAACCCATCATCCCTTCCACACAACTGGCAGCGCCCATGACTACCAGAGCTCAGGCAAGGGCCGATCCAGCTTTTTCGGACGACCTACTACAGAAATTACAAGAAGCCTTAAAAACTGACGAATGGTTTAAAACCCATTCAAATGAATGCACTCTCCGTGATGGTCTAGCTTGGATTGGGGCTAAATTGTATGTTCCCGAGAGTTTAAGACTAACAGTATTACAATATGCTCATGATGCCAAGGCAGCCGGACACTTTGGATTTGTTAAAACTCTACATCTTGTTAAAAGACAGTTTTGGTGGCCTGCCCTCAAAAAGGGCCGGACAACGTGGCTAGTTGTCCAGTGCGTGCCTCGGCTAAAAGATCTCCGGGGAAGCCACCTGGGTTGTTGCAGAGTGTAGCAAGACCGGATGCCTCTTGGAAGGAAATATCCATGGATTTTATTGTGGACTTACCAGAAAGTGAAGGGTGCACAGTCATTTGGGCAGTAACGGATTTGTTCTCCAAGCAAGTACACTGAAGGGGAGCAACATTTCGAAGTCAAAGAAATTTTAGACTCTAGGAAGCACCATGGTAGGGTGCAATATTTGGTGGCCTGGAAACATTTCCCGTTGTCTCAAGCTGAGTGGGTGAACAAAAGTGATGTCCAGGCACCAAAGAAAGTGCAGTTGTTTCACAACAAATATCCTGATAAGCCTTAATGTCTATTTTGCAATCTTTTTCTCCCTTCCCTTCTTATTCCTTATTTAGGACTAACGTCTTTTCTCTGGAGGGGCCGAATGTCAGCCTCCGATTTTCCTCTTTGGCTGCCATAAGAAACGGGGGAGGGAAGAGCGGAGGGGGAGGGAAGCAAGCTGGTGGATTTTTGAAGAAACGAAACCTAAGCACCGGGTCCACCGTCATCACGTTCCTGATTGATGACGATGCCAGACGTGTGTCCATCTGACCTCTGGATTGGGTGATTAATGATGAACAGTGGGAGGGGATGCTTTCTATATGCAACTTTCGCGCCTAATGCTTTAGTTTCAGCTTTCCTTGATTGCGTTCCTTTCATTTTCCAGTAAAAGTACATTACTCTATAAAATATGGAGTTTGGCTCATTCTTTCCTGGACTTTGAAGGAAGCAAACCTGACAAGTAGTTTAACAGATAGATCATTTGAGATGCAGTCATTGGTATATAGAGAGAAGAGAAGTGGAGAGAGCACACAGCTTGTGGGACCCCTGTGCTAATTGTACAGGTATCTGATGTGATTCTTAACTTAGCTTAGCTTTACCTGCTGCTTCCTGTCTGTTAGGAAGCTTATGATTACCTTTCGTTAGCCTCTGCTAACATCATCAGAGTGTAAACTACCATTGAAGAGATATTCAGCCTTATATATTATTGATCAATTTGGCCATTGCGCATGTGATAGGCCCATTCACCCGCCTCCCACCTATAATTAGTTCTGTTGTTTTTACTTCAGACATGTTAATCGATGGAGGCTTGGTTCCTGTTGCTTCCTCCCTTATTGCATACCACTTGGGCTGCCCATCCCCAGGGAATAACACTGAGCTGTCAGCTATTGCTTTAACAGCATTCTCTCCAGCCTCCTCCCACACACCACCACCTCCGCCTCACAGGCACATTTGATATAGCAACCAAATTCGTTTGTTGTTTTGCCTGTGATCTTGTGACAGGCCCGGCTCGTTCCTCATTATCCATATCTATTGTGGCTTGAGGCTGCTCTGCTGGGTTGCTCAGCATTCAGCCCGGGTTGGCTATGCCTCCACAGAACATATCTGCATGCCCAAAGGGGGGTGCCGTTAATCTCTACTCCCAGATAGAAATCGATCTCTGCTCACCCTGCAGGATCCTTCCCAGTGCCTCAATGCTTGGTAAGCCGGTAACAGGTTGATGTGCTTATTGATGGAGTTGCTGTTGGAAAATAGGCGCCCCTTTTAGTTGCATTGCGGGCAATAACTTCAGCCTTTTGAAAATTGAATGTGTGATTGTGCTCCTTCATATGTGGTAGTTTACATTCTGGCGATGTTAGCAGAGGCTAACGAAAGCTAAGTGGATAATATATTTTAAGTTCCAGAGATCACAATGTCTGTCTCTTCATATATATATATTTTCTAGGAGCAATGTGTGATCGTGGTTGTTTCTTCTTTTCATATCCCTCTTCACCCAAGTGCCAATCAAAGAATCCTTGACAGCTATCCAAAACAAATATAACCCCCCCAAGCACATCCTAGATCTAACTAACCACTGCCTATCCAACACATACTTCATGTATAAAGGACAAAAATACAAACAAATAGAAGGAGCACCCATGGGATCACCCCTCTCACCTGTCATCGCAAACCTCTACATGGAACATCTTGAAACCCAAGCCCTTGAAAAAATCTGATCACAAACCCAAACTCTGGTTCAGATATGTAGACGACACCTTCGTAATCTGGCACACGGGAAAGAAAAACTGGACAACTTCCTCACACACCTCAACAGTCTACACCCCAAAATAAGGTTCACCATGGAAACAGAAGCTAACAACCAACTTCCCTTCCTAGATGTCTTAGTCTACAAGAAATCCAATGGCTCCCTAGGACACACCATCTACCAGAAGAAAACACACACAAACCGCTATCTACACACACTCTCACACCACCATCCAGCACAGATCAACTCCGTAGCCAAGACACTCATCTCCAGAACAAAACGCTTAGCTGATGAACAACACCTAAAAACTGAACTACATACTCTCACTAACATACTAACATCCAACGGATTCCAAAGAAACAAGATTATTAACCTAATCCAAAAAAAGACACCCACTAAAATCCAAGACAGAGAACAAGAAAACGGCAAAGCTCTCCTCCCATACATAAAAGGCACCACAGACAGAATCAGCAAGATCCTCCACAAACACAATATCAAGACAGCATTCTGTACAAACCGAAAAATATCCACCATCCTAAGAAACCCCAAAGACAAAATTGAGTTAGAAAATCAAGGAGTATATGAAATCCCATGCACCGCCTGCCCCACCTCATACATCGGACAAACCAACAGAAGAATAAATGCACGCACTGAAGAACACAAAAACTCAGTCAGAAAAGAGGAACCAACTTCTTCCCTAGTCCAACACCTTAAAGCCACAGGACATAAAATTGATTTTAAAAAAACCAGAACTATCGCCAAAACTGAACACTTTAACAACAGAATAGGCTTCCGGTTGGCACCGCCGGCATCGCGGACGGTCTTTTCGGACCGCCAGCCCTGCGATTCCGTTGGAGCCATTCTGACAGCGCTAATCAGCTGTCAGACGGCTTGAAAACCTCACCTTCGGGAGAAGAAGGAGAGGAGAGCTGGTGGGCGACGGTAGAGCTCCCGGGAGCCCCTGGAGTAATTCCAGGGGCTTGGAGGGTGAGAGCTCCCCGTTCAGCCCACTGAAGCTCCGGATCCGTGGTGACTCCGTTTTAAACGGAGCCAGACGCCGGCGACCAACTCTGCTCTCAACAAGGAGATTAATTGATTCCAAAAGCAGACAGAACAGAAGCAGGAGAACAAGCCTTTGCAAGTATGTTGCTTAACTCCTGGGATACATTGTTTCTATTTGATCTTGCTGAGCTGGAGGAGGAAATGGCGTCTTCATTGTGGCTGGAAAAGTGAAAGTTAAGTGCTTGTTAATAGATTTGTGCTTAGAGATTGGACTTAAGCTGTTGGGATTTGAGAGCTGGGTGTAGAAAAGACTATCTTGCTTGATAAACTACAAATAAATCTGAGAAAGCTGCTCAAGAGATTTTACGGGTTTGAAAAGAAAAATTCTTTTAAAATAATATGGCTTCCAAGCAAGGAGTTCCTGAAAGTGGTGGAAGCTCTCTAATGACATCAGAAATGACACAGAGAACTGACTCACAGAGCCAAGAGGATTTTTTTAGAGACCTTACAGAATTTATAAAGGAAGCCATGAACAACCAAATTGTAATTATTAATAACTTTACAGCAATCATGGAACGAAAATTTATAGAACTGGTGGAGGATATAAAAGCAAATGAGGATGTTTTTGAAGGAAAGCACAATGACAATGAAGGAGACATTTTGGCTAAAACAGAGAAGCTGGATTTGGCTGATTCTCAAGAATCTTCAAACTTTCTTCCTGCCCTTTTGGAATTAACTGACAGAACTTTTCAAAAATATAATTTGGAGCAGAAAGAAGAAGAAATTGACCAGCCCTACGAGGTTTCGGAAGATCTGGCAGAGGCTTTCACACAATTAACTGAAATGCAACAACTGGACTTTTCTTTGCAAACTCATCGAGTTAACTTTTCGTTCTATGAACTGACTGATTATTTAAGCAAGAAGAGTCGATATGGGGGCTCTAAATCAGAGGAAATGGTTCCAAGAAAGGGACAAGTTTTAAAGATACATCAACCCCCAGTTGAAATTCAAAACCTCCTCAAAATAAAAGTAAGAGGGAGGAAGAAAGATTGGAAAAAATACAGAAAGAAAGGAAGAATGGAAGATTAATTTTCTTTGGTCTAATAATTGATGTATTAATGACTAATTACAATGATTAAGTAAATGAATTAAGAACTCAATTAATGATTAATTAAGGTTTAAGAAAAATATTTGAATTTTGAGAATAAAAGTAGGAGGGAGAGTAAAATGATTAAGTAAATGAACTAAGAATATCTTACAGATGTATTACGAGAATTTTAGGCTTTGAATGATCTATTAGTGTTTGTGAATGTTTTTAAAACTCTTAGGCTTAAAGGATAATATGTTATTTTGAGTTTAAAGGGAGGTTGATGAATAATCTGTAGAAGGGGAGTTAAGGGGTCTAGGGGGTTTTAAGTCTTGCATTAATTTAGCTTATTTAAGCGTATGCTTGGTAAAATTTATACCCTGTTTTTCTTCTGGGAAGTCAGGGGAGGGGGTGGGAAGGAGGGGTGGAAGGTTGGGTTTATAAATGTTTAAATAGACAAGTGAAAATGTTATTTGTTTGATTATAAAAAAATAATAAAAACTTTTTCTCAAAAAAACAACAACAACAACAGAATAATCAGAGAAGCCATCAAGATAGAAAAATGTCCCCACAGCATGAATAAAAGAGATGATACCTCCCGCCTACCAGCCATTTGGAAACCTGCCCTTATTGACAAACGAATCCCAAACACAAAGAATAACACCAGACCCACACTCATGATAACAACACAGGATGTCACCTCCACACATCCACGCAAAAAGCAAACCCAAACCCACACCGATGATGAGGCACGACCACAAACCAGAAGCCAGACCACAGCTGCATCATTAACCATTTTAAACCCCTCCAATCCATACATGAAGCAAACTGACACACTCCATGAAGATGTGGCATGACCATGAACATGGAGCCAAACAACAGCAACGCAGGTCACGAGTTCAAATCCCCCTGCAACTCAGACCAACCTGAGCACAGCCAAGCCCCCACCCTATCAGAACACACCCCCAGCCAATCAGAGCACAGCCAACCCCCACCCAATCTGAGCACAGCCAAGCCCCCTCCCAATCAGAACACACCTTCACCTAATCAGAACACAGCCATGCTCCCACCCAGTCAGTTCATACCCCCACTGGCAGTTGAAAAGAAGAAACAACCACAATCACACATTGCTCCTAGAAGCACAAGGCTGAAGACACCAGCCTGAAGATGACGAATGAGACTTTGTCGAAACGTCGCCAATTTTACACGGGAGAAAACCCGAATAACCAAAGACCTACATACAAATACACCCGAAAACCTCAGAAAGCAAATTTGAGCTCAAATCCCCCTGCAACTCAGACTAAGCTGAGCACAACCAAGCCCCCACCCAAACAGAACACAACCCCAGCCAATCAGAGCACAGCCAAGCCCCTAACCAATCAGAACACACCTCCACCCAATCAGAACACAGCCAAGTTCCCACCCAATCAGCTCACACCTCCACTAGCAGTTAAAAGGAAGAGACAGCTGCGATCTCACATTGCTCCTGGAAGCACGAAGCCGAGAACACCAGCCTGAAGATGACGAATGAGACTTCGTCGAAACGTCGCCAAGACACTTCCAATTTTACGTGGGAGAAGACCCGAATAACCAAAGACCTACATACAAACACCCGCGAAAACCTGAGAAAACAAATATATATATATATATATATATATATATATATATATATATATATATATATATATATATATATATATATATATATATATATATCACATGCACTTTCTCTCTCTCTCTCTCTCTCTCTCTGTGTGTGTGTACATGTATATATGTCTATATACTGTATGTATGTATATTCTATTTAAACTATAATTATTTACTGTTTTTAACTTACCTTCATGTTGAACGTGGCATGGTTACAGGAATGCAAGTGACCATAGAATGTTTGAGCACAAAGTCCCTGGGGTGGGGGGGGACAAGAAAGATCATAAAAATCAGAAGATAAAAATCAAAATTGAACAAGCTGCAAAATATCATATGAAGACAACATTTGAATACAGTAGTTCTGTCTGGGAAACCAACTCACTGGGAAAGAGAACACTTAAGTACTATCCTGAAAAAAACACCTGAATGAAATGTGATCTTTTTAAAAAAATGAAATGGTACATCTTTTAATATAATAATTCCTGTATTTATAGATACATACATACAAATAAGAAAACTTAGGATTCTACATATACTGTACTTATTAAAAAATATGTTTCAGTGAAGTCTATACTTATATAATATGTACTATTCTGGATACATATTTATACAGAAGTGTTAATGGGAGACAAAAGTTATGCATGCTAAAATAAGGTAAAATAAAGATGTACTTATTTCAAATAAAAATAAGAATATTTCTATTTCTCAAAAAAGTATTTTAATATGTGTTATTTTCTGTGACTGGAAATGCACCAGAGCGATTGCCATTATATTAATGTTGGCTTAGTAGTTTTAGCTCTGTAGAAATTCTCGTCAAGTTGTTCTGGTCAAGTGGTCTTAAGCTGTTCTAATAATTCCCAGAAAGATTAAGATAAATTGCTATTCCCATTTTTTGTTTTTGTTTTTCCATATGCTATACATTCTATAGCTTCTATACATAATAGCTTGACTTAACTTTTTCTTTTTTATAACAGACTAGCTGAATACCCGTGATCCGCTACGAAACTATGTGATCAGGCTTGATAAATCAACACTTACAACTTGAAAATTAATGAGTAGTTACGATCGGCCTCTCCTCTCCCCTTCTGTCCCTCAGCCTTGCCCCACAGAAGCCTCCCCTATCCTATCCCCTGCTTGCTGCTGTGAAAGTAAAACTGAAACTGAAACTCCTCTCCTTTGCTTGTGTTTTGCATTTGGAACAGATTTCTTATCAGGTGGGGAGGGGGAGTAGAACTCCTTGGCATCAGAGCGTGTTAATAATAATATAGGAAATACTAATGCTCTGATGGTCATTTTGAAAAATCCTTTCTTAGTGAGCACCTAGAAGCCAAGAGGAACATGTGGCAAATTTCAAGTTGTAGGCTTTACGGTTTTGGAGATTTTGTGATGATGCGTGAGTGGTATTTCACTTTTATATATATAGATTGAGATGGTCTTATTTTATGTATATCTCTTGTAAACAAACAATGTGCTGAAAATTGTCCTTTTGCTGGGTAAATTAAATCAATTTACATTAATTTACATTAGATATTATTAATGTTGGTTTTTTTCCATTTTAGTTGTGATTTGATATTAATTTAAAGCTGCAGCCATACTTAGTTTCCCATTGTCTTTATTTCCATTTTTATTTTTTTTACTAGAAAGCTCCTTATCTTGATCAGTGAGTATGTGCATAAAGGGCAGAGGGAAGGGGGAATAAAGCAAAGTCAAACTTGCAAGATTCTGTTACTATAGCCAATATTACTGATTGTTTTAGTCTTCTTGTAGAGTTGATTTCTTGATTTGATCTACATAAGTGAAGCTAACATCAATCATGTGCGTTACTTCTCCCCTCCCCCCCCACATCATCTTGTGAATTAGGGAGGTGTCTTCATGAATTGCTTGTGTATATCTTCTTCTTGCTTTAGACTTAAGCCATGTTTCCACCCTTGTCATTTGGTTATACATATGTTCCTATCATTATCAAGGTCATCTTCCTTACACTTTACATGCAATCAGCTCCTTTCTCTGTCTATTATCCCTGTACTCCAGCATCGAACCATTGGGAAAAAGAGTCAAAATAATTATATTTGTAAAATTCAGTATAGGAAAGTGATTGCTGTTGTAAAATCAAGTACACAGCAACAGTAATCCAATGATTTATTCTTTCAGGGATGTTTTAAATCAGCGGTCCCCAACCTTTGTGGCTTGGCAGCCTGGCGGGGGGGGGGGGGGGAGAGGGGAACTGGACCTGCACCGCATACATGAGTTAAGATGCACACATGCATGTGTGTGCCGGCATGCTGCTCATGCGACTCGAGCTGCACACATGTGCATGTGCACCGGCCTGCCACACATGCAGCCAGGTTCCAAATAGACCATGACCCAGTAATGGGCCATGGCCCGAGGGTTGGGAACTCCTGTTTTAAATCATCCTGCCAAAGAAAATAGAGTAAAAGAAAAAAAGCAGGAGAGGAGAGTTGGCAGTGTCAAAGTAAGCTTTGAAGAACAACATCTGTATAGGTGTTAGATGGTGGAAAAATGGGCTGGGGAAAACCAAAACTCTCCTGGCTATGTTTTCTTAGTTTAACTCATGATTTAGATGCCTAGAAGTTAATAAAACTCATAATCTCTAGACCAGGACAGGAAAAGACAATATGTGCCATTGCTCCCCACAGTTTGATACTTTGGGACCCAAATCTATTTTTTTATTTTTTATCAGCTCATTTGACATCCTTAAACAACCCCATTCTGGAAGAAAGTCTCTTAAAAGCATGCTGTAAAGACTGCTGACCTTTAGGCTTGAGTACAGTGATGTGATTTATATCTAGTTGTCTGTACATTTGACCCAGAAATTTCAGCTGGTACAAAATCCAGCAGCCAAGTTTGACTTTGGAAAAATGCAAAGAAGCCAGCTGGCAAATATAAAGGGCCGACTATTACTTTTAAAGCTAGCTCCAGGCCATTTAAGAAAATTCTTTCTTTCTTTTTAAAACTTTTTATTCCAAACCAATTTTCTACTTGATAATGTGGGTGGTGGAGTAGTGTGTAATTGTAGGCCGCTAGGAATTCCACCCATCTAAGCATTCTGGGTGACAAAATGGGGGGTGTTGGCTTGTTCCCTGCTATAATGCCTAACAGCGGTTTGTGGTCAGTTATCAGTTCGAAACTCCGACCGTAGAGATACTCATGGAACCTTTTTATTCTGGCTACTGCGGCTAACGCTTCTTTGTCCAATTGGCTATAGTTCCGTTCTGGTTTCGACAGAGTTCAGGAGAAAAATGCGATGGGGGCTTCTGTTCCATTTGGCATTTTGTGGCTCAATACAGCTCCGATGCCGAAAGGGGATGCATCGCATGCTAATCTTATTGGTAATGTCCCGCTGTATTGCGCCAAAATTCTGTCCGAAGTTAAGAGGTTCTTTATGTCTTCGAATGCTTTCCTTTCTCACTCCCCCCATCTCCATTCCGCCTTTCTGTCCAGTAGCCTGTGGAGCGGTTCAGCAGTGGTGGTTTTCTGCGGCAGGAAGATATTATAAAAGTTAAGCAACCCGAAAAATGTCTGCAGTTCGGTTTTATTTTTTGGGTTGGGTGCTTCTTTGATCGCTCTCAGCTTTCCCGGGGTGGGCCTAATCCCCGACTCCTCTATTAGGTATCCCAGAAACTCGACCTGGGTCTCCGCTAGCTGGCACTTGTCCCTTTTAACTTTGAGCCCCACTTTCTGGAACCTTGTCAACACCTCCCTCAGCCGCAGCTCCAGTTGGCTCGTGTCTCTTGCTGATATCAGGACATCGTCGAAGTAAGGGACGACCCCGTCAATTCCTTGCAGGAGCTGTTCCATCAGACTTTGGAATAGCCCGGGCGCTACGCTCACCCCGAATTGCAGTCTCTTACATTTGAATGCCCCCCTGTGCGTAATGATCATTTGTGCTTCCGTGGTGGCTTCATCTACGGGCAGCTGTTGGTATGCTTGTGCTTGATCCAACTTTGCAAAGATTCTTCCCCTCCCCAGGGAATGCAGGAGGTGTTGTATTACCGGCACGGGGTATGCGCTTTGTTGGAGCGCCTTATTTAATGTACTTTTATAGTCTCCGCACAAGAGTACTGACCCATCAGGCTTAATGGGTGTCACGATGGGGGTTTCCCATCTTGCATGGTCTATTGGCTCTAAGACTCCCTGCATGACCAGCTTATCTATCTGTTCATCTATTTTGGGTCGTAGCGCAAAGGGGACCCTCCGGGGTTTGATTCGGATTGGGGCTACCTGGGGGTCTAGATTGAACATGATTGGGGACCCTTTGTACTTGCCTAGCTCACCGTTAAACACTTCCGCGAACTCCCTCATCAGGTCTTCCTCCCAGGCGTCATTTCCGATGTGATTGATGCCGGTGATTGCTAGCCCCAGTGGCTCGAACCACTCATGCCCAGTAGGCTGGGTCTGTCTCTGTCCACTATTGTGAGGGGTAGCGTGGCTTTGAACCTCTTGTAGGCGATGTTGAACTTGCTGATGCCTACCACAGGAATTCGGTTCCCTTGGTAGTCGATGAGCATGAGGCGCTGTCGTTTGAGGTCGCGGGCTGTGATGTGTGGCAGCAGCTTCTTAATCGTCATCCAGGACACCATCAATAGGCTGGATCCTGAGTCCACTTCCATCTTGCAGGGTCTCCTCTCGATTAAGACTGTTGCCGCCATCTTATTCGCTCTTCCCGCGCTGGCGTGGCCGACCATGATGGTCTGATGGGTCTCACCTCGGTCTGTCCAGTGGTCATCGTTTCTTTGTCCTCGCCCAAACAGTTGCCTCTTCCCGCTGGTCTGGAACTTTCTGCTGCTCGTTGGTGAACGGGGGGGTCTGGTCCTTCTGGAGGCTGGCTGGGATGCTCTGCAAACCCTCGCTATGTGCCCTTTCTTTTCGCATCTCTGGCAAATAGCATCCCAGAATCTACATTCGGCTCTTGGGTGGTTTCCTTCGCATCCCGAGCACCAGGCCTCTCTCTTTCCTTGTTGTCTTTCTTTACAATCGGCCTGAAGGTGATGGACTTCATCTTCCTCTTCCTCCTCCTCCGATTCCGATTCCGCTCTCTCGTAGTGCACGGCCACCTCCTCCTTTACTGGCGATCCGCTTTTCATCTTCTTCATAGCCGCCGCCAATTTCTGGGATGCCTCGGTTGCGGATGCTTCTTCCAAGGCCTCCTTGAATGTGATTTGAGGCCTGGCCAGCAACCTACTCTGTAACGTGAGGTCTCTCAGTCCCAGCACTAAACGGTCCCTCATCACCTCTTCCAGGTTCAGGAAGTCGCATGCGGCGGCTATTTCTCGCAAGGTCACCACAAACGCACTGATCGACTCTCCCTCTCTTTGGTCCCTCCGGTAAAACTCATGCCTTCTTACCAGGGATGATGCCTGCGGTGCGTAGTGTGCCTTGAGTATCTCCTGTAGCGTTGTCCAGGTCATCGTCTTCAGGTCGGCTGGGGCGGCGAGTGCCTTTGCCATTTTAAACACTGCTGGCCTGCAATGGGTGAGAAAGAGGGCCCTCTTCCTCTGTTCTGACAAACTCAATAGGTCGTTTGCCTCCACGAACATGTAGAATCGCTCCATGTAAGCTTCCCAATCTTCTCCAGTTGGGTTGAATGGAGTGGGTGGGCTGATTGTAGACATCACGGTAGCCGATGATCTGACCGGTATAGTACGGTGGATCGGATGGGTGGCTGATGATTGCTTGGAGATCGCTGTGCCGTCCTGTTCCTTCAGATCCCACCTTCGTCGCCAATGTTAAATCGTGGGCGATTGAAGAAAGGATCCGACACAATGTAAACTGGATACTCTTTATTTAAACTCCGAACAGCAATGGCTATTCTAGCCCCGGCAGCCCTTTATATAGTCTGGAGCTGTCCGTGGCTTCAGCCACTGACGTGCCTCTAAATTTCCCGCTCTCAGGACTAATTCCTGATTGGCTTATTTAAACTGTCACTTGATATTCAACAGGTAACATAATAGCTAAAACAATACAAAATAAAAGAGCTCTAGGGTTGTTTGTGTTGCTTCAGCATGTACTGCCTCAGGGCTGTGAAGTTTTTGAAAAGAAGAATCTTACTCATGAATCCATTAGTTCCTGAACAGAGACTATTCCTGGAGATGCAGCTAATTATACTGCAGAAAATAGTAATAAGAGGATGACACCCTCCCTTTCATCTAGCTCAGTTAGCCAATGTTACTCAATCTGTATGAGCAGGTTTAGAGGTTCTGTGGTAGGACAGTTTACCAGCACTTAATCCAACATGTTTTCCTTCAGAGGAAGTTGCCACAGGACCCAGAAAAAAATTTACTACATAAATCAAGTTTAATGCACCCAGTGTAGAATTTTTAAATGTTCTGATTCTTTTTTCTGACTTTTTAAATGTGGCAGGAGTAGCCAACACCCCAGAAGACAGGCTCAAGATCCAGATGGATCTCAATAGACTACTTCACTGGACCCTATCCAACAAAATAAAATTTAACATAGAGAAAAGCAAGATTTTACACTTAGGCAAGAAAAATCAAAAGTACAGGTACAGACTAGGTGAAACCTGGCTCAACTCTAGTAGCTGTGACAGGGATCTTGGAGTCCTAATAAACAACCATCTAAACATGAGCCAACAATGTGTGGCAGCCAAAAAAGGCAATGCAATTCTAGGTTGCATTAACAGAGGGATAGAATCAAGTTCATGTGAACTACTAGTATTGCTCTACAAAACCTTGGTAAGACCACACTTAAAATACTGCGTCCAGTTTTGGTCATCCCAATACAAAAAAGATCCTGAGACTTTGGAAAGAGTTCAGAGACGACCAACAAAAATGTTTAGGGGCCTAGAAGCTAGAACATACAAAGAACGTTGCATACAAAGGTTGCAGGATCTGGGTATACCTCGTCTAGTGAAAAGAAGGTCGAAGAGTGACATGATAGCAGTCTTCCAATACATGAAAGGCTGCCACAAGGAAGAGGGGGGAAACTTATTTACCAAGGCAACTGTAGGCAGGACAAGAAACAATGGATGGAAACTAACCAAGGAGAAAAACAACCTAGAGCTAAGGAGAAAAAGCCTAACAGTGAGAACAATTAACCAGTGGAACAAATTGTCTTCAGAAGTTGAGGGTGCCACATCACTGGAGGCTTTTAAGAAGAGACTGGATAGCCATTTATCAGAAATAGTATAGGTCTCCTGCAAGAGCAGGGGGTTGGACTAGATGACTCCAAGGTCCTTCCAACTTTGTTCCTGTTCTCTGTGACAGCCCTTGCAGTACTAAAGACTGAAGAAAGGGTTGTTCTGTGTTATAGTCTAACCTAAAGGCCAAACAGTGTTGATTTATTAAATGAAAAACAAATTATTGTAAAGTTAGTGTGGATCTTTTCGATACTCAGGTACTGAAGCAGTATCATAATTGGCCAATAATTCTGGATTTTCATCTCTGAATAATTTGATCACTTTTAGCTTCATAGGAAAAACAAAAACCATTTGTAAGGAAAATTCAGATGCTCATTGGAAAAGAGATGAAGTCCCTTTCTCTGTTTCAGGCATGCTTGGCAAGAAAGCTGCAGTTAATGAGAGAGCAAAGATTTAGAAACAGCACTGATGACTGCCCATCTAATAACTAATAAACAATGATCATCAATCAATCAAAGTTAGCAGCTTTACTTCACTACAGCAACAAATGTTTTGTTCCATTTTTTTCATGCAGAAATCATCCAGGTATAGTTATACAGGTGAGTAACATTTCTCCTTATACCTGTGGGATACATCATGGGACTTTTACCCTAAAAAGCTGTTTCAATGAAGGTGGAATGCAATACTTCAGTCTAGATTAAGGAATCAACGTGTTTCACTTTTTGAAATGGGTGCAGCACTTTACTGCCATATGAAAAATAGTTTTTAAAAGAAACTAATACTAGAAAAAGGAACCTTGAGTAACTGCACTGAATTGCTTAGGATGTCAGATTATAATTGAGAAGAACAACAATCAAATTGTCACTCAGAAAGTGCAGAATATATTGCATGACTGTAAGTCAATAACTCAGCTTCTCAGAATCAACTTAAACCATAATAATAATGATGATGATAATAATAATAAGAAGTGATATAATAATAATAATAATAATAATAATAATAATAATAATAATAATAATAATAATAATATATGTGAGTGCAGCAAAAGCGCACAAACTGATTATAAAGCTAGGTATGATCGAGTTGCTAAATTAATCCACTGGTCATTATGTAAAAAATACGACATACCTGTATCCAAAAAGTCATGGGAGCACAAAGTGGAAAAAGTTATCGAAAATGAGACTTGTGGGACTTTCGAATACAGATGGATCGTCATTTGGAACATAACATGCCAGATATCATGGTTGTTGAAGGCTGAAGTGTACAGTTTATTAATATCGCTGTACCAGGAGATACCAGAGTCGAAGAAAAAGAATTGGAAGAAATCATGAAATACTGCAACCTGGCCATCAAAACTACACGGCTATGGATGAAACATGTACTGTAACTGTGATACCCATTGTTATCAGGGCACTTGGTCCTATGTCCAAGAATTTTACAAAACACATCAAGAAATTGCAGCTTCCTGCAATAATACCAATGGAACTGCAAAAAACTGCGCTACTCAGAACATCATATATTTTTAGAAGATACTTGGTTGATACCTAGGACTCTGGCAGCAACCCGTATCAACCATTAGCACCAGTCAGTGGTATTTGTGACACATTTTTAAATGTTCAGTTGACTGAGTTTCATGTTTAATGAATAAAAGAGATAATAATTATACAATCTGAACACCAGGCTGACTGTGCCATGAACCATAATAACTTGAGAATTCAAACAAATAGATACCTGCCATAACATCCTGCCGTAATACATATCTACAGTTAGATAAACAAAGACAAAAAAGGCTGGCTAGTGACAGTACCTGGAAAAAATAGAATTAGAAGACAAAGAACTGGAGAAAATAACAAAATTCAAATATCTGCAAATAGAAATAGAACAACTGTGGAAAAAGAAAGCAAAGGTAGTACCAATAATAATAGGTAGTGCCTTGGTTGCAATTCCAAAACAACTGAAGCGTACTTGAACACCATTGGCATTGACAAAATCATAATTAATCAATTGCAAAAGGCAGCTTTACTTGGAAGAGCTTACATTCTGCGATGATACCTTTAACAACATCAAACGTCCTAATCTGCCTATCCCAGGTCCTTAGGAAAGATTCAATAGGTGGACAAAAATGCCAAATCTAATCTGAACATCTGGCTGACAGTGGAATAAATGATTATTAATAATAGTAATAATTCTCAATTAGTTTTCTTTGAGTTTCTCATGATAAATAACATTGAAGAATTGTTTCTTGTAGATAATATGCTAAATTATGAGAACAAAATATATCAAAAATAAAAATTCAGAAAAAAATGTAAGCAGCGTGTCAGCTGTGATCTTAATATTTTTCTGTGCTTCACTACTATTCAGTGACAGACTGCCATGAACTATGGATCACTGCCAATCTCTTTTCAAAACAAGAACATTTTGCGGTGTGCCCAAAGGTCTCCTCTGCACAAACCCTGGCAAAACTATTTGTGCAACACACAAATAGTTTACACGGGGCTCCCAAGAGGATCATTTCTGACTGAGGAGTGCAATTCACCTCTCAATTCTGGCAAGAGTATTTGAAAATATTAGGGATCCCCCCGCCCCCCCAAAGGCCTAAATTCCTTACATCGTCCTCAGGTGCCTCTGAATATACCAAAGGTGTATTACAACAGTATCATAGGTGTTGTGCCAATTATCAGCAAGATAACTGGACAAAATTACTCTCATTTGCAGAGGTAGCATATAACAACACAATATACAGCAGCACTGGCTTTGCTCCTTTCCAAATTGAAACTGGCAGAGACTCTGCAGCCATGCCTGAACTCCCGCAAGTGTCACCTAAGTACCTCTCCCTAACAGAATGGATAAAGAAACTGCAAACTACTTAGCCAGTGGTTCATCAGGCATTGGATGGTTCATCAGGCATTGGATTGGTGGGAAAATGCTCCAAGAACAAGCAGGAACTGAAGACAGTTGCAGTAGAGGCCTGGCAGAGCATCACCAGGGATGAAACCCAGCGTCTGGTGATGTCTATGCGTTCCAGACTTCAGGCTGTGATTGACTGCAAAGGATTTGCAACCAAGTATTAAGAAGGGTGTCAGGGCATTGATTAATCCCATGTTTGGCTCTGGGACAAATCACCCTGATTTAATTAGAGGATGGATCGAGGCCTCTCCAAGTTGCAATATTCTGAAAAGAAACACGAAGAAAAGTTCTCTAATAAAACTCATTTATTTGTTATAAAGAAAATAAAACACCTCACTGACTAAGAAAAGTAATTGCTACATTTTGAAAGTAATTCGGGCCGGCTGCTTTCCAGCAGTCGACACCCCCGTGGCATGAGAACAAAGGAAAGGAGTGTGTGAAGGAATGTGAAAGAATGCGGACATGCGTAGTAAAATACTGATAAGGAACTTGGCAAACTACAATAAGTCTATTAGTCCAAAAATAATGAAGCTCAGCTGGGAAATAAAAAAACGCAGTGACATTCCCCTTCTTTGCCAGTTGAGCGAATATAAGTTCATCATCAAATAAGGCACATCTTCATACGCAGATATTCGTGTTGAGCTGCTGGAAGTGGTTTGTTGAGCATATCAGCAATTTGATCCTGTGTAGATACATATTGCATTTTAACAAAACCTTTTTTCACTAAATGTTTTATGTTTTGATAACGGATGTCAATGTGTCTGCACCTAGAACCTGTGAAATGTGATTCAGAAATATAAACCACCGATTCATTGTCTTCCATCACGGTGATCGGTCGGATCGGGTGTGTCCAGATATCTGTGACTAAAGCATCAAACCAAGTTAGAGAATTACATGCATCTGAAACACAAGCATATTCAGCTTCAGTAGATGAACAAGAAACAAAATTCTGTTTACGTATTTGCCAATAAACAGGACATCCATTTAAGAACATCATATAACCTGAAGTACTTTTACGTGATTTCTTATCACTTGCCCAATCAGAATCTGCATAACAACATAATTCTGCATAATCAGTATGTGTTGGTTCTAACAATAACTTCATGTGTTTAGTGTATTTTAGGTATCTCAATAATTTCTTAATACATGTCCAATGAAACTGTTTTGCCTTACCTATGTGTCATGATAAGAGATTAATACTAAGTGCAATGTCGGGTCTGGTCCAACTACTAATGTACAATAGTGACCCAATGACTGAACGATAAAGTGTTTGAACCTCGAATTCAGGACTTGCTTCTTGTGTCAAGTTGTGAAAATCTGTTTGCATGGGTGTCTTTGTTGTGTTAGCATCTTTCATGTTGCAATGATGCAAAATTTGTTCAATTTTATCTTCTTGTGAAAGACTAAACCCCTTTTGTGTTTTTTCAATCTGAACACCTAAATAAGTGCTAATGTGACCCAAAGATTTCAATGTGAAGTATCTCTGCAAAGCTTTGGCAAAAATTTCACTCATTTGCTTATTTGGACCAATATAAACAATATCATCAACATAAACAAGAACTATCTCATATGCATTCTTAGATCTTTTTGTGAACACGCACTCATCAGTTTCAGACTTAATAAAGCCCATTGAATTTAGTTTGTCAGTAAAACATAAAATACCACATTAAACCAGATTGTTTCAGACCATAAAGACTTTTGTTAGGAACCAGGTATCCCCTTCTTGCTGTCGGAATCCTGGAGGACTTCTCACGTAGATCTCTTCATCTAGGTCTGCATGTAGATAAGCTGTGTCAACATCGAACTGGAAAACTTCTAAACCAAGGATAGTTGCAGTTGCTAAAGCAATTTTTACACTCTCAGTTCTGACTGTCGGTGAGTAAGTATTTGTGTAATCCTCAGGATAACGTTGAGCGAAACCCTGAGCTACAAGTCTGGCCTTGTACAATGACTCACCATTTGGTTTCTTTTTGATTCTGTAGACCCATCGAGTGCCAATGACCTTTTTGTTTGCTGGAGGTTTTGCAGGTGTAAACACTTTGAGTTTCTTTAGACCTGCATTGCATCATACCATTTGTCTTGCTCTGAATCAGGGAGCTGCTTGATTTGCGTGAAATTATCAGGTGGAAGTGTAACATTGCAAATCAAAGGCAAGGGTGCTTTGTCAGTTGCCAAGGATATCGTTGTGGAGGGATTCCTTTTGTGTCCCTCTTGGAACGTCTCGGAACAACAGTCCAGTCTTCTTCTGCTTCGTCCTCGTCCTCACTTTCGTCACTAGCGTCAGCATCCGTGGCTTGCGAAGACGGAACATCGGGTTGAGAAGAACCAGTGGAATCTTGATCATCAATCTGCGTGGCATCAGCAGTATCATCTCTGGGAAAATAAACTCCAGGATCATTGGAATGAATCCTGGACCAGTCAATATCTTCTTCAAAATTAGCAGATTGGGAAATCACAATTACATGTTTAGAGTCAATAAATCTGCTCCATTTTGAGTTATCATCAATACCCATAAATCTCAGTCTCTTTGCTGCTGGACTTCCTTTTCTTCTTTGAGCTAAGGGAATGTTCACCACAGCGTATGAACCAAAAATATGAATGTTTTTAAGATCGGGTTTGTAGCCATACAACATGAAGAAAGGAGTCTGATTTGTTACACTGCTCCAAGTACGGTTCACAATGTAATTTGCATATTTTATAGCTTCACCCCAGTATATCTTACCAAGGTTGGCGTCTTCTAGGAGACAGCGCATCATGGTTTGCAGGACCCCTTGTCTTCATTCTGCGACTCCATTATGAGCCGGTGTGTAAGGAGCCGAAGTCTGATAAATAATTCCATTCTTACGCATCCAGTCCTGGAAATGCTGAGACATGAATTCGGCACCACAATCACTCTGGATTCTGGCGATGCGAACTTGGTGTTGGGTAGAAACAAGGGCTGCAAAGTCTTTAAAGATCTGAAAGATCTCTGATTTTTCTTTCATAGGATATCCATAACCATATCTAGAGTAATTATCAACAATTGTTAGAAAATATTTTCTACCACCAAATGATGGCAGGAAAGGACCAACTATGTCAATGTGAACCAAATCAAAAATGCGTGTTGACAGGCGTGTAGCACGTTTGGGAATGGCTGCTGCTTTGGATTTGGCCTTTTTGCACAATCCAAAAACACCTTACACCCCTTTAGATCCAAACCTTTTGCGAACTCCGGCATCTTCCTAAGAACACGGAAACTGGCATGCCCCAATCTTCTATGCCATTTATGGATACACCTGGAATGCAAAGGTTTACCTGTTAGTGAATTCTCAACATTAACATTTTTATGCGGAACCTCAGGCTTGCTCTGAGCAACCTGTTTACCAACTCTCTTTTTGTTGGCTTTAGGACCCTTTGGAATAGCAACAGGATCTCTCTCTGGAGCATCTCTCTCTGGGCCTGTGCTTTCTCTTTTTGGAGTTTGTATACTTGCCTGTGTTTGGGTTTTAAGCTTTGGCTTTAAGTAATAAACACCACCAATTAATAGGGTTCCAGCAACAATATCTCCATCTTTAACTATGTAACTTGCATTTTCAAGGTGGTGAACCTGGAATTTTAACATTCTAGACAAGTGACTCTGACTAAGCAAGTTACTGGTTGCTGTTGGTATGTAATAAACATCAGGAATGAATGCATCGAGCTCTTCAACATAAACAGTTCCTTTTCCTTTGACCTGACAAGGATGATTTGAAAAAGAATAAAGTTCACGTAGCTCTGGTTCAGGCTCGTGCATTTCTGTGAAAAGTTCCTTTCTGTAGGGGTAACATGCAATGCTGCACCACTATCCAAAGTCCACAGGAGTCATCTGTCGTACTCTGGTTGAGGTTGTGGATCATTGGTTAAAGCCAGTGTGGCGAGTGGAGTTTGTGGATCACGCCGGGGACCATGACGACTTTGTCTTCTGCCTCTACCTCTGCCTCTGGAATCTGTTCCTCTGGGCTGGTACATGACGGGAGCTGGAACTTGTTGGGGACAATCCCGGGTGGCATGTCCCACATGATTGCAGGTGTAGCATCTTGGCGTCCTTGGAGCATAGTCCTTCCTCAGAAGGGGCGCCTAGCTGGAGCTTTTGATGCGGGTGGTCCTCTCAACTGTGGCATGGCCAACATGAATGCCTCTTCTTCAATTAAAAGTCTACAGACATTGTCCACTGTGCGTTGAGCAATAGGGACTTGGTTAATTTTTGTAACAGCATCTTTCCATTCATAATTCAAAGAGTTAATAATGATGCTGATCATTTGAATATCTTCAATGTTATAGCTTCTTTCTCTCAATTCTGTTCTCAGTCCTTTCAGTTTGGTCAAATGTCCTCCAATTTGTTCACCGGGTTTCAATCTCGAACCGTGGAGTTCAGACATGAGTAAACATGAAGATTCAATTGAGACAGGCCTGTAGCAATTTTCCAATTCAGCCCAAATTTGTCGGGCTGTTGTATTTGGTGGAAAAGTGACCTGCAGTTCAGTATCCATGGACATCAATAATGTTGTGCGAGCCCTTATCTCTAAATCTCTTATTGCAAAATCCCATGGTTGTGCAGGAGGGTTAAAAACCATGCAGTGAGTGCCTTCTCTAAGAAGCAATAGTGTAATCTCACTGACCCAGGCTTTATAATTGTGTCCTGACATTTTTAGTTTTGACTCACCAGTTAGTGGAGAGACAGAAAATGCCTGGTAAGGAGCCTGCATTTGATATGCTGGCTGTGCTGGCAGAAATGCCTGTGGTATTTGCTGTGCCTTTTGTGGACCTAAAAATGATCTTGGTTGTGCCATTGGAGGTGGGGCAGGAGGTGGCCCTATTTGCATTTGTGGCTGGGGCACATATGCAGGCATTTGTTGCTGGTGTGGCTGATGCACTGGAATCTGCTGTATTCCAGTTGCCATTTGTGCTTGATCTGCAATATTGGCATGACCTGCTGGAGATGCAGTCATTTGCCTTTGCTTCATTAAGTTTGGTTGTGTTCCATCTAAAAGGACACCAACACCACCAGGGGGTATTGGAGTTTGGGCCTGTGGAAACACTTGTGGCATTTCAGCTTCCTGTAGTAAATTACTTTCGCCAGCAGATGGTACTGCACCTTTAGCTTCGGGCAGTCCAGTTACAAGAAATGACTGCGTGGCAGGTTTATATGTAACTTGATCAGGGAGACTTTCATGTGACGTATGCAGTGCTCTTTGCCTTAATTGGCCTGACACAGAATCCACCAGGGGGAGTGTCTTTGGCTCTGAGGAAGAAGACAATATGGCGCTTTTTGAAAATCTTAAGTCACGAGATTCTCCCTTACCTTGCTCAAGCATAGATATAGCCATTTTTGCCTGGGATAGCTCCTGTTCATAGAATTTTATATGGTCACGATAGGCTTTCATAGCCAGCTCATCCAGGGTGAGCTTAGAGCTTCGAGGAGAATAATGAATTGTTTCTCTCTCTGCGTGGGAGTAATTTTGCTCGGCAGTTTGCTTTGGCCTTGCACCGAGCGTTACAAATTCAGAAGGTGCTGGGAGGACTTTTTGAGAGCATGCATATTCAGAAGAAGACGTCACTGACCTCAGTTCCAGTACGTTATCTTCAAAAGCAATTTGTCTGTTATCTCCCTTCATTCCTTCTCCCACGGCTTCTTCTTGTTCCAGGCGTGTGGCTGTAGTAAGGGGCTGGAAATCTGAAAAACTCCTTTCTGCCACCTTCTCAGCAAAACACATTTTGTATTTGTTTTTCTTCTGTTTCGGCATCTTAGCAAAATAATTAGCGTACCTCAGTAGCTAAAAACTAATTGCCTATGCGCTCTTATCAGAAATAACAAACAAGGAAAAAAAGCCATAAATCAACCGTCCGAGCTACCAGATGTCAGGGCATTGATTAATCCCATGTTTGGCTCTGGGACAAATCACCCTAATTTAATTAGAGGATGGATCAAGGCCTCTCTAAGTTGCAATATTGTGAAAAGAAACGCGAAGAAAAGTTCTCTAATAAAACTCATTTATTTGTTATAAAGAAAATAAAACACCTCACTAACTAAGAAAAGTAATTGCTACATTTTGAAAGTAATTCGTGCAGCAGTCGACACCCCCGTGGCATGAGAACAAAGGAAAGGAGTGTGTGAAGGAATGTGAAAGAATGCGGACATGCATAGTAAAATACTGATAAGGAACTTGGCAAACTACAGTAAGTCTATTAGTCCAAAAATAATGAAGCTCAGCTGGGAAATAAAAAAACGCAGTGACAAAGGGAAAGTTTGATTTATGATTATTATTCTGTCCCATTACTTTTGGTCCCTTAACAAGTGGGAGACACATATGCAAACTGCTGTAAGTCCTACACTGTTTACCTGAGTTGGATGTACATACCCTCAAATTAAAGCTGACAGTCTGCAGTTAACACACATTGTGTTTGTTTCATTCCAACTCCTTAATGCATTGTAAGCCGCCCTGAGTCTCCGGAGAAGGGCGGCATATAAATCAAATTAAAAAAAAAATTGGGGTGGTGTATAGAGCCAAAGATGTTAGAATTGTGTCGATGTCCCAATATTTCTGGACCTGACTGTATACCTTTCTCAACAACTGGAGTTAAGGATGGATTTTATTTAGAGATTTAAGTGGTAACAAGTCTGACACAGAGACCTTATGGATTAAAATATGAAATTATATATTATAACATTTGAGTAAAATGTAGAGCCTTGTCTAAAGTTGAACAGCACTTGACTAAGCACAGGTAGCAAATAATGATTTGCACAGGTGCAAACCATATGTGTGATATGCAAAGATTAGGAATACCAATTTAATTCTAATTAAATTTCTGCTGGAAGATTCACACACTAAATCATAATTGTCCTGAACATATTAAGAAAAAATGGCACTGTAAATGCAGATACACAATAGATACTGATAAAAATGTAAAGATTCTCCTGAGTTGAACTCAACTCCCAATGACTTCATGAACACTGTCTTCTTCTGTGATGTTTTTCCCCAGCTTTCCCATCTAGCCACAGCCCTGAGATTTTCTTGTATTCAGGAACCTGCAAGTACTAAGTATTTAGATTCTGGGTGAGCAACCAAGATTAGTCAGATACTTCTACAAAGTATTGTCAGCGTTCCAGAAAACGCCAAATCCAAGTAAAGACGTGAAAGCAAGCATTTTCCAAAGTTCTCTTTACTAGAATAGGTAAACTGGCATATCTGGGAAAACCCGAATCTGAAAGGTCCGGGTTTTCCCTCAGTAAATCAAAACTCCCAAAACCATCCACTCACTCCTCAGTCGATCACATGCTCCAATCAACGTCCATCCCATCTCGACTCAGCACTCCGACCACTCCTTCTCCAGATGCTGGATCGCCCTGACCTTGACTGACAGGAAGAATGCTATTATGTCTACCAACCACCCCTCTACTAAATCCCCCCTCCTACTTTCCCACACATGAGAAGGTGGCAGCATTGAAGCTTCCGGCCTAATATGGTTTCCAAAGCTGACAAGTATGGCTCTATTTTATGTAACATAAAGTAATTCTAAGTTAGATAATGGTGTATTTTCACAACAACAACACCGTAGTTTTATCAAAATGTTATTGTTTCACTACAATAATTGGAAATCTATAGTTATTGACACTTGGAAAAGCAGGGAATGGTAATGCTGTCTCTCTGCTTATACCATTTCAAGTCCATATATAACATCTGGCCTTTGCTTCAGTAATACTTTCCATTTTTATCTTTTTTCATGTGGTTAAAAAGTTTTTTTTTATTAAGAAGCTTATAGAATAACAAAACAGAGAATGAAAAACTAAGAAGATGTAAGAAAATGGTTACTTATAGTCATATGAAGCAAGGACAACACACATTACAAGTCATTCTCTTTGTATTTCTTTGGACCATTTTATTTCCATTTAGAATTCATTCTGTGCTTTTCAAGTAATTCACGTCTAGCTTTCATTGATTTCAGTAGAGCCAATTATATCAAGAGTCATTTTCAATTCCTGCCTTATGGGTCTTCTTGTCTTTTATTTTATAGCAAATTCCTTTAATATAAAAGTAAAAATGCCTTCAAACGAAGCTTAACTCCTTGTGACTACATCTATATCTATGCATTTTTTTTTGACAAAGAGAATAGTTACCTCTTACTGCCTTATTCCAAGATATTTTCAAGCAAGACTGGAAATATTAACACAAACCAACCTTGCGTAGCTTTTAATAAGTGATTGGTAGATTTGACTAGGTGCCTTACCTACTAAGGCTCTCCTTATATATGTAGCTAATATAACTCTTCTTGAAATATTTTTAATGTGAATTACCCTTTATTCTTTTTTCTTCCACTTCCAAAGTGTAGGTTTTTAAAGTGGAATTTGATTCAGTATAATCTTGTGGGTTTTTTTATAGCCAAAATGTGCAAAAGGCAGCAGTCTAGAAGCCTTGAGTTCCAGTCATGATTTCATTTTTAGTTGGGCATCCTATAGGCAAAAGATCAACCCAACAATCAAGTCAGGAATTAGTAGTACATGTGATGTACTACTAATCCAGTCCCAGATGCGTAATGCCTCTGATTGACATTCAAGAGATCAGCATAGGACCACTCTCCTAACCTGGAATGTGGCCAGGTGGTTTACATCCACTGGAGATCCATTTTTACTGACTTTCCATTATGACATCATACTCCTCCAAAAACAAGGACGGACGACGACCTGCTGTTAGATGGATTTGATTCATTTTTGACTAGAGGGGAAGCAGGAGCAAAGCACAGAAGAGCAAAAGGTGGCCTGGGTGGGGGTCCTAGTTTTTACTACACTATGTGCCAAATCATGTGCCCTCCCTCCACTCAAGACATATGCCATGGCAGCGTTACCCCAATTCAATTATGGTGTCCTGTTTATAATAAATGCTTACAATACCTCCAGTGAGACAGAAACCTCAGCTCAGTCTTGAGAACTGAAGTGAAAACCTATGCTGCTGATTTAATACTGATGAATCCAAATGCATTTGTAGTCCAGGGAGGGGATTTCAATACTAGATTGGGCCCCAATGACGACCTTTATGCAAAGCACCCAATGCAATGGGTGCTTTATGCAATTGCTCCCAATTGTGAAGAAACAGATTTCTTCTCAAAGGATCCAAAATCAAACTTTTCAGGCCTTTGCCTGGCTCAAACAGCCTTTAAGTTAAATAAAGGAGAACATTTGTATCTCAGGGTTGAAATGAGGGATCTTTGGTGCTCTGTGAGCTTGCTTGCTTTCTTGCAGATGTTTCATTACCCTAACTAGGTAACATCATCAGTGCTAGAAAGAAGTGCTGTTTGTTATCAGTTTATACTGTGTCTTGTCTATCTGGGGGTGGGGGGGCTGTCTTAGAGATTCTTTGGTTGGACTGTTTACTGACTGTTTACTTTGGCAGTTTCTTGATTGGGGTATTGCTTACTTGACTGTTGGTCTGAAGTTAACCTTGGAGTTAATCTATGCTGATATGAGTGGTGCTTATTTCTATAATCAACCAGCCCAAAAGAGAAAAAGACTTCAGCACCTCTCCATCAGCATAGGTTAACTTCAGACCATTATAACTCTTTCAACCAAGAGGTCCACCAACATCTACCTTGTTGCAATAGTGCACCCCTGAAGCAACAACAGCACCACTCCAAGCCACAGTTTGATAAGGACTGTGTTAATGCTAAAGAAGCTCATTGCCACTTACCAGACTTATGTATTCAATAGTACAATGACAACTGCATAGGATCTCCTCCAGCAGAAAAGATACTACAAACCATTACTGGCACACAAGAAAAAGGAAGCGATGAAAAACAAATGAACACAACTCATTTAGGTAATCAAATCCAATGTCTCAGCTTTTTTCTGGCACATCACATCAAGTTCCCAAAGAAATAGCTCAGTCACACTGGATGTCACATCCCTCCCAAGACCTGGGAGGCATACTTTCAGAAACTTTATAGGAATATCTCTTTTGGAAGTGGAAGCAAAATATGTAAAATCTGCCAATGTGGACACCAGTGACAGTAATAGAGATAAAGAATCTTCCCAGCTAAAATCAGGGAAGACCTCAGGAGAAGATTTAATCCCTCCAGAGGTATTAAAAACAACTTTGGGGGGCTCATAATCATTGTCCCTATATATAAAAAAAGGGAAAAAGGATGACTCTCAATAATTAGCTTCCTCAACACAATAATCAAACTACAGTATACGAGGCAAACTATGGGAAAAACTGGAAACCTCCTTGATTCATTGATGCGTACTTCATCTAATATATACACTCCATGAAGTGCCTTCACTCAAAGTAAAATGTGAGCCCCCAGGGCCATCTCACTGGTGTCACTGGAACAGGGAAAGCCATAAAGCAAGGGTGCATATTGACCCCACTCCTGCTGAACTTTATATTAACTCCATGGTAGGTCATCTCCTCAATATGAACTTTCACTCCCCAAAACTAGTTGAATGACACATCTGTTAAAACAGATGTTTTATGCAGACAATGCAGCAATATTCTCAAGAATACCCACTGGCCTTAAAACAGCACTGAAAACACTAGTACACTATTACAAGGAAGACCAGCTGGAACTCAACTATCAGAAAACCAAAATCATGGCATTTGCCAACAGGCCCAAAATCGCTCTTGGAGGAAAGATTTCCTAATATCTGGGAGTAGTCCTATATTCCCCTTCATGGATTACTGCCTTGTGGTGGCAAAGGGGTTTGTATAGCTCAATGAAGCTATGAGCTATGCTGTGCAGGGACACCCAAGACGAACAGGTCATAGCAGAGAGCTCTGACAAAACATGATCCCTGGAGAAGGAAATGGCAACCCACTCTAGTATCTTTGCCATGAAAACCCCATGGACAGTACCAAAAGGAAAAAAGATATGACACTGGAAGATGAGCCCCTCAGGTCGGAAGGTGTCCAATATGCTACTGGGGAAGAGCAAAGGGCTAGTACTAGTAGCACCAGAAAGAGTGAAGCGACTAGGCCAAAGCCGAAAGGATGCTCAGCTTGGATGCATCTGGTGGTGAAAGGAAAGTGCTGTAAAGATTTTTTCTCCATAGGAACCTGGAATGTAAGATCCATGAATCAAGGCAAGCTGGACATGGTCAAACAAGAGATGACAAGACTGAACATCGAGGAGACTTCCGGTTGGCTCCGCTTCGTTGCTAGACGGTCTCCTCAAGACCGCCAGCCCCGCCGCCCGTAAAGAGCCGCCCTCACAGCTGAGAAGCAGCTTGAAAAACTCCGCAATTGTGAAGAATCAGGAGGAGAGCCGGCGAGACAAGATAGAGCCCCCTGCGAAGTCCCCAGATTGTTTTTTTTTTGCATCTGGGGAGGAAGCAGGGTGAGGCTCCCTCTACAGCCCGCCAAAGCTCCGGACCCCGGGGACAACTCTGCTCAAAGCAGAGCCAGACGAGGCAACCAACGTAACAAGTGAAAGCCAAGAGATTTATTAAAAACAAACAGGGTGGAATCTGGACTCAAAACTCAAACTGCAAGTATTTTTATTAGCCCTGTGAATGAACTTAAGAACAGAGAAAAAGTAAAAGTTTGTTAAAATGGCGTCCAGCTTCAGCGGTAGTTAAAAAAAAAAAAGCTGAAAGTGAAAGGGGATTTGCCTGATTGTTTAATACGCTACAAAGTAACCAAAAGTAACAGTGCTGGCCACAAGAAGAGGGAAAAGCTTTTTTAAAGTGATTTGGATCTGTTCCCTCTCCCCTGAGATTTGATTAAAGCTGGAGAAATTTTTGAAAGGACTCTGTGGTAAAAAGGGAGGGAGGACTTCCTTTTTAGAAAGAATTAATTTACGTGGCAGAATGGCTTCAAAGCAAGCAAAGTCAGACACTAAAACTGCGGGGGGGGGGGTTCCCCACTCATAAGTCACAAGAGCAGCTTTGACAGCTTGCAGACACAGAGCCAGACAAAGGAGGCTGGTTTTGATGATTTGAAAGAATTTATTGTTGCGGCTCTGATGAAACAAGATGAAATTATGGATCAGAAGTTTAAGAAATCCCAACAGGAAATTAAGGAGGTGGTTCAAGAAAAGTATGACAGGGTGAAACAGGACATTTTGACAGCTGTGACTGGCTTGTCAGAAGTTGTTATCCAGGTTGATAAGAAAGTGGAAAAATTGAATTTAGAAGTAGAATCTAAAATGAAGGAAACTGATTATAAAATTTCTAATGTGGATAATAAAACACAAAGGATTGAAAATGAAGTGACAATGATGCAATTTAGATTTATGGAATTTGCTGTGAGACTGAGAGGTATAAATGAAAATAACAGAGAAGACTTGAGAAGGGTTTGTGCAGATGCCCTGGCTGTGATGTTAAAGGTTAGTCCTGAAGAGATTTTTTGTAAAATTGACAAGGTCTACAGAGTGAATTCTTGGGTGGCAAGGCAAAGACAACTGCCTAGAGACGTGGTGATTTACTTTACAGATAGAAGAATAAGAAATGATATTCTGCAAAAGTCTTTTGTTTCTACTATACAAGTGGATGGAAGGGAGATTGGGATTTATAAAGAGCTTCTGCCCAAGATGTTAAGAGATAGAAAAGATTTTGATTTTTGGTGACTGAATTAAAGAAACAACAAATTCCATTTAGATGGGATGCACCCGCTGGCATAATATTCAGGTTTCAAGGAGAGAGATATCGATTAAATACTGTTGAAAAAGGGGAAGAATTTTACTTTAATGTTTTTAAAGCTGGTTCAACATCTCCACGTACATCATCAATGCTAGATATAAAGGAGGGTGATAAAGAGAAGCAATTTGAACAAGAGACTGAAGAACAGCGGAAGCAGATGGAGATGGAGGCAATGGAATCACAAGGAGCCACTGGGGGCTTTCTGGATGAGCCGTTGCTGCATTTTCCTCTAAAGGCTACAGCTGGACCACCTAAAGATACAAGAGAAGTAGCGTTGGATCTTGACTTGATGTCCTGTCAAGCTAAAGATCAGCGTATAACTCGAGCAGCCTATAAGCAAATTCTAGAAAAACAACAACAGCAGAGGCCTAAGCCACCACAGGACAAGAAGGGAGTCAAGGGCAAAACACAAGAATTTGAAGCCATGGGAGGAGCTAAGCCGAAGACCTCTGGTCTGGAACAGAAACTTCAGCAAATGCTCTTATCGCTTCAGGAGAATCCAAATGACAATTAAGTTTTTATCTTGGAATGTGAATGGATTGAATTCACCACAGAAAAGAAAGAAATTATTTCATTACTTGAGACAATTTAATAATGATGTTATTTGTTTACAAGAAACTCATATTAGGACACAATATCAAAAATATTTGATAAATTCTAGATTAGGAGCACAATTTATAGCCTCAAATTTGGAAAAAAAGAATGGTGTGGTTATTTATATAAATAAAAGACTGCCAGGTTGTCCATTATCCCCGCTATTGTTTATTCTAACTTTGGAAGTCTTGTTGAATACAATACGGGACTCGAGCACTTTGAAGGGAATAGTGATAAGGCAAGAGGATTACAGAACAAGGGCATTTGCAGATGATCTGGTTGTTACCCTAACACAGCTGATGGAATCAATAATTCAGATGAAAGACATTATAGAAGAATATGGTATGGTATCAGGATTTAGACTGAATCAGAAAAAAACCAAGATGATAGTTAAAAATATGACAGTTGATCAAAAGAAGGAACTGGAAAGGAAGGCAGGCTTTGAAATAGTATCAAAGGTGAGATATCTAGGAGTGCAAGTTGCAGATTCAAATATAAAACTGTTTCAAAATAATTATGAGGTGTTGTGGCGAAAGGTACAAAAGGATATGGAAACCTGGAAAAAACTGTAGCTGTCTTTACTTGGAAGAATAGCAGCAGTTAAAATGAATGTTCTACCTAGATTTTTATTTTTGTTTCAAATGATTCCGGTGCTCAAAAGTGATAAATACTTGTCGGAATGGCAAAAAGGAGTGAATAAGTTTGTTTGGAATGAGAAAAAGCCAAGAGTTAAATTGAAAATTATGCAAGATGTGCATGAAAGGGGTGGTCTTAAACTTCCAAATCTGCGATTGTACTATGAAGCTGCAGCGTTTACACAAGCAAGTGACTGGTTTGGAAGGACAAAGACTGGAATATTGAATATTGAAAGTTATGATCTTGAATTTGGTTGGCATGCATATTTATTTTATGATAATAAGGTGGATAAAGCATTTAATAGCCATATACTTAGAAGCTCCTTGATGAGAGTATGGAAGAAGCACCGACTCAAATGGGATTATAAAATACAGTTGTGGTTGGATCTTGGTCACATTATACGGAATATAAATATAAAGTCACTCGGGGGGTTTTCATACAAAGAAGTACTTTTTAACGATGGGGCAGATTGCAACTAAAGACATTGAACACACTGTTGGAAGAAGGGATTAATTTAACCTGGTTACAGTATAATCAACTTCAATTGAGATGGAGAGAAGATCAAAAAATTGGTTTAATGTTGCACAAAGAAGAATTGGTTAGACAGATAAAAGAGAAAGGCCCAATGCATATTAAGAGAGTTTATAATGTTTTGTTAGAAAGAGATTCAGAAAATGAATTGGTTAAAGATTGTATGATAAAATGGGCGCAGAATTTTGGAGAACCAGTTATGATGGAAACTTGGGAAAAAATATGGGTTCAGAATGTTAAATTTACACAGTCCCAGAATTTGAGGGAAAATTTTTATAAAATGTTTTATAGGTGGCATTTAGATCCTAAGAAATTGTCATGCATGTATCCTAATGTTCAACTGAAATGTTGGAGATGTGATTGTTTAGATGCTACATATTATCATATATGGTGGACATGCAAGAAAGCAAAGGCTTTTTGGATAAAAATTTGGTGGGTTATGCAAAATGTCTTGAAGAAAAAAATTCAATTTTCTCCTCAATTGTTTTTATTGGGTATAATTAAGGGTTTCTCAGTGGGTGAAACAAAGTTGATATTGTATATGGTGACAGCAGCTAGGTTATTGATTGGTCTGTATTGGAAAAGGGATGATATGCCTACAATTCAAGAATGGACTTTGAAGATGGCCAGTTTTGCAGAAATGGCGAAGATATCAGCATACTTAAAAGACCGGACTCAAGAGACTTATGCATGGGAGTGGAAGAAATGGATAGATTATGTGCAGAATAAATATCAAACTAGGAAGTATCAGATAGTTTTTAGCTAAATGTTGTGTAGATAGTTTATTGGGGGCAAAATAGCTTATTGTTATGTAGAAATGTATAGTGCACAGGGGGGAGAATAGAGGGGTGGTAAAGTATGTTATAATATAATGTGGATGGATTTCACCTTGGGGAAGTTATGGGGAGAGGGGAAGGCTTGGGGGGGTTAGGGAGGGATGGGTGGGGGAAATGGGGGAAAATTGATATTTGTAAAACTTTTTCAATAATAAAAAAAAAAGACTGAACATCGACATCTTAGGAATCAGCGAACTAAAATGGACAGGAATGGGTGAATTTAATTCAGATGATTATCAGGTATACTACTGTGTGCAAGAATCCCTCAGAAGAAATGGAGTAGCCTTCATAATCAATAAAAGAGTAGAAAAAGCAATATTGGGATACAATCCCCAAAATGACAGAATGATCTCATTTCGAATTCAAGGCAAACCATTCAATATCACAGTAATCCAAGTCAATGTCCCAACCACTGGTGCTGAAGAGGAGGAAATTGACTGGTTCTATGAAGTCCTACAGCACCTTATAGAATTAACACCAAAAAATGATGTCCTTATCATCATGGGGGATTGGAATGCTAAAGTAGGAAGCCAAAAGATAACCGAAATAACAGGCAAGTTTGGCCTTGGAGTACAAAATGAAGCAGGTCACAGGCTGATAGAATTCTGTCAAGAGAATATGATCGTCATAGCAAACACTCTTTTCCAACAACCCAAGAGACGACTCTACACATGAACATCACCAGACGGTCAACACAGACATTAGATTGACTATGTGCTCTGCAGCCAAAGATGGAGAAGCTCTATACAGTCAGTAAAAACAAGACTGTGTTTGCTGATTGTGGCTCAGATTATGAGCTTCTCGTTGCAAAATTGCACTCATTTCTTTTTTTTTATTTTTTATTTTTAAACACAAACAAACATACAACGTAAATACATGTAAAAACATGTACATATACATTAATACAGTACACACACACAAAGAAAGAAGTCTATCGACTAACTCCTAAGAAGCTATCGCATTGGTGGCTATTTTCTAAATTGCCGGTTATTTCTTTATTTAGAAGTTTGCATTTCTGCTTATTTGTGCCTTAACGTAATTATACAATTCTAAGCATAGTTTTCTGCAAATTGTACTAACTATTCATAAATATACCATCCTGCTGTTTCCTCATGTGCCAATTTCTGCACTCATTTCACATGCTAATAAGGTTATGCTTAAAATCCTACAAGCTAGGCTCCAGCAGTATGTGGATCGAGAATTATCAGAAGTATAGGCAGGATTTCAAAGAGGCAGAGGAACTAGAGATCAAATTGCCAACATACGCTGGATTATGGAGAAAGCTAGGGAGTTCCAGAAAAACATCTACTTCTGCTTCATTGACTATGCTAAAGCCTTATTGTGTAGATCACAACAAATTGTGGCAAGTTCTTAAAGAGATGGGAGGATCAGACCATCTTATTTGTCTCTTGAGAAACCTATATGCGGGTCAAGAAGCAAGAGTGAAAACTGGACATGGAACCACTGATTGGTTCAAAATTGGGAAAGGAGCCCGGCAAGGCTGTATACTGTCGCCCTGCTTATTTAACTTATATGCAGAGCACATCATGAGAAAGGTGGGGCTAGATGAATCAAAAGTTGGAATTAAGATTGCCAGGAGAAATATCAACAACCTCAGATATGCAGATGATACCATTCTAATGGCAGAAAGCAAAGAGGAACTAAAGAGCCTCTTGATGCAGGTGAAGAAGGAGAGTGCAAAAGTTGGGTTGAAATTCAACATTAAGAAAACTAAGATCATGGCATCCAGCCCTCTCAATTCCTGGCAAATAGATGGGGAAGAAATGGAGGTAGTGACAGATTTTATTTTCCTGGGCTCCAAGATCACTGCAGATGGGGACTGTAGCCAAGAAATTAAAAGACGCTTGCTCCTGGGGAGGAAAGCTATGGCAAATCTAGACAGCGTACTAAAAAGCAGAGACATCATCCTGCCAAGAAAAGTGCATATAGTCAAGGCTATGGTTTTCCCAGTTGCAATGTATGGCTGTGAAAGTTGGACCATAAGAAAGGCTGAGCGCCAAAGAATTGAGGTCTTTGAACTATGGTGATGGAGAAGACTCCTGCGAGTCCCTTGGACTGCAAGGCAATCAAACTGGTCAGTCCTAGAGGAGATCAACCCTGACTGCTCTTTAGAAGGCCAGATCCTGAAGATGAAACTCAAATGAGAAGAAGGACTCACTGGAGAAGTGCCTAATGCTGGGAAAGATTGAGGGCAAAAGAAGAAGGGGACAACAGAGAACGAGGTGGCTGGATGGAGTCACTGAAGCAGTAGGCGTGAGCTTAAATGGACTCCAGAGGATGGTAGAGGACAGGAAGGCCTGGAGGAATGTTGTCCATGGGGTTGCGATGGGTAGGACATGACTTCACAACTAACAACAACAACAACAAAGTCCTACATTCTACCAACAGTAGGAATCCCCTACCACATCCAGCTACTGACAGTGACAGTTCAAATCTCATCCTTGAAATTCTCTCCAGGTTAGCATAGGATATATTCAGGGCAAAGCTCTCATTAAATTAAGTACTAATTGGACCTAGCCAGGTAGGTCCTACCTTTATTACCAGCAGGTACTCGGCCTGTCCTATGACATACCATACTTAACAAATCTTAAAGTACCTAACCACTGTAGGGCCTTAATATGGCATAGTGTCATAATCTCCCCTCAGATGCCTTTGAAGGTTGGTAAAGGAAGATTCCCTTTCAGAAAGACAATGTCCCTGGACATGTGGAAATAACAGAATGTGTTGTAGGAGATGAGCAGGCTGAGCCTGGGGGAGAGGTCAAATGTTACAAGTCTCTGTGTGCCCACAAGAGATCTAAGCCCAGTCCACCTTGAATGCCTGTCTTATCTCCTGAGCATTTCCCTTGACTGCCAGTTGGTCAGATTCTTGTAGAGAGCTTAAGCTTGCAATAAATATTTATACTCATTTGAACTGCCTGAATCGCCTGATTTCTCCGGTGCTTCACATATGCATTTCTCTAGTGCCTATACTATAGAGACATTTTTATTAGCCTCTTTTCAACATTATTGCATAAATATCAGAGGGCACAGGACAATTCTATACTTCCCTGCTACTTTCAGATACCAACCCTGCTACAATATGCAATGTTGCCTGGTTCTACCCCGCAACACTTGAAATGTCAGAAGATCACCTGTGCCATACATCAATTTTAATGACTACCTACACTGTTATTATAAAGTGTTTTGTACAATATATATTATATTATTTGTATTAGATATGGTTTACCATGTTTTTATGTCCATTTATTGTTTTTATCCCTCTATTTAGATTTTTTGTTTTTATATTTTACAGGGTTTTTTGTAATTTTATTTTTGTATTTTGTATTTTTTATATTTTAAATTCTTTGTACTCACTCTCCTTTTGTTAGTTTTTGATTGTAATAAAAGTTGGTTTGATTTAATTTGAGTCATATAGGCTGATCACCTACTAATCATTATTATTTATTTATTTATTTTATTTTTATTTTTATTCAATTTGTATACTGCCCGTCTCCTAGTGGACTCAGGGCGGTGCACAGCCAGAACTAAAACACATAACAATACAAAATTTAAAATTATTAAAAGAATTATATACTTTGGCCCAAATTTAAAACAATTCGAATTAAAACCCATTAACAGATTAAAAGCTAAACAACTAAAAAACTAAAAAAAAAAGGGGGGGGATGTTTCATGCCAACCCTGCTTGATGGAAAAGAAAAGTTTTCAGGGCACAGCGAAAAACCCGGAGATCCGATATCCTTCTTATCTCCGGGGGCAAATCGTTCCAGAGGGCGGGAGCTGCCACAGAGAAGGCCCTCCCCCTGGGGGTCGCCAGCCGACATTGCTTGGCTGACGGCACCCTGAGGAGTCCCTCTCTGTGGGAGCGTACTGGTCGGTGGGAGGCTATCGGCGGCAGAAGGCGGTCCCGCAAATACCCAGGTCCTATGCCATGGAGCGCTTTAAAGGTGGTAACCAACACCTTGAAGCGCACCCGGAAGACCACTGGAAGCCAATGCAGCTCACGCAGGAGAGGTGTCACATGGGAGCAACCCCTCGCTCCCATAATCCCCCGCGCGGCCACATTCTGCACCAGTTGGAGCCTCTGGGTACTCCTCAAGGGGAGCCCCATGTAGAGAGCATTGCAATAGTCCAGGCGGGAAGTGACGAGTGCCTGAGTGACTGTGCGTAAGGAATCCCGATCTAGAAAGGGACGCAACTGGCGAATCAGGCGGACCTGATAAAAAGCCCCCCTGGCCATGTCCGTCATATGCTCTTCTAAAGACAGCCGTGCATCCAGGAGGACGCCCAAGTTGTGAGCCCTATCTGTGGGGCCAATGACTCACCCCCAATAGCCAGCGATGGCACCAGCTGGCTATATCGGGACGCCGGAAGACACAGCCACTCGGTCTTGGAAGGTTTGAGTCGGAGCCTGTTACTCCCCATCCAGATCCGCACGGCCTCCAGGCACTGGGACATCACTTCAAGGGCATCGTTGGGATGGCCTGGGGTGGAGATGTACAGCTGCGTATCATCAGCGTACTGATGGAACTCCACCCCAAAGCCATGGATGATCTCACCCAGCGGCTTCACATAAATGTTGAACAGAAGGGGCAAGAGGACCGACCCCTGAGGCACCCCACAAACAAGGCGCCTCGGGGTCGACCTCCATCCCCCTGCCAACACCGACTGCGACCGGTCGGAGAGATAGGAGGAGAACCACCGCAGAATGGTGCCCCCCACTCCCAACCCCTCCAACCGGCGCAGCAGGATACCATGGTCGATGGTATCAAAAGCCGCTGAGAGATCTAACAGGACCAGGACAGAGGAACAACCCCTATCCTGAGCCCTCCAGAGATCATCCACCAACACGACCAATGCCGTTTCTGTGCTGTGCCCAGGCCTGAAGCCGGACTGGAGCGGATCCAGATAGACAGCTTCATCCAGGTACCCAGGAAGCTGTCGCGCCACCACACTCTCAACAACCTTCGCCAAGAAGGGAAGGTTGGAGACCGAACGATAGTTAGCCAAAACAGCCGGATCTAGAGCAGGCTTCTTGAGGAGGGGCCTCCCCACCACCTCTTTCAGTAATCTCATATGATTTAGTACTCTAATTACTGTAGATACTTTTGGTTGAGATCTCTGATGAATAAAACATTCTCCAGGGATTAAACTGCACCTGGATTCTACAGTAGATTGGTGACATGAAATCACCAGTATTTTCATTGCTTTGACATTTCTAAACAACTTTTAACTTTATAAAAAAAATCTTCTAGTTAAATCTGTCAGCGTTCCAGAAAACCCCAACTCCGAGTAAAGACGCGGAAGCAAGCATTTCCCAAAGTTCTCTTTACTAGAATAGGCAAACTGGCACATCTGGGAAAACCCGAATCTGAAAGGTCTGGGTTTTCCCTCAGTAAGTCAAAACCCCCAAAACAATCCCCTCACTCCCCAGTCGATCACATGCTCCAATCAACGTCCGTACCATCTCGACTCAGCCCCTGACCACTCCTTCTCCAGATGCTGGATCGCCCTGACCTTGACCAACAGGAAGAATGATATTATGTCAGCAGCATTGAAGCTTCCGGCCTAATATGGCTTCCAAAGCTGACAAAATCCCTGAAATAGTTGAACAATAGATGATAGTAGTGAAGGACCTGAATAGAAAGAGTATAAGGTAGAGCAGTCTTCACATTACAAAGATCTATAGGAGCTGTGTTTTGATAGGCTAGGATGTTGAATTCACTTTTCAGAATTACAGTCTTGGGAATTGAATGTTGAAACTGATTTCAAGAGGACTACATGTGATGTATGTAATGTACATAAAGTAATTTCTGGACCATGCTATCTTAATCCTTTGGCAACTTAGTGAAAGTATTCTTTATTAAAACTTTATCTAGGAAAACATCTGGCGATGATAGTTAATTGTTCCTTAAATAATAATTTTTTATCTCTTTCAAGATTGCCTTATCTAGTAGGTTGATAATTGTAGTTTGAAATTGTATCTGTGCTTTTTGTTAAGTAGCATAGATCAGAGGTCACCAACCGGTGGTTCATGGACCACTGGTGGTCCATGAGAAAATTTTGGTGGTCCGCAGTACCACCATGCTCTAGGACGACTAACGGCCAGTCCTGTGACTAGAGCTCTGGAATATGGGACTGGCTAGGCAGCTCATGGTGGGGCTGGAAATCTCCGCCGTAGAGGGAGGTACGTGCAACTTGCAACTTTGCAGGTGGTGCAATGTGCAAGGAGAAGCACAGCCCTTGCCAGCCAGAATGAGGTAATGGTGCAAGGGGTGGTGGTGGCACAGGCGGGCCGAAGCAATGGGTGTCAGCAACCCATGGTTCTTTCATCCCCCTGCTGTGGCTTCCTGTCAGCTGAACCCACCACTGGCTGGTCCTGTCCTCGCCCTCCCCTCCCAGCCACTCCTTGCCTGGCCGGAGAAGGGAAGGGTGGGGGATGGACATTGCTCCATATTCCAGACCGGGAGCGAAGCTTCATCTGTTGCTGGATCTCGCAGGTGTTTCTTCTGGCCCTTGTTGGTGCTCTGCGCACCTTGATCTCTTGGGAAGACATGCAACTTCCTCTTAGCCCTGAGACATTGGCCCGGCCTGGCCGTTTCTCTCCACCACTGCTGTTGGCACCTCCATGGCCTGCCCACTGCTCTTGCACTGCAGTTAAATTTAGTGTGCTTCACAATAGGGGAGATGGAGTCCCCTCCTGCTCCTGGAACCCATTACCACATGGAGCAGCATCGGCTGCAACCAGGTCAGACGAGTGTCTCGGGGCAAAGAGCAGGTCGGAAGTCTCCCCAAGCAACCGAGATGCGTCCAGCACCAACAAAGGCTGAACAAGCACCCACGAGACCCAGAGAGCACTGGAGAATCAGAATGAGAGAGAGAGAGAGAGAGAGAGAGAGAGAGAGAGAGAGAGAGAGAGAGAGAGAGAGAGAGAGAGAGAGAGAGACAGAGAGAGACAGAGAGAGAGACAGAGAGACAGACAGAGAGAGAGAGACAGAGACAGAGAGAGAGAGACACAGAGAGAGAGACAGAGAGAGAGAAAGACAGGGAGAGAGAGAGATGAGAGAGAAAGAGAGAGGAGGAGAGAGAGAGATGAGAGAAAGAGAAAGAGAGAGGAGAGAGAGAGAGATGAGAGAAAGAGAAAGAGAAAGAGAGAACGAAAGAGGAGGAGAGAGATGAGAGAGGGAGAAAGAGAGAGGGGGAGAGAGAGATGAGGGGGGGAGAGAGAGGAGAGAGACAGACAGACAAAGGTGGGGGGAGAGAGATGAGAGATCCTAGTGTTTTGTTTTCTGTGGGAAACAGGTCCAAATGGCTCTTTGAGTGTTTAAAGTTGCAGAAACAGGCAGCCAAGCTAAGTGCCTGAAGGACTCCATCCCGTCCCTGGGAGTCTAGGTGCTTCAGCAAGAGGTGCACTGGATTCGTTTTAGTGGTCCGCGGGATTTAAAATTATGAATTTAGTGGTACCTGAGGTCCGAAAGGTTGGTGACCCTGGCATAGATCATGTTTAGGGTAAATATGGAAAGACACCAGAAATTTCCACATTTAAAATATCAAAGTGGTATAGCTGATATTTTAAATTCTTGCTGACAAGTTTATTTTTTTCTTAGAAAAAGAGCTATAACCAGTAATCTGGCCTACTGTGGCCTCATTTCTGTTAATGCTTGTTACTGAGCTTCAGTAATGGATTTTATCTATTAGCAATTGTTTTTAAAAGATATTCTCCATCTTGAATAGAAGGCATTTACAACTCGAAATGTAAGGCCTTCCTCTCAAAGGGTTGGAGGGGAAGTTCAGTAACATTCCATATTCAATGAGACACTGTCTATGCTTAGATGATGTCATCAAGACAATAACCCACATTATCTTTAGTTCTCTCTGTTAATTTTGTTACTTATTTGTTTATTCTGGTTAGGCCCAATTAACAGACTTGAGGCTTCGTTATTAAAAAGATATTTATTTGTTTCTTATCTTCCACAGAATTACATTTGGACTGCTACTGCTCTGACAGGAGCATCAACTTATAT
Organism: Pituophis catenifer annectens; assembly: GCF_029215685.1. Lineage (NCBI taxonomy): Eukaryota > Metazoa > Chordata > Lepidosauria > Squamata > Colubridae > Pituophis > Pituophis catenifer. The sequence goes on from NW_027256881.1 coordinate 172,740,512, forward strand.
ACAGAGGAGGCGGGGCAAAAGGTAAGTAGGGACCAATGGGAAGGAGCATAGTGACATCATGTATTTAACTCATATACAAATGTACATATATACAGAAAACAGGTTAGGTATTTTTAATTGTAACAAATCCCCCTCTAAAATACCTAACTAATAATAAATCACCGGTTTTAGATATGTACATTAAATTTAGAAGTCAGATATGTATGTTGTTTAGTTGCTAAAGGTTTAGTGAGAATGTCAGCAATCTGTTCACTCGTATCGCAGTGTATAGCCTTAATAAATCCTATACTCGATAATTGTCTCACATGTTTATATTTGATATCGATGTGTCGAGATCTTTGGCCTATTGCCTCGGAAGCTGATATATCTATTGCTGCTTTTCATTGATAAGAATAGGATAAATGGGTTCATCCCATATATTTGACAACAAATCATCAAACCAGGTCAGGTTATTGGCTGCTTTAGATAGACAAATGTATTCAGCTTCTGCCGTAGAGGTGGCAATTAAATTTTGTTTGCCAGTATACCAATGTACCATGCAACCATTTATAAGGAAAACATAATCGGAGGTACTTTTTTGCCTTTTTTGGGTCTCCAGCCCAATCTGCATCAGCATAACAAGTTAATATGGGCTTTTCTGAAATAAATGGTTCTAGATATAAACAGACATCAGCACTAAATTTTAGATACCTTAGAATTCTTTTGATTCCTTCCCAGTGATATACACTAGGGCTGCTTACGTGTCTTGACAATAGATTAACAGCAAGAGTGATATCTGGTCTGGTCCAATTAGAAATATACAGTAATGATCCAACAATAGATCTATACAAAGTGTTTTCTTTGAAGGGCTCGTATTCGTTGTGCATGTTTCTACTGAAATCAATTGACATGGGGGTCTCGCAAGTTTTTGAATTTATCATATTGGGAGCTTCCGGTTGGCACCGCCGGCATCGCGGACGGTCTTCTTGGACCACCAGCCCCACGACTCCGTTGGAGCCGTTCTGACAGCGCTAATCAGCTGTCAGACGGCTTAAAAACCTCTCCTTTGGGAGAAGAAGGAGAGGAGAGCTGGTGGGTGAGGGTAGAGCTCCCCAGGAGCCCCTGGATTAATTCCAGGGGCTTGGAGGGTGAGAGCTCCCCGTTCAGCCCACTGAAGCTCCGGATCCATGGCAACTCCGTTTAAATGGAGCCAGACACCGGCGACCAACTTTGCTTTCAAGAAGAAGATTAATTGATTTCAAAAAGCAGACAGAACGGAAGCAGGAGAACAAGCTTTTACAAATATATGCTTAACTCCTGGGATACATTGTTTCTATTTGATTTTGCTGAGCTGGAGCTGGAAATGGCGTCTTTATTGTGGGTGTGAAAGTGAAAGCAGGAAATGAAAGTGCTTGTTAATAGACTTGTGCTTAGAGACTGGATTTAAACTGTTGGATTTGAGAGCTGGATCTAGAAAAAACTATCTTGCTTGATAAACTACAAATAAATCTGAGAAAGCTGCTTGAGAGACTTTATGGCTGTGAAAAGAAAAATTCTTTTAAAATAATATGGCTTCCAAGGAAGGAGTTTCTGAAAGTGGAGGCTCTTTAATGGTGTTAGAAATGACACAGAGAACTGAAACACAGAGCCAGGAGGTTTTTTTTAGAGACCTTGCAGAATTTATAAAGGAAGCCATGAATAACCAAATTGAAATTATTAATAACTTTACAGCAATCATGGAACAAAAATTTACAGAATTGGTGAAGGATAAAAAAGCAACTGAGGATGTTTTTGAAGGAAAGCATAATGACAATGTAGGAGACATTTTGATCAAGACAGAGAAGCTGGAACTGGCTGATCCTCAAGAATCTTCAAACCCTCTTCCTGGCCTTTTTGAATTAACTGACAGAACTTTTCAAAAATATAATTTGGAGCAGAAAGAAGAAGGAACTGATCAGCTCTACGAGGTTTTGGAGGATAAAGATGATTTGGCAGAGGCTTTCACACAATTAATTGAAATGTAGCAACTGGATTTTTCTTTGCAAACTGATTGAGTTAATTCTTTGTTCTATGAACTGACTGTCTATACAAGCAAGAAGAGTCAATATGGGGGCTCTAAATCAGAGGAAATGGTTCCGAGAAAGGGACAAGTCTTAAAGATATATCAACCCCCACTTAAAATTCAAAACCTCCTCAAAATAAAAGAAGGAGGGAGGAAGAAAGATTGGAAAAAATACAGAAAGAAAGGAAGAAGGGAAGATTAATTTTTTCTGGTCTAACTATTGATGTATTAATGATTAACTACAATGATTAACTAAATGAATTGAGAGTTCAATTAATGATTAATTAAGGTTTAGTTATTGTTGTATCAAGATTTTTAAAAATATTTGAATATTGAGAACAAAAGCAGGAGGAATAGCCAAATGATTAAGTATGTATTATCTACTAGTGTTTGTTATTGGTTTTTAAAAAATTCTTAGGGCTAAAGGATTATATGTTATTTTGTGTTTAAAGGGAAGTTGATGAATAATCTGTAGAAGGGGAGTTAAGGGGTCTAGGGAGTTTTAATGTCTTGCATTAATTTAGCATATTTTAGCATATGTTTGGTAAAATCTATACCCTGTTTTTCTTCTGGGAAGTCGGGGGAGGGGGGAGGGAAGGGGGGGTTGCACAAATGTTTAAATAGATAAGTGATTTGTTTGATTTGTTTGAATTTTAAAAAACAATAAAAAAATTTTGTTCAGAGAATTTATCATATTGCACTTTTGTATAAGTTCTATATTTTTTTCTTTTTGGGATAATTTGAATCCCTTATCGGTTTTATCAATTTGGACTCCTAAATATTTATTTACTTTTCCTAATATTTTTAAGTTGAAGTATTTACCCAATTTTTCAGCAAATTTGTCACAATTGATTTTATCTTGTCCAAAATACAATATGTCGTCAACATAGATTAGTACATACTCAATAGATTTATCCTTTCTTTTAGTGAAAAAGCATAGATCCGATGAAGTGGCTATAAAACCCATATCTTTAAGTATTTTTGACAGACATTCATACCATCGTTTACCAGATTGTTTTAATCCATATAGACTCTTATTTAACAACCAAGTTTCTCCTTTTTGAGTATTCTTTCCTGGGGGTGCCTTTACATATATTTCCTTATCGAGATTGGCATGTAGGTATGCAGTTTGTACATCAAACTGATACATGTCCAAATTCAGAATGGAAGCTAGTACTAACGCAGTCTTTACGCTCTCTGCTCTAACAGTAGGTGAATATGTGTCTTCGTAATCATCAGGGAATCTTTGGGCAAATCCTTGAGCTACTAACCTAGCTTTATACAGGAATTTGTTATCTTCTAGTTCTTTGATTTTAAATATCCATTTAGTACCAATGGGGGACTTATCTGTGGGGGGATCTGCTGGTGTGTACACGTTTAGTTCCTTCAAACTATCCATCTCCTTTTTCATTGCTTCCTCCCACTTTGTTTTTTCCTCCAGAGGTAATTTAAGTATTTCATCATAGGTATTGGGTGTTGGTCTTTTGGCATTGAGAGATAGTATGCAGTTATCAAATCTTTTTGGAATTGTACCCCTATTTGATCTAATGGGTCTATCAGGAGGAGATTCAGCACCTTGCATAAACTTTGCTTCCTTCTCAGTTAGTGGGTCTACTTTCAAGATAGGATGCCCTTTTTTCCATTCTTCATTAATTATTTTTTGATAATTGTGTTTGCCTGTCTTTATGATTTTGGGTTCAATAACGGGTGAATTGTGTTTTCTGTGAGAGGATGCTGTGTTCTCTGACTCGGGGCACAATTCGTTAAGGTGTATTTTGGACCAATTAGAGTGTTCATGGAACACAGCAGATCTAGACATGATGAATTGGTTGTTTTTATCTATGAAACGATATCCCTTAGTTCCTGATTCGTACCCCATGAATCTTAGTCTTTTAGATACTTTTTCGCCTTTGTGTCTCAATTGTTTAGGCACATACACATCTGCAGTTACGCCAAATATTTGTAGATGTCCAATTTTTGGTTTTTTGTTATACATGAGTTCATATGGTGTTTTGTTAATTACACTGGACCATAATCGATTTAGGGTATAATTAGAATATGTAAGGGCTTCAGCCCAGAAAGATTGACTTAAACCAGCATCGTCTAGCACACATCTAACCATGGTTTGTAATAAACAATTTTTTCTCTTTACGACCCCGTTCTGGAAGGGTGAGAAGGTACAGGATTTAAAATGTAATATTCCCTGCATTTTTAGCCAATTGGAAAAGTCGTTAGATAAAAATTCTGATCCTCTGTCGGTCATTATTTGTTTGATTTTTACATTATGTTGAGTTTCTACTCTTTTAAAGAATTCTTTGAATTTTTTGAAAACTTCATTTTTATGGTTAAGAGTGTACACGAACCCAAACCTGTTGTAATCATCGACTATAGTTAGGAAATATTTTTTCTTTATTTGATTGATGGTTTCATTGGGCCTACGACATCCATATGTACCAATTGAAAAATTGATTGTGTGGTGCCAGTGGCCTTTTTGGGCTTAGGTTTGTTTTTGAGCTTGGAGGATTTACATACTGAACACTCCAAATAGTTTTTACAACTCTTTACTTTGATGTCTTCGGAACATTCTAACATTTTCTGTATAACAGGGAAACTGGCATGTCCTAGTTTCCTATGAAGTAAATGAGTACAGTTGTCATGTATTGGTTTACCATTGTATAATTTTTCTGACAGAATGGGTTCACTTGTTGACATATTTTCACTCCCTCCATGACTATCGGGCTTAGTCTCTTTGTTTTTTAACTGAGTGTGTGCACAGATTAATTCGTCATTTCGTGGTAGTAGATATGTTAGTCCCTCTTTAGTGAATATTTTGTCTACGTTCCTATTGTTTTTTGTCATGAATACTTTTCCATTTTTGAATGTGGTCTCTACCCCATTCTCTTTGCTTAGTTTTAGAGTTGCCAATATATTATGCGGAATTTCGGGTATAAATAGTACCCCCTCTATTTTCCCTATACCTTTGATATGAGTGTTACCTACTCCTCTTACTAGAACTTTATTTTGATTCGCTACCTTTATGTAATACTCCTTTTCTGTGAAGTTGTTGAGAATTTTTCGATTGTGAGTTGTGTGGCTTGTGGCTCCAGAATCAATGAGCCAGGTGTTGAATGAATCTGATGCTGATGGATTATTGTCTTTTATTCCATATAATGACCCATATCTGTTTTCCCTAGAGTTGTCTCTATATCTTTTTTTGTCTTTTGAATAGGGTGACTCCCTGCGTTTATGTCTGTAGTCAGGAGAAGTTCTATCTGAGAAATGGATTCTTCTATCTGATCTATCTTTGTGATAATATGTATCTCTATATCCTGCATTCTTAGGGCAGTCTCTCTTTTGATGTTTTTCTGAGCCGCATATAGTGCATTCAGGTGGATATCTATCTCTGCCTCGGAAATCTACTCTTTTTTGGTTTCTGCCTTCCCTTTGATGTATAGATCATTCCCTTCTAAGTTTGTCTTCTGCTATAAGTTTATTAGTAAGATTTTCTAATGTAATGTGTTCTAAGCTTAAGCTGTCAAGTAAAGTAATTATCCCAGCTGGAGTCTAGGGAATTGATTATAATACTTTTCATACTGCCATCAGATATATTCTCCCCCCTTTGGATGAGTTCTGCTCTAGTTGCGTTTAGATTTAGAATATGTTCGCTCATGGGGATACCATGCCTTAACCTGGCAGAGTGGAATTCCCTTGAAATTCTAGTAGTTGTGGCTACATTTTTGCTATAAAATAAATTAAATAATTTTTTGGAATATTTCAGATACAGTCAGGTTATGTTCAAGGCTAGGAAAAATACTTGGGGATATAGAGGCAATGAGGATACAATAAGCCTTATGGTGGAGGCAGTCTATTTCATAAGTCCAGGGTTTGTCTGGGGGATCATTAATAAAGAACAAAATGTTTTTTTCTCAAATATATGACTTGGAGCTACTGGCTCCATTCCATCAGATTATTTCCATCTAATTTTAATTTTACAAAGTCTGTAAGTAGTGTCCCAGATTGGTGTGAATAGTTACTTACATTCTGTTGCTGTCCATGGTTTAAAACCTTAGCATACTCACAATAAGGCAGAGATATACTAGAGGCATGTCTGTATTGGCTTGTCTCTATGTTTGGGGTGGATCTGTACTGACTTGTATTTATGTCCTCTTCTTTTTTTCTTGCAGGTTCGTTCTGCGCATGCCCAGATCTCATTCTTCCCCAGCAGTCGACGAGAGAGGACTCTGTGCTTGCGGCTCCCGGGATGAAGCCCCAGTCAGCCCTCTGGTCTTCGGCTTTGGCTCCGGAAGGCTTCTGTTGGCTGATAATTGCCCGGGATGCCATCCAGCTCGTCGGGAAGTCTCTGGAACTGCAGTGGTTGGCGAAATCTTCATCGGAGGTCTGGCGGCCTTGTTCCTCGATGCAGCTGGAGAATGGGGCCCGGTTCGGACAATCAGCGTTGGTGAGTTTGGATCGCTCAGCGAGTTGTTCTGCGACAGGTAGTATGATATTTTAAATTTTGGGTCTTGGGCGTCTTGGGCGTCGGGTGGTGTTCTTCAGTGTGTGATTGCCGGCGCGTTTTTTCTCAGGTGGCTTCTTCTAGGTAGTCTAATTCTTTTTGACTTTTGTTTGGTGTTAGTTTAGAGAGTTTTCTTGCGTCTTCTGGTTGTGAGTTTGGTATTTTCAGCTTAGCCCCGAATGCCGCGGTTAACACCTGCATGGCATTATCTATCTCTAGTTCAGTAGGTTGATTAGTATATTTGTTACATAGTTGTTTTTTATTTATTTCTGGAATCGGGTAATTTTCTTTGTAGGTTTCGTTTCCCGCCTTGTAATTTAAATTTCAGGAGCCTTTTAATGATTGGTCGGCCATTTTAGAAGGATTAGATAGACAAGATGGCCACCATGAAAAAGGCACGAAACCATTGCCAGCTTCATCGTTAGTTTTGTAGTCAGGGGTTGACTTTCTTACCATGGATTTTTCATGTTTATTATGTTCGATCTCTTCATCTGCCGATGCTCTGTGATCGTTTACTAGGCTGCGGAGTTTCGCGAGCAGATTTGAGTCATCTGGAGCCATTTCTTTTCTTTTTTTTTTTTAAAGTTTTTTATTGGAGTTTAAACAAAGAGATAAAGACAATACAGAAAAAAATACAAAGACATTACAAAGACAAACAGATTCCCACCACCAACCTACCCACACCATATTTTACATATATGTTTTGGTCATCATCAGAATATATGTTGCTTTGTATGTTGATATATAAGTGATACATTGTCAATTCAGGTGTTTTAAATTAGAAATAATCTTGCATCTCCTCTTTGTTCATTTCCAATTTTAGATTTTCTACCCTATTTTCTTTCATCTATATTTGTACTGATTTTCTTTTCCAGCCATTGATACCACTGGTGCCATACAAGATAGAATTCACTTTCTTCCTTATCCTGGAGTTCCAGTGTCAATCTATCCATTTCGGCACACTCTGTTATCTTTGAGATTAATTTGTCTTTGGTTGGGAGTTGGTCTGATTTCCAATTTTGCGCGAACAGTAGCCGTGCTGCTGTCAGAATGTGTATGATGAGGTATTTTGTCTCTTTGTTGTGTTGTGTTGTTATCATTCCAAATAAAAAGAATTCTGGAGTGTTTTCTACTTGTTGATTTAATATTTCTTCAATAGTTTCCTTTATGTCCTTCCAATATTGTTGGGCCTTTATACATTTCCACCAGGCATGGTAGTATGTCCCCTTTTTTGTTTTACACTTCCAACAGTGTGGGGAGGCGTTCGGGTATATTTTGGCTAATCTGGCTGGTGTTAAGTGCCATCTGTAAAACATTTTTATGAGGTTTTCTTTGTAGGGTATGGCTCTTGTCATTTTGATGTTCTGTTTCCACAATTTCTCCCAGTTTGCCAGTTGAATGTTATGCCCTATGTCTCTGGCCCACCTTATCATATTTTCTTTTACTGTTTCTTCCAATAATTTATATCTAAGAAGATAGTTATATATTTTGGTTATCATCTTTTGTTCTGGGCCTTGTAAAATCTTGTCCAATTCGTTCAAATTTTTCGAAATTCCATATTGCTTTTTGTCTGCTATGTGTCTTGAGTGTATTTGAGTATAGGGCCACCAATCAATATTTATGCCAGAGTTTAGAAGTTGCTGTCTTGAGATGAGTTCGTCTTCATGATTCAATAAGTCTTGGTACCGCATCATCTTTCCTATTTCGAGAGTATTTGGGTATATCAATGCTTCCATCGGGGACCACCATTTTGGTATTCTAGTATAGTGAGTTCTCTTAATATCCTGCCAGATCTCGAATAGTGAAGCTCGAATTGTATAACGTTGGAAGTACGTGTGTCGTTTGTCCGATCCGTCCCATAGGAAAGCGTGCCATCCTCTTATTAAGTCAAAGCCTTCTAAATATAGGGTTCTTTTGTTGTCCAGTTTCATCCATTCTTTAATCCAGGTCAGTCCTGATGCCTTGTAGTAGAGTTCCCAATCCGGTATTGCTAGGCCTCCTTTGTCTCGTGAATCCTGTAGAGCTTTGATTTTAATTCTGGCCTTCTTTCCCTGCCATATGTAATTCATTGTTGTTTTGTTGAGATTCTTAAAGAAATCTCTTCCGGGGTGTATCGGTATGACTTGATATAAATATAATACTCTGGGTAATATGTTCATTTTTATTGAAGCAATTCTGCCCATCAATGAGAGTTGTAATCTACTCCAAATTTCCAAGTCTTTTTTAATTTGTTTTAACAATTTGGTATAATTATCTTCTTTAATTGTAGTTGCTTTTGCTTTCAACCAAATACCTAGGTATTTTATTTTCTTTACTATTTGAAGTCCTAATTCTTCTTCTAATTTCAACTTCTGTGTTTGGGTCATATTTTTCGTCAATACTTTCGTCTTCTGCTTATTTATTTTGAGGCCCGCAACTTCCCCGTATTCCTCTATCATTGTCATCAACCTGGTTCCAGATCGTATTGGGTTTTCCAGTATGAAAATCACATCGTCTGCAAAGGCAAGTAGTTTATACTCCTCTCCCCGGATCTTAAGGCCTTCTATGTCTTCCTCCTTCCTGATTTCCGTTAATAAAACTTCCAGTGCGATTATAAATAATAGAGGTGACATGGGGCAACCTTGTCGTACTCCTTTCTGAATGTCAAAAGTTTGTGTCATGTCACCATTTATTGCAATTTTGGCTGTTTGACAGGAGTAGATTTTTCTTATCAATTTAAGGAATTTCTCTCCGCAATTCATCGATTCCAGTTGTATTGTAAGAAAGGACCAATTTAAGTTGTCAAAGGCCTTCTGGGCGTCGAGAGATATTAAAGCTATTTCCTTGTCTATCTTCTTATCATAATATTCCAGGATATCTATAATCGTTCTCAAATTATTTTTGATCTGCCTCCTGGGTATAAAGCCGTTTTGGTCTGTGTTTATGAATTATTGTTTTAAGTCTCTGCGCTAATACTGACATAAATAGTTTGTAGTCCACATTGAGTAATGAAATCGGTCTGTAATTCCTAACTTGGGTCGGATCTAAGTCTTCTTTGTGTATTAACGTAATAATGGTTTCTGTCCATGATTTTGGAATTTCAGCTGTCAATAATGCTGCGTTGAAGACTTGTAGCAATATTTCATCTATTTCTTGTTGGGAGTGTTTATAAAATTCAGTAGGAATTCCATCTGGTCCTGGAGTTTTATTGTTCTTTTGTTTTTTGTGAGCTTCGGTCAGTTCGATCATTGTTATGGGGCAGTTCAGGATCTCTCTATGTTCTTCTTCGAATTGTGTAATATTTACTTTACTAAGGTATTTTCGAATTTGGTCTTCCGGGACATCTTCCTGTCGATAGAGGTTTTGAAAGAATGTTTTGACTATGTTTTTCTTATCTAGGTGTGTGTGGAGTAAAGTTCCTGATTCGTCCTGGAGTTGGTGTATAATTCTTTTGTCTGTTTGTTTTTTTAATTTATGAGCTAACCAGCGTCCAGTTTTGTTTGCATGTTCAAAGTTGGTCTGTTTTGCCATTTTTATTTTTTGTGCCAAATCAACTTTTGTAGTCAAATTCAATTTGTGTTTAGCCAAATTAAGTTTTTGCTGTGCTATCTTGTTATTAGGGTTCTGTTATAATTTAGTTTCCTCTATCTTGATTTCTTCCAATAAGTCATTCCTGATTTTTTGTTTCTCTTTTTTCCTTTTTGCCACGTATGCAATGGTTAAGCCCCTAATATATGCTTTCGTCGTGTCCCATAAATTTTGTAACGACGTTTGGTCCTTTGTGTTAATTTGGAAAAATATCTTGATCTCCTTTTCTATCATTTGTAGATACTCTTTTTCCTTTATAATACTTGTGTCCATTTTCCATCTTTTTTGTTTCTGGGAGCCTTTCCAAATTATTTTAATGGGGTTGTGGTCGGCCCATATGTTAGGCATAATTTCTACATCGTGTGTTTCTTTACTTAGTTGGGGTGTCATCCAAGCCATATCCAGTCTTGACCACGATTGATGTGGGCCTGAAAAGTATGTGTACTGTTTGGTTTTAGTATTTAATTCTCGCCAAGTGTCATGTAGACTCATTTCTTGTACCAAATCCTTGAATGTTTGTGGCAGTGTCTTCCTTTTGATTTTATTCTTCCTGTTACTATAGTAGTCTTCTCGTGTGTTAACAATTGCATTAAAATCTCCGACGATGCAGATATTTTCATAATCCAGCTCTTTTAATTTATCGTGTAATTTTCTATAGAAATCTATTTGGTTTCCATTTGGAGCGTAAATGGCTACTAACAGTATTATTTTTGTTTCCAGTTTTACTTCTATTATTAAATCTCGACCCTCTTTGTCCACATATACTGGCTTTGTTCTTATATGGTCTCTAACATATATTACCACTCCCCTTTTTTTACAGTCGCCTAAGGATGTGTACATTACTCCTAATTTTTTATTTTCGAGTAATTTTTTCTGTTGTTTTTTTATGTGTACCTCTTGTAACGTCATCTGCCGCTGCTCCGTGATCGTTTACTAGGCTGCGGAGTTTCGTGAGTAGATTTGAGTCATCTGGAGCCATTTCTATTAATTCTAGTATTTTTCTTTTTATGTCACCTTCCTTGTTTGAGACTGAGGGAGCTACTTCTGTTCCATCTGGTGATTGTTTGGAGTTTGTCAGGAATTCTTTTTCGTGGAATTGTATATTTTTCTCCATTTCTTCTTTTGGTGTATTGTTTTCAGGAGTCAGCTGGGCTGCCATTCTTTTCGTTAGATATCTAGTGACAGGTCTTCTTTTTTCTTTCTGTGATTCTTGCATTTCTAGGTTGGTTGGGCCTACTAATCCATCCTCTTGCTACCAATTTGTTACTTATTTGTTTATTCTGGTTAGGCCCAATTAACAGACTTGAGGCTTCGTTATTACAAAGATATTTATTTGTTTCTTATCTTCCACAGAATTACATTTGGACTGCTACTGCTCTGACAGGAGCATCAACTTATATACAGAGGAGACGAGGCAAAAGGTAAGGAGGGACCAATGGGAAGGAGCATAGTGACATCATGTATTTAACTCATATACAAATGTACATATATACAGAAAACAGGTTAGGTATTTTTAATTGTAACAAATATTGCCTCTCATTATTAAATGTACAGGTTGACTTGAAGTAAAGGTCATGTGCCTTCTACTAGCAAATCACTCTTCTGAATTTCAATGAAAGTTGCAAAATTCTATTCAGTTGGTTATCAGAAAATGCTGAGTTTGAATCAGGCAGTTTGACTGATTTGGCAGTTACCTATGTTACTAACAGAAGGTTGGTGTTTGCTACATTTTTTGTCTCCCTAATAAGTTAATTTTTCAGTTTGATTATTTTTTATCTATATTTCCATCGGTTTCTTAATAATAAATTCAAAAAGAGAGAGTAAATGAGAGAGAGAGAGAAAATGGAATCCAACTGCTAGCTTGGTAACAAATAGCCTCAGAAGCTACAATCTTGGTGAGTTTTTCAAAATTGAGATTCTTAAACCTCAATGCTTTAGGAGTAGTGGATATACACTTAATGTCAGGGCCCAATCTGAAGTTCTTTCTTTAGAATATATGGACAATCTCCATATTACCATTTAAGTAATCATATACCATAGTGCTAATGAATAAATTACATAAGGATCCTGATAAGAAAACTTTAATCTTTTCCTGCTTTCAAAAACTCCTCATATCCCATGTCCCCTTTGACAAATACCCAAATGAACTGTACATGGATATATTGCATTTAGTACTTTATATCTTTGAAACTAGCAGTGTAATTACTAGTTTGTAATTGTGACAAGCCTCTTTAGGAGTTTCTGGAGACTGGGGACAGCAAAAACTTCTTGTCCCACCGGGAGTTGGGAAATGGGCCCTTTCAGGCCTCCGTGTTGTAGAATGAAGGGACCAAACAACATTCCTGGGTCAGCCAGAGACAGTTTTATTGCACAAGGTTCAGAGCCAGTTTTGTACCTGAAGCTTTGAACAAGGAAAGAACTCTGATACAACGGTTTTTATACATTTCTAAGACAAAGGATTCGGTGAGATCATGCATTTTCCATATATGGTTACATATATCCGATTTTCCCTATATGGTTACATACATTTGATAATATGTTCATCTAATTACTAAACCATTAGTAAACCATTATTTTTAGTTTATAAGATTATCTTTAGCTAGACAACCTTTCTTAAGTGCTGTGGTTGTTAATGGGAAATTTACTGCTGTCCTTAGGTAAATTTATTGGATTAAGTAACTCTTTATAACATATATGTCCTTGTGTCATTCACAGTGAGGTCACTCAGATGTTTTCCATATGGCTGTCCTTCCGTGACATCTAGGTCTCATCAGAAGATATATTACCACTTAATGGGGTTTAGCTGCTTTTAAGCAAGCTGCTTTTAAGCAAGCACTTTCCAAGCAAGCACTTTTCTCTCTTATAATAATGTGAATAGAGAGGGTCCTTTAGAGCTCATGTATCTAAGCATGTCTTCCCCTTATAATAATGTGAATAGAGAGGGTCCTTTAGAGCTCATGTATCTGACTCTGTATGATTCCTTTCTTTTATCCACATTATCCGGAGGGCCTCCGAGGGACTGGGAAAGGCTGTTTTCGCTCTCCGCAGATGCATAGAGAGGATCTGGAGCCAGGTAAGAAAGAAAAATGGGCCCTTCCCCCCCCCAGGCCCCACACCTCAGAGGTGAGCTGGCGTGGCCACTGATATGGCTATGCATGCCACCTGTGGCACGTGTGCCATAGGTTCGCCATCACGGTTGTATCCCATTGAAACACCAGTACTGTTTTTCTACCTTATTTTTTTCCTCTTTGTTACAACATTATATAGGATCATAAAACCATTGAGATGGAAGGAGCTGTTAAAGCCATGGAGTCAACCCCTGTTCAGCTTAGGAATCTAAATTAAAATTTTTATGATCAGTTAGCCCTCTAGCCTCAAATTTCCTAACCTAGCTAGGAAAATTGATTAGTGCCTTACAGGGCAAAAAAATAATTAAAATGACCCTGACATATTTGAACATTGGGTCAAATCCAGATGGATTTGACTATTCATTGGGGTCTTGTATCTGGGCTGGAAAATAATCAAACACATAAATACACAAATGCCTGTGCAATCTTGGGCTGCATTAACAGTAACCAATTGCCTCTCTTTTAGAAGCTTCTACTCACAGAATTAGAATAGAATTATAGAACATAAGGCTTGGAAGAGACTTTGCAGTTCATCTGGTCCAACTGTAAGACTCTACAACTACAGATTCCAACAGATGGCCATCCATATTTTGTTTACACCTTAGATGAAAGAGAGTCAGACTTTTTCTACAAGAAATTTGGCAGTTTGTGTCTCCAAAGTAATTAAAGCCTCCCACCACTTCTACTTCATGTCTTTATTAAGTTATCTGCAATTTATTTTTGGAAGGCATCATCCACAACTTATCCAGGCCAGAGAAGACAATAGCAGACATCAGCTATGTATGATTCCACTTATATTAACCCAGATGTTCCCTTCAGCATTGCTAAATTTATTCATTTGGATTTCTAAGCAAGATTAGTTATTTTTAACATAGACTGCAACTTGTCCTTGTTCTCTTATGTCCTATTCCTTCTAATCAAATTGTATCAGAGGTGGTATTCAGCAGGTTCTGACTAGTTCTAGAGAACCAGTAGCGGAAATTTTGAGTAGTTCGGAGAACTGGTAAATACCACCTCTGACTGGCCCCGCCCCCATAAATTCTCTGCTTTCCGAGTCCCAGCTGATTGGGAGGAAATGGGGATTTTACAGTATCCTTCCTCTGCCACGCCCACCAAGACACGCCCACAGAACTGATAGTAAAAAAAAAAAATGTATCCCACCACTGAATTGTATCCTTCAAGCAGGAGACTGTGAATTCAAGTCCTGCCTTACTCATGAAAGCCAGCGGAGTGACCTTGAGCCAGTCACTTTCTCTCGACTCAACCCACCTCACAGCATTGTTGTTATGGGAAAAACAGGAGGAGAAAGGTGTGTTCACTGCTTTGAGTTATTTATAATCATGATAAAGGTGGAAAAAGAGGACCTGACCTGGGGCGCTCACATTGCAGCACTGGTCAAAAGGCTCCGGCAGAGATTACACTACCTAAAACTGATCAGGAATGATCACTGAATGAAAAACTGCTGGTGACCTTCTACCAGTGCACCATAGAGAGTATTTTAACTTACTGCACCTGTGTATGGTTTGCCAATTGCAAAGTGGCAGAAAGGACAGTGTTCCAGAGGGTTAACATCATTGTCCAGAGGATCATTGGTTGCCCTCTCCCCTCTTTGGAAGAGCTTTATAGCTCCCGCTGTCTTAAGAAAGTTCAAAAGATTCTTAAAGATCCATATCATCCTGGGCATCCTTTTCTTTGAACTATTACCATCTGGCAGATGGTACAGGATAATAAAAACAAGGACAAATAGGTTGAAAAACAGCTTCTATCCTAGAGCAGTAACTATATTGAATTCTACTGTATAGTGCAATATTAATGCAGTATCAGGGGTTTACAGTTCAATTGTATAGAATGTGAAGGATGTATGTTTGTGTTTTTTAATATAGTTATAATGTACACTGAAGATGGCATTTAATTTTGTTGTACGAGGTGCAATGACAATAAAGTAAACTAAAAACAAACAAACAAATACTGCTATATTCCATTCACAGAACTCAACCTGCCATATCACAATCTTTATCATTCACATTAAATAGTATTTCCTAATTGTTTATTTTCCATGATCTGAGTATTAGTGTACAGAGCAGAAAGGCCATTACATTTATTAGTTTGATTCTTTTTCAGTGAGCGGTTTAATACCTCCCATTAAAGCTTGCTTTCTGCAGTGCTTACCTCTTTATCTGAGGTCCTTCATTTAGAATTTTTGCTTTTTATCTCTACAAGAATTTAATTTAATGCATCCTAGAGCAAGCTTACTGTCAGATCTGCCCCAGGTCTGATTCCTTAGGGAAGTAAAACTCTCAACTCCTTGTTGAAGTGAAAAGGCACTTGTCAGCGTACTTCAAATAATCTGTTTTTTCCAAGTAGTAACCCAATATTGTTAACATTATAAAAATGAAAATCATTTTACCACCTTACACCTCAAAAACCATATTTAGCTTTGTTTCTAGCACAGATTATGATTACTAAATGAAATAAAATAGGAACTCTGAAGAACTCGTGTTGTTGATGTCTTGTTTAATGTATCAAAAGAAGGAAAGGATATACTGTATTTATTACAGATGACAAATAAAATGCAAATCATTTTGGTTGGAATAAATCTTTCTCCAGAATGTTTCCATTACCCAGCTGATATATTGACATCAGTAATATAGAAATAACCTCCCTTTTCAAGCAGAAATATCAGGAACTGTAATATAATAAATAGAAAAAGGAAATTGGTTTTTTATTTCATCCTAGAACCTGCAATTTGTATTTTAAATTATTTTTTGAAGTTGGATGAGAAACAGAAAAGATATTTCCATTTACCAAAACACATGTCAGGGTTCCAAGTAACACCCCCAACAAAATAAACCTCCAAGGCTTGAGTTTCCTCAAAGTTCCATTTTATTGGAGATGTCATATTGGCACATCTGGAAAAACCCGAATCTGAAAGCTTCCAGGTTTTCCCCACCCAAAGGAAAGTCCAAGTCCCTGCCCAGCACTCACATGTCCATTACTTGGTCCAATCAAAGCACCATCCCAACTGGAGATGCCTCCCAGTCACGCCCCTCCAAGTACAGGGCAAGATGTCCTTGACTCTCTGAGAAAGGAATGTTATTATGACTATATATCACCCCTGCTCCATACAATCCCCCCTCCCACAGCACTAAATGTGGCAGGCCTGAAGGCCCAAGGCAAAAGATGGCTTCCAGGCCTGATAGTACTTTTACTAAAACATGCTGATTGCAGTACAGTCAAGAGGTATCTAAAATTCCTGCACTCCAATACAGAATTAAAGCCCTGGTTTCCCTTAGCCCTCTCCCAATGGTCCATCCTTGTGGAGCCAATCCAGCAGGGCCAAGATGTTTTGGGAAACACTGAGGTTTTTGGGTTGGTGAAATTTCACTCTCAGGGCAAATGGCCTTGAAGATGCCAGCGCACCAACACAAACCAGATTCCAAAACACTCTGGTCTTCCTCAGCTGTCAATCCCCCCACCCCATTTTCCTATAATAAAAGTATACAGCTTTATTGCCCATTTGTTCCCAACTGCCTTCTCCGATTGATAGCAGAATGCTGGCAAGGTGCCAAGCCAAAGCTGCTGGATCTGACACTTATGGTGCTTTAGCAAATCCATTTCTATATGTTTAACAGATTAACAGCAAATGGCCTGCACTAACAGATTTACTTAGTTGGAAGGGAACTTGTAGGTCATCTACTCCAACCCCCTGCTCAAACAAACCCTACACCATTTTTGACAGATAGCAATCCAATCTCTTCTTGAAAGCTTCCAGTGATGAAGCTCCCACAATTTCTGAAGGCAATCTGTTCCATTGGTTGATTGTTCTCACTGTCAGAAAATTTTTCCTTATTTCTAGGTTGAATCTCTCCTTGTTCAGTTTCCATCCATTATTCCTTTTCTGGCCTTCAGGTGCTTTGGAAAATAGCATGATTCTCTTCCTCTTTGTGGTAGCCCTTCAAATATTGGAACACTACTATCATGTCTCCTCTGATCCTTCTCTTCACTAGACTAGCCATGCCCAGTTCCTGCAACCGTTCATCTGTTTCTTTGTGGTGTCGCTTATCTTGGGCCAGCACTATAAATAATTCAGGTCATAATTTGAAAAAAGCTTTACTACAAATATCATTGAATAGGCAATCATTTACTTCAGATATTCTTTCACATTTTCACTGGATTGGAAGGATGGACATGTGACTTGTGACATGTCACATGTCCCTGGGATTATCTCAGAAATGGACATCAAAATGTTCAATTAATTATCAGTAAGTAACAGAATACAAGAGTTAGAAGGGACCTTGAAGGTCTTCTAGTCCAGCCCCCTGCTCAAGCAGGAAACTGTATACCATTTGAGACAAAAGGCTGTCCAGACTCTTCTTAAAAGCCTTCAGTAATAGAGCACCTACAACTTCTGAAGGCAAGCCATTCCACTGGTTAATTGTTCTCACTGTTAGGAAATTTCTCCTTAGTTCTAGGTTGCTTCTCTCCTTGATTTTTTTATCCCTTCTTTTTGTCTGACCTTTTGGTGCTTTGGAAAATAGGATGACCCCCTTCTTCTTTATGGCAGGCCCTCAAATATTGGAACACTGCTAATGGGTCACCCTCATCCTTCTTTTCATCAATTCCTGCAACCATTCTTCATATGTTTTAGCCTCCAACCCTCTACTAATCTTTGATTGCTCTTTTCTGCACTTTCCAGAGTCTCTGCATCTTTTTTTTTATAACATGGTGACCAAAACTGGATGCAGTATTCAAGTGTGGTCTTATTAAGGCTTTATAAAGCGGTACTAATACTTCACATGATCTTGATTCTAGTATTGTGTTGACTGTTTTGGCTGCTGCCTCATACTGCTGGCTCATATTTAAATGATTATCTACTAGAACTCCAAGATCCTTTTCACAGTTACTGCTTTTGAGCCAGGTTTTACCTAATCTTTACCTGTACATTTTATTTTTCTTGCCTAAGTGTAAAACCTTACTTTTCTCTACATTTAATTTCATTTTGTTAGATAGAGCCCAAGTTTGTCAAGATCCTTTGGGATCTTGAGCCTATCTCCTAGAATGTTGGCTATTCCTGCCAGTTTAGTGTATATCTGCAAATTTGATGAGTTCTCTTTCTGTTCCCTCATCTGAATCATTTATGAAGATGTTGAAGAATACTAGGCCTAAAACAGAACATTGGGGTACCCCACTACTTACTCCTCTCCATGTAGATGTAGTTCCATTAAGACTACACATTGAGTGTGGTTTGTCAGCTACCCTATTTTTCGGAGTATAAGATGCAGTTTAATTTTGGGGGAGGAAAATGGGGGGGGGGGGAAATCTGCCTACCAGGTATTCATCTGGCTAGCGTCCTTAGTCTGGTCAGCTTCAGCCCATTAGTTCGCTGGTTTTGAGTGTGCACGCGTGCTTTTTATCCTCTACTTGGGAATAAAAAACAGTTTCTAAAGCACAGCTGAGAGGGAGCAGCAATGAGAAAAGCAGGCAAAGCACGAAAGATCACTTCATTCGCTAGTGCCTCGTTAGGACTGAAAACGGACGTTGCCTTACCTGAACGTCCCTTTTAGGAGTGCTGTGACCACTGTCCATGGCCGGGGATCTTCACTTCAGATGTTGACAGTAACTGAGTGAGAGCTGTTAAACTCTCCCTGTTAGGACATGCCTCCAGTCCCATGATCCTCCAGTCTATCACGAAGACACAGCAAGACTCCAGAAGAAAAATTCCAACAGCTAATCCAAACACGGGAAACTGGAGACACGGCATACAGTCTGAAAGAAAACTGCAACAGCAGAATAACACAACAAACAAGGGAGGGAATGGACAGTGGTCGCAGCACTCCTAAAAGGGACGTTCAGGTAAGGCAACGTCTGTTTTCCAGAGTGCTGCTCCCACTATCCATGGCTGGGACATACCCAAGCTCAAGTACTAGGGTGGGAGACTGGATGCCCTGAACCCGTGTCCAAGGCAACTCTTTGAAGGACTCGTCGCCCAAAGGCAGCATCCGAAGAAGCGTATGAGTCAATCCGATAGTGACGAATAAACTGCGACACCGAGGACCACGTAGCAGCCCGGCAAATATCTTCCACCGAGGCTTGTGTCGCCCACGCAGCGGAGGTAGCCATGCTGCGAGTGGAGTGTGGTAGGATTCTTCCCGGCACAGGCTTTCCCGATAACTCATATGCCAAGGAGATACACGCCTTGAGCCACCTGCCCACTGTGGCTGCGGATATCTTCTGTCCCATCGAGGCTGGGTGAAAGGAGACCAGCAAGGCTTCCGTCCTACGAAAGGTAGAGGTCCGTCGGATATATATGCGCAGAGCCCGCTTAACATCTAGCTTATGCCAGCGTCGTTCCGTAGAGTTCCGCAGAGATGGGCAGAAGTCTGGCAAGGATAGCTCCTGCGCCCGGTGAAAGGGAGTATTTACTTTCGGAAGGAACGTAGGGTCAAGTCTGAGAACCACCACACTGTCCCGGAAAAGGCAAAGGTCCTCCCGAATAGAGAGCGCCGAGAGTTCCAACACCCTGCGTGAGGAAGTGATAGCCAACAGGAACGTTATCTTAAAGGACAGATGTTTCAGCATAGCCGTCCTAATAGGCTCAAATGGGGGAACTGTCAGAGCCCAAAGCACCAGAGGAAGGTCCCAGGTAGGGTATCTGTGGACCTGAGGTGGACAGAGATTGGTCGCGCCGTGAAGAAAGCCTCTGATGAGCGGGTGTCGTGAAAGAGAGTCGTAGGGAGGACACTTCAAAACTGTGGATAAGGCCGCAGTTTGTCGCCTCAGAGTCGCCGGGGCCAGGCCTTTCTGAAGACCTGAATGCAGGAATTCTAAGACCTCCTCCACCATCGCTGAGGTGGGATCCACATGCCTCGAAGCCCCCCAAGCGCAGAAGGCTCTCCAGGAAGCCTCGTAAATACGGCAAGTGGACGGGCGTCTAGCTGCCTGTATAATCTTGACAACGCCGTCTGACAGATGTGACTTTTTTAGGAGGACGCGCTCAAACGCCAAACGGCCAAGTGGAGCCATTGGGGCTCAGGATGACAAATGGCCCCTTGGAGCAGAACTACTTGAGTGGGCGGAAACACCCAGGGCAGAGACACGGAGAGATTGAGAAGGTCTGCATACCAGGCCCTGCGTGGCCAATTGGGAGCGACCAGAATCAGGTCTGCCTGTTCCCTCAGCAATTTCCTCACGACTCGTGACAGCAGAGGAATGGGGGAAATGCATATAGGAGGCCTTCCGGCCACCGACACCTCAGGGCGTCGCGACCTTCCGCCGATGGGTCTGGATAGCGGGATATGAAGCGAGGCAGTTGGGCGTTCTTTCGAGAAGCAAACAAGTCGATCATCTTGTACCGAACCTCTGGCAGATCTCGTGAAACAAGCGAGGGTGGAGTTGCCACTCTGCTGGGTCTATCTGTTCCCTGCTGAGCCAGTCGGCTCGGACATTGTCCACACCCGAGATGTGGTCCGCCTTTATCGACCGTAGATGACGCTCTGCCCAGTTGAACAGATGTTCCGCCTCGAACATTAGCGACTTTGATCTTGTGCCACCTTCCTTGTTTATGTGCGCCTTTGTCGCCGTGTTGTCGGTAAGGATCAATATGTGTTGCCCCTCCACTGACTTCTTGAAGTGACAAAGGGCCAACCTCACCGCCCTCAGCTCGAGCAGGTTTATGCTGCAGCGGCTCTCCGTTGTGGACCACTGACCTTGAGTCACAAGGCTGCCCAGATGTGCTCCCCAACCTCGTAGACTGGCGTCCGACGTTAAGGTCAGCCTGTCCAGCTCTGTGAAGTCGCAGCCCTGTAGAATTGCCGGCGAGAGCCACCAAGACATCGACAGGTGGGTCTGAGGGGGCAAGAATACCAGGCGACTCGAACTGGCACAGCCCAACTGTTGGAAGGGGAGAAGGAACCACTGTAATGCTCGGGAGTGTCTGCGTACCCACGGAACGATGTTGTAGCAGGACACCATTTTCCCCAGCAGTTGTGATAGGAGCGAGAGCGGTACCTTCTCCAGTGGTAGAATTTGCCGAATCAGGTCGGTGATGCTTTGAGCCCTGTCTGGTGAAAGATAAACCTGTCCTTTGACCAAATCGATCAGGGCTCCGAGGTGGAGCAGTCTTGTAGCCGGAACAAGGTGGCTCTTCTCCAGATTTATCGAGAACCCGTGGCGTTGGAATGTGTCCAGGACTAGGGTCCAGTCGTACGATGCTTGGTCTGGAGAGGAAGATAGTATCAAGACATCGTCGAGATAGCACATCACTCACACCGACTGAATTCGGAGAGAGGCAGCCACCACTGCCACGAGTTTGGTGAATGTGCGAGGGGCGGAGGAGAGGCCGAACGGCATCGCCCGGTACTGGAAGTGCCTCCCGTCGTACTCGAACCTCAGGAAGCATCTGTGGAGAGGACGAACTGGAACATGCAGGTAGGCTTCTTTCAGGTCCACTGATTGAAGCAAGTCTCCAGACCGCACCCCCGCTAGTATCGACCGAAGCGAATGCATTTTGAACCTGCGATACTCCACCGACAGGTTCAAGAGCTTTAAGTTCAGGATACCGCGCCAGCCCCCCGAGTTTTTGGGGACAAGAAAGAAGGTTGAATAGAAACCCGATCCCCGTTCCGAAGGGGGGACCAGTTCTATCGCTTCGATGCTCAACAGATGGGCAATCTCCTGCAGCATCAGTTGGTGTCGCTCCACAGACGCTGGAACCGGGCAGGAGACGAAGCGACTCGGCGGAGTTCCGATAAAGTCGATAGGGAGACCAGAAGAAATGGTGCGTAGCACCCAAGAGTCCTTGGTGGAAAGGGCCCACTGGTGATGGAACAATTGAAGTCTCCCGCCTATGGGCCCTGTGAGAGGCGAGTCATTTGCCTCTACGAGACTGCCTGAAATTGGAGCCACGGAAGGGATGTTTAGATTGCGGTTGGAACTTGCTCCGGTCACGAAAGGAGTCCCTTCCTTGTGCCCGGTCAGGGCCAGTGAAAGAGGGTCTGCGGGAGAAGGAACCGCCCAAACCTTGAAAGGGACGAAAGGACTGGCGCTGGCTGTAGGGAGTGTACCTCCTCTCCGTGCGTCGGTATGCCGTCGGGAGGATCTTACGCTTGTCACGATCCTCTACCAGGAGCGGGGCCAAGGCGGGGCCAAACAGATTCGGCACCTTGAATGGAGCAGACGCCAGCCTCCATTTGGCCTTGAGGTCCGCCTTCCAATGTCGAAGCCAAAATAAACGTCTGGAAGAGACAGAGGATGCCAAAGCCCGGGATGCAAATTTCACCGAGTTAAGCGAGGCATCCGCCGAATACTCGGTGGCAGCCACAATCTTATTTATGTCCTGGTGTAATCTAGTCTCTTCCGGAGGCAGCCTCTGTTGGAGCTGTTTCAACCAAATCAGCGAGGCCCTATTGAAGAAGGAAGTAGCGGTCGCTGTCCTGATCGCCTAGGCGACCGCTTGATGAGACCTCCGGAAGGCTAGCTCTGCTCTACGGTCCTCTGACTTAAGACCATCTAGAGAGTCAGTAGATACTAAGGAGTTGGAGGCCAAAGACGCCACAGGAGGATCCACAGCAGGAAGGGCCAAGAGATCCTCTAATTCCGGTGCAGCACAGTACAACTTCCTGTCAAGGGTGCTGGGTGATGTCAGAGATTCGGGTTGCCCCCAAGGCGACTGAAGAACGTCCAGGAACAGGCGGGGACACGGAATCACCTCCTTGTCCGGCTTAGCGGACATAAACAAAGCATCGTGGGGTCCCGTGGACGTAGTAGCACCAGACTGGTCCCCTCCAGGGGTGTTCAGATTGGTGGTAAGGCGAGCTTTGTGCAGCAGCGATTTAAACATTGACGGACGGAACAACCCTGTGAAAGCCGGGGAATCCGGTGGTAAGTCCTCATCGTCCGAAAATTCGATATCCTCTGGGCATTCTTCACCTTGGTCAGAGTCAGCCCGGGAGGAGGAGGCAGACTGTTTCCTATCAGCTCGGGTCAAGGTGACCTGATGACCCAGTTAAATGGGCTGAGCCGAAGAAGAGATTGGTGGAGTCTGAGACGCTTGTTGCATTCCGGCAGCCAAGAATGAAGAAAATGCTGATGCGAAAAATGCTTGCATGTCAATAGGTGCTTGAGGGAGCGCCCCATCGGGGCCCCGAAGTCCAGCCACTGTAGGGGTAAACGTGGCCTCAGGTGGGCGATAGGCAAGTCTCTGGGGGGGGGTGAGCCCCGCCCTAGAAACATCCGGCAGTGACTGAGAGACACCCTTGGCAAGGTGTAACTGTTGGGCTTGTTGTGTAGCCGAGGTGGCATTCCTCTCTGGAGATGAGGCTGGAGAACCCGAAGACGAATAGTCCCTGGCAACCGAGTCGTGTTGAATTGCGCTGGTGCCCAGACCCACTTCTGCCACAGCCGCCAACCTCGCTTTGTCCCACTGCTTCTCAAGCGCATTGTGGTGGCGTTGAGCTTCCCTGTCCAGGCCCTTGGAAGCTTTTGACTTCCGAGAAGTGTGGCTGGAAGGCATAGAGCGTTTCTTGGAAGCCTTTTTGGCCCGTTTGGCTGGACTGTGCGGCGGGCTATGGTCTGGCTCGAAGTCAGAAGAGAGTGCATGGTCAGCCATGTTGACAAGTTGCGCAGACCGACCAAGGAGGCATGGTACTGGCAGGTAAGTATAAGAGTCTTGGGACCCAGACGTGGTCCACAGATGCCAACTAACTTCTTTTTATTTTATTTTATTTTATTTTATTTTATTTTATTTTATTTTATTTTATTTTATTTTATTTTATTTTATTATTTTATTATTTTATTTTATTATTTTACTTTATTATTTTATTATTTTATTTTATTTTATTTTATTTTATTATTTTATTTTATTTTATTATTATTTTTTTGTTATTTTTCAGTAAGTAATGATATGTTAAACGATGAAATTAGCATGCAAGTAACAATATTAATTCCTTTTCTTTTCTTTTCTTTTCTTTTCTTTTCTTTTCTTTCTTTTTTTTTTAAAAAAAAAGTGTAACTATATACAGAAGGAATGAGGAAGTCCAGTACTAAGAGGCTGAGAGCTCTTCGGGCCTAGATTGAGATGTAGAAGTATTTCAAATGCCCAAGGTATAAACTGCCTGCTGCAAAGTACAAATGCTTCCAAAGGGCCAAACTCCGCCCCTTAAGCTGCAACAGAATGGCGGGCTCAAGGCTCAGGGGAAAATGGGGGCGCTCCAAGGTCTCTCAAAATGGCACCCGCTGCCGCCCTCAGACCCAAGCGAGGCAACCTGCTTACTTCTCAAATTCCCACCGGAACGTTGCTGACCTGTCCGGTGGAAGTGCAGTCGAACGGAGGGCGCACCTCTAGGATGACGCTCCCCCGGATGCAAAGGAAAGCGGCGATTCGAAAATGGTGGCAAGCCTGCGCGCCGAAGCCTTGACTCACGCCGTCGCCAGAAGAACGGGGAGCGCACTGTCAGCGTGACGCTGCCCCGAAGCCGCCGCCGATGTCCTGAGGTCAGCGGGGAGAGCGACAAGCCTGCACGCTCATCCCCTCGCTAGCGGCCAACAGTAGCTTGCCGGATCCGCCCCGAAGAGTCGGAATCCGGCGGCTGCAACTCTCCAGGCGTGGGCGGCCCGAGACAGACTCACCACACGCAACCGCAGCCAGAAGAGAGCTCACAGAAGGCACGAAGGAAGGAATAATCAAAAATAAAGAAATAAAAGCCTAAACAAAAAGGTGTAATCAGGGAGATTAGCTAAAACTGAAAGATTAAAGACTAAAACAGCACAGCTCTGAAATTCACTTCAGTTCTTGTCAGTAACTGAGTGATAGACTGGAGGATCATGGGACTGGAGGCGTGTCCTAACAGGGAGAGTTTAACAGCTCTCACTCAGTTACTGTCAACATCTGAAGTGAAGATCCCCGGCCATGGACAGTGGGAGCAGCACTCTGGAAAAAAAGGAGAGGGAGCAGCAATGAGAAAAGCAGGCAAAGCACGAAAGATCACTTCATTCGCTAGTGCCTCGTTAGGACTGAAAAAAAGCTTCTAAAGCACAGCTGAGTGTCAGAGGGAGCAGCAATGAGAAAAGCAGGCAAAGCACGGAAGATTGCTTCACTCACTAGCACCTCATTAGGGCTGAAAAAAGCTTCAAAAAAGCTACATTCGGAGTATAAGACGCACCCAAATTTTCAGCCTCTTTGGGGGGGGGGGGAGTGTGTCTTATACTCTGAAAAATACAGTAGTTACAAATCCATCTGGTGATGATGCTGTCTATCCCACTTTTTTTAGCTTCCCAAGAAGTAGGTTGTGGTCTAGTTTGTCAGATGCTTTACTGAAATCCAAGTATATTATGTCCACTGCATTTCTCTAGTCCACTGATTTAGTCACTTTGTCAAAGAATGAAATAAGACTTGTTTGGTATGAACTGTTTTTGACAAAATCATGTAGGTGTTTGCAGCTCTGTTACTTGATTATCTTTTCCAGGATCTTCCCAGTTATTGATGTCAGACTGATTGGTGTGTAGTTTCCTGAATCTGTTTTTTTTTCTTTTTGAAAATCAGATCTTTTCCAGTCCTCTGGTAGTTCTCCAGTAGTCCAGGATCTATGAAAGATAATGGTTCAATGGTTCCAAAATCACGTCTGCCAGCTCCTTCAGAACTCTGAGATGTAATCTGTCAGGTCCTGGTGATTTGAACTCATCTAGAGTGGACAGCTGTTCTCTTACCATTTCTTATTTATTTTAATTTACATTCCTAGTCTGTCTTCTATGGTTAGGTATATTTAGGTAATTAACTTGCATGACACATTAATTAATTTTGGTAGATAGGTATGTAATTTGCATGACACAAGGAATCTGAATGACTGATTGAATTAGTTAACTTTCTCTGGGTTTCTTTGGTTGGAATCTATTAGATTGGTTTTGGAAATGTGTACAGGACACCAGCCCCACATCCTGGTTAAATGTATTGTGCAAACATAACCTTACAATAATACTCTTCTCCTAGTTGTTGTGTATTTCTTTTGGTACAGTTTCACACTAACTTAAAATTTGTTCTGAAAATGTCTTATGCATCCATGTCTTATGCAGACATAATGTCTTATGTCACACTTATACGTGAGAAGGAAACTGTTGTATATGCAGTATTATAGTTTCCAATTAATTTGTTTTTATAACATGTCACATTGATCTTACTTTCCTGATTGACCAACTTTCTGCACAGAACTCAATTTAAGGTGACCAGATTTTAACATTGGTAAAGAGGGACATTGTGGGCGTGGCTTATTTTGTGGGCGTGGCTAGCTGGTCATGTGACTGGGTGGGCGTGGCTAGCTGGTCATGTGACCGGGTGGCCATGGCTATGTCTATAGGGTAAGGTGAACAGATTTTAACATTGGTAAGAAGGACACCATTGTGGGCGTGGCTTATTGTGTGGGCGTGGCTTGGAGGCCATGTGACTGGGTGGGCGTGGCTACCTGGTCATGTGACCGGGTGGCCATGGCTATGTGTATAGGGACTACTCAGAGGGCTGAAAAGTCATTTCTGACAGGTCCTCACACTTTTGACTGGTCCTCACACTTATGACCATCCTCACATTTATGACCGTGCAGCATTCTTAACAACCATGTCACTCATTTCACAACTGCTTCTCTTCAACATGGTGACAAGATAGGGCAAAAATGTAAAATGTGAGGACAGTCGTAAGTTCGAGGACTGGTCAAAAGTGTGAGGACCAGTCAAAAATAACTTTTTCAGCCCTCTGAGTAGTCCATATGCACAAAAGGACTAACCAGAGAGCTGAAAAAAGTCATTTCTGACAGGTCCTCGCACTTTTGACTGGTCCTCACACTTATGACCATCCTCACATTTATGCCCATGCAGCATTCTTAACAACCATGTCACTCATTTCACAACTGCTTCTCTTCACCATGATGACAAGATAGGGCAAAAATGTAAAATGTGAGGACAATCATAAGTTCGAGGACTGGTCAAAAGTGTGAGGACCAGTCAAAAATAACTTTTTCAGCCCTCTGAGTAGTCCATATGCATTAAAGGATTACAGCAATAGAGAGGGATGAAGGAATGGAAATTAGAGTAGGAGTGAGGGTAAGAGAGGGAGGAAGAGAGGAGGAGAAGGAGAAAGAAAGAGGAAGTAGGGAGGAGAAAAAGAGGGTGGGGGAAGAGAAAGTAAGAAGGAAAGAAAAGAGAGAGGTGGTAGGTTTGAGGAGAAAGATTGCTGTACAATAAAAAAGATGAAAGGGAAGAAAGCCAACCCCAAGCAAATATAAAGATATTAAGATAAAGAATGAATTGTTAAACTTTAAAGAATAAAAGAGAACAAATATGAATAAATAGCAATAATTAGAAACACACATACAAACATACAATGTATTTTCTTTGAACAGAATATTTGGCTGGTTCACAAATTTAAACAGCGTTTAGTCATTTCAATTAAATTTACAATTTCTATATTTCCTTTTTGCCATATTTATTCCTCATCTATTTTTTAAAAAAACCAATATTACCCTTCATCCTCATCTCTAATCTTAATCAAATTCAATTTTTCCCTTCTATTCTATATTATACCCCTTCCCATTGTCATCTATTTTTATATCCATCCTCACATTGTTTAATTATGTAATTATGTAATACAGTTGTTTAATACAAATTCAACATTTTAATATAAATCAATTAGTTATAAAACTATCTTTTTTGTATATTAATCAATATGAACATGAATATTCCAATTATTTCCATGCAATCCAATTTCTTACAAATCAATTAATTATATTTACCAATAATAATAAACCAAATAATTTCTCCCATATATTCCTCCGAACCACAACTTAACCATTTCTGCTTTCAACACAATATACAATTAATAGTATCTCAATTATTACAATTCCCTAGTTAAATACAGCTTTTTTTCCTTTGTGTTTTAAAATCTTGAACTCTCCTCCTAAATTTCCCATTGTTTGCAGTTTTTCACCTACCTTTTTTGGGGAGGAAAAATAAAAATAAAAATAAATCTCTCTCTGCCTCATTTTGTCACGCTGCACCAAAGACCCTGGTTTCGGTTTTGTTTCTGAAGCTTAGCTAGGGGAAAAAAAAACTGCTTTACACTGATTGCCTGTAGGGCGGCCCTTTGAAGCCCCGGGCAAGAGTTTAAACAGTTTTTTTTTCTTCTAGCCATCAGCTGGGGCTCAAGAAAAATCGGGACTTTTTTGAAACGCCGCGGGACGCGGGACAAATTGCTCAAAAGCGGGACTGTCCCGCCAAAAGCGGGACGTCTGGTCACCTTAACTCAATTATAACTTGGAAGCCTTGAAAGAGTCCTCTGACTGAAAGTCCAACAGCACTGAAACATCAATGCACTTTGAAAAAAAACCATCTTGATTTTTTTTCTCCTAGTTTTTAAGTAAAGGCTCTCATCTTCCACAAAGTCTTTTTTGGGCTATCATTGACATTCAGTTCCCAGCTCTAACAACAACAGAAAGATTGGTTTATAAACCCTATTATCATCTGGTGCTTCCAAAGACTTTGTGCAGAAGAAAACTAAAGAGTAAATATGGACAGGAAAAAGCATTTTGCCTAGTATGGAGAAAATTGATTACAAATTCCCTTTTCAATTAGGAAGAATATTTCTGCACAATTCGAATAGCCTCAGGGGTTTCTGTAGACAGCCCCAGCTGGAAGTCTGAATAAATGGTAAGATAAGGGCAGTATACCAGAGATCATAAATCCATGATTAATATAAAGGCTGCAAATAGGTTTCTATTTTAACAGCTTTGGCCAAATAGAGTGCTCCTTCCCTCTTTTCTTTAAAACTGTTCTGTACTAAATACATTACCTTCTATGCTTATGTTCTCAAAAGTGAGGAACTATTAATGCGGCATACCATGCAATGTGATGGAGAACTTAAGAGCAGGAACAATCTAGAAAATGAGATAATTTATTTTTTCTTTATTTAAAAAGTTTTAAATAAAACTTTTGGGACACCTTTGGGACAACTATGACCTGGATGACTGAGAATCTCCATAGACATATAACTTTTCTTGTAATTTAAATACAGTATTATATGCATAAAAATACAGTATTGTGTGCATAACTATAGAATGATATAGAGCAGGTCTTGGCTGCAGGAAGTTTACTGCGTCATCTTTTTCAGACATTTTAGAAATAATGAACTTTCTTTGAATGTGACTGTCAAGTCACTTGCTAACCAGAAAGTTAGGTGATACTTTGTTAAATTATATGCTAAAATCAGGATATATATTGTCTATAGCTTTCTTTGAAGAAAATCATCCAATTATACAACACAGTTTGGCAAGAGGAATTCTTGATATTTTGGATTTGGAAGAATTGTTATCCTACCAATGCCTGGCAATCATACATAACTTCACTTCAAGAAAGCCACACAGGGAACAACCATACTTCCCTTAAACAAGAGTTCCAAAATTGGGCCTCTGATAAGGCTTTACTTTTAGACATCCTACTAACCAGTAGGACTGTGAATAGGTGCTCTCAACTGCATTCAGCTTGCTAGGTGGAAGGCGTATTAGGCAATATTTTAAGCAATTAGTTCCTAAATTGTTTAGAAATTTAACTTTATAGACTAATACTACTACTGTAGATAGGACCAGGTAGCTCCTGGATAACAAAGGCCATGACCTTATGACCACTTAATAATTAGGGCCTGGATGTTGCAATTTCCACATTATCTTCAAGTATAATCCACAAAGAATGTACTGTAGTAACCCAATATGTCAGCCCAATAAGGTAGATTAGATTAAGAAATCAAGGTCAGGATTGCTTTTTTTTTGTCATGGTTATACTAACAAAATTTTGCAAGTTTGAATATGCTTCCCCCTCTCTCATTTTACCTTTATGTGAACTAGGGAGAAACTTCTATGAGACATTTACTCAAACCAAGTTCCTGGATTGGACTCAAGTCCCTTTAATTGACTATTGCTTGCTAGTAACTCTTCTCCTTTCCTTCAAGACTTTCCTCTATTTGGTTGACAATATGACAATCATCCAGGCATGAGAGTTATTAGGATTCACTTAGGTTTGGTTATTCCAGTTCCAGTAGAATAATAGCTGGTGCACCAGCTGAAACTGACCACAGATGTTCCTTCCAAACTGTTCTTTTAGTAATAGACTGAAATCAAAGGGAGACTCCAGCTAACCAGCTGTGCATGAAATCATCATTTTATTCAACTTTATTGCTCTTCATAATTTCCTTCAAAGAACTGCCAACTATGTGCACAGCCCCTCTTGATGAAGGTGGAAAAAAGGAAATACTCTCATTCGATTCCAAATTTCTTGACAACTGCCCCAAGAGCTTAATACAGATATTGAACAATAAGGGAGAAAGAACTGAGCCCTTTTAGACTGTGCCATGCGATTAAACAGAAAGCTCTCAAAATCACTCTCTGATGGTGATCCTACAGGTAGTAATGGAACAACCAAAACCCACCTAAATCATCAAACTGCTGCAGTAATATTACATCATGACCAATAATGTCAAAGTCCTTGGAAAGTTCCAGCAGAATCACAATGTAGAACTCACCTTGTCTCATAGTAAAGGTCAACCCTCAGAGCAACCAAGATTTCTTTAATACTATATTCAGGCATGAAGCCAGACTGAAACAGATTTAGATAATTAGCTTTTTCCAAACTGGATGCCACCATTTTAACACCTTGCCAAGACATTAAAGACTAACAGAAATGAGCATTTCAAGATGACTACAAAAATATATGATC
This sequence comes from Pituophis catenifer annectens, assembly GCF_029215685.1. Lineage (NCBI taxonomy): Eukaryota > Metazoa > Chordata > Lepidosauria > Squamata > Colubridae > Pituophis > Pituophis catenifer. Next base: position 172,771,506 of record NW_027256881.1, read on the forward strand.
TAGCCTACCATAAATTACAACATTTATAAATAAATATATATATATTTGGAAATGTTTGGAAATAATACATCCTATAAAATTACAGTTCATGTAACACTCAGGAAACCCCAAATACTGTACATCTCTGTAATCACACAATTTCTCCCCAGAATCTGATTTGTAATTGAAACAGATTTAATTCTTGCCCATTAAGCAACCACTGAACTTGTCCAGTTTACATGAATTAGTAATACATCCCAAAGCCTACTTACCGTTCTGGCATCCCACAGAGATAAAGTCTTGTCTGCAGAGCTGGTGAGAATAATATTGGAGAAAGGAAAGAACTCAATGCTGTTTACTGAATCCTTGTGGCCACGCAAGGTATACCTGCACCGTTCACTGTAAAGTAATACAATTAAATATCTTGAGCAATTGTGAAATAAATTAACAAAATCAAAGGGCAATGTGAGTTGGCATCAACAAACTCAAATGGACAATAAATTTCCCCAAATATGTGTATCCTCTTTTTCAGAAATTCAATTATTTATTAAATGTTAGAAACGTTACAGTTAAAGGTTCTTGAAAGAAATTACATATTAATAATATAGTAGCTAATACATATGTAGATGATAAACATGATATAAACTATGTTCTTAAAAAAAACAAATGTAAAATAAGAAAATTAAAAGCAAATTAGCATGGCAAGGAAACAAACCAACCAACAGAAAGGCACAGAAGCAGACAAAAATTAAAACAAAGACAAAAAGAAAATACAGAAAAAAACCAATGAAGGTACTAAACTATTCAAATTTCAAAGTTCTGCTGCCATTCTACACTTTTAAATTAGGAATGATATTATTTGATTTTGTCTCAAAAAAAGAGTGAGCATTCAAAGGCTGAGTTTAATTAATTTTGTTACATAGACATCCTTCCGGGAATGCAATGTATCTACTGGGTGCAGTAGATACACCCAGGCTTTTAGTCATGGGTGATTTCAACTTGCCATCCGCTGGTGAAACGTCTGAGGTGGCTCGGGAGTTCATGGCTTCCATGACGGCCATGGACCTGACCCAGTTAGTTCATGGCCCTACTCACAGGGGAGGTCACACTCTGGACCTGATTTTTGTCTCTGGCCAGTGGTTGAGTGGTCTTGTTATTGGGGATATAGATATGGAACCCTTGTCATGGACAGACCACTCACTCCTTCGCCTGGATCTTCGAACCGCTGCCCCCCGCCGCAGGGAGGCGGATCCAACTAGATGGATCCGCCCCAGGCGTCTGATGGATCCTGAGAGGTTCCAGATGGAGCTTGGGCCATTTCCTGAGGTTCTAGCACATGACTCGGCTGAGGACCTGGTAGCCGCCTGGGATCGGGCGGCTGGTGGGGCCTTGGACCGAGTCGTGCCTTTGCGGCCTCTGACCCGGTGCCGATCCCGTGCGGCTCCTTGGTTCACCGAGGAGCTGAGGGAAATGAAGCGCTGGAAAAGACGCCTGGAGAGCGGTTGGAGGGCCAGTCTCACTGAGTCTGATCGAACACTGGTAAGGTCGCATATTAAGACCTACCTAGTGGCGATAAAGACGGCAAAGTTTAATTACTTTTCCGCCTCTATTGCGTCATCAGGGAATCGTCCGGCCGCCCTGTTTAGGGTGACCCGCTCCCTGCTCCATCCGGGAGTGTGGGAGGATCCCTTGGAAGGCAGGGCGGAGGATTTCGGACAATACCTGTATGACAAAATCGCTCAGATCCGGCGGGATTTGGACTCTGGGTAGATCAGGGCAGAGTGACGAGGAATAGTCTTGAGAATGTTATCTGGGAGGAGTTTGACGCTGTGACTCCCGATGATGTGGACAGGATTTTGGGGAGACTTAGTGCGGCCACATGTTTACTGGACCCGTGTCCCTCCTGGTTGGTACTGGCTTCCCGGGAGGTTACACGAGGCTGGCTCCAGGGTGTTATCAACGCTTCGCTGAGTGAGGGCCACTTTCCCGCTGCCTTGAAAGAGGCGGTGGTGAGGCCTCTTCTCAAGAAGCCGTCCCTGGATCCGGCAATATTGGCCAACTACCGTCCTGTCTCCAACCTTCGCTTTATGGCGAAGGTTGTTGAGAGTGTGGTCGCGCGACAGTTCCCACAATTCCTGGAGGAAACATCTTATCTAGATCCGTTCCAGTCGGGTTTCAGGTCTGGGCACAGCACGGAAACGGCATTGGTCGCCTTGGTTGATGATCTCTGGAGGGCTCGGGACAGGGGTTGCTCCTCTGTTCTGGTCCTGTTAGATCTCTCAGCGGCTTTTGATACCATCGACCATGGTATCATGCTGCACCGGCTGGAAGAGTTGGGGGTGGGAGGCACCGTGTTGTGGTGGTTCTCCTCCTTTCTCTCCGATCGGTCGCAGTTGTGTTGGCAGGGGGGCAGAGGTCAACCTCGAGGCCTCTTATCTGTGGAGTGCCACAGGGATCGGTCCTCTCGCCCCTTCTGTTCAACATTTATGTAAAGCCGCTGGGCGAGATCATCCGTGGCTTTGGGGTGAGATACCACCAGTACGCTGATGACACTCAGCTGTACATCTCCACCCCAGGCCACCCCAATTATGCCCTTGAAGTGATGTCCCAGTGCCTGGAGGCTGTGCGGATCTGGATGGGGAGGAACAGGCTCAGGCTCAACCCTTCCAAGACTGAGTGGCTGTGGCTCCCGGCATCCCGATATAGTCAGTTGACTCCATCACTGACTATTGGGGGAGAGTCTTTGGCCCCCACAGAAGGGGCTCGAAATCTGGGAGTCCTCCTGGATAGGCAGCTGTCCTTGGAGGAACATCTGACAGCTGTAACCAGGGGGACCTTTGTCAGGTTCGCCTGATTCGCCAGTTGCGGCCCTTTCTTGATCGGGATTCCCTGTGCACAGTCACTCATGCCCTCGTCACCTCTCGCCTTGACTACTGCAACGCTCTCTACATGGGGCTCCCCTTGAAGAGCACCCGGAGGCTCCAACTGGTCCAGAATGCAGCAGCGCGGGTAGTGATGGGAGCAGCATGGCGCTCCCATGTAACACCACTCCTGCGTGAGCTGCACTGGCTCCCAGTGGTCTTCCGGGTGCGCTTCAAGGTGCTGGTTATCACCTTTAAAGCGCTCCATGGCATCGGGCCTAGCTATCTTCGAGACCGCCTGCTGCTACCAACGACCTCCCATCGTCCCGTGCGCTCCCACAGAGAGGGCCTCCTCAGGGTGCCATCAGCCAATCAATGCAGGCTGGTGACCCCCAGGGGGAGGGCCTTCTCTGTGGGGGCACCTACCCTCTGGAATCAGTTGCCCCCAGAGATAAGGAGAATCCAAGACCTTAGCGCCTTCCGCCATGCCCTTAAAACCCACTTTTTCCAGCAAGCCGGGCTGGCTTAAGAAGAAATTTTAAATGTTTTAATTGGTTTGTATTTTTAATTTTGGGCCAAATTTATATATATTTTAATTGTTTTTAATATTTGTATTTCATGTTTTTTAATTCTGGCTGTACACCGCCCTGAGTCCTCAGGGAGAAGGGCGGTATATAAATTTAAAATAAAATAAAAAATAAAATAAAATAATTGCAATCCAAGATATCTAACTAATAAGGAAATGCTAGTGCACCAAGGTTCCTTCCATATTACACCTCCAATACAGAAGGATGACAGCCAACCATTTCTAAACATTATTGCAGGGATTCAATAATCCCCAAATATTTTAAATTTATCCAATTTTTAAAATCATATGATAACAATCCTGAAACCTGGAAACTATCCTGAAAACAATCCTGAAATCTTTAAAAATGGAAATGAAGGGCTCTGTTTCCTCTTATATCCACTATGTCACACTCTGCTACTGCCATCTCTGGTCACTGAAACAAATAAAAATTTCTGCCCTAAATACTGGACTGAGATTTATGATTGGCTTCTATAATTAGGGATCAACAAACTCTTTAAAGGGACAGAGCCTGCCCCTCCAAGGTTTCTGCAAGTACAGTTGGCAGGCTTTCAGGCCTAAGAGTATGGCAATCATTGGATGGCACTAGTCTGCCAGCAAGAAGTCACTTTTGCCCAGGACACTCCACTCCCACCCTCATCCCCAGAACTTGTCTGAGGCTCAGGCCTGGTGATCTTCTACCTACCTGTCTTTTGCTCTAATAAACAATCTATCTTAATTACAACAGGTACTTCCAATTGAGCAACCAGGTTTTTTTCTTGATATACTTTAATCTGTAATTTTATATAATGTTAAAATAAACATTGAAAGGACTCGATAGATAGGCAAAAATGCCAAACTCAGTCTGAACATCTGGCTGACTGCGAATAATAATAATAGTAATAATAATAATAATAATAATAATAATAATAATAATAATAATGATACTCTGGAGCACAACACGCCAGATATCACGGTTGTTGAGGGCTGAAGCATACAGTTTATTGATATCGCTGTACCAGGAGACGCCAGAGTTGAAGAAAAAGAACTGGAAAAAAATCATGAAATATTGCGACCTGGCCATTAAAACTACACGATTATGGGTGAAACACGTAACAGTGATACTCATTGTCATTGGGGCACTTGGTACCATGTGACGAGGAATCTTTCAGGGGGACTCACTTTCACCACTACTGTTCAACATCACATTAATTCCACTGACAATAATCCTACAAAACACAAAACTGGGATACCAAATCTCAAGTCAACATGGCAAGATAAACCATCTACTATACATGGATGACTTAAAAATGTATGCAAAACGCCCCACTGAACTTAAATCAATACTCAACACAGTTCAACTGTTCAGCAGCGACATCAAAATGAACTTTGGACTTGAAAAATGTGCTATATTATCCATGCAGCAAGGAAAAATGGGAAAAATAGAAGGAATAGAACTGGGAAATGGAAACATAGTAAAAGCATTAGCAAAGGATGATGGTTACAAATACTTAGGCATATTGGAAACAGATAACATCTTGAATGGAAAAGTCAAAGAATCACCACAAAAGGAATACATCAGGAGGATCCGCAAAATGTTAAAATCAAAGCTGAATGCTGGAAACATAATTAAAGCCATTAAAGCCATTAATAGTTCCAGTGATAGTTCCAGTGACTCAGCTGGAATCATCAACTGGACTTCGGCTGAACTGGAAAACTTGGACTGGAAAATGCGCAAACTTTTGAATATGTTTCACGATTTACATCCATGAAGTGACATCGACAGGTTGTACCTGCCAAGAAAAATAGGGGGTGGAGGACTGTTGCAAATCCATCAAACTGTAGAAGAAGAAAAACAAAGTTTGAATGATTATGTGAACCAAAGTACAGAAAAATTGCTGCAGGTTGTGAAAACAGAGAACATTATAAAAACAACAGAAACAAAGGCAGAATATAAGGAAAAACAGCTGGATGACAGATTAAATAGATGGAAAACCAAAGCTTTGCATGAACAGCACTTGAAAGACATTGAGGGAAAATGTGATGACAACTTTAAATGGGCATGGCTTAAGATGAGAACCATGAAGAAAGAAACGGAAGGTTTAATACTGGCTGCTCAAGAACAAGCACTACAAACTAATGCCATGAAAGCAAAGATACAAAAATCCACCGACAATCCAAATTGCCGAGTTTGCAATAACAAAGTTGAAACTGTTTCACATTTAATATGTGAATGCAGCAAAATCGCACAAACTGATTACAAAGCTAGACATGACCAAGTTGCTAAATTAGTTCACTGGTCATTATGTAAAAAATACAACTTTCCTGTATCCAAAAACTCATGGGAACATAATGTGGAAAAAGTTATAAAAAATGAGAAGGTGAAGATCTTGTGGGACTTTTGGGGATCAGATGGGACAGATGGATCGTCACTTGGAACACAACATGCCAGATATCACAGTTGTCAAAAACAGAAACGTACACTTTATTGACATTGCGGTAGCAGGAAATGCCAGAGTCAAAGAAAAAGAACTGGAAAAAATCATGAAATATCGCGACCTACAATATCGAAACTAGACGGCTATGGATGAAACATGTAACAGTGATACCCATTGTCATCGGGGCACTTGGTACCATGTCCAGGAACATACATCAGCAAATTGCAGCTTCCTGCAGTAATACCAGCGGAACTGCAAAAAAGTGTGCTACTTGGAACATCATACATCTTAAGAAGGTACTTGGTTGATACCTAGGACGCTGGTAGCAACCTGTATCAACCATTAGCACCAGTCAGTGGTATTTGTGATGCATTTTTGAATGTTCAGTTGACTGAGTTTCATATTTAATGCATAAAGATGATGATGATGATGTTGATGATGATGATGATGATGATGATGATGATGATGATGATGATAATAATAATAATAATAATAATAATAATAATAATAATAATAATAATAATAATATCATCATCTCCAGAAAAAATATATAGGTAATCATATATTACCTATCTATATGTAATATATGTAATATATGTAATCTATATGTAATATGTAATATATTACATATATTAACTGTCTCTCTGTATTTCTCTATGTCTCTCTCTCCCTCTCTCTCTGTTTATCTCTGTCTCTGGCCCGGCCTCTTCTGCATCCCCGGCCATCGCCCTTACCTTTTCAGGCCAGGCCTTCGCAGCTCTCTGCACCACAGCAGAAACTCGGGGCCCCCCTCCGTCCTCCTACACAGATGTTCTCTGGGGGTTGATGGAGACGCATAGCAGGGAAGGAAAGGGAGGGAGGGAGGGGGTGCAGTGGGGGTTCGAGGCTGGTTTGGGGCTTTCTGCCTGAAGGAAGAAAGTGGCAAAGCCAGGAGCCACGCACACCCCACTGGACACCTGCTGCACAGTTCTCATCCCCCACCTGCCAAGGGCAGGGGAATGATTAAATCCCCTGTTCTTCTAGGCGAAATGAAGGAGGGCCGGCCATCCTCCCTCCTGCCTGTTTCCGCCCCCCGAAGCCTCCCCGGAGCCCCTTTTCTGCCAGAGGCCGAAATTTTCATGTAGGCTCCATGAACTGCCAGAGTGCCCACCTGGGAATCAAAGGCAGCACTGGTCAAAGGCGGCCCCGAGGCTACAGTTGCCTCCATCTCCTGCTCACCAACCGGATTCGCATAGCGCCGGTTAGTGGCTGGTCTTTCTGACCTCGGGGCCCATGGTAGCGCTGGGCCAGGCGCGATTCGGGCCAGGCGAGGGACGGAGGGTTCCCGCTCGGCAGACCCAGGCAACCTCGTTGCCAGATGTTCTTTGGAGGGAACCCTGAGAGCGGCTGGCGAGGGGGATGGGCAGCAGCGGCGGGTGAGGCTAGTTTGCAGGGTGGCTGGGGAGGGGGAGGTCAGAGTCAGGCTCGGGCGGACCCCGCCCAGCCCTAGAAGCACTGCCTGCAGGGAGCCGGCTGCCTACCTGCCAAGTCTGGTGGCAGGATATGGCCCTCGGGCGTCTCTGCCTTCCAAATGTGCAGTTTCTTGGAAGCAATATGGAGAGTCTAAATATAAGGAGCAGAAATCTGTTGAGTGTAATCAGGGCTGGGAGGCTGCCATGCTGATTTTACGTCCAGCAGATGGTGCTGTTTTTCAATGTTTTTCAATGTCTTTCAATGTTTTTCAATGTTTTTCATGTTTTTACCTGTCAGAGGTGTGACATGTATATAATATAGGTATATAAAAGCACGCCCGTAGTGGAATGCAATGTTGTGTCAAAATTTGAAAGCAATCGGTGAAGAACTTTCGGAGATGTGCAGTTATGTACAAACGGACATTTACATTTTTATTTATATATAGATAATAATGGGTTTTATATTCATTTTACAAAATGCTATGCATTTTTTTGCAACTGAAGCAATGCAATAAATTTTGGATATTGAATTGTGACCACAATAGAGTTGATTGATTAGAATAGTGTATTTGGCAAATGAAGGGACAGCAAAAAATAAATAACTTCACAGTTGGAAATATACTGTGATCCAGATTTACAATCTTGGATTGCCAGCATGCATTCACTTTTTTAAAAAATAAACTGGCCCTTTGTACTGTAATGGAAAGTCGTATCAATACTATTGTTTATAGGCAAAGGTTTAATGAGGTGTTCAAAGAGTCTTCTTCTTCTTGTGCCATATCCGCCATCGGATGTTGGCGATCATGTTGGCAATCCTATTTTTATCAACAGCCACACGAAAAAGTGCTGCTGAGTTGTGTCCCTTAGATTTTGAAGCCATGATGTTCTTCTGCCTGAACCTCGTTTGCCTTCAATCTTTCCCTGGAGGATTAAGTGAAGTATGCCGTACTTTTCCTGGTGTTGCATCACATGTCCAAAATATTCTAACTTTCGCTTTTTTATGGTTTTGATTATTTCCCTTGGCTTTCCCAGATGGTTTATCACCTCCTCATTTCTGATTTTGTCAACCCAACTTATACATAAATGCTGTCTGTAAATCCACATTTCAAATGCTTCTAGTCTCTTCAAGTGGCTTTCTATCAGAGAAAGCTCTACTCCATAGAGCAGAATAGAAAAGATGTAACATCTGCATAAACAGAAGGATAGAATCAAGATCATGTGAAGTGTTAATACCACTTTATAATGCCTTGGTAAGGCCACACTTGGAATACTGCATTCAGTTTTGTCGCCACGATGTAAAAAAGATGTTGAGACTCTAGAAAGAGTGCAGAGAAGAGCAACAAAGATGATTAGGGGACTGGAGGTTAAAACATATGAAGAAAGGTTGCAGGAACTGGGTATTTCTAGTTTAATGAAAAGAAGGACTAGGGGAGACATGATAGCAGTGTTCCAATATCTCAGGGGCTGCCACAAAGAAGAGGAAGTCAAGCAGTGGTGGGTTGTCACCAGTTCAGACCGGTTCACAAGAACCAGTAGTAAAACCAGCGGGAGGCCCCACCCACCACTTCAGATGTCATCATCAGCGATCTGCGCATGTTGCGAACCGGTAGTAAAGGTAAGTAGAACCCACCCCTGTTGTCAAGCTATTCTCCAAAGCACTTGAAGGTAGAACAAGAAGCAATGGGTGGAGACTAATCAAAGAGAGAAGCAACTTAGAATTAAGGAGAAATTTCCTGACAGTTAGAACAATTAATCACTGGAACAACTTGCCTCCAGAAGTTGCAAATGCTCCAACACTGGAAGTTTTTAAGAAGATGTTGGATAACCATTTGTCTGAAGTGGTGTAGGGTTTCCTGCCTAGGCAGGGGGTTGGACTAGAAGACCTCCAAGGTCCCTTCCAATTCTGTTATTCTAACATCCCACAAACCTGATTTTCAATCTTAGGCTTATGTCGTGACTGCAGAAGACGTTTTCATTTTGAAGAATGTTGATTGAGCTTTCTCTATCCTTGTTTTTACTTCAGTGGTCATGTTCCAGCTTTCATGTAAATTAGAACCGAGGTACGTGATCTTTTCAACTTTTTCTAGTGGTATTCCTTCTGAAGTTATCAGTGGTAAATTAATGGGTTGTTTGCTGATGACCATGATCTTGGTTTTTGAGGTGTTAAGCTTCAAGCTGTATTTTTCAGATATTTCTGTGACTCTATTGATGAGGAACTGAAGGTTTTCATGCTTACTGGCAAGCAGAACTGTATCATCAGCATATCTTAAATTGTTGATCAAAGCACCATTTACTTTGAGGCCAGCATCAATGTTTTCCAGTGCTTCGCTGAAAATTGACTCAGAGTAGATATTAAATAACAGCGGAGACAGAATACAGCCCTGTCTCACCCATCTTTATATTTCTGTATCATCTGAGTATTTACGGCCTAGTCTCACATTTGCTAACTGATGCCAATATAGATACTTTATGATTTGGATGTCTTTGTCATCTAGTCTCACTTGTTTCAGGATTTGTAATAGTTTGCTGTGTCTTATTTTATTAAATGCTTTTTCAAAATCAATGAAGCACATGTAAACACTATGATTGACATCTCTGAAACACTGTACAAGAACTTGAATGCTGAATAGGGCATCTTGTGTACCAAGATAGTTTCGGAAACCAAATTGTGTGTTACTTAGACGTGCCTCAATTTTGTCATATATTCTTGTGTGAATTATTCTCAGGAATATTTTCAGGGCATGACTCATTAAGCTTATTGTTCTGTATTCAGTACACTCCTTTGCATTTATTTTTTCGGGGATTGTCACAAAAGTTGACTTTACCCAATCATCTGGAATCTTTCCGGTTTCATATATTCAATTGAAGAGCTGCAGTAAAAATTTCTTCCTATTGTCTTCCAGCAATTTTAACATTTCTACTGGAATATCATCAGGTCCTGTGGCTTTTCTTGTTTTTGCTGTTTTTATTGCATGTTCAACCTCCTCTATAATGATGTTTGGTCCAATTGTTATGTTTCCCTTTTCAATATCATCCCTAGTATCCTCAAAAAGTTCTTCAATATATTCCTTCCATCTTATTAGTTTTTCATCTTCATCTAAGATAATTTCTCCCTCATCAACTAAGTTGTTGGTTTTCTTTTTGTAGAGGCCTGCTGCACTGTAGAGTAGGCAGTGTGGATGTGCATACCTTTCCCAGCAATTGTGTCTCTAGAAGGTACCATGAGTTATTAGCCTTTCACCCCTCCTTATCCAGCTCCCTGGATGAAACATGGTAAAACATGGTAAAAAAACAGGTTCTAGTTCAGCAGAGAAATTATACAAGGCTGTATAATCTCCTCTTTATTTAATCTATGTACTGAGTATATATTGAGGGACTAGATTAGAAGAAGAAAAGTGTGCTTTAACATTGAATTAAAAAAACATGATAATCCTGTACTGATAGTCCTCCACTTACAACCACAATTGAGCCTAAAATTTCTGTTGCTAAGCAAGACAGTTTTTAAGTGAATTTTGCCCCATTTTACAACATCTCTTTGTAACAGTTATTAAGTGAATCACTGCAGTTGTTAAGTTAGTAACACAATTAAGTGAATCTGGCTCCCTATTGACTGCTTGTCAGGTTTGCAAAAGATGATCACATGACCCCGGGACACTGCAACCATCATTAATTGCAAGTGGCTGAATTTTGATCACATGATCATGGGGATACTGCATTGGCTGTGCAGTGTGAAAAGTATTGTTTCAGTGCTGTTGTAACTTTGAATGGTAATTAAATGAACTGTTGTAAATCCAGGACTACCTGTATTATGCAGATGAAGTTACTCTGGAATTACCAAATGATATTCAAGGAGCACAAAGAAGTAAAAATCCCAAGACTATTTTTTAATATAAAGAAATAAATTAACCACAAATAAAACAAACAGCCTTAGAAATGATAATGAGTGTAGAGTGCGTCGTTTATAATTTCTCCATATTAGGATTGCCTATCAATTGAAAAATAACCAAAAGTCAAGAAATATGACATAGAAAGCACTTGGTAGAGTAGCACTGAAAACTATAGAAAATATATTCTGATGTTGTGATTTGTCTATTCCAATGAACATAGTACTATAATTGACTGATTATCAGGCAGTAATTTTTTATGGCATGTTATGGAAGTAAAAGTTGGATTCTGAAGAAGCAGAATAGAAAAAGTACTGACAGCTTTGAACTTTGGTGCTGGAAAAGAGTCATGAGAACAATATGGATAGCCAAGAAAACAACACATGAATCATCCAACAAATCAATGCAGAGTTCTCACTTGAGGCTCAAACAACCAATCTCAAATTAGCATCTGCCACAACTGCTTCTCTCCCCTTCCTTCAGTCTCCTGAAGCCAAACTGAGCACAGTTGTCTGAGCACAGTAGGTATAGGGATCTGATGAGAAAGCAGGCACAAGAGGAATAAGAGTGTGATACAGAAGTGAGGAAGGCAGGGGGATAACTTGCAGAGAACTAGGCATTCTTCATTTGATTTGTACTTTCAGGCTGACTTCCCATTAATGCTTTCAGTACATAGTGTTGTGCAGAAAAATTCTCATGATGTTTTATTCTATTCTTACAGTTCTGTTACCTGTAATTCAGTTTGATGAAAGAAAATTTGCTTTCAAAGTTTCTTTCAAAGGAGTGAAGTATATTCAAAATTGCTACTGTGCCTGCTTACTCATGAGTAATTTGCATTAAATTAAAGTTGTCTGCCAGCAAAGAAGGTGAGAGGAGTATCTCTCATCCAATATTCACCCTGTTCTCCCCCTCCTGCCGTCCTTTGTCAGCTGCCAGAGCAGAAAGGTAACATATAAAATCAAAGAAAAAAAAACCAATAATGAAATAACAATTTTCTTGCCTTTAATATAAAACATTCAGGCATGAATGATTAAATGTAAAATAAATCAAAGCATTCAAATACAGGTAGTCCTCAACTTAGGATCGCAATTGACTACAAAATTTATGTTTTTTTTTTTATTGAAAAAGTTTTATTAGTAAAACAAACACAATTTCCCCACAACCCTCCCACCCAACCCCCCTCCCCGACTTCCCAGAGCAGAACACAAGGTATTTCTATTAACTTTTAACAATAAACTAAATTGCTTAACCAATCATTAAACTAACACCCCCTAAAAAAAATTCTTAACCCCCCATAGATAAAATCCTACTTCTTAGACATAAAACTTCTAATATCACTTATATAGCGCTTATACAGTTAAAAGAAATCATTCATAAGCTATTTGATATTTTTTGGTCTGATACTTATTTTGAATATAATCAATCCATCTTCTCCAGTCCTGTATATACCTTTCTTGTGTATGATCCTTCAAATATGCTGAAATTTTAGCCATTTCAGCTAAATTAGTTACTTTCAATATCCAGTCATCAATAGTAGGCAAAAAATCCTTCTTCCAATGTTGTGCTATCAACAATCTTGCTGCTGTTATCAAGTTCAAGGTCAGTTTAGTCTCTGCAACTGTACAGTCCGTAGTTATACCCAGTAAAAACAACTGTGGAGTAAATTTCAGTCTTTTTTAAAAATATTCTGCATCACCCACCAAATCTTTATCCAGAATGCTTTGATTTTTCTACAAGTCCACTATATATGATAATAAGTTGCATCATCACAGTCACATCTCCAACATTTAGCTTGCACATTAGGATACATACATGAAAATTTTTTGGGATCTAAATGCCATCTATAAAACATTTTATAAAAGTTTTCTCTTAAATTTTGTGCTTGTGTAAATTTCACATTTCTAGTCCAAATTTTTTCCCAAGTCTCCATCATTACTGGCTCTTGAAAATTTTGTGCCCATTTAATCATGCAATCTTTAACCAGTTCCGTCTCAGAGTCTATTTCCAATAAAGAGTTATACAACCTTTTAATATGCATTTGTTTTTGATCTCTAATTTGTTTTACTAAATTCTCCTCATTTTGCACAAAGCCAGTTTTTTGATCTTCCTTCCATCTAGCTTGAAGTTGACCGTACTGAAACCATGTATAAATTATGCCTTCTTCTCTCAATGTATCTAAAGGTTTCAAATACATTACCCCGCTTTCCATAATAAGAAGCTCTTTATAGGTAATCACCTCCTGTTTTTGTTCTATACTTATATTTTCTATTGCATGTCTAGGATTTGCCCATACAGGTATCTTGTAATTTAACTTATATTGATCTTTTTTCCAAACCCTCAACAAAGCATTTCTAAATATATGGGCCTTAAATACTTTATCCACTTTTTTGTCATATAACAAATAGGCATGCCATCCATATAACAAATCATAACCTTCTAGATTCAAAATTCTCCCCTCAGTTAAGTTAAACCAGTCACTAATTTGTGATAAGACTGCTGCTTCATAATATAATCTTAAATTAGGCATTTTGAGACCCCCTCTTTCACGTGTATCTTGTATAATTTTCATTTTTATTCTGGGTTTTTTCCCAGCCCAAATGAAAGTATTAACACCTTTCTGCCATTCTCTCAGATTTTCATCTTTCTTAAGCACAGGTATCATTTGGAACAAAAATAAAAATCTAGGTAACACATTCATTTTAATTGCTGCAATTCTTCCCAATAAAGACAACTGTAATTTTTTCCAATTCTCCATATCCTTCTGTACTTTCTGCCAAAGAACCTCATAGTTATTTTTGTATAATTTTGTATTTGAAGCTGCTATGTACACTCCTAAATATTTAACCTTTTTAGCTATTTCAAAATCTGTTATTCTTGCTAGTTCATCTCTTTCAAGTATAGACATATTTTTAATTATCATCTTTGTCTTATGTGAATTAACTTTAAACCCTGATACTTTCCCGTATTGATCAATTATATCCAATATATATGGATTCGACTCGATAGGTTGGGATAAGGTAACAACCAAATCATCTGCAAATGCTCTTAATCTATAATCTTGATGTCTAATTACAATACCCTTCAATTTTTCTGAGTCACGAATCTTATTCAATAGGACTTCCAAAGTCAAGATAAACAACAATGGGGACAGAGGACACCCCTGTTTTGTTCCTTTCTCAATTCTAAAAACCTCTGTTAAACCTCCATTGACTATTATTTGTGCTGTTTGCTGCTGGTATATCGCTCTAATTGATTGTGTAAAATATTCCCCAAAATGCATTTTCTCTATTATTTTAAACAAAAATTGCCAGTTCAAGCGATCAAATGCCTTCTCTGCATCCAAAAATATAAACGCTGCAGGGACTTGATTATTTTTTTCCAAATATTCCAGTAAGTTTACAATTTGTCTAACATTATATTTCATTTGTCTCCCTTTTATAAACCCTGATTGGTCATTATGAATTATTTGTTGCATAACTGGCATTAATCTATTAGCTAGTATCTTAGCAAAAATCTTGTAATCAGTATTCAAAAGTGAAATTGGCCTAAAATTCTCAGGTTTGATGGAATTTTGATCCTCCTTTGGAATTAGTGAGACAAAAGCTGTTTTCCAGGAAGGTGGTACTCCTCCTCCTACCTGTATTTTATTAAATAAGATTTTGAGTGGTTCTAACATTTCAAATTGTAAATGTTTATAATAAACAGCTGTTAGACCATCTGTTCCCGGAGCCTTACCTATTTTTAATTGTTTAATTGCCCCAACAATTTCCTCGGTGGCTCCGCGGACGTCGAGGATGGTCTCCATTGACCGCCAGCCACCCGATCTGTAAAAACCGCCCTGACAGCATTAAACTGCTGTCCGGTGGTTTGAAAAAACTCTCCTTTGGGCAAAGAAGGAGAGGAGAGTCGGAGGGGGTGGGTAGAGCTCCCCGAAAGTCCCTGGATTAATTCCAGGGACTCGGAGGGTGAGAGCTCCCCAGTTCAGCCCTCCCATTGCTCCGGATCGCTGGTGCCTCTGCTAGTCAGAGCCAGACGTCGCATCCAATTCTGCCGGCAAACAGTGAGTTCTAATGATTTTCAACAAGGCAGACAGAGCGGAAGCAAGAGTGCAAGCTTTTTAAAAGAAACAGAACTTAACTCCGTGAATACATTGTTGCAAACGGAGCTTTCCTGAGCTGGAGGCTGGAGAGGAAGCCTTTGTTATGGGCAGAAGGGAAAGTGAAAGTTAAAGGGAAATTGCTTGTTAAGAGTTTTCTGCCTGAAGAGAAAATTGCTGGGGACTGAGAATAGTTTGAAGAGAGGACTGTTTATTTTGAAAAAACTCTGAAATAGACATTGTAAGACTGTTTATAAGACTTTGTGGCTGTAAAAGGAAAAAACTCATTTTAAAATAAAATGGCTGCTAAACAACTAAAGCCACCAACTTCTAAAGGGGGAGGAGGTTCCCCTGTAGTGACTCAAAAACAACAACTTCCGGCTGATACACAGTCACAAGACCTTAAAGAATTTATAATGGGTGCCCTGAACAATCAGGCAGAAATGATGAAAGAATTTTCAGAGGAGTTAAAGAAAATTAAAGATGTGGTGGAGGAAAAACATGATGCAATAAGAGATGACATTGTTTTTGCAGTTTCAGGACTGGCTAATCATATGTTAAAGATTGAGGAGAGAGTACGGGAAATTGATGATGCTAATTTGGAGCTTGCAACTAAATTAGGAGAGGTTATGATACAAACAGAGAAAGTGGATGATGAAATGGTTATATTACAATACAGATCAATGGAATTTGCCCTGAGGCTGAGAGGTTTGAAAGAAAAGAGTGGTGAAAATTTAAAAGATATTTGTTCCAATGCTTTAGCAGAGCTGATTTCAGAAAGGCCAGAAGATGTGGCAATTCAAATGGACAAAATCTATAGGGTTAACTCCTGGCTGGCAAAACAAAAGCAGCTACCAAGAGATGTGGTGATTTATTTCACAACAAGGAGAATTAGAAATGACATTTTGCAAGCTTCTTACAGAAACAAGATTAAAGTGGATGGACAAGAGCTGGTGGTCCTGAAAGAGCTTCCTCCTAAAATGTTAAGAGACAGAAAGCAGTTTGGTTTTTTGGTGAATGAATTAAGAAACCAGCAGCTCCAGTACAGATGGGATGTCCCATTTGGGATAATAGTGACATACGCTGGCAAAGATATCACTTAAACACAGTTGGAAAGGCAAAAGATTTTTATGCCGATGTTTTAAAGGCTGGACGGCCACCCTCACCAGGGGGTGCTAGAAAGCAATTGGAAATGACACAACAAGAGAAAGATGGAGGGCAACCACAAACCTATGCTCAAGCTTTAGCTGGAGGAGCTAATTTGGAAGAAGATTTATTGTTGAGTGGGGGTCCACCATCAACCCTTGAGCCATTAAAGATGATAGAGTTGCCAAAAGATCAACGATTGACAAGAGCCACTTACAAACAACATCTGGCACGAGAGCCTCAAGATTCAACTCAACAAGTCCAAAAAACACAAACAGTGGGAGGAGCTAGGCGGAAGTCCAAAATGGCGGAGAAGGTTCAGCTGATGCTCTCAAAGCTTGGAGGGCCCAGAGATGGCAAATAAATTCTTATCTTGGAATGTCAACGGTTTAAATTCTCCACAAAAAAGAAAAAAAATATTTCACTACTTGAAGCAATTTCAGAATGATGTTATTTGTTTGCAAGAAACACATATTAAATCCTCAGATCAAAAGTACTTGATAAATTCGAAATTAGGCACACATTTTGTGGCATCAGCACCAGAGAAGAAAAATGGCCTAGTTATATATGTTAAAAGAGGCTTATTGGCCAATTTAATTGAGGCTGACACTCAAGGTAGATATATTGCAATTGAATTAATAACAAAGAATGGGAAGCTGCTTGTAATTGGAATATATGCACCTAAACAACAACAAAACAAATTTTATAAACTTTTACATACTAAAATACTACAATGGGACTATAGATCTTTACTTTTAATGGGTGATTGGAATGGGGTAATAAATACCCAGAAAGATAAAAAAAGTCTCTCCAAGATACCCATGCGTGCTAAGTTGCCTAAATCTTTTTTTGATATTTTGGAGGATATGGAGCTCAGAGACATTTGGAGAGAAAGGAACGTATTGGAAAGTGATTTTACTTTTTTTTCAGACAGGCATCAATCTTTTTCTAGGATTGATTTTATATTAACCACAAATGATCTTTTTTCTAGGGTGAAGAATACGAAGATATGTCCAAGAACTTTAACTGATCATAGCCCGGTTTGGGTGGAACTAGAGCAGGAAAGAGGGGAAAGGAGGTCTTGGAGGTTAAATGAGAATTTATTTAGATATGAAGATAACTTGAGTGAACTTAAAAAACAAATGAAAGAATTTTTTGTTAACAATATGAATAAAGGTACCTTGATGGAAATGGTATGGGATGCGAGTAAGGCATATATGAGAGGAACATTAATTTTTTTGAACAATAAATATAGACTAAAACAACAAAACAGACGGAAAGAGATAGAGGAGGAAATTAAAAAGAAAGAACAATTGCTTATAACTAATCCGGGAGACAAAAATGCAAAAGATATGATCAATATCTTAAGAGAGCAATTTAATATGTTAATGGCTGGGCAAGTAGCAACCAGCCTACAATATGCCAGACATAATACATTCTGTAATGCTAATAAACCTGGGAGATGGTTGGCTTACACGATGAGAAAAAAACAAAAATCACGTGTTATAGACAAGATAGAATTTAGAGGTAAGGAGATTTACCAACAGAATTTAATAAAAAAGGCTTTTTTGGAGTTCTATACAAAGTTATATGCTAAAGATGCAATTCAAGATGTTGATATTGATAGATATTTAAAGATAGATATTCCTGAATTAACGCTGGAACAAAATTTATGTTGTTAACTGATAAATTTATTAAGTGGGTCTTGCCCCATTTTACAACTTTTTTGCCACATTTGGTAAGTGAACCACTGCAATTGTTAAATTATTAACACATTTGTTAAGTGAATCTGGTTTCCCCATTGCTTGTCAGAAGGTTGCAAAAGGGGACACTGTGACTCCAGGACACTGCAACCATCATAAATATGAATCAGCTGTCAAGTATCCAAATGTAAATAGTATGACCATGCTCAATGGTCTTAAGCATGGAAAGTGGTCGTAAGTCCCTTTTTTCAGTGCCATTGTAACTTTAAACAGTCACTACACGAACTGTTGTAAGTCAAGGACTACCTGTATATGTTTGAAACTAAATGGCTGTTTGCAGTTTGAAAAACATTTTTTGATCTTTGAAATTAATTTGGAGAAAATGACTATTGTGACCTTTTGCATATAGAGAATTCCAAAAGGGGAA
The DNA here is from genome assembly GCF_029215685.1 of Pituophis catenifer annectens. Lineage (NCBI taxonomy): Eukaryota > Metazoa > Chordata > Lepidosauria > Squamata > Colubridae > Pituophis > Pituophis catenifer. Next base: position 172,790,056 of record NW_027256881.1, read on the forward strand.
CATTACAGAGATAGCTATCATATCACCCTTAATCCTTCTCTTCATTAGGCTAGTCATATGTAGTTCTCTTAGTGATTCCTCATACGATTTATCCAGTGGTGAAATCTAAAATTTGTTACTACCGGTTCTGTGGGCGTGGCTTGGTGGTGGTGGGGTAATGTGACTGGGTGGGCGTGGCCAATTTTTTATTTTTTTTTACTTTTAAAACCATTTTTTCTACAACCTCTTCGGTGAAGAAGTTGTAAAAAAATGCTTTCAAAAGGCTCTGATGATCCTAGCTTGGATCATCAGAGGCATTTAAAAGAAAAAAAGCCTCTGCTGATCAGGGAACTCATCTTGGATCGCCAGAGGCATTTAAAAGAAAAAAATCCTTTTTTTCTTTTAAATGCCTCTGACGATCCAAGCTGAGTTGCCTGATCGTCAGAGCCTTTTTAAAAAAGCATCTGCCGATCAGGCAACTCAGCTTGGATCGTCAGGGGTATTTAAAAGAAAAAAAGGATTTTTTTCTTTTAAATGCCTCTGGTGATTCAAGATGAGTTGCCTGATCATCGGAGGCTTTTTTTTCTTATAAATGCCTCTGACGATCCAAGCTGAGTTGCCTAATCGGCAGAGGCTTTTTTAAAAAGCCTCTGATGATCAGGCAACTCAGCTTGGATCGTCAGAGGCATTTATAAGAAAAAAAGCCTCCGATGATCGCACGGCTCAGCTGGGCATGGGGGGCGGGGGCAGGGATTTTTGCTACCGGTTTTCCGAACCACCCGCCTCCATCGCTACTGGATCGGGCAATCCGGTCCGAACCGGGAGCATTTCACCCCTGGATTTATCCTTAGTTGTTTTTTGGGGCATTCTTTCTAGAGTCTCAGCATTTTTTTTTCATTGTGGTGACCAGCATTTGATACAGTATTTCAAGTGTGGCCTCATTAGTGCAATATCATTTCTAGTGATCTTGATGCTGTCCCTCTGTTTATGCATCCTAAGACTGCACTGGCTTTTTTTTTTTTTTTTGGCAGCCCTAGCACACTGCTGATTCATATTTAAGTGGTGATCCACTAGGACACCTAGCTCTCTCTCACAGTTACTACAGTTGAGCCAGATACTGCCTATTCTACTGTATATCTATGTGTTTGATTTTTCCTGTCTAGGTGCAGGAACTTACTTTTCTCAACACTGAACTGTTCTATCTTACTAAGAATTAGATTGTAGACTGCTTTGTCAAATATAGAATAGAATAGAATAGAATAGAATAGAATAGAATAGAATAGAATAGAATAGAATAGAATAGAATAGAATAGAATTCTTTATTGGTCAAGTGTGATTGGACACACAAGGTATTTGCCTTTGGTGCATATGCTCTCAATGTACATAAAAGGAAAAAGAAAAAGAAAAAAAATACATTCATCAAGAATCATAAGATACAACACTTAGTGATAGTCATAGGTTACTAATAAGCAATCAAATTTATACTAGGAAACAAACAGAACAATATAAATCGTAAAAATACAAGCAACATGGTTATAGTCATAAGTGGGAGGAGATAGGTAATAGGAAGGATGAGAATAATAATAATAATACAGGCTTAGTAAATTCGTTGACAGTGTTGTGGGAATTAGTTGTTTAGCAGAGTGATGGCATTCGATAAAAAACTGTCAGCTCCAGCATGCTGTCGGCATGGAGCTGCCATTCTTGGGGGCAGGAAAGCACAAATCTCATTTCAGCCCAGCATCTGCTTCATCGAGCCTCCCAGGAACTGATAGGATTGACAGGAGAGAATAGTTGGGGGAATGACATCATCATGGCCAGCCGGAAATAACAAGTGGATTAACTGTTGAGACGCTGGTTGTAAATACTCAAGTGAATTAACTATTTAGATGCTGGTTGTAAATACTCAAGAATTAAACATAAGCCAACTTCCAGGTCACATGGGAGGGAGCAGCGCGCGTGATTAGGTAGGTAGTGATAACTAATGGATAAATGGTGGTGGGAAGCACAGGGCAGTAGCCCTAACAAGATTTTCATCTGTGATTGTCAGTGAGTGCCAAGAAGTGATTAAACTAAGGTAGCAGCCATCTAGGTTTGTCTCCTTTTATTTCCTTCTGTTTGGAACCTGGCAGATTTGTTAGGGCTCATTTCTTTTCAATGGCTAAGGGCACGGTGCCAGGGTTAAAGGCAGCTGACCTTGAAGAGTTAGTAGCTCCAACCGAAGCTACTGTGCTTGAGACCTCTTCTCCTACAGAGGAGTCTGTGGCTACAGTCAGGCCAAAGGACAGGTCAGGTGGGAAGAGCTCACCGGAGAGAAGGCTGCAAGTAGCAGCAGAGGCAGAGCAAGGTGATTCCAGGGATTGGTGGCTGGACACCAAGACAGCAGACCATTGAGAGCGGCCACTTCCTGGACCACTACTCACACTTTGGGACAACACTTCACTCAATGGAGGGAGAGACAAATCTCTGAGGATGATGACTGGAGTTACTCCACAGCGCTGAGAAACCAGATCATTGAAGTGCTCCAGGAGATGTATGGAGCGGCTGGGTTCCGAGAGCCGACCTGAGGCAATGTGTGGCAGAGGCCAGGAGTGGGACTGCCTCCTTTGCCCAGGACCCAAGGAATAGAAGATCCTCCGCTTCGATCCAGGCTGCCTGGGAAGGGCAGGCCATATGACCTCCCAGGGGCTTTAGGAGTCCTGCGAAAACCCGTCCCAAAGGATGCTGAGCCAACAGGACGTCAATATGATCTGCAGGTGCCAGGGGTACAGGAGTACATGGGCCAACTGCCCAACCTCCTGGCTGACCAACCAGCCCAGCAAGGCCCTGTATATATGGGCAACCCACTGCCTTTGCGAGTGTCATTTGATGGCAGTCCCGAGAAGGTGCCTTTGTTTCTAGACCAGGTCCTCAATCACTTTGACCACTACGGCAGATTGTACACCTCCCAGTGGGACATGATTATTGCAGTGACAACAGTTATGGAAGGGGAGGCGGCAGACAGGGTGGCAGATCTATATAGAGACCATGAGGCCGATTTAGGCCTGTTTCTATCTGGCCTCCAGGAGAGATTTGAAGACTGTACTGGAGCACAACAGGCCGAGGGAGATCTACTGAAGATAAAACAGAGGGGGAGGCCTGTGGCAGAGCACATCAGGGAATTTAGAAGGCTGGCTGGTAAAGTGCGGGGGTGGCCTGAGTGACTGGTTGTACACCATTTCAAGGTGAGACTAGATAAAACCTTATGTCAGGCTTGTACATGCTTGGGCCTGGCTCCACGGTTGGCAGCTTGGTTCCAAACAGCCACTGAACTGGACGTTGAATTTTGAGATGATCGCCAATAGAGAGAGTGGGGCTCCAGGGGCCAACGTTCAAAATCCAGGCTACCTAGTCGAACCTCAGTACCACCTTCTCCATCTCAGGTTCCCCAAACAATAACGGTACAACCAGCGAGACCAGTAATGATGTGTTTCCAGTGTGGAAAACCAGGCCACAGAGCTGCGGACTGCCAGGACGGAACCAAGACTACACTGGGTCCTAGCAGTACAAAACGGGGATCTACTAGGAAAACCATCTGACCCACACCAGAATGGTCCCGGGGAACACAACAGGTACCGAAGAACCCAGTAACCCTGTTGGAGGTGAGGTCCCCTCCCACCGAGGACTTGGAGACCAGTGAGAGTGAGGGTGACATCGATCCATTGGTGCGTATGGCCATAAAACCATTTGTGGTGCCTGTCGTCTTAGAGGCTGAGCAACGTAGAAAGTGTGCATCCCTCATTGATTCAGGTTGCACACAGTGTCTAATAAGCATGGGGGTGGCTGCTGATCTAGGAGTCAGATTACATTGATTAGGTCAGCCCATCCGTTTTGAACAGATGGATGGGTCTTTGTTGAGGGGTCAACCAGCAACCCATGTCACCAGCAAAATGATAATGGAAATAGGTCAACATAGGAGGAAATACGCTTCATTGTAGTACCCAGAATCACAGAGGAGATAGTCCTCAGTATGGCTTGGTTGGATAAGTGGGGCCCCACCATATGGTGGGGAGGTGGTTGTCAGCATCTACGGATAGAGCTAGGTCCCAATCCACCCCCATATGAAAGCCACCCACACGCTGGGGGCCCAGCTGGTAGTGAGGAGCATAGACCTCGTGTAAGGGGGGAGAGGGGTTGGCTTTCCCTGTGGAGTACGCTGACTTAAAAGACGTTTTCAGTGAAAAGGAGTGTGATGTTCTACCACCTCATCGCCCCACTGATTGTAGTATTGAGATTATCCCGGGGTCATCTTTACCAAAACCTAAAATGTACTCTATGACCCCAAAGGAGTTGGCAGAAATGAGATCCTACATTGAAAAGAATCTTAAGAGGGGTGTCAGTGTTCCAGAAAAAAACCTCTCTCCAAGTAAAGACACGGAAGCAAGCATTTTCCAAAGTCCTCTTCACTAGTATAGGCAAACTGGCACATCTGGGAAATCCCGAATCTGAAAAGCCTGGGCTTTCCTTCAATAATTCAAAGCTCCCAAAACCATCCCATTTCTCCCCAGTTGGTCACATGCTCCAATCAACGTCCGTTCCACCTCGACTCAGCCCCTGACCTTGACCGATAGGAAGAATGCTATTATGTCTACTAATTCTCCTCTCCTAAATCCCCCCTCCTACTTTCCCACACACAAGGAGATGGCAGCATTGAAGCTTCCAGCCTAATATGGCTTCCAAGGCTGACAGGCGTCCCCCCCCTGCAGAAAAACTACATTCTAAAAATAAAACAAACACAAAAGAAGGGGTTAACACTACCACCAATCCCTTCACCCCCCCTCCCTCCCCCCGGAGGACCTTTCGGTTCGTCAGAAAATTTGTCATGAAACTGTTTCACGAGCGCATCAGCCTTCACATCCCAACTTTTAACCCAAGTTGCTTCAGCCAAAGAGTAGCCTTTCCAGTGCACCAAATATTGTAATCGCCCCCCATAGAGTCTAGAGTCTAGGATTTTCTTCACCTCATAATGACTCTCCCTTTATACTACTAAAGGAGGGGGTGGAGCAGCTGGCAAAGGTCTGAGGGTAGATTCTCTGACTGGTTTCAATAAGCTACTGTGGAAAACGGGGAGTAAGATGCGAGGGAGTCTAAGTTGGACAGTCACTGGATTAATCACTTTCACTATAGGAAAGGGACCAATGAATTTGGTCCAAACTTCTTGCTAGGCAACCTCAATCTTAGGTACTTGGTTGACAAATACACCTTATCACTATTCTGAAAGGTGGTTGGAGACCCCAGTGTTTGTCGGCCCTGGGCCTTATACTTTTCTGCTGACTCCGCTAAAGCTTTTTTTGTATTCTCCCAACCCTTTTTCAATGAGGTCATCCAGTCCGTCAAGGACACGGAAGTAGGCAGCTCTCTAGGCAACTCAGGCATTGGCACAAAATCCATGCCTGTAGTTATCTGAAAAGGAGTCAACCCAGTACTGCATTATTATAAGCAACTTCTGCGAACGGTAGCAAGTCCGCCCAGTTCTCTTGTTGATAATTCACATAACACCTAATGTACTGCTCCACCATTGAATTCAATTTTTCAGCTGATCCGTTAGTCAATGGGTGAAAAGCCGAGCTAAGTCCCTGGGACGACCCAATGGATCGTAGGAACTCCCTCCAGAACTTAGTGGTAAACTGGACCCCGCGATCCGATATTATTCTTTTTGGGACTCCATGTAGCCTGTAGATGTGTTTCACAAACAGCTTTGCCAGTTTTTTGGCCAAGGGTACTCCACTGCAGGCAGTGAAGTGGGCTTGCTTGGAGAATAAATCAATGACAGTCCAAATGACCCGGTTGCCCCCACTGTCCGGGAGCTCAACTATGAAGTCTATCACAATCTCCTCCCAGGGCTTTGAGGGTTCGGCTACAGCTTGAAGAAGTCCAGGGGGCTTTCCTGGTCGGTATTTCATGGTGGCGCAGGTGGCACAGCTCCTCACGTAGTCTTCCACATCAGCTTTCATCTTTGGCCACCAGAATTGCCTCCTAGTCAAATGGAGGGTTTTTAAAAACCCAAAGTGACCCCCTAGGCGAGAATCATGACTTCTCTTTAGTACCAGGAGCCGCAGGCTGCGGGGCACGTAAAGTTTAGTCCCCTTCCAGGCCAACCCGTCCCTTAGGGTTAGGTCCGCCTGGTTTTCTTTGAACCAGGAATCATTAGAGAGTGCCGCTTTTAGCTCCGCTGTCAACTTGTCTTCGGGGAGATTTGAACCCTGGTGCATTTGCACTCTGGTGCAGGCTTGGGCGGCTGGCTGAGTCTCTGAGATCATGGCGTGAACTACCTCTTCCTGTCGGCTGTCAAATTGTGGTTTGCAGGAGAGAGCGTCAGCCAGAAGGTTCTTACCCCCTGGGATATATTTCAGGTTGAAGTTAAAGTGTTTGAAATATTGAGCCCAACGGACCTGCTTTGGAGAGAGCTTCCTCGGGGTCTTCAGAGCCTTGAGATTTTTGTGGTCAGTCCAAACCTCAAAAGGCTCATCCACCCCCTCCAGGAAGTGCCTCCAGGACAGGAGAGCCCAATCCACCACAAACACTTCTTTTTCCCATACCGCCCATCTGCGCTCAGTGTCCGTTAACTTCCTGGATACATAAGCACATGGCATTAGATTGTTCTGGGGGTCCCTTTGTAGTAGAACACCGCCACATCACTTGCGTCCGCCTGAACCACAAAGGGCTTAGTTGGGTCAGGATGTTGTAGGATTGACTCCACTGCAAATAGGCGTTTTAATCGGTCAAACGATTTTTGGTAGTCCATTGTCCAAGGTAAGGGCTGGCTAGGTTTTGGCTTGGTGGGAGATGGGCCGGTCTTTAGCAATTCTGTCAAAGGGAGTGTGACCTCAGCGAAGGAAGGAATGAATTGTCTGTAAAAGTTTGCAAACCCCAGGAAGCTCTGGAGCTGCTTACGGATGCGTGGGGGCTGCCAGTCCAGTACTGCCCTCACCTTACCCGGGTCCATTTCAATGGACACCCTGTATCCCAAATAGTCCAGGGCCTCCTTGTGGAACTCACATTTGGACAATTTTGCATAAAGTTTGGCTGCTAGGAGTTTTTTCAGCACTTGTCTGACAAATTTGATGTGGTCTTCCATATTTTTGCTGAATATAAGAATGTCATCGAGATAAACAAAAACCCCCTGATATAAATGCTCATGCAAAATTTCATTGATCAGTTGCATGAAGACCCCTGGGGTCCCCTGGAGTCCAAAAGGCATGACCCAGAATTGGAAGCTGCCCAAGGGGCAGTTAAAAGCGGTCTTCCATTTGTCTCCCTCCTTTATGCGAACTCGGTAGTAGGCTTCTCTTAGATCTAGTTTTCCCTTTCGATAGATGGTTCAGTAAGTCTTTCATCAGTGGGAGGGGGTAGGTATTTTGTATGCAAATAGCGTTCATGGATTGAAAATCAATACACAATCTTAAGGTGCCATCTTTCTTTTTTTAAAATAACATTGGGGTGGCCATGGTGGATTTCGCAGGCTCGATGAACCCTCTGGCTAGGTTGGTGTCAATGTACTTCCTCAATTCAGTCATCTCAGCAGGTGTCATGGAGTACATTCTAGGCTTTGGCAATTTAGCCCCCGCTTGTAATTCAATGACTGTGGGCCGGTGAGGGGGGAGGAGGTTACATTCCTCTCACTAAAAGCTTCGGCTAAGTCTGCATACACCTTAGGGATTTGGTGTTCGCCTGGAGGCCCGTCTGAACAAGCCGCTGCTGTTTCTGGCTGCTGGTCATTTTGGGTAGGTTGGTGTTTGGGGAGAGGGGCAGGGGGTTTTGGGCCAACCCCTATCCTGATTTTTCAGTATCCATCTTCCCATGTGATGGTGGGGCCCCATTTGTCTAGCCAAGCCAGGCCTAGTATGATAGATTCTGACATCTTTGGGGTTATAAATCGTATAAATTAATGATGCTTCCCCATCTCCAATCTAATCAGTTCAGTAATATGAGTGGAAGGGACTCCCCCAATTAGCGTGCCATCCACCTGTTAAAATTTAATCTCTTGTTTTATGGGTGTTGTTTTGATGCCCAGTTGTTCTACAATCTTAACACCGATTCAACATCTGGTACAGCCGGTATCTATTACTGCTGGGAGTTCTGGTTTTTTTCCCTGTTTCTGGCAGGACTAGTTTTACTTTAATTGAGAAAGGGGTGATGGGTCACCATCAGCTCTTCATCCCCGCTGGGCTTGTCGGGAGGTGCTCCTGTAGCCAGAGGGTCCCCCCTCTCTTCAGTGGGGAGGGGAATCTCCATGGCTTGTTTGGCAAATCGGCCGGTTTCTGGGGCTTTGTTTGGAGCCCTCCTCCCTCGTGCAGCTGTGGCGGGTCGTTGTTCTGGAATGGGGCAGAGTCCAGGCACTCAGAAGCTAGATGCCATATTTTTTCCACAGCGATAGCATTTAATAACCCCCCCTGGTGGAGGGGGGGTGAGATTTGCAGGTTTTGAAATGAGCTTTTTAGCTAACGCCATACCAGGTGGCTGCTGTTCAGGGGTTTGGCTGGGGGGGTGGACTTCTCTGTCTAGAGCAATGGACATGGTATACCACTTGTGGAGACACTCAGGCACTCCCTGGATCCCACATGCTTTTTTGACTTCTGGGTTGATGGCTTCCTTGAAGTAGTGCAGGAGTATACGGTCAGGCCAATGGCCCAGATTCCCTGCGACTCGCCTAAAGTCTCATACAAAGTCCTTCATTGGTCGATTACCTTGCTTCATGACTTTTAGCGTGGCTTCATTTTCACTTACGCGGTCTGGGTCGTCGAAGCGGGACCGTAGCAGTGTGATAAAGCCATCAATATCATACAGTTCAACAGTGCCCTCATTGTGCAGCTGGGCTATCCATTCAGAGGCCTCCCCCTCATTCATCCCATCTGAGATTGCAGACACCAAGTCCCGTTCTGATTCATATTGGTCAGCATACTGATCAACATGAGCCCAGACCCTGCTGAGGAAATAAACTAGCTTGGCTGGCATCCCGTCAAAAGTTGCTCTGAAGCGGGGTGATTGGAGGGGGGGGCATTCCAGCCGGTTGTTGGATTAGTCCCCCCTTGGTGCCCCTGGTTGCTGTTGGGGGAGGGGGCCTGGCTGCTGACCTGCTTGCTGTGCTGGAGGGAAGGGCACTCCAGCCAGCTGCTGGAATAGCTCTCCCTGTGGTGCCAGAATCATTGAGCCATGGGACGGGGCCCAGGGGGATCCCTGGAAGTTTGAAATAGACGACGTGGGATACCACTGGCCCTGGATCCATCCCTGGCCAGGACAGAAACCCCATCTGGGCAGTATGTTTTCAGCAGGAGGTAATGAGAAGATAGGCTGGCAAGGGGCCCCAAAAGGGGGGTTTTGCATTTCGTATGCCGGCTGAGCCTGATGCCCCACTGCTGCAGGATTGGAATGCTGCACTAATCCTCTTATTTGGCCTCTGGATGGGTAAGGGGGGGTCTGTGTCCTACTAATCCCCCCTCCATATCCTGGATCACGGAGGGTGAACATTGGTTTCGCTAGCCTCCAACTCACCTCCAGGGGTGGGGAAGGGGGGGTGAAAGTCCCCACTTCCATCCTCCAGTCTGGCTCATGGGGTGACTTCTTTTCCCGTCCTGGAGCTGGGTCTGAGTGACAACTTTTCCAGGAATCTGACGCTTCAGCAGCCTCCATGGCTAGTCCCATTTCTTCAGCAAGAGAAAGCAAGGGATTGGCAAATTCTTGAGCATTCGGGCCCCTGGCGAGCCTCCCTCCGATTTCTCCTTTCTCCTCCATCTTCACTGAGTCTTTGCATCACCTGGGGTTTAGGTAGATGCTGGGGCTCAGTACCCCTGACAGCCCCCTTACACGGTGCTGTTAGGTTTAGGGGGAGATTCAGGATGTCAGCATTCCAGAAAAAAACCCCTCTCCAAGTAAAGACATGGAAGCAAGCATTTTCCAAAGTCCTCTTTAGTAGTATAGGCAAACTGGCACATCTGGGAAATCCCGAATCTGAAAAGCCCGGGCTTTCTTTCAGTAATTCAAAGCTCCCAAAACCATCCCATTTCTCCCCCATCGGTCACATGCTCCAATCAACGTCTCTTCCACCTCGACTCAGCCCCTGACCTTGACCGATAGGAAGAATGCTATTATGTCTACTAATTCTCCTCTCCTAAATCCCCCCTCCTACTTTCCCACACACAAGAAGATGGCAGCATTGAAGCTTCCAGCCTAATATGGCTTCCAAGGCTGACAAAGGGATTTATTCAGCCTGCTATGTCCCGGGTAGCAGCCCCTGTCTTATTCCGGGAAAAGAAGGATGGTGGTTTGTGCTTGTGTGTTGACTTCAGGGATATCAATACAGCTTGTGTGGAACATTTATATCCTCTCCCCCTGGTAAAAGACATGATAGCCAGGCTTTCGGAGGGTTGTTATTTCATATAATTAGACCTCCGTGAGGCTTATTATAGGGTCAGGATTAAAGCAGGGGACGAATGGAAAACGGCATTCAACTGTCCCCTGGGCAGTTACCAGTTCCGTGTAATGCCGTTTGGACTTCAAGGGGCACCAGCAGTGTTCATGCAGCTCATAAATGAAGTGCTGCATGAACACTTGTATAAGGGCATGCTCGTCTATTTGGACGACATCCTTATATATACTCAGACAATGGAAGAACACGTCAAATTAGTTTGCCAGGTGCTCAGGAAATTGTTAAACGCCCATATTTTATTTTATTTTATTTTATTTTATTTTATTTTATTTTATTTATTTTATTTTATTATTTTATTTTATTTATTTTATTTTATTTTATTTTATTTTATTATTTTATTTTATTTAGTATTTTATTTTATTTTATTTTATTTTATTATTTATATGCCGTCCTTCTCCGGAGACTCAGGGCGGCTTACAATGCGTTAAGCAATAGTCTTCATACTTTTGTATATTTATACAAAGTCAGCTTATTGCCCCCACAAACTGGGTCCTCAATTTACCCACCTTAGAAAGGATGGAAGGCTAAGTCAACCTTATTTATTTATTTATTTATTTATTTTTCATATTTGTATACCGCCCTACTCCCGAAGGACTCAGGGCGGTGAACAGCCATAATAAATACAAATACATATAGAAGTTAAAAACTATTAAGAAACAGATTAAGTAATTTAGGCTCAAAGATTAAAAAACATCCAAATTTATCTAAAGAGGTTTAAAACCCAATTTAAAAGACAGTTTAAAAGCCAATTAAAAAGGGAGAGTTAGGCCAGACCAGCTTGTTGGAATAGAAATGTTTTCAGGGCTCGGCGGAAAATGCATAAGTCTTGGATGTTTCGTAACTCCGGGGGAAGCCCGTTCCAGATGGTAGGTGCCCCCACAGAAAAGGCTCTCCCCCTGGGGGGCGTCAGTCGACATTGTTTGGCCGACGGCACCCTGAGGAGTCCCTCTCTATGGGAGCGAACTGGTCGGTGAGAGGCTATTGGTGGCAGGAGGCGGTCTCGTAAGTACCCTGGTCCTGAGCCATGGAGCCTTGAGCCTGGTGAGATTTGAACTCGCAGTAATTGCAGGCAGCTGGATGTTAAATGCTGCCTTAGGAGGCATTAGCCTCCTACGCCACTCAGGCTCCTTATATGTCAAGGCTCCTTATATGTCAAGCTCTCCAAGTGTGACTTTCATCGGACAACCCTTGACAATCTGGGATTTAGGATATCACCACAAGGAGTAGAGATGGACCCCAATAAGGTCAAAGCAGTCTTAGATTGGCAAGCCCCAAAAACCAGGAAACAGTTGCAGAGTTTTCGGGGGTTTGCTAATTTCTATTGCCAATTTATACCCTCATTTGCACAGGTAGCCCTCCCCCTTACTGATTTACTATGGACAAAACATCTGAATAAAACCCCACGCCCAAACTATCCGCTTATATGGACGATCAAGTGTCAGGAGGCTTTTGAACATTTGAAATCATTGTTTGCAAGAGAGCCAGTTCTAAAACATCCAAATCATTCCAAACCTTTTGTGGTCCAGGCGGATACTAGCGACGTGGCAGTTGGAGCAGTGCTCGTCCAGGCCAATGAGGAAGGGTGTGCATATACATCTCAAAAGTTGAACAACACCGAATGCAATTGGCCCATTTGGGAAAAGGAGGAGTTCGCGGTTCGGTGGGCTCTCTTAACATGGAGGCACCTGTTGGAAGGGGTAGTATCCCTTTCGAGGTCTGGATGGACTATAAAAATCTAGAGGCCGTACAGTCCCCATGAAGACTATCCCCCAAACAAGTTCGGTGGGCCTTGTATTTCTGTAGGTTTAATTTCACCTTGAAGTACATTCCAGGTGGAAAGATTTTTTTGGCAGATGCGTTATCTAGGAAGCCACAGTATGAGAGCAACAAGGAAGCAGTAGTACAAGCGATCCTCCCAGTACGAGCACTCCAGCCGACCACCACATCTGTGCTGAGTTGTACTAGGGGGACATACCGCAAACCATACAGGAGGCACTAGACACGGATACATGGTTTAAGGATAACCAATCGTGGCTAACAAAATGAGAGGGATTGGCTTGGAAAGGGTCCAAGATATATGTCCCTAAAGAGGTATGCCTAACCATATTAAAACAGTGCCATGATGTCCAGACAGCTGGACACTTTGGGTTCCTAAAAACCTTCCATTTAGTGAATAGACAGTTCTGGTGGCCGAAGATGTGGAAGGATATCAAGGAATATGTCCGTTGCTGCGTCATGTGTAATACTATGAAGGCCAGACCTGGGAAACCACCGGGGCTGTTACAGCCAGTGGCTAATCCAACCCAGCCCTGGCAACAAATAGCCATGGATTTCATAGTCGAGTTGCCAGAAAGTCGGGGAAACACCGTAATATGGACGGTTATCAACCTCTTCTCTAAGCAGGCACATTTCATCCCCTGCCCCGGCCTACAGTCAGCTAGGAGAATGACAAAATTATTTATTACACATGTATATAGGCTGCATGGCATTCCTCAGTGAATAATATCGGACAGGGGCATACAATTCAGTGCCAAGTTTTGGCAGAAATTCCTAGAAAGGGTGGGTAGCAAGCAAGGATTGACCTCAGCATTTCATCCTGCTACCAATGGGGCAGCTGAACGGACAAATGCGATGATAGAAAGATATCTGCGTTGTTACCTGAATCACCAGCAGACTAATTGGACCGAACTTCTTCCATTTGTGGAGGTTGCATACAACAACGCAGTACACAATAGTACAGGCTTCACCCCATTCAAAATAGCTACAGGCAGAGTTCATGCCCATACCTGAATGTCCATCAAATACCACAGTGGATACCGATGTATAAGAGTGGTTAGCCCAAGCAGAACAAGTGTGGCAAATCGCCAAAAAAGCCTTACAGAAGGCATCAGATAATTACAAACATCAGGCCAATAAAGCCAGATGGCCATCACCACCCTTTCATGTAGGCCAGCAAGTATTCCTGTCTACAAAGTATCTGAACCTATGCCTCCCGAGTAGGAAGTTAGGTCCCAAATATATTGGGCTCTTCCCGGTGGTGCGGGTGATCAACCCCGTAACTGTACAACTCCAATTGCCCAGGCTGTTGGGAAAATCGCACCCGGTTTTCCACTGCAGACTGCTGCGCCCAGCCCATTTATCTACACTCAGGAAGACCCCATTGCAACCACCTCCACCACTGATGGTGGATGGGGAACAGCAGTATGAAGTAAAGAAAGTGTTGGATACCTGATGGCATAGGGGTAAGCTCCAATACCTTCTCTTATGGAAGGGTTATCCTCTGTCAGAGGCCTCCTGGGTACCCGAACATGATATACAAGCTCCCCAATTGATTGATAGGTTTCACTGGAAATACCCAGGGAAGCCGGGTGGACCTGGGGATCCACAACATATTACTTAATGTGCATTTCCGTTTCAGAAGCCGTCTCCATGGTAGAGGGGCCGCATGTCAGCTCCAGCATGCTGTTGGCATGGAGCTGCCATTCTTAGGGGGGGGGGGAGGAAAGCACAAACCTCATTTCAGCCCAGTATCTGCTTCATCATGCCTCCCAAGAACTGATAGGATTGGCAGGAGAGAATAGCTGGGGGATGACATCATCATGGCCAGCCAGAAATAACAAGTGGATTAACTGTTGAGATGCTGGTTGTAAATACTCAAGTGAATTAACTATTTAGATGCTGGTTGTAAATACTCAAGAATTAAACATAAGCCAACTTCCGGGTCACATGGAAGGGAGCAGCACGTGTGATTGGGTGGGTGGTGATAACTAATGGATAAATAGTGGTGGGAAGCACAGGGCAGTAGCCCTAACAAGATTTTCATCTGTGATTGTCAGTGAATGCCAAGAAGTGATTAAACTAAGGTAGCAGCCATCCAGGTTGTCTCCTTTTATTTCTTTCTGTTTGGAACCTGACACTGTCCTTGTGTCTAGTTGTTCTGGTGTGCAGTACCCTATAGCGTCGTTTTGAGGGTAGAAGTTGAAGCAATTTATGTCCAGGATGTGAGGGGTCTGTAGATATTTTCTCAGCCCTCTTTTTGACTCCTGCAATATACAGATCCTCAATGGAAGGCAGGTTGGTAGCAATTGTTTTTTTTGCAATTATAATTATCCGTTGAACTCTGTGTCTGTCCTGTTTGGTTTCAGAGCCAAACTAGACAGTTATAGAGGTGCAGATGACAGACTCAATAATTCTTCTGTAGAACTGAATCAGCAGCTCTTTGGGCAGTTTGAGCTTTCTGAGTTGATAAAAACAATTTATAGCAAACAGTCAGCAAAGTAATGATAAACAGAGGGGAGGGGGCATGGACAGCATTGCGGTGAGACAACAAGTTCCTCTGCTCCCGGGAGAACCGTTGATATCTCAGCTGTTTGGGGGTCTTCATTGACTGAAGCCGACTCGTAGGGTCGGCGAACAAGAGAGGCACAGACGGACTAACACAAGGATTCCGCAAAGTCCCTGGTTAGTTGGATACAGCCTCTCATACCGAGAGACTTAGAAAGCAGTCATTGTGTCACTAAGAAGCTGGGGCGGCCACAACTGGAGCAAGGAGTTAAAGACAGAGTGCATCATCTGGGTGAGAATTTGATTCTAAATTTAAATCTAAATTTAAATACTGAAGTTTCTTTTCATACCTGCTTGGAATAAATAGAAAGTGAAAAAGTGAAATGGAGCAAAGAGGGGAGGGAGAGTGGGTCTATGACAGCTCTCCACTGTCATAAAGCGGCGAGGAAAGCAAGTAAATCTAAAGAAAAGAATGAATTACAGAATGAACTGAAAAAAAGGATTTAAGCTGAAAATAAGAGAAGATAGAGAACCTGATTGAGTATTTTTTTTATATATGGACAAATGATTTTTTTAAATTTTTTTTTA
The DNA here is from genome assembly GCF_029215685.1 of Pituophis catenifer annectens. NCBI lineage: Eukaryota > Metazoa > Chordata > Lepidosauria > Squamata > Colubridae > Pituophis > Pituophis catenifer. The sequence continues at coordinate 172,805,372 of NW_027256881.1, forward strand.
TAAAATAATCTTTATTAAATATTTACAATAAAATTAACACACAATAATGATTGAAAAGCAATATAGGAAGCGAAATATAGAAACAGATAAACACAGGACTAAAACGAAACAACAAACATGACTAACCGAGAGTTAAGCTCACTCTCCAATTAATATTAACTAATATCATCCTAGCCAAACATTTCAATGCAATCAAGGTCTTTTTACTAACTACAAAACAATTGGTCTGTTTTTATCAAAATTATAAAGAGTTATAAAGCCTAGTAAATATCTAGTTAATCTAATTAGACGATTTTATCACCCTTCTCCTAAGTTTAACCTTCTTTTGAGCCAAACAAAGCATCTGTCCCAACTTCTATTATATACTGAATCTTTCTTGTCTTTTAAGATATACGTTAGCCTGTCCATCTCAGCACATCGAAGAATCTTGTTTATTATCAAATGGTCAGGGGACGTATCTGCATCTTTCCACAGTTGAGCAAATGCCATTCTCGCCGCTGTTGAGACATGGACAAATATATACCAATCCTTCTTATCGATATAGTCCGGTCTTATTCCAAGTAAGTAGAGGTCTGGGTGAAGGGGAAAGCTCACACCTGTTATTTCCAGCAGCCACTGCTGTATTTTCCCCCAATAGCATCTAGCTGACGGACAAATCCACCACTGATGAAAGAAAGTACCCTTGGCCGACCCATATTTCCAACATCTATCAGAAGATCCTGGGAACATCTTAGCGATTCTGGCGGGGGGGAGATACCAACGGTAGATCATTTTATAAAAGTTTTCTTTGAACGGGGAAGAAAGGGTCAGTTTCATAGTTTTGTTCCATACATTTTGCCATGCATCAAGCTGAATTGTTGTTCCAATATTTCTCCCCCAGGCAATCATCATGTCCTTTACAATCTCCTCCGCCATAAAATTGGACAGAAGAAGATTGTAAACGTTGGAAATAAATTTCCTTCGGCCACCTAGAAGAAGCTTGTCAAACGTTTGTAAATAAAGGGAAATACCATGTTCCTGTTTATCCCTAGCGAATCTAGTTTGAATTTTCACATAGGACCATCAGTCTATGTCTAATCCTCTAGTTTGGAGATCAGCTCTAGGTCTAAGTCTCCCGATTTCATCCAACAAGTCACCATAAGCCCAGTTCCTCTTTATATTGTGCACAGTCGGAAGGGTCACTGCCTCTAATGGAGACACCCACTTAGGAATCTGTGTGTAAACTTGCTTCTTCACCGTTTTCCAAACCCTTAATAAAATTCCTCTAATATAATGATTAGTAAAACGGACGTTGCTTACCTGAACGTCCCTTCTCGACGCGCAGCTGGAGAATCCAAAGCTTCGGGTAGTTCAATAGTTGGGTAGCCTACACTGAGTGTGTTCCTTTAAGAGATTTCTCTTCAGACACGCCCACTTGCTCAACAGAGTCCCAGTTTTGTTCACGAAGTAAGGAGCAGTAGAGCGTAAGGAAGAAATGTTCAGCAGCCAAGCTGGGTGGGTTGGATTCTCCAGCTGCGCGTCGAGAAGGGACGTTCAGGTAAGCAACGTCCGTTCTCCAACGCGCAGCTTGGAGAATCCAAAGCTTCGGGATTTACCCAAGCAAGTTCAGACAGGGAGGGAAACTGGCTGCTGCACGTCGTCTGAAGAGTTGCATACAGCTTGGAGCACCAGGCAGCCAAAGGATGCCTCCGCCGAGGCAAAGGAGTCCACCTTGTAGTGCCTGATGAAGGGATTCAAGGATGACCAGGTAGCCGCTCTGCAGATGTCGGAGACGGAGGCATTGGTGGCCCAGGCGGCCGTGGTGGCGGCGCTCCTGGTGGAGTGTGGAAGGATTCTCTGCGGAACCGGTCTGTTCCGAGCTGAATAAGCCCTGGAGATGCAGGATTTAATCCATCTCCCAATTGTTGTGGAAGAAACCTTCCGACCCATGGAAGCGGGCAGAAAAGAAATAAAGAGCGATTCAGATTTCCGGAAATGCTCCGTTCTTTTAATATATCTGCGCAGGGCCCGTCGGACATCTAAGAGGTGCCAGTTTGCTTCCCGAGGATGTCAAGGTTCGGGGCAGAAGTCCGGTAGGATTAATTCCTGGGCTCGATGGAATGAGGAATTTACTTTAGGCAGAAACGAGGGGTCTAGTCTCAGTACCACACGATTTGTGTGAAAGACACAGCGGTCGCTTCTCACGGATAGGGCCGCGAGTTCAGATATACGGCGAGCCGAAGTAACTGCGACCAGGAATGCTACCTTAAGTGTCAGAAAACGGAGGCTGATGGAAGTGAGAGGCTCAAATGGAGGATGCATGAGGGCCTGAAGGACCAGAGTCAAATCCCAGGTCGGGTAGCGATGTATAACAGGTGGGCGCAGGTTGGTTGCCCCTCGAAGAAAGGCGCGAATCGTAGGGTCCTGAGAGAGAGGAAGCGTTGCGGAAGCAGAAAGGACAGTACTTAGAGCAGCAACCTGGCGACGAAGAGTGTTAGGCGCAAGGTGCTTGTCCATACCTTCCTGAAGGAATCCCAACACTTCAGGAATGGAAGCAGACGTTGGGTCCAGGTGGGATTTAGCACACCAGGAACAGAAGGAGGTCCAAGTTGCATTGTAAATGTGGCATGTTGACGGCCGCCTGGACGCCTGAATAGTGGGAATCGCATTGCTAGGTACGTTGACTCTCCTTAGCAAGATCCTCTCAAGCGCCAGGCGGTCAACTGCAACCACTGCGGATCTGGGTGCAGAATGACCCCCTGGCTGAGGACGACCCTGTCCCCTGGAATCTGCCATGGCTGTGCCACCGACAGGTCCATCAAATCCGCAAACCAGGACCTCCGAGGCCAGTGGGGTGCGACCAGAACGACGTCGGCCCTGTCTTGTATTATCCTGCGGATTAGACGAGGAAGGAGCGGCAGAGGGGGAAAGGCATAGAGGAGACCCCGGGGCCAGGGAGAGGCGAGGGCGTCGACTCCCTCCGCCTGAGGACACTGGTACCGGGTGAAGAATCTGGGAAGGTGTGTGTTGTCGCAGCTGGCAAATAGATCGACCAGAGGCATGCCGAATCTGCGAACGATCTCGGCGAACAGATCCGGGTGAAGGCGCCACTCGGCATGGTCCAGGTGTTGCCTGCTGAGCCAGTCCGCTGTGATGTTTGTGGTCCCAGCAATGTGCTCTGCTACTAGGGACAGGACATGCGCCTCCGCCAAGATCAGAAGCAGGGTCGTTTCCTCCATGAGTGGTCCCGAGCGGGTCCCCCCTTGGCGGTTCACATGCGCCTTTGCTGTTACATTGTCAGTGCGTATCAGGACATGGTGCCCCGACACAATCTGCTGGAATCGTTGGAGGGAGAGGCGAATCGCACGGAGCTCCAGCCAGTTGATCCCTTTGCGACGATCCTCTGTTGACCATGTACCCTGGGCAACGTGAGAGAGAAGATGACCTCCCCATCCCGTCAGGCTGGCGTCCGTTGTCACTACCAGGCGCTGTAGGTTCTGGAAGTAGCAGCCCTGCTGTAGACTTTGGGAAGACCACCAGAGGAGAGACCTTGAGACCTCTGGCGGGAGGGATACTCGTGCGGAAGAGTTGCTTCTTCTGGCCCTCTGAAAGGGAAGGAGGAACCATTGGAGCTGGCGGGAGTGAAACCTCGCCCAAGGGACGACGGACAGGCAGGATATCATTTTGCCGAGAAGGCGGGACAGGAGCAGCAATGTCACCATCCGAGAGGAAAGGACCTGGGATGTTAATGACTGGAGACTGGAGCACCGGTCCGGTGACAGGAACACCTGGCCCTTCACTGAATCTATTACTGTCCTGAGGTGAAGAATTCGAGTAGTGGGCTGTAATTGGCTCTTCGGAATGTTGAGGGAGAAGCCATGATGACGAAGACAGCGACACACCACTCCTAGGTCCCGAGAGGCCCGGGCCGGGGAAGGGGAGAGCACCAGGATATCGTCCAAGTAGCAGTGGAGCCGTACCGGATGTTGACCTAGGTGGGCTGCCACTGCTTCCAGGAGCTTCGTAAAGGTCCTGGGGGCGGAGGAGAGGCCGAAGGGCATAGCCCTGTATTGGAAATGCCTGTTGTCGTAGGCAAAGCGGAGGTAATGACGATGGGACGGTCGTATTGGTACGTGGAGGTACGCCTCTTTCGAATCGATAGAGGTCATCCAGTCCGATGGTCGAATGGAAGCCAAAATCGAGCAGAGGGACTCCATTTTGAACTGATGGTATATGATAAATTCGTTCAGCCTCTTGAGGTCTAAGATGCCTCTGTGACCCCCCGACGCTTTGGGGACCAGGAAGAAAATTGAGTAGAAGCCGGTCCCGCGATGTTGGGGGGGGGACCGGTTCTATGGCTTGAATTTGGAGCAGGTGATGGATTTCTGCCTCCATTAGTTGGCGCTTGTCCAAGTTGGGCAAAAGAGGGCATTGGACAAAGTGCGAGGGGGGACGGGAACGAAATTCCAGGGTAAGGCCCAGTCAGATTGTCTGGAGCACCCATGCGTCCGTTGTAGAAGTCTCCCACTGAGACAGAAAATGAGTCAGACGGCCGCCAATGGGAAGGTGGGTGTAGTCATTTTCCTCTTCTAAAGGCACGGGAGCCTGTGCCTCGAAAGGGCCGTTTGGGTGCTGGAGCCTTTCGTCCACGGTCTCTGAAGGAAGGTCTATCGAAGGAGCGGTCGAACCCTTGAGAGTAGGATCTAGAAGAGAAGGACCCCGAAGGTCTGGTGTCGTTCCGAAAGGGCTGCCTGGTGGAGTAGGACGACAGTTTTCGATCTGCTCTTTTGTAAGAGGATGGCATTACCTTCCGTTTATCCTTGTCCTCGACAAGGATGGGGTCCAAAGCTTCCCCAAAGAGACGGGAACCTTTGTATGGAGTTGAGGCGAGGCGCCATCTAGACTTTGCATCAGCTCTCCAATTTTTAAGCCACAATAAATGGTGAGATGTAACGGATGACACCAGGGCGCGCGAAGCAAACTTCGCGGCATTAAGCGAAGCGTCCGCCGTGTATTCAGTAGCCGCCACCAGTTTGTTGACATCCTGGCGGAGGCGTGAATCTTCAGGAGGGAGGCGCTCCTGAAGTTGTTGGAGCCAAATTAGGGATGCACGGCTGAAGAAGGAAGCCGAGGTGGCGGCCCTAACTGCCCAGGCGGCCGCATTGTGTGTACGACGAAAGTTAAACTCAGCTTTCCGATCTTCTGAGTGCAACCCGTCGGCAACATCGTTGGAGATTACCGAGGAAGCAGTCAGATTAGCCACTGGGGCGTCTACAGTTGGCAACTGAAGGAGTTCCTGGAGACTAGGTGCCGAACAGTAAAGTTTTTTGTCTAGACCCGATGGGGCGGGTAACGAGGAGGGCGTAGACCAGGAGCGTTGGACCACTTCAGAAAAGAGCTGTGGGCACGGAATGAAATCCGGCTCCAGCTTGGGCACCATGAACAAGGCCTCATGTTGTTGAGAAGAACTAGGCTGATCAACCTGTGGGGTGGGATCTGCCATTTTTGTGGCCAACTTGGCCTTGTGCAAAAGTGACTTAAATAACAAGGGCCTGAACAGGCCAGAGAAGGCCGGCTTTTCAGGTGGCATATCAGCATCATCGGATAAGTCCATATCCAACAGGTCGGCTTCTTCCTCCTCCGAAGATGACTCCTCGCCGTGTCCATAGTTTGGATGAGAACCGGACACATGTGTCATGGCGGGATACTGGATAGGGACCGGCTGCGAGGCCCGGGCCAGAGGCGGAGGAGGAAGATATCGTGGCTGAGGCCAAGCAGCATATGGCGCTGAATGCTGAGAGCTTGCTGCCAGGGTGCGGGTAACAGTCTCAGATATGATCTGTTGAATGTCATAAGAAGATGGCGGTGGGGCCGGCTCCATGGCACGCAATCCTGCAGCCGTGGGAGTAAAGGTCGCCTCCGGCTGAGACCTCCGAGACTGAGAGGTGTTGCACGAGAGGTCCACCGGTCCCATGCAGTGGGTCGGAATTGCCTCAGGGAAACATTCCATGTCAGGCTGTCGATACAAAGGCTGTAGTGGCAGTTGATCAGCCTGATGGATGGGCTGAATACAAGCTTCAGCCACAGCCTGATTGGACTGGTTGGGTGCTTTCTCAAATTGTCGTTCCAGGGCTTTGTGTCTCCTGGAAGCATCCTTGTCTGCAGTGGACGAAGATTTGGCCTTTTTGGAAATTGGAGCGCCAGATGAAGACGATGTATGTGAAGAACGTTTGCGGGACTTTTTACGCTGCCTGTTCTGTTCCAGGTGACGTTCAGGGGAACTGTGGATGTCCTCTAGTTCTGATGAGAGATCACGTTCCGCCATATTAGGACAGGGGCTGGTATCAACAAAAGAAGTGGTTGTATTATTTTCATATATATATATATATATATATGTATATGTATATGTATAATTATTATTATTATTATTATTATTATTATTATTATTATTATTATTATTATTATTAATAAACAGGTATCAACTGAGGGTCAGACAGAAGAGGAAGAACAGGATAAAAAAACAGCAGGTAAGTCCAGCAGGAGAGGAGGCGGGTGGGGGGAGCACTAGAAATCCAACAGATTGCTCCACAGAAAATAAGCTATTGAGGCCTGAAATTGTCAGCCGGATGAAGATTGGTTTCTAGCAGTCAATTGCGCAGGCGCGAAACAGTTGCTGGGCAGAAATGGCAGCCGTTGAAACCACTTTCCCTTAGGCCGAAAGGGAATGGCGCCAGGCGAGACTGTCAGGCAAACGGTAATAGGCTTGCTAGAGAAAAACCCCTTCCTCCACGGCTCCTTTGAAGATTGCAGTGAACAGGCAGGCAGGGGGTCTTGAATGTGTGCGAGACCCGTCGGGAGAGCCGGCAATTTAAGCGCGAGCTGCCACTAAGCGCAGCTCCCAGCGCTGAGGCGGCGAAAATGGTGCGCAACTGTCAAAGGCCTCCCAGCGCCGCCGCCTAGACACCAGAGAAAGGCGAGGCTGCAGTTATACGGAGAGAAGGCAGCAGGGGCCTCAAAAGCGCTCCCAGCGCTGCGGAGAACAAGCGGGACAGGAAGAAACCGCTGCGACTTCAAAGGGGTGCCTTGACGATCGAAGGGACGGCAGGAGGAGGCTTTGGCGATTTCCCTGAGGCGAGAGAGCGTGCGATCACTCAGAAGTGATCCAAATGCTAAGTCCAGCCCCAGAGACAATGAGAGAGCACCGCTGAGAGCAGGGCAACAATCTCAAGCCGCAAGAGTTCAAATTAAGTCCAAAACGGCGGGGGTGGTATTGCCGGCAGGCTGGGAAACCTACCCACACGCCTGCGGCTATTAAACGAAGCAGAGAGTCAGGCAATTGGCCGCGCTTTCAAAGGAAGGGCAAGCTGTCAATCACAGCCTGCCTGAGACAGCAGGCAGACTCACCCCCAGCAAAACCAAACGAAGAGAAGAAAAAGGTGCTGAAAATAATGCAGAGAAAAACTTGAAGAATCCAAAGCTTCAGGAATAAGGTTTAGTAGATTAACAGAGAAATTTTCAGACAGTGTCACAGGCTCAACTGAGTGAACTAAACTGGAACTCTGTTGAGCAAGTGGGCGTGTCTGAAGAGAAATCTCTTAAAGGAACACACTCAGTGTAGGCTACCCAACTACTGAACTACCTGAAGCTTTGGATTCTCCAAGCTGCACGTTGGAGAATGTTTGGATTGTTTGTCTTTCTGAGACCACAAGAAGGAATGCCATCCCTGCTGCAAATCGTATCCTTCAATTGCCAAAATGTGCTTTCTTGAGAGAATCACCCAATCTTTTATCCAAACCAGGGATGAAGCTTGGTAATAAAGCTCCCACACAGGGAGCCCCAAGCCACCCCTTGTTTTGTGCTCTTGCAGCATTTTTCTTTTTATACGGGATTTTTTACTCTGCCAAATAAATTTACTTAGAATTTGGTCTAATTTCCTAAAAAAGTTTTTATCCAATCTTGCAGGAGCCGTTTGGAATAAAAAGATCCATTTCAGTAAAACATGGGCTTTTATCGCGGCAATTCTACCCAAAATGAGATCTGAATATGCCGTCATCTCTCCATTTCATTCGCTGTGACTATTAATAATTTGGAATAATTGAGCTCTTTGATAGAAAAACATCTATTTGTAAGCCAAATACCTAAGTATTTAAGTTTTTTGACACAATTAATCCCCATAATACTTTGGATCTGTTCCTTTTGGGCATCTGACAAATTTTTTGTTAACTTTTTGGTTTTATCCTTATTGATTTTTAATCCCGCTACCTCCCCATATTCATCTAATTTAGTAAGTAATTTTGGTCCCATAATAAGGGGATCTTCTAATATGAAAACCAAATTGTTGGCGAATGCTTGGAGTTTGTATTCTTCCCCTTTAACTTTTAAGCCCTTAATTTCCGAATCCTGCCTGATCGTCTTAAGAAGTGGTTCAAGTGTTAAAATAAAAAGCAGCGGTGAAAGAGGGCATCCTTGTCTGGTACCTTTGTAAATCTGTATCTCATCTGATGGTGATCCATTAAACAGTAACCTTGCCGACTGTTTAGAATAGATGGCTTGAACTGCCGTTGTAAATTGAGACCCAAAACCCATCACTTACAATTGTTGTATTATAAAATTCCAGTTGACTCTGTCAAAAGCCTTTTGGGCATCCAGAAAAATCATTACCATTGGTTTATCAGGGTGTGTCTCATAGTATTCTAAGGCGTTCAATACTACCCTTATGTTATCTCTTAGGTGCCTATGAGGCAGGAAACCATTCTGATCTTGGTGGATAAATCGGGACAGGAACACCTGGAGTCTCTCAACTAGTATTGTCGCAAAAATCTTGTAATCCACATTCAGGAGCGAGATTGGCCTATAGTTCTGGATCAGAGTTTTATCTGTATCGGGTTTCAGGATTAGGAAAATGTAGGCTTCCGTCCAGGACCGGGGTATCCTAGAGTGTAATAAAACCTCATTAAATAGATCTTTGATGTACAAACTAAGTGAGTCAAAGACTCCTTTGTAAAATTCACTAGGAATCCCATCCGGTCCCTGAGTCTTGCCATTGGCTTGTTTCTTGATAGTTACTGCTATTTCCCCAACTGTAATTTCTGCATTTAAAATTTCTTTACAGTAATCCGGAATCATCTCCAATTGTAGATTCTGGAGATAACTCTTGAGTTTAACTTCCTGATGAATTTCTTGGCTATATAAGGAAGTATAAAAATCTTGGGCCACCTTTGCTTTTTGCTCTGTAGTACCTACCAAATTTCCCATAGAGTCCTGTAAAAATTCAATCTTTCTAGATTCTGCCTCTTTTCTTAATCTATATGACAACCACTGGCCCGTCTTATTAGCATGCTCAAATTGGTTTTGTCAACATTTCCGAATTTTATTCGCCAAGTTGTTTTGATCTAGGATAGATAACTCATGCCTAATCAAGTCAATTTTCTCCTTAATCAAATTATTATGCAGATCTAAACGCAGCTCTCCTTCAGCTTTCTCCAATCCAGCCATTAACTCAATCCATTTGGCCTTCTCCTTTCTCCATTTGGTAGCTGTATATTTTATTACCAATCCCCTAACTACTGCTTTGACAGTATCCCAAATATTTTGAAGGGAAGTATCTTCTCTCTTGTTTTCGGTAAAAAAAATGATCTAATTCTTTTTTAATCATATTTATAAATCCCTCATCTTTCATGATCTCAGCCCTCATAGACCATCTTGCTCTTCTAGTGGACCCCTTCCATTTTATTACCAGGGGATGGTGGTCTGCCCATATATTCGTCCCTATTTCAACCGAATTTATGTCTTCTTTCAAATCTGATGTTGACCAGATCATATCTATCCGAGACCACGATCTATGCCTGGGGGAGAAATATGTAAAGTGCTTTTGCATAGGATGGAAGTCTCGCCAGACATCTCTTAACCCTATTTCTATTCTTAGGTTATCCCATGTTTTGGAGAGTACCTTCCTATGCCCTTTTTTGTATTTAGGAGAACCCCTTCCTGGATCATAATCAATTGAAGTATCAGCAATCGCGTTGAAGTCACCTACTATGCATATATGCTCGTAATTTAATTCATTAATTTTCTTATGCAAATCTTTAAAGAAACCCATTTGGTTAACATTAGGGGCATATATATTTACTAACAATATTATGTTTTAGCCAATACTAATCTCTAACATCAGTATCCTACCCTCTGTATCTGCATACGCTTGACGTTTCACCAGGCCTCTCCAATCGTAAACAACAACTCCCCTTTTCTTCTGGTCGGCCAAGGATACATACAACTTCCCCAGTTTGGAATAAATTAAAATCTTAGAATGGTCTTTCCTTATATGGGCCTCCTGTAAACATATAATATCGTAATTATCTTTTTGAAGTTTAGCCCAGACCTTTTTCCTCTTAGTGGGAGTGTTCAGGCCATTGATGTTAACAGAAAACAGGTGGAGCACCTCATCCATACCTCTACTTACCTGCGTTCTTGAGTTTCGATTTGGAAATTTGTTCCTCTTTCTTCTCCAGATTGGGCTGTGTCTTTGTCATGTCCAATATGATCTGTGGCTGTTGTTTCCTGTTGTTCCCTGAGTATTTTTTTAATATATGGACAAATGAATTTAAATGATTTAGAATGGAACGGAGTATTTTGAAAATTTTAACTTTTTCTAACTGAAACTAAAACTGCAGCGCCATCTGGTGGCATAAGAGAAAAGACTTTAAATTGAAGAAAAAACTAATGCTGACCTTGACAGTGTTGGCTTGACTGATAAAGAACAGATGTTAAAGAAAGAGACTTTGGGAGTGATATTTTTAATGTAAGATAAATAGTGAATCTTTTGAAAGATTGAAACAACAAACTGGCTGGTTGATTTTGTTTTACTTTTTGGATTTACATTTTACATTTTTTTTTACCTTCCAACTTGTGTTTATGCTATCTTTGAAGTACTTTTTGGAATGTTTGATTTGACTTTATTGTTTACCATATATTGGTGGGAATAGAAGACTTTTGGACCTGGGATTTTTTGCTTTTCTCTTTTTGCTTGCTTTTTTTTTTCTCTCTTTTTTTGGGGGGGGTGACTTTAGAAAGAGGCATTTTGATTGGGCTTCACTACAGAGAATTGGGATTAAGGCAAGAAGAGCCTGAAGAATCGATTTTCTTTTTTACTTTTTTTGTGTTCTTTATTTTTCTTTTTCTTTTTTCTCCTGACTTCTTTTTTAGATTCCTTTTTTCTTTTTAAACATGTGCTATTTATTTGTTTGTTTGTTTGTTTGTTTATTTATTTATTTATTTATTTTCTTTCTTCTTTTTGAGGTGGTTGTGGTGGGCTTATTTTTATCTATATTTTTTCTAATCCACCCAACGGGGGGAATTAGATACTTGGATTACAAATTGAACCATTTATGGATTACAAATCGAGTGGCTATCAAATTCAAGAAATGAAAAAATTTACTGCACATCTGCATTCAACGCCAAGTCCTTCCTCTGCAAAGTCACAGAAAACATCAGAAATTATGGAGCTCAAAAATATGATACAGATGTTTCATGAAGACCTGAAAGAAGACTTAAAAGAGGTCAAGGAGATGATGGGAAAAACCAGGGGTGAAATGCTCGTGGTTCGGACCAGATCACCCGATCCGGTAGTGATGGAGGCTGGTGGTTCGGAGAACCAGTAGCAAAAATCCCTGCCCCCCCCCCCCCATGCCCAGCTGAGCCGCACAATCATCAGAGGCTTTTTTTAACTTTTAAAAGCATTTTTTCTACAACCTCTTTGGCCGAAAAAGTGCTTTTAAAAGTAAAAAAAAAAGTCTCTGATGATCGCGCTGGGATCATCAAACCCTTTTTTTCTTTTAAAAGCCTCTGATGATCCAAGCTGAGTTGCCTGATCGTCAGAGGCATTTAAAAGAAAAAAAAACCCCTCTGACGATCCAAACTGAGTTGCCTGATCGTCGAGGCATTTAAAAGAAAAAAAGTCTCTGCCGATCAGGCAACTCAGCTGGGATCATCAGAGCCTTTTGAAAGCATTTTTTACTTCCTTTAGAAGGACTTCCAGTGAGATTATAAACAGTAGAGGCAATATCGGGCATCCTTGTCTTACCCCCTTTTGGATGCTTATTTTTTCGGTCATATCTCCATTAATTATAATTCTCGCTGTCTGGGAAGAATATATTTTCTTAATCATTTTCAGGAATTTGTCGCCGAAATTCATAATCTGCAGTTGTGCTATAAGGAATTTCCAGTTCAAATTGTCGAACGCCTTTTGCGCGTCGAGAAAGATTAGCGCTACCTGATTATTGATGTTTTGCTCGTAGTATTCGAGAACGTTTATTATTGTCCTCATGTTGTTTTTTATTTGTCTCCTTGGGACAAAACCATTTTGGTCGGGGTGTATATAATTATGTATAATTGTTTTCAGCCTCTGTGCTATAATTGTCGTGAATAGTTTATAATCTACATTTAACAGCGAGATGGGTCTATAATTTTGGACTTTAGTCGGATCCCTATCTTCTTTGGGGATGAGTGAGATAATTGTTTCGGCCCAAGATTTAGGTGTTTCTGCTTCCAGCAGTGCCTCATTGAGAACTTGTAGTAGTAGTTCGTCTATTGCAGACTGGCAGTTTTTATAAAATTCCGTTGGAATTCCATCCGGACCTGGGACTTTGTTGTTCTTCTGTTTCTTTCGGGCTTCCATCAACTCCATCATTGTTATTGGTTTATTCAGTATTTCTCTGTGGGATTCCTCTAATTTCTGGATATTTGCTTTTTGTAGGTATTCCATAATATCTTGGTCTTGAGTCTCTTCTTGTGTGTAGAGGTTTTGATAGAATTCCCTTACTATACGTTTTTTATCTAAATTCATACTATATAGTTGTCCTGTTTCATCCTGCAATTGGTATATTATTCTTTTTTCCCTCTCTTTCTTCAGTCTGTATGCCAGCCAGCGACCTGTTTTGTTTGCATATTCAAAGTATTTCTGCTTGACCATTTTCATTTTCTGTGCGATTTCTGCTTGTGAAAGTAAGTTCAACTCATGTTTAGTACGATTCAATTTTTCCCTTGTTGTTTTGTCGTCAGGCTGTTTCTGTAATTGTGACTCATATATGTTGAGTTCTTCCATTAATTTTTTCCTCTTTTGTTGTTTATCTTTATTTTTTTTTGCTGTGTATGCTATTGTGAGGCCTCTTATATAGGCCTTAGTAGTGTCCCACAGATTCTGTACTGAAGTCTGCTCCTTTGTGTTTATTTGATAAAATATTCTAAGTTCGTTCTCCATCATCTGCACATAATCTCTATCTTTTATTATTCCGGTGTCCATCATCCACCTCTTCTGCTTTCGCTGTCCTCTCCATGTTATTTTTATAGGATTATGGTCGGCCCATGTATTCGGTATAATTTCGATGTCTTGTAGATCCTTCCTGAGGTCTGGCGTCATCCAGGCCATGTCAATCCGAGACCATGACTGGTGTGGGTTTGAGTAGAAGGTATATTGTTTGGTTTGTTTGTTGGCCTCTCTCCATCCATCATGTAATTGCAATTCTTCAGTCATATCCTTAAATGTATCCGGTAAGATTCTTTTTCAAGTCTTACTTTGTTTATTACTTCGATAGTCATCTTGTATATTCACGATTGCATTGAAGTCTCTGACAACACAGATATTTTCGTACTCCAAATCTTTAATTGTATCATGTAGTTTCTTGTAAAATTCTCTCTGGTTTCCATTAGGTGCATAGATAGAAGCTAGCAATATTTTCCTTGTTTCTGTTTGTATTTCAGTTATTAAAATACGTCCTTCCGAATCTGTATATATCTGTTTAGCTTTTAAATGGTTTTTGACATAAGTTGCCACTCCTCTCTTCTTATTATCTCCTAGGGATGTGAATAATTTTCCTAATTTTTGATTCTCCAACAATATTTGTTGCTGTCTTTTAATGTGTACTTCTTGTAAAGTTATCACATCTAAGTCCAATTTTTGCAATTTCGTAAATATATATTTCCTTTTCCTTGGGGAGTTGAGTCCGTTTATATTAATTGATATAATTTTTATTTCTTCTTCCATCTCTATCGAGTTTATCTATTTGTGATTTTCAACTTTGTTGTGTTTCTGGTAACTCTTTGAGTCTTTTCCCTCGCTCCCTTTCTCTCCATTCTTTCTCTCTCCAATCTTTTTGCCTCTTCCTGATCTTTTTCTTCCTTCTCCATCCGCCATGTCCCGGGTTCCGCTTCTCTCCTTGTCTCCTGTTCCTCTTCCATTGTAAAGTGCTGGTCAAAGAATTCTTGAGCCTTTTCCAGATTATCAATCTTGTACTTTCTTTCATCCCAGGAGATAAGTAGGCCTTCCGGTAGTAGCCAGTGGAATTTTATTTTAAATTTATTTAGCTGGGTGGTCAGGAAATTATAATTTCTTCTTTGATCTCTCGTTCTTCTTGGTATTTGTTTGAGAGTTATGATTTCTCTTCCCTTATGCATGATTGTCTCTTCCCTCATCTTCCTGTAGATCTCTTCCTTAATAGATTTTTTTCGTGAATCTTATGTGAATTTCTTTGGGTAATTTGTTTCTTCTTGCGTAGTTCGTGTACACCCTATATATTTCATCCATTCCGTTTCGCAGTTCATCCTTATCCACCTGGGTTGCCTTTGCCAGTATCTCAATCATTATTTCACTTAGATCCTCATCCTTCTGCTCTTCTACATTTTGAAACCGTAAGTAGAATGATGCCTTTTCCATTTCCAGATAGGTTAACGCGTCCTCAGTTTCCTTATTAAATGCCCCTTGATCTTGTTCCATTCTTTCCATTCTGTTGGTCGCATATTCTACTCTTTCTTCCACCTTTTGGATCCTCTGCTCGTTTTCTGTTATGTTTTGCTGAATTTGTTCTATCTTCTCATCCATATTTTTGATGTTATCTTTAATTTCACTCACATCTGACCTCAATTCTTCATGATTTTTCTTGGTCTCTTCATGATTATGTGCCATGGTTTCCTGCATTCTATTCATGCCTTCCTGGATCATTGCTAATGCGGAGTGGATGTTCTGTAGGGCAGGACTCATCTTCTCCTTTTCTGTGGTTTCAATTACTTTCTGTTGAGCTGGTGAGGTCATAAGTATCATTTGGCCCGATGGTGTTTTCTTACTTATTTTAGCTATTGTCGTTATACTTGTGGTCGCCATTATTATCTCTTTTTTATTCTTTCCCAGATTTTCATATACTGGTCAATATTTCTAGGTCTGTTTTAAAATTTCACCCAAATTTATTTTTCGCTTTTTTCCAGGCTCCTTTGTACTTATAAATCAATCAGCATGGGAAGCTAAGTGGGAGGGTCGAGGGAAAAATGTAACGTTCTAGCAATCCATCAGCTAATTCTCCCTGGTATTAAGTATTTGAGTAAGTGGTATATTAGTAAGTAGGGAGTAAGTGCAATATGAAGTCCTTCTAAAGGAAGTAAGAAAGGAAGAAGAAATAAAAGGACTGAAGATAAGGAATGAGGAGTATAAACTACAGGCTTTCGCGGATGATGTGGTCTTCATAGTGGAACAACCGGAAGTAGCGGGAGTCAAATTATTAGAGAAGATAGAGGAGTATGGCAAAGTGGCGGGGCTTAAGATCAATAAACAAAAAACCAAAGTCTTGACCAAAAATATGACAATGACACAAGAGGAAAAATTAGAAGAAGAATTAGGAATGCAAATTGCGAAGAAAGTAAAATATTTGGGAATTTGGCTTACTACAAAAGCAACAACTATTAGAGAGGACAATTACATTAAATTGATGAAGCAAATTAGAAAAGACTTGGAAAGATGGAATAAGGTACAACTATCATTTCTTGGCAGAATAGCGTCTGTAAAGATGAACATATTACCAAGACTCCTATATCTCTTCCAAGTGATACCAATTGGTCCGGGAAAAGATTTCTTTAAGGATCTCAATAAGACAATAATGAAATACATCTGACAAGGAAAGAAAGCTAGAATTAAAATAAGATGCTTACAGGACACAAAGGAGAAGGGAGGCCTAGGTCTACCAGACTGGGAGTTATATTACAAGGCGGCGGCGTTGAATTGGATCAGAGAATGGATAGATCTATCAAATAGGAGAACGCTATACTTGGAGGGATTTGATCTGAGTCGAGGTTGGCATGCCTTTCTGTGGGAAGGCACAGACAAGCAACATCCGTACTTCCAGAGACATGTAATAAGAGGTGCACTATATAAAACATGGCAAGATATCAGAAGGCAACACTATAGTAAAATCCCACGATGGTTGTCGCCTATGGAGGCGCTAATTTATCCAAACACTATAGAAATAGGAAAGATGCGGAAATATCAAGAATTGTTGAGTAGTGGGGGAGACCTACTTACGAGACAAGAACTGGAAAGACGAGGCATTATGATTGATTGGTGGCCATATCTTCAAATTGAGTCAAAATATACAGCAGACCGGAGACATTATGATTTTCAAAGCCAACCAAGTGAACTAGATAAAATTTTAAAAGGCACAGATGAGAAAATAATATCTAAAATTTATGGATATTTAATAAGGTATAAATTAGAGGAGGAAACAGTGAAAGAAAGTAAGTAAGCTGGGCAAGAAATATAGGTCACAATATAGAGTTGGATAGATGGGACAAGCTATGGGCAGAAAATTATAAGATGACACTGTCGATTCCATACAAAGAAAATTTATACAAGATATTTTATAGATGGCACCTTCCTCCGGCACGTTTGGCTAAAATGTTTCCAAACACATCACCAATGTGTTGGAAGTGCAAGACACAAATGGGGACATACTACCATCTCTGGTGGTCTTGCAGGAAGGCACAACGCTACTGGCAAGAGATTAAGAAAATAATCGAAGAAACAACGAGGCAAAGTGTAGAAATGAAACCAGAATTCTTTCTATTTGGAATGACTACACCACAGTGTACCAAGGAGATAAAATATCTTACCATCCACATATTGACAGCGGCACGTATAGTGTACGCTCAGAATTGGAAATCCGAGATAATACCAACAGAAGAAAAAATAATAACAAAAATAAATGAATGCGCAGAGATGGATAGGCTCACAAAAGAGCTCCAAGATAAAGAGAACACTGACTTTTATTTAGTTTGGCAAAAATGGTACACATGGTTAGAAAGAAGGTTAGGGCCAACAACATAGGACATTAGGAGAACATAACTCAAGAATTGTAGAAATAGATACATGAGATGAGCCGTAGGATTGTATAAATAAATGGTTAATATGTTTGTAGAAAGATATTGCTGAACTTCAATGAATATATTAAGGTATAAGCAAGTGAATTTGTAAATAGTATGATTAAGGAAAATTGGTTAAATGGACATTAATCACCGATGCGAAGGTTTTCTAGAAGTTAGTCGATTGACTCTTTGTTAATGTATAAGTGTTTACATGTATTTGTGTTTTATGTTGGTTTATGTTAATAAAACTTAAAAAAAAAAAAAGAAAGCATTTTTTACAACCTCTTCGCTGAAGAGGTTGTAGAAAAAATGGTTTTAATAAGCATAACTGTATTACTTGAAAGACCATTATCTGTTTTAATAAAGTTTATAAATTTTTTAAAAAAAGTAAAAAAAAATTGGCCATGCCCACCCAGTCCCATTACCCCCCCCACACACACATCAAGCCACGCCCACAGAACCAGTAGTAACAAATTTTAGATTTCACCACTGGGGAAAACTGAAGAAAGAATTCAAAAAATAGAGGAAAAAGCAGATCAGACAGAGAAAAAAGTGGAAGAACTTGAGGAAAGAATGACATCAGTGGACACAAATCACGAAAGAACAATTATTGCTTTAGAAATGGACAGATCTGATTTTATCTAAGGTTTCAAAATGTAGAGGAAGAGAAGAAGGAAAATTTGGCAGAAATTATGGCAGAGATGCTGGCAGAAATGGTGGAAGAACCTAAAGAGAAGATATTAAATGGGATTGATGAAATATTTAGGGTACATACAAAATATGCAATGAGAAATAAACTACCAAGAGAACTTCATGTAAGATTCACAAAGAAAGCGATAAAAACAGAAATACTACAAATAGCAAGGAATACTCCAATAAAATACAAGGATAAAGAGATAGTAGTGCTGAGACAAATACCCAGAAGAGTGAGAGACCTGAGAAAAGAATATCATTTTTTGACAAAGTTGCTAATCCAAAAAGGAGTGAGCTTTAGGTGGTTAATCCCAGAAGGAATATTGGTGATCTGGCAAGAACAAAGACACAGATTAGATTCTATAGACAAAGCAGAAATATTCTATGAGCAGTTTTGGGGACCACTTGAAGATGGGAAACTGGGAAAAGCAAGAGAGACTAAAGACCAAGAAACTGTAAAGAAGAAAGAAGAGATAACAAAAGAAAGAACACAAGAGCAGGAAGAGAGAGCAATAAGAGAAGGAGCGAGGTCAAAAGAGGCAAAAGAACAGAGAGAGACAAGAGCGACAAAGACTACCAACAAGTAAACATGGAAGAAGAAATAAAAGCAATATCAATAAATGTAAATGGACTAAATTCGACGACAAAAAGAAATAGAACTCTAAATAAATTAAATAGACTAAAGATGGATATTATATGTTTGCAAGAAGTTCACATCAGGAAACAACATAAAAAACTACTAGAACATTCAAAATTGGGAATATTATTTACCTCTTTGATATACCAAAGTAAGAGAGGTGTAGTGTTATATATAAGGGGAAAATTAGAACCTAAGCAAATTTTTGCAGATGAAGAAGGAAGGATACTAATGGTTGAGGTAACAATGAACAATAAACAGAAGAATTTTATGAGAAACTACATAGAAAAATATTAGAATTTGAGTATTTTATTTTATTTTATTTTATTTTATTTGTTCAACTTGTATGCCGCCTTTCTCTGAAGACTCAAGATGGCTTACAATGCATTTAAAAACCATATATAAAAACATTAAACATTAAAAACAATTAAAACCCATTCACACCATTCATGGCCGAATCTCGCCAGATTGCAACAGCGAGATCAACGGCCCCAGGCCTGCCAGAAAAGCCAGGTCTTCACCACTTTTCGGAAGGCCAATAGGATGGGGATGGTCCTGATCTCAGGAGGTAACTGGTTCTAGAGAGCTGGGGCAGCCACAGAGAAGGTCCTCCCCTGTGGGTCCGCCTGCCAATATTTGTATAATGGGTGATTTCAATGCGGTGGAAGACACAGATTTGGATTACAAAACAACAAAGATAAATAAGAAACCTAGGAAAATACTTCCAAAGACTTTTTTTTACAATGGTTGAGGAATTAAATATACAAGATGCATGGAGAAAAAGACATTTGAAAGAAAAACATACTTTTTATTCAAACAGACATATGCCATGGTCTAGAATAGACATGATGTGGGTGTCAACAGATTTACTATTTAATATACAAGAAGTGAATATTGAAACAAGTACATGGGCAGATCATAATCCGATTATAATTATATGGAAAGGCCAGAAGAAAAGGCCAAGATGGACTTTGAATTCAATAATTTTACAGGAAAATGAATTTCAACAATTTCTGGAAAAGGAAATTGGTTTTTTTCTTTAAAATAAGCAAAAAAGAGGATACATCACTCTAAAATTTATGGGATACAGCGAAAGCATACATTAGAAGGCTGGCAATGACATACTTAGGAAAAAAGAATAAAAAGAAAAGACAAAAACAAAAAAGTTAGAAGAGGAATATAAAAAGCTGGAGAAGGAATTGCAAAAAGATACACAAAATAAGAAAATTAAAAAACAAATGGACTTGAAAAAACATGAAATGAATTTAATTGAACAAGAGGATTTGGCAAATAAATTAAGAGCTTCTAAACAATTTTTTTAAAAATGCAAATACGCCAGGCAGATGGTTGGCATATACAATGAAAAAAGAGAAGGAGAAAAAACTAATCAACCAATTAACAGATGAAAAAGGAATGGTATGTTATAGAAATGAAGAAAACAAAAAATAGTTCAAAAGTATTATGAGAGACTATATTAACAAGAGATAATATCTGGAGAAAGGATATAACAATATTTAAGAAAATCCGACTTACCTAAAATACCTGAAAATTATAAAAAAAGCACTAGAAGAAAGAATAACGATGATGGAATTAGCAGAAGCAATCAAAAAACAAAAGAATGGGAAAACACCGGGCCCGGATGGATTACCAGCAGAACTATATAAAATACTGCAGGATGTACTAAGCAATGTAATGTTGGAAGTATTTAATGAACTTTTAGTAAATGCAAAGATACCAAAATCATGGATGGAGGCATATATTATTTTTATACCTAAAGAAGATACAGATTTACAACAAATTAAACATTATAGACCAATTTCACTGTTGAACGCTGACTATAAAATATTTGCATCAATAATGGCGAATAGACTAAAAAAGTTGTTAAACGAATTTATATACATGGATCAAAATGGTTTTTTATCTAAAAGACAGATCAGAGATAATATGAGAACCATTTTGAATACTCTGGAATATTACGAAGTGCATTCAGATAAGCAAATGGCAATGATATTCTTGGATGCGCAAAAGGCGTTTGACAATGTGAATTGGCAATTTATGATAAAACAATTACAAATTATGGACTTGGGGGGAGATTTATTAATTTGATCATATAATTTTTCATAGTAACTTTGGATCACTTTCTTTTTATTGTCATTTTGGTGATGAAGGTTTCCTTCCTCGTCCATTAATTGGTGTATCAGTTTTTTCTTTCTTCTCCTTTTTTAATTTGTATGTCAGCCATCTTCCTGGTTCATTTGCATTTTCAAAAAAATTTTGTTTACCACTTTTAATTTTTTAAAATTAAAAAAAAATATTTTTTTTATTGAAAAGTTTTATAAGAATACAAACATTTTCTCCCCCCCCACCCTTTCCCCCTCCCCTCCTTCCCCCCACCCCCCCTCCCTAGACTTCCCAGAACAGGTACAGGGTATAGCATTCACAAACATAAAGCTAAAATATGCTACCAAATTATTGCATTCATATTCTCCCTAAATCTTTAACTCCTATAACTCAAAAACTATAAACATAAACTACTTAAAAATATTTCATTCATAAGTTATATGAGTCTTCTTGTTCGGATACTTTTTTTGTATATAGTCAGTCCATCTTCTCCATTCTGATATGTATCTTTCATTTGAATGATCTTTAAGATATGATGAAATTTTTGCCATCTCTGCCAAATGCACAACTTTTAATGTCCATTCCTCAATGGTAGGTAGATCTTCCTTCTTCCAATACTGTGCCACCAGTAACCTGGCAGCTGTTATTAAATTCAAAACCAACTTAGTCTCTATTACAGTACAATCCGTGACTATTCCCAACAAAAAAAACCTGTGGTGTAAATTTAATTTTTTTCCTTAAAATATTTTGAATAATCCACCATATTTTTATCCAAAAAGCCTTAATTTTTTTACATGTCCACCATATATGAAAATATGTAGCAACTTCACACTCACATCGCCAACACTTGGATTGTAAATTTGGATACATACAGGCTAGTTTTTTGGGGTCTAAATGCCATCTATAAAACATTTTGTAAAAGTTCTCTCTTAAGTTTTGAGCTTGTGTGAATCTTACATTTCTAACCCATATCGTTTCCCATGTATCCAATATTATTGGTTCACCTATGTTTTGTGCCCATTTTATCATACAATCCTTGACTAGCTCTGTTTCCGAATCTATTTCCACTAATACATTATACAACCTTTTAATATGCATTTGACCTTTATCTCTTATTTGCTTTATCAAATTTTCATCCTACTGCAAAATACCAGTTTTTTGATCCTCTCTCCATCTGGCCTGCAGCTGACCATACTGAAACCAAGTCTTAATAATTCCTTCTTCTCTTAATTGCTCCATAGATTTTAATTGTAATCTAACTCCTTCCTTATAAAGGAGTTCCTTATATGTAAACTTATCTTGCTTTTGCTCCAAATTTATATTCTCTATCGCGTGTCTGGGTACTGTCCATATTGGTAACTTATCCTTTAGTTTATATTTATACTTTTTCCAGACACGCAGTAGACCATTTCTTAATATGTGACTTTTAAAAATTTTAAATTTTTAAAGAAGAATTTTTAATTCTTCTTTATCTATTAAGTTTAACTTATGTTTTATTAATTCCATTTGATTTTTTAGATTCTTTTTTTGTGGTTCTTTTTGTAGTTTCGTCAACTGGCCGCTAAAGTAATCACCAGATCCCAGGCAAAACAAGAAACATTGATGGACAGTGACACCATCCAAACTTTTAAACAAGCATTGGCCACCGATGAATGGTTTTTGAACATCAAATCCAGCTGTCTGAGGAAAGAGGACTTAGCTTGGGTGGGAGGGAAGTTCTATGTTCCAGCCAGCCAAAGACTATGCTTAATGACAAGGTGCCACGACTCCAAATTAGCTGGACATTTTGGGTTTGTGAAAACTTTACACCTAATTAAACTTTTTTAGTGGCCATCACTAAAAAAGGACATAGAAAACTACCCATTTGTGCAGCAGCAAAAAGACATCAGTGGAAAACTCCAGGACTCTTACAGAAAGTAGCTGAACCTACAGCGCCATGGAGAGAGATTGCTATGGATTTTATTGTAGAACTGCTAGACAGTGTGGGAAATACTGTCATTTGGATCGTGACAGACCTGTTTTCAAAACAGGCACATTTTATACCTTGCCAAAAGATCCCAATTGCTAAAAGTTTGACTCTAGGATCCACAGAGGGAAAATCCAATACTTAGTTGCTTGGAAACATTTACTCTCATCCAAAACGAATGGGTTGCTAAACACCATGTTAGAGCTCCTACCTTACTGAGAAAATTTCACTTTTTTTTTTTTTTTTAATTTGATTTATATGCCGCCCTTCTCCGGAGACTCAGGGCGGCTTACAATGTGTTAAGCAATAGCCTTCATACTTTTGTATATTTATACAAAGTCAGCTTATTGCCCCCACACACTGGGTCCTCATTTCACCTACCTTAGAAAGGATGGAAGGCTGAGTCAACCTTGAGCCTTGGAGAGATTCGAACCAGCAGTAATTGCAGGCAGCTGTGTTAATAACAGGGTGCTTAGACCACTGTACTATCAAGGCTCTTTGTACACTCTTGTACATTCATTCTTGTACATTAGATCTTAATTCAGCTGACATCCATATTATATCTATTCTTGATCAAGACATATGCCTATTTGAATAAAATGAATATTACTTGACTTAGGATGTATCTTGTGCCATACATCTTGGATACCTAATTCTTCCACCATTTAAAAAAAAGCTTTTGGAAGTGTCTGCCTAGCTTTTTTAATTTAATTTCCTAGTTTTATAATCCAGTTCCACATCCACAATTGCATTAAAATATCCTACTACGCATATATTTTCATACTCCAATTCTATTATTTTTTAATGAAGTTTACCATAAAAGTCCTCTTGATTGCTATTTGGTGCATAAATTGCTACCAAAAGTATCTGTTTGTAATTCGTTATCTCCACCATCAAAATTTTCCTTTCTTCATCTGTGAAAATTTGCTTAATATTTATTGTTTCTTTTATGTAAAGAACTACACCTCTCTTCTTATGTTGTGCTTATGTTGTGCTAGAGAGGTATATAGTTTTCCAATTTTGGAGTGTTCCAACAGTTTATTGTGTTGTTTTTTAATATGAATCGCTTGCAGGCAAATAATATCCAACTTCAATTTTTCTAGTTTACTAAAAGTTCTTTTCCTTTTTATAGCCGAATTCAATCCATTTATATTTATTGACAGTAATTTTGTTTCTTCTTCCATAGTTTTACTTATAGATGGGTTTTGTTGTTCTGGTCACTCTTATCTTTCTCTGATCTTTTGCCTTTGCTCCTTTTCTCTTTGTTATTTCCTCTAACTCTCTTTCATCTTCTTTTTGTTGCGTTTCTCTCTCTCCTATGGCTTCCTCTTGCTATCTATCCTCTTTTTACTCTCTTACTCTCATTTCCTCTTGTGGTCCAAAATAGTACTCATAAAATTGTTCTGCTTTTTCTATGGAATCCAGTCTATGTGTTTTCTCCATCCAGGTCACCAATATTCCCTCCGGTATCAGCCATCTAAAATTTACTCCATTCTTAATGAGCTGTCAAAAATTGATATTTCTTTCTTATTTCTATAACTCTTTGGGGAATTTTTTTAAAACTACTATTTCCTATACTCTATATAATTTTACAAAATCTACTATCTGTTATTTCCCTTTTTTTCTATCTTCAATCCAATTATACCATTTCTCCCATATTACATAAAAGTCTGAATCCATCAGTCCTTTCAGTTCCAATGTCATTTTATCCATGCCAGCAGCTCTGCCATTATCTCCGCCAAATTTTCTCCCTTTTTTTCCTCAATATTCTGGAATCGCAAGTAGTAATCAGTCTTTTTTTTTTTTTATTGCAAAAGTTTTACAATTACATTTTCACCCCTTTCCCCCCCCCACCCCCCCAAACTTCCCAACCTCCCTAACCCTCCCTAACCCTCCCCTCCCCCCAGACTTCCCTATAATATACTCATACTCATAAAGAACCCTAATATAACACTTATATATAAACTTGAACCCTTCCCTCCCCTGTATAATTTTTCTCTTTATCTCATTACCTTAAAAAATTTCTAGTACATTATTTTCAAATAAAAGCTATTTGATACTTTCTAGTTTGATATTTGTTTTGAACATATTCTATCCACCTTTTCCATTCCCACTCATAAGTCTCTTGTGAACAGTCTTTTAAATATGCTGAAATCTTCGCCATCTCTGCAAAACTGGCCATCTTCAAAGTCCATTCCTCAATAGTGGGCAAAGCTTCATTCTTCCAATATTTACCTATCAACAATCTTGCTGCTGTTATCATATACAATATCAATTTTGTTTCACCCAGTGAAACAAACCCTTAACTATACCCAATAAAAACAGTTGTGGAGAAAATTGAATTTTTTTCTTCAAAACATTCTGCATGACCCACCAAATTTTTATCCAAAAAGCCTTGACTTTCCTACAGGTCCACCAAACATGATAATACGTAGCATCCAAACATTCACATCTCCAACATTTTGGCTGAACATTAGGGTACATACATGACAATTTTTTAGGATCTAAATGCCATCTATAAAACATTTTGTAGAAATTTTCCCTCAGGTTCTGCGACTGTGTAAATTTAACATTCTGAACCCAAATTTTTTCCCATGTTTCCAACATCACTGGTTCTTCAAAATTCTGTGCCCACTTAATCATACAGTCTTTAACTAATTCAGTTTCTGAATCTCTTTCTAGCAAAACATTATAAAGCCTTTTAATATGCATTGGACCTTTCTCTCTTATATGTCTAACCAATTCTTCCTCATGCAACATAATACCAGTTTTTTGGTCCTCTTTCCATCTCAATTGTAATTGATTATATTGTAACCAAGTTAAGTAGTAGTAATCAGTCTTATCCATCTCAAGTGATATTATTGTTCTCTCATGACTTTTGTCTGCCAAGGTAAGTCTATAATCAACTTCTTCCTTTCTTTTCTCTGTTTGCTCAGCTTTCTCTTCTACTTTCTGAATGCATTGTTCACAGTGGTGAAATCTAAAATTTGTTACTACTGGTTCTGTGGGGGTCACTTGGTGGGGGGGGTAATGTGACTGGGTGGGCGTGGCCAATTTTTTTTTACTTTTAAAACCATTTTTTGTAAAAGAAATGCTTTCAAAAGGCTCTGACAATCCCAGCTGAGTTGCCTGATCAGCAGAGGCTTTTTTTCTTTTAAAAGCCTCTGCCGATCAGGCAACTCAGCTGGGATCGTCAGAGGCATTTAAAAGAAAAAAAAGCCTCTGCCGATCAGGCAACTCAGTTTGGATCATCAGAGACTTTTAAAAGAAAAAAAGCCTCTGCCGATCAGGCAACTCAGCTTGGATCATCAGAAGCTTTTAAAAGCATTTTTTCTACAACCTCTGAAGAAGTTGTAGAAAAAATGCTTTTAAAAGCCTTTGACAATCCCAGCTGAGCCGCACGATCATCAGAGGCTTTTTTTTACTTTTAAAAGCATTTTTTCGGCTGAAGAGGTTGTAGAAAAATGCTTTTAAAAATTAAAAAAAAAGCCTCTGATGATTGCGCGGCTCAGCTGGGCATGGGGGGGGGCAGGGATTTTTGCTACCGATTCTCTGAACCACCCGCCTCCATCGCTACTGGATCAGGTGATCCGGTCCGAAACGGGAGCATTTCACCCCTGGTTGTTCATTTTTAGCCATTATTTGTTGAAAATTCTCTATTTTATCTTCTACTTTTCCTATTCTTTCCTTAATGTAGTTTAGTTTTATTAAATGTCTTCATGCATGGCCTGAATCATAGTTTTCATCTCTAATTGCATTGTATTCATTTTTTCTTGCTGCAACATAGCATCGAATGACCTTTGGCCTACTGGGCTAGATGCTGCTGCTGCTGATGTCAGTGCTGGGACGCATCGAAACCTGACAGATGACACTGAGGATGGTGCAGATGTAGTTTTCTTCATTTTGAGATGTTTTAATAAATTTAAACCAATTATTAAGGATAATAGCTACAATACCCCAACAGCCCCAGTGTTGACCGCCCACTTCACTATCTCCTTCCAATTTCTCTTTTTACAAAGCTATTCAGGAGTCAAAATATTCAATATTGTTGTATCCCTTTTTCCTTCGTCTTTCTTATTTTCAATCTCCAAATAATGTCACTGGTTTTTTTTATTGTAATCCCAGAGGAGTGTAATTATAATCCACAAAAAAGAGGAAGTGAAACTGTTAATTGTAATCCAAGAGGAGAGTGAAGATATAAATTGTAATCCAAGAGTTGTTAAACTGTTGACCCCTTTATTCTTCAAAAAGTATTCTCTTCTTCTCTTGTTAAATTTATAATCCACATAGCCAAGCCCCAAAATTCAACCACCAACTATCTTATATCTTCTGAGGGAAAGTTCACAGAGCAGAAAATAAAAGAGAAGGAAAATATTTTCCTGTTCTCAGCTTCTGTTTGCTTTATCTATTTAGCTTCCGCTTGAGTTCCAAGAGCTACACTATTTTAAAAAGTCTAAGTGTTTCACTTACTCTCCGTCTCAGCTATCTAACAAAAACATCTTATTAATGCAGGTGTTCTTTGTTTTAACAGCCAGTCTTTATCTTCTTCAGCCTCTCAAGGTTGTTTTCTTTCCTTTCTTACTTGCACCTCTCAACATTTCCTTGTGTCTGTAGGTGTCATTGTTGCTCTGTTTCTGTCCCTTTTCTTCGTTTTATTTTATATTATATTATCTTGTCAAAGTTTTTCAAAAAAGGTTCTCTAGATCCAAATTTTATAATCCCCAAAAGCTTCCAAATTAGTCAATATTATATTTGAGATTCCCAGTCCAGCTTCCTAGTTTCCAAGTTCTTTCACTCTTTTAAAAAGTTCTCTTATCTTTCTTCCAGTTTTAAAAAAGGCTTGCTCGCTGCTTTTCTTGGGAGGTGGGAGAAGAACAATTCCATCTCCTCCTTTTAGGGTCCCACTTTCAGCCAGGCTAATTTCCAGGGGGCTTGTTTCTCAATAGAAGTCAGAAGTTAGAAATCTCTCACCCAGATCGTTCACACTGTTCCTCAGTCTTTCGCGCTTTCTTCATCAGTGGCTGCCACAGCTTCAGTCAGGCATGCAATTGCCATCCTTTCTTCCTGTCAGATTGAGAGCCTTCTCCAGATTGATCAGGGAGCTTGCGAACTCCCTGAGATCAATGGAGCATGCTCTCTTACTTCATCACCCCTCCAAGGTAATTTTGGTCCATCAGAATCTCCTTGCAGTTCGAATTTTGGTGCGATCCCACAGAGCCCCGTGGAGATGCATCATGTCACTGTGGCGTCATTCCCACCCTCTAACAGAGACAGCGGTCACCAACTGGTGGTCCATGGACCACTGGTGATCCGTGAGAAAATGTTGGTGGCATTTTTTATATTGCACTAAATCAGGGGTCTTCAAACTATGCCCCCCTGGGCCAGATACGTGCAATGAACGTTTGTGTTGCTGCAGAAAGTCTCCCCCTTCAGGGTCTTTTTGTGTGGGTTGGAGGGGGGCAGAAATTCTGACTTGGGTCTGCTTCAGCCTCTTGGTGTGGGGCTTTGGGCAAAGGCTGGAGGGAAGTGCTGCTGGTGGCGAAGGACTGGACTGGAATGATGGCATTGAATGATGAGCTGAAGTCTATAGCCCTAACCTTTGCATAGTGTTTGGAGATTCAATATGTTGTAGGATGTAGTGCAGAGTCATATACACAGCATCATCTGTCGATCTATTTGCTTGGTAGGCAAATTGCAAGAGGTCTAACAGCAGATCCGTGATGGTTTTCAGGTGGGCTAGCACTAGCCCTTCAAAAGTTTTCATAACTACAGATGTTAGAGCAACCGGTCTGAAGTTGTTCAGTTCCTTGATGGAGGGTTTCTTCAGCACTGGGATGATAGTAGAGTGTTTGAAGCAAGAAGGAACATAGCACATCTCTAGTGATTTATTAAAGATGTGGATGAAGATGGGGGCCAGTTAGTCAGCACAGGCTTTTAAGCAAGAAGGAGTTATCTTGTCTGGGCCTGGTGCTTTTCCTGGCTTTTGTTTGTGAAATAGACCTTGCACCTCATTTTTTGTAATCACCAATGCCTCATTGAGGCCCAATGCCTCATTGAAGTCTATATAGCCACAGTGTTTTCTTGTTCTATTAAATTAAACACTTTATCAAAGAAGGCAATAAGGTTTGTGTCAGAGCTACCTCAGCTTGAACCTCTAAGTAAGAAGAATCTTTAACTCCATTTATTGAGAAAGGTATAATTTACTAGAAATCAAGTGAATTACCGTAATGCATAGCCAGAACTGAGAACTGCACACCAAAATCCCCAAGTCTAACTTTTCCCTCCCTTAGTCTCCTCCTATTACTGGGCCCCCATGTCCAATTAAATTCAAACAAGTTGTTTTCAAAATGGTCACTTCAGGCATAAGTTTGGTATGCAACTGCATTCCATTCCCAGATGGTTGTCCTTGAAGTTCGTCTTGGAGAGATACAGTAAAGTTTAATTTCCCTCAAAGCATCCCCCCTCCTATCCAGATCCACTTGAGTTTATGGCAGCTAATACTGGATTGTGAAGTGCAAGCATGAGGTGGCAGCTGACAGTTTGTCTGGCATGATCTGTTTTTGACAAACCCATTGTCAGTTTTGGAAGACAATTTTCTTTTTAGCTTAACTGCCACCCATGCTGGCTTCTAGTAATCACTTTGCTTTGTGAATTTCTAGATGCTCCCAGACCTACTGCTTTATTATCTTTTTTAGGATTTTCCTGGGCATTGATGTCAAACTGATTGGTTTCCTAGATCCGCTTTTCCCCCTTTTTTGTAGATCGGAAAGATATCAGTTCTTTTTCAGTCCTATGGCAGTTCCCCCATGCTCCCCCATGCTCCAGGAGCTGTGAAAGTTTCTGTTCAGTGGTTCTGATACTACATCTGCCAGCAACTAGTCCTCAAACCTTCTAGTCCTCAGTTTTGGAACTCATCTAGAGTGGAAAAGTGTTCTCTTACCTGTTTCTTGCCTATCCATTCCTGTTTTGTCTCCCAGGTGCTGCTTTTGGTAGATTGGACTATTTTTTTCCCTTTTGCATAAAGATAGATGCAAATAATGCATTAAGCAGTTCCATTTTCTTTCTCCTATCTGTCACTTTCTTGCCATTTTCTCCCATTAGTGGACCAATCATTCCCTCCTGGAATGGAGATTTTTAACAAAAAATTGGACAACCATTTGTCCAGGATGATACAAGGTCTTCTTCCATGGGAAGAGGGCTGGACTAGAAAACCTCCAAGATCATTTCCAGCCCTATGTTTCGATTCTGATTCTGATTCTGATTCTGATTCCGATTCCATTCCATTCCATTCCATTCCATTCCATTCCATTCCATTCCATTCCATTCCATTCCATTCCATTCCACTACACTACACTACACTACACTACACTACACTACACTACACTACACTACACTACACTACACTACACTCTACACTCTACTCCTATTTCCTATTCTGTTCCATTCTATTTTATTCGTAAGAAGGCACACTTTTTTATGTTGAAAGTGTGGGCTAATCTATCAATAAAACATAGGCTTATGAAATTGACAATTTCTACTAACATAATAGGAAAGACTTTTGGGAAACAATAGCTAGAAATATGTGGGTTTTTTTTATTAGCTGGATACCTGTGCTTTGCTACGAAACTATGTGATCGGGGTTGATAAATTGACACATATCTGGAGAAATGAAGGCTGCTGCTGAGGCCCCGCCATGATACTCCCTATCCTGTGGTAGACCTGCCCCTGCACTTTGAATGTTGGCATAAAATTTCCCTCCTTCACTTCTCTGGCTTCGAAAGACGTCATTTGGAAGCATCCTTCTTTCCGCCAGCGGAAAGAAAGTGCTCTGCCATTGGATGCTGGTGGGTGAGAAGGCTGTGTAAGGGTTCAGGGGAGGGCTCAAGGGGAGGGAGCTGGACTTTACCACCACTGCAGCACATCCCAGAGTCTCATCCTGCCATTTCAGGGCACGGCACCAGGTACAGGGTAACCGAAGTCTGAGATCAACAAACTTCCCTGGAGTAATCAATCTGTGGTTCATATTTAAAACCAGACAAACACTTATTAGTCCAAGGCATTGATCTGATTTATGATATCTTTTCATTGTATTTAGCTGTAGCTGCCTGATTAACATAGGGGTTGTTAGATTGGACGTTGGTCCTACCTGATACATCCGTTCTCGTTGTAGGGAAACGTCTGTCACTCTGGGGGTTCGACGTTCCATGCAGCATGTGACCGGGTCCTATAAATTAACATAGCTCCGCCCTCTTGGCCCAGTGTTTCGGCGAGGGCGTTGCGTAGACTGACGTGTCTCCCTAGAACGAGAAAGAATTAGTACACCTCCCACCCCGTAGACCCCTGAGGGAGGGCGTGACAGACGTTTCCCTACAACGAGAATGGACGTATCAGGTAGGACCAACGTCCATTCTCCGTACTGAGGGAAACGTCTGTCACTCTGGGGACATACCAGAGCTGAATGTCCTCCAGGGCGGGAGTAAGAAAAATCTGAACAGCTGGAATCACGGACGATGAACCGCCTGTAGGACCCGTCGGCCGAAAGCAGCGTCCGATGAGGCAAAGGAATCCACATGGTAATGCCTGATGAACGGCGTGAGAGATGTCCAAGTGGCCGCACGACAGACTTCTTCCAATGGAGCGCGGGTAGCCCAGGCTGCAGATGTTGCGGCACTCCGGGTGGAATGTGCCGTGATACGAGGAGGAACCGGCAGACGGAGGAGTTGGTAAGCCGTCGCGATGGTGGCACGCAGCCAGCGGCCCAGAGTAGGTCCAGAAACCCTAGTACCAATGGAGTCCATCTGGAATGATACAAACAGGGCTTCCGTCTTACGGAAGGAGCATGTCCATGAAATATAAATCCAGAGGGCTCGTCGTACGTCCAGAGTGTGCCAGGAACGTTCGAGATGGTGAGACGGACGGGGACAGAAGTTAGGGAGGACCAGTTCTTGAGACCGATGAAAAAGGGAGTTCACTTTGGGGATAAAGGCCGGGTCAAGGCGGAGAACCACTCTGTCCTTGTGGAATATACAAAGGTCCTGGCGAATGGAGAGCGCTCCCAACTCAGAAATACGACGCGCCGAGGTGATCGCCACCAGGAATAACACTTTGAACGACAAAAAACGTAAGGAAACCTCTCGGAGAGGCTCAAACGGAGAATCCATAAGAGCTCGAAGGACGGAATTCAAATTCCAGGTAGGAAACCGGTGGACCACGGGAGGCCGCAAATTAGTCGCTCCACGCATGAAAGTCCTGATGAGCGGATCACGGGCAAGAGTGTCTTTAGAGCCACACGTTAGGACCGTAGACAGAGCAGCCACCTGCCTGCGAAGGGTAGAGGGGGCCAAACCCGCATCAAAACCCTCGAGCAGAAGGAAAGAACTGCGGTAACAGGAGCCGTCAGTGGGTCTATTGCGTTCCTCCGACACCAGGAAGAAAAAACGGACCATGTCGCCTCATAAATGTGCGTAGTAGAACCGCGGCGGGCAGCCTGCATAATGGAGATGACTCGTGCAGGAACGCAGGCGGAGGTCAGCAAGCGCCGCTCAGCCTCCAAACGGTCAATTGGAGGCTCGACGGATCCGGATGTTGAAGAGCCCCCTGGGAGAGAGAGAGAGAGGCTGGAGGGATGCGCCAAGGAGCTGTCACCGACAGGGAAAGGAGATCCGCATACCACGGTTGACGAGGCCAATGCGGGGCAAGGAGAATCAGTTCTGCCCTCTCTTCCAGGAGCTTTCGAATCACCTTTGCCAGAAGAGGCAGAGGGGGGAACGCGTAGAGGAGGCCGGAAGGCCAAGGACTGCGGAGGGCGTTTGTGGCCTCCGCCTGAGGGTCCGGATAGCGGGAGAAGAACCGAGGGACCCGGTGGTTCGATGAGGAAGCGAATAAATCGACAACAGGCGTCCCAAACCTGACGATGATCTTCCGAAACAAGACCTGCGGGATGCTCCATTCCCCCGGATCCAGCACGTGGCGACTGAGGGCATCTGCTTGAGTGTTTAAGGCCCCCGAAATGTAGTCTGCTTTGAGCGATCGGAGGTGACGTTCGGCCCAGAAGCCCAGACGCAGAGACTCCGTTAGAAGCAATCGGGAATGAGTGCCCCCCTGACGGTTGACGTGGGACTTTGTAGAAATATTGTCCGTAAGGACAAGAAGATCCTGGCCCTCCACAAGATGCTGAAAATGAAGGAGAGCTAAACGGACAGCTCGCAGTTCCAAGAAATTTATGTTGTTCTGACGTTCCCGCACCGTCCAAAGGCCCTGGGCCTGATGATGAAGAATATGGGCCCCCCAGCCCAGAAGACTGGCATCTGTCACTAGCGACAAGCGGTGAGGTTCCCGAAAGAAACTGCCTCGTTTGATGGCGTCCGAAGTCCACCAGCGAAGGGACGCGGACACTTGAGGGGACAACCGAAGGAGGACGAGAGAAGAACTGCGGCCGGCCCGTTGGAGAGGGAGCAGAAACCACTGGAGCTGTCTGCTGTGTAATTGAGACCAGGGAACTATTCCAAAAGTGGAGACCATTTTGCCCAATAAACGAGAAAGCTTTAACGCTGAACAAGAACCCTCCTCCAAACACTGAGACGCTAAGGAAGAAAGACTGACCTGGCGCTCTGGGGAGAGGGAAACCATAGAAGAAAAGGTGTCAATAGAAGCCCCCAAGTGGATAATACGGGGACCAGGGATAAGCTGGCTCTTGCCCCAGTTAATCGAGAAGCCATGAGCCCGCAAAATGGCCAGGACAGAAGACAAATCCTGCTCGGCCGAAGAGGCCGAAGAGGATAGTACCAAAATGTCGTCTAAATAAAATTGCAAACGTATAGAGAGAGTCCGAATATGCCCAATAAGAGCGGCCATAATCTTAGTAAAGACCCTCGGAGCAGAGGAGAGACCGAAAGGGAGAGCCCTATACTGGTAATGGCGTCCTAAAAAACTAAAACGGAGATACTGACGGTGAGAAGGAGCAATACGAATGTGAAGGTAAGCCTCGGTTAAATCTATAGAGGAGAGCCAATCCCCCGGGCGGATACATTCCAAAATGGTGGACAAAGAATGCATCTTGAACCGACGGTAAGTAACATACCGGTTCAAGGCCTTCAAATCTAAGATGGGACGCCACCCCCCCGAGGACTTCTTAACAAGAAACAAACGGGAATAAAAACCCTGGCCCCACTGCTCCAGAGGGACCTCCTGGATGGCCCTAATGTCTAAAAGATGGGAAATAGCTGAAGACACCAAGGCCCTCTTAGCGACATCTCGGGAAACGGGACAGGGAAGAAAAACAGAAGGAGGAGGGGAAAGGAATTCTAGATAAAGTCCGGACTTAATGGTAGACAGGACCCAGGCATCAGAGGTAGAAACCTCCCACTGATGGAAAAAAAGGGACAAGCGCCCCCCAATGGGAGAATTAGCGGGATCTATGTTGGAAACGACCCCTGCCCCCCCGGAAGGAACGTCTAGGGAAGAACCGGTTTCCCTGTCTAACCTGATTGTCCTGGGAGAAGCCTCTCGCCGGAAGGGGACGTTGGAAACGGTGTTGGTAAGTACCCGAGTAGGGAGCACGAAAGGACTGGTTCCGTGGGATAGTTGAAAAACGAGAATCAGAGCGTCTAGAAACCGAAGGAAGAATCTTACGTCGGTCCCTCGTCTCCACTAGAAGAGGTTCTAATGGAGGTCCGAACAAAGAACCTGCAGAATAGGAAGCAGAAGCTAGTTGCCACTTGCTTCGCATGTCGGCATTCCAGTTGCGTAGCCAAAGGAGGCGTCGCGAAGTCACATTGGAACTTAGGGCTTTTGCCGCAAACCTAGTCGCGTTAAGAGTGGCATCCGCTGAATATTCAAGGGCCGCTGCGATTTTACTCAAATCCTGATGAGACCGCGAGTCGGAAGGCTGGATGCGGTCCTGAAGCTGCTTAATCCATAACAGAGCGGCTCTGTTGAAAAACGAGGCCGATGTAGAGGCCTTGATGGCCCAGGCAGCCGCCTGGTGCCCCTTGACCAAGGTTTTTTCAGCCCTGCGATCTTCTGGACGCAAGGAGTCCTCAGGAGGACCAGCGGGATGAGAGGAGTTGCACAGAGCCACTATCGGGGCGTCCACCGGAGGAGGATGCAACAAATCCGCCAGGGCGGGAGCAGAATTGTACAGCCTTTTGTCCAGGCTATTTGGACTAGGACCAGCCCCTGGCAAATTCCACTGGCGATGAAGTACATCCAAGAAGAGCTTGGGAGCCGGGATAGTCTCGGGGTCAACCGCAGGCTCCGCAAAAACCGCCGAAGCAGGATCAGGGACAACGGGATCCGGAGGAGCAGAGGAAACATTGCCCAGACGAGTTGTCACTATTGCCTTGCGTAGCAGAGATCGAAAAAGCTGCGGCTTGAAAAGCCCAATGAAGGGAGTTTGATCAGGAACAGGCCCCTCGTCGTCAGATAGGGCAGAATCAGGAATCTCATCCAACTCGAACAGAGAAGCGTGGTCCGGGGAAGCAACGGATTCCACCGGATCTAGCTCAGACACTGAATCTCCGGTTGGATCCGGTTGGTGAGGTTGCAAGAGACGAGGTTCAGAACCGGAATCGCCCTGCTGTAAACATTGGGCAAGTCCTTGTTTAATGACCCTAGCCAGCATAAGCTCAAATCCCTCTGGAATGGGCGGAGCAGGTACCACTGGAGGAGCCGAAGGGAGTGGATTGACTGTGACTATCCCCACGGGAGCCTCCGGATTAGAAATTGTTTGAAACATAGGCTCAGAGCCCGGTAAATGAGGCAGTGCTGCCGCAATAGAACCATCTGGTGAGAGCTCCCGGGCGGCACTAGATGTTAATGATGGGGCTGGAGACCGAGCTCTCGAGGGAGCAACTGGGGCCTTAGGATTGGCCTGTTCAGCGAGCGACTGGGCTCTAGTAAAGGCCTTCTCAATGGCCTTGTGGCGCCGCTGCTCATCTTTAGAAACTGCAGATTTGGAGGATTTGCCTCGATGATGGGACTTGGGCTGCTTAGGGGAGGGACCCTCCAGCGGATCATCCTGTGCCGGTCTCTTTGAAGCTCCGCCTGAATGTTGCAAGGCCGATTGATGTCTAGCCGCCATTTTAAGAATAGCAGCAGTCCAGCAGGTTAAAATGGCCGCCCGCACAAACAGCTATTTGCCGCCGCTGTGATAGATCAGGAACGGGGCCAAAACCAGCTCCGAAGCTTGTAGGGAGGATCGGTGGTTCAGCGCTCCAAAAGGCAATAATGAGATCGCTAGCTCAAGGCTATTATTGCGATCACTGCAATCCCGGCTGTCAATCACTTTAAACAGCGCCGCCAGCCAAAGGACTGTTAAAGCGGCAAGCGGGAGAGCGCGAAAGTGCCGGAGCTGTGGATGAGGCTCGATCGCAGACCCGCAGGCCGAGTAGCAATGAGAGAAGCCTTCCTCACTTTAAAAATGCCGCCAATTTTAAAGAGTCTTAAAAGTCTTACCCGATGGTGGGGAGTTCAGGCAAAAGCGCGCGCTGAAGCGCTGCCGCGCTCAACCCGATGGCTGAGGGGAGCGCGAGGCAGCGAAACGCAGCGCCAACAAGAAAGCTAGGCAGAAAAGTAAAACAAAGAAAAAAGAAAGGAAGAATCCAAAAAAACAACCCCGAGTTGTAGCAGGAGACGAATGAAAGGTCTACGAGGGAGACACGACCGGTCAGCATAGACCGAGTCGAAACACTGGGCCAAGAGGGCGGAGCTATGTTAATGTATAGGACCCGGTCACATGCTGCATGGAACGTCGAACCCCCAGAGTGACAGACGTTTCCCTCAGTACGGAGAAGCATACTTTTTTGCAGTCTCTGTATTGACTTCAGGATGACTTTGATGATACTTTTGTGCAGCTTCCCTTACTTGTGTTTTCCTAATTGCATCTGTAAAACTTTTCCTGTGTTTTTTCCCCCTTTTCCCTTTAACTGGTGTTACAATAGAAGGAACAGATTCATCTGAGGAGGTCAGTGTAAGAAGTGATTTGGGGCTGGGACACTATACAGGAGAAATTCAGTTCACAATCTGTTGGCTCAGTGGTGGTCAGTGATTGAAACTCATAAGGGAATATCTCTCCCTTCGCCTTGAGTTCGGAAGCAGTTCCATAGGTGGAAGGTGTAGACATTTTGGTGAGGTAGCAATGTTTAATACTGTAAGGAGCCCCAGACCACTCCTGAGTGAAGGAGTGGAATGTCTGCCAGTTTGAACTGAGGTAACAGAATGTGAGGCAACTGGCAGTTGGAACAGAGTTCCTTTCAGGTGGGGAGCGGTTAATATAAGGCAACTGGCAGTTGGAACAGAGTTCTTTTCAGGTGGGGAGAGGGAGTAGAATGTCTAACTCCTTAGTATCAGAGCGTGTTAATATAAGGCAACTGGCCGTTGGAATAGAGTTCCTTTCAGGTGAGGAGTGGGAGTAGAACGTCTAACTCCTTAGCATCAGAGCGTGTGAATATAATACTGTATATGAAATACTAATGATCTGATGGTCATTTCGAAAAATCCTTTCTTAGCGAGCACCTAGATGCCAAGAGGAACATATGTGCCAAATTTCAAGTTTGTAGGCTTTACAGTTCTGGAGGTTTTGTGATGAGTGAGTGTATTTGGCTTTTATATATATAGATTAAATTTATATGCTGACATCTCACCAACTTCTTATATTCATAACTCTACAAACAACTGGAGGAGTGGTCTCCTTTACCATAAAACATGGTTGTCAGTCATTATAGCAAGATTAATTGCCATTGTAAATATCTTAAGAGACAGAGAAATTTATCCATGAAATGCAAATTAGTCTATCCTGTACTGAAAAAGATTGTTATTCATTTATTTCCAAGTGCAGACAGTATATAATTCAGATAAACCAAAATGACATTTTAATAGTCTCAGTGTAAACTTGTTTTGTATCTAAGTTATGTCATTTAGAGTTTATGAATTAACAGATTACTGTTTTTTCAGTGAATCTATGATAACACTGCAAAGTTAAATGTAAAATTTTGGGCGGTGGAGAGGAGAATAATACCCTAATTCTTCCTTATAGGTAAATACCATAACCAAAAGGAAAAAGCAGATAGAAATATAAATTGGGCAATGATGTTATTTCAAATGAAAACAATAAAATAATAACATTATACCACAATTTATATCTAAAAGTTTTAGATTACAATATGTTCAATATAATTCTGTATCTGTTATGTTTAATAATGTAATAAACTGATCTGGAGCACAGAACAAAATAGTTACTTTTCTTGTGCACAGAGTGAATGCTTTTTTGCCTTGAAAATAACAAAAAGGAAAGACAGTAGAAGTGGAAATAGCAAGAACACTGGAGGAAAGTGCTCATATAATACTGGAATTATTGATGTTAAGTGAATGGTGGCAGATGTCTTGTTCTCCTGAATACTCTTGGTTTTAACAAAAACTAAAATAGGCCATAGACATGAAATGTTCATAGCATAAATGCTATTGAAAAAGGAGCTCAAGCAAATTTCCAAAGAAGAAAATATTAAAAGCATAATAGCAAATATGATTAAGAGAAAAAATGGAAGATATCAGAAGCCAAGATGAATATTGGAAAATAAAAAAATGAAACATACATACCTAGAACTACCTATCCATAATTAAATGC
Organism: Pituophis catenifer annectens; assembly: GCF_029215685.1. Classification (NCBI taxonomy): domain Eukaryota; kingdom Metazoa; phylum Chordata; class Lepidosauria; order Squamata; family Colubridae; genus Pituophis; species Pituophis catenifer. The sequence goes on from NW_027256881.1 coordinate 172,843,568, forward strand.
ATTATCATTTAAATTATAGCATTATCCTTACTTTTTGGAATGAAGAGAAATAAAGAACCATTGTATAAATCATTGGTGACCAGTTATTTTTACCAAACAATGGCTTTTCTTTTTTAAAGAAAGCCCAATATAATTAACATTTATTAGATTTTTTCATACCTTCTACATTTTTTAATAAATAGATGGAAAGGATCCAGTGGGCTTAGAAAATATTCATACAATACTGAACAAACTTTTATAAATTGAAATTGAAAAACTGGAGACGTTATAAAGAGTGAGTGGGGGGAAAATCCCATTTTTTTAGAATTCTACATGAACACAACTTTAGGTTGCACCAGTGGTGGGTTTCAAAATTTTTTACTACCGGTTCTGTGGGCGTGGCTTGATGGGTGTGGCATTGCTTGATGGGCGTGGCTTGAAGGCACAGCAGGGGAAGGACACTGTAAAATCTCCACTCCCTCCCCAATCCAGGGGAAGGTTATTATTATTATTATTTATTGGATTTATATGCCGCCCTCTCTCCGAAGGACTCAGGGCGGCTTACATCAAACGAAACAATCCCAATAAATACAAATTAAAACAGACTAAAACAGACTAAAACCAATTTAAAACAGTAGATCCCATCAGTCCTGGCTAGGGTGTTTAAACAGCCAGGTCTTAAGCTCACGGCAGAAGGTACGAAGGTCGGGGGCCAGCCGAAGACCCATGGAAAGTTGATTCCAAAGGGTGGGTGCAGCCACAGAGAAGGCTCTACCCCTGGGGGTCATCAGCTGACATTGTCTAGCTGACGGCACCCTGAGTAGGCCCTCTCTGGGGGAACGCATCGGGCGATGGGAAGTTGATGCTGGTTGCAGGTGGTTCGACAGATATCCTGGGCCTAAGCCATGAAGGGCTTTATAGGTTAACACCAGCACCTTGAATCTCACCCGGAGGGCAACCGGCAACCAATGCAAGTCGCGCAGGAGAGGTGTAACATGGGATCCTCCCATTACAAGCCAGGCCTGAAACCTGATTGGTACAGATCTAGATAATCCACTTCATCCAGGGCCACTGTGAACTGATGTGCCATCACGCTCTCAACAACCTTCGCCACAAAGCGGAGGTTGGAGACCGGACGAAAGTTGCCTAAAATGGTCGGATCCAAGGCAGGTTTCTTGAGGAGGGGCCTAACCACCACCTCCTTCAAGGCGGAGGAAAAGCTCCCCTCATCCAAAGATGCAATTATCACTGCCTGGATCCAGCCACGTGTCACCTCCCGTGCTGAATAGACCAGCCAGGAAGGTCACGGGTCCAGCAAGCAAGTGGTTGCACTCAGTTTCCTCATGATCCTGTCCACTTCCTCAGGGGTAACAGGGTCGAACTCTTCCCAGACCACAAGACCAGATGCCTCCCCACCGTCTGACCCTGCCCAGTCGGAGTTCAAGCTGTCCCGAATCTGAGTGATCTTGTCCGACAGATGTTGACTAAACTCCTCAGCCTGCCCTTGCAAAGGGTCCTCCCCTGCCCTCTGGTTCAGGAGGGAGCAGGAGACCCTAAACAGGGCAGCCGGGCGATTATCTGCGGACACGATGAGGGCAGAGAAGTAACGACGCTTCGCGTAACATCTCCACCAGGTAAGAACACGTAAACATTCTTAGCTGTGCACGGTCAGATTCGGAACGACTGGCCCTCCAACAGCTCTCTAGGCCTCTCCTCCGACGCTTCATCCCCCGGAGCTCCTCAGTAAACCAAGGGGCCAACCGAGATCTGCGTCGAGTGAGAGGAACGACATGATCGAGACCCCCGGCAGCTGCTTCATCCCAGGCTTCCACCAGGGTCTCAATCGAGGCGTGGGAGAGAGAGAGAGGAATTGTCCCAAGCTCTGTCTGGAACCTATCCGGGTCCATCAGGCGCCTGGGGCAGAACCAGGTGGTAGGTTCCTCATCCCAGCGAGGAGAGGTGGCATACTGGAAGCCCAGCCGCAGGAGATAGTGATCGGACCATGACAGGGGGCAAACAGCAGGTAAACCCCCCCACCCCCGAACTCACCATGCCACTGTTCAGAGATGAAAACAAGATCGGGTGCGTGCCCTCCTTCATGAGTAGGGCCCTGAATAATCTGAGTCAGGTCCATGGCTGCCATGGAAGCCATGAACTCCCGAGCCACCCCCGACCCTCCGCCCAGGGATGGCAGGAAGGTTACTGCAAAATCCCAATTTCTTCCTGATCAGCTGGGACTTGGGAGGCAGAGAATAGATGGGGATGGGGCCAGTCAGCATTTTTATTACCGGTTCTCCAAACTACTCAAAATTTCCACTACCAGTTCTCCAGAACTGGTCAGAACCTGCTGAAACCCACCTCTGGGTTGCACCAACAAAAGTGTCTTGTCACAGAGAGAAGCCATCTTCTGCACTGCTCAAATTAAACTTAAAAGTATTGCATCCAATTGTGGGCATAACATTTTAGGAAGATCACTGACTGGAGTACATCCAGAGAAGAACAATCAAGAAGATAAGATGCCAGAGAGGTTATGAGAAACAATTGGAGGTATGTTTAGATTGGAGAAGAAAATACTGCAGAAATACCTGATGGCTGTCTTCCAATATCTGAGTGGCTGTCATGTAGAAAGTTACCTTGGAGTTGTTCAGAAGACAGGACAATTAAAAATAGTATTATCCACAAGGAATGAGATTTTACTGACTATCAGGATTGCTGTTTGACGATGCCTTGGGAAATGGTAAGCTCTTCTGCTCTGGAGACACATAAGCAGAGGCAGGATGACCATCTAATGGGAACGTGATAATAGAGGATTCGAGAACTGGGAAGGAGTTTTAGACTACATGAGACAATGCAGCTGTTAGATTGACTCCAAGTTACACTTTATCTTTCTAGAATCCCTCTTTAGGATTTATTTATAAGGGATACAAGTATAGATGCAAATTGAATTTTCTGATTATCTGATTTAAACAGTGTGCAGAAGTAAAACATAATTTTTAAATCAGCCTTCTGTTGATGAGCAACTGAAAAATGGCAGTCTAATAGTTCAGGTTCAAGGAAAAGCATTTCCTCTTCAGCTGCAATGTAACATGCCTTCTTCATTTGGAAAGTAGAATAACAGGTAATCCTCAAGTTATGAATGTAACCGAGCCTGCCCATTCCATTCATAACCCAAGGATTCATGGGAGGGAATCTTGTACCTTGAATGGGATCACTCCCTCCTTTCGCCCACGCATTCGCTAATCGAATGCGAAGCTCATTAAGTGCACATGAGGTATTTCAGGGTGGGGAAGGCCATGGGAGGGACCTAGTGATGGAACAGGCCACCTGCCTAAGACCACCCAAGGCCTCCCTAACCCACTGAAATACCTCATGCTCTCCACAATTGCTTCCCCTCCACCCAACCTGCTGCGCCGGGTCAGCTACCTTGTGAAGATCTAGCAAGCAGCCTCCTCTCCAGCCTCTCAGCCAAGTGTGCCCCTCCGAAGCTCTGTTCAGGCCTCTGCAGGCCTCCCCCGGCCATTGCAGGCCAAAATGGAGCTTCTAAGAGGCATATCTGCCCTTCTGATGCTCCATTTGGGCCTCCGCGGGCTTCCAACTGCCCATTGCAGGCCGAAATTGAGCTTCCAAGGGGTGGATCCATCAGAAGTTCCATTTCACCTGCAACGTGCTGGGGGAGGCCCGCGGAAGCCCAAAAGGAGCGAATCCGCCCCTCGGAAGCTCCATTTCGGACTGCAATGTGCAGGACGAATGTTGCAGAGCCTCTGCGGTTCTTTGTAAAGGTGAACAATTGCTGTGGTGCTGCAAGATTCATAGTTTCGGGACTTGTTCGTAAATGCATAACTTCAAACGTTTGGTAAGGGAACACTCATAACCCGGGGATTGCCTGTAGAAATGACTTGTGAAATTAATAGTGAAGATATTGCAGAAATTACAGAACATTCTCTGTTGTTCATCTTAGCAATCTATATTGTACATTTCAGATAGATTTAATATGTTCAATGTATAGCTGATGTATTAATAATAATAATTTAATAATAAAATAATAAAAATAGATAACATATTCTCTATATATAGATAATATATGTTCAAAATCTAAAATCTTTCTTTATGAATTTTTGTTATCTATATCCCTTTCAGTTCTATATTTAACCATCTGGACTTCTAATTGCTATTTCTGATTAATTTTATTGCCTATCTTGCAGTGAGACATCACTATAAAAACAAACATAAGCAAACGTTTCACCACAGTGAGTCATTCAAGCAATTACAAGCATTATTTTAGTTTAAAATCCTCCCTAAATTAATTTTATGTTTCCATTTCATAGACAGTCAGTGGCAGTATTCAAAATTTTAATTGCTATAACTTTTATTGGAAGACAAACTCTGTCAAACCTGGTCCTTATACCATCCCGGACAAATGGTTGTCCAGTCTATTTTTAAAAACCTCCAGCAGTGCAGCACTTACACCTCTGGGAGACAAAGCTATTCCACTGATTAACTGTTCACACTTTCAGGAAATTTCTCCTTAGTTCCAGCTTGGATCTTCCTTTGATGAGATTCCATCTTTTTTTTTTTCTGCTTCTATGTGCAGAAAAAAACTTATTGGAAAATAAGTTGAATTCCTCTCCTTGCAACAGCCCCCGTCAAATACTGGAAGACAGCTATCATGTTATCCCTAATTCTTCTATTTAATACACTAGACTTACCTATTCCCTTAACCATTCATTGTACAATTTAGCTTCCAGACTCCTTTCTCTGAACTCTTTGTTTACAGATAATCAGCAAATTACCACTGAGAATTTTTTTGAAGAGGTTAAATAATAATTTTAATAATTCAGCAAAGGTTTATAAGATTGGCTTGTTTGACAAGGGTTATAAGAAGTAAATAGTTACATCTGGTTGCCATTACTGGACTCTTACCGACAAAGATTGATTGATGTAGCATTTGTCTTTGTTTTCCTTATGTAAGAGATGACAAGAGAGATTGCTTTATTTAGGTAATAAGCTACTGAAATAGTTTTTATTTGCTGGATGAAGGAGGAAGTTATGTCTTTTCTCTCTCTCTCTCTCTTTTTTTTACACCCCTCCTGCTTTTATGTTTCTGTTTATATTTTTTGTAGTTTGTATTGACTTTATTATTTGTTTATAATTTTTAATTATTTGAAAAAAGTAACCTCTCTCTCTCTCATATAAACACATACATACACATGTACTACCAACAGAAGCAACAAATATGCTTAAACACATATATGCATACAGAGGAAACACCTCCTAGGCTGACAGTGCACGTGCATACACAACAGATGCTTTCTATGGCCATAATTGGTAAAAGGCTTAGAAAGAATTCCAGAAGCCAGGCTCTGCAGATCTTTCACAACTCGATATTGTTTCCAACTCAATAGAATGTTAAAAAGAAACAGTGCAAGGGGCTCAGGACCCAACTGTCAGCAGGATTTATTTATTTATTTGATTTATTTGAGGTTGAAACGTTCTGACTATATGAATGAGCATTTCTGAGATCAGGATGTATATATGTCTCTGCATGTATACATCCCCATGTAAAAGTGTGTCACATCCATACATCTGCTGAGATAAAAAAAATATATATTCAGGAATACCTGTTTTAATTGCCAGTCCTAGCTGATGCAGTATGGCAAGTGGGCTATGTGCAAGGCTATGTTTGACTATAGTTCATAGGCAATCTGCTTAAATGTGGCAGATTTTCAAGAGGGAAATACCTTGTGGGGGACATTGCTTCTCCTTGATAAAACATGAAAACAGAGCTAATTGGTCTCAGCTGGCCAATCAATCTTGCTAACTGTGGCTACCGTGCCATTGATAAATGAGTGAAACCAAATGGCAAGCTATTCATCTTATTGAAATGGAACATTGTCATGTTTTGTGACAAAGTTCTGAAGAGGAAATTTGCTTGAAAATTCCAACTAAGCAAAGTGCCCCTTTGGAAATGGATACAGCCTTAGCATTTTTTTAAAAAACAACCACCCATTTTTGGACCCTGATATGGGAAGGGTAAGTTGTTTTATTTATTTATTTATTTTATTTTATTAACATTTATATCCCACCCTTCTCCCGAAGGACTCGGGGTAGCTCACAAGTATAAAATGACAATAAAAACAATATCACTAAATAGCATTAAAAATCCAATTTAAAATCCCACAGTTAACTAAAAAACCCAACCAGATCAGGTGATTTGAGTAAAAATCCAGGTCTTAAGATCTTTGCGGAAGGAACGGAGATCAGGGGCTGTCTGGAGCTCGGTGGGTAATTCATTCCAGAGGGTCGGTGCAGCCACCGAGAATGCCCTCAATCTGGGGGCCACCAGCCAACATTGTCTGGCCGATGGCACCTGGAGGAGGGCAGCCCTATGTGATCGCACTGGGCGGTGGGAGGCCGGTAGGAGGTGGTCCCGCAAGTACCCCGGGGCCGTGCCATGTAGGGCTTTATAGGCGAGAGCCAGCACCTTGAAGCGGATCCGAAAGGCCACCGGCAGCCAGTGCAGCTCGCACAGGAGAGGTGTTACATGGGAGTAACAAGAAGCTCCCGTAACAACCCGCATGGCTGCATTCTGTACCAGCTGCAGTCTCCAAATGCACCCCAAGGGGAGCCTCATGTAGAGGGCATTACAGTTTTACAATAAAGTACAGGAGGTGTGCATTAAAAAGGAGTGTCTATAAACAGGTAGTTGTCTAAATATGGGCAAAGTGACAGGTCCATTTAGTCCTAGGCACTAGGAACCAGGAAACATTGCAGAGGAGGACAAGGATAGGAGCCCTTATTCATGGTACATACTGTAGACTCACAAGCTTCTAATTGCAAAACAGGATCAGATTATGCCTGAACACACTGTACCTATGAGGGTAGGATTCAGATATGTTTTTCTAATTCCACTAATGTTCAGAAACATTATTGAAGCAATAAGCTTTTAAAAAGTAAATATCCTGAAATAGAAGACAATGTCTTTCAAAAAAAGATTAGGCTGAAATTACAATATCTGCCTCTATTACTATATTCTCAACAGATTTTTTAAAAAAATAATATTTTAGGGGGAAAACCATGTTCTTTCTTTTAGACAAATGCATTCAGTTAAATAAAATTAATTAAACAAAATTCCATCTCATATCACGTCTTGGAATATTTCATCAAAAGCATGAATAAACAAAACAATCTTAAATTCTTTGTCTTGTATTCCAGGTAAAAGAACACAACTTGCTTACCTAACTACTTATTAATAACAACATATGAGATTAATACTATTATTATTCATTAATTTACAGTCGGAGATCAAACCAATACATTTGATGAAAATTAAGAAGCCTTCCTTCTGATCATAGGAAAAGTGTATAAGGGATCAATCTACTTAAAAAAGTGAATCATGTTTTTAGGAGCCAGTCATATAAATTATTGCAGGGGCAAATAAAGAAGGATAGATCACTACAATTATGTACAATTATACAAATAGAATCACTACAATTATGCACCTAAGGGGTGTGCATAAGCGCACCAATGTGCCTACCGTCCCTGTCCTAATGTCCCTTTTTATTTATATCCATTTCATGTATTCATAATCTTGTTTATACTTTTATCTGTAATCTTATATATGCTTGACAAAAATAAATAAATAAAAATAAAAATAAATTATTCTCAGCTTCACAATCTAGGGCTGTAAACCATCATTATAAGTCAACCTAAAGTTTCATATCTGCCCAACTGAATGAGTGCCATTATTTACATACTGGTAGTCCAAGCAAGAACAACAATACATGGAAAATTATGGTATTTTTAAATATATTACTAAACTGAAACACAAGATGTAAAAGGACATGAGATACTGTACTTACAAAAGGCTCTATTTCTCAAATATATCATGGTAGTAAAAGCAATTTACAGTAGAGAAAATCAGGAGGAATTAAGATAACCTATACCACAGGTGTCAAACTCGTGGGCCGCAGGCCAAATGCGTCATAAACTAGTCACACCCACCTCCAGTTTAGCGAAGTGGGAAAAAGTCGCAATACATCACGTAATGACAACGTGACACTGCAAATTTGACACCCCTGCCCTACACAGTATTGTTCTGCATAGAATATTGAGTTCATTAAATGGGCAGTAATCTTTCATGACAACCCTTTGCAAAGTAATGGTTTTTATAAAGCAATATGATACAATACATTGTTTTTTTCCTTGTGCTGATGGGTGATGCATAGCAACCTACACTCTTGAGTTCTAATTCCTTTTGCAATCAAGTAGTTCTGACTTCTCTCAAACTGATCTGTGCTTATTATGTGATGGGGGAATCAAGGCAGGACAGGGTATCGGATAAAGAATCTGAACTCTCATCCATTTTTGCTCTGTTCTGCATTTACTTAAGAACCCAGCAATTATTTCTTAAGGTGACCTAAATGTGCTTGTTTCATTTAAGGATAGAGTAGCTGCATTCAATTATTACTTTTTGTGCCTTTCAGTCAGGTTTCGACTCCTGGTAACTGCCTGGACTGGTACCTACAATTTTCTTGGTAAGTAAGGTTTTTCAGAAGTGATTTGCCACTGCTTAAGAATGACTGGCCTAAAATCAGCCAGCTGAATTTATGCCTAAGGCAGGACTAGAAGTCATGGTTTTCTGGTTTCTAACCGAATGCCTTAACTATTACACTAAAGCAGTTCTCTAAATTATTGTTTATTTTGTCTAAAAACACCACCATTTTCTCCCCGTTTAAATTTACACATGTAAAAAAAAAAAAAAACAGATTATAAACAATCACGTACCTGTTCAGGTCCCAGACTTTGCTTGTTTCATCCATGGAGGCAGATGCAACAAAATCACCACATGAATGCCAAGAACAATCCAACACTGCATAGCTATGACCTTCGAGTTTCAGAATGCACCCACCCTTCGTGAAGTCCCATACACGAACTGTTTTGTCTCCACTTGAAGTAACAAGTTTGGATCCACTGTCATTGAAAAACATAAATCTGATTTAGAACTTGAGGAAAGTTCTTACACAGCTGTTCAATTAAATTTCCCAAGTCAATATGATGAAAATCTCCATTTTTCATACTACTAGTATTATTATTACTGTTTATATATTATTTTCAAATGCTCAAAGAAATGTAATACTTTATATTTCTACTTTATAGGAATATACTGTTGATTGGAAGCTGTGGGAAAGGTTGCCTAATCGTGTTTAAGTACTACATTAAAGACAAAGCAGAGTAAGGTGCAAACCAAACAGGATGGAAGAGGAATTCAGCTTACTGATCCCAGTAATAACCAGAGGACTGGTTCCATTTTTTTAAAGATAGGCTTTCAAGAGGAAACTATTTTTTCTACTTAAAATGTGTAATAGTTTAAACCAAGCACACACACACACACAACTTTTAATGTTTAAAATTATTTCCATTACAGTATTAAATTCTTTTTTTATTAAATAATTTTTATTAAACAGTTTGTCTTTAAAAACAACACAAAAGACAATCACACATATATATAAACAAAACATGTCAAAACATAACGTATTGAACATTACATAACATTAATGGTAATTTTACAGCATTTCGTATCAATTTATGTACTTTGCTTTTGTAGTTCTCTATTCTATCATTTCTATTTACTATTCAATAGTAAAATAATTACATTACTCCAACATATATATATATATATATATATATATATATATATATATATATACACACACACATTATAATATTCATTTGTTCTTATCTATACATTTATGTTCGTTTATATTTACCACTCTTTATTTAATGTTGTTCAGTTACTTTAATTTAAGTTTCATCAATATTAAGTTAAACATTTCTTGTTCTGATTTCTATTTTCAAGCCAACTGTACATTTTATTCCATATTTCATAATAGTCCGAATCCTCTCTCTCTTTCAACTCCATAGTCATTTTATCCATCTCTGTGCATTCTAGAATTTTCCTAATTACAGTTTCGTCTGAGGGTATAATTTTTTGTTTCCAATTTTTTGCGAATGTGATTCTTGCTGCGGTAAGTATGTGCAATATAATGCATTGAAGGTTTTTATTCATTTTCAGGTCCAGTATTCCTAATAAAAACAATTCAGGTTTCAAATCTATTTTTTGCTTCGTAATTTCTTCCAACCATTTTTGACACCAATACTTCCTTGTGATGGGGCACATCCACCACATATGATAGAATGTTCCGGATTTATAGTTACATCTCCAACAATTAGGTGATAAGTTGGGATACATCTTGGCCAATCTCACTGGTGGCAAATGCCACCTATAAAACATTTTACAGAGGTTTTCTTTGTAGGTAACTGCTGTTGTGAGTTTGTAGTTCCTTTCCCATAGTTTGTCCCATTGTTCTAATTCTATGTTGTGGCTGAAATTCCTTCCCCAACTAATCATCGTTTCTTTTACAACTTCCTCCTCCATTTTATGTCTTAGTAGAAATTTATATAATTTTGTAATAATTTTTCCTTCTGTTCCCAATTTTATCCAACTCCAATTGTTTTTCATATATGCCGAATTGTTCTTAATCTTTTTTTAGTCTTGTTTTGATTTGTAGGTAGGGCCACCATTCTATATTTATTCCTTGTGTTTTCAATGTTTGCACTGATTTTAATTCTCCTTTCTTGTCTAAAATTTCTGAGTATCTTACATTTTACTGTATTTGGGTGTGTCATTGCCTCCATTGTCGATAACCAATTTGAGATTTTCATATAGTGGTGTTTTTTAATCTTTACCCAGACATTGTATAGAGAATTCCTTATTATATGCCTCTGAAAATATGAATGTGTTTTATTTTTACCTTCCCATAGAAACCCGTGCCAACCTAGTTGGAGATCGTACCCTTCTAATGCTAATATTTTTTTGTTTTTAAGTTGAGTCCAATCTCTTAATCATGTCAGCACTGCTGCCTGGTAGTAGAGCTCCCAGTCTGGGAGACCGAAACCCCTGTGGTTCCTACTATCTTGTAACAGCTTAAATTTAATGCAAGGTTTTTTACCTGCTGAAGAAAAATGCTTTTAAAAGCCTCTGATGATCCCAGCTGAGTTGCCTAATCGGCAGAGGCTTTTAAAAGCATTTTTTTACAACCTCTTCAGAGGTTGTAGAAAAAATGGTTTTAAAAGTTTTTTTAAAAAAGTTGGCCACGCCCACCCAGTCACATTCCCCCACCACCAAGCCACACCTACAGAACCGGTAGTAACAAATTTTACATTTCACCACTAATGTATTTGTCAAGAGTATTGTCAGGATTGCTGTGACTATAAGATTAGTTACAAACTGCAAACATTCAAACAGGCCAATCTCCGTCTTGCAATTAACTACAAGCCTCCCCCGCCCTAGTTAATTGCTCACTGACTCACTATATAAGTAGGAGCTTGTTGCCTGCCAAAACGATTCAGCAAGGCAAGGCAAGCCAAGCCAGCCGAGAGCCAAGAAGCCCGAAGAAGCCTGGACTCAGAGAGCTGAGTAAAGAGACAGAGCTGGAACAAAGTTACTGCCTGATGCATGAGCTAGAGCTGAAGCTCAGAGCCAGAGAGCCAGAGAGAAAGGAGAAGAGAGCTTGCCTTTGCTGAGCTGAGCATGCAAGCCAACATATGCCTGCAAGCTAGCATCTGCTGTTGTCTCTGAGCTGTAGTTGCTGCTGCTGCTGCTGAAGCCACGACCAAGAGGAAGAGCTGGAGAATTTCCCTGCCAGTTTCCTGCCACCAGCTTCAAACCACGATGCTGATTGGATCAACTCTACAGATGACTTGATTCACAGAAGCTCTCTACAGGACATTTTCACTCATCACTGCTGAGAAGCCTACGCTGCCGGTTCACACTGCCTCGATGATATACCGATCCTGAAACTACTTAGTGTTGTATTAGCTTTTGCCTTTCCCTTTGGAAAGGGTTAAGAGGACTGGTTTCAGTATTGCAGGAGAGGAACTTGGAGAGACGGCCTGGCTTCAGCTAATGAAGATAAGTGTTAGTTATTGATGTGTTTTAAAGACATTTGTCCTTTTTTTTAATGTTTCTAGTAAAGTATATTTTTACAAGACTCCTCTGTCAGTTTCATTTCAGCTCCAGTGCATTCGTTGGGACAAACTTCAACCTCCCGTAACAGTATTACTATTGTTACATAAGATAATTCATATAGGAGTTTAATAGAAGTCTGATTTAAAAAGATGTTTAATCAAATGAGCCTTGATAGTACAGTGGTCTACGCACCCTGTTATTAACACAGCTGCCTGCAATTTACTGCTGGTTCGAATCTCTCCAAGGCTCAAGGTTGACTCAGCCTTCCATCCTTTCTAAGGTAGGTGAAATGAGGACCCAGTTTGTGGGGGCAATAAGCTGACTTTGTATAAATATACAAAAGTATGAAGGCTATTGCTTAACGCATTGTAAGCCGCCCTGAGTCTCCGGAGAAGGGCGGCATATAAATCAAAATTTTTTTAAAAAAATGTCTGATTAAAAAGGAATGCATTTATTCTCAAAATTTATATTTCACCTGATTCCAGGTAGTTTACAATATAGATAAAATGCCAATAAAAATAATAAATAAATAAATAAATAAAAATAATAAAATCCGACTTCCGGTTGGTGAGCTGCAGCGACATGGTGCTGAGTGAGTGATCGCTACTCCTCAACACCGCCTGTCACCACGTTTTGGGGATCCCTTCGGGGGCGCGGGACCTGGAGAGCCCCGCGGACAATAGAGAGAGTCGGGTGAGCGAGAAAGTGAAGCGCAAGCACTTCTCGCAAAAACCGGGCGGCTCTGTCAAACCAGTGTGAGTCAGCCTCTCAATGGCTGACTTGAAGCTGTGGTAGCTGACAACTAGAGAGAAGCAAGGAAGATCGGAGGTTGCAGTGGCATGATCGAAACTTACTTTCCCTGCCTATGTGGATTTGAACATCAAAAAGGGGTCGGCGTAGACGAGCACGAGGGGCTCAGAGTGGAAACGAGCGGCGCCGGAGATCAGAGAGCAGTTTGCCAAGGCACAGAACCCGTCTAGCCGGCGGAGAAAAGGAAAGACTGAGGACGCTGAAACTGCCTGCGTAAAAAGAGGTTTGGTGGACACAGAGAGCAAGCAACACATAAGAACCCAGAAAAATTTTGTTCCTCATTTGCTGGCCATAGCAGGAAGGTGAATTAAGCTGAAGATCGGACCTTACTTGCCTGTACCAGAGAACAGGAAGTGCAGCCATTAAAGAAGCCTGACAGAGCAAAAACTGAAAAGGACAGGCATAGAGACAATCTAGCTGTGAGATTTATCATAGAGCTTCGGCTGTGGCTAAGGAAGGATTGGAGGAGATTGATGACTGAGTGGAAAAAAAAATCAAAATCAAAAAACTTTATCTTTGTGGAAAATACCATTTGTCCCTTATTGCAACTTGATAGCTTTCCTCTTTATTCTTTTTACTTTTGATAACGCTGTCCTTAACTTCCTGACCTTCTGCATAGTAATAGTGTTATTAATAAGAACTGTTAATTTTTAGGTTATTTAAGTTCTGACTTTCCTTGCTTACAAGATATACTCTTATATAGTGTTATTTGATTTGCATTCATTTAATTAATTATCTAAGTATATTCACTTGTACCTATAGTAACTTTGCATATTTTATATATTAACTTATTGATATTTAGTAATATAAGAATTACAGTATTCAGCTAATTAATTCATTGGTATATAGTCATATAGGAGTTTGAAGGAAAACTATTTAAATCTTTTCTAAAAACTATTTAAAAATTATCATTATTTAAAATTATCCTAAAGAGAAAAAAAAAAAGAAGAAGAATATAAGATATTTAGCTAAGATTATAACTGTAATTTATTTAGGTAGCACTGTCATTTAAGTTATTAAAGAAAATCAGAGATTTATTACGTATTAGGAGGGATTGAATTAAGTATTATGAATTCTTATTAGTATTACATTAATTAAGCACAAATCAACTACGTATAAAAGTATAAATTATCTTAGGCTATATTTTTAAGAAATTGATTGGAGTGATATAGAGTGATTAATTGAAATCGACTGATAAATAAATCCTATTCATTTTTGAAGAGGTATAAAAAGAGGTGGCAGCCAGTGCATGAAAATCTGGAGAAACATTGAGAAAACAAAGAACAAAAAATAATTTTGAAAGAAATGACGAGCATGTCGTCAACTATCCTGAAAACAGGGGAAAAAAAACCCTCGAATCCCACCATAACCATGACCTCCCCAGCTACCCAAAAGTCTACGGAAGGACTATCAAAAACAGAAAAAGCCACAGCAACACCAACACTACAAACGGTGCAATCAACTTTGACATTAATCCAAGAAACGATGATGGCTATGCAGGAAAAAATGTCCAGCAATCACACGGAATTAAAATCAGATATCCACCAACTAGACCAAAAGATGAATGAGATTCAAGTGTCAATCTCTAACAATGAACAGAGAATTCAGAAGGCGGAGTTAAGAATAGAACAAAATGAGAAGAAATTGGACATGGTGGACCAGACACTGACGACCCAAAACAAGGAACTCGAAGACTCGTTAATCCAATTGGAGATGGATAGGGCATCGTTCTATCTACGCTTCCAGAATGTTGAAGAAGATAAAGAGGAGGATTTGGGGGAAAAGATGGCCGAATTGATTGTGGAGGTACTTCAACAGGATAAGCACGAGATTATTAGAGAACTGGACGATGTCTATAGAGTCCAAACAAACTATGCAAGAAGGAATAGGCTCCCCAGGGAAGTTCATATTAGGTTTGCGAGAAAAAAAGTAAAAGACATCCTGTATAATATGGCGAGAGAAGGACAAATAACTTACAGAGGAAAAGAAGTGATAATACTAAAACAGGTTCCAAGAAGAGTGAGGGAGACGAGAAAGGATTACAGATTTTTAGCGGTGCAACTGAACAAAAGGAATATATTATTTAGATGGCTCCTGCCAGAAGGGATGCTAATCACCTGGCAGGGGAGGAAAATAAAAATAGACAGTTTGAGCACTGCGCAAGATTTTCTTGATCAGTTAAGAGGTGCAGAAGAAGAACAAAGTAGCAGAGAGGAAATAGAAGTGGTAAATCCAGAAGAGGGGACCGCACAGCAATGGGACATCAAGGAAGGAACCGCAGAGGAGAAGAAGACCGAAGAAGAAGCCAAGGGAAAAAAAGCGAGACCAGTAAGAGCCGTAAGAACAAATAGAAACTAAGACCAGACAAGGAAAACAGAAATGGATGATCTGAAACTAATTTCAGTAAACGTTAATGGACTAAATGAAAGCAAAAAGAGGAAATTAATACTTACAAAGCTAGCAAAACAAAATCTCGATATAATTTGCTTACAGGAGGTTCATATAAAAAAGGATGAGGGTAAATGTCTTGAGTACAAAAAATATGGTAAATTATTTACCTCATTAGCAGGGAAAAAAAAGAGGGGGGTAGCAATCTATGTTAAAAAAGGAATCGAAGCAGAACTGAAATACAATGATACAAAGGGAAGAACCCTTATGGTTGAAGTTACAAGAGACAATGCCAAAATGTTATTAGTGGGCATTTATGCCCCAAATAAAAAACAAGGAGAATATTTTCAAAAGCTTCATGAGCAATTAGGAAAAATGGAATACAATGAAATTTGCATGATAGGTGATTTTAACGGAATTGTGGACCCAGACAAAGACTATAAAAGCAATAAAATTAATAAAAATAAAAGGGCAACTTTACTAAAAGCATTCTCTGATTTAGTTGAGGAAATGAACCTAATTGACATATGGCGAACTTTACACCCAAGTGAAAGTCAGTATACATTCTATTCTAACCCGCAACAGTCATGGTCGAGAACAGACATGGCATGGGTCACCAGGAAGCTGGGCTTAGAAATAGAAATGGCAGAAATCAGCCCAAATACTTGGGCGGATCATAACCCCTTGGAAATAAAATGGAGAAATGCAAAGAGAAAAGAAAAACCAGAGATGGAGGTTCAATGTGAAACTACTGAACGATAACGAGTGTGTAGAAAAATTGAAAGAAGAAGTAAAGACCTTCTTTATAGAAAATGGAAACCAAGGGACATCCCTCGAAATAGTGTGGGATACAATGAAAGCCTATCTAAGAGGGGTAATAATATCATATTTGGCATATAAAAACAAAATAAAAAGAAAATCCTGGGAAGACCTCACTAAACATTTAGAGGAAGCAGAAAGAAAACTCCAGGAAAATCCCGGAGATAAAGTAGCAAAAGAGAACTGGCTGATGTGGAGACATAAGTTAAACATCTTGGATCAAGAGGAGCTAGCTCAAAAAATAAAAAGAACAAAACAGTATTATTTTGAAAATGCTAATAAGTCGGGCAGATGGCTGGCCTATAAATTAAAAAAAGAAAATGAAAAAGGGACAATTCAGATATTAGAAGATGCTGAGGGCAATCTTTTAACTAAAGAAGAAGATAAATTAGAAAGAGCGAGAGAATACTATGAAGCCCTATACAAAGAAGAGCAGGTCTTGGAGGAAAAAATAGATCAATACTTGATGAACGCTGAGCTCCCTCAAATAACTGAGGAAGAGAGAGAGATGTTAAATGCTAAGATAACAACTGAAGAACTTAAAACAGCCCTCTCTAAACTCAAAAACAATAAAGCTCCAGGCCCGGATGGATTCCAGGAGAAATATACAAAAAATTGGAAGAAATATTACAACCCAAATTAATCGAAATTTTTAATGAGGTTTTGATGGGCTCAAAAATTCCTGACTCCTGGAGGGAAGCTCATGTTACACTACTGCCAAAAGAAGGTGCCGACCTAAGACAAATCCAAAATTACAGGCCAATTTCGCTTCTAAACACAGATTATAAATTATTTATGTGCATCATGGCGGAAAGAACAAAAAAAATATTAAACGCCTGGATCCATAAAGACCAAAATGGATTTCTCCCGGGGAGACAAATTAGGGACAATTTGAGAATTGTTTTAGATATTTTAGAGTACTATGAAGAGCACCCCGAAAAGCAGATGGCCTTAGTTTTTTTGGATGCCCAAAAGGCATTCGATAATGTGAATTGGAATTTTATGATTAAACAAATTAGAATAATGGAGTTTGGGCAAAACTTTGAAAAGATGATAAAAATTATTTACGATAACCAGAGGGCGAGCATCTTAGTAAATGGAGATAGGACAAGAACATTTCAGATTAAGAAGGGGGTAAGACAGGGTTGCCCCCTGTCGCCGTTATTATTCATCTTGGTCCTAGAAGTCCTGTTACGAAAAATTAGGAAGAGTGAGGAAATCAAAGGCCTAAAAAATAGGAAGGAGGTCTATAAAACGCAAGCGTTTGCAGATGATGTGGCACTAATATTAGAAGACCCAATAGAATCTGGGCAAAAAGTATTAGAAAAGTTGGGCAAATATGGAGAGGTGGCAGGCCTTAAATTGAACAAATCCAAAACCAAAATATTAACTAAGAATGTATCTGAGGTGCAGCAGAAAGAGATAGAAGGAACTCTGGGACTGCAAGTAGTCAAAAAGACAAAATATTTAGGAATTTGGATAACTAAAAGGTGCTCATCCCTAAAGGAAGACAATTATATCCCGCTAATTAACAAAATGAAACAAGATTTGGACAGATGGAGGAAAACCAAACTGTCACTTATAGGCAAAATTGCCGCAGTTAAGATGAATATCCTCCCCAGATTTCTATTCTTATATCAGAATATACCAATAAATTTAGATAAGAAATTTTTTTCAGAATTAAATAAAAATATTAGGGAATTTGTATGGGAGGGGAAAAGACCAAGGATTTCTCTTAAAATCTTACAGTGTTGTGGCCCCGCCCTCTGAGCCTATCCCATCGGAGGAAGAAAGCTCCGAGCATGAGGAAGAGGAGTCAGCCAGGCCTCCCTCTCCAGGCCCCTCCCCTCTGGCACTATCTCAGGAGCCGGCCGAGGGAGAGGAGATTAGCCGGGAGACAGGTGTCTCAGATGAGAGTGAAGGAGAGACGTCATTCCTGGATGCACGCCAACAAAGGCGCGATAAACGATTGCAGCAGCTCAGGAGGCGTGCTAGGGATTAGAACTGAGTCACTGGACCACATCCCAGAGACTATATAATAGAGGCTAGTGGCCAGTGATCCCTGTGACAAACAAAAACAAACCCTGGATAGTCACTAGAGCCTCGTCCGAAGCTGCTGAGAGGAATATTGTTTTTGTTGGACTCTTGTACGCTGAGTATATTATCTTTCTGTTTCTGTGGAAATAAAAGCACTTGGCAGACGGTGTGTATATCACTGCCAAGTTGGAGATAAAGACCTGGGTGTGTGCCAAGTGCTTCCTTAATCCTCGGTTGGCTGTGTTTGTGTGTGTGTGTGTGTGGACGGGGACAGATCATCTTGTTCGTCACCACATACTCCATCGTTAACCCACGATGGACCAACAGCTACAGCAGCAGTTACAGCAGATGCTGGAGGCCAATCAGCTTCTGCAACAGCAAGTAGCACAGCTAACTGCCCAACTTGCTTTGGGAAATGCCCCTCCACCTCCTCCCCCTCCCCGTCCGAGATGCCCAGTGAATGTGCCAGATAGGTTTTCTGGGCAGCAGGAGATGTTCCCGGCCTTCTTGGGACAATGCCAACTGTTCATGGCGATGAGGCAGGAGGATTTTCCGGATGACCGGGCTCGGGTGGCATTTGTTATCAGCTCCCTCTCTGGCACTGCCGCCCGATGGGCAACGCCTCTGTTGCTGCAAAATAGCCCCTTGCTCCTGGACTATCAGGGCTTTTTGCAACACCTGCGCACCATGTTTGAGGACCCCCTCCGGGTGCAGACGGCAGCGAGGCGCATCAAGGACCTCTGCCAAGGCAAGCACCCCCTGCAGGACTATATTGCGGAGTTCCGACTGCTAGGCCAGGATTCGTCTTGGAATGAGGTGGCGCTGATGGATGCCTTCCAGGACGGCCTCTCCGACGAGATGCAGGACGAGCTGGTTCGTGTGGAGGCGCCACAGACCCTCGACACGCTGGTGACCCAATGCCTGCGCATCGACGCCCGCCTGCAACGGCGACGGCCCCGTCGGGATCTTCCGGAACCACCGACAGCGTCGGCACCCCCGCGTTTCGCACCGACAGCGCCCCGGACCGCACCGTGTTTTGTGGCGATGGCTGAGGAGCCCATGGAGCTCAGAGCAGCCAGACCTCAACTGACGGCCCAGGAGCGGATGCGGAGACGCCAAGGGGGGTTGTGCTTCTATTGCGGCGAGTCTGGACATTTTGCCGCCTCGTGTCCCCGGAAGCGGAGTGGAGCGCTCAAGCCTGTTCCGGAGTCTCGGCGTGACCAGCCGGGAAACGGGCCAGGCCTGGCCTAGGGGAAACCCTGGGTCAGGCACGTGACCATGCCCTGCCGGAGTCGGCGGCTGTGGACTGTGAGCCCCCTCGGCATCTGATTTTGAACACCCGGGTGTTGTTGGCTAACCGGTCGGAGGGGCTCCAGGCGCACGCGCTGGTGGACTCGGGGGCCACCACGAACTTTATGGACCAGGCCTTTGTGGCCCATTACAAAGTCCCCTTGGTTCCAGTGGACCCTCCGTTGAGGGTCGAGACTAGCGATGGGTGGGAACTCGTGGCGGGGCCCATCAAATTCGCTACCCAGCCCTTGCGCCTCGCCATTGGGAACCACGAGGAGGCGATCCAGTTTTACGTAAAGGCGGATCTGCACTTTCCCTTGGTCCTGGGGATGGCCTGGCTTCGGGCGCACGACCCTCAGGTGGCATGGTCGAGAAACGCCATCTCGTTCCCGAGCCTGCAGTGTGTCGACCACCTTCGCCACACCTGTGCCGGCCAGGACGTCTCTGCCCCGAACGTCTCCTTGCCTCCGGAGCTGACGCCCTTCGCTGACGTGTTCAGCGAGAAGGAGGCGGACCGCTTGCCCCCGCACCGACCCTACGACTGCGTGGTCGACCTGATGCCCAACGCGCCCCTGCCCTTGGGACGCCTGTGCTCCATGTCAGAGCCCGAGCTGGCCGCCTTACGGGACTTTCTGGAAAAGAACCTGGCCCGTGGGTTCATCCGGCCTTCGACCTCCCCGCTCTCGGCCCCAGTCCTCTTCGTGAAAAAGAAGACGGGGGACTTACGCCTGTGTTGCGACTACCGGCGCTTGAATGCCATCACAGTGCGGAATCGCTACCCCCTGCCGCTGATCCCGGAGCTGATGGAGAGGTTGCGGGAGGCCTCGATCTTCACTAAGCTTGATCTCCGAGGGGCCTACAACCTGGTGCGCGTGCGAGAGGGGGACGAGTGGAAGATGGCGTTCGGCACTCGGTACGGACACTTCGAGTATACCGTCATGCCGTTCGGGTTGACCAACGCCCCCGCGGTCTTCCAGCACTTGATGAACGACGTGTTCCGGGACATGCTGGATCGGTTCGTGGTGATCTACCTGGATGACATTTTGATCTATTCCCGGACCCTGGAAAGTCACCTCCAGCATGTCCGCCAGGTCCTGCAGCGCCTGCGGGAGCACCAGCTCTATGCGAAGTTGGAGAAATGCTACTTCTTCCAGACTTCCATAGAGTTCCTCGGGCACATCATCACCCCCGAGGGCATCGCGATGGACCCGCGCAAGGTGGAGGCCTTGCGCAGTTGGGAACTCCCGCATCGGGTGAAGGACGTCCAGCATCTGTTGGGTTTTGCCAACTACTATCGGACCTTCATCCCGGGCTTCGCCACCCTGACCTTGCCGTTGACCCAGTCCTTCGGAAGAAGGTCCCGTTCCAGTGGGGACCCCCACAGCAGCAGGCCTTCGAGTTCCTCAAGCAGGCCTTCGTCACGGAGCCGGTCCTGAGGCACCCCAATCCACACCGTCCGTTCGTGGTTGAGACGGACGCGTCCAACGTGGCGATTGGGGTGGTGCTGCTACAGGCTCCGGTGGATGGCGGCACTCTTTTTCTCTGCGCTTACTACTCCCGGAAATTCAATCCTTCCGAGCGCAACTACACCATCTGGGAAAAGGAGTTGCTGGCTATCAAGGCCGCGTTCGAGGCTTGGCGACATCACCTCGAGGGGGCCCGACACAAGGTGGAGGTGCGGACAGACCATCGGAACCTGGAGAACCTCACCACGGCCAGGAAGTTGAACCAGCGGCAGATCCGGTGGTCGTTGTTTTTCGCCCAGTTCAACTTCCACGTCACATACATTCCGAGCAACCTCAACCAGAGGGCGGATGCGCTATCCCGTAAGCCAGAATACTTTTGCCCCAAGGACTCCCTTCCCCCCCAGACGGTGCTGCCAGCGGACTCCTTGGCCGCGGTCCAGGAACCGGTGGACCTGCGGGCTCAGGTGCTGGAAGCGCAGCGACGGGATGACTGGTCGCAGCAGCGGAGAGCGGACGTCGGCCCCGCGTCCCCATGGACCGTGGAGGAGGGCTTGCTCAGGCACCAGGGTTGGCTGTACGTGCCCACGAGTCTGCTCCGAGCCCTCGTCATGAACCAGTGCCATGACAACCCCGCGGCGGGGCACTTCGGCTTCTTTAAGACTTTGAACTTAGTGACGCGGACTTTTTGGTGGCCTCGGGTACGGCACGACGTGCACGCCTACGTGACGTCCTGTGTGACGTGCCGACAGGCCAAAGCCGCGTCCAGCCCCCCTCCTGGACTCCTCTAGCCGCTGCCGACACCGGAGAGACCGTGGGGAGCCATCTCCATAGACTTCCTGACAGACCTGCCCCTGTCCGCTACGTTCACGACCGTCCTCGTGGTGGTGGATGCGCTCACGAAGATGGCACATTTCATCCCGTGCCGCGGCCTGCCCTCGGCCCGCACCACGGCTTGCCTGTTCCTGCAACACATCTTCCGCCTCCACGGCCTGCCGGACCGCGTGGTTTCGGACCGCGGGGCCCAGTTCACGGCCCACTTCTGGAAAAGCCTGATGGCCGCGCTGGAGGTGCAGGTGTGCCTGTCGTCGTCGCACCATCTGGAGACTGACGGGGGCACAGAGAATGTCATCGGCATACTGGAGCAGTACCTCCGCTGTTTTGTCAACCAGCAGCAGGACAACTGGGCCGAGTACCTTCCCCTGGCGGAGTTCGCCTTTAACAACTCCCAACACACCTCCACCCAGATGACCCCATTCCATGCCAACGTCGGATACCATCCACGGCTTTTCCCATTGACCATCATGGACTCCCCTGTTCCCGAGACCCGGGACTTCCTCTCGGAGCTGCAGGCGGTTCAGCAACTGGTGCGGCGGCAGCTGATCCGGGCGAAAGAGGATTATAAACGGTTCACCGATCACGCCCGCCGGGCGACGCCACCGCTGGAAGTTGGAGATCGGGTGTGGCTGTCCACGAAACACCTCCCCATGGACCGGCCGGTGAGGAAACTGGCCCACCGCTTTATCGGTCCCTTCCCTATCGAGGCGGTCATCAACCCGGTGGCCTACCGGTTGACTCTACCCCGCTCCATGCGGCTCCACCCCGTTTTTCATCGGTCCCTCCTGGTCCCTGAGGCCCCCGCGAGCCATCTCCGCCGCCTGCCGACGCCTGCCCCCCCAGCCGCAGCCGACGAGGACGACGCCTCGATGTACAAGGTGGACAGTATCCGGGACTCCCGTTGGCTGAAGGGGCGCTTCCAATACCTCATCGCCTGGAAGGGGTATGGGGCCGAGGATTTCACCTGGGTGGACGCGTCTGTCATTCAGGCCCCTGACCTGGTGCGAGCTTTCCACGAACAGTTCCCGTCCCGACCCCATCCCGACCGTCAGACCCAGGGGAAGGGCCCTGCGGTGGGGGATAGTGTTGTGGCCCCACCCTCTGAGCCTATCCCATCGGAGAAAGAAAGCTCCGAGCATGAGGAAGAGGAGTCAACCAGGCCTCCCTCTCCAGGCCCCTCCCCTCTGGCACTATCTCAGGAGCCGGCCGAGGGAGAGGAGATTAGCCGGGAGACAGGTGTCTCGGATGAGAGTGAAGGAGAGACATCATTCCTGGACGCACGCCAACAAAGGCGCGATAAACGATTGCAGCAGCTCAGGAGGTGTGCTAGGGATTAGAACTGAGTCACTGGACCACACCCCAGAGACTATATAATAGAGGGTGGTGGCCAGTGATCCCTGTGACGAACAAAAACAAACCCTGGATAGTCACTAGAGCCTCGTCCGAAGCTGCTGAGAGGAATATTGTTTTTGTTGGACTCTTGTACGCTGAGTATATTATCTTTCTGTTTCTGTGGAAATAAAAGCACTTGGCAGACGGTGTGTATATCGCTGCCAAGTTGGAGATAAAGACCTGGGTGCGTGCCAAGTGCTTCCTTAACCCTCGGCTGGCTGTGTTTGTGTGTGTGTGCGGACGGGGACAGATCATACAGGGAAAAAAGAACATGGGAGGATTCGGACTCCCAGTTTGGGAAATTTACTATAGGGCAGCCAAACTAATATGGATAAAGGAATGGGTCACTCTGGAAAATAAGAGAATTCTAACTCTAGAAGGTCACGATTTACAGAAAGGGTGGCACGCATATTTATGGGACACAGAGAAGAAAAAGAAAACTTATTTCCATAGACATAAAATTAGGGACTCCTTAATACAAACATGGACGG
This sequence comes from Pituophis catenifer annectens, assembly GCF_029215685.1. Classification (NCBI taxonomy): domain Eukaryota; kingdom Metazoa; phylum Chordata; class Lepidosauria; order Squamata; family Colubridae; genus Pituophis; species Pituophis catenifer. The sequence goes on from NW_027256881.1 coordinate 172,867,102, forward strand.
GAATTAGGCAGAGATACTACGTAAAAGTCCCAAAATGGCTCTCCACGGTGGAGGCACTGATTTACCCCAATAGATGGGGAATGGAGAAACTGTGCAGATATAAAGACATTGTGGACGGAGGAGGAAATATCAAATCAAATGATGTATTGAGAGATCAAGGTATAATTCTAGATTGGTGGACCTATCTGCAAATAAAATCAAGATACCAGAGAGATAAGGATGAATACGGTTTGGAATTAGGATATAATGGAATAGACAAAATTTTGATGGGAACAGGAAAAAAAGCTTTGGCCAAGCTATATAACTATTTATTAGACAAAGAGAGAGCCGAGGATGTAGCCAGAAATCAACTGACAGCATGGGAGAGAAATATTGGGCATAGTCTAAACTTTAATGAATGGGAAGAGGCGTGGAACAAAAATTACAAATTGACAAGAGCTGCCACATATAAAGAAAACCATTACAAAATGCTCCACAGGTGGCATTTAGCACCTGCTAGATTAGCAAAGATGTTTCCCAATATGCATCCAAACTGTTGGAAATGCGGTCATGGTCAGGGCACCTTCTTTCATATGTGGTGGACATGCCCCGAGGCAAAAAGATATTGGAGTAGGATTCGGAGATGGTTGCAAGAAATAATTGGAGAAGATATTGAATTGACACCAGAAATATTTCTCCTGGGAATAGTAAAGAAAGGGTATGGAAAAGAAAAGGTTCATCTCCTGATACACATAACTACAGCTGATAGACTGGCATACGCACAATACTGGAAAGAGAAAGACCCACCACCGGAAGAACTTATTATTAGGAAAATATTGGAGTGCGCAGAGATAAGTAAATTAACCCATGAAATAAATAATGATGAGAATTCATACTACTATAATGTGTGGGGAAGGTGGTAAGAATGGATGAATGATAAAATTAAGGAAGGAGAAAAAGGTGCAGAAACCAATTAGAAATATATAGTACAAGTGACATCAGATTTTTTTTTCATGTAATTATGTATAAACACTGCATATCCGATGTTAAATAGAATTGTTATTATATTTTTATGTATATATAATAAAATCAATAAAATATTTAAAATATAATAATAATAAAATCCATTAATAATAATAATAAAATCCATATAACAAATAAATAAGTAAATATTAAGAACAACAAATAAATCCATTGCTGTTAAATGTAATTAAACACTTTAATGACATAAATAAATAAATAAATAGGAATGTTCTCTGAAAGAAGACTGTTTTAATTGTCATCTGAAACATTACCAAATAGGGCATACTTAAATGTTGGTCGGGGGGGGAAGGAGAAATTGTTCAATATTTAGGTCCCAGTTGCCCTGCTTTTTTTATGGTGAATTGCCAGAGTTTTCTCTTCCTATGAGGTCATGTAAGTTAGGCATTGAGAAAATAATTCTGACCTCTTTAATTGGTCCTTGAAGCTTATTGGCAATCAGTGCATTTCCCACATAACGGGCTATTTTGATAAACTAGTTTGGGTGTTGGGAACCCGTGGCTCCAGAGCCACATGTGGCTCTTTAGGCATTCTGCTGTGGCTCCCTGTCAGGTGATCCCACCACTGGCTGGCCCTACCCCTCGCCCTCCCCTCTCAGTCACTCCTTGCCTGGCCTGAGAAGGTAAGGGTGACGGCAGAGAATGGAGAAACAGCCGGGGCTGATTCTCCAGCGCCTCACTCTTGCTCGAGCTTCTTCCGGCCCTTGTTGGTGCTGAGCATGTCTCAGTCGCTTGGGGAGATGCGCAACCTGCTCTCCACCCTGAGATACTGGCCCGACCCAGCTGCAACTAATGCCGGCCTTGCTAACATGAGGGCTGGTGGGATGGGAATAGGATCCAGGAGGGGACGACGGAAAGGGGGATGGGCCCACAGCACCCAGCTGCAGCTTTAAAACTTGCACGGGGGACTTTTGCCACCTGGAGGACTCTTTTCAATGAAAGCCAGTGGCAGCACTGCTCAACTGGAGTAGTAAAGAAGGCAGCGGAAAAAGGGGACTGACCCTGCTGAACCTTGCACGCCCACCCTGGGGCTCAGCATCAGAGAAAGCTGAAGCACCCTCACCAAAGATGCTCACCCGTCAGCCAGTCTCTCCCTTTCTCCGTATCTCTCTCTCTCTCTCTCTCTCTCTCTCTCTCTCTCTCTCTCTCTCTATATATATATATATATATATATATATATATATATATATATATATATATATATATCTGTGTGTGTGTGTGTGTGTGTGTGTATGTCTGTGTGTATCTCTCTCTCCCTCCCTCTCTCTCTTTCTCTCTCTCTCCTCTCTCTCCTCTCTCTCCAAAAGCCAAGGCTGGGCCAACCCGACAAGCTCTCCTTGGGGCTCTTTGCTACTCCTTTTCTTTCTTCTTCCTCTTTTGGAAATCTGGGCTAGCTGAGGAACAAGCACGAGCCGTGGCAGAGTCTTCCCCTCAGGCAACCCTCCGCCTCCTTCTCGTCCTCCCCCTCCTTCTCCTTTTGTGATCTGCTGGCTGGCTGTGGCGGGGCAGGGAGGGTATGCATGAGCGGGGAGACCCTCCTCAAATGAGAAGCCACCTGCCCGTACACACCTTTGCTGTGCTTTGGCCGAGCCTGGCCAAATTAATTTTTTTTTTGAACAAAAAGTTTTTATTGTTTTTAAATTTCAAACAAATCAAACAAATCACTTATCTATTTAAACATTTGTGCAACCCCCCTTCCCTCCCCCCCTCCCCCGACTTCCCAGAAGAAAAACAGGGTATAGGTTTTACCAAACATACGCTAAAATGTGCTAAGTTAATGCAAGACATTAAAACTCCCTAAACCCCTTAACTCCCCTTCTACAGATTATTCATCAACCTCCCTTTAAACTCAAAATAACATAAAATTCTTTAGCCCTAAGAATTTTTTAAAAACCAATAACAAACACTAGTAGATAATACATACTTAATCATTTGGCTATTCCTCCTGCTTTTGTTCTCAATATTCAAATATTTTTAAAAATCTTGATACAACAATAACTAAACCTTAATTAATCATTAATTGAACTCTCAATTCATTTAGTTAATCATTGTAATTAATCATTAATACATCAATAGTTAGACCAGAAAAAGTTAATCTTCCCTTCTTCCTTTCTTTCTGTATTTTTTCCAATCTTTCTTTCTCCCTCCTTCTTTTATTTTGAGATGGTTTTGAATTTTAACTGGGGGTTGATGTATCTTTAAGACTTGTCCCTTTCTCGGAATCATTTCCTCTGATTTAGAGCCCCCATATCGACTCTTCTTGCTTATATAGTCAGTCAATTCATAGAACAAAGAATTAACTCAATCAGTTTGCAAAGAAAAATCCAGTTGCTGCATTTCAATTAATTGTGTGAAAGCCTCTGCCAAATCATCTTTATCCTCCGAAACCTCGTAGAGCTGATCAGTTTCTTCTTCTTTCTGCTCCAAATTATATTTTTGAAAAGTTATCTCAGTTAATTCCAAAAGGCCAGGAAGAAGGTTTGAGGATTCTTGAGGGTCAGCCAGTTCCAGCTTCTCTATCTTGGTCAAAATGTCTCCTACATTGTCATTATGCTTTCCTTCAAAAACATCCTCAGTTCCTTTTTTATCCTCCACCAGTTCTATAAATTTTTGTTCCATGATTGCTGTAAAGTTATTAATAATTTCAATTTGGTTATTCATGGCTTCCTTTATAAATTCTGCAAGGTCTCTAAAAAAAACCTCCTGGCTCTGTGTTTCAGTTCTCTGTGTCATTTCTAACGCCATTAAAGAGCCTCCACTTTCAGAAACTCCTTCCTTGGAAGCCATATTATTTTAAAAGAATTTTTCTTTTCACAACCATAAAGTCTCTTAAGCAGCTTTCTCAGATTTATTTGTAGTTTATCAAGCAAGATAGTCTTTTCTAGAACCAGGTCTCAAATCCAACAGTTTAAATCCAGTCTCTGAGCACAAGTCTATTAACAAGCACTTTCATTTCCTACTTTCACTTTCACACCCACAACAAAGACGCCATTTCCAGCTCCAGCTCAGCAAAATCAAATAGAAACAATGTATCCCAGGAGTTAAGCATATATTTGCAAAAGCTTCTTTTCCTGCTTCCGTTCTGTCTGCTTTTTGAAATCAATTAATCTTCTTCTTGAAAGCAGAGTTGGTCGCCGGCGTCTGGCTCCATTTGAACGGAGTCACCACGGATCCGGAGCTTCAGTGGGCTGAACGGGGAGCTCTCACCCTCCAAGCCCCTGGAATTACTCCAGGGGCTCCCGGGGAGCTCTACCCTCGCCCACCGGCTCTCCTCTCCTTCTTCTCCCAAAGGAGAGGTTTTTAAGCCGTCTGACAGCTGATTAGCGCTGTCAGAACGGCTCCAACGGAATCGCGGGGCTGGCGGTCCAAGAAGACTGTCTGCTACACCGGCGGTGCCAACCGGAAGCCCCGAGGCTGCCTACTCCCTGGCCAAATTAATTAAGAGTCTTTTAAATTATGTTGTCACCTGATGAAAAGTCCTGAAAACTTGTGTAACCTTTTGTAGTACAGTAGTTGGTTTGGCTCTCATATATCATTGTGAAACTATGTTAATTTATTCTTTAGTGAGCCAGGTTATTGTAATAACTTTGTAATTTATTCTTTAGTAAGCCACTGTAGCTATTATTTTAAAAATAAACTTGACACATCACTCAAATTAAAAAAATATTCATCTTTAGAGAATTGTGTATGTTGAAGTTAGAGCTCCAGCCTTGGCAACTTTAACACTTGTGGAGAATTCTGTAATTTGAAATCCACAAGTCTTAGAGTTTCTAAGGCTGGAGTCCCCTGCATCCATCTCTCTCTCTCTCTCTCTCTCTCTCTCTCTCTCTCTCTCTCTCTCTCTCTCTCTCTCTCTCTCTCTCTCTCTCTCTCTCTTTCACTCCCTCCCTCCCTCCCTCATTGACTGCTTCAAGGATGGCCTCAATGACGGGATCTACCACACCTGCATCTTGCCTGGGGCCCTGAGAACCCTACAACACTCTATGGAAGTGGATATCGACCTTGCCCGGGACCAATGCTGGAGGACTGGTGGATGGGGTGAGTCTTTCCCTCCCACTCATAAGAAACACCCCAGGAGCACAATGTGCCTCAGACAAGGGGGGAGGGGTACTGAGCTGCGGCATGCCGATCCAGCAAACCCAACCACAGCGCCACAGCAACCCCGAGAGAAGAGGCAACAAAACCAGCTCCAAGGACCCAAGAGACAGCACTGAAAGGTCTGGAGGTCATAGAGTTCACCCCTCCTGGCTCTGAGGGATTGGGAACTCTGACCAACTCAGGTGAGGCTGACAGTGATGGTGGCGATGATCCCCTAGTAAATTGGTTATAACCCTCCCTGTGGAGTTAGTGGTGCTCTCTTCGGGGACCCAAGAGAGGATGCTGGCTTTATTGGACTCAGGCTGCACTAGGTGCATAGTCAGTCCTGAAATCATTGAAAAGCTGGGACTGAGACTCAAACCGCTGGGGGCGCCCATAGAGTTTTGCCAGGTAGATGGGACTGTAGCTGGAGGGGGCCCAGCTCATTTTATAACTGAACCAGTAGAGATGAGAATGAGAAAGCATAAAGAGACTCTGAGTTTTATAGTGGCACCAGGGATGGAGAGGCCCCTCCTACTTGGATTGTCTTGGCTGCAGAAATGGAACCCTGAAGTGAATTGGAGAAGGGGGCTTTTAAAGATTCAGCAGAAAGTGGCCAAGGAAGAGGAAAAGTTCCCAAAACCTGGTGGTGAGAGAAACAAAGAGCAAAAGGAGCTGGGTGCAGCAGCTTGGGAGCCTCAATAAGTGAATCCAAAATCCCGAAGGAGTACTGGGACTTGAGAGATGTGTTTAGTGAGAAAGGCTCTGATGCACTCCCGCCCCATTGCCTCACAAACTGCAGCATTGAAATCCTTCCTGGAGCTAAGCTCCCAAAGCCTAAACTTTATTCAATGACTCCACATGAGCTAGGAGAGTTTCGCACCTTCATAGACAAGAACTTAAAACGTGGATTTATCCAACCAGCAAGATCATGAGTGGCAGTCCCAGTTTTGTTCTGGGAGAAGAAAGATGGGACTCTTCATCTATGCATTGATTATAGGGGGCTAAACTCTACTGAGTGTGCAAGCAGAAGCAGATGGGGGCTCAGATATGACCCCCGGTTTGGTACGAGTGGGATGCCATGCAGGGATGGTTCTAAATTTTTTTACTACCGGTTCTGTGGGCGTGGTTTATTTTGTGGGCATGGCTTGGAGGTCATGTGACTGGGTGGGTGTGGCTAGCTGGTTATGTGACTGGGTGGCCATGGCTATGTGTATAGGGACTACTCAGAGGGCTGAAAAAAGTCATTTCTGACAGGTCCTCGCACTTTTGACTGGTCCTCACACTTATGACCATCCTCACATTTATGCCCGTGCAGCATTCTAAACAACCATGTCACTCATTTCACAACTGCTTCTCTTCACCATGGTAATAAGATAGGGCAAAAAACGTAAAATGTGAGGACAGTCGTAAGTTTGAGGACTGGTCAAAAGTGCGAGGACCAGTCAAAAATAACTTTTTCAGCCCTCTGAGTAGTCCATATGCATAAAAGGATACAGCAATAGAGAGGGATGAAGGAAGGGAAGGGAAATTAGAGTAGGAGTGAGGGTAAGAGAGGGAGGAAGAGAGGAGGAGAAGGAGAAAGGAAGAGGAAGTAGGGAGGAGAAGAAGGGGGGGAGAGAAAGTAAGAAGGAAAGAAAAGAGAGAGGTGGTAGGTTTGAGGAGAAAGATTGCTGTACAATAAAAAAGATGAAAGGGAAGAAAGGCAACCCCAAACAAATATAAAGATATTAAGATAAAGAATGAATTGTTAAACTTTAAAGAATAAAAGAGAACAAATACGAATAAATAGCAATAATTAGAAAGACACATGCAAACATACAATGTATTTTCTTTGAACAGAGTATTTGGCCGGTTCACAAATTTAAACAGTGTTTAGTCATTTCAATTAAATTTACAATTTCTATATTTCCTTTTTGCCATATTTATTCCTCATCTATTTTTTAAAAAAACCCTTCATCCCTTCATATTACCCTTCATCCTCATCTCTAATCTTAATCAAATTCAATTTTTCCCTTCTATTCTATATTATACCCCTTCCCATTGTCATCTATTTTTATATCCATCCTCACATTGGTTAATTATGTAATATTACAGTTGTTTAATATAAATCCAACATTTTAATATAAATCAATTAGTTATATAACTATCTTTTTTGTATATCAATCAATATGAACATGAATATTCCAATTATTTCCATGCAATCCAATTTCTTACAAATCAATTAATTATATTTACCAATAATAATAAACCAAATGATTTCCCCCATATATTCCTCCAAACTACAACTTAACCATTTCTGCTTTCAACACAATATACAATTAATAGTATCTCAATTATTACAATTACCTAGTTAAATAGAGCTTTTTTTCTTTTGTGTTTTAAAATCTTGAACTCTCCTCTTTTTCCCTTCCCGCAGCCCTTAAAGGAAGCGGTTGTAAGGCCCCTTCTCAAGAAGCCTTCCCTGGACCCAGCAGAATTAAAAAAACTTTCGTCCAGTCTCCAACCTACCCTTTGTGGGGAAGGTTGTAGAGAAGGTGGTGGCACTTCAGCTCCTGCGGTCATTGGATGAAACAGATTATCTGGACCCTTTTCAGTCCGGTTTCAGACCTGGCCATAGCACGGAAACTGCCTTGGTCACGCTAATGGATGATTTCTGGCGAGCCCGAGACAGGGGTCATTCCTCTATCTTGGTGCTACTTGACCTCTCAGCGGCTTTCGATACCATTGACCATGGTATCCTTCTGGGGCGACTAAGGGAGCTAGGAGTGGGAGGCACTGTGTTGCGGTGGTTCGCCTCCTATCTCTCTGGTCGATCACAGTCGGTGCTGGTAGGAGGACAGAGGTCGACCCCTAGGCCCCTCGTCTGTGGAGTGCCTCAGGGCTTGGTCCTCTCTCCCCTCCTATTTAACATCTACATGAAATCACTGGGTGAAATCATCCGACGACATGGGGTGGGATATCAGCAATATGCTGATGGTACCCAGCTGTATATCTCCACCCTTCGTCAGTTCAGTGAGGCAGTAGATGTGATGTGCCGGTGCCTGGAGGCTGTGAGGATCTGGATGGGAGTCAACAGGCTCAGACTTAACCCAGACAAGACCGAATGGCTCTGGGTATTGCCCCCTAAAGTCTATGTCGATTGTCCATCCTTGGTTCTGGGGGGTGAGAAAGTGCCCCCCTCAGAATGGGCTAGCAATTTGGGTGTCATTGTAGACTCACAGCTGAGACTGGAACAACATCTGACAGCTGTAGCTAGGGGGACCTTTGCACAGGTTCGTCTGGTGCACCAACTGTGACCCTACTTGGATCAGGAAGCTCTCCTCACTCATGCCCTTGTCACCTCACGGTTGGATTATTGCAACACGCTCTACATGGGGCTACCCTTGAGAAGTGTTCAGAGACTACAGTTGGTCCAGAATGCAGCCATGCGAGTTATAGTGGGTGCGCCTAGATATACCCACATTACACCAATTCTCCGTGAGCTGCACTGGCTCCTTATTTGTCTCCGGGTGCAATTCAAGGTGTTGGTCATTACCTTTAAAGCCCTATATGGCTCAGGGCCAGGCTATCTTCGAGACCGCCTTCTACCACATAGCTCCCAGCGACCGGTAAGATCCCACAGAGTCGGTCTCCTTCGGGTCCCATCAGCTAAACAATGTCAGCTGGCGGGCCTGCGGGGGAGGGCCTTCTCTGTGGCTGCCCTGACTCTCTGGAACTAATTACCTCCTGAGGTCCGGACCGCCCCCACCCTATTGGCCTTCTGCAAAGCGGTGAAGACCTGGCTCTTCCGGCAGGCCTGGGGCCGTTGATCTCGTTATAATGATCTTGCGAGACCCAGCCACAAATTGGAGTGCATGTGTTTTAACGTTTTTAAAGTTTTTAATGTTTTAATGTTTTTCTTTTTAACATTTTTTATGGGATTGTTCGCATTGTTTTATTCTTTGTTGTAAGCCGCCCAGAGTCCCTTGGGAGTTGGGCGGCATAGAAATGCGACAAAATAAAATAAATAAAATAATAAATAAATGCGATGTGCATAGAAAATGTCTAACCACTGCCCCTGATGAAGAACATGTTGACGCATTTAGCCAAAGGAAAAATCTTCACCAAGTTAGACTTGCAGGAAGCTTATTACCAGGTGCAAATCAAGGAGGGTGATGAATGGAAAACTTATTTAATTGCCCCCTGGGATATTTCCAGTTCTGGGTGCTCACTTTCAGGAGCCCCCTGCAGTGTTCATGCAACTGATCAATGAGGTGATGCATGACTTTTTGTACAAGGGAGTGTTGGTGTATTTGGATGACATTTTAATATACACTGAAATGAGGAAGGAACATGTGAAATTGGTGCGGGCAGTCCTTAAAAGGCTCTGAGCCATTGAACTGTATGAACAGCTTTCAAAGTGTGAATTTCACCAAAATAAGATTGATTACCTGGGTTATCGTATCTCAAATGAAGGCATGGAAATGGACCCAGAAAAGATAAAGGCAATGTTAGAGTGGGCCCCTCCCCGCACTAGGAGGCAATTGCAAAGCTTCCTGGGTTTCACCAATTTCTACCGACAGTTCATCCCCGCCTTTGCAAAGATCGCATTGCCAAACACCAACATTTTAAAAACCAAGGGAGAGGGGAAGCCGAAACCACGTCAGCCACTTAAGTGGACCATGGAATGCCAAGCAGCATTTGAAAAGCTCAAATACTGTTCGCAACAGAACCTGTGCTGAAGCACCCTGACCCAGATGCTCCATTTGTAATTCAGACTGACGTGAGTGATGTTGCTGTGGGGGCAGTGTTATTGCGGAGGAATGCCCGGGGGTTGCTACAACCATGCACATACACTTCTAAGAAACTCACCGAAACTGAACAGAGGTGGGAGATATGGGAGAAGGAGGCATATGCAGTGTGATAGGCCCTACTCACTTTGCAGCATTTCATGGAAGGGCAAGGATGCCATTTGAGGTATGGACTGACCATAAAAATCTGGAAGCCCTGAAAACTCAAAGGCAGCTATCTCCTAAATAAATCCGCTGGGCTCTACACTTTAATCGTTTTGACTTCACCCTGCATTATGTCCCAGGGGGGAAGAATTTTATGGCAGATGCTTTGTCTAGATTGACCCAAGACAACAGCGTTAAAGCTGAAGTGGTCAAATCTGTTATCCCCTTGAAGCAGCTAGCAGCCTTGGTAACCACTAGAGCTCATGGGAACCTGTTAAGAGGCAGTTTTGGTGGCATTCCTTGAAGAAAGACATTGAAACTATATGGCCAGTTGTCCAGTTTGTGCTGTGGCAAAGAGACTTCTGAGGAAAGCCACAGAGCTTTTACAGATGGTGGCTAACTCCCAGGCACCATAGAAAGAAATATCTATGGACTTTATTGTGGAATTGCCTGAAAGTGGGGGGAATATTGTTATTTTGGTTGTTACAGTTCATTTTTCAAAACAGGTGCACTTTGTTCCCTGCCCCAAAATTCCCTCTGCAAAGATGTTAGCTAAACTCTTCGTACAACACGTGTATAGGTTGCACGGTGTGCCTGAGCCCATTGTTTCCAATAGAGGAGTGCAATTTACATCACAGTTTTGTTGGGAATGTTTGAAGTTGTTGGGAACTGCCCAGGGTTTAAGGTCCTCTCATCACCCCCAAACTAATGGGGCTTGTGAAAGAACTAACACAGTCCTGGAACAGTACCTCAGGTGCTACATTAATTACCACAGGACCTTTTGCTTTTTGCAGAGGTAGCATATGACAATTCTGTGCATAGTAGCATGGGGTTCACCCCATTTAAGGTGCCCTCCAGTCAGGACTTTGTAGCTATGCCAGAGCTGCCTCAAGAGAAACCACATGTACCCTCCTTAGCGGAATGGATAGCCCAACTGCAGAACACTTGGCCATATGCCCATAAGGCACTGGAGAAGGCATGTCAGGCACATAAGAAACAAGCCTACAAAAAATGTGTGAAGCCAAAAGATTTTAAATTAGGTGACAGAGTTTACCTCTCCACGAAGTACTTACAGTCCACCCAACCATCTAAGAAACTTGGTCCTAAATACATGGGCCCATTCCAAATTATTAAAGTCACTGTACAACTGGAGTTGCCCAAGAACCTCAAACATGTTCACCCTCTATTTCACTGCAGTCTATTGAAACCTGAAACTGTATCACTCCTTCGCCCTGCACCTGAGACTCCTCCTATACCCACTCTGATTGAAGAGGAGCAGCATTTTGAAGTTAAAGAAAGTCTAGATTCCAGGAAACATAGAGGAAGGGTCCAATATCTCATTGTCTGGAAACATTTTCCCCCTTCGCAGTCTGACTGGGTGGATGCTAAACATGTCTGGGCACCTAAACTCCTCCAGACTTTACATAGAAAATACCCCAACAAACCCTGATGGGATCACTGTTTTTGGCATGATGTATTGTATGTTTTAACTGTATAAATTCTCTCTGTCTGGCTAATGCCTCTGTTATGGGGGGGGGGGGCTGAATGTCAGCCAGCCTGTTGCTTGCTGCCATAGAATGTGGGGAAGGAATAGGGGGAAGCTTACATTGCAACTTTGCAACTGCTGTTATCTCCAAGGCCAAGTCCGTTGGCTCTGGTATGAGGCTGCCTAGTTACAAGGGGGTTGGGCTGTATACTTTGTTTGAAGGTGCTGTGTTCGCACTTTTTTGCCTCATAGTTTGCTTGAAACTATCTGCTTTGCCTAACCCTCTCCATTTATCCATGCTTTGGACTTGCATATGGTTGATTATTAATTAGCATATGATGGGAACATGACAGAAGAGAAGTAAACAGTCTGCATTCACAGTCTAAGTAATTATAAGTAAAACTTCTATGGGGATATTGTAGTGGCCTCATAACTGGATGTCCAATTCAGTTATCCAGGTGATCACCTCTAGTGCTGCTTCATGCACATCTTCTAGGGAACCAGAAAATGCACGTCATTGGCAAACTTGCACAATATGTTTAATAGTTTGCATATCAGCACCACAATTGCAATAAGGGGAATCTTTCCATCCCAACTGATATATAGGACCAGATGCAGCTGTACTGCCTTTTTGGGCCTCGTGGCCATGACAAACAGAAGTGCACAAAATCAAATATGGTTGATGAATCAGTTGAATCAGTGTCAGCTTTGGAAGCCATATTAGGCCGGAAGCTCCAATGCTGCCACCTTCTCATGTGTGGGAAAGTAGTAGAGGGGGGTTAGTAGACATAATAGCATTCTTCCTATTGGTCAAGGTCAGGGCAATCCCGCATCTGGAGAAGGAGTGGTTCAGGGAGCTGGATCGGGATGGAATGGACGTTGATTGGCGCATGTGACCGACTGGGTGGAAAAGGGGATGGTTTGGGGAGCTTTGATTTACTGGAGGAAAACCTGGGCTTTTCAGATTCGGGTTTCCCCAGATGTGCCAGTTTGCCTATTCTAGTAAAGAGGACTTTGGAAAATGCTTGTTTCCATGTCTTTACTTGAAGTGGGGGGTTTTCTGGAACGCTGACATTAACCCAAATCTCCCTAAAACCTAACAGCACCCTATAAGGGGGCTGTCAGGGGTACTGAGCCCCAGCATCTACCTAAACCCCAGGTGATGCGAAGACTCAGTGAAGATGGAGGAGAAAGGAGAAATCAGAGGAAGGCCCACCAGGGCCCCGGATGCTCAAGGAATTGCCGATCCCTTGCTTTCTCTTTCTGAAGAAATGGGACGAGCCATGGAGGCTGCAGAGGAAGCCCTTCGGCTTGGGGCTTGGCCCGAGGTTTCAGATTTCTGGAAGAGTTGCCAGTCTGGCCCAGCTTCAGGAGGTGAAATGAAGTCACCCCGTGAGCCAGACTGGACGATGGGGGCTGCTGTGGAATCCAGGAACTCCCGGGACTGTGACCGGCTGCACCCGTTGCAGAGCCAGTCCTTAACTGGGCTCCCAGAGAGTTTAGAGCGGATGGAAGTGGGGAGCTTCGCCCCCCTTCCCAACTCCTGGAGGTGAGCTGGAGGCTAATGAAACCAACATTTTCCCTTCCTGATCCGGGACATGGAGGGGGGATTAGTAGGAAGCAGAACCCCCCCTTACCCACCCAGAGGCGAAACAAGAGGATTAGCGCAGCATTCCAATTCTGCAGCAGTGGGGCATCAGACTCAGCTGGCATACGGAATGCAAAAAAACCCTTTCGGGGGCCCTCGCCAGCTTGCCTTCGTACTACCTCCTGCTGAGAATATACAGCCCAGATGGGGTTTCTGTCCCGGCCAGGGATGGATCCAGTGTCAGTGGTATCCCGCGCTGTCTGTTCCAAGCTTCCAGGGATCCCCCTGGCCCCCCTCCTATGGCCAAATGATCCTGGCACTGCAGGGGGGACTAATCCAGCAGCCGGCTAGAGTTCCCCACCCCCCTCCAATGCAGCAAACAGCTTAGTAGCCAGGCCCCCTCCCCCAGCAGCCGATGATGTTGCCCCACTCCTTTCCAGCCCAGCAACTCTCACAGCAGCCTGTTGGAATACAACAACCAAGAGCAGCCCCACAGCAAGTTCTATCCCAGCCAGCCGCGGCCCCTCCACCCGCGAGGCCAACGCCCCCCCCCATTTCAGAGCAACCTTTGATGGGACGCCAGGCAAGTTAGCTTATTTCCTTAGCAGGGTCTGGGCTCACGTGGATCAGTATGACGACCAATACGAATCAGAACGGGACTTAGTGTTGGCAATCTCAGATGGGATGAATGTGGGGGAGGCGTGAGGGGATAGAATTATGGGTGTGGGCATGTGTGCGCAAGACCTCCCCACCCTGTGCTCCTCCTGCTTTTGGCACGTGACGGCAAAAAGGTTAGCCATCACTGGTATAGGATATCCTGCTGGGCAGGATGTTGGACTAAAAGATCTCCAAAGTTCCTTCCAACTATGTTATTCTGTATTATACATATGTACACACACAGAGACATAAGCCTATTAATATTGATATATAAATCACCACCTTCCTTGCTCAAGTGCTGCTGTACTGCCTCATTGTACTGCAGGTGTTCCTGGAAAGTATGAATGAAGAATGCTAAGAGTATATGCCAATGATATATACTGTACTTTTCGGAATATAAGATGCACTTTTTCTGCCCTAAAAGAGGTGGAAATATTGATGTGTCTTATACTCCAAATATGGCCATTTTTGGCCTCCTGAAACCCCACCCCGCGCACTCCATTTTCGCAAAAAATGGGATGTGCAGAGGGTTTGGGAGGCCTGCAGAGTGCTCTTGGGGGCTGGGGAGGGCAAAAACGGGCCCATTTTTCACAAAAATGGGGCCATTTTTCGCAAAAACAGGACGTGCAGAGAGTTTAGGAGGCCTGCAGAGTGCTCCTGGGGGCCAGGGAAGGCAAAACCCAGACGTGCTGAAGGCAAAAACTAGGTTTTTTTACTTGTTTTCCTCTTCAAAATCTTGGTGCGTCTTATAATTCCGTGTGTTTTATAGTCTGAAAAATACAGTAATCCTACAGTAGTTATGTAAAGCAAGAAGATTATCCCAGTAGGCACCTTCAATATATTAGGAAAAACAAAATAGGAAGATGCTGGAGGTTGAAGATCAATTTAGTGACAACAGCAAAGGATCATTTCATGGGAAAACAATAGTAAATCATGCCTGCATTTTACCATGGATAGAAAATATATGACTAATAATATAGAGCTGAAAGTTGTGCCCCTAAAGTTGGTAGCACTCAATGTGCTATTGAGGAGTCTTTCCAAGTAATAATAGCTTTTAGGATGTGGCTAGATTAAAGCTATTGATGCTTCTTACATGCTTCTGAAAATCTGAAGCTGCAAAGAAAAATTAAAGATAGAATTTGAAATACAAGAAGCATGAACATAGGAAAGTTCAACACAATGAAAGATTAAAATAATGAATTACAGAGTGACATTTTAGACATTGAGATGGACTAGAATTGGACATCTTTCAGTCAGAAAATGTTTACCAGTCACAAAAAACAAAGAAGGAATATTACTTTCATTGTTAGGAGGAATATAGCAAGAACAATATTTGGTTCCAGTACAACCAATGATCAAATAATATTCATTAGATTTCATGAACAAACCTTTATTATGACAATTATCCAAGTTTTACTACAACCCTGATGCAAAAGAAATAAAAGTTTGATGAGTTATGATCAGCTTCAGTTTCAAACTGACAGAACATGCAAGCAAGATTTATTAATCAATTTCATAGGAAGACTAAAACTATTGTTATTAAGATCCTGTACCATTATTTCAAATTTTTCAATATTGTTTGAGTATTTAAATAGCCAGTACTGTTGTAATAATTAATGAGTTGGCCTAGGACCAAGGAGAACTACTGTATATACTTGCAGCTAAATAGTGCACAGATTTTGGAAGTGTATTTTTGGAACCTAAAATGCTTGGCTTATCCACGTGTATTTATGATAGGTACAAGAGCACTTTTGGCTTTAAAACTTTCTGCCCGAGCTACCTCATGGCATGTAATTGTAGGAATAAAGCAAAAGTAGGGTTGCCAGGTCTGCTTCCAAAAAATAGCGGACAATCGGGGGGGGGGGTTGGGGGTTGGGTTAAGTAGTAAAAAAATAAAAAAAATTTTTACAATTAAATTATATATTTTCTTACAAACATTTTAACACGTATTAAAATAATCACTTCAAAACTTTACTTAAAATTCAAAACATCAAATATAATAATATGTAAAATATTAAATTATATTTTACTTTGCTGTCGTGTGTATTTTTTATTTGACTGTGCAGCTTTGATCAATTCTTTGTGTTTAAGGAATAATTCTTTAATTTCAGTACAACGTTGAGAAATATTAAAAAAATATACAAAGTTCACTTCGAACTGATACAAGCAGTCGGTTACGTTTGTCAGTCCACAAATTTCCCATGACGCTGAAAATTCGTTCAACGTTTGCATTTGATACCGGAATTGATGCACAATACTGAAACAGTTTCAGTAAACTCGGAGCTGGCTCTTTCTTAAAAAAGTACGTCCACTTATCAAGGGATGACTCGCCCTGCAAATGAACATAAACTTCTTCTAAGGCAGAAATTTCATCGAAGAGGGTGTTCGGTGGAAGTTCTTCTCACCATGATGATAATAACCAGATGTTCGTCATTTCTTCTAAAGTTGGAGGATTATTGCGATCAATTAGATTGAAACAACTTAGCGTCTCATATACTGAATCGGTGAAATTATACCACTTTTCTAGGTATGCAATGGCTCTTTGATACACATTGATGGCTTCTTTCTTGAACTTTTGCACGGCATTCTCAGGCAAATGTTTTTTACGTAAGGCAAATAAAACTTTCATTCCAAAAAACTGCTCATCATATTTTTTTGCAAAGAATCACGCAGCTTACACATGATAATGTGAAGATCACATGCAAGAATTTTCTTGCTTTCCAGCTTCAGTAGGGCGTCTTGCATTATTGACATGAAGAAGTGTATGAAATATAAATACAATTCTGAAATTGTTGGTTCATCGTCCTTTGCGAGTTCATTTTCCTGATCCGAAATAAGGTTCCAAATAACCTTATGGCACTCATCAGATCCAAGAGAAATAAAATACGATTTTAGAGGTATCCAGTTTAAAAGAAGTCTTTCGACTGCTTTAAGCAAACTTAACCAACGTGTTGGAACATGGCGCAAAACTTCATGGAATTCTGACTCGCAAAACTCAAAAAATGATTTCAACTCTTCTTGTTTCTTCGCAGAATTCGAAAATTCGGCAAAAACCTTCAGCACTACATTTTAGATATCAAAAGATAACTGCTTTAATGCATTTTTTGCGCTGTTGTGTAAAATGTGATTATTGCAATGAGCATTCGATCTTTGTCTCATTCTAACTTATGAAAAAAAAGACAAAACGCGATTCTCCTATCCTTATTCTCTTAGACTGTACATCTTTAGATTACGTACCATTTCATCATAAAGCTTTTGAATAAAAAAAAGTCCACTATTTTGTGAAAAAAAATAGTGAACATAATGTGAAAAAAGTGGACTGTCCGCTCAAATAGTGGACACCTGGCAACCCTAGCCCATGTAGGCTGCCTTGAAGAAAACTAGGATAGAAATCTACCCCATAATCCTATAGAGTGATCTTAGTGTGTTTATATTTTAGTATTGTGTTAACAATTCTATCTTTTACTTCTCTTTTATGTCTTACAAGCTCCAATTGTATTATTTAACTTTTCTTGATTGTATTCTACTGAATACTCCAATATAAAATAGTATAAATGAGAGCTTTTCCTCAAATCATATAACATACTATGTTACTTTCTGAACTGAAGAAATGTCTGCTTCTTTAAAATAATATAATTCTTCTTTGATTTATGATACTGAAACAATTACATTCCAATTATTGATATCTAATAATAATTGTTGGTGTACTGTACCATTGAGAGAGAAATCACACAATTTTCTCTGCATAGACTGGAGAAAATACCAATGACAAAAATAAAATTGACATTAAAATAAAAATGACATTCACATGTATCTAGTTTGTCTGTACAGTATTATAAAACTAAAAGATTAGATTAGATGAGACCTGGAAATCTGATACAGAAGCATGTGGGCTAAAATTTACGATGTATTGAAAATAATCACTTTTAACAGGTTAAGGCCCAAAAGAATCAATGCTGGTTTCCAGTACTATTTTTACTTACCTTGGATGGAAGCAGCATCCAGAAAGCCAATCTGTGTGACCTTCACCCTTCACGATAATGTTCCCATTAGGAAAGGCCCACATTTTCCATAAGCGATCATCACTTCCAGTGACAATAATATCTTTTCTTGGATGTAAAGCCAAGCTGTAAGTAGCAAATAAAGAAATTGAAGATTAAAACTGAAAAAAAATGATATAATTTAGAAACTGAACTGAAAGAACTCAGAGACTAACATCACTTAGCTTCTGTTTCTCATTCTTTGCTAAGTTAACTTCTGCTTTCAAAAAGGCTTTTTCTAGCATGACATAGCATAATATGGGAACGAAGCTAGAAATGAGCAGAGATCAAGACAGAAGATGTTTAGATGTAAAAAGCCCAACCCATCTTCACTTTCTAAAATTAGCAACCTTTGGAATAAACTACTGTATTTACCAGAAAAAAACATGACCCTGAATTCCAACCCACCCCCAAATCAGTATGCTCCTAACATACTTTTATACTGTATATCTCTGCATATATTTGCCAAAAGGCAGATTCCAAGAAACAGTAGGACCAAGAAAAAAGAAGGAATCGGTATTAGTTGAACCAATATTATTAATTATATTAATAATATTATTAATTATTAATGCAATTTCCCTGTAACAAAAGTAGCAAAAGAAGGCAAAAAGGTGTTATCAGGATTTTGTCAGAACAATAAACAGAAAACTGTTGCGCTTAACACAATAATGCATGTGCTTCAGGAGGTAATATAAATGATGAAGAAAGGCATTTTGAAATTATTACTATATCCACTTCAATCTTCTCTTCTTAAAACTAAACATAGTTAGATTGTTCATTCTCTTCATTAGTTTCAGCTGTCTTTTCAGCTGTCTTTTTCAGCTGTCTGAGAACCTTCCAAACTTCACTGAATACTTCTGAAACATTAGTTTCCAAACCTGGAAATCATATTTAAAATAGGATCTAATTAAAGCAGAATAAAACAGAACATTACTTTCTCCATGAGAAATATTCTTCTTTTGATGCAACCTAAAATTGCCATTTTGCAAGAATCCCATTAATTTATATTGTTACTAAAATCAAATATCTTTTTTGCAACTGTTGTTAAGCTTGGTGCTCCTCATCCTTAAGTGATGAACTTTGCACTTATGTCTGTTAAATGTCATTCATGTCTTTTCAGTCTATTTTTCTAACCTATCAAAACTTTTAAATATTATTTCTTTTCTAAAATATTATCTATCCAACCTGATTTATGTCAACTGTAAATCTGATTAGCATTTCTTCCACCTCTTTATCCAAGTTATCAAATTAAAAAATATTAAATTCTACAATGCCCAGAATGATTCAACATCACACTCCAATTGATGAAGAATATTTAAAAAGTACAAATTTAAAACTAAAGGTTATCAGGCAATCTAGCTAGAACTAGATTACAAGTAGTCCTCGATTTACCACCATACATTTAGCAACCATTTGAAGTTACAATGATGCTGACAAAGGTCTAGTCCTCATACTTATGACCATCACACCACCCCCCACAGTCATGTAATCACAGTTTAGGTGCTTGGCAACCAACATTTATATCATTTGCAAAATCCTATGGTCATGTGATCACACTTTGTGAGATTTTTGCTGGTTTTCAGCAAAAAAATGTC
Source organism: Pituophis catenifer annectens (assembly GCF_029215685.1). Classification (NCBI taxonomy): domain Eukaryota; kingdom Metazoa; phylum Chordata; class Lepidosauria; order Squamata; family Colubridae; genus Pituophis; species Pituophis catenifer. The sequence continues at coordinate 172,886,501 of NW_027256881.1, forward strand.
CATTCAGAAGAATGGATTCACATTTATGACTGTGGTCTTCACTTAAAGACTGCAGATTTGCTTAATAACCATAGTAAAAATGGTCCCCAAATCAGGTCTGACTTGACTGCAATGAATTACAATTGAAATTCTGGCCCCAATTGTGGTTTCCACGCATTCCATCAGCCAAGGTCACAGGAGAGGGGCGGGGGAGTAGCGGTTATTATTAGAGAAGGCCTTAGGCCGAGGGAGACCACTGTACCTCAGACAGCTGGTTGTGAGTCCCTCCTTGTGAAGTGGGCCACGGGGTTCAGATGGGTTTGCTGATCACGTACCTGGCTCCCTGCCATGTGGCGGCAGCCCTGCCCGAGCTACTCAACGTTATTGCCGCGGTGGCGGTTGATACCCCCAGACTTATGGTCATGGGGGATTTCAACCTGCCATCCGTGGGTGAGGCGTCTGAGGTGGCTCGGGAGTTCATGGCTTCCATGACGGCCATGGACCTGACCCAACTAATTCATGGCCCTACGCACACTGGGGGAAACACACTGGACTTGGTTTTTGTCTCTGGACAGTGGTTGAGTGATCTCGAGATAGGGGATATAGTCATCGACCCCTTGTCATGGTCAGATCACTCGCTCCTTCGCCTTGACCTTCGAACCGCGGCACCCCGCTGCAGGGAGGCGGAACCGGTAAGATGGTACCGCCCCAGGCCTGATGGAACCTGATAGGTTCCAGATGGAGCTTGGGCCAATCCCGGAGGTTCTGGCTCACGCCTCATCTGGGGACCTATTGGCCGGCTGGGATAGGGCGGCTGCTGGAGCCCTGGATCGAGTCGTGCCTTTGCGGCCTCTGACCCGGTGCCGATCTCGCCTGGCTCCTTGGTTCACCGAGGAGCTGAGGGAGATGAAGTGCCGGAAAAGATGCCTAGAGAGCTGTTGGAGGGCTAGTCTTTCTGAATCTGACCGAACACTGGTAAGATCTCATATTAGGAGTTACCTAGTGGCGATAAAAGCAGCAAAATGTACTCAATTTACTGCTCTTATTGCGTCATCAGATAATCGCCCGGCCACCCTGTTTAGGGTGACCCGCTCCCTGCTCCACCAGGAAGCGCGGGAGGACCCCTTGGAGGGAAGAGCCGAGGATTTTGTTCAGTATCTGTATGACAAAATCACTCAGATTTGGGCAGGTCTGGACTCTGACAGGATAGATCCAGCGAGGGTAACGGAGACAGGTCTTGAGACTGTTATCTGGGATGAGTTTGATCCTGTGACCCCAGATGACGTGGACAGGATTCTGGGTAGATTGAACACGACCACATGTTTGTTGGACCCGTGTCCCTCCTGGTTAGTGCTGGCTTCCCGGGAGGTGACGCGAGGCTGGCTCCAGGGGATTATAAATGCTTCGTTGGGTGAGGGTATCTTTCCCGCCGCCCTGAAAGAGGCGGTGGTAAGGCCTCTCCTCAAGAAGCCTTCCCTGGACCCGGCAGTATTGGCTAATTATCGTCCAGTCTCCAACCTTTGCTTCATTGCGAAGGTTGTTGAGAGTGTGGTTGCGCGACAGCTACCCCAGTAACTGGATGAAGCGTCGTATCTAGATCCGTTCCAGTCGGGCTTCAGACCTGGGTACAGCACGGAAACGGCATTGGTCGCGTTGGTGGATGATCTCTGGAGGGCTCGGGACAGGGGTTGTTCCTCTGTCCTGGTCCTGTTAGACCTCTCAGCGGCTTTTGATACCATCGACCATGGTATCATGCTGCACCGGCTGGAAGGGTTGGGGGTGGGAGGCACCGTTTTACGGTGGTTCTCCTCCTTTCTCTCTGACCGGTCGCAGTCTGTGTTGACAGGGGGGCAGAGATCGACCCCGAGGCCCCTTATATGTGGGGTGCCGCAGGGATCGGTTCTCTCGCCCCTTCTGTTCAACATTTATGTAAAGCCGCTGGGCGAGATCATCCGTGGTTTCGGGGTGAAGTACCATCTGTACGCTGACGCCACCCAGCTGTACATCTCCACCCCGGACCACCCCAACGATGCCCTTGAAGTGATGTCCCAGTGCCTGGAGGCCGTACGGATCTGGATGGGGAGAAACAGGCTCAGGCTCACCCCATCCAAGACTGAGTGGCTGTGGTTTCCGACGTCCCGATATAGTCAGCTGGCGCCATCGCTGGCTATTGGGGGCGAATCATTGGCCCCCACGGAAAGGGCTCGTAACTTGGGCGTCCTCCTGGACTCACGGCTGTCTTTAGAAGAGCACTTGACGGCCGTGACCGGGAGGATTTTTCATCAGGTTTGCCTGATTCGCCAGTTGCGTCCCTTTCTAGATTGGGACTCGTTATGCACAGTCACTCATGCCCTCGTCACCTCTCGTCTGGACTATTGTAATGCTCTCTACATGGGGCTCCCCTTGAGGTGCACCCGGAGGCTCCAACTGGCGCAGAGTGCAGCCGCGCGGGTGGTTATGGGAGCAACATGGAGCTCCCATGTAACACCTCTCCTGCGCGAGCTGCACTGGTTCCCGGTGGTCTTCCGGGTGCGCTTCAAGGTTCTGGTTACCACCTTTAAAGCGCTCCATGGCTTAGGACCTGGTTATTTACGGGACCGCCTACTACCATCAACAGCCTCCCACCGACCAGTACGCTCCCACAGAGAGGGGCTCCTCCAGGTGCCGTCAGCCAAACAATGTTGGCTGTCGGCCCCTAGGGGGAGAGCCTTCTCTGTGGGGGCACCGACGATCTGGAATGAGCTCCCCCCAGAGATACGGAGGATTCCGGATCTGCGCACCTTCCGCCGCGAGTTGAAGACGCTTTTATTTCATCAAGCTGGCCTCGCCTAAATCTTCTCCCTTTTAAGTGTAAATTTTAAATTTTTAATGTATTTTAAAATTATGGATATTTTAAATTATGGGTATTAATTCAGCCAAATTTATTTAATTCATTTTATTTGATTTTAAATTTTGTATATCTATGTGTTTTATTTCATGGCTGTGCACCACCCTGAGTCCTTCGGGAGTAGGGTGGTATAGAAATTCAATAAAATAAATAAATAAATAAATAAATAACAGCATTCCCATAATTTATTAAGCTAAAATTTGCTCCTCACAAGTCTACGTTGGTTGCTACTAATTGTTTCCAAGCTGTTACAAATCATTCTTGTTATGACCTCTTCTATAGTCACCCTGTATATCATAGTGTTAGAGTAAACTGGATCATTATTTTTTGGATCATCCTCTCCCCCCACTCCCCAAAACAGAGACTATTCACCAGTTTTCCATGAGTTTTTAAAAGATTATACATTTCTCAAAGATCACCCAGTTTCTTCAGGATCCTAAATGCTATTCACCTGAAGATTTATACTCTTTCAGAGTAAAACAAACAAAACTCATTCAAATATTTATATATATATTCCATGAGTATTGTTATGTATGTAGATTTTGGGCGGGCAGTTTGAATTAACTGGCCGTCAGCTGATTGGCTGACCACCACAGCTGCAAGGTATATAAAGGGAGCTGTTTCCCCTGGTCAGTCGCTGGATTCTGACTCTACAATAAAGAGCTGTTGTCACTCACTGCCTGGCTTGCTGAGTCCTCATTCACCCAACTTAACATTGGCGACGAGGATGGGATTTTGAGGCCAGAAGCCATGGAAAGAGCTGAAGCCATGAGCCGACGAGAGAGCTGCAAACCTGAATCCAGCCAGGCGAGCGAGCAGAGTACTTGGAGAATCTACCAACGATGTCTGCCTACATACCGCCAGCACCTTTCAACCCCGCGGAAGAAAAGTGGGGATCCTACATGTCCCACTTCGAATGCTTCCTGGTGGCCAGCGATCTACAGGGGCTACCCGACGTACGGAAGAAAGCCCTGTTCCTGAGCCATTGTGGACCCAAGGTGTTTGATATGGCCAAGGCCCTGTCGGAACCGAACTTGGTCCACACCATCTCGTGGCAAACGCTTCAGACACTGCTGAAGGACCACTATGTCCCAATGCCATCAAAGTACGTGCTGCGGTTTGACTTCTGGCAAACGCAGCACGAGGGAGAATCGATCAGCGAGTTCATCGCTGCCCTGCACAAGGCCGCAAACCAGTGCGAGTACCGAGACCTCGATGAGATGCTGCTAGAGCAACTAATCTGCGGAGTGAGAGATATTTGCTTGCAGAGAAGGTTGCTCGCAAAGACAAATCTCACACTACACATCACACTGGACGAGGCGAGGGCTCATGAATCCTCCTCCAAGGCAGCCGAGAGACTACAGGGGACGGCACAGAGCAGAACAGCACAGAAGTCAGCCCCGGTTCACCAGGAAACCGTAGGCACGGGGAGCGAGGAAGAGTCGGACGAGGATGTCTGCCGGACCGAACAGGACCGGCAGGACTGGCGAGGCCACCGAGATGCCTGTGCGAGTTGTGGGGGACCCCATCTGTGCCAGACCTGCAAGTTCCGAGACGCCATTTGCCGGCAATGCGAGCGGAAGGGGCACATCACTAGAGTCTGCAGAGCCAAGCAGAACCCCCATTACAAGCCGCAAAGCAACGCTAGCCAATCAGAGACGGCACAGCAAACGAGAACCAATCCGAAGGGCGGCTACAGGAAGAGCACAAAATCCGAGGATCTTGAGGCCTGCACCATTCGAATCGGCTGGACCTGCACATCCCCTGGGGAGAAGACCTACACGACGGTCGACATCGAGGGACATGAGTGCATAATGGAGATCGACACCGGATCCCCAATTACCATCATGTCCTGGGACAAGCTAAAGAAGGCCGTCCCCAGCATCCAGAGACGGCAACTATGGCACCAGCGGCTGGGACTGCGCGATTACCAGGGGAACCACATCCCCGTGGAAGGAATTGGCGAATTCCAGGTGGAGTACGGGAAATTGCAGGAGAAGCTTCCCCTCACCGTGGTCAGCGGAAAGCTCCCAAACCTCCTGGGCATGGACTGGTTCAGAGCCCTGGGCATGGGATTCACCGAAGTCCGCAACGTGCGAAGCACCCTGAAGGATGACCTGATGCAAGAATTCCAGGACGTGTTTGACGAGCCGCTTGGCAAGTATGTGAGGACCCCTATTTCATTCAACCTCGACCCCAATATTGCCCCCATCTGGCTGAAACCCAGGAGGGTACCTTTCGCCCTAAAGCCCAAGATTGATGTGGAACTGGACAAATTAATCAAGCAGGGGGTGTTAGTGCCAGTCGATCATGCCCGATGGGAGACCCCAATTGTAACCCCCGTTAAGTCAGACAGGTCTGTGCACATCTGTGCAGACTATAAGTGTACAATCAATAAGGCCCTGCAACAGAGCGCTTACCTGGTTCTGATCGTACACTATCTGCTGCATTCCCTAGGGCCCGGCAAGATCTTCGCTAAACTCGATCTTGCGCAGGCGTACCAGCAGTTGCCAATAGATGGCGCTACCGCAGAGGCACAGACTATAATAACACATAGAGGTGCCTTCAAGTGTACCAGACTCCAATTCGGAGTCAGCATAGCTCCAGGACTATTCCAGAGCACCATGGAGCAACTGTTACAGGGGATCCCCGGGGTGGTCCCGTATTTTGATGACGTGCTCGTCACCGCAGAAGACGAACAGCAACTAGGGGAGAGGCTGAGACATGTACAAGGGAAGTTCAGAAGTGCAGGACTCAGGGTCAAACGCAACAAGTGCATGATCGCAGTCCCTTCTGTGGAGTTCTTGGGGTATCGGTTGGTGAATCCCAGCGAAATGGTGCTGTGACAGCGATCGCTGCTTGCAGTGCCACTTTTTTGTTGCGTTTTGGGGTCCCTTCGAGGCGTGGGAGCTTGGAGAGCTCCGCGGACGATAGCGGGGTGTCAGCAGGCAGAGCGGTGAGGAGCAAGCACTCTCTGCTGGACCGACTACCGCTGTCAAACTAACGCGGCACGTCTGCTTTAAATGGCAGACTTGAAGCTGTGATAGCCAACAAAAGGCAGGAAGCAAGAAGATTTCGGTGAAGTTGGTGCCTATTATCATTCGTACTACTATCCCTTAAACACGCTCGGAGTGAGTTCAATTGGATTGTGCTGGCTGCGTCTGATAAGAAGGATCCTGGAAGGAATTGGCGGCGATTGTGAGGTTGGAGGAGATTGGTGGGAGATGAAATCGCAGACGTGCTGGTGAGACTGAGGACATTTTTAGAAAGGGAGACGGAGCCTTCAGTGGATTGGATTGATACTTTGTTTCGAGCAAACAAACTTTGGAAAGTTAAGAGTGTGGAATAGACTAATTGAATAAAGGAACTGGATTTTGGAAGTGCGGTAGCTGTCAGGACTAACAATAAGATTGTCTCGAGCTGAGAGACTGAGGAGCATTTGGGGAAGATAACGTGGCTGATGAAATCTGAATGACAATGCAAATGGAGAGTGATTGAACTTAAGAGCAACGCGAAGCAGATCATACAGCAAAGCGTGCCTGCTGCATCATTGTAAAAGAATTTTTTTTTATATTTTTTTTGGTTGCTTTTCCCTTCTGCTCTTTTATGACTGAGAGAAGTTATTGAGCAATTAATCAACTAATCAATTAATTAATCAACGAGTTGGGCAAATAACAACAACAAGAAAAAAAAAACATTAGAAAATTTATATATCTTTAAGTATATATCTATATTAATATTATATATATTACATATTCCATTTTAGATAATCTTAATTAATTGTGAACTTATTTAAAATTTATTAAGTACTTTTTAGATTTTTTATTAAGGAATTTATATACGCTATAATCTTTTATATTCTATAATTGGATTTTTCCCTTTCTTCTCCTCCTTTCTTCTTTCAATTATTGATTCTTAATTTTGATTAGCTCTTTATAACTTAAAATATTGAATATTGAGATTGCATAATTAATGATTTATATGTGTACTTAGATTGCTCAAGAGATATTAGAAAGTCACCAGTGCTTAAGTGTTAAATAAGAGTAGGTAAAGATAATTTGCTTAAGTAGTGGTAGCAGGTGAGAGGGTTATCTTAGTTCAAATTAGTTTAACTATTAATTGATCAATAAGTGACTTATTACAAGATAGGTTTGTGCAATAGATAAAAATTTGAATTATTGATTTATTGTATTACTAAACAATATTGAATAGTGGAACGGAAGGGAACGATTTAATATAAATTCATTTGATAGAGGCAGTTAAATATTGGTGGATGACAATTTGGAAAAACATTGAAAATATAACAAGAAAACAGAAAAAGATATTAAAAGAACTTTTACGCAATTTTTCTAAGGGACAAGGCAACAGTAGTGGAGCCCCTGCACAGACTGTTGGCCAAAAAGTCCAAATGGGTTTGGGGGAAGGCTGAGGCTACCGCGTTTGCTGCCATAAAGAAACTCCTGTCGGCCGAGAGTTTTCTAATTCAGTACAACTCTACGCTTCCCCTAGTGCTAGTCTGTGATGCGTCCCCCTTCGGCATGGGGGCCGTCCTGAGCCATAGACTACTGAACGGTCTAGAGGCACCCATCGCCTGCTACTCCTGGACTCTTTCGAGCGCCGAATGGAACTACAGTCAACTTGACAAGGAGGCCCTGGCAGCTGTCTCAGGAGTCAAGAAGTTCCACAAATACCTGTTCGGCAGAGACTTCGAACTCATCACAGACCATCACCCCCTTCTGGGTCTCATAGCAGGGGACCGACCCACCCCGGCAGCCCTATCTCCCAGGATGACACCCTGGACCATCTTCCTGACAGCATACTCCTATCACCTGGTACCAACCAGGGGTGAGCATGGGCAACGCCGATGCCCTCAGCCTTTGCCCATTACCGGACAGGATAGAGGACCCCACACCCGGAGTTCCAGTCCTGCTGATTGACGTCTTGGACTCGTGGCCCATCACTTCAGCAGAGGTGGCGAGGGCTTCAACCAGAGACCACGTGATTAGGAAAGTCACGAGTTGGGTCACGAGGGGGTGGCCAGAAAAGACTGAGGGTGGGGAATTCAAACATTTCGCTAACAAAAAGGGTGAACTGACAATGCAAGGGGGTTGTCTATTGTGGGGCGATCAGGTCATTGTTCCCTTGTGCCTAAGGGAAAAAGTTTTGAATCTGTTGCATGAGGGGAACCCCGGGATCGTAAGAATGAAGGGGTTAGCTAGGAGTTACATTTGGTGGCCCCTAATGGATAAAGACATCACTGAGTGGGTGGGGAAGTGCCAGCCCTGCCAGGAATCTAGGCCAGACCCTCCCCCCCACAGCACCAGTCAGGGAATGGGAATGACCCCAGGGTCCCTGGTCCAGGATCCATATAGATTTCACTGGCCCATTCCATGGGCAGGTATTCATGGTCATCATGGATGCTTTCTCAAAGTGGTTGGAGATCAGACTCATGAAAACCACTACCACCGATGCCGTCATTAGGGAGCTAAGGCAGTTGTTCGCCACCCATGGCCTACCGGACACCTTAGTCTCAGACAACGGGCCCCAGTTCACGGCCACACAGTTTGAGGGGTACCTAGCAGAGTTGGGGATCAGACACGTACTCTCCGTCCCATTTCTTCCGGCTAGCAATGGATTGGCGGAGAGATTTGTGAGAATGGCTAAGGAAGCCATCTCACGCCTAGGCTCTGGGGACCGGCAAGAACGGATAGACAAATTCTTAACGGCCCAACATGCCACACCATGCACCACCATAGGCAGGAGCCCAGAGGAGCTTCTAATGGGGAGAAAGCTCCAAGGAGTCCTAGACAGGCTACACCCCAGTTATTTCCCTGACAACTTCAGAGGAGCAGAGAAAAGACTTAGAGTTCACAGTAGGGATGCCAGTGTTCGCTAGGAACTATGGGAACGGGCCCCTCTGGGAAACCAGGACAATCATGAAGGTCACCGGGCCCAAGTCTTATAGGGTAGACATGGGAGATGGGAGGATTTGGCGGCGGCACATTGATTAGCTACGGAAGCGTTTAACCGCCAACACAGAAGACATCTTCAACGAACCGCTCCCTAACTACCAACCGAACTCTAGACCTAACTCAAGCCCGAGTCAAGCAGAGGACTTAGCTGTTGGCCCCGAGATCCAGCGCTGCCCATCGCGGAAGATCAACCAGTCAAAGAAGTCGCCGCCCACAACAAATTCTCGGAGGTTCCATTGGCAGAGCAGGGAGAAACAGGGAGTTCCTCCGACCTGCTTGACGCCACACCTCCAACTGAATTGCGCAGGTCAACTAGGGTGCGGACACGCCCTACTCACCTGAGAGACTATGTATGCTAATGTCCACCTCAAGTGACTTCTGGGAGGGGAGGAGTGTTATGTATGTAGATTTTGGGCGGGCAGTTTAAATTAACTGACCGTCAGCTGATTGGCTGACCACCACAACTGCAAGGTATATAAAGGGAGCTGTTTCCCCTGGTCAGTCGCTGGATTCTCACCCTACAATAAAGAGCTGTTGTCACTCACTGCCTGGCTTGCTGAGTCCTCATTCACCCAACTTAACAAGTATGTTTCTTTCAATCTCAATCTTCAATCCTAATCTTCAAAATTACCTGGTAAAGGACTCTCTCTTTTCGTGGAGAAGACTGAGGAAAAATAAAAATTGTCCAACTCTTCCCAATGGTGTCCACAGGAGTTATCACTGGCTTTAAGTGGCAGGCACGACTGAATAATTGTAGTTGAAACCAATGCAACACAAGTTAAAGAGAGAGAGAGGATGTTGGTTCCCTGGTCTTCCACCAATTTGCAACCAGCAACTTTATAAGACTCTTCCTTATTTTTCTTACTTGTTTCTATTTTTTCATCTCCTCTGAGCAGCTGCTACATGAATTCTTATCTCTTCCTTAAACTTTTAAACATAATCTTGAACATACAGCCTCCCGATTGTGAGGCGAGAACTCCATCTCTAGGCCACCACACCACTCTTCTCCTTAGGAATGCTAAAGTTGCTCAAAAATTGCACAACTAGAAGCAAATACTACTTAATTAGTAGCTGGGGATGAGGAAGTGACATAAGTATGCTAAGGTTACTTCTTGAAATAAGAGATCACATTCATTCTCCAGGGATACCAAGCATGTAACATTAATTAGATGTTTTATTCAACATTGTTAAAAAGTTTTATTTCATCTTTTCACAGAGTCTTCTTAGGGCTTTGCAAGTTTTGCATGAAATACTTCAGGCATCACTTAAGTGCAGCAGCTCTCTATGATTCATTAAATCAATATTTTTTCAAACTTCCACTAGAGCTTGAAAACAATTTGCTGGTGCTTTTTCTTGAAAAACTGCATTAAAGTTAATAAATGGACTTCTTAAAACAGCAACAGCTTTTTTAGTCAGCAGAGAAGCTTGAAACAAGGTCTTCTTTAATGTACATAAAAAGGCAGCTTTTTTTATGAATAATTTTCATAATGTGCACAACTCCACTAATGATTCCAAATACAATGGTTTTGTAGGCTCAAATGAAAGTTCTTTGATATGGTGTATTTCTGGTGATATAAGTGCACTTTTCACCTTTCTTGAGCAGAAAACTGAGTCTTATCATGAAGCAACTATTTATAAGCCACTTTTACATTTACCTGTACATTTATAATGAAATGAAAAATTTAATTCTCTTCAAGCATGACTTTAAAATATTTTTAAAGTCATTTGCAATTAGCAAAAATATTAAATTAATATTTAAGAATTTGGGTTACAAAATACACAGGTCAAGCAAATTCTCCTGACATTATTATTAAATACATTTATTAAGGATGAGTGATATTGTCACCTAGATCTCCAGCATGCGATTCTATGTTGATGCACGCTTGCTATTGGCTGCAATAGTAACAAGGAGGGGTGGGTTTGGCATTTGGGTTGCGGAAGTGAGCTGATGAGGTGAAGTCCCATGTGAACTAAAAGGGAGATTCGCTCTAAAGCATTACTACACTGCTGAGTGGAATTGTTTACACCCAGTGAAGGCCAACCGTCCTAGGACTCCAGATAGGAGAAATACCTGAAGATGAGCTTCACACAACATCATACTGGACTTTGATTGGACACTCAGCAAGGCACCCTAGGGTGAGGGATTTGGGGAAACTTTCAATTTGTAACTTTCACACATTTTGAATCAGATATTGCCTTGCTTTCGCTGTTATCATTTCAAAGTCAATAAAAGTACCTCTTCTCTATCTCAATGGAATTGGGGATTTTCTTTCTTGGATTTTGAACAGAGGCAAGCCAGATATTAGGCAAGATCTGCTTTATTGGCCAACCTGGAGACCCCAGTCTACAGAGGGGACTGAGCGCACAATGTCAACCCACAGGAGCAACCAGGAAGAGTCCGGAGCCTTGGGGCCGACCTCCCCCCAGCCACATAGGTGCTGTGAGGAGACGGAATGGCTGGAAGAGCTGCAACTCAAGGATAATTCAGTCCGAGCCAGATGGTCGCTGGGCGTAGGACACATGGAAGACCCTAAGGAGCACCCCCCTGGGTGACTCTTACCAGAGGCTGGCATGGAGTTTATGCCCTGCCAGAATCTCACAAAGAGGACCTCCTGCTGACCCATGCCTTGCAACTTCTGCATGAAGCACTCGAGAGTTGGAGAGCTTGGCGGCCCTCGCACAGAAGCATGCCCTGCCAGTGCATGAAGAGGCTGACAAGGCAGCAGGGGGAACTGCTGTCTCTGCAACCCCAGCGGTGGCCTCTGTTGCCCAACAGGGAGCAGCTTTGGCAGTCACTGCTCTGGCAGCAGCCGCTGCTGCAGCCCAGCCCCCCCCCCCTCCCCTCCTGGTGGTGGAAACCATCCCCTGGAAGCACCAAATTCTGAAGGTTCCTTCTCTGGGAGTAAAATACAGAGGGGATCCCAAAGCTGGGATTCTTTATAGCTCAAGTCTGGAATCACATGCAGGAATATGGAGAGGACTTTACATCAGAGACAACTAAAGTGAGATGTGTGCCATGGCCCTGAAAGGGGCTGCAGCAGACTGGATGGTCACTCTTCACAATGACAATGCCCCTAAACTATGAGATTATGACCAGTTTATGATGGTGCTCTGCAGGCAGTTCTGACCCAGCTCCCCAAACATGACAAACCCTCTGAAGTTAACTCAATGATTCCTTTATTAGGAGTGCCAGCAGCCCGGGTAAAAAGTTTCCTCTCACCACAAGCTAACAAGTCTGTCTGGCAGGGAGATGAATACTTGTCTGCCACATCTGTTCATTTCTGCCCCCTGCCTTTTATCCCCAGACCTAGGGTGGCACTTTGCTAGCAGTGATGGCTCTTCCTTCCCAAGGATCGGCCCACGGATTTTGACTGCTCTCTCCTCTGCCGTCTGCATATATGCGCATCAGGCGCTGGACCCAGCTGTTCCTCCTATTCCTCATCAGCCACCTCCAGACCTGGGGCGGTTGACTCTCCATCTGAGGGCTGATGGATGGCCCAGGGTCCACCCCTCCCTCCCTCCCTCCCTCCCTCTCTCTCTCTCTCTCCCAACTCCATTCGCTTTTCCCTCTCAGAGCTCTCAGGTTGCCTTGATGCTGACCCTGACTCCCATGCTTCCTTCTCATCTGATTCAGATGCTGGAGGGGCTGATGGCCAACAGGCCACAACAACCCCCTAGCTGAACACAAGGCTAGGACCAGGATGAAGACCATCAACCAGGGGAAGAGATTAGTGGCAGAATATACTCAGGAGTTTTGTGAGCTGGTCTGCCACATGCCTTGCTGGTCCCCAGAAGTCCTGATGGAATGCTACAAAGATGGGCTTAATGAGAAAATCTATCAAAGCTGTGTCTCCCAGGGGGGCCCTCGAGATTTTCAGCGCTGGTATGTCTTAGCAGATGAGGTGGAAATTGATCTGGCTAGAGACTGGCACCATGGAAAACACGGCTGGTGCAAGCCTTCCCCCTCTGCCCCTAAAGCTGCCAAAAGCAGACCAGCATCCAAACCAATGTCCATGGCATGCTTCAAGTGCAGGAAGGAGGGAAACCAAGCAATTGATTACCTCACCAAGCCAAGCTCCAAACCGGCAACTGCTAGGGGCAGGAAGACTGAAAAGCAGCCAGAAAAGCACAGTGCTGAAGAGGGCAGAAGTCATTGAGTTTGCCCCTCCTGCCCAGGAGGAGCTGGGAATTCTGATCCCACGAGAGGAGAGTGAGACTGAATGTCAGCCTCCACTTTTTCATTGCTTGCTTGCTCGGCTGCCATTGTAACGGGGGGGGGAGCTGTTTGAATGTCTGGGAGGGGGGAAGTGAGCTGGTGGAGAAGAGAAGAGAAGAGAAAGTTTTCTTCAGCGTTTTCTTTGAAGCTGATAACTACTCAAGGTCAATCGTCGTGGCATACCAGGAGGACGGCACCATCAGACGCTGCACCCCACATGACCCTTGGGGGGAATGTGGATTGGATAATCCTGGCTGGACAGTTGGGGGGAAGAGTTTTAGGGATGCTTTCTATATGTAATTTTCGCGCCTATTGCCTCAGACCTTGCTTTCCTTCGGTTGCATTCAGTTCATACTCAGTAAAAGTACTTTTCTCTATGAAAATGGGATTGGGGATTTTCTTTCTTGAGTACTGAAAGGAGGCACACCTGACATTAAGCAAGGTCTGCAATTAACAGCCATCCCGGAAAACTACCGTGGGGGCTGAGCAAACAATGTCTGATCAAGACAATAACCAGGAACAGATGGGAGCGGCTGGCTCAGCGACTCCTTCATCACACCCCGGCTGGGAGCCTTCGGTCTGGATGGCTAATTTACAGCTGGAGGAGAAGCCAGAGAGAGCCAAATGGTCGCTGGGCGTGGGAAGGTTACCGGAGCTGGAGAAGACCCCCCCCAGGAGTAACAACTGCCAGAAGCCGAGGCAGAGATGCTGCCTGGCAGCAAGAGCAGAAAGAAAATCTTCTGATCACCCATGCTCTGCAATTACTGAGAGAGGCTGAGGAGAGTTGTAAAGCCCGTGAAAGGTATGGATTGCCTGCCAGGAGGGAGGATGAATGCCCCAGGGGTGGAACGGAGGCTGCTGCTTGTGTGGAAGTGAGAGCTCAGGCCTCCAGAACTCAAGCAGCTGCTGCAGCCCAGGGCCCCCCTGCTGGACAGGCCCTGCCACGGAGGTGAAGCAAGCCCAAAATTCCCTTACTATCAGTAAGATATGTGGGAGATCTGAAAGGACTGGGATTCTTTTTAACCCAAGTGTGGAACCACATGCAGGACTGGGGGGAGGATATCCCCTCAGATGCCGCACACATGAGGTGCGTTAGCAAGGCCCTGGAGGGGGTGGCAGCTGAGTGGATGGTGGGACTCCATAATGAAGATACCCCCCTGATGAGGAATTATGACCAATTCATGGCAGCCTTCAGAACGCATTTTGAGGACCCGTTAGCCGAGCGAAGGGTGAGAATTAGAATGAAGTCCATTCACCAGGGGCGGAGATCGGTGGCAGAGTACACCCAAGAGTTCCGCGAGTTGGCACCCTACTCCTGGGAGTGCTAAAACGAACATTTGGAAAGGACAAGAAATATTTGATTATTCATATTGTCACAGCTGCTAGACTCTCCTATGCCAGATATTGGAAAGAGAAAAAAGGACCAACCGAGGAACAGATAGTCAATAAGATACTTGACTGCGCAGAAATGTGCAGATTAACGTATGTGTTAAATGGAAAGGAGGATTCAGAATTTTATACGATCTGGGATCTGTGGTATAGGTGGTTAGAAATTAAATGCAAAAGTTAATACTCATGTGGAACAATGCACAACGATTAGTTAACCCTATATATTATTGTACTCTAATTAAACAGTAATCAATTTTACACACAAGAACTTTTGTACAAACTGTATAAATAATTAGATAACTGATTAGATACCGTACTTGTAAATATACAATATGACTACACGTTGCCAAACCGTATAGTTTGAATTGTAATATGTTCTTAATTCAATAAAATTTCATTAAAAAAAAAAAAAGAGAGAGGATGGTCAGAATTAGCCCTGCTGGAGAGCTATAAATGTGGGCTAAATGAGGATGTCTACAAGGATTGCTGCTCCCGAGGGGCCCCTAGGGACCTGCAGAGTTGGTACGTGCTGGCCGCGGATGTGGAGATTGACTTGGCCAGAGATCGCTTCCGTGGTGGGCGCACCTGGAATCAACCAACCTCCTCATTCCACAAGGGGGCGGCAAAGGCCGCAGTGGGACTGGCAGGCTCCAAGCCGAAATCCTCCGTGTATTTCAGATGTGGGAAGAAGAGGCACTGAGCAGCTGAGTGTTTGTCTAAGCCTGGATCCAAGGTGACCCCTACTGGAGGGAAGAGAGCCGATAAAGCACCCACAAAAGCCCGCGAAGCCACCCTAAAAGGGGTAGAAGTCATTGAGTTTGCTCCCCTGAAACTGGGTGAGTTGGGGACTCCGACCATCACAGACGACAGCGAAACCGAAACTGATTCCGACGAGGACCTCCTGGTAAGTCAGAATGGGGGCCCCATGACCATTCCAGTAGAACTAAAGGTACCATCCACCGGGGCCCATGGGCAGATTCTAGCCCTTCTAGATTCGGGATGTACCAGGTGTGTCATCAGCCCGGACATTGTGGAACAGATGGGGCTAAGATTAAAAATGATGAAAAGGCCCATCACATTCTGTCAGATAGACGGATCAGTGGTGGTGGGGGCAGCCCATTTTGTAACCGAACCAATTGAGATGGGGATGGAGGATCACCTAGAGACTCTGTGTTTTATTGTGGCCCTGGGCATGGAACGGCCCCTCCTACTTTGGTTGCTCTGGCTCCGAAAATGGAACCCACGTATAAATTGGAAAACGGGCATGTTGCGCATCCGCTCCAATCAACAAGGGAAGAGAGGGGAGGACCCCTATTGTGTGGCCAAAGTGGCAAGCGAGGGGGCGGCGACTGCAATGGACCACATTGTGGGGGAAGAAAAGATCCCAAAAGAGTACCGGGACCTCCAGGAGCTGTTCAGTGAAAAGGCGTCAGATGTGCTGCCCCCCCCCACCAGCCTACAGACTGTAGCATAGAAATCCTATGCTGGGGTAAAACTCCCTAAACCAAAAATCTATCCCATGACCCCCCGGGAGTTGGGGGAACTGCAAGACTTTATTGATAAAAATCTAAAACGCAGTTTCATCCAACTGGCTAGGCCGTGGGTAGCTGCCCCAGTGCTATTCCGGGAGAAGAAGGATGGGTCTTATTGCCTGGTGGTTGACTATCAAAACCTCAATGCAATCTGTGTAGAAAACATCTACCCCATGCCCCTCATGAAGGACATGCTAGCCCACCTGGGCAAAGGAAAATTTTTTACTAAGTTGGATTTGCGGGAGGCGTATTATAGGGTTTGGATTAAGGAAGGTGATGAATGGAAAACTGCTTTCAACTGCCCGCTGGGATGTTTCCAGTTTCAGGTGTTCCCTTTCGGTCTCCAAGGAGCCCCTGCCGTGTTCATGCAAATGATTAACTAAGTACTGCACAAACACCTGTACAAGGGGGTGTTGGTCTACCTTGATGACATTCTTATTTACACTGAGACCATGGACAACCACGTAAAACTGGTGAGGGCCGTCCTGAAAAAACTTAGAGCTGCTGAACTGTATGCTAAGCTATCAAAATGCAAATTCCACCAGACTAAAATTGACTATCTGGGGTAACGCATTTCACATGAGGGGATAGAAATGGATTCAGAGAAGATTCGGGCCGTGTTGGAATGGGCTCCCCCACGCACCCACAAACAACAACAAAATTTCCTGGGTTTTGCTAATTTCTATCGACAGTTCATCCCCTCGTTCGCAAAAAATGCCTTACCAATTACTAATCGTCTGAAAACAAAAGGAGAGGAGAGGCCAAAACCCTCCCGGCCTCTCGAGTGGACTATGGACTGTCAGGCGGCTTTTGAGAAACTGAAACGACTGTTTGCTGTGGAACCAGTCCTTAAGCATCCCGACATGGAAGCCCCGCTTGTGGTTCAGGCTGACACCAGCGATGTGGCCGTCGGGGCGGTGTTACTCCAAACAAATTCTGAGGGGAAGTTGCAACCCTGTGCCTATACCTCTCGGAAATTATCGGAGACCAAGAGGAGGTGGGCCATATGGGAGAAGGAGACTTTTGCTGTTCGTTGGACGCTGTTAACGTGGAGGCAGTTCCTTGAAGGGGCGAAGCACCCTTTTGAGGTGTGGATGGATCACAAAAACTTAGAGGCTTTGAAACCGCCATGAAAACTGTCGCCTAAGCAAGTCCGCTGGGCTCAACACTTTAAGCTATTTAATTTCTCCCTGCGCTACCTTTCTGGAGGGAAGAACTTTATGGCAGATGCCCTTTCAAGACTGCCTCAATACAATAGCGTTAGAGAGGAAGTAATTCATCTGGTTATCCCCTCAAAACAGCTGGCAGCACCAGTGGTTACCAGAGCCCAGGCAAAAGTAAATCCAACCTTGTCTGGCAACTTGAGCAAGCAGTTGAAAGAAGCACTAAAAACTGATAAGTGGTTTTTACCCCACTCCAATAAGTGTACACTTCGAGAAGGCCTCGTCTGGGTGGGAGCTAAACTGTATGTCCCCACCAACCTGAGAGGGACAGTATTACAATATGCCCATGATGCTAAAATTGCTGGGCATTTTGGTTTCATGAAGAAATTACATTTAGTTAAACGACAATTCTGGTGGCCAGCGCTGAAGAAAGACATAGAAGCATACGTGGTGAGCTGCCCCATATGTGCTTCAGCAAAGAGGCCTCCTGGGAAACCACCTGGGCTGCTTCAGAGTGTTGCCAGGCCAGGAGCCCCATGGAAGGAAATCTCTATGGATTTTATTGTTGAATTGCCCGAAAGTGGAGGGAATACAGTCATTTGGGTGGTTACTGATTTGTTTTCTAAACAAGTGCATTTTATCCCATGTCCCAAGATCCCTTCGGCTAAAACTCTTGCAAAGTTGTTTGTCCAACATGTGTACAGATTACATGGGGCTCCAGAGCGAATAATTTCGGACAGAGGGGTCCAGTTCACCTCCCACTTTTGGAAAGAGTTCCAAGGGTTGTTAGGTTCCACCCAGGGGTTAAGCTCCACCCATCACCCTCAGACCAATGGGGCTTGTGAGAGAACTAACTCGGTGTTAGAACAATACCTTAGATGTTACATAAACTGTAAGAGCCTGGTGGCACAGTGGACTAAACTACTGTCAAAGTAGTATTTAGCTGCCAGCTGCTGCAATTACTGCGAGTTCAATTCTCAACAGGCTCAAGGTTGACTCAGCCTTCCATCCTTCCGAGGTAGGTAAAATGAGGACCTGGTTTGTGGGGGCAATAAGCTGACTTTGTATAAAATAGGGGGGGGGGCAAAAAGGCCTACTAAGTAGATATATACAAAAGTATGAAGGCTATTGCTTAAAAGCATTGTAAGCCGCCCTGAGTCTCCTGAGAAGGGCGACATATAAATCAAACTAATAAATAAATAAATAAATAAATAAATAAATAAATAAATAAATAATAAACCATCAGCAAGATAACTGGGCAGACTTGCTGCCGTTTGCAGAGGTCGCCTATAATAACTCTATACACAGCAGTACTGGGTTTACCCCTTTTAAGGTAGCCTCCGGCCAAGATTTTGTACCCATCCTGGAGTTACCTCAGGAGAACCCACAGATACCTTCTTTGGCTGAATGGATTGAATAGCTACGTGCTACATGTACAGTAACATGTAAGGCCCTGGATGAGGCTCACCAAGCTCATAAAGTCCAAGCTGATAAGAAAAGACTTCAGGGTTGGGATTATAAAGTAGGAGATAAGGTTTTCCTTTCCACCAAGTGCTTGCAAACTACCCAAAAGCTTGGGCCCAAATACGTGGGTCCTTTTCCTATCATCCGCATAGATAACCCAGTTACAGTGCAATTAGAGTTGCCCAAAACCTTGCGAAGGATTCATCCAGTGTTTCATGTCAGCCTGCTGAAACCGGAGCATTCGTCCCCTTTGCGTCCGGACCAAGAACCTCCTCCTGTCCCCATACTCATTGAGGGGGAACAGCATTTTGAAGTCAAAGAAATATTGGATTCCAGGAAACATTGCGGTAAGGTGCAGTACTTGGTGGCTTGGAAACATTTCCCATTAGCTCAGGCTGAATGGGTAAATAAGCGAGATGTTCAGGCTTCAAAACAGCTGCAACTATTTTATTCCAAATATCCTGATAAACCTTAATCTTGGTGCTTAATCTATGTTCCTGGTTCTGTAATTATCTATTTTCCCTTATTCTGTTTTTCTTGTAGGAATAATGTCTCTTCTGTAGGAGGGCCGAATGTCAGCCTCCACTTTTTCATTGCTTGCTTGCTCGGCTGCCATTGTAACGGGGGGGGGGGGGAGCTGTTTGAATATCTGGGAGGAGGGAAGTGAGCTGGTGGAGAAGAGAAGAGAAAGTTTTCTTCAGCGTTTTCTTTGAAACTGATAACTACTCAAGGTCAACCATCGTGGCATACCAGGAGGACGGCACCATCGGACGCTGCACCCCACATGACCCTTGGGGGGAATGTGGATTGGATAATCCTGGCTGGACAGTTGGGGGGAAGGGTTTTAGGGATGCTTTCTATATGTAATTTTTGCGCCTATTGCCTCAGACCTTGTTTTCCTTTGGTTGCATTCAGTTCATACTCAGTAAAAGTACCTTTTTCTATGAAAATGGGGTCGGGGTTTTTCTTCCTTGAGTACTGAAAGAAGGCACACCTGACACCAACTCCGATGACGACCCCCTGGCAAGTCAATATGTAGTCCCCATGACCATCCCAGTGGATGTACAGGTACCTTCATCAGGCACCATGGGGAAGATGCTAGCCTTTTTGGACTCACAGTGCACCAGATGCATGATTAGCCCCGAGGTGGTAGAGAAATTGGGATTGAGAATGATAACACTGAGGATGTCCATAGCATTTTGCCAGCTGGATCGGCAGCTGGAAGGGCAGCTCACTTTGTAACCGAACCAGTGGAGATATGGATGGGGGATCACAGAGAGACACTGAGTTTCATTGAATTGAAATGAATTGAAAAAGGACATTGAGTTGTAGTTCTGTGCCTGCATTGCACATGTGCAAAAATCTATGTCAGGACTTCCAGTAGTCCTGGAATGTTGCAAAAGGTTTCTATGCATGTTCAGCACATGCACAGAAATTTCCTCTGGCTTTTAGGTGATGTTAGAAGGAAATATTACTATGATGGAATTAACTGAAGTAATTAAAAAACAAAAGAATGGAAAGGCACCAGGTCCAGACGGACTGCCAGCGGAATTTTATAAGACACTACAGGAATCTTTGAGTCTCCCACTCCTAGAAGTTATGAACAAAGTTATGATAAAAAAGGAAATACCTAAGTCATGGTCGAAAGCATATATTACACTTGTTCCAAAGGAAGATACTGACCCACAACGAATCAAAAACTACAGACCTATATCCCTGCTAAATTCAGACTATAAAATCTTTGCTTCAATACTGGCAGAAAGACTTAAAAAATATTTAAACGACTTTATACATTCCGACCAAAATGGGTTTCTGCCAAAGAGACAGATTAGAGATAATATGAGAATAATTCTGGACACTTTGGAATATTATGAGGCCCATCCTGAAAAGCAAATGGCTTTGATATTTCTAGATGCACAAAAAGCCATTGACAACATGAACTGGCGATTTATGCTGTTTCAAATGGAACAGATGGGCTTTGGTAGAAAATTTATTCAAGCAATAGAAGCTATATATTGTAAACAAACAGCAAAAGTAATGATAAATGGAGAATTGACGGATTCTATTGAGATAAAAAAAAGGTACTAGACAAGGTTGTCCGTTGTCCCCTCTGTATTAACATTAGAAGTGCTAAATAGAAATATCAGAGAAGAAAAAGACATAAAAGGAATGAAAATTCGAAAGGAAGAATATAAATTACAAGCGTTTGCAGATGACCTGGTTTTTATTCTTTTTTTTTTAATAAAAGGTTTTTATTTTCTGATCAAACAAGTATACAATATAAACAATCATTCAAACTATCATCAAGAAAAAGAAAAAAAAAACCAATCCTTGGTAAACTCAATCTTCAACCCCTCCTCACCACCCCCCACCCCCGACTTCCCAGAACAAAAACAGGACATAGATTTCACCAAACATTCGCTAAAATAAACTAGCTAACTGCAAGATTTAATAACTCCCAAGACCCCTTAACTCCCCTTTTGCAATTTCATCAACCTCCCTTTTTATAGACTCAAAGTAGCATGTAATCCAATAACTCTAAGAGTTTTAAAACCATTAACAAATATTAAACATTCAAACCTAAAAACATTTTCCCCCTCCTACTTTTCTCAAAGTTCAGATATTTTGAAATCTCATAACAAAAAATAAACCTTAGATATTCACTAATTAAATTTCTACATTTTTTAAATTTCTAAATTTCCCCCCTTCATTATTCCTCCCTCCAACTTTTAAAATTTTTAAAAGATAATCATCAACTTAATTAACAATTAGTACATAAACTAGAAAACCAAAAAGGATTAATCAACCATTAATGCATCATATTTAAAAATCAATATTTAACTTTATACTTTTCCCCCTCAGTAGTTATAACACCTAAAACATAATCATTTTTAACCATGAGTAGAACAACTACAAAGCCAAAAGAAAAGGTTAATCTTCCATTCTTGCTTTCTTTTTATATTTTTTCCAGTCTTTCTGCATCCCTCCTACTTCTATTTTGAGGAGGTTTTTCATTTTAATTTGAGGTTGATGTAACTGCAAAGATTGTCCCCTTTTTGAAAAAATTTCCTCTGATTTAGAGCCCCCAAATCGCCTCTTCATGCTTATATAAATCAGTTCATTCCTTCGTCTGTAAAACCAAAGTTTGTCAAGAGTTTGTGAAAAAAAGTTCAGTTGTTTCTTTTCTATTAAATGTATAAATGCCACTGGCAAATCTCCTTCATCTTCTGAAACTTCGAAAGTCTGGTCATTTACTACTTTTTTCCAAACCAAATCATAATTTTGAAAGATTCTATCAATTTTTCCGAAAAGAGCAGAGAATAAGCTCGAAAATTCTTGAGAAAATTCTTCCACCCTCTCTGCTGCAATCAGAATATCTCCTGAATTGTCATCATGCTCCGTAGTTATTTTTGTCTCCTCAGTCATTTCTGTTGTTATCCCTTTAAGAATTGCTATTTGATTACTTATAGCTGCAGTATGATTATTCATGGCTTCTTTTATAAATTCTGTAAATTCTGCATCGAAATCCTTATAACTCTGTAAATCAGACAACTGTTTCGTTTCTGACACCTCCAATAGCTTCCAGCACTTTCAAGATCTCCTTTCTTAGAAGCCATTTTATTTTAAAAAGATTTTCTTTCTTCCCACAACCATAAAATCATAAAGTCAGAGCCATCCTTTTGAGCAGCTTTCAGCAATTTCTTTATAAATCACCAAACGAAATAATCTTTTCCCAAACAGCTCTTCAATCTATTGAATCTATTCCAGCAATTTAAAGCCAGTCTCTGAGCACGAGTCTATTAGCGAAGACTTTCCTTTCTAACTTTCAATTTTAAAATCGCAACAAAGAAACGCCATCTTAACTTCCAGCTCAGAAAATCCAATTAGAAACATTGTATCCCCGGAGTTAAGTATTATACTTGCAAAAAGCTTGTCCTCCTGCTTCTGTTCCGCCTGCTTTTTTGAAATCATTTAATCTTCTGTTTGACAGCAGAAATTGGACGCAACGCCTAGCTCTGTAAAAAAAACAGAGTCCCCCCGGATCCGGAGCTTCAGTGGGCTGAACGGGGAGCTCTCACCCTCCTAACCCCTGGAATTAATCCAGGGGTTTTCGGGGAGCTCTACCCTCACCCACCTGCTCTCCTCCCCTTCTTTTCCCGAAGGGGAGATTTTCAAGCTGTTTGACAGCTGATTAACGCTGTCAGAACGGCTCAACGGAATCACGGGGGCGGCGGTCTAAAAAGACCGTCAATGGCGCTGCGGAGCCAACCCGGAAGTTCCGACCTGGTTTTTATTCTTGATGATCCATTAACATCAATAACTATACTGATTGATAAAATAGGAGAATTTGGGGAAGTAGCAGGTTTGAAAATTAATAAAAACAAAACGAAGATTTTGACAAAAAATATGTTATTAAAACAAAAAGAAAAATTGGCGGAAATATCAAAGATGCAGGCCACAAATAAGGTGAAGTATTTGGGGATATACTTGACAGCAAGATGTAGCACACTTAAAGAAAATAATTACAATAAACTCAAACAACAGATCGGAATAGATTTGGCGAAATGGGAAAATTTGCAATTATCATTGATAGGGAGGATATCAACTATTAAGATGAATATATTGCCCAGAATTTTATATTTGTTCCAGACAATTCCAATTAGACTGGGGAGAGATTATTTTGAAGAATTGAACAAAATAGTGTTAAAATATATTTGGCAAAGGAAAAAGGTGAGGATAAAATTAAGATTGTTACAAAATGCTAGAATGAGAGGGGGTTTTGGTCTACCTAATTGGGAACTTTATTATCAAGCGACAAGTTTGATGTGGATTAAAGAATGAATAATGTTAAGAAATACCAGATTATTGATTTTGGAAGGACACGACTTGTTGTTGGGGTGGCACCCTTTTCTATGGTATTTATTTATTTATTTATTCAAATTTCTATACCGCCCTTCTCCTTTCGGACTCAGGGCGGTGAACAGCCAGATAAAAAACATCTATACAAACATCACAGTTAAAAAATAAAGTTAAAATAATTTATAAATTTGGCCCATAATTTAAAACTTGTCAATTAAAATAAATATTAAAATTTTTAAAACTAACCCTAAAATCAGGACAGACCGGCTAGCTGAAAAAAAATAAGTTTTTAGGGCCCGACGAAAAATCCGGGGGTCGGAGATCACTCGTATCTCTGGGGGTAGATTGTTCCATAGGGTAGGTGCCACCACAGAGAAGGCTCTCCTCCTGGGGGTCGTCAGCCGGCATTGTCTGGCCGACGGCACCCTGAGGAGGCCCTCTCTGTGGGAGCGAACCGGCTGGTGGGAGGCTATTGGTGGCAGAAGGCGATCCCGTAAGTACCCTGGCCCTAAGCCATGGAGCGCTTTAAAGGTGATCACCAACACCTTGAAGCACACCCGGAAGTCCACCGGAAGCCAATGCAGCTCGCGCAGGAGAGGAGTCACATGGGAGTGCCCCGTCGCTCCCATAATCCCCCGCGCAGCCGCATTCTGCACCAGTTGGAGCCTCCGGGTGCACCCCAAGGGGAGCCCCATGTAGAGAGCGTTACAATAGTCCAGACGAGAAATGACGAGTGCTTGAGTGACCGTGCATAGGGAGTCCCGGTCCAGAAAGGGGCGCAACTGGCGTATCAGGCGAACTTGACAAAAAGCCCCCCTGGCCACGGCTGTCATATGCCCTTCTAAAGACAGCCGCGCATCCAGGAGGACACCCAAGTTGCGGGCCCTCTCCGTGGGGGCCAATGATTCGCCCCCAATAACCAGCGATGGCGTCAGCTGGCTATACCGGGACGCCGGCAGCCACAGCCACTCGGTCTTGGAAGGGTTGAGTTGAAGCCTGTTTCTCCCCATCCAGACCCGCACGGCCTCCAGGCACTGGGACATCACTTCCAAGGCATCACTGGGATGGTCTGGGGTGGAAATGTACAGCTGAGTATCATCAGCGTACTGATGGAACTCCACCCCAAAACCACGGATGATCTCACCCAGTGGCTTCACATAAATGTTGAACAGGAGGGGCAAGAGGACCGACCCTTGCGGCACCCCACAAACAAGGCGCCTTGGAGTCGACTGCTGCCCCCCTGTCAACACAGATTGCGACCGGTCGGAGAGATAGGAGGAGAACCACCGCAGAACAGTGCCCCCCACTCCCAGTCCCTCCAGCCGGCGCAACATGATACCATGGTCGATGGTATCAAAAGCTGCTGAGAGGTCTAATAGGACCAGGATAGAGGAATAACCCCTATCCCGGGCCCTCCAGAGATCATCCACCAACGCGACCAATGCCGTTTCCGTGCTGTACCCAGGTCTGAAGCCGGACTGGAGCGGATCCAGATAGACAGCTTCATCCAGGTACTGGGGAAGCTGTCGCGCCACCACACTCTCAACAACCTTCGCAATAAAGCGAAGGTTGGAGACTGGACGATAGTTAGCCAAAATAGCCGGATCCAGGGATGGCTTCTTGAGGAGAGGCCTCACCACCGCCTCTTTCAAGGCGGCCGGCAGAACACCCTCGCTCAAAGAAGCGTTAATAATCCCCTGGAGCCAGCCTCGTGTAACCTCCCGGGAAGCCAGCACCAACCAGGAGGGACACGGGTCCAATAAACATGTGGTTGCGTTCAGCCGTCCCAAGATCCTGTCCACGTCCTCGGGAGCCACAGGATCGAACTCCTCCCAGATAACACTCTCAAGGCCTGCCTCAGTCATCTCGTCTGAACTAACCCAGTCGGCGGCCAAGTCTTCCCGAATCTGAGTTATTTTATCATCCAGATACTGTACAAAATCCTCAGCTTGGCCCTGCAAGGGGTCCTCCCGCGCTCCCAGATGGAGGAGGGAGCGGGTCACCCTAAACAGGGCGGCTGGGCGGTTATCTGATGATGCGATAAGAGCGGCAAAATAGCTAGATTTCGCCGCTTTTATCGCCACTAGGTAGGTCTTAATATGAGACCTTACCAGTGTCAAGTCAGACTTGGAACGACTGGCCCTCCAACCGCTCTCTAGGCGTCTTTTCCGGCGCTTCATCTCCCTCAGCTCCTCGGAAAACCAAGGGGCTAAGTGAGTTCGGCGCCGGGTCAGAGGCCGCAAAGGCACGACCCGGTCCAAAGCCCCGGCAGCCACCCTATCCCAGGCGGCCACCAGGTCATCAGCCGAGTCATGAGCTAGAGTCTCAGGAAATGGCCCAAGCTCCATCTGGAACCTATCAGGGTCCATCAGGCGCCTGGGGCGGAACCACCTGGTCAGTTCCGCCTCCCTGAAATGGGGTACGGCGGTCAGAAAGTCAAGTCGAAGGAGCGAGTGGTCAGACCATGACAAGGGTTCAATATCTACATCCCCTATATCAAGACCACTCAACCACTGACCAGAGATAAAAACTAAGTCCAGAGTGTGTCCCCCCATATGAGTAGGGCCATGAATTACTTGGGTCAGGTCCATGGCCGTCATGGAAGCCATGAACTCCCGAGCTACCTCAGATGTTTCACCGATAGATGGCAAGTTGAAATCCCCCATGACCACAAGTCTGGGGGTATCAGCCGCCACCTCGGCTATAACATTGAGGAGCTCGGGCAGGGTCGTTGCCACGTGGCAGGGAGCCAGGTACGTGATCAACAGACCCATCTGCGCCCCACGACCCCACTTCACAAAAAGGGACTCACATCCGGCTATCTGAGGTACAGTGGTCTCCCTCGGATCAAGACCTTCTTTTAAAATGACCGCCACCCCCCCCGCCCCTGCCCTGAGCTCTCGGCTGATGAAATGCACGGAAGCCTGATGGGCACATCTCCACGAGGGGAACTCCCCCCTCATGGCCCAACCAGGTCTCCGTGATACCTGCCAGGTCCGCTCCCCCCTCCTGAATAAGATCACAAATGAGGGGGGCTTTATTTACCACAGACCTGGCATTACA
This sequence comes from Pituophis catenifer annectens, assembly GCF_029215685.1. Classification (NCBI taxonomy): domain Eukaryota; kingdom Metazoa; phylum Chordata; class Lepidosauria; order Squamata; family Colubridae; genus Pituophis; species Pituophis catenifer. The sequence goes on from NW_027256881.1 coordinate 172,913,026, forward strand.
TAACATCAGCCGGAGACTCGGGCGCTGAGACTCTAAGCAGCCTGGGGAACGGGAAGTGCTAAGGGGACCGGGGCACGCAATCGCTCGGAGATAGCGAGCACGTGCCCCCACCACATGATATGGCCCCCTGCTCCCGCCATACCTGCCCCTCCCACTGTATAAGGGAACAAAAACACAGGGTTATTTTAGAAGACACCATATACGACAGGCTTTGTTATTAAATTGGGAGAAGATTAAAAAACAACATTATTTGAAAATTTCAGTCTGGGTATCAACGATTTATTTTTATTTTATTTTATTTTATTAAATTTCTATACCGCCCTTCTCCCGAAGGACTCAGGGTGGTGAACAGCCAAAAGATAAAACACAGAGATACAAAATTTAAAATAAATTAAAACAGATTAAACAATTTGGCTAAATTTTAAAATATCCCATAATTAAACAAATTAAAATTAGTGTTTAAAATTTAAATTTTAAAATTTTAAAAGGGAGAAGATTTAGGCCAGGCCAGCTTGATGAAATAAAAATGTTTTAAGCGTGCGACGGAAGGTGCGCAGATCCAGGATCCTCCGTATCTCCGGGGGGAGCTCGTTCCAGATTGTAGGTGCCCCCACAGAGAAATTTTCACACTCAGTAATATTTAGAAGGGAAAAAATTGTTAGATATAGTGAATTACTGGATGAAAAGGGTGAACTTAAATTGAAGCAAGAACTGGAAGAACAAGGGTTAAAGATGAATTGGTTTTCTTGTTTGCAAATACGTTCTAGATACGATGAGGATTGTAAGGCAAAAGGTCTTTATAATACTTTGACTAATTTAGATAAAATTTTAACAGGTTCTGATGATTATGTAATTAAAAAACTGTATGGTTATTTACTGGATAAAATTGGAAGGAGAACAAGTTAAAGAAACAATGATAGCATGGGTGGAAAATTTATGGAATTGATTTAGAGAAATGGCAAAAATTGTGGGTGGAAAATTATAAAATGACAATGTCAACAGCATATAAGGAAAATTTGTATAAGATGTTTTACAGGTGGCATCTTCCTCCGATGAGAATAGCCAGAATGTTCAAGAACAAATCGGAAAAGTGTTGGAAATGTCATCAGATACCGGGCTCATATTACCATATGTGGTGGACATGTGTAGAAGCCAAAAGATATTGGACTAAAATCCACACATGGTTGGAAAAAATGATAAAAAAAACACATAGACTTTAAACCAGAGATTTTTTTATTAGGAATTGTGCCAGAAACATATAACAGAGAATTGAGATATTTGATTGTGAATGTATTGACAGCGGCTAGAATTGTGTTTGCTAAAAACTGGAAAAATGAGAAAATACCAATGCAAGATGAAGTTATTAAGAAAATCATGGAATGTGCTGAAATGAGTAAATTGACATTTGAAATTAGAGAACAAGAAGATAAACAATATATTATAAGATATGGGAGTTATTTTACCAAAGGCTAGATACTAAAACATGGAAATGAAATATGAATTATAAAATGAATGTTATAATATAATATGTGAAAATATATTTTTTTTTGGAATGATAATGCCATTGTTAGATAAACGACAAATGATGATAATGATATAAAGATATATATTAGATTGATAATATGAGAAATTGGATACTTAGTAAAATATGAACATGGGGACGAAGCACAAAGGATTTGTAACCGATCGACACACTGTTTGTAATTGTTAATGGAAGATGGATTTTTATGTTTTATTTGTTTAAAAATAAAAAAAAATAAAAAAAAGAAAGAAATTTCCTCTGGCTTTTGGAACTTTCAGAAGTGAGGAGAAGTAAAACAGTATAGTGACACTGTTGCTGGGGTGGAGAAACTATTCCATGCTTTTGAGAAATCATTTCACAAAAATTCTCTGCACAAATTTCACTCAAGTAGGGCATTAATTTGAGGTTTTGCACAGGCATAATACCTATTCCCCACATCTCATTATTACAAATCACAAAATTGTTAAAATCAACAATTATGAGGCAAAAGACAAAATATAGATTAAAGCCATGTAAAAAGAGATTTATCTCTTCAGGGGAAGAGATAAATAAACATAGAAGCAAAATACAGAGAGAAAAACCTGCTCATTGTTACAAAACAGTTAATATTCACCAAGCCAGTAGCCTCTTCCAAATTAATACTAAAGTCTCAACCATTTACAACAGCAGCCATTTGCACTTCTCACCGGCCCCATTCCAAACCGGTAGTAAAGGTAAGTAGAACCCACCCCTGGTTTATTCCACACTCTATAATATTCCGACTCTTCCCTTTCCTTAATTTCCAGCATCATCTTATCCATTTCTGCACATTGTAGAATTTTTCAAATTACTGTTTCCTCTCCTACTACATTATTTTGTTTCCATCCCTGTGTGACAGTAATCCTTGCTGCCGTTAATATATGAAGTATTAGATATTGTAAAGATTTATCTATTTTGGGGTTAATTATTCCTAATAAATAGAGTTCTGGTTTAAATTCCATTTTTTTTTATTTTTTTTATTTTTTTTTTTATTTTATTATAACATATAGTGATACAATCGGTACATTTTCGGTTCGTTGGTGCAGTTATATACATATATACATCTACATACATTATTGCTTGTCTTTTGTTGATATTGTTTCTTGAAGCTAGATTTAATTTCAAACACTTAAAAATAATAGTGCTCAACTCCCTAAGACTAAATCTAATACTATTCATATAGATTTTGTTAATTAGTTAAAATTTAATCTCTATTACCTTCTTTATTTCTTTCCCCCATCCATTCGTACCACATGTCCCACACGCTATAAAATTCTGAATCTTCTCTGTCATTAATTTCTGAAGTCAATTTGTTCATTTCGGCGCACTCCAATATTTTTCCAATAACATGTTCTTGAGGTGGTATTTGTTTTTCTTTCCAATACTGGGCAAAGGAAATTCTAGCGGCTGTCAGAATATGTATAATTAAATACTTTTTCTTTTTTGCATATTCAGTTTTCAAAATTCCCAGGAGAAAAGCTTTTGGGTCAAAATCAAAATTTTCTTTTATTATTTCTCTAATCCACACCCATATCATCCTCCAGAATTTTTGTGCCTGATTACATGTCCACCAGCAATGATAAAAAGTACCCTGCTGATGGTCACATTTCCAACATTTAGGGCTCGAATTGGGGTAGATCTTCGCTATCCTGGCTGGGGCCATATGCCATCTATAAAACAGCTTGTATTGGTTTTCCTTATAAGCCGTCGCCTTTGTCATTTTAAGGTTATTATTCCATATTGAATCCCATTCGTTCAAATTTATATTCTGTCCTATATTTTTGGCCCATGCTAACATCGGTTCTTTAACTACTTCCTCTGCCATATCGTACTCCAATAAGTAATTATATAATTTAGCTAAAATTTTGTCGTCCGTACCCATCCATATCTTATCAAATCCATTTATGCTCATTTCAATGCCAAATTCCTCCTTATCTTTTTTATATCTGGATTTAATTTGGTTATATGGCCACCAGTCTATAGAAATACCTTGTTCCATCAATTCTTCCCTTGTTTTAAGGTTCCCTCCCCCATCTAATAATTCATTGTATCTGAACGTTTTACCCATTTCTAATACATTTGGATATATTATAGCCTCCATGGTGGAAAGCCATCTCGGAATTTTCCTATAGTGCTTCTGTCTCATCTCTCCCCATATTTGTATCAAGATCTCCCTTATTTTATGTCTATGGAAGTAAGTTTTTATCTTCTTCCCAGTATCCCAGAGATATGCATGCCAACCCTTCTGGAGATCATATCCTTCTAGAGTTAACAGTCTTTTATTTCTTAGGGTTGCCCATTCTTTCAGCCATACTAGGTTTGCAGCTTTTTGATATAACTCCCATTTAGGTAATCCGAAACCCCCTCTTTCCTTCTTGTCCTGTAAATTCCTAATTGCTATCCTTGGTTTCTTTCCCTCCCAAATAAATTTCCTGATGATGCTATTGAGCTCCAGAAAGAATTTTTTATCTAATTTAACAGGGACCGTTCGGAATAGATACAATAACTTGGGTAATATGCTCATTTTTATTGCCGCGATTCTGCCTAATAATGATATCTGTAGTCTTCCCCACTTTTCCAGATCCTGTTTAATATTTCTAATCAATGGTAAATAATTATCCTCTCTGAGGGCCGAGCACCTTGATGAAATCCAGACCCCCAGGTATTTTACCTTCTTGGCGATTTGGATCTCCATTGATTCTTCCAGTACTTTTTTCCTTGCCTCCATCATATTTTTTGTTAATAATTTAGTTTTGGATTTATTTAATTTAAGGCCTGCTACCTCCCCGTAATTGCCCAATTCTTCCAGAATTTTAGTGCCTGATTCTAATGGTTCTTCCATGATTAATACCACATCATCTGCAAATGCCTGTGTCTTATATATCTCTTTTCTGATTGTCAGACCCTTTATTTCATTATTGTTACTCTGTATACTCTGGTTTCTCTTCAGATCGTATAAATCTTTCGCCTTTTATTAAATTCCATTTTTAATTTGGTAATTTCCTCCAGCCAATTTTTAATTTTACACCAAAAATTTTTTATCTTGGGGCACATCCACCACATATGGTAGTATGTGCCTAATTTGTAACCACATCTCCAACAATTAGGTGATAGATTTGGGAACATTTTGGCCAATCTCGCTGGTGCCAAGTGCCATCTATGGAACATTTTATACAAATTTTCTTTATAGGCTACCGCCATTGTTAATTTATAGTTTCTATTCCACAATTTATCCCACTTTTCTAATTCTATACTGTGCCCAAGGTTTTTTGTCCAACAGATCATCATTTCTTTTACTGTTTCATCTTCCATTTTGTATTTTAATAAGAAATTGTAGATTTTTGTGATCATTTTTTCCCCGATCCTAATAAAATTTTGTCTATATCCAATTGTTCTCTGTATATGCCATGTTGCTCCTGATCCTTTTTGAATCTGGTTTTTATTTGTAAATACGGCCACCATTCCATATTTAATCCTTGTTGTTTCAAATCTTGAATTGATTTTAATTCCCCTTTCTCATCAAGTAGGTCTGCATATCTTATCATTTTGCTCAAGTCCATGGTGTTTGGGTGTAATATTACTTCCATAGTTGATAGCCAGATTGGGACTTTTGTATAATGATCCTTCTTAACTTTCTCCCAGACTTGTAATTTAATTTAATTTAATTTAATTTAATTTAATTTAATTTAATTAATTCAATTTATATGCCGCCCCACTCCGAAGACTCAGGGCGGCTCACAATACATTTTAAAAAATCATTATAAAAAACATTTAAAATTAAAAACATTAAAAACATTAAAAACTCATTCAAGCCATTCATGGCCAGATCTCACCAGATCACAAGAGCGAGATCAACGGCCCCAGGCCTGCCGGAAAAGCCAGGTCTTCACCGCTTTTCGGAAGGCCAATAGGGTGGGGATGGTCCGGACCTCAGGAGGTAACTGGTTCCAGAGAGCTGGGGCTGCCACAGAGAAGGCCCTCCCCCGCGGGCCCGCCAGGCAGCATTGTTTAACTGACGGGACCCGGAGGAGACCAACTCTGTGGGATCTTACCGGTTGCTGGGAACTATGCGGCAGAAGGCGGTCTCGAAGATAACCTGGCCCTGAGCCATATAGGACTTTAAAGGTAATAACCAACACCTTGAATTTTGACCGGAGACCAATAAGGAGCCAGTGTAGCTTGCAGAGAATTGGTGTAATGTGGGTGTACCTAGGTGCACCCACGGCAGCTCACGCGGCTGCGTTCTGGACCAACTGTAGTCTCCGAACACTTCAAACACTTTTCAAGGGTAGCCCCATGTAAAAGGGCATTTCTTAATAAATGTCTTTGGAAATATGTATGATATTTATTTTTCCCATCCCAAAGAAAACTGTGCCAGCCAATCTGAAGATCATGACCTTCTATTGTTAGTACTCGTTTGTTTTGTAGCTGAATCCATTCTTTAAGCCATGTTAGTGCTGTGGCCTGATAATAGAGCTCCCAATTTGGAAGATTACTTCTACTACTACCAATTTCTTCTACCAATTTGGGAGAAGTACTTCTACTTCTACTATCTTGCAACATTTTAAATTTAATGCGAGGTTTCTTCCCTGACCAGACGAATTTTGATGTCATTTTATTTAATTGTTCGAAGAAATTTTTCTCTAATTTGATCGGTATAGTTTGAAACACGTATAGCAGTCTGGGTAGTATATTCATCTTTATCGTTGAAATTATACCAATCAATGATATTTGCAATTTAGACCAAATTTCTAGATCCTTTTGGATTTTTTGTAGCAATGTATCATAATTATCTTTTTTTATCGTGGTACATTTGTATTCCTAGATATTAATTTTTTTTAACTCTTGAAATCCCCAATTTCTCCTCTAATTTCTCATTCTGTTTATTTGTTAAGTTTTTGGTCAACATTTTAGTTTTGTCCTTGTTTATTTTGAGCCCGGCCATTTTACCAGTGGTGGTGGCAGTGGCGATCAGTGGCAATTGGCGGCTATCAGCGGCGGTGATCCCTGCCGCCTGGAACGGGCTGAAAACAGGACACGCGGAGGCCAAAATTGGGGCATGTGGAGGCCAAAAATGGGAGGCATGGAGGGTGAAAATGGGGCACGCGGAGGCCGAAAACAGGATGCGTGGAGGTGGTAAAAGGGCAGTGGCGATCCCCGCAGCCTGGAACAACTGATCAGTGGTATTCCAGGAGGCCGATCCAACTGCCAATCATCTGGTCATGCTAAATCAGGCTGCGATAACGTGCTGAAACTGACCAGTCTTTTTGCTGTTTGCTGCAAGGATGCTAGCCAGATGAATACCAATGAATGCTGCGAGGCAGAAGCAGATTTTTTTTCTTGTTTTCCTCCCCAAAAGCTAGGTGTGTCTTATGGTTTGGAGCATCTTATAGTGCAAAAAATATGGTAATTAACTCCAACTTTGTATGTATGTATTTAAATCACAGTCTTCCTTGCAATAGCTTCTGACATACATTCACAAAGTGGCTCAGCACCCCAAAATACAGAGAAGAGTTTAAATAGATCACTTAGAGTCGTAAGGGCATGATCAAAGAAATATTTAACATTAGGGTTTAAATTATTAACATCTAGTGTAGATAGAGAAATCTTGTATATAGGATAATGCACAAAACTCCCCCACCCCCCCCACCCCCCCAAAAAAAGGAATATCAGCATGCCATGAAAGTAAGCTTCTTCTGCCGGGAAGTATTCCTAAACAAAGTGAGGCTGCAAGCTGTCCAAAACCTTTTATTCAGCAACTAAGTTTAGTTCTGGCTAGGTCACCATGACTAATCAAAATTATAGTGAAATGAAGAGTATCTCATCAAAAGTAGTTTTCTCTCCTACTAGCATGAAATACATTTTTTAAAAAACCTCTACAATTCCAAGAGAATAGTAGAATGTGCTGTTGCCAATGGTAACAGGAATAGCCAGGCTAGATAAGATAATACAATGGTCTGTACAGAAAAGCAAAATGAAATAGACATGATTTCCTGCCCAGGAGAATGCCATTATGAATCAATAATCTTCCTTCAATGGATAAGAGGAGGAGAGAAAAAATGTATTTATACTTTTTTTTTAATAAGCTATAGTTCATGAATCATAAAAGATCTGAATAGTAAAAATTAGAACAATGGTGACTTGGCCACATGCAACTGCCAAGGCAAACTATAAAGGCCATCAGACTGCACTGGAGCCATCAAAGGAGTATTCATTTCTGAAGCACATTTGGTGTAAGAAGTCAAGCTGAGAAAGCAGAAAGCAACAGTTCCTGGGCCAGAGTGAATGGTTATAACAACATTCACCAAGGTTAATTAGAGAATCATAAAGCTGCAATGGATCTTGGAGATCTTCTAGTCAAAACCCTTCCCCTTATTGCATTCCAGACAAATTGTTGTCCAATCTTGTCTTAAATATCTCCAATGATGGAGCACCCATGACTCCAGGAGATAAGCTGTTCCAATGTTTAATTGTTCTCACTGTCAGGAAATTTCTCCTTAGTTCCAGACAGGATCTCTTGCTTCCATTTCTTGCTTCTTGTCCTGCCCTCAGTTGCTTTGGAGACTCAACCCCCTGTTCTCTGTGAGAGCCCAAAGTATTTGAAGACAGATATCATGTCTCTCATAATCCTTCTCTTTGTTAGGCTAGACATACCTAGTTCCCTTAACATTCATCATATGGTTTAGCCTACAGACTACTTGTCATCTTTGTTGCTTTTCTTTGCGTTCTTTCTAGGGCCTCAGAATCTTTTTGGTGTCATGGTGATCAGAACTGGACACAGTATTCCAAGTATGGCCTCACTGGTGCAGTATAAAGCTGCAGTATCACTTTGCTCTTGATGCTATCCCTCTGTTGATGCAGCCCAGGACTGCCTTTTTTTTTTTAAATTTGATTTATATGCCGCCCTTCTCCGGAGACTCAGGGCAGCTTACAATGTGCTAAGCAATATGTGCCTTGACATGTTTGGGCACATTTTTGCCTCATATTAAAAGATGGTCTAGCAAGACACCAAGATTCTTCTCACAGTTGCTACTGTTGAGCCAGGTACTGCTTGTTCTATAGCTGTGCATTATTTTTTTCTGCCTAAGTGCAGGACTTTATTTTTCCCACCACTGAGCTGGATTTTGTTGGTAAGGGCTCAATCTCAAATCTGTCAAGATCTTCTTGAATCTTGAATCTATCTTCCAAGTATTAGTAATTTGCCCCAGCTTGGTGTCAGCTGTAAATTTGATGAGTTCCCCTTCTATCCCTTCATCTAGATCATTTATTAAGACCTTGAAAAGCACTGGGCTGAAGACAAAACCTTCAACTATGCCACTGCATGCTTCTCTTCATGTAGCTGTAGTTCTATTGAGGATTACATGCTGAGTGCAGTTGGTCAATCAACTACAAATCCATCTAGTGATGGTACTGTCTATCCCACATTATTCTACCTTACCAAGAAGTAGGCTATGTCTACTTTCTATATAGTATACTTTGAAGCCCAAGTATACTATACCCATAAGATCTCCTTGATCTGCTGATTTAGTCTCTTTATCAAAGAAGGCAGTAAGGTTTGTCTGGCATGATTTGTTTTTAACAAACCCATTCTAGCTTCTAGTAATTGCCTCAGTTGTTTTTAGTTGCTAACAAATCCACTGCCTAACAAATCTTTTCCAGGAATTTGTCAGGATGTGATGTCAAACTGAACTATTTTCAGTGTCCCTCCTATTTTTTAATACTTGTCTTCCTCCCTTAGTTTGTCAGAGAGCTCTTTATGCAGCAATGCTGCTTTTGTCTGAGATCTCCTTTTTTTTCTTTTTCTATGGTATTTTGTTTAATTGGGCTTTTATAATCTCATTTTTCAGTTTCTCAAGCATCTTGAATTGTTGAAATGAATTGAACTGAAACTACGGTATTTCCATCCATGGAATCTCTCTCTCTCTCCCTCTCCTCCCATCCAGGGCTGCTTGCTTGCATCCTCACAACCAGTGGTGGGATTCCAATAATTTAACAACAGGTTCTGTGGGCATGGCTAGGTGGGCGTGGCTAGGTGGTCATGTGACTGGGTGGGCGTGGTTGCTGGGTGGGCGTGACTAGGTGGTTATGTGACTGGGTGGGCGTGGTTGCTGGGTGGCATGCTGGGTGGGCATGGCTGGGTGGGTGTCATGTGACTGAGTGGGCTTGGCCAACTCGACGTCACTCACTCCCACCCAGTCACATGACCACCACCCCAGCAACACTTAGGTTTTGTGGCTCCCAGTGTTTTCTATAGGAAACAGGTATCTCTCTGTGTGTGTGTCTCTCTCTTTCTCTGTCTCTCTCTTTCTCGTTCATCTCTCTCGGTGCTAAGTCCTCAGTCTTACAATGAGATACTTGGACTTACAACAAGGTCCTCGGACTTACAACGCAGCGCCCTCATTGGCTAAGACGCGCCCAGAGACAGTGGGAGAATCCTGGCGTGACCATTGGCTGAGCGGTTTGACAGCTACTGTATAAATAGCTGTCAAATGCCTGAGTTGCTGTTCTAGTTCTGAAGCTGTTCTGTTAACTGTTAGCATTAAACCTGGGTGGGATTCTAGGCGTGAGGTGACAGGTAGCTAAGTCACTATGAGCTGGCCCTGTTAGCCAAGTGCCACCTAAGTCACTGTCGATGATACGTCGCTCAAACAGCTTTATCTGAGGAACTAGAACCCTGTCCTTGTCAGGATGGCACCTCCAACCTTCGCTCCCTTCAACCCGCTGACCGAGACTTGGAATTCATATGAAGCCCGTTTAGAATGCTTCCTGGAGGCAAATGACTACACAGGTTTGACCAGCAACCGTAAAAGGGCTCACTTCCTGAACTCGTGCGGCCCTGAGATGTTTGCCACGGCGTTGGCTTTGCTGGCCCTGTTCCTGTCCAGTCGGTCCCCTGGGAAGTTTTGAGGGAGAAGCTAAAAAACCACTATGCGCCAACCCCCTCACGCATCACTCGCCGATTCAACTTCAGGCAGATTCTCCACGCTTCCCTCAGAACTGCAGCTTTGAACTGTGAATTTAAAGACTTGGAGGATTCCCTATTAGAGCAATTTGTATGCGGGGTTAAAGACCCGCGCATACAACGCCATTTGCTTGAAAAAAGGGAAATCACTCTCCTGTCAGCTATTGAGAAGGCGCAGGCGTGTGAGCTGTCAAGCAAAGCAACCATGGAGATAAGAAAATCGCAAGACTCCATCCCTGCCAACAAGCCAGCCACCATCCATTCCGAAGAAGTGGACCAAGAAGAAGAGGACGAAGAGGAGAACAACATAAGTTGCCTCAGAACTGTTAAGGGCAAAATAAACGCCTCAGAAAAAGAGTTTGCCGGCCCTCCGTGCCAGGGCTGCGGTGAAAAACATCCCAGGGAAAGTTGTTGCTTCAAATCAGCAGTTTGCCGCAGGTGTGGGAAAAAGGGACATTTGGCGCGCGTCTGTAGAGCCAATCTACAGACCCCCCAGGCACCCTCCAATCGACAACCTTTCTTCAGATATACGAAGCCTAGTGGGGACTGCTACACCATACGCCGTGAAAATAAATTCCCTGATGTGGCTACCTGCCAATCCAAAACACCATCTAGCCACAAAATTTACCTCACGATTACCATCAAAGGTGTCCTTTGCCGCATGGAGGTTGACACCGGATCCTCAAAGTCCCTAATCTCTTGGGACACTTTACAAAAGTTGGTCCCCACATGCAAAAAAAGAAACCTGAAACCTTGCCAACTGCAACTGCGAGACTACCAGAGAAACCATATTCCCACACTGGGCCATATCAAACTCCTGGTAGAGTACAAGACTTTCATTGGCAGCCTGCCCTTAATCATTGTAAGTGGCCATCTCCCCAGCCTGTTGGGCCTCAACTGGTTTGGCGCTCTAGGGCTTGGCATTACTGGCATCTACTCAACCACCTGCAATGACTTTGAAGATGTCCTGACTGAATTCGCTCAGGTTTTTGACAACGAATTAGGTAAATATAATGGTTCACCAATCTCCCTTAACCTAGACCCCCAAATTGCACCAATTAGATTAAAACCCAGGAGAGTACCTTTTGCACTGCGACCCTTAGTAGAAAGGGAACTTGACAAGCTGATAGCCCTAGGCGTTTTAGTACCCACTGACCATGCCCCCTGGGAGACCCTCATAGTCATACCCATCAAGCCAGATGGGTCTATAAGTATCTGCACTGACTACAAATGTACAGTAAATAGGGCACTCCAGGCTAACCCCTATCCAGTGCCCGTAGTACAGCACCTGCTGCACTCCCTTGGGTGGGGGATCATTTTTGCCAAACTAGATATGGCATAAGCCTACCAGCAGCTTCCGGTGGATGCTGCCACGGCTGAGGCTCAGACAATCGTGACCCACCGAGGTGCTTTCAAGTGCCAATGTCTCCAGTTTGGCATCAGCGTTGCCCCGGGCATTTTTCAGGGTCTTATGGAGCGACTCTTGCATGGCTTGCAAGGCATCATTCCATATTTCGATGATGTGCTCATCTCAGCCACCAACCAGGCTGACCTGAAGCACAAGCTAAGGGCAGTCCTGCGCCGTTTTCAAATGGCCGGGCTCAAATTAAAGAAACAAAAGTGCAGAATAGGGGTGCCTAGGATACCACATCGATGCCACCGGCATCCATCCTACACCCTCTAAGGTTTCTGCCATCAAAAACGCCCCAACCCCCTCTAACAAAACCGAATTGCAGGCTTTCTTAGGGCTTCTCAACTTTTATAGTATCTTCTTGCCCCACAAAGCATCTGTTGCAGAGCCTCTGCACAGGCTTCTGGACAAGAAGACCCCTTGTTCCTGGGGCGCCAAAGAAGCCGCTGCTTTTGCGGCTGTAAAAAAATTTCTGACATCAGATGCTGTCCTCGTACAATATACTGACAGCCTCCCCCTGGTCCTGGTCGCGGACTCTCTCCTCTACTGAACGAAATTATGGCCAAATCGATAAGGAAGCATTGGCTGCAGTCACAGCCATAAAACGCTTCCATGACTACTTATACGGCCGGCCTTTCACTCTAATCACCGACCACAAGCCTCTACTGGGACTGGTGGCAGGAAACAAACAAACCCCTCAAGTCCTCTCACCACGCATGTCCCAATGGGTAGAATTCTTAGCCTCTTATTCCTACCACCTCATTTACTGCCCTGGCAAGCATCTTGCCCATGCAGATGCTCTCAGCTGCTGCCCACTCCCACTCTCCATACTAGACTCTCCCTCACATCTCTCTCTCTCTCTCCCTCCCTCTCTCTCTCATCTTTCTCTTTCTCCCTCTCTCTCTCTCTCATCTCTTTCTTTCTCCTTCTCTCCCTCCCTCATCTCTCTCTTTCCCCCCTCTCTCATTTCTCTCTTTTTCTCCTTCTCTCCCTCCCTCTCCCATCTTTTTCTCCCTCTCCCTCCCTCTCTCTCATCTCTCTTTTTCCCTCTCATCTGTCTTTCTCATTTTCTCCCTCTCTCTCCCTCCATCTCTCATCTTTCTCTCTCCCTCTCTTATCTCTCTCTTTCTCTCTCTCATCTCCCTCCCTCCCATCTCTTTCTCCCCCTCTCTCATTTGTTTCTCTCTTTCCTCTCTCCCATTCTCTCCCTCCATCATTTTCTCATTTCTCCTCTTTTTCTCTTTTTCCTCCTCTTTCCTCTCTCTCATCTCTTTTGTGCAGGTGCGCGCACAACCAGGATACCGAATATACTGAACAACTATTGTAACGGGAATAAGAAAGCGAGGATAAATAAAAATAAGTGGTATCTAAGCCAAAAAAAGGGGGGTTTAGGACTCCCAAATATTAAATTATATTATGTCGCTAATAGGCTTAGACATGTTATAGAGGCAATTTTAGGAATAGGGGAATTGGAATGGTTGGAAGATAAATCTAAAATTAAAACCAAATTAGAATGGAAGTTGGAAAATATATTTTTTATGGAAGGTGGAAAGAAATGGGCTGAGAGCATAAGCAATCCTCTTCTGAAGTTTCATTGGGAAATTTGGAGTAAATATAAAGGGAGGTTGCTTCCAAAGAACTCTCCATTATCACCAGTAGTAATTTTGGAAAAGTTCCCAGGGAATTTGAAGAATAAAGTGAATGAAATTTTAAAAGAGAAAAATAAGATGAAATTAAGGGAATGGTTAGGAGGAATGAGAACACGTGGGGAATTGGAAGAGGTTCTAGGAGGAAAACGGTTGTCTTGGTTAAATTATAGCCAAGTGGAACAATGGACTAAAAATTGGATAAGAGAAAATGGAGAGTGTAGAGAGTTAACGAGGTTTGAGGAATTAATTGAAAAAAATCAAACTGTAAAGGAAGAAAATAAAGGGATAAAAGGCTTAATGAGCGGAATCTATAAAATATTGCTGGAGGAAGAGGAGAGGGGAAATTTAGGAAAGATGGTATGGGAAACTGATTTGAAGATACAAATAGGGTAACAGAGTTGGGACAGAATTTGGCAACAAAGAGTGTTGAGAAATAAAAATAAAAAGTAAGAATAAAAGTAAGAATAAAAAGAATAAAAGTAAGAATAAAAGAGAATTACTACAAAATGGTATGGAGGTGGTACTTAACTCCGGTTAGATTAAGCAATATGAATCAGCACTATTGAGATAATTGTTGGAGAGGTTGTGGGGGAAAAGGAACGTATTTACATATGTGGTGGGATTGTAAATTTGTGCAAAAATTGTGGAAGATGGTGTTTAAGGAGATAGAAGAAATTGTAGGAATAAAGGTAGAAGAGGCACCAAAGGTAGCATTACTCTCACTATCGGAAGATATAAAATGTAAAAAAGAGACTAAAGAATTGATAATAAATTTGTTGACCGCAGCAAGGCTAATGATTTCTAGGAACTGGAAGATACAAGGTGTTTATAATTTGGAAGAATGGTATAAGGAGGTATGGGATATTGCCATAAATGATAAATTGACTTGCAATATTAAAGTAAGGAGGGGCATAATGAAGGTAAATGATTTCAATGGAATCGGGAAACAGTTCCTAATATATGTGTTTTCTGGAGGAAGAGAGATACCACCACCAGAAGAAGCTTTAAGATTCTGGAAGCAGGAATGATCCCGAGGGGTGGGGGAGCACTTGTTGATTGTTTGTATTCTGTATATTGTTATATATATTATGATTCATGTATGTTATGTATGTTAATTTCTTTTTTTATATATGTTAATAATAAAAAAATATGGAAAAATAATAATAAAATCAGACCTAATTTAAAGGAAAGGCCATTAGATAATACCAGGTATAGGCTGGACAAAATCCTATACCCAATTCTAAAGAGAACTAATTCTAATTTAGTTTCTAATTTCTAAATAATGTAGCAGTCATTTTAAGATCCTATCGTGCTTAGTTTAGTTCCTAAATAATTCTGTGGTGCTGTCCTACATATATTTATAACTCCTCCACATTTATTAGCATATAACTGAACACCTTTCAACTCCCTTCTTCTAAAGGTTGATCCAATGATTATAGACTAATTCTTGCCTTTGATGACTATAATTACTATAGTGATGATTATTCACTAAATTATTTTTAAATTAAGAAAGACTTATTCTATGCAATAATCTTCTCATGAGTACATAGACAGTATTACTGTTAACCACCAAGTTGGAATTAAAAGTCTTCAACTTTATTGTAGATAAAGCATTTATCAAATGCTGCCTTGGGGGATAAATAAAAATGAAGAACCAAAATTTTCAAGTAACTTTTATCCACGATCTTTTCAAAGTGTATTATTTTTGCACTAAAAATCCTGATTATTGTTTCTATTCCAGAGGCTATATAAAAAAATTCAAGATTAGAATACATGGCAATACATAAAGCCCATAGAAGAGCATACATGGAAGCACTAGCTAGGCAGAGCTGTATTTTTGCTAATTATTTTAGCAAATAATTATTTTATACATAAACTCATCGGCTAAGGAAATTTCAGATCCAAAATATCATTTCCTAGAATTGCAATTATGAACATTCCACTATTTTATGCAGAAAATGCAATTATCTTTATGTGAAAATGAATATGAATCCTCCTTTATATGCTTGTACACTATATAAGAAAGGCTTATCTTTCCACTATTGTGGTATGTTCCAAGTTAGTCTGAGTTATTTTACATTGACTTTTTTCTTTCAAGTAAGAAAAATTCTAAGATTTACAATGTAGCCACATTTTCTCTAACAACAGTGAATGCACATAAACAACTGATCTCAGGTTTATAGACTTATTCTTCTATTTATATTTTAATAATTATTCTCAGTTAACTATAAGTATTAATCCAGATGTCTAAATTTTATAGGATAATTTATGTTTATACTGTATTTCATATGTTATGTTTATATGTCATAATTTTTTTCATACTAATTAATCACATTGACATTCAAGTCCATATTTGTTAAATATCAATTCAGTCTTAACTCTGTGTCTTTACACATACACTTAAATATCCCATTTCCATTGCACTGAACTTTTTGTTTAGTTTGACACATCCATTTCTAACTTCTGTATAATGAAGCATCCACAAGCATACTCTTACAGTATATGTGAGTAGACCAAATGCTACCCACTATGTTTTTACCAACATCATTTATTTACTGAATTTATATAGTTGCCTATCTGAAGTGAATGTGTCTCTGGATGACATACACAAATAAAATGCAAATTAACAACCACAAAACAGCCATAAAACCAATTAAACCTACTACAACAACAAAAACGGGAGAATGGAATCTAAACTTATAGTGCAACCATTTAATGGGTTCCATGTTTCCCCAAGCTCAATAGCACATCCAGATTTTGAAGGCCTTCCAAAAGGTTGACAGAATTGGGGGCCCATCACGGAATTATGGATGGCCAAAAAGCTGGGTATACTGCAGAAAAGGTTACTGAGTTTCACTAAACAAAGCTCCTTTGTCAATAAGACCTGCTATTTTTGCACATCTTAATATTTCTCCATCTATTTTTCCTTTATTAGTTCACTCACAGGCAGTGAGGCAAACAAGATTTTAAACAGAAAGGTGATTGAGCATGAATCTATATGCTGATATCTCTTTAAGACAGGTACATCTTTTCCAAAAATGAAACCCAGGAATTGGCAGAGTTTAAGAAATTGCCAACAAATGCTCTTCCTTTCCTTTCCTTTCCTTTCCTTTCCTTTCCTTTCCTTTCCTTTCCTTTCCTTTCCTTTCCTTTCCTTTCCTTTCCTTTCCTTTCCTTTCCTTTCCTTTCCTTTCCTTTCCCTCCCATCTCACTGTCCAGAGTGACTCTGGTCAGCTTGCAATATTGTAAAAGCATAAATATCAAAGCATTAAAACTATTAAATTTAAATAATAAATAAATAAATAAATAAAAATTAAAACTAAGAGTATTGACAATATAGGGATATTGTTTGTATACAAAAAGATTTACACATCTATATTATCAAATGACACATTTCCGTTATCATTATAAATGATTGTTGCCTGCTTTTCATCAGCTAGAAAGTACACACAGTGTACTGGCATAATCAAGATGCATCACATCAGTTTCAAGGACAGGAAAATAGAATCTAGGAAGTTGCTTCTTTAGGATCCATGTTCCCTGGATTTTTTTTTAACTTCAGAAAGATGATTCTACTATGTTTAATAACTATTATGAATTTTCTGTTGCACTGGTACCCGAGCACAGCAGATGGCACGCTGGGTGCAGCACTACTCTGAGTTATATTCCAGAGAAAATGTGGTACCTGAAGAAGCATTAAATAACATTGAGTGCCTGCCTGTCTTGGAGGAGCTTGACAGTGAACCAACTTTAGAAGAACTAAATGTGGCTCTGGACTCTGGCAAGGCACCCGGGAAAGATAACATTCCTTTCGAAGTTCTGAAGTGCTGCAAAGAGAAGATCTCCACTGAACTGCATGAAATCTTCTGTCTGTTGGGGGGAAGGTGGAGTAGCACAGGACATGAAGGATGCAAATATCGTCACACTGTACAAGAACAAAGGTGACAGGGATGACTGTAACAACTACCGTGGCATCTCTCTTCTTAGTGTTGTAGGGAAGCTGCTTGCCCATGTTGTACTGAAGAGGCTCCAGGTGCTTGCAGAGAGAGTCTATCCAGAATCACAGTGTGGATTTCGAGCCAACAGATCCACTACTGACATGGTATTTTCCCTTAGACAGTTGCAGGAGAAATGCAGGGAACAAAGACAGCCACTTTTCGTAACCTTCATAGATCTTACGAAGGCTTTTGACTTGGTTAGCAGGGATGGTCTTTATAAAATTCTCCCCAAGATTGGATGTCCACCTCAGCTCCTCAACATCATCAGGTCCTTTCATGAAGAAATGAAGGGCACTGTAGTTTTTGATGGCTTAACTTCAGATTCCTTTGATATTCGAAGTGGAGTGAAGTAGAGCTGTGTCCTCGCGCCAACTTTATTCGGGATCTTTTTTGCTGAAATATGCTTTTGGAACTGCAACAGAAGGTATTTACCTCCAGACCAGATCAGACGGAAAACTCTTTAATTTCTCTAGATTGAGAGCAAAGTCTAAAGTCCAGCTAAAATGCTTACGGGATTTCCTCTTCACTGATGATGCTGCCATCACTGCTCACTCTGCTGAAGACCTTCAACAATTTATGGACAGTTTTAACAAGGCCTGCCAAGACTTTGGACTAATAATCAGCCTGAAAAAAACTCAAGTCATGAGTCAGGACGTGGATTCACCTCCCTGTACTACAATCTCTGTACAAGAACTGGAGGTTGTCCATGACTTTGTGTACCTTGGCTCAACTATCTCTGACAGTCTCTCTTTAGATACTGAGCTGAATAAATGTATTGGTAAATTGGCCACCACATTTTCCAGACTTACAAAGGCTTAATAAGAAGCTGACGGAACATACAAAGATCCAGGTCTATAGAGCCTGCGTCCTGAGCACACTCTTGTACTGCAGTGAGTCTTGGACCCTTTACCCATGGCAGGAGAGAAAGTTGAACACCTTTCATATGCGCTGTCTCCGATGAATTCTTGGCATCACCTGGCAGGACAAAGTTCCAAATAGCTCAGTCTTGGAACGTGCTGGAATTTCTAACATGTATACACTATTGAAACAGCGACGTCTACGCTGGCTGGGGCATGTCGTGAGAATGGCTGATGGTCAGATTCTGAAAGATCTCCTGTATGGAGAATTAGTGCAGGGAAAGCACCTCAGAGGGAGACCACAGCTGAGATTTAAGGATATCTGCAAGAGGAACCTAAAGGCCCTGGGAATGGACATTAACAACTGGGAAACCTTGACCTCCAATCGTTCAGCTTGGAGACTAAAGACGCAACATGGCCTTCTCCAATTCGAAGAACACTTGTTCGGCAGGCTGAGGCAAAGAGGCAGTCCCGGAACCAGCGAAATCTTGGGGCTGGGCATGGGACAGAATGTATCTGCCCTCAGTGTGGAAGGGATTGCCACTCTCAAATTGGCCTTTTTAGTCACACTAGATGCTGTTTTAGGACCTCTTTCCAGAGCTTAATACCATAGTCTCTTGAGACTGAAGGATGCCAATGAATGGTACCCAACAACGGAAGAAGCCCAGACTTTGCTAGACATTACAGCAGAGCCATACGTAAGCACCATTTGGGTGTTGCCCCTAGCTCCAAATGACTGAGTGTCCTTTAAAGTACCCTATAATATTTGTAACAACAGCAACAATATTCCCTTTTTAGCTCCCAAAGGCTATACCCCATTTTTGTTGAAAATCTTTATTTATAACATAGGAACATTCCTTCAGGACAGATGTATTGAATTTCATTTGAATTCACAATGCAGTTAAATACTGCAGAGAAGCCTTTCTCGGGGGAAACCTTCAAAGCACATGCATACTATTATTCAAACTAAGTAGTCTCTATTCAATCTTCCTGCCTTTCATATTATACTTTTCTAGAAAGCCAGAATCTCATAGGTTTGAATGTCTCAAACATTTTCTGCAACACACTTGCAAATAAAAGGTACAATGTAATTCCACTAAGCAACCTGATGACATTCTAAAACTAGAAGTATATATATTTTTTCCTTTTGGTGACTTAAACCTAAAATACAACCCCAAGAAACAAATCTAAATTTAAAATGCTAGGTATATGTATAGAAATACTTTTTCAATAAAGTGGAAGACTTGGACTTAAAAAGTACTTTTTTCTTTTTCTTGACTCTGAGGAAAAAGAGCTTAAGCAAAAGGCTGTTATGTAGGAGCCATGTATCTGTGCATTGTTTAAAGAATGCTATCCAGTTCCCTGATTTGTAGGGAAATACTGAAATACCTTTTTCTATTGAGGAAGAGACCTTGATTACATCCAGATGTACTGTATATCCCAAGGACAGAACCTGATTAATTTCACTTTAAAATATTTGTTTTATTTATTTGCCATTTTAATTCACACACTGTAAGCAGCTAACAAATTCCCATTTTCAATAATTTGGTTTAAGATACAATGAATCCTAGAACAATAGTCAACATACAGATCCATCTTAATAATAACTCTAACCATTGGTCATATGCTACTCTACATAAAAGTGGTGTCCAAGAATGAATCAAAAAATTGTCATCAACATTTGGAACACTTTTTCCCCTGATGACCCCTCTGAGGTGTCTATTTTATTTAACTGGGCTAAATCAAATCAAAGGTGCTTAAGTCTTTCTTTGCTTCGGGATCTATAGTGAGTTCTGCAGAAACTAGAATTTTGTCCTTTTATTCCTGAACCATCAGTTTACAGATCTCCATATGTGTAGTAAGTAGAGCTAAATGATCCAGGGTCTCAAACCTTGTAACATTTTTTCCCTAAACCTTCCATGAGAAATTGGAACTTTCCTAGAAAGGCAGCGTACAACTCTACTGCATGACTATCTTTTGGGTGCAGTGAAATCAGCTACAAGTACTGTAATCTTACAGAGAAATTCTCCAATTGCTGGAGTTAGCTCCATACATGCCTTTTACTTGAATAGGTTAAATCTCTTCTTTGAAAAATCACAGCAGATGACCCAGTTGATCTTGAAAAAGCTAAGCCTGATTACACCTGGTTAACACTTAGATAGGAAAACATCAGAAAATCCCAAGGCTATAGACAGGGAATTTGAAATGGAAACAACTTCTGTATTTTGCCAAAGCAACACATGGCCATGGCCATATAATCACAATGACTCGTGCTAGTTTCACAGATTTTACTTTCCTGAAAGAGTTAACTAGACAATTACACAAACTAAAACATCATATGACAATCACAACTAAAAGGGTTTTTTAATTTTTTTTTACTTATTTATATCCCACCTTTATTATTTTTACAGATAACTCAAGGCAGTAAACATAGCTAACACACTTTCCTCCTCCTATTTTTTCCATAACAATCACCCTGTGAGGTGAGTTGGGCTTAGAAAGTGACTGGCCCAAGGTCATCCAGCCATCTTTCATGCCTAAGGCTTTCACTATCTCCCACTTTCTAACATATTTGTAGATCTCTTCTTTCCCCTTTATTTTTGGTTTTTGATCTTCAATTAAAAATATGGTATTGAAGAGACATCTCAAGTTCAACATTGATTTTGTCATTTCATTCTAAATTCTTTTGACTTTAAGTCTCCACATTGCAGTTTTTTTATTAGATCAACAATCCTTAATAGAAATAGAAATAGATACAAATGCAGATATATAGTGAATATATACAAATACCTACACACAATGAATCCTCTCATCTCTTTAAGGAGGAATTAAAACTGGAATCTCTTCAAACTTTTATCCTCCATTGATGTTTTCATAAGATACTAGCTGGATACCTGTGCTTCACTATGAAACTATGTGATAGGGCTTGATAAATTGACACTTAAAGCTTGCAAATTAATGAGTAGTTACGATCGGCCTCTCCTCTCCCCTTCTCTCCCTTAGCCTTGCCCCACAGAAGCCTATGCTATCTTATCCCCTTCTCTCCCTCAGTCTTGCCCCACAGAAGCTTCCCCTATTCTATCCCCTTCTCTCCCTCAGCCTTGCCCCACAGAAGCCTCCCCTATCCTATCCCCTTCTCTCCCTCAGCCTTGCCCCACAGAAGCCTCCCCTATCCTATCCCCTTCTCTCCCTCAGCCTTGTCCCACAGAAATGTCTCCTATCCTATCCCCTTCTCTCCCTCAGCCTTGTCCCACAGAAATGTCTCCTATCCTATCCCCTTCTCTCCCTCAGGCTTTCTAGTCTCTTCTCTCCCTCAGGCTTGCCCCACAGAAGCCTGTCCTATGCTATCCCGTTCTCTCCAGAGTTATTTTCAAGTTGGGAGGGGGAGTAGAACATTTAACTAATTAGCATCAGAGCATGTTAATAATAATATAAGAAATACTAATGATCTGATGGTCATTTCAAAAAATCATTTCTTAATGAGCACCTAGAAGCCAAGAGGAACATACGTGGCAAATTTCAAGTTTGGAGGCTTTACGGTTCTGGAGATTTCATAATTACGCGTGAGTGGTTTTCACTTATATATAGAGATTTATGTAGGAAGAGTAGGCTGCAAATCTGGCTCTGCTCCTTCTCTTCAGTTTGCTTCAGTGGTGGGATTCAAATAATTTAACAACCAGTTCTCTGCCCTAATGACCGCCTGGATGGGTGTGGCTGGGTGGGGGTTGCCAGGGGTGTGACAGCACTCAGCCTCCTGCAGCACTCTGCCAGCCAAAATGGGCTGCAGGGGTTAATTACAAAATGTGGGCTTTGCTTTGTGACATCCAGATCCAGCAAGCAAGGGTTGTGAACTGCACAGAAAATACACTTTTGTTTCGTTATGAAGAAATATCCCCAAAGTCAGATGTACACTAAATATAGAATGACTTTTAGCTACACACCTCCCCAGCAAACAGCAAATTTTGAAGTTCCAGGTAAAGAGGATTCATTTTAGGATGAGTAACCACAGTTTGCATGTTGGAGGTTCCTAAAGGAATGCTGGGAAATGCTGTATTTTAAAGAACATTTGAGGAAGGGGTGCAGAATATCCCTTCTCTGCCTGAGGCTGTAGAGACCTGGCCCCAATCAAAACACTTTTTGTGAAGCAACTGATCAACACTGACAGGGTAAGCCACTAATATAGGAAAATAAGAACAAACTCCACTCCCTTCTAGTACTGTTGATGTTACATAGTTTGATTTTATTTATCATATTTGTATACCGCCCTACTCCCGAAGGACTCAGAGCGGGGAACAGCCAAGATAAAATACAAAGACATACAAAAGTTAAAAAACTATTAAAAACAGATTAAATAATTTAGGCTCAGAAAACAAATTAAAACATCCAATTTATCTAAAAAACATTTAAAACCCAATTTAAAAGCCAATTTAAAAGGGAGAGTTAGGCCAGACCAGCCTGTTGGAATAAAAACGTTTTTAGGGCGCGGCGGAAGATGCGTAAGTCTTGGATCCTCCGTATCTCCAGGGGGAGCTCGTTCCAGATGGCAGGTGCCCCCACAGAGAAGGCTCTCCCCCTGGGAGCCGCCAGTCGACATTGTTTGGCCGACGGCACCCTGAGGAGCCCCTCTCTATGGGAGCGAACTGGTCAGTGAGAGGCTAATTAGACACTAATGAAACATCTGCAAGAAAACCATCAAGCTCAGAGAGCACCAAGGACCCCACAGTTCAAATATTCTCTTCTATCGATAAACACTTTTTGGTTAGAGGGACTCAGAGCCTGACTTATATGAGATGGCTCCCAGTGGATTTCATTCTAAATTTTGATAGGATTTTTGTAAATAAGGAATGTAGAATTATAATAAGTGGTGGGTTCCTACCGGTTCGCACCGGTTTGGATGATCCGGTAGTGATAATTTGCCGTCAGTCGCCGAACCGGTAAAGATGGCTGGCTGGCCATGCCCCTGAGCCGGTCACCCGGTCACCGCTTGCTCACTCTGCCCGGTCACTCCTCACCTCCTGGGCGGCAGAGCAGACTGTGTGGCACTTACACATGCGCACAGTCTGCTCTGCAGCTTGCCTGCCTAAGCTGCCTTCTCATGCGGTGCCTGCCCTACACCCCAACTGAGTTGCCTCCTCAGGTAAGCATGCAAGTCACACTAGCCTCCCCATCCCTGTCGCTTGCCGCGGCCCCTCCCACTGTCTCCGCTGGGCTCGCGTGCCTGGCTAAGCTGCCATGGCCCAGCCCGGCTCCATTCCAGGCCATGCTGCCTGTGGCCTAGCTTGCCGCGCCTCTCCCCATCCGTGCCAGGCTCACGATCTTACCTTCTTCCTCCCACGGCTGGTGGTAGAAGGGAAGGCAAGTCAGCACCCATAAGGAACCCCTCCCCAGGCACAGCCATGTGTTTTCATGCAATAGCTTTTCGTTCCAAGCAGCCCGAGCTTGAAAACACATGGCTGGGGCCAAGGAGCGGTTCCTCGTGGGCGCTGAAAGTACCGGCCTTCAACCTGGCTGTTTCTCTGTGACAGGCTTTCTGGATGGGTCCCCAAAGCACAGTGCTGCAAAAAACTCTCTCTCTCTCCTAGCAAGAGAGCAGGGGAGAGAAAACAGGTTGCCAGAGAACACCTGAAGGGCTCCATGTGGTCTCCAAATCAGTGGCTGCTGTTTCTGTCCTCTGCTGCTTCTTGCCTGGGAGAGAAAATATTTCAGAGCATTAAACAAAGGTAAAAGGGAAGCAGGGGGGAGGGGGGAGAGAAGAAGAGAAAGAGGCTTTAATTTGCTTTGCATCGGAGGCTTCAAGCTTTTTGTTTTCGCTCGCTCCGTGTTCCTCCTTCATGCAAATAAAAAAAAAAGCCCAATATGATCTGGAGCATTGCATTAGAAGCAATGCTGTCAGCTTAGAGCATTTCATTTCAGTCTTTAACTGGGCGATGAATTGAACCTCCTCCCCTAAAACAGATGCAATGTGGTTTGGTTGGTTGTTTTAGCAACGTGGATTGTTCCCCTAGGGCAGGGGTCTACAACCTTGGCAACTTTAAGATTTGTGGACTTCAACTCCCAGAGTTCCTCAGCCAGCTTTGCTTTTGTTAGATTGGCAGGGAAAAGAAGACGCGACTCAGCAGAGGTCCGTTCAGCACTTTATTCAGCTCATATGGAACTGCCGGCTGAGCTGCCGAGCCATCCTTATATACAGCCCTGGCAAGCTAGCCAGCCAATGACATCCATTTAAACGTCCCGCCGGTGGATTAGCCAACCACCGGCGGATGCCCATATAAGGACACAACACTCTCCCCTCCTAGTTCTCAGTCTGTCAATCCGTGGCCGACGTAGGTCACATAGTCACGCAGGTAGGCGGGGCGTCTAATAGCCCTACCTGACCTGCGCGGTTCAGTTCTTGCTTCGTCGTTGATCTGGACGGGTCGGGCTCCTGCCCTCTCCAGTTCCCGCCATGGAACAGTCTGGAACTTGGCCATCGAGTGCGCTGGGTCCTGCCTAGCGCCTCCGGCTGGGTTTGTTGGATTGTCCTGCAGGTGGCAGAGTCTCTCTCGCTGGCCGGGATGATGGAGACTCAGCCGCTGAAGTTTGCCTTGGACCCGGGCTGGGCAGCTGAACCGCGGTAGGTCCTTGGGTTCTTTCCTCTCTTCTTCAGCTTGCACTCTGGGCCCCTGGCGGACTGTTGTGGCGGGGCGTCCCTGCGGCTGTGGTTGCGGGTGATGTGGGTCAATTCAGTCGGGGTGGTATAGGCCTACCCCATCGGGGTGGCGTAGCCCTACCTCGGCTGGGTGGTGCAGGCCTACCTCATCGGGGTGGCGGCAGTCTGCCTCGCCAGGGTGGCGCAGGCCTCCCTTGTCTGGGTGGTGTAGGCCTACCTCGTCGGGATGGTGAAAGTCTACCTCGCCGGGGTGGCGCCGGCCTACCTCATCTGGATGGTGTAGGCGTACCTCGTCGGGGTGGTTGAAGTCTACCTCGCTGGGGTGGCGCCGGCCTACCTCGTCTGGGTGGTGTAGGCCTACCTCGTTGGGGTGGTGTAGGCCTACCTCATCGGGGTGGTGGAAGTCTACCTTGCCGGGGTGCCGCAGGCCCACCTCATCTGGCTGGGCTTCCTCAACTCCCCTCCACCTTTTCTGGAGCTGGTCGATGTGCCACCTGCAGGTTCGTCCGTCATCCAGCTCCACTTCATATGACCTTGGGCCGGTCACTCTCCCGATCAGTCCTTTCAGCCACTTCGGAGAGCCCTGGAAATTTAGCGCGAAGACCGGATCTCCGATTCTGAAAGTCCGTGGCGGCTGGGCATTGTTTTGTTGGCACTGCGGATTGTACTGGGGGTGTAGCCGATCCAAAGGCTATTGCAGTCTTCTTCCCATCAGTAGCTCTGCCGGGCTCTTCTTTGTGGTGGTGTGCGGAGTGATGTGCTGGGCGAACAGGAACTTATCAATTTTCTCCTGCCAGTCTCCTGCGCCCATTTTGGCGACTGTGTCTTTGGTGAGTCTCACAATTTTCTCCACTTGCCTGTTTCCTGCCGGCCTGTAAGGGGCAATGAGGGCGTGCCTGATGCCCAGCTCTGCTAAGAAGTCTTCCATGGTCTTGGAAGTGAGCTGGGGGCCGTTGTCCAAGACAGGACGTCTGGAAGGCCGTGCGTGGCGAACAGCCGGTGGAGTGCCCTGATGGTGGCCTCTGTCGCGGTGGTGGGCATCGCGATTACTTCCAGCCATTTTGAGAACGCGTCCACCACGATGAGGAGAGACTTGCCATCTATTGGTCCTGCGAAATCGATCTGAATTCTCGACCAGGGGCTGCTGGGCATCTCCCACTCCGTTGGCTGAGCTTGCGGTGGCGCCGGTCTCACCTCCTGGCACAGGTCACATCTGGCGATCCATTTTTCAATGTCCTTGTCCAGCGTTGGCCACCAGACATAGCTCCGTGCCAGGGCCTTCATCCTGACGATGCCAGGATGCCCACTGTGCAGTGTCTCCAAGGTCTTTTTCTGTAGGGTGTGTGGAATCACCACCCTGTCGCCCCAGAGGAGGCATCCTTGCATTGTGGAGAGTTCTTGTTGTTTCCGCGCGAATGGACTGAACTCTTTGCCCACACTCCCCGTTGGCCAGCCCCTCAAGACCCAGGACATGACTTGCCTGAGGGTTTTTTCTCTTTGTGTGTGCTTCGCCACGGTGGTGGATGATATTGGGCACAACTGGTCATCATCGATGTGGAACAGTCCGAGAGTGGGTGCCAGGTCTTCCACTGTCTCTTGGATGGGGCATCTGCTGAGGGCATTGGCGTTGCAGATGGTCTTACCGGGTCTGTGTATCAGTTTATATGAGTAGCCGGCGAGGAATATGGCCCAGTTTGTCATCCTGGGCGACATGTAGGTGGGCATTTGCTTGTCTCCTGTGAGGAGTCCCAGCAGTGGTTTGTGGTCCATCACAATGGTGAATGCTTTTCCGTATAGATATTCATGGAAGCGCTTGATGCCAGCTACGATGGCCAAGGCTTCCTTGTCCAGTTGGCTGTAGTTGCGCTCAGTCGTGGACATTGTTTTGGAAAAGAACGCAATGGGAGCTTCTGATCCATTGGGAAGTTGGTGGCTGAGGACAGCTCCAACTCCATACGGCGAGGCATCGCAGGTCAGCAGCAGGGGGAGTGTCTCATGGTACTGCATGAGGACGCTGTCTGAAGAGAGTAGTCTTTTGATGTTCCGGAAAGCTGCCTCTTCTTCCTCTCCCCATTTCCAAGGGACCGCCTTCCCTAAGAGTCGATGGAGCGGCTCAGCAACTGTGGCTTTCTGTTTTAAAAAGACACTGTAAAAATTCAGTAGTCCCAAGAAAGCCTGAAGCTCTGCTTTGTTTTTGGGGGCTGGAGCTTCGTGAATTGCTTTTACTTTACTTTTGGTGGGGTGGATGCCTTTGCTATTTTTTTTTTAATTGAAAAAGTTTTTCAAATACAAATTTTTCTCCCCTTTTTCCCCCCCTCTCTAACCCCCCCCTCCCCCTCCCCTCCCCCCATGGCTTCTGCAAGATGAAATCCAAATTAATATCACATTATATAATACTTTACCACCCTTTTACACCACCCCCTATGTGCTAAACATTTCTTTCTAACATTATTATTATATCCCCCATATACTATACATTTCAAAACAGCATTCGGCTATAAAACTATATAATAGATCCTAATTTGGCATTTACTCTACTCATAATCTATCCATTTCCTCCACCCCCATACGAATATCTCTTAATTCAAATCTTTTAAGTATATTAATATCTAAACATAACATCCCTTTTCCTAAACTAAGCAATCAGTAACGTTACCTATCACCTTGTACCATATCAATTTTGTTTCACCCACTTTCCTACAGGTCTACCATGCATAATATATTTAATATCTTTATTCTTCTGCCCGTATCACTAAAAAATATTTCCATATATAGATAAAGCCCTCAAATGACTTTAAATTTGTATTCCATATAGTATCTTCTGTAATGTCTTTCAACTAGATTGTTAATTCCATCGACCATGTTAGGGTAACATCAAGTCCTGCTTCCAACAGTATATTCAGTATCTTCAATTACCATCTGCCCCCATCATTAATAAGTATTTCTGTATATAACCCCCCCCCCCCGAGTGACTTTATATTTATATTCCATATGGTATCTTCTTTAATGTCTTTTATCTAGATTATTAATTCCAACAACCACGTTAGGGTAACAGCCAGATCATCTGCGTGCCCCAATTCCATAATTCTCTTGCCTTATAGCTCAACATATACGTAATCCATTTTTCAGAGAGTCCAAAATAGAAAGTTCCAATCCGCTCAATCACAGGCCATCTTCCACATCCCAAAAACACCAGTACTGCAGAGATCTGTTATTCTTCTCAAAATAATATAAGTCTGTAATTTGCCTCGGCTATATTTTCATGTATCAGCCTTCTATAAATCCCGCTTATTATATTTAATCATCTCTTAAATAACTGGCATTAATCTGTTGGCTAAAAAAGAATTGTAGTTTAAATTTTTTTAGTTTTGTAGAACCTGCTTCTTCTTTTGTTAACTTGTTGTGGTTTAGATCTCCACCCTGGTTGCCTTTCTCGGACTTGTATATCAACTGATTGAATTACATGCTGGTCTTTAACTTGATAAGACATCAAATCAAGATCCAAAGCTGGCTCTCTTGTATTTATAGGTGATCCAGCTATAGCCTCTGAAGGAGAATCCAAAAGCGGCTCATCCAAAAAGCCCTCTATAACTTGTCGTTTTTCCATTACCTCCATCTCCATCTGCTTGGCCTGAGTTTCAATCTCTTGTTCATTTTGCTTTTCTTTATCCCCCTCCTGTATTCCTGACACTGATGACATACATGGAGATGTTGGGCCCATTTTAAAAACCTTGTAGTAAAATTCTTCCGCTTTTTCAACAGTGTTTAATTGATATCTTTCTCCTTGATATCTCAATATTATACCAACTGGAGCATCCCACCTAAATGGGATGTTTTGTTTCTTTAGCTCAGTCACCAAAAATCCAAAGTCTTTTCTATCTTTTAACATCTTGGATGGCAGCTCTTCAGATCTTCATTCCATTCATTTCTAGAGTGGAGTTAAAAGACTTTGCACAATATCATTTCTTATTCCTTTATCAGTAAAATAAATCACCACATCTCTAGGCAATTGTCTTTGCTTTGCCACCCAAGAATTTACTCTGTAGACCTTATCAATCTTACAGAATACTTCTTCAAAGCTGACCTTTAAAATCACAGCCAGAACTTCAGCAGACATCTTTCTCAAGTCCTCTGTTATTTTCCTGTATTTCCCTCATTCTGATCGCAAATTCCATGGATCTGAATTGCATCATTGTAACTTCATTTTCAATCCTTTGCTTTATATTATCTACATTGTAAATCTTGTGATCAGCTTCCTTTATTTTAGACTCTACTTCTGAGCTATTTTCTTGAATCATTGTCAAGTCATTTTCAATTCTTTGTATTTTATTATCCAGATTATGAATCAGCTTCCTTCATTTTAGACTCTATTTCTAAATTGATATTTTTATCCATCTTTATAATTACTTCTGAAAGGCTTTTCAGAGCTGTTACAATATAGCGCTTCAGGTTATCATACTTTTGTTGAACCAACTCTTTAATTTCCTGTCTAAATTTTTCAAGATTCTGGTTCATAATCTCATCATGTCTTGCCAACTCCTCCACAACAAATTCCTTTAAATCTTTAAAACCATTCTTCTGCATCTGCAAGCTCAAAAATTGCTCTTGTGATTTATAAATGGGGGAGCCCCCCTCCCCACAGCTTGGTTGTCTGGCTTTGTCAGTTTTAACGCCATTCTGCCACGCAAACAGACTCTTTTTAAAGAAAAAGTCTTCTCTCCACACAATATCAATATCAAGTCTCTAAGAAGGAAAAAGCATGAAACAGAAATTTTTCTCTTCTCTTGTAGCCAGCGCTATTGCTTCAAATACTTTGTAACATATTAAGCCATTCAAACGGAAAGACTTTCGCTTTCAGCTTTCTTCTCAAGCCTCAGCCAGCCGCCATTTTAAACTTTTTTTTTCCCTTTTCACTCTTTCTTCATTCTTAAAATCAATCATAGGGTGGTTACAAATACTTGCGATTTAGAGTCCCAAATCCGGATTCCATCCTGCTTATTCAAGCAATCTGTTAGTTTTCGCTGATTAGGTTGGTCACATGGTCTAGCTCTGCAAGCGCAGAGTTCTCCCGAAGCCCGGAGCAGTGGCGAGCTGGATAGGGAGCCTCATCCTGCTTCCTCCCCAAGAGTAAAAAAAAAAACTCTGGGGACTTCGCAGAGGGCTCTACCTGCTCTCGCCAGCTCTCCTCACATTTCCTTAAGGAAACTGAGTTTTTCGAGCTGCCTTTCAGCTGTAAAGGCGGCTCTTTACGGGTGGCGGGGGTGGCGGTCCCAAAAGACTGTCTAGCGACGACGGAAGCCAAACCGGAAGCCCCGATGCCTTTGCTATTAATTAGGTAGCCCAGGAACTCGACCTCCTGGACCCCGATGATGCACTTGTCTCTCCTGACTCTTAGACCCTTCGCCTGAAACCGCTGCAGGGCAAGCCTGAGCCATTCCAGTAGTTGGGCTTCCGAGTGGCCAGAGACCAAGACGTCATCGAAGTATGGCACCACCCCTGGAATGCCTTGCAGAAGGCGTTCCATCATCGATTGGAAAATGCTTGGGGCAGCGCTGACTCCAAATTGGAGGTGGGTGCATTTGAATGTGCCCCGCTGAGTGACAATAGTTTGAGCCTCCGCAGTTTTTTCATCGACTGGCAGTTGCTGGTAAGCCTGGGCCAGGTCCAGTTTTGCGAATATGGTTCCACTCCCTAGCGAATGCAACAGATGTTGCACCACTGGGACTGGGTATGCGCTCTGCTGTAATGCCCTGTTAATGGTGCATTTATAATCAGCGCAGATGTGCACAGATCCATCATGCTTCATTGGGGTCACAATGGGGGTCTCTCATGCAGCATAATCAATCGGCTCCAATTTGTCCTGGGTGATTAATTTGTCCAGTTGGGCGTCAACTTTAGGCCGGAGGGCAAATGGAACTCTGCGGGGCTTTAGCCGAATTGGAGTAATTGTTGGATCTAAATTGAATGAAATGGGTTTCCCCAAAAACTTACCTAGGCTCCCGTTCAAGATGTCCTGGAAGTCCCCTAGGAGCTTGTCGAGTTCGCTCAGTCTAATCTGATTAATTCCGCCAATGGTGAGCCCTAGAGGCTTGAACCACTCCACTCCAAGAAGGGTTGCTCGGGTCTCCCTGACGACTGCGATGGGTAGGTCCCCAGAGAAGTCTTTGTACTGGACTCTGAGCTTGGTCCTTCCCAGGATTCCGATTGGATGGCCTCCAAAATCCACCAATTTCATTTGCAGTGGCTGGAGGTGGCTTTTGGAAATCTGCGGCTTGAGTCTCTTGAGCTGAACCCAGTCTATAATGGAATAGAGTGATCCAGAGTCGATCTCCATGGGACATGGTGTCCCTTCCACATGGATGGTCACATGGAACTTGTTGTATCCCTCAGCAGCGGAGTGCGCTATGGTGGTCTGATTACCCCTCTGCTCTTCGTGTAGCCTTCTCCCTCGCTCCTGGGGTATTGGGACCGTTTGGATGGCCTCTGGTTCTCGCAGTCGCGGGTTCTGGGAGCCTCCATGACTGGTTCTGCCGCTCTGCACGCCTCGGCGATGTGGCCCTTCCTCCTGCAGCACCTGCAGGTCGCATCCCGCCAGCGACATCTGGCACACACGTGATCCATGTTGCAGCTGGCACAGCATTCCTCTTGTCCGCCATCTTGAGGGTTTCCCTGCCGCTGGGGTCTGAGAACCTTGTGGACGGCCATTTCGGCTTCGGACTCTGACCCCGTGGTGGTCTCGTCTGATGATGGTTGGAATCCTTGTAGATCTTGTGGATCCCCTTAGACCTCCTCATGGCGGCTGCTGCTCTCTCTGACAATTCTGCAGCTGTAGCTTCTTCGATCACATCTCTCAGTGAGACCTTCTTACAGCTGAGGAGTTTCTTTTGGACAGAAACATCCCTCATCCCGAAGATGATCCGGTCTCTCAGTTGGATGTCCACATTCTCAAACTCACAGCTGGCTGTGATTGTCCGGAGCGCAGATATGAAGTCCTTGACCGATTCATAGTCCACCAGTTCCACTGGTGGAAATCAAACTGGTTGGCCATTGGGGTGCTGGTTGGAGCGTAATGCTCTTGCAGGACTTCCTGTAGTTTGGTCCAAGGCATCAGTTCGATATCCCTCAGTGCCACGAGATCCATGGCCATTTCCAGGATCCCGGAGCCGCAGTGAGCCAGGAACAGGGCTCGCTTTCGGTTGTCATCCAGGTCGGTGAAATCACTGCACGCCAGGAACTGTCTGAACCGGACCATGAAGGACTTCCATTTCTCCTGGTTAGGATTGAACGGAGCCAGTGAGATCTGTGGTCCCGACATGGTTCTGTGGTTTAGTTTCAGTGACTTCGCTCAAGTGACTCAGCTCTTGGTAGATGGTGGCGATCGTGCCACGAGGTATGCTGTCGGTTCTTTTGTGTCCTTTGTCGCCAATGTTAGATTGGCGCCGGGAAAAGAAGACGCGACTCAGCAGAGGTCCGTTCAGAACTTTATTCAGCTCATACGGAACTGCCGGCTGAGCTGCCGAGCCCTCCTTATATACAGCTCCGACAAGCTAGCCGGCCAATGACATTCATTTAAACTTCCCACCGGTGCATTAGCCAACCACCAGTGGATGCCCATATAAGGACACAACAGCTTTGCTGGCTGAGGAACTCTGGGAGTTGAAGTCCACAAGTCTAAAAGTTGCCAAGGTTGGAGACCTCTGCCCTAGACCACTTTAGGAGCAAAGTGGTGGGTTTTGCTGCCATTTAAGGAGGAAAGGAAAGGAGGGAGGAAGAGAGAGAGAAAGAGAAAAGAGAGAGAAAGGAAAAAAGAAAGAAAGAAAAAGAAAGAAAGAAGGAAAGAAGGAAAGAAAGAAAGAAAGAAAGAGGAAGGAAGGGGGAGAGAGAGAGAGAGAGAAGAGGAAGGAAGGACCACAAACCCTGGCACTAGAAGTGACTTCAGAAGATGCTTTGAAACAGGATAGCAATCTAGGG
Organism: Pituophis catenifer annectens; assembly: GCF_029215685.1. Taxonomy (NCBI): domain Eukaryota; kingdom Metazoa; phylum Chordata; class Lepidosauria; order Squamata; family Colubridae; genus Pituophis; species Pituophis catenifer. Next base: position 172,946,063 of record NW_027256881.1, read on the forward strand.
CTGGAAGGGACCTTGGAGACCATCTAGTCCAACCCCCTGCTCCAGCAGGAAACCTTATATCGTCTAGATTGTTTTGGTGCCTCCAACAGAGAGGAAAATTGCCAGAAAGGAAAAGGAGTTTACTAGGACAAGGCTGCCATGCAGAGGAAGGCAGAGATAGTCCTTGACTTATGACCACAAATGAGCCCAAAATTTTGGTTGCTAAACAAGAGCATTGTTAAGTAAGTTTCACCACATTTTACTCAATCCATGACCTCTCCTGGCTCTAACAATCATGTGTAAGCTAGTTAGGGAAGAATATCTGAAGGTGTGTGTAATGTTCTAAATGTATAGAAGTTATAGTTAAATGTGTGGCAGAAAGTGGATTCTGGGTGTGTTTTTCCAAATGTAATTACTGTAAGTGAGGTTGAATGTGTATAGTTTTAAAAGAGCTCTGTGTGTGTGTACATCAGTGGTGGGTTCCAAATTTTTTTACTACCGGTTCTGTGGGAGTGGCTTGTTTGGTGGGCGTGGCTTGGTGGCCACGTGACTGGGTGGGTGTGCTGGGTGGTCATGTGACTGGGTGGGCGTGGCTGGTGGTCATGTGACTGGGTGGCCGTGGCCAACTTGATGTCACTCATGTCAAGGGTTAGGGTTAGGGTGCCTGGCCTCTCCTCGCCTCAAAGGCCTCAACGAGATACAATTTCCCTGTCTATTTATTTACTACTACTATTAATCCTATGTACATATGCCATATGTGTACATACAGATTACATAGTATAGAGCAGTGGTCCCCAACCTTTTTATCGCCGCGGACCAATCAGCCTTTGATAATTTTACCGTGGCCCGCTGAGCGCGCGCAGGGGTGGGGGCTTTGGGCCACACGTGCGTACCTGCGCGGGGCTCTCTTCCCTGGAGCCTTTGCGCACGGCCCAGGAGCTTTTGCGCACGGCCCAGGAGCTTTTGCGCACGGCCCAGGAGCCTTTGCGCTGCAGCGTTCATGTCCCCCGGCCGCTGCGCGGCCCGGTGCCAGGTACTCCACGGCCCGGCACCGGTCCGCGGACCGGGGGTTAGGGACCACTGGTATAGAGTGTGTATAGGCACACAAAAAGATACATTATTTACTATATATACTGTATGTGTATGTACACACATCTCTTCTAAAACTATACACATTCAACCTCACTTACTACATTTGGAAAAACACACCGAGAGTCCACTTTCTGCCACACATTTAACTATAACTTCTGTACATTTAGAATATTACACATGCCTTCAGATTTACTTCCCTAGCCTGCACATGACTGTTAGAGCCAGGAGAGATCATGGATTGAGTAAAATGTGGTGAAACTCACTTAACAACACTCTTGCTTAGCAACCAAAATTCTGGGCTCAATTCTGGTCATAAATCAAGGACTATCTCTGCCTTCCTCTGCATGGCAGCCTTGTTGTAGTAAACTCCTTCTCCTTTCTGGTAATTTTCCTCTGTTAGAGGCACCAAAATAATCCAGGCGATGTAAGGTTTCCTGTTGGAGCAGGGGGTTGGACTAGATGGTCTCTAAGGTCCCTTCCAGCCCTAGATTGCTGTCCTGTTTCAAAGAGTCTTCTGAAGCCATGTCTAGTGCCAGGGTTTGTGGTCCGTCCTTCCTCTTCTTTTTCTTTCTTTCTTTCTTTCTTTCTTTCTTTCTTTCTTTCTTTCTTTTTCTTTCTCTCTGTCTCTCTCTCTCTCTGTCTCTCTCTCTCTCTCCCCCTCTCCCTTCCTTCCTCTTCCTTCTTTCTTTCTCTTTCTTGTCTCTCCCTTCCTTCCTTTCTTTCTTTCTCTTTCTTTCTTGTCTCTCCCTCCCTCCCTTCCTTCCTTTCTTTCTCTTTTTCTTTCATTCATTCTTTTCTCTCTCTCCCTTCCTCTTTCCTTTTTTCTTTCTCTTTCTTTCTTTGTGTTTCTTTCTTTTTCTTTCTTTGTCTCTCCCTTCCTTCCTTCCTTTCTCTTCCTTTCTCTTTCTTTTTTCTCTTTTCCTCCATTCTTTTTCTCCCTCTCTCCCTTCCACTTTCCTTCTTTCTTTCTTTGTCTCTTTTTTCTTTCTTGTCTCTCCCTTCCTCTTTCTTTTTTTCTCTTTCTTTCATTTTCTTTGTATCTTTTTCTCTCTCTTTCTTTCTCTCTCTCCCTCTCTCCTTCAAAGTCTAGGAGAGTGAGACTGGGAGGCCCAAGAGAAAGTGCCTGGTGGTGGCGGCGGCAGCAACAGCAGCAGCCAGCAGCACCCAAAACAGGAGCTTCAGGCTGTGGCAGGTGGGGGAGGGGGTGGGGGCTGAAATGGGAGCTTCAGGCGGCAGCAGCGGGGCATCCCGGACCACCCGGGAAGTTTTCCTGTGCTGCTTTTGCCGCAGCAGGCATCAGCGGTGGCTGCGGGACATCCTGGAATGCCCGGGAACTTTTCCTGTGCTGCTTTTGCCACAGCAGGCAGCGGCGACAGCGGTGGTGGCTGCGGGGCGTCCCGGAATGCCCGGGAAGTTTTCCTGCATGGCTTTTCCGATGTCTGCCTCCCTTCACATGCGGTGCACATGTGCAGCAGCATTGGGAAATCCGCTCGCCCTCCCACAAAACCACCGCTGCCACTACCCCTCTCAGCTCCAGCGCAATGGCTCTGTCTCCCCAAAGGGCCGCCCACCCACCCACTGGCTAGGCCGGGCCAGGCCGGGCCGAAAGCGGCATGTCTCCCATCACGGGCTGCATGTGTGACCCGACCTCGGAAGGCAAAGGTGTGGGAAGGCCGTTTCGAAGGCAGGCAAACATGCCAGGCCTCAGGGAAGGGAGGGGAGCTGCTAGCTCCCTTTCCTATGGCTGGCCAGCCCTGACATGCTTGCCTGCCTTCCATGCGCCCTTCCCTGCAGTCCGGTGGCCAGGCCCACTTGCCTGCCTTCCTCCCCCACCACCGCTTCTTTGTTCGGCTGCTTACTGTCCACTGCAACTGGTCCGGAGTTGGAAAGGCAAGCTAATCGGAGTTTTCAGTGGCCCCCAGCCAGCCACCGCTGCTGGAAAGTGGCTGGGAAAGAATCCTCTGAAAAGGCTTCTTTGCCAGCCGCTTTCTCTGATGGCAAGCTGCCGCCATGTTCTTCCCATATGCACACATCCCATTTGACTTGCAAGGCAATGGGATGCGCATGCGTGAAGAACATGGCACGGTTTGGCGTCGCGGCGAGACGGTCAGGGAAATAGCAGACTCTGATGAGCCCCGCGAAAACCCCGGCTGCCAAACCACCACCAATCGGTCTTCAGACCGGAACTATCCTGCAGGGATAGGGGAAAAGGAGGGGCACCTCGGACGACCAAGAGGAACAGGCAAGTTCCTAGGAGGTCAGAGGGAACCCTCTGTGAGTCGGCGGCGGGGGGAGGCAGCCATGGTGGCTGCCACGAAGCTGGGACAACTGGACAAGAAATGTGCTGGAGGAAAGTGGATAGAAACGGAGCTCTTTGAAGCCGGGTGAGTGACAACCAACCTAGGCTAGAACAATTCCTAGAGCAAAATTAACATCTATAAGACCCCTAGCTATAAAATAGCGGCTGAATAACAAAGGGGCTGAAAGTTTAAAATGCTACCTTAAAGGAACAAAGACCCGATAAATAACTAAGCTTTGAATAGAACTAAAGGAATTAAATATCAAGATATTGGAGAAAGACTGGATATTTTAAAATTTGAATTCGATTTTTTTTTTTAAAAAAAGAAGACGATTGGATACTTTTAAAATTAAAAGAAGAAGAAATAAATTGAATTGTTACATAATAGCACAAAATGGATACTTGCATGACTAATGGAAAATGTGGATTGTAGAGGGACACCATCTGGTTCAAAAAGGAACTTTGTAACTCTTTTCTGTTATGGGAAATTTTGAGTTCTACAGATAAAAGTTGTGGGACCTTGTGGAGGAGGGTTTTTTCCCTGTCTGCAGGCAGCTTGACTTTTGTGAAAAGAAAAGGAAATTATAATGGAACTCCTAAAGTTGAAACAATAATAACTTTAAAAATTGATGCAGGAATAAAAGAAGGACTAAGCGCAGGCCCAAGAGAAGATTTGATATATTATATCTGGAATAAAAATAACAAAAAGATATAATATGATTTATGGAGGACAAAATTGAAAACTTTGAAAATGGAAGGAAATATATGTTTGCAGGCAAGAAGATGAAGAAATAAGATAAACATGACTAGAAAAAGAAAAATGAAGATTGAAACAATGTGATTAAAAATAAAATAATGTACAGGTGAATTGTAGTAATAAAAAGGAGGTTTTCACAGAAATTAAGAATGTTAAAAGGAATTTATAAACATATTTAAAGATATGTTTGAAGCAAGAATTATGTGTTAATGTTAAATTGGTATGAAACAAGATAAAGATAAATATGGTTAATTTAAAATGTTAAAAGGAATTTATAAATATATTTATAATTTATAAATATGACAATAAATATGACAATAAATTTAAAGGTATATTTTAAGCAAGAACCATGGCTCAATGTTAAATTATTATGAAAAAGGATAAGGATAAATATGATTAACTGAAAATAAGCAATGTATAGATGGATGGAAACAGCAAAGAAAGGATTAAGTAGGGATAGTTAAACCAACTATGATTATGCTGTGTTTAACAGCCAAAAAATAAAAATAGATATGCTGTGTAACAGCCAGAAAACAAAAATGATTGCTGTGTTTAACAGCCAAACAAAATGGATATGCTGCGTAAAACCAAAACATAAAAGGATATTATGTTTTGTTACGGCCAAAAAACAAAATGAGCATGCTGTGTCTCAACAGCCAAACAAAAATGGTTATGCTGTGTAACAGCCAAAATAAAAATGGATATGCTATGTAATGGCCAAAAAACAAAAATGAGTATGCTGTGTTTAACAGCCAAAAATAAAATAGTTATACTGTGTTTAACAGCCAGGAAATAAAAATGATTGGTTTAACAAAAAAAGATGAAGATAAAGATGTATTTTATTTTATAGCAAAATAAAATGATGTGGGATAGCCAAATAAGGAGGAGTATGTTGGGATTAATAGTTAAAATGAAATGAATAAGTTAGGTTTAATAACAGAAATAAAGACTATAAATGTTGAGTTCATTAGTAAAAATAAAGTGATTATGTTGGAATTAAGTACTTTATGAATGTTTATAATAATTGTGATGATTTATATTGTTAAAATATATCCATCTAAGCAAATGAAAGAGAAAAATGGAATTATAATTGGTTAGGATTTAAGAGTTAAGTAATGGGTTTTGGGGGGATAATGGCATAGTTAAATAGATAAAATTGAGGGAAATAATTGAGTAAAATATTAAGTTGAGTTAATTGAAAATTAAGATTTGTTAGTGATTTGTATTAATTTGTGACCGGATCAAAAGCTTTGTTTTGAAAAAATGTGTTTTATGTTTATGTTTTAAAAAAATAATAAAAAACTTTTTTTAAAAAAAGAACATGGCGGCGACAAACATGGCGGCCAGCCATTGCTACCGGTTCTCCGAGCAACTAAAAATTTTTACTATCGGGTCTCCCGAACCGGTGCGAACCGGTAGCAACCCACCACTGGTGTACATACACATACAGTATATATAGTAGATAATGTATCTTTTTGTGTGCCTATATACACTCTATACTATGTAATATATATGTACACATATGGCATATGTACATAGGATTAAATAGTATATTTTGGATGTTCAGTAGTAGTAAATAAATAGACAGGGAAATTGATCTCGTTGAGGCCTTTGAGGTGAGGAGAGCCCAGGCACCCTAACCCTCACCCTTGATGTGAGTGATGTCAAGTTGGCCACACCCACCCAGTCAGATGACCACCAAACCACACCCACCCAGTCACATGATCACCATACTACGCCCACCCAGTCACATGACCACCAAGTCACGCCCACTCAGTCACATGACCAGCAAGCCACACCCACCAAATAAGCCACACCCACAGAACCGGTAGTAAAAAAATTTGGAACCCACCCCGATTATAATGGCTGAGTATTTGATCCTTCATACATCAAAAAAATACAAAGCTAAGTGAGAAACAAATAAAAAACAGATTTGAAAAAAAAAGCTCAAGAAAGAAAAAGAGTGAAAGTGTAAGAAAGAAAGAGGAAAAGAAGGAAAACTGAAAAAGAATGACTTCCAACTTTCTTTGGTACAGATAAAAGTAAAAAAAAATATATCAAACTCTTACTCTAAGATTAAGATTTGTCTACATTATTTCCATAATCTCTTATTTAATCATCAAAGCCCAGATCAACTTTTAATTTCAGTTTCTCACAAAAAGTCCAGTAATGGTTCATATCGCTTTAATCACCATTTGTTAACGAAACCACAACTGATTTATTTAATTGCACCAAATTCTAAATAAAACGGACGTTGCTTACCTGAACGTCCCTTCTCGACGCGCAGCTGGAGAATCCAAAGCTTCGGGTAGTTCAGTAGTTGGGTAGCCTACACTGAGTGTGTTCCTTTAAGAGATTTCTCTTCAGACATGCCCACTTGCTCAACAGAGTCCCAGTTTTGTTCACGAAGCAAGGAGCAGTAGCATAAGGAAGAATGTACAGCAGTCCAGCCGGGTGGGTTGGATTCTCCAGCTGCGCGTCGAGAAGGGACGTTCAGGTAAGCAACGTCCGTTCTCCAACGCGCAGCTTGGAGAATCCAAAGCTTCGGGATTTACCCAAGCAAGTTCAGACAGGGGGGGAAGTGGCTGCTGCACGTCGTCTGAAGAGTTGCATACAGCTTGGAGCACCAGGCAGCCAAAGGATGCCTCCGCCGAGGCAAAGGAGTCCACCTTGTAGTGCCTGATGAAGGGATTCAAGGATGACCAGGTAGCCGCTCTGCAGATGTCGGAGACGGAGGCATTGGTGGCCCAGGCGGCCATGGTGGCTGCGCTCCTGGTAGAATGTGGAAGGATCCTCTGCGGAACCGGTCTGTTCCGAGCCGAATAAGCCTTGGAGATGCAGGATTTAATCCATCTCCCAATTGTTGTGGAAGAAACCTTCCGGCCCATGGAGGCCGGCAGAAAGGAAATGAAGAGCGATTCAGATTTTCGGAAATGCTCCGTTCGCTTAATATATCTGCGCAGAGCCCGTCGGACATCTAGGAGGTGCCAGTTTGCTTCCCGAGGATGTCGAGGTTACGGGCAGAAGTCCGGTAGGATTAATTCCTGGGCCCGATGGAATGAGGAATTTACTTTAGGCAGAAATGAAGGGTCTAGTCTTAGTACCACACGATTTGTGTGAAAGACACAGAGGTCGCTTCTTACGGATAAGGCCGCTAATTCGGATATACGGCGGGCAGAAGTAATTGCGACCAGAAACGCCACCTTGAGTGTCAGAAAGCGGAGGCTGATGGAAGCGAGTGGCTCAAAAGGGGAATGCATGAGGGCCTGAAGGACCAGGGACAAATCCCAGGTCGGGTAGCGATGAATAACTGGTGGACGCAGGTTGGCTGCTCCTCGAAGAAAGTCGCGAATCGTCGGATCCTGCGAGAGAGGGAGGGTCGCGGAGGCGGAAAGGACAGTACTCAGTGCAGCGACCTGGCGACGAAGAGTGTTAGGCGCGAGGTGCTTGTCCAGACCTTCCTGGAGGAATCCCAACACTTCAGGAACGGACGCAGACGTTGGGTCCAGGTGGGATTTGGCACACCAGGAACAAAAGGAAGTCCAAGTTTCATTATAAATGCGGCATGTAGACGGCCGCCTGGACGCCTGAATAGTGGGAATCGCATTGCTAGGCACATTGATTCTCCTTAGCAAGATCCGCTCAAGCGCCAGGCAGTTAACTGCAACCATTGGGGATCTGGGTGCAGAATGACCCCCTGGCTGAGGACAACCTTGTCCTCTGGTATCCGCCATGGCCGTGCTATCGACAGGTCTATCAAGTCCGCAAACCAGGACCTCCTTGGCCAATGGGGTGCGACCAGAATGACATCGGCCCTGTCTTGTATTATCCTGCGGATTAGACGAGGAAGGAGTGGTAGAGGGGGAAAGGCATAGAGGAGACCTCTGGGCCAGGGAGAGGCGAGCGCGTCGACACCTTCCGCCTGGGGACACCGATACTGGGTGAAGAACCGGGGAAGGTGTGTGTTGTCACGGCTGGCAAACAGATCGACCAGAGGCATGCCGAATCTGTGAACGATTTCGGCGAACAGATCCGGGTGTAGGCGCCACTCTGCGTGGTCCAGGTGTTGCCTGCTGAGCCAGTCCGCTCTGATGTTCGTGGTCCCAGCGATGTGATCCGCTGTCAGGGACAGGACATGCGCCTCCGCCCAGATCAGAAGCAGAGTCGTTTCCTCCATGAGTGGACCCGAGCGGGTCCCCCCTTGGTGGTTCACGTGCGCCTTCGCTGTTACATTGTCCGTGCGTATCAGGACATGATGCCCCGACACGATCTGCTGGAAACGTTGGAGGGAGAGGCGAATCGCGCGGAGCTCCAGCCAGTTGATCCCTTTGCGGCGATCCTCTGTTGACCACGTACCCTGGGCGACGTGAGAGAGAAGATGACCTCCCCATCCCGTCAGGCTGGCGTCCGTTGTCACTACCAGGCGCTGTAGAATCTGGAAGTAGCAGCCCTGCTGAAGACTCTGGGAAGACCACCAGAGGAGAGACCTTGAGACCTCTGGCGGGAGGGATACCTGTGCGGAAGAGTTGCTTCTTCTGGCCCTCTGAAAGGGGAGGAGGAACCATTGGAGCTGGTGGGAGTGAAACCTCGCCCAAGGGACGACAGACAGGCAGGATATCATTTTGCCGAGAAGTCGGGACAGGAGCAGCAATGTCACCCTCCGAGATGAAAGGACCTGGGATGTTAATGACTGGAGACTGGAGCACCGGTCTGGTGACAGGAACACCTGGCCCCTCACTGAATCTATTACTGTCCCGAGGTGAAGAATTCGAGTAGTGGGCTGCAATTGGCTCTTCGGGATGTTGAGGGAGAAGCCATGGTGATGAAGACAGCGACACACCACCCCTAGGTCCCGAGAGGCCCGGGTCGGGGAAGGGGAGAGCACCAGGATATCGTCCAAGTAGCAGTGGAGCCGAACCGGATGTTGACGGAGATGGGCTGCCACTGCTGCCAGGAGCTTCGTAAAGGTCTTGGGGGCGGAGGAGAGGCCGAAGGGCATAGCCCTGTACTGGAAATGCCTGTTGTTGTAGGCAAAGTGGAGATAACGACGATGGGACCGTCGTATGGGTACGTGGAGGTACGCCTCTTTCAAATCGATAGACGTCATCCAGTCCGATGGTCGAATGGAAGCCAGGATCGAGCGGAGAGACTCCATCTTGAACTGATGGTAGATGATAAATTCGTTCAGCCTCTTTAGGTCTAAGATGCCCCTGTGGCCACCCGACGCCTTGGGGACCAGGAAGAAAATTGAGTAGAAGCCGGTCCCGCGATGCTGGAGGGGAACCGGTTCTACGGCCTGGATTTGGAGCAGGTGATGGATCTCTGTCTCCATCAATTGACCCTTGGCAACATTGGACGAGAGAGGGCATTGGATGAAGCGAGAGGGAGGACGGGAACGGAATTCCAGGGTAAGGCCTAGACGGATTGTTTGGAGTACCCAGGCGTCCGTTGTCGAAACCTCCCACTGGGAAAGAAAATGGGTCAAACGGCTGCCAATGGGGAGGTGAGTGTAGTCATTTTCCTCTTCTGAAGGCACGGGTGCCCGTACCTCGGAAGGGCCGCTTGGGCGCAGGAGCCTTGCGTCCTCGATCTCTGAAGGAAGGCCTATCGAAAGGTCGATCGAATCCTTGAGAGTAGGATCTGGAAGAGAAGGACCCGGAGGGTCCGGCATCATTGCAAAAAGGCTGCCTGGTGGAATAAGACGAGGATTTACGATCAGTTCTTCTATAAGAGGATGGCATGACCTTTCGTTTATCCTTGTCCTCCACAAGGATGGGGTCCAATGCGTCACCAAAGAGGCGAGAACCCTTGTACGGGGTTGAGGCCAGGCGCCATCTGGACTTTGCATCAGCCCTCCAATTTTTAAGCCATAATAAACGGCGCGATATAACGGATGATACCAGAGCGCGTGAAGCGAACTTCGCGGCATTCAGCGAAGCGTCTGCCGTATATTCAGTAGCCGCCACGAGTTTGTTGACATCTTGGCGGAGGCGTGAATCATCAGGAGGGGGTCGCTCCTGAAGTTGGCGGAGCCAGATAAGCGACGCGCGGCTGAAGAAGGAAGCCGAGGTGGCGGCCCTCACTGCCCAGGCGGCTGTGTTGTGTGTGCGACGAAAGGTAAACTCAGCTTTCCGATCTTCCGAGTGCAGGCCGTCAGCGACGTTGTTGGAGATTACCGAGGAAGCAGTCAGATTGGCCACGGGGGCGTCTACAGTCAGCAACTGAAGGAGATCCTGGAGACTAGGTGCTGAACAGTAAAGTTTTTTGTCCAGACCCGATGGAGCAGGTAACGAGGAGGGTGTGGACCAGGAACGTTGGACAACCTCAGAAAAGAGTTGCGGGCACGGAATGAAGTCTGCTTCAGGCTTGGGCGCCGTGAACAGGGCCTCCTGTTGTTGAGAAGGACCCGGTTGATCGACCTGCGGGGTCGGATCTGCCATTTTCGTGGTCAATTTAGCTTTGTGCAGAAGGGACTTAAATAACGAGGGCCTGAAGAGCCCCGAGAAGGCCGGCTTTTTCGGTGGCATGTCGGCATCATCGGATAATTCCATATCTAATAGGTCTGCCTTGTCCTCCTCCGAGGACGACTCCCCACCACGTCCATGGTCTGGGTGTGAAGTATTCCCGTGAGTCATGGGGAAATACTGGCAGGAGGCCTGCTGGGAGGACCGAGATGGATGAAGCGGTGGAGGATATCGTGGTTGAGACCAGGTAACATATTGCCCTGGATGTTGAGAGTTTGCTGCCAGAGTACGGGATACCGTCTCGGAGATGATTTGCTGAATGTCATAAGGGCAAGGTGGTGGTGGGACCGGACCCGTGGCACGCAAGCCAGCAGCCGTGGGGGTAAATGTTGCCTCCGGCTGGGCCCTACAAGAATGGGATGTGTTGCAGGAGAGATCCACCGGACCCGTGCAATGGGCCGGAATTGCTCCAGAAGAACAGTCCATGCTAGGTTGTTGAAACAAAGGCTGCAGTGGTATTGGATCGTCTCGATGGAAGGACTGATCGCTTACTTCCGCCACAGGTGAAAGGGAGACTGGTAAATTAGAGCACGAAGCTTGATCTGACTGTTTGCGAGCCTTCTCAAATTGTCGTTCCAGAGCCCTGTGCCTCCTGGAAGCGTCCTTGACTGCGGCGGACGTGGACCTGGACTTCTTAGAAGATGGGGCCTCAGATGATGTGTGCGAAGAACGTTTGCGAGACGTCTTACGCTGTCTGTTCTGCTCTGGGCGACGTTCTGGGGAACTCTGAAGATCTTCCAGTTCAGAAGAGAGTTCACGTTCCGCCATGATGAGAACCAATGTAGGACAGCTGGAGCAAGGTTGGTCGTTATTATTATTATTTTTTTAATTAATATTTATAACTGAAAGTGAATTAATCAGGTTTTTTTTTTTAAGGTATAAACAGATGATTACAGTAGAAGAACCAAAGGAAGCACAGCAGGTAAGTCCAAAGAGAACAATGGGAGAACTAAGAACTATAACAGTTATAACACAGAGGCAATGTCAAAAGCACAAGAAATTGCCAGCAGGAGGCTTTTGGCTTCCAGCAGCCAACTGCGCATGCGCAAGGCAGTTGCCGGGCAGAAAAAGCAGCCGTTGACTTCCTTGCACCGGGGTGGAGGGAATGGCTTCAGGGGAGGGCTGCAGAAGAATAGATGATTTTTCCTGGCAGGGATCCCTTGCTTATCGTCTCCCCTGATGGTGGAGGCGAGGTGCCCAGCTGTAGGGAGGATTAAAGGAGGCTCGCCGGAGGGACAGGCAATCTGGCGCGAGCTGTCACAAATGGCGGCTCTGAGCGCTGAGGCAGGCGAAAAGGGCGCGAAAATGTCAAAGGCTCCTAGCGCCGCTGCCCAGAAGCGAGAGATCGAGGAGGGAAGCCAACAATCGAGAAAAGCAGCTGAAGCCTCAGAAGAACTTCCAGCGCTGCGTGGGACGACTGGAGCCGTGAAAAGCCGCTTGCGGTTTCAAATTGAGATTGCTGATTGAAGTATCGGCAAGGGGAAGTTGCGGCGCTGTCCCTGTGCTTCCCAGGCGCGCGATCGCTCAGAAGAGATCCCAGCGCCAGCCACCAGATCAAATTTCAATGAGAAAGTGCCGCTGGGAGCAGGGCAACAATCTCAAGCCGCTAATGTCCGAGATTAAGTCCAAGGGGCGGGGGCGGTGTTACCGGCAGGCCGGGAAACCTACCCACACGCCAGCGGCTATAAAGTGGAACGGGGATTCAGATAAGTGGCCAGGGCCCCGGAGAAGGTAAAAAGTCCCAGACAGCCTGCCTGAGGTAGCAGGCAAACTCACCCCTGGCCAACCAATCGAAGAGAGAAAATTAATCCAACAAAAATGCAGAAAAATATGAAGAGAATCCAAAGCTTCAGGAACAGTTTAGTAGAGAAAAATAGAGAAAAATTCAGACAGTGTCACAGGCTCAACTGAGTGAACTAAACTGGGACTCTGTTGAGCAAGTGGGCGTGTCTGAAGAGAAATCTCTTAAAGGAACACACTCAGTGTAGGCTACCCAACTACTGAACTACCCGAAGCTTTGGATTCTCCAAGCTGCGCGTTGGAGAACAGGAATGGAAAATCCTAAACTCTAGTGTAGACCCATGCTTCTCAATTTTGGCAACTTTAAAGCGCATGGACTTCAATTCCCAGAATTCCCCAGGCAGCATGAAGTTCGCCCATCTTAAACTTGCCAAGACTGAAAAACACTGATCTACAGATAGGAATTTTTCTATTCCTCTTTTACTGGTTCCTACTTACTTATGAGCAATAATAATGCAAAATCCTCATTCCCAAACTCACTCCACAGTAATGATCATGCAAAATCCCCATTCCCAACTCATCCTAGAGCAGGGGTTTTGGGCCAGGAAGGCCTCCTGCACCAACCTGGAAGCCAAAACGGGGCGCGGGGGGACTCCTTGGAGGGGAGGGGTGGGCGGGGCCAGCCTGACATGGGATTAGCCAGTTCTCAGAACTGGGCAAAAAGTTAACAACCGGTTTGCCCACCTCTGGTTTGCTTCCATCAGTGTTTCTGTTGTTATGTCTGATTATCTCAGTGGATTTCTAGATATGCTCAAAACCAGAAGTCCAACACCCTACAAAGTGCAGGAATTCATTTTAATAGTTCCAAGACTTACATCTGTTTAGCTTCTATTTGAACACAAATAGTGTTCATCCAATAAAGTTCATCACATCTTTTGAATGATGTTCCACTCTTGAACTGCACATATTGCTATATTTTAATATTTAGTTACATTATACCTTCCTATAATTTAAACCCATTATTCTATGTCCTACATACTGAAATGAGAGAACAGGTCTTCTGTCCTTACATGTAGCAAATTGAATGGGACAAAAATCACTGCTTGTTTGCTCTGATGGAAACTGGAAGAAAATAATTTTTTGTCTAGGAAGGGTTCAAAACATGCAGGATAGTGTCTCTTTATTATGTTTAATATCTAGGAGATTGCAGTGGAGATTTCCACACTAGGAAGAAGTGTAGTAATGTTCTTTCCATCAGCTGATGTGAGGGAGGGAGGGAATCAGAATGGCTGCCTTATGGGAAAAACTAATAACTGAAGTGTAGGAGCTGGAAGAAATTTTGGAGCAGAATCAGGACTGCTTAAGGGATTGGAAATTTCTTTCCCACTCCAGCATCTTTTAAACGAAGTTATCAAACTCTGGGGATAATAGCCCTTTACAGAACTGTAGCTAAGACAGGAGTTTATGATCTTAGATGGCTTATTCAGACAATGCATGTAATTAAACTAATTTACCTGCTTTTTTCCCCTTTCAATAGAAGAGAATATATGTAGCTATGAGTTGAATGGTGAAGTCCTTGGAACTCTCTGAGCTTGATTGTTTGCTTGCAGACATTTCATTAGCTGACAAAATAATATTTGTGCAAATGTTGGGTTTGCTCCCTGTTTATATACAATAGTTTGCCCTGTCAATGTTAGTTGGGGTACGGTTTTCTCCTTGCTAGTTCCTTGATTAAGGTATTGCTTTCTGTTTGATTATTTGTCTGATGTTAATTCCTGCTTACTTTACTTTACTTTACTTTATTCAAATTTCTATACCACCCTTCTCCTTTCGGACTCAGGGAAGTGAACAGCCAAGATAAAAACATCTATACAAAACATCACAGTTAAAAAATAAAGTTAAAATAATTTATAAATTTGGCCCATAATTTAAAACTTGTCAATTAAAATCAATATTAAAATTTTAAAACTAACCCTAAAATCAAGACAGACCGGCTAACTGGAAAAAATGAGTTTTTAGGGCCCGACGAAAAATCCGAAGGTCGGAGATCACTCGTATCTCTGGGGGTAGATTGTTCCATAGGGTAGGTGCCACCACAGAGAAGGCTCTCCTCCTGGGGGTCGTCAGCCGGCATTGTCTGGCCGACGGCACCCTGAGGAGGCCCTCTCTGTGGGAGCGAACCGGCCAGTGGGAGGCTATTGGTGGCAGAAGGCGGTCCCGTAAGTACCCTGGCCCTAAGCCATGGAGCGCTTTAAAGGTGATCACCAACACCTTGAAGCGCACCCGGAAGTCCACCGGAAGCCAATGCAGCTCGCGCAGGAGAGGAGTCACATGGGAGCGCCCCGTCGCTCCCATAATCCCCCGCGCAGCCGCATTCTGCACCAGTTGGAGCCTCCGGGTGTACCCCAAGGGGATCTTACCTGGATATAGGCTGCTGGGCAGGATGTATTTTGGTTTATTGTTTCCTTATTAATTTTTTATTGTCTTTTTTGTTTGGTGTATGAATATGGTTTATCTTTGTGTTTTTCTTTTCTTTTTCTTGTGTGTGTCTTTATAAAAGAAAGTTCCATTCCTCCTTAACTATGTTGCTGAACAATGAGGGGAAAAGTACTTATTTGGAAGAAGGTTTCAATTCTGGGAAGAAAAAGGCATTTGTAGACTGCCTGTTGTTGGTGTCAGATCCACCACCTTCGGCTTTGTGCCTAACTGGTGTCCTGCCATCAATGAACTGGGGAAGGGGGGAGGGACAAATGGGCAATAAAGCTGTATACATTCATGGTGGAAAATTGGGAGAAGGATTGACAGTTGAGGAAAAACAGAGCATTTTGGAATCTGGTTCGTGCTGGATCTTCAAGGCTGTTTACCCTGAGAGTGGAATTTCACCAGCCCAAACACTTCAGCGTTTCCCAAAACATCTTGGTGGTGCTGAAGTGGCTACACACAGATGGACCATGGGGGGAGGGATGGGGGAACCAAGGGGTTAGTTTGTATTGATGCATGGGAACTTTAGATTCCCTCTGACCCTACTGCAATCAGCATCTCTTACTAAAAGTACTTTTCGCTTCAGCTAAATGAAATCCCTGAGGGATCAGACTGGGGCAGGTCTGACAGTTGGCTTGGGATTGTGATTTAAGATTGCTCTTGCTTTCAAAGAAATTGCTGGAAGAATAAAATCTGATCTCAAAAACAAGGGAGGGACATTAAGAAAAATGACACAATTTGAAATGGTGTAGGGTCTCCTACTTGGGCAGGGGGTTGGACTAAATGACCTACAACAGGGGTGTCAAACTCACAGCCCCTGGGCCAGATGCGTCACATGCTGGCCACACCTATCTCTGGTTTAGCGAAGGGGGAAAAAGTCATGCTGCGTCACGTGACGACAAAGTGACACCGCGAGTTTGACACCCTTGACCTACAAGGTCCCTTCCAACTCTGTTAATCTGTTAAATGTTCACACACAATCAAGACCATCTATTAGGGTGTGTATATATATAAATTTATACTTAAATATGATATGGAGACAAAACAGATAAAAATAGGCCTGATTAAAAAATGATAATTTTATATGAGTCTCAATGATATGGAGACAAAACAGATAAAAATAGGCCTGATTAAAAAATGATAATTTTATAGAAGGAGTCTCAATACAACAATTTGAAGTTCTATGGAACAAATGTATAAAAATTTATTTCAAGTTATAATTTAAGAGAAAACTGATATAAAATGTTTTAAAATTCCATCAATAATTGCCAAAATATCAAATCATATAATAAGTACTCTTGGAAAGATCACAAAACATGAGGAACAATATACCGCATCGTGTGGGACATACAAAAGAACCTCAAAGTATTGGAAAATCTTACATAGCACTATTCAGCAAATCCTAAAAAAACAAATTTAAAATGAAACCACCAGAAGGGAGAGATTCAAAGGTATAAAAGTCAATAAGAAAAAATAAAAAGGCTCACCTCAAGTCAAGTCAGAAAAACAAAGGCACCTGGCAGATCACACTAAGGTAATGTCATTTTTTTTTGTCTTCTGTGCAATGTTAGAGTTTAAGAGCTTGGGAATTTAAGAGCTTGCATGCTTCTAAGCAACAAATAAGGAGCTATATTCTCCATATCAGCAATTTCACTTGCAGTTTTCAATAAACAAAGAAACAAATCACACAGAACAAAACTATGAGCCGCAATGGCGCAGTGGTTAGAGTGCAGTACTGCAAGCTACTTATGCTGGCTGCCGGCTGCCTGCAATTTGGCAGTTCAATTCTCACCAGCTCAAGGTTGACTCAGCCTTCCATCCTTCTGAGGTGGATAAAATGAGGACCCATATTGTTGTGGGCAAGAGGCTGACTCTGTAAACCGCTTAGAGAGGGCTGTAAAGCACTATGAAATGGTATATAAGTCTAAGTGCTATTGCTAGTGCTATTTTGAGAAGTGCTGCTTAAATATCTACAAGATGATATAAAGATAGTCTCCTTCAATCCTGCTAGCTGATATTTTGTATTGTCATGGATGACATTAGTTCACTGTAATGAGACTGACATGACTTACATCTGAGATGAATATATGAGATACCATTTGCATGTTTGCATGTTTCTGGACTTCAAAAATTCCAAATTATGTTTGTACATTCAAGAGCATCCCAACTGAGCTTGATGAGAAGTTTTATGTAAGTGAGAGCAAGGCAGAATATTTGGGTTGTCCTTTGTTTCAAGCACTCCCCTGCTCAAACATAGGACTTCCTAGGATTGTTTTGTTGTGGCCATAGTTCCTTCACATGTATTATTTCATGATTGTTGTTTGCCATCTTTCATCATTCCTGTTGCTCCATTTCTCCTTATAACACAGTACACAGAATCATAGAGCTGGAAGGGACCCTAGAAGTCTTCTAATCCAACCCCCTGCTCAAGGCAGGAGACCTTATACAAATGGCTGTTCATTTTTTTTCTTGAAAACCTCAAATGATGGAACATCCACTACTCAGGGAGGCAAGCTGTTTCATTGATTAATTGTTCCTTAGTTCCACGTAGGCTCTCTCTTTAATAAGCTTTGGAGAATAGTTTGACACACACCCCTCTTCTCTGTGACAGCCCCTCAAATACTGGAAAACAGCCACCATGTCACTCCTAATTATACTCTTCAATAGTCTAGACATACAGTACCTAGTTCCCTTAACCATTCATCATAGGTTTAGCCTACAGAACCCTTATCATCTTTGTTGCTCTTCTCTGTATTCTTTCTAAGGTCTCAGCATCTTTTTTTCCCCATCGTGGTAACCACAACTGGATACATTATTCCAAATGTGGCCTCACGTGTGCAGTATAAAGCAGTAGTAACACTCAATGTGATCTTGATGCTATCCCACTATGGAATAGCCCAAGACAACATTGGCCCTTTAAGTAGCTGCATCACACTGCTGGCGCATACATACATAGTGGTCCGCTAGGGCACATAGATCCCAGTCACAGTTACTACTGTTCAGCCATGTACTATCTATTCCATACTTGTGCATTTGGTTTTTCCTAAGTAAGTACTGGACCTTACTTTTCTCACCATTGAACTGCATATTGTTGCCTAGTGCCCAATGTTCAGATATGTCAAGATCATTCTAAATCTTGACTCTATCTTCCAAAGTGTTAACAATACCCCCAGCTTGGTATTGTCTGCAAATTTGATGCGTTCCCCCTCTATTGCCTCAACTAGATTATTTATGAAGTTTTGAAGAGAACTGGCCCCAATACAAAACCTTTGGGTATTCCACTACATGTTTTCCTCCATGTAGATGTAGTTCTATTGAGGAATGGTTGGTCAGCCAACTGGAAATCCATCTGGTAATACTACTATCTACCCACATTTTTCTATCTTACCAAGAAATAGAGTATGATCGACTTTGTCAAATGCTTTACTGTAATCCAAATATACTGCAGTATATCTGCAGCATTTCCCTGATCAACTAATTTAGTTACTTTATCAAAGAAGGCAATAAGAATTGTCTGGCCCATATGTGGTGGACATGTGTAGAAGCCAAAAGATACTGGACTAAAATCCACACATGGTTGGAAAAAATGACAAAAAAACACATAGACTTTAAACCAGAAATTTTTTTTATTAGGGATTGTACCAGAAATATACAATAGAGAATTGAGATATTTGTTTGTGAATGTATTAACAGCAGCTAGAATTGTGTTTGCTAAAAACTGGAAAAATGAGAAAATACCAACGCAAGATGAAGTTATTAAGAAAATTATGGAATGTGCTGAAATGAGTAAATTGACATTTGAAATTAGAGAACAAGAAGATAAACAATATTATAAGATATGGGATTTATTTTATCAATGGCTAGATAATAAAATATGGAAATGAAATAGGGATGAAACCATTATAACATAAGAACGGTAAAAATATACAAAGTTGAAAGACTATTGTTAACCTAGGATGAAGAAATGAATGTTATAATATAAATATTTGAAAATAATTTTTATGAAAAGAAGGGAAAGCCATAGTTAAATGATTAATGAGGATTATATTACAAAGATACTTATTAGACTGGTAATATGAGAAATTAGATAATTAGTAAGTAATGAATATGGTGAGGAAGCATAAAAGATTTGTAACCGACTGACATACTGTTTGCAATTGTATGGATGATGGATTTATGTTTTGTTTTAAAAAATAAAAAAAAATTAAAAAAAAAAGAATTATCTGGCATGGTTTTTTTTAAACAAACCCAAACTAATCGTCTTGTTCATTTCTAGGTGCTCACAAATCTGCTGTTTGATTTCTTGTATTTTCCTGGGTATTGATCTCAAGATGATTGGTCTGTAGTTTCCTGGATGAACCTTTTCCCCTTTTTATAGATTGGAATAACATTAGCTTTTTTCTAGTCTTCTGGTAGTTCCCTCGTGCGCCAGGAGCTCGGAAAGATTCTATTCAGTGGTTCTAAGATCACATCTGCTAGTTCCTTCAGAATCCTGGCATGGAAACCATCTGGTCCTGACAACTTGAACTCATCTTGAGTGGATAAATGTTCTCTTACCAATTTCTTGCCTATTCTTTACCTGAATTCCTACTCCATTTCCCACAGTGCTGCTTTTGGTAGGTTGGACTATTTTTTTCCCTTTTGTGTAAAGAACGAATCAAAGAATGAATTAAGCAGTTCTACTTTCTCCCTGCTGCCTGTCACATTCTTGCTATCTTCTACCATTAGTGGGTTGACTGTTAGTGGGCCGACCATTTCCTTGACTTTCTTCTTGTTCCTTATATATTGAAAGAAACTTTTTGTGTTGTTATTTTTGGCATTTGTTGCAAATCTTGGTTCATTCTGAGTGTTAGCTTTT
The DNA here is from genome assembly GCF_029215685.1 of Pituophis catenifer annectens. NCBI lineage: Eukaryota > Metazoa > Chordata > Lepidosauria > Squamata > Colubridae > Pituophis > Pituophis catenifer. Next base: position 172,965,793 of record NW_027256881.1, read on the forward strand.
CCTGACTCTTATCCTTTGAGATTTGCAGATATTTGCTGGTATTCGATCCTCTTTTCATTTTTTATACTTGTCTGTTTTGTTTCTTAGTTTATCAGAGACCTTTGTGCAATCATTCTGGTTTCATCTGGAGTCTCTTGTTTTTCTTTCTCTGTGGTACTGTTTTTGTTTGGGTCTTTATTATAACTAATTTACTGTTATAAAACATATAGTAGTATGCATTTCAATTCTGGTTTTATTTCAGCATTATAGCAATCCTATTTGCAAACAGCCTGGAGAGATACAGAAACTGGTTTTCTTGATACAGTCCATTAACTTGCATGATCAAGAAGATTCAACCCAAGGCAAGTGCTCATAATCTGTTGTTGTGGACTGCCAGCTACCAGCAGAGCTGGGAGCAGAATTGGACAATGAGAAGGTTAGGGAGGAACTTGGACCAGTCCTGGAGTCTGGGGAAGGCTCTGATGGATGCTCTGTGTCGGAAGCAGAGATAGAGACAGGGTCATCCAACATTTCCCAGCTGCCTTCGGAGTCGGAGATAAGTGGGGAAGAAGAACAGCTGGGGCCTGTTCCAGATGTGTGTATGTGCAGAGCTGTCAGGAGAGGAACAGATGCCAACTCGGGAAGAAAGGCACACGTGGACACTGAATGGCCCCTCCCTGGCTGGGGAATAAATAGTAGCAAAAGGGGAGTGATGGTTGCAGGAGACAACAGTTCATATTTCTTTTGGAAGAAATACTCAAACTGCTTTCCAGGAATTAATTTACAGCTTTATGACTGAAAGCTCTCAGCCTGGCAATTATCCAAGGAACTAATAAGGTCTGTACTGCAGTTAACCCTTGGAAGGATTATTGCCTGGACTTTTTTGTGTGTGAATGCCATGAATTCACAGTAGCTAAATAAAGAGGGGTTTTTCGAGACAAGGAGTCTGTTTCTTGGTCCTACAATTGTCCTGGCTCAGAACTGTTGTAAAATCTTTAAAGATGAATTTTCCTTCTTTAAATTCATGTACAAGGACAGGTATATGCATAATAAGGTGAAAATAAAAATGGAATAGGCTATAAATATTGTGAAATAAATAATTAAATTAATAAAATAAAATAAATATAATTTGATTTAAAGCTAAATCTATATGTGATGTATATCCTCCACCGGTACTGTGTTAGCATCATATATGTTTTTAAAAAAACCAAATCTATTAAATTCAAAAACTAGATTTTGATATATATATATATATATATATATATATATATATATATATATATATTAATAGCTCAGTGTAGCCACTTTCTGTAGCAGGCATGGATACCAGATGGCCAAGTTAAAACTTTTCAGCTATAAGACTTGCTGGATACCCTAAGGCATTCATAATGCCATTGGAAAATTGAAATATAAAAGCCGGCTGGATGACTTTAAGCCAGTCATTCTAGTCCAAACCTGCTCTAGCAAGAGTCCCTATACCCATAATGGCGAACCTATGGCATATATGCCAGAGGTGGCATGCAGAGCCCTCTCTGTGGGCAAGCGTGCCGTCGCCAGCTGCTCTTCAGGGTTCCGTTGCGTGCATGCGTGCTGGCCAGCTGCTCTCTTCTGGGTTCCGGCACATGCATGTGCGTGCTGGTACCCGGAAGAGAGCAACTGGCCTGTGCGCATGGGCACCGGACCAGCTGTCCAGCATGCATGCGTGCAACAGAACCCAGAAGAGCAATGGCTGCCACGCACTTGTGCATGCGCACTGGCCAGCTGCTCTCTTCCAGGTTCTGGCATTCCGGTGTATGCGCGCACACATGCATGCTCCAGTTTTGGCACTCGGTGATAGAGCTATCCAGTGATAGAGCACCCACAACTTCTGAAGATAAACCATTCCACTGGTTAATTGTTCTCACTGTTAGGAAATTTCTCCTTAGTTCTAGGTTGCTTCTCTCCGTGATTAGTTTCCATCCATTGTTTCTTTCTTGCCATCTGATGCTTTGGTAATTAGGTTGACCCACTCTTCTTTGTCCCTCAAATATTAGAACACTGCTATCATGTCACCCTGGTCCTTCTTTTCACTAGACTAGACAAACCCAATTCCTGCAACTGTTCTTCATAAGTTTTAGCATTTATATGTTTTAGCTCTTTTCTACATTATTTTCAGAGTCTCTATGTCTTTTTTATAAAGTGGTGACCAAAACTGGATGTAGTATTCTAAATATGGTCTTACTAAGACTTTATAAAGTGGTACTAATACTTTATGTGATCTTGATTCTATCCCAACCTAGGATTGCATTGGTTTTTTTGGGTGCTGCAGCACACTGCTAGCTCATATTTAAGTAATTGTCAGCTAGGACTCCAAGATCCCTTTCACATTTACTGCTACTGAGCCAGGTTTCACCTAATCTGTACCTGTACATTTGATTTTTTTTTGCCTAAGTATAAAACCTTACTTTTCTTGAATTTCATTTTGTTACATAGGGCCCAGTGCTCAAGTCTGTCGAGGTCCCTCTGGATCTTGAGCCTATCTTCTGAGATGTCAGCTATTCCTGCCAGTTTAGCATTGTCTATAAATGTGATGAGTTCCCCTTTATTCTGAGCCATGGGGGTGCAGTAGTTAGAAAGCAGTACTGCAGACTACTTCTGCTGCCTGTGAGCTGCCTGCAGTTTGACAGTTCAATTCTTATCAGCTCAAGGTTGACTCAGCCTTTCATCCTTCTAAGGTTGGTAAAATGAGGACCCAGATTGCTGGGGGTAATATGCTGACTCTGTAAACTGCTTAAAGAGGGCTGTAAAACATTGTGAAGCAGTATATAAATCTAAGCGCTATTGTTATTGCTGTTCCCTCATCTAAATTGTTTATGAAGATATTGAAGAGAACTGGGCCTAAAATGGAACCTTAGGGTACCCCACTGCTTCCTTCCTTCCATGTAGATATAATTCGATCAATGACTACATGTTAGTGCTATTTGTCAGTCAAGTACAAATCCATCTAGTGGTGATGCTGTCCATTCCACATTTTTCTAGCTTACCGAGTGGTCTACTTTGTCAAATGCCTTACTGAAATCCAAGTAAACTATGTCTATTGCATTTTCACCAGTCCACTAATTTAGTAAATTTGTCAAAGAATGAAATATAATTTGTTTGGCATAATCTTTTTTTGATAAACCCATGTTGGCTTCTGGTTATAACTTTGCATGCTTCTAAGTGTTCACAGATCTGTTGCTTTACTATCTTTTCCAAGATCTTTGCAGGTATTGATAACTATAGAATGATTGGTCTGTAGTTTTCTGAATCTATTTTTTTCTTTTTGAAAAATGGGAAAACATCTGCTCTTTTCCAGTCCTCTGGTAGTTCCCTGGTGCTTTGGGGTTTTTGAAAGATATGGTTCAATGGTTCCGAGATCACATCTGCCAGTTCCTTCAAAACTCTGGGATTTAAACTCATCTAGAGTGGACAGGTGCTCTCTTACCATTTTTTTGCTTACTTTAGTTTTTATTCCTTATCTGTATTTTATGGTTATGTTTTCAGTAGGTTGGGTTGTATTATCCTTTTGCATGAAGACAGATGCAAAGAGTGAATTATGTAGCTCTCTATTGCCCGTTATTTCCTTGCCATCTTTTCTCATTAATGGACTGATTGTTTCCTTGACTTTTTCTTTGTTTTTTTTCTGTCAATCAATCAGAATAGAGCTGGAAGAGATCTTGGAGGTTCCCCTGCTCAAGCAAGGGTCTCCCTGTCCAACCCCCTGCTCCAGCAGAAGACCCTATACCATTTCAGACAGATGGCTGTCCAGTCTTTTCTTAAAAACCTCCAGTGATCACTTACAACTTCTGAGGGCAAGTTTCTCCTTAATTCTAGATTGCTTCTCTTCTTGATTAGTTTCCATCAGTGATGGGTTTTTACTGGTTTGCCTTGGTTCAGATGAATTGGTAGTGGCAGCGGCGGGAGGCTCCACCCACCCGCCCAGACGTCATCAAGGATGCTCTGCGCATGCGCAGAAGGTTCTGCACATGCGCAGAAATGCCACATGTGAGTGAAGCGAGCACACACACACGCTCACAGTTCCGAACCGATAGCAAAGGTAAGTGGAACCCACTACTGGTTTCCATCCATGTGTTGAAAGAAACTTTTTTCTTTTTTTTTTCTTTCTCACATACCCAACTTAACTCACAGGGTTGTTGAGGAGAAAAATAAGAAGAGGAAGGAGTAATATGTACATTTCTCCCCTTGGGTTACTTATAAAGTAATAAAGGTGGAATAAAAAACAATAAATAAAAAGAAAGCCTATTATGGATACCTTTTAATATGAAGTTATCTGAGTCATTTATCTGGGCTTTACTGCAGCAAATTAGCAAACAGGAAACTTTGTTAAAACAGTGTTTTTAGTAGGAGAATCATACTCTAGGGCAGCGGTACTTAGCCGTCCAATCCATTAGTCTCTGCAAGGCAGAACGTCCTATGAAAGCATTCCAGACAGATGGCTCTCAAACTTCCACTTGAGTTTAATGAAGGAGAACCCACTATTTTCCTGCCTAATTGGTTTCACTGCCAAACTGTTCTCACTGCTAGTAAGTTTCAACTAGAATTTGAGTATTAGAAAAAAGTAAATTCATTATACCCTGTCCTCTTATTTAGAATGACAAACAAGTGTTGATCTTCTTTTATGTGACAACCTTTCAGATATTTGACAAGTGCTATATCATCCCAGTCACCCCCATTCGTCATTTTTTTCTAACCATATCCATGTCCTTCACAATATTTAAGCTCTAATTAGGTTCTTCTCCAGGAAAGGGCATACATTTGGTTGAAAGAGATTTCAGTTCCCCACAGAAACACAATCTCCTTTTCCCTTGAATCAATAGAGGAAAGATGAAGGGAGGAGCAATACTTCATATCTCCACTGTTCTTAGGAGCTTTTTCTTTCCTTTCTCTTCTGGAACATAAAAAGAAGACTCAGGAGAAGCATAACATTTTAAATTAACAATGTAACTAAAATCCCTAATGAATTCTAGACTATACTTGCCTTTTCCAGGATATGTTTGCAACTAACTTAACTAATAATATCTTTTGATGGCTGTAAAGTTCATGGACTACACTGCAGAACTGTTGTTCAATCTTTGTAAGGATGTTCAACAGCTGAACACATTTAAAAAAAACAAGAAGCAAATACAAATAAGTTAGCAAAACAAGAAAACAAGATGTCTTTGAGAATGTAATTTCAACTCTTTTTCACTTTATTCAACCTATTTTGAGAATGAGTCCCTGTTAGCAAGAGGGACATTTTCCACCTTCAGAACTGGCATATTTTCCATAGCCAATAGCCAATTTGTTCATTTCAACAACCAAATGAAAAATCAAAACCATCATTTTCAGTTACTGTTCCTCAGCTGATTGCTCATACCTAAATGAACTTGTATTAACATCAGAATAGGACTGAGTCAACTTTAAAAGAAAATTCAAGAGTGGAGCATGGGTAAACTAGGACTGCTTACTCATGTGTTGCTTTTCTTGTTGTTTTGTTTGGGTACTGATAGCTGTTATTTTCTCTCGCCACCGCCAAATTCCCCTGCAATATTTAGTTTTACCAAGTCCAATAACAATGTAAGCCAAATACTTATTCAAAAGTATGAAGTACAGATATCCATATTTCAAAATCGTGTAAAACTATTGTTTTAGCCTAATGATTTAATAAGCAATTGTTATCAAAATAATTTTAACACAGAACTAATATAGTAACAAATCAAATTAGTATATTCTTTATAAAATAGATTCTAGAAATAACATTCTACTTAATAACAATGTATGGAAAAGGAGAAAGAGAGAAGATGGTTGCTCTAGTGTCCTCTTTCTGAGACTCCTAAAAGTTGATCTGGTTAATCACTGAAGAAAGGGAAATGGTACGCTATCCTGTCCCAATTAAGGAGAAACATATACCGTATTTTTCGGACTATAAGAAGCACCTAGGTTTAGAGGAAGGAAAAAATAATCTGAACCAAATGGTGTAGTAATATATTTAATAAAATATAGCAGAATAATATTTCAACCATGTAAAGTCAACAGCGGTATTAAGAACCATCATCACTGTCATTAACAAATGAGGACAGACTTTAAGGTTCAAGCACTCTTCTAATTTTCTGGAAACTCCAAGAACTCATCATCGCTAGTGTCAGAATTTAGGAAGCTCAGTTGTTCACAATCATTGATATCACTTTCTTCGCTATCTTCATATATGATACTATCTTCAGTTCCATCTAAGGCATTGCTAATAGCAATAGCAATAGCACTTAGATTTATATACCGCTTTACAGTGCTTTACAGCCCTCTCTAAGCAGTTTACAGAGTCAGTCTCTTGCCCCCAACAATCTGGGTCATTTTACCAAGCTCAGAAGGATGGAAGGCTGAGTCAACCTTGAGCCTGGTGAGATTTGAACTGCCAAATTGCAGGCAGCAGGTTAGTCAGCAGAAGTAGCACTCTAACCACTATGCCACTGCGGCTCCTGCCACATTTTTTGAATGATTGTGCAACAATTTCGTCCTTCACTGAATGCCATGATGTTTTAACCCATTCACAAACTTTAGTGATAGTGGGCCTCTTCATTCGTCCAGTAGGTGTCAGATCATGATTACCAGCAGCCATCCATTTGTTCCATTCTTCTTACATATAGACTTTAAATGGTTTGTTGATGGAAACATCAAGCAATTCTAGTTTTGGTGCGCATAGCAAGGCCATATCGCCTCATAAATCTGTAGCACCACAATGGCTGGTAAGACCCCCAGGAATTACAGCTAGATGAGTCTTCACTTCCTTAAATCTCTTTTTTGTGCTTTTGCTAATATGTGCTCTAAACTGGTTGAGCACTAATAAAGCAGGTTTTTTCAGAAGCTCTCCAGGATGTTTGGACCACACTTTTTCAACCATACTCTCATTCCATTTTCATCCATCCATCCTTTCTCATGAACATGCACAACAACTCCTCGTGGAATCACTTCTTTTGGAAAGATTTTCCTTTTAAAAATTAATATCGGTGGTAATTTGATGCCGTCTGCCCAGCAGGACAACAGCACCATGTAATGTGTTTTCTCATGTCCTGAGGTTTTCACGGTTATGGTTTTGGCACCTTTCACATCAACAGTCTTATTAGATGGCACATCAAAGGTTAGCGGGACTTCATCCATATTCCCAATCTGCCCAATTTCAAAATTATTTTTCTTCCTAGCATCTATTACAAATGTATGAAAAGACAGAATCTTATATTCATATTCTTTTGCCATTTTTTGCGCAATTCTAGTTTTGGTGCGCATAGCAAGGCCATATCGCTTCATAAATCTGTAGCACCACAATGGTGATCCAGTAAAATCCTGAATGCCTTTATCTACAACAATGCGTTTGGCTTCATAAGTTACCATTTTTGTAGAAATTGTGAAGCCATTAGTGTGATCCATTCTTTCATGTCCACCTCTAACTGTGGTCACTTTGCAGCAAGCCCACGAAAATTGTGCTTACTTTTTTTTTTTTTAATTTTTATTAAATTGCATAGTAATACAATACATGAACTATCGGTTAGACAGTGTTAATATAAATACAAATTGAATACATTCTTAACTTATTATATCTCATATTTTACTCCCTTATTTAGATATCTAAGTTATTCCTTTTCCTTTCTTTATTCTATCTTCCAACCATTTGTACCATAGTCCCCACACCGTATAATATTCTGATTCCTCTTTCTCATCAATCTCATATGTTAATTTACACATCTCAGCGCATTCTAAAATTTTCCAAATTAAATGCTCTTCCGGTGGTATTCCTTTTTCTTTCCAACACTGTGCATATGTTATTATGGCTGCTGTGATAATGTGTATAATTAAGTATCTCTTTCTCTTCTCATATGTCCTCTTTAGAACTCCCAGGAGAAAGGTTTCAGGTGCCAAATCTATATTTTCTTCGATTACTTCCTGGATTCAAATTTGAATCTTTTTCCAATATTTGATCGCTTCGGGGCATGTCCACCACATATGGAAGAAGGGACCCTGTTGATGGTCACATTTCCAACAATTTGGTCTCAAATTTGGATAGATTTTGGCTAATCTTGAGAGGGCTAAGTGCCATCTGTACAGGATTTTATACTGATTTTCTTTAAATGTTACCGCTCTTGTCAATTTATAGTTCCTATTCCAAATTATTTCCCAATCAGCCAAATTTATATTATGCCCTATGTTTTTTGCCCATACAATCATTTGTTCCTTTACCACCTCCTCGGCTCTGTCATATTCTAATAAGTAATTGTATAATTTAGATAGTATTTTATTTTCTGTGCCCGTCAATAATTTGTCAAATCTGTTTAATCCCGTCTCTATACCAAATTCCTCCTTATCTTTTTGATACCTAGATTTGATCTGTAAATATGGCCACCAGTCAATGTAGATGCCCTGTTCTTTGAGTGATTCATTTGTTTTGAGATTTCCGCAATTATCTAAAATATCCTTGTACCTGTACATTTTATCTATTGCTAGGGCATTGGGATATATCATGGCCTCCATTACTGAAAGCCAGTTTGGAATCTTCATGTGTTGTGCTTACTTTTATCTTTTACTTTTTGCAGCTGATCCACCTGTTTCCTCCACTCTTATCATTTTTTCAGTTGGAGCTGGCCCAAAATGTCTCTCCGCTGCTGTTTCCATGTTCCTCACCATATTTTACTACTTACAGTTTAAAATAAATTTTATATGCTAGTCTATTCTGCTTTGACATCCTTGTGTGTAGCGTGAGGAGTTACCCTAGTATTTTTCTGCAAGAAAGAACGGTCAGCAATGTGTCCTTTATTGTTATGAGAGCACAGTAGCTGAGAACATCAAGGAATGGCACACTATTATAGGGGATCTGCTGTAGACATACTATCAGATCCCTATTGTGATATTGCCATTCCTGTGGGGAGGAGGCCTGGATACATTTATTAGCTTATTGCTCTCTTCCTATTTCCCATACATCCTGTATCCCCCTATTTTATAGCCTTTATCCTGGCACCTATGTGCCCTAAGCTTGATTTATCTTTGGGGGAATGTAATAAGGGGGGAGGGGCATGTGTTTTGTCTCAGTCCTGAAGCTTCCTGCAAGACGAGCCTGGGAATCGCTTTGTCAAGGTTCCAAGTAACACCCCCAACCAAAGAAGACTCCGAGGCTAGAAGTTCCTCAAAGTTCCATTTGACCAGCCCTCCATGCTTCTTATCTCTTTTTCAGGCTGGCCATTCTAACAACATCTTCACAGCTATGGATTGGCTCATTCAACCTCAGACTGAGGGGAGGGGTTTCTAACTACTTTATCCTAACTGTATTGCCTGAGGGGGACTTTAGATCCTGCTTTCCTTTGTCCTGCAATCACTCTCTTTCAATAAAAGGTTCCTTTTGAAATGCTGAAGTTTCACGAGTCTTTACTTTCTTGAACAGAGAGGAGAGGCAGACTCTTACACATACTGCTATGGGGGACATGTTTAACGTTTTACCTTTATAGGGGACAGTTTATAATGAGGACACTTTATTAGAGGACACTTTCTTAGGCACTATTCATAGGACCATATTTTGTTTCCTTACATCCCCATGTACCGGTATGTGTGTGTGTGTGTGTATGTGTGTGTGAAAGTAAAAACAAAGGAATGACTGATTGTAATGGTAGTCAGATTTCAGATTTTAACCATGCCAGGTGAGCAGACAAGACCTTCCCCACTGGACACTTGCTGGATGATTGCTTAAATGAATGCACCCAGGCCAGCCAGTGGTGGGATCAGCCGGTTCTCAGCACACAAAGTGAGCAACCGGTTCAGCCGAACTGGCTGAATCCCACCTCTGCATTGCTGCCTCACCTGGGGAACGCTGGAGCCTTCGCAGTGGATTGGCAGTTGGATCAGCCTCCCGGAATACTGCCAATCAGCTGTTCTAGGCAGCGAGGATCGCTGCTGTCTGTTGCCGTCGCCACATCAACTCCCTCTCCTCTCCCCCCAGGTATGGCAAACCCCCAGCTGATGCAATATTCGCTGTATAAGACGCACAGACATTTTCACCCACTTTTGGGGAGGGAGTGTGTCTTATACTCCAAAAAATATGGTACATAATGGAGTCAAGCGACAAATGTAATTTCACTCAAAAAGAAAGCACAATTATGGCAAATGTATCTGTTCCCCTCATTAAAATGTTCTATACTGAGTAAAACATAAAAAAAATGAGTGTTCTAGTCATAGAAACTAATGAAAAAAATACTACAATAGCTATTACTCCCTTGTTTTTCATTCTAGGTCCACTTTATACTAACATCTACTTTCCACCCAAACTGCTGAAAAATTGATCAAAGCTATGATTTTTAAAATATTTCCTCAACCAATGAAAAATCTGCTGAGGGTAAAATCAGTGATCAAAAAAGGAATTCCTGCCTTTCCTACTTCTGTATAGGCAAAAGTCTTCATTTCTTTAAATGGACCTTCTGAGTCATTTAGTTAATAGATTATAAAACAAGGAGAATAGTTAATATCTTTAACATTCATTTCAATTAGTATGTCTACCCTATGAGCCTTCCTTAGTGTATTGAAAAAGATCACTTTTTAGCTTTTTTGGGGGGTGGGGAAGGCATCAGTCTTCCATTTACTTAGTAAGATCAAATAATAGATTTGGCATGCTTTTGCTTGTAAATCACTCAGCCTGCAATGAAACAAAATTGAATTCTTCCTTGCTAATTTTACTTACCCATAGAGAAGGCTGCTGACATATGAAAAAGTAGGCTATTCTGTCTCCTTACTGCATGAATAGCATTAATGTTAAACAGCAAGGCAGAAGAGCATGCAAACGGTACATACACAAACCTAAGTACAATAGACCAGCTCAACTCAGCATAGAATTTGGTGTTTTAAATGGATCCTGAAGTTTAGCATCAGGCGGACTGGAAAATATGGGTAAGAAGCACATGCCCATTTGATCAGTTAACAAACTGATCAAATCAATATTGTACTACTAGCCTTTAAATTAAAAAGCTTAGCAACATTACCAATTAATACTTGCAAACTTCAGTAATGTGCAGTCGTTTACAAAGAAGGCTTGCAGATATGTAGCTGCGAGCAACCTATTGTTTGTTTGTTTGTTTTTTTAATTTGATTTATATGCCGCCCTTCTCCGGAGACTCAGGGCGGCTTACAATGCGCTAAGCAATAGCCTTCATTCTTTTGTATATTTATACAAAGTCAGCTTATTGCCCCCACAAACTGGGTCCTCAATTTACCTACCTTAGAAAGGATGGAAGGCTGAGTCAACCTTGAGCCTTGGTGAGATTCGAACCTGCAGTAATTGCAGGCAGCTGTTCTTAATAACAGGGTGCTTTAGACCACTGTACTACCAAGGCTCTATTGTGCTCTCCCCCAAAACAACACCCAGAACAATCACAGTGTTTGGAACAATAAAAGTCCTCAGAGAATATATCTCAAAACAGTAGTTTTGTTTTACCTTCTAAACAAAATACTGTAACCTTTTTTGTTCCAGTTTCAAAACAAATTCTCAAAATGCATATACTAATTTGCATATTCAAAATAGAACATTTCAAGGTCAAAGGTTTTTGAAAATCCCTAGAACTCTACAATGATGTTATCTTATTTCTTGTGGGTTATCCAGAAAGCAAAGCTAGGAATGAATAATAAGATTAAATGATATAATACAGTTGAAGAAAGCAAAGAAAGAATCCATCATTTCATAACCTACCTTTCTTCCCCAAGCGTAGGGAAGGTAAAATGTGAAAAGTAAAATGTAAAATTACAAGCCCCCAAACTAACCCACTTGTCAAATGAAAAGGGGTTCAAAGCTTTCAGATGAAGAGATTGAGAGAATTAAGTGAGAGTCCCAGGGCCAGGTCCCTAAAGGTCTGGAGACTGAGACCTGCAATCCTATACCGGAAAAGAGAAAGAAGTCTAAATTCCACTTTCCTAGTCTAGATATTTTTTTCCTGGCAAAGTATATAAAGGCTGTCAAATTTACAAAAAATATTTGAAAGTCAAATATTTTGAAAAATACAAAATAAAAAATGTATATTTAAAACTTGGGCATTGACCTTAAATCCATGTTTTTGCAAGTTTTTTTAATATCACAAATGTCTACACAAATGTAGACTTGTAAATCATTTCTTGTTAAATGATCATAAAGTACCCTTAAGGAAAAAGGGCCAGATGTATTATGTCTACTATAATTAATGGATGCCTTTTTGTATTATCAAGCAATTTATTTATGGTCCAAGACCAAACACAATAAAAAGACAGCAATGAATAATTTTAAAAAGGAATTTTTAAAATTGTGAGAAAATCCTAAACAGCAGCCAACAATTAATATGTGGAAGAACCAGATGGCTTCCAACAGCTATGTTTATATTAGTGTCTTAGTGAAAGAGTAGACAGCAGTGGCTCTACAAGGCCGTAATAGGTCAAACTATTCTCCAAAGCACTTGAAGGAAGAATAAGAAGAAATTGATTCAACCAACTTAGAACTAAGGAAAAATTTTCTGACAGAACAATTAATCAGTGGAATGACTTGCATTCCAGTCAAAATGTCAATTCAGTTTGATGAAAGCCAGTTATCAGCATTCTCCTAGTAAGATTTTCAATACTGCTTTGGATATAAAGTAAAGGTTTCTCCTGTCCAGTCATGTCTGACTCTAGGAGGCAGTGTGTCAGGGTTCCAAATAACAGACCCAATGCAATCAAAACTCCGAGGCCAAGGTGCTCCCCAAAGTCCAAATATATTAGGCATGTCATATTGGCACATCTGGTGAAAACCTGACTCTGAAGGTCCTTAGGTATTCCCCACCCAAATTAAAAATCAAAGTTCTTCCCCCTAGTCCACATGTCCATCACATGGTCCAACCAGATCACAGTCTCAACTCCAGTTGGTTTCAGTCCATGCCTCCCCAGCACCTGGTGAGAAGATCCTTGATTACCATGAGAAAGAATTTTATTTTGGCTACAAGTCCCCAGCTATCTCTACTCCCCCCCCTCCCATTCCCACAGCTCCAACCAGCCTTGCTGTGGCAGCCCTGAAGACATTCTAAAATGGCTTCAGAGTTGAAACAGTGCTCATCTCTGTTTCTTAGCCTATGGAGCCAGCATTGTCTGAAGACTTTTCCATGGTCATGTGGCTAGCATGTCGAGATGCAAAGAATACTGTTACCTTCCCACTGAAGTGGTATCCATTTATCTCTTTGCATTCGTATGCTTTCAGACTGCTAGATAGGCTGAAGCTAGGCCAAGAACAGGAGATCACCCTGTTGCAAGTATTTGGGTCTCGAACTGCCAATCTTGTGGTTGCAAGCCCAGCATCTTAACTGGTAGGCTACCCCATCCTTTGCTTTGCATTTACCTAACATATATTACATCCAAGATTTAAATAGCCAATAAAAATGTCATAGTTACTTCCAACAAGAAAAGAGTCTGCATAATTTAGGGCTGAACAATGGAGACTTTGGTGCTCTCTGAGTATAGTTGTTTGCTTATAACTAAATTATGTTTGCTCATAACTAAGGCAGAATGCCAACAAATAGCCGGAACCTGCAAAGATGAACTTAGCTCAAAATGAAGTAAGACTTGCAACAAATATCAAAGATAATTAAAAAATTTCTTTCAACACATAAAAAACAAGAAAAAAGTAAAAAAACCCAATCAATCCACTATTGGGAGAAAATGCAAGGAAGTAACAAGCAGTAGAGAGAAAAAGCAACTGCTTAATTCATTCTTCACACAAAAAGAAAACACTACTCAACTTGCAAAAAACAGAACTGGCTAGGAATACAGGCTAGGAATGCAAATTAAAATACCATACTTTTCAGAGTATAAGACGCACTTTCCCCACCCCTAAAGTGGGTGAAAATTGCAGTGCGTCTTATACACTGAATGATGCCGAAGCCCAATCGCCAGCCCCTACCTTTCAGCCATTTTTGGCCTCCATGCGTCATGTTTTCAGCCTCCACACTCCCCTTTTTTGACCTGTTCCAGGCTGCAGGGATCACTACAGCATATCGCCACTAATCGCCACCTCCGCGTGTTACGTTTTCGGCCTACACGCATCACATTTTTGGCCTCCACATGCTCCATTTTAGACCTGTTCCAGGCTGCAGGGATCACCACAGCATATCGCCAGCAATCAACGCCTATGCGCGTTGCATTTTCAGCCTACGTGTGTCGCGTTTTCAGCCTCCTCATGCCCCATTTTTGGCCTCCATCTGTCGCATTTTCGGCTGGTTACAGGTGGCGGGGATCACCGCTACTGCCGCTCCCTGCTGCCTGGAACTGGCCAAAAATGCAGAGGCCAAAAAATGGGGCATGTGGAGCCTGAAAATGCTACGCACGGAGGTGGCAATGTGCTGTGGTGATCCCCACAGCCTGGAATAGCTAATTGGTGGTATTTCGGGAGGCCGATTCAACCACCAATCACCTGTTCATGCTAAATCAGGCTGTGATAACATGCTGAAACTGAGAAGGCTGTTTGCTGCAAGGACACTACCCTGTTTTCCCCAAAATAAGACATCCCCTGATAATAAACCCAATTGGGCTTTTTGAGTGCATGGCCGTAAGGCCAAGCGCTTATTTCAGGGTTCAAAAAAAATAGAAGATAGGGTCTTATTTTTGGGGAAACACGGTAGCCAAATGAATACTGATGGATGCTGGTAGGCAGAGGCAGACTTTTTTTTTCTTGTTTTCCTCCCCAAAAAAGGTAGGTGCATCTTATAGTCCAGAGCGTCTTATACTCCAAAACATATGCTAAGCAAAAATGAGTAGAGAACACCTGTCATCTCTAGATGGATTCAGATCACCGGTCCCGAAGGATTACATCCCACAGTTCTGAGGGAACTAGCAGAGGTGATCTTAGAACCATAGAACCACATCTTTCAAAGTTATTGGAGCACCGGGGAACTGCCAGAGGACTGGAAAAGACCTGATATGGTTCCCATCTTCAGAAAAGGAGAGAAAAAAACAGATCCAGGAAACTTTAAATCAATCTGTCAGTTATCAATACCTGGGAAGATTTTTTATTGTTGTTGTTAGTTGCAAAGTCATGTCCAACACATCGCGACCCCATGGACAATGTTCCTCCAGGCTTTCCTGTCCTCTACCATCCTCTGGAGTCCATTTAAGATCACGCCTACTGTTTCAGTAACTCCATCCAGCCACCTCGTTCTCTGTCGTCCCATTCTTCTTTTGCCTTCAATCTTTCCCAGCATTAGGCACTTCTCCAGTGAATCCTTCCTTCTCATTAGGTAGCCAAAGTATTTGAGTTTCATCTTCAGGATCTGACCTTCTAAAGAGCAGTCAGGGTTGATCTCTTCTAGGACTGACCAGTTTGATTGCCTTGCATTCCAAGGGACTCGCAGGAATCTTCTCCAGCACCATAGTTCAAAGACCTCAATTCACAGTCATACATTGCAACTGGGAAAACCATAGCCTTGACTATACACACATTTGTTGGCAGGGTGATGTCTCTGCTTTTTAGTATGCTGTCTAGATTTGCCATAGCTTTCCTCCCCAGGAGCAAGTGTCTTTTAATTTCTTGGCTGCAGTCCCCATCTGCAGTGATCTTGGAGCCCAGGAAAATAAAATCTGTCACTACCTCCATTTCTTCCCCATCTATTTGCCAGGAATTGAGAGGGCTGGATGCCATGATCTTAGTTTTCTTAATGTTGAGTTTCAAGCCAACTTTTGCACTCTCCTTCTTCACCCGCATCAAGAGCCTGTACTACAGTGGACTAAAGCACTGTTATTAACAACTGCTGCTTGCACTTACTGCAAGTTCAAATCTCACCAGGCTCAAGGTTGACTCAGCCTTCCATCCTTTCAAAGGTAGGTGAAATGAGGACCCAGATTGTGGGGGCAATAAGCTGACTTTGTATAAATATACAAAAGTATGAAGGCTATTGTTTAACGCATTGTAAGCCACCCTGAGTCTCCAGAGAAGGGCGGCATATAAATTAAAGCCAAAAAAAAAAAAAAAAAAAGAGGCTATTTAGTTCCTCTTCACTTTCTGTCATTACAGTGGTATCTTCTGCATATCTGAGGTTGTTGATATTTCTCCCTGCAATCTTAATTCTAATTTTTGATTCATCTAGCCCCGCCTTTCTCATGATGTGCTCTGCATATAAGTTAAATAAGCAGGGCAACAATATACAGCCTTGCTGGAATCCTTTCCCAATTTTGAACCAATCAGTGGTTCCGTGTCCAGTTCTCACTCTTGCTTTTGACCCGCATATAGGTTTCTCAAGAGACAAATAAGATGGTCTGGTACTCCCATCTCTTTAAGAACTTGCCACAATTTGTTGTGATCCACACAATCAAAGGCTTTAGCATAGTCAATGAAGCAGAAGTAGATGTTTTTCTGGAACTCCCTAGCTTTCTCCATGATCCAGCGTATGTTGGCAACTTGATCTCTAGTTCCTCTGCCTCTTCGAAATCCTGCCTGTACTTCTAGTAGTTCTCGATCTACAGTACATACTGCTGGAGCCTAGTGTCGAGTCCTACCAGAGCTCGCCATCGATGGGGGGTGTGGGAGACGAAGGAGTGGAGATAAGCAGCTGCAGCGAACACACAAACAGTTCCTGGATAGCAGCATTCAGGGTGATGATTGATGACGTTGCCAGGCCTCTCCGATTCTGCTGTCCTCGCTGCTCTGGTGCTCGCAGCTGTTACTGTTAAGGGAGTGGGGGGTGCTTGATTGATAATCACCGGATGTATGTTTAAGGGGCTGAGTTTTTGTTAAATAGCGCTGTGGTGTGGTTACACCCAGCGCTGACTTTGAACCAAAACACCGACTTGTACTTTACTTTTGACTGCAAGCTTATCATTGCCAAAGTAAACCCTGATTCTCTGTGCGTTACTGGTGATTATTTCCTATCGCAGTTCTGAACGAACGACAAGCCGAGAGAAAGTCAGCGCTTGGTTCCTTTTTGCAAGAGGTGAGGATTCCCTGTGGCTTTGCAGCAAAGGGGGATATGGCAGAAGGGACGGCCTTGGAAGAGCAGGAGTGTGGTGGAGATGTGGAGGGGGAGGAACCACTGATAGAGGAGGTGAAGGAGAGTGTGGAATAGTTGGCAGTGTAACCAAAAGTCAAGCAACCCAAGAGCGCCCCGACCGGAGGAGGACAGTTTTCCAGGACAATGGGCTCGGACGGGGGATTGGTGGCACAGCTCTGTTCTCCTTGGGCCGCGGATGCCAACGCCCCCTCGCTTGGGAGCGTCTTTCCAGGGCTGGAGGGAAAGACGATGGACTGATGAGGATGAAGGGGATTGGGGGTATCCTGCCTCATCCGGTCCCAGCACCATGGATATGCTACGTGAGCGTTTTGGGGAATCTGGATTTCGTGACGCCCCATCCTGGCAGCCCTGGGTTGCAGGGCTGGAGCCTCCAGGTTCTTCTTGGCAGGATACAGGGGTGACCGCTTCGGAGACCCAATTCCGGCTCACAAGTCCTAAATTGAGGATGGAGCGGACCTCTAGACGATCCATGGACCAACCCCCTCCAGAACAAGACCAAGGTGCCTCGTCGGGAGACCTTGGAGCCGGTCCTGAGCCCCAACCAACGCAATTGGCAGGGGGCTTACCTATTGGGGGTCGCGGGGCGACGAGGGACCAACCTAGGCAGGACAGGAGAGCGACTGGAGCAGCGAGGACCCCAAGCCCCATGCCTTGGCCTCCGGGGGCCCCGCCGGGGCTGTGAGTCCCGCAGGCTGTTTGGGGACCGCCTGCCCTGCAGACTTCCTTTGACGGAAGCCCTGAACGAGTGGCTCTTTTCTTAAGCCAGGTGATAAGCCATATGGACCAATATGGACAGTGGTATCCCTCCCAGTGGGCTATGGTGGTTGCTGTTACGGGGGTCCTGATGGGAGAAGCAGCTGAGTGGGTGGCAGGCCTCCATGCTAAACATGCAAGGGAACTCGTGGACATGGGACGATTTCTGGAGGCTCTTCGTGCCAGATTTGAAGATGAAACAAGCGCCCAGGTTGCAGAGGGGGATTTGTTTGCGCTTAAGCAACGGGGTGTACCAGCAAAGAAATATGTACAGGAGTTCCGAACGATTGCGGCTCGGTTGGTGGGGTGGCCAGAACGTCTTCTGGTGCACCAATTCCATAAAGGACTAGACCGTGATTTACGGCAAGCCTGCGTGTACCGGGGCTTGCCCCCTAAGTTGAGTGTGTGGTACAAGGCAGCCATCGAATTGGACGTCGGTCTCTGAGAATTCCGTATACGGGGTGAAGGGGTTGCAAGTCAAGGAAAACGACCAGCAGAACGCACACAAACACCCAAGGAGACTAAACCGAATGCTGGCTCCGGCTTGGGGGAAAGGATCCAGCGGCCTGCGTTTCGTTGCTTCAGATGTAATCGCCTTGGTCATCGAGCAGCCGACTGTCCTCATCCCATGCCCCGCAACTCGGACCAAAACCCCCCTCCTAGAGCTGTGTTGAGAGGCAGAGGCCGACCAACATCCGAACGGTCCCAAATGACTCAAACATCCTGTACGGAGAGGGATCCCCTGGCTACAGATACTAAGAAAGTGGTGGCGGAAAAATTCCCGATTGTGGCTGGGGATAGTGATGACGATGATGAGGACCCACACGACCCGATGGTGAGCGACCCCATCCGACCTTTTGTGGTACCAGTCGTACTCCGAAACCCATGGGCAACCACTGGACGCCGATATGAGGCATTGATTGATTCAGGGTGTACTCGTTGTTTAATTCGTAGGGCAATAGTTGACGAACTTGGGCTGTGGGTTGTGCAGTTGAGAATCCCTATTACCTTTGAACAAATGGATGGTTCATTGCTGGGAGGGGCACCAGTGACTCATATAACAGAAAAGGTGCACCTCGATATTGGGGAGCACACCGAAACTATTCGGTTTATTATAGTGGAGAAAATGTTAGAACCAGTGATTTTAGGATTAGCATGGTTGGACAAGTGGGCTCCTACGATATGGTGGGAAGGGGTTTTTCGCAAACTTCGATTACCGTTGGGACCTCCCCCTACCAAGGAGGAAAAGGAGCCAGCAGGGGGAATAGAAGCAGAGAGCCCACCAGCAGATACGACGTATCCTAATGTGTATAGAGATCTTGCCAGAGTCTTTAGTGAGGAGGAATGTGAGACCCTGACCCCTCACCGGCCTACGGATTGCAGTATTGAGTTAATACCCGGGGCGAAGCTACCCAAGCCCCGGATGTATTCAATGACACAACCCGAACTAAAAGAATTACGAAAATATATAGACAAGAACTTGGCCCGGGGTTTTATCACACCTAGTCGATCAAAGATGGCTGCCCCTGTCCTGTTTCGTGGGAAAAAAGATGGGGGTTTACGCTTATGCGTTGACTTCAGAGGTCTCAATGCAGTGTGTGTGGAGCCCCTCTATCCACTTCCCTTAATGAAGGACCTGTTAGCTGCCCTAGCCACCGGTCGTATCTTTACGAAACTCGACCTACGCGAAGCGTATTATAGGATACGAATCAAACCAGGGGATGAGTGGAAAACAACATTCAATTGTCCCTTGGGAAGCTATCAGTTCCAGGTCATGCCGTTCGGACTACAGGGTGCCCCTGCGGTGTTCATGCAGTTCATCAATGAAGTGCTGCATGAACATCTGTACAGGGGTGTCCTTGTATATTTGGATGACATCTTAATTTACACGCAAACTGAAGAGGAACATATATCTCTGGTCCGACAGGTCTTAGACAAATTATTAGCTGCTAGGCTGTACGTGAAACTATCCAAATGTGAGTTTCACAAAAAGAGGATAGATTATCTAGGCTATAGAATATCAGAGAGCGGGGTAGAGATGGATCCCAGAAAAGTCCAGGCAGTGCTTGAATGGCAGGCCCCTAGAACCAGAAAGCAATTACAGAGCTTTCTAGGCTTTGCAAACTTCTATCGGCAGTTCATTCCCAGATTTGCTGAAATAGCCCTACCACTAACGGATCTGTTACGGACCAAACCGGCCATGGCTAAACCAAAGCCGGGACAAGCATTGACGTGGTCGTCAGCGTGTCAAATGGCTTTCGAGCAGTTAAAAACACTCTTTGCTCAAGAACCAGTACTCAAGCATCCAGACCCAACGCAGGCATTCGTAGTCCAGGCAGATGCTAGCGACGTGGCTGTAGGAGCAGTACTCCTACAAAGAACACAGCAGGGAGGGTTACAACCTTGTGCCTATACGTCTAAAAAGTTAACCACGACAGAGCGGGCATGGGCGATCTGGGAAAAAGAGGCATTCGCGGTCCGTTGGGCGTTGATGACATGGCGACATCTCTTGGAGGGGGCGTCTCATCCTTTTGAGGTATGGACGGACCATAAAAACTTAGAAGCCTTACAAAGGCCCAGGCGACTATCTCCCAAACAAATAAGGTGGGCACAATATTTCCAGCATTTCTCTTTCCGGTTGCGGTATGTTCCTGCTGGGAAAAACTTCCTGGCTGATGCGCTGTCCCGGATGCCACAGTATAATAGCAAGCGAGAGGAAGTGATAGAACCTCTAATTGCACCTTCCCAAACCCTATTAAGACTTACAGAAGTAGATGGTCACTTACGTACCGAGTTTAAAACAGCTTTACAACAGGATCAATGGGTAATCCAAAACCCCTCTATGGTTAGCTATAATGATGGAATAGCGTGGAGGGAGAATAGAATATATGTTCCAGAATGTTTACAGAACGTAGTGCTATGCAGGTCCCATGATGCCAAATCAGCAGGCCATTTTGGGTACTTAAAAACTCTACACCTTGTGAGGAGGCAATTCTGGTGGCCACGAATGCGTAAGGACATAGAAACATACGTAAAAGGTTGCACAACCTGTGCAACTGCCAAACCCTGGTCTGGACGACCGTTAGGACTATTACAGACAGTCGCGAATCCTAGCAGGCCTTGGGAAGAGATCGCTATGGATTTCATAGTCGATCTCCCCCCTAGCCATGGCCACACTGTAATTTGGACAGTGGTAGATCTGTTTTTGAAACAGGCCCACTTTGTGCCATGTAAAAGCATACCATCTGCGCGACAATTAACCGAACTCTTTTTGCAACATATCTATCATCTCCATGGAGCACCTAAGAGGATTATATCCGACTGCGGTGTTCAATTCACCTCTAAGTTTTGGAGACGATTTGTCCATTTAATTGGGTCCTCTCAAGGGTTAAGTTCAGCATTCCACCCGAGCACTAATGGGGCAGCTGAATGGGCCAATGCCATGGTCGAAAGATATATCAGATGCTACGTTTCTTACCAGCAGACGAATTGGTCAGGACTCCTGCCTTTCGCCAAAGTGGCATATAACAACATACCCCACTGCAGTACTGGGTTCTCCCCTTTCCAAGTAATATACGGCCGAGAGTTTTCAGCCATTCCAGAGTTAGATCCCCCTATGACAGACGCTGACACGCCACGTGGTTGGGCCGATAAATTAGTCATGTATGGCCAAGTGTAAAAACAGCATTACAAAAGGCAGCAGACGAGTACAAAAAATATGCAGACAAGAAAAGAGCTGATCCAAAACCATTCCGGATAGGAGACAAAGTATACTTATCTACGAAATATCTTAAACTCCGACTGCCCAGTAAAAAATTAGGACCTAAATATATAGGACCATTTCCCATAACACAAGTCATCAATCCCGTAACTGTAGCTCTTAAACTTCCCCCTCTGTTCAGTAGGATACATCCCGTATTCCATAGCAGTTTGGTGAAACCGGTGATGATAGAAAGGCCAGGTACCTCGACTACTCCACCAGGTCCCGTGCATACCAACCAATATGAGATAGACCGAATATTGGACTCCAGGGTTCGTAGGGGGATGTTACAATATCTTGTGCGGTGGAAAGGATACCCTGTAACACAGGCCTCGTGGGTGGCAGCACCCGATGTTCACGCTGCCTGATTGATACAACGGTTCCATCAGAAATACCCAGACAAACCTAATGCAGGATCGTAACAGTGACTAACATTTGTATGCTTTCTATTTATAGGTGAGCTCCTGGTAGGGGGGGCCGCCTGTCGAGTCCTACTGGAGCTCGCCATCGATGGGGGGTGTGGGAGATGAAGGAGTGGAGATAAGCAGCCGCAGCGAACACACAGTTACTGGATAGCAGCATTCAGGGCGATGATTGATGACGTTGCCGGGCCTCTCCGATTCTGCTGTCCTCGCTGCTCTGGTGCTCGCAGCTGTTACTGTTAAGGGAGTGGGGGGTGCTTGATTGATAATCACCGGATGTATGTTTAAGGGGCTGAGTTTTTGTTAAATAGCGCTGTGGTGTGGTCTTAATCATTGATATTCTCCCTATCAATGATAATTGTAAGTTTTTCCACTTTGCCAAGTCTGTCTCTATCTGTTGTTTAAGTTTATTATAGTTATTCTCTTTGAGCGCACTGCATCTTGCTGTCACATGTATCCCCAAGTATTTAACTTTATTTGTGATCTACATCTTCGATAGTTCCACCAATTCTTCTTTTTGTTTTATTAACATATTTTTTGTCAAGATCTTCATTTTGTCTTTATTTATTTTCAAACCAGCAACTTTTCCATATTCTCCTATTTTGCCTATCAATTTAGTTGTTGATTCTAATGGATCTTCAAGAATAAAAACCAGGTCATCAGCAAATGCTTGCAATTTGTATTCTTCCTTTTGAATCTTCATTCCCTTTATATCTTTATCTTCTCTAATATTTCTGTTTAGCACTTCTAACGTTAATACAAACAATACAGGTGACAGTGGACAACCTTGTCTCGTACCTTTTTTTATTTTTTTATTTCAATAAACTCTGTGAATTCTCCATTTATTATTACTTTTGCTGCTTGTTTGTAGTATATAGCTTCTATGGCTTGAATAAATTTTCTACCAAAGCCCATCCGTTCCAGCTGTAATAACATAAATCGCCAGTTCACATTATCAAAGGCTTTCTGAGCATCTAAAAATATTGACTTCCGGTTTGCTAGCTTCGGTGACGACGGTGCCTTTTTAAGCACCGCCAGCCCTGCCGCCTGTAGAGCCACCTCGCGATCGAGAAGCGGCTCGAAAACTCCGAAATCCTGAGGATTGAAGGAGGAGAGATAGCAGGGTACAGGTTGAGCCCCTGTAAGCCCCCAGGGAATTGCTTCTGGGGAGGAAACAGGCGCGGCTCCCTCCCAACCTGCTGAGACTCCGGGCGGCGTGGGACGATTCTGCCTTCAGCAGAACAAGCCGGCTGCAGCAAACGTTTAAAGTGAATGGAACCAACCTCAACAAGCAGCGGAAATATTAACTTGAACCCTGTAACTTGGAAATCGCAAGTATTAGTGCTTTGTTGACTTTTTAATTCAAGAAAAAATACGAGCGAGTGAAAGTGATTTGAAAATGGGGCCCAGCACTAGAATTAACGAGCTAGTGAGAGTGGATTTGTGAAGTCATCTTGCTTTGTTACAAAGTTATAAAGTTATAAAGTTGCTACAAAGTTGCTCTGCCTGTAACAAAGAGAAATAAGAGAAGAGGGGGAAAAAGAAAAACTCTTTTCTTAAAAATCTGACTTGGCTTTACTCCAGTTTCCATTTGATTAAACCTGGGGGACTTTTTTAGAAGTCTCTGCAGAGGTGGAAAAGGAAAAGAGGCTTCCTTCTTCAGAAAACCTAGCTTACGTGGCAGGATGGCCTCAAAGAAGCAGGAAGGAAAAGTAGCGGGGGGGGGAATCCCCCACACATAAACATGAAACGCAGCTTCCCCCTGCTCAACAGATACAGACTCAGAAAAAAGACTTTGATATTGAAAATCTAAAAGAATTTATTTCCAAAGCTTTGGATGATAAATTTCAAAAATCCCAACAGGAAATAGATGATAAACTTCAAAAATCTCAACAGGAAATTATGCAGGAAATTAATGAAATCAAAGATATGGTGAAACAGGATTATGGCAAGGTGACTAAAAAAATATCAGAGGTGGCGTCTGGCCTTGGAGAATTTATCATTAAAGTTGACTCTAAAGTGGAAGAATTTAAATCAGAAGTCAATGTTAAGATGAAAGACAATGACTATAAATTTTCTGATGTTGATGATAAAATGCAGAGAGTTGAAAACGAAATTGTTATGATGCAATTCAGGGCAATGGAATTTGCCATAAGGCTTCGAGGAATTAGAGAGGATGACAGACAGGATTTGAGACAGATTTGTGCTGAAGCTCTGGCGGTGATCTTAAAAATTAATCCTGATGTGGTTTTCTACAAAATAGATAAAATTTACAGAGTGAATTCTTGGGTGGCCAGACAAAGACAACTGCCTAGAGATGTGGTCATATATTTTACGGATAGAGCAATAAGAAATGATATCCTGCAAAAATCTTTCCATACTTCTGTGCAAGTGGGGGGTGCACAAATTGGAGTTTACAAGGAACTACCACCTAAAATGCTGAAAGCCAGAAAAGATTTTGGCTTTCTTGTAAAAGAACTGCAAAAACAAGAGATACCATTTCGGTGGGATGCCCCAACTGGCATAATTTTGAAATATAAGGGAGAAAGACATCGTTTGAATACTGTGGAGAAGGCGGAGCATTTCTATACTACTATTTTAGAAAGAATACCATCTCCACGTACATCTACAGTCCTGGAGATTGAGGAGAGTGATAAGAAGCAACTTCAACAAGAACCGCAAGAACAGTCAAAGCAGGTGGAGTTAGAGAAAATGCAGGGTGCTGAAGGAGGTTTTTTGGATGAGCCTCTGTTGGAATCTTCTCCAATCTTGGACCCGGTTCGGAATGTTGAGGTTAAGGATCAGCGTATAACTCGTGCAAAAGCTAAGCAACTTAAAGAAAAGCAACAACAACAGGAAAGACAAGATAAAAAGGGAGCTAAGAGTACCACACAAGAGACTGGAGCCATGGGGGGAGCAAGACGGGAGATTCCGGAAGACATTCGGTTATTTTGCTCGTTGCTTCACAAAGATAAAGATGACGATTAAGTGTTTATCTTGGAATGTGAATGGGTTGAACTCAGTACAGAAAAGGAAGAAGTTATTTGCATATTTGAGACAATTTAATAATGATATAATTTGTTTACAAGAAACTCATATCACAACTCAAGACCAAAAATACTTGATAAACTCAAAGTTAGGAACACATTTTATATCTTCAACTTTGCAAAAAAAGAATGGTGTAGTTATTTATGTAAACAAAAGACTAACAGCTAAAATTATAGAAGCAGATGAAGATGGTAGGTTTATAGCAATCGAATTGCTTACAGTAAATGGCCAAATTCTTTTGATTGGAATTTATGCTCCCAACCAACAACAGGATCATTTTTATAAAATGTTACATACTAAAATATTGCAATGGGACTATAGATCTATTTTAATAATGGGAGATTGGAATGGAGTAATCGATTCTAAACTAGATAAAAAGAGTTTGGCGAAATCCAGGATCAGACTACCACAGACTTTTTTTGATATGAAAGAAGACCTGGAATTAAAAGATATTTGGAGAATACACAATCCAAAAGAATTGGATTATACTTTTTTTTCCGACAGACATAGATCCTTCTCTAGGATTGACTTTATTTTGTTGTCAGATGATTTACTTGTTAAGACAAAAAGAACAAAGATTCTTCCAAGGACTTTGTCCGACCATAGCCCAGTATGGATAGAAATTGAGATGGGTAAGACTGAGCGACGCTCTTGGAGAGTGAATGAAAACTTGTTCAGATATGAAAAAAACATAATAGAACTTAAAAAGCACTTGAAAGAATTTTTTGAAATAAACTTGAATAAAGGTACCCCAATTGAAATTGTGTGGGATGCGAGTAAAGCTTATATGAGAGGGGTGCTTATTTATATGAATTCTAAACATAGATTGACTCGACAAAAGAAAAGATCTGAATTGGAAGTAGAAATAAAGAACAAAGAACAGCTACTTATTAAAAACCCAACAGATGAAAGAATACGTGGTGTTATAAAACTTCTGAAAGACCAATTTCAAATGCTTATGGCGGAACAAGTTGCAACAAACTTACAATATGCGAAGCATAATACATTTTGTAATGCCAATAAACCGGGCAGATGGTTGGCTTACACATTAAGAAAAAAGCAGAGTATATGGACTATTGATAATATTGATATTGGAGGGAAAGAAATTTTTCAACAAAAATTAATTAAAGAAGCTTTTGTGGACTATTATACTAAACTATATGCTAAAGATGATGTGCAGAATGGACTTATAGAAAAATATTTAGATAATAAAAGAGTTACAAAAATTACAGACCAACAAAAGGAAAGAATGAATTATCCTATAACAGAGGAGGAGATAATGGTAGCAATTAAACAATTAAAAATAGCTAAAGCTCCTGGAATGGATGGCTTGACTGCAGTGTATTATAAAACTTTGCAAGCAGAAATGGTGGAACAACTTAGAGATTTGTTTTGTAATATTCAACAAGGGGGTAAAATACCCCCATCATGGACAACAGCTTATATTTCTTTGATACCAAAAGAACATGCAGGTCCTAAAAAACCGGAGAATTATAGACCAATATCTCTTCTTAACACTGATTATAAAATTTATGCAAAAGTACTAGCCAACAGGCTGATGCCAGTAATCCAAAAGGTGATTCATGATGACCAAGCGGGATTTATCGAGGGTAGATATATGAAGGATAATGTAAGGCAAGTAATAGACTTATTGGAATATCTTGAGAGGAACAAACAGATACCTGCAGTGCTGGTTTTTCTGGATGCAGAAAAGGCCTTTGACAGAGTGGATTAGAATTTTCTATTAAAGACTTTAAAAAAGATGGACTTTGGGGACCAATTTATACAGGCGGTTTCAGCAATTTACCAAGAGCAAAAGGCACAGATTATTATTAATGGAAGTTTGACAACAGAGTTTAAAATTGAAAAAGGAACAAGATAGGGATGTCCGCTATCCCCATTGCTATTTATTCTAACACTAGAAGTCTTGTTAAATACAATACGGGACTCTAATATTTTGAAAGGTATAACGATAAGGCAAGAGGATTATAGAATAAAGGCATTTGCAGATGATCTGGTCGTTACCCTAATACAGCCAATGGAATCAATAATCCAGATGAAGGACATTATACAAAACTATGGTAAAATTTCAGGTTTTAGACTGAATCAGAAAAAAACTAAGATGATAGTTAAAAATATGACACAAGATCATAAACACGAGCTTGAAAGGAGGGCAGGTTTTGAGATTGTACCGAAGGTAAAATATCTAGGAGTTCAGGTTGCAGAATCAAACATGAAATTGTTTCAAAATAATTATGAGGTGTTGTGGCGAGAGGTGCAGAAAGATATGGAGACCTGGAAAAAACTGCAGCTGTCTCTACTTGGAAGAATAGCAGCAGTTAAGATGAACATTTTGCCAAGATTTCTTTTTCTGTTTCAAATGATTCCGGTGCTTAAAAGTGATAAACAACTGAAAGTCTGGCAAACTGGAGTGAATAAGTTTGTCTGGAACGAGAAAAAACCGAGAGTGAAATTGAAAATTATGCAGGATGTTCCAGAAAGGGGAGGTCTTAAACTTCCAAACCTACAGTTATATTATGAAGCAGCAGCTTTGACCTTAGCAAGTGATTGGTTTGGAAGGAAAAAGACTGGAATACTGAATATTGAAAGTTTTGATCTTGAATTTGGATGGCATGCTTACTTATTCTATGACAACAAAGTGGATAAAGTATTTAAAAGCCATATACTCAGAGACTCTTTGATGAGAGTTTGGAAGAAGCACCGATTCAAATGGGATTATAAAATACCGCTATGGCTGGATCTTGGTCATATTATGTGGAATACAAATATAATGTCACTCGGGGGGGGGTTTATACAAAGAGGTTCTTTTTACAGATGCGGGCAGATGGCAGTTGAAGACATTACAGACACTGTTGGATGAAGGGATTAACTTAACTTGGTTACAATATAATCAGTTACAATTGAGATGGAAAGAGGACCAAAAAACTGGTATTATGTTGCATGAGGAAGAATTGGTTAGACACATAAAAGAGAAAGGTCCAATGCATATTAAAAGGCTTTATAATGTTTTGTTAGAAAGGGATTCAGAAACTGAATTAGTTAAAGATTGTATGATTAAGTGGGCACAAAATTTTGAACAACCAGTGATGCTGGAAACATGGGAAAAAATCTGGGTTCAGAACGTTAAATTTACACAGTCGCAGAATTTGAGGGAAAATTTCTATAAAATGTTTTATAGATGGCATTTAGACCCCAAAAAATTGTCGTGTATGTACCCTAATGTTCAGCCAAAATGTTGGAGATGTGATTGTTTAGATGCTACATATTATCATGTTTGGTGGACTTGTAGGAAAGTTAAGGTTTTTTGGATAAAAATTTGGTGGGTCATGCAGAATGTTTTGAAGAAAAAAATTCAATTTTCTCCACAACTGTTTTTATTGGGTATAGTTAAGGGTTTTACATTGGGTGAAACAAAATTGATATTGTATATGATAACAGCAGCAAGATTGTTGATAGGTAAATACTGGAAGAATGAAGCTTTGCCCACTATCGAGGAATGGACTTTGAAGATGGCCAGTTTTGCAGAGATGGCGAAGATTTCAGCATACTTAAAAGATTGTTCACAAGAGACTTATGAATGGGAATGGAAAAAGTAGATAGATTATGTTCAGAACAAATATCAAACTAGGAAGTATCAAACTAGGGAGTATCAAATAGCTTTCATTTGAAGACAGTAATATTTTAATGTAATGAAGATGAAAAATTGTACGGGGGAGGGAGGGGTTCAAGTTTTATACAAAGGGATTTTTTTTTTTACTTGACATGAGTATATTGTGTGGAAGTCCGGGGGGAGGGGTGGGCTAGGGAGGGTTAGGGAGGTTGGGAAGTTTGGGGTGGGTTGAGGGGGGAGGGGAAAAAGGGGTGAAAATGTAATTGTAAAACTTTTGCAATAAAAATATCAAAGCCATTTGCTTTTCAGGATGTGCCTCATAATATTCCAAAGTGTCCAGAATTATTCTCATATTGTCTTTAATCTGTCTTTTTGGCAGAAACCCATTTTGATCGGAGTGTATGAAATTATTTAAATATCTTAAAATTATTTTAAGTCTTTCTGCCAATATTGGAGCGAAGATTTTATAGTCTAAATTTAGCAGGGAAATAGGCCTATAATTCTTAATTTGTTGTGGGTCCGTATCCTCCTTTGGAACAAGCATAATATATGCTTCTGACCATGATTTGGGTAATTTCTTCTTTGACATGACTTCATTCATAACTTCTAATAATGGGAGATTCAGCGATTCCTGTAATGTCTTGTAATATTCCACTGGTAACCCGTCCGGGCCTGGTACCTTCCCATTCTTTTGTTTTTTAAATGCTTCAGTTAATTCCATCATCGTTATATTTCCTTCTAACATTGCTTCTGTGTCTTTGGAAATCTGGGGTAGTTGCGCCTTTTGCAAGTATTGTTTAACACTTTCCTTCTCTATGTTCTCTTGCTCATACAGTTTTCTATAATAGTCTTGTATAATTTTTTCCTTCTCTTTATTTCCATATCTAATTTGTCCTTGGTCATCCATTAGTTGTATTATTTTTCTTGATTCTTTCTCTCTCTTTTCAGTTTGTATGCTAACCATCTACCTAGTTTATTTGCATCTTCAAAATAGTTCTGTTTGGCACTTCTAATTTTTTGTGCTAAATCCTCTTTTTCTATTAATCCCATTTTGTATTTAGTTGTGTCCATTTTTATTTTGATATCCTTTTTTTGTGGAGATTTCTGGAATTCTTTTTCAAATTTCTTATATTCATCCTCTAATGTTTTATAAGCTTGTCTTTTCTTAATATTTCTTCTCCTTGTATAGTCTATAATCAGGCCTCTAGTATAGGCTTTCATTGTATCCCAAAGGTTTTGCATTGATGTATCTTCTTTTTTATTTTCTTTAAAGAAGAAGGCCAATTCTTTCTCCATTTTCTGTGCAAAATCCTTTTCTTTTAATACTGTGTTATTTAAAGTCCATCTAGATCTTCTCCTTTGTCCTTTCCATTTCATTGTCATTGGATTATGGTCTGCCCAGGTATTTGCTTCTATGTCAATTTCTTCTATATTAAAAGTCAATTCCCTTTTTATCCATATCATATCTATTCTGGACCATGATGAATGTCTACTTGAATAAAAAGTATATTGTCTATTTTTTACATTTCTTTCTCTCCATATATCCTTTAAGTTTATTTCCTGTATCATTTAAAAAAAAAATCGGAAGTGTCTTTCTACTTTGCTTTGTTGTCTTCTGTGTGTTGTAATCTAATTTCTCATCTACTATACCATTGAAATCTCCCATCAAGCAAATGTTTTTTTTATTGAAAAAGTTTTTCAAATACAGATTTTTCCCCTTTTTTCTCCTCCCCCTCTCCCTAAACCCCCCTCTCCACCCCTCCCCCTATGACCTCTTCTTCAAAGTAAAATCCAAATTCATAACAGATTATATGATACTTTACCATCCCCTTACTCCATCCCCCAAATACTGACCCTTTCTTTCTAATAATATTCTAATAATATTATTATATCCCCCTTTTACTATACATTTCAAAATAACATTCTACTATAACATTATGTGATAAATTCTGGTTTAGCATAGTAATATTATTATAACTCCCCATTTAACAATAATCTGCCCTTTTTCTCCTCCCCATTCATATTTCTCTTAAATCAAACCTTATATGTATATTAATATAACATTTCAGAACAACCTATTTATTCTCATAGTCTTTATGCTCATAGTCTATCCATTTCCTCCACTCCCATAAGTATATCTCTTAAACATCCCTTTTCTTAAACTAAACAATCAGTAAACTAACCTGTCTCCACCCACTTCCCTACAAAATTTACATACATAACAATTCTTAATATCTTTTTATTCTGCCCACCCTAAAAAAAAATTATTCCCTTATAGAGATAATATCAGTAACTTTAAATTTATAATCCATATAATATCTTCTTTGATGTCTTTCCACTGGATTGTTAACTCCATCACCCATATTAGGGTAACATAACATCCTGATTGCAACAGAATATTCAGAATCCTCAGTTATCATCTGCCCCCATCAATAATAAATATCTTCATGTATATAAAAAAGAGAAAACAACCACCCGAGTGACATTATAATTGTATTCCATATAATATCTGTAGTAGTGGCTTTCTTCAGGATTATTAATTCCCACCGTCATAATGGGGTAACAACCAGATCTTCTGCATGCCCCAGCATAGCTCTCTTGCCATGTAACTCATGTATTATGTAAACATAATACATTTATCAAAGAATCCAAAATAGATAATTCCAATCCAACAATTTAAGGCCCTTTTCACATCCCAAAATTACGGCATTGCAGAGGTCTGTCACTCTCCTCAGGATAATATTAACCAATACTTCGCCTCAACTATCTTTTCATGTATTCAGTCGTCTTTTAGATAACTGGCTTCACTGTTGCCTAGTTTAGAAACTTTTGTTTTTGTGAGACCTATTTCTTTTTTTCTTGACTTTTTGTGGGTTTGATCTCCATCCTAATTTCCTTTCTACGAGTTGTATATCAACTGATCAGTTTTCGTTCTGATTTATGACTTGATCTTGTTGGTTTTGCTTTTGTGGCTTAGATTGCCATTCATATTTCTTTTCTATAAGTTGTGTATCAACTAATTGATTTCCATGCTTGTCTGTGACTTGATGAGTCATCACATTAGAATCCGATGCCACTTCTCTCTTATTTATAGGTAATCCAACTGAGGCATCTAAATAATCCAAAGGCGATTCATCTACAGAGGCCTCTGTAACTCGATATTTTTCCTTTATTTCCAACTCCTTCTGCTTATCTTGTGTTGTGCATAAAAATGTTGAGCTCATTTTCAAAAATTTTTGATGAAATTCTTCCGCTTTTTCAACAGTATTTAATTGGTATCTTTCTCCTTGATATCTCAATATTATACCAACTGGAACATCCCACCTAAATAAAATATTTTGTTTTTTAAGCTCAGTCACCAGGAATCCAAATTTCTTTCTATCCAATAACATCTTGGGCGGTAACTCTTTATATATCCAAATCTTTCTTCCAAAAAGTTGCAAAGTAGAATTAAAAGATTTTTGCACAATATTATTTCTTATTTCTTTATCTGTAAAGTAAATCACCACATCTCTAGGTAGTTGCCTTTGCTTTGCAATCCAAGAATTTACTCTATAGACTCTGTCAATCCTACAAAATACTTCCCCAGGATGAACCTTTAAGATCCCAGCCAGAATTTCAGCAGATATTTTCCTTAAGTCATCTCTGTTATTTTCCTGTAGTCCTCTCAGTCTAATCGCATAGTCTATGAAATTGTGTTGCATCATTAAAACTTCTTTTTCAATCCGTTGTTTTATATTTTCTGCATTACAAGTCTTATTTATTTATTTATTTATTTATTTATTTATTTATTTATTTATTATATTTCTATACCGCCTTTCTCCCGTAGGACTCAAGGCGGTGTACAGTCAAGAAAAATATAGATACACAAACATCATAAAATTGCTAATTAAAATTATTACTTAGTTTGGTCAATTAAATAAAACCCAGAATTAGATAACATTTAAAAAATCATTCACATGTTTGTATGTTTAGCCCTGCCTGTTGGAACATCAGGGTCTTGAGGGCACGGCGGAAAGCACGGAGATCAGGGATATTCCGTATCTCCAGGGGCAGTTCATTCCAAAGGGTTGGAGCCCCCACAGAGAAGGCCCTCCCCCTGGGAGTCGCCAGTCGACATAATTTGACTGACGGAACCCTGAGTAGTCCCGCCCTGTGAGAACGAACTGGTCGGTGGGAGGCTATTGGTGGCAAAATATGGTCTCATAGGTACCCAGGTCCTAAGCCATGGAGCGCTTTAAAGGTGATAACTAACACCTTGAATCGCACCCGGAAGACCACCGGGAGCCAGTGCAGCTCGCGTAGGAGAGGTGTTACATGGGCGTAACGAGCTGCGCCCATAATCACCTGTGCGGCTACGTTCTGGACCAGTTGGAACCTCTGGGTGCTTTTCAAGGGGAGCCCCATGTAGAGAGCATTACAGTAGTCCATACGGGAGGTAACTAGGGCATGAGTGACCGTGCGCAAGGCGTCCCGATCCAGAAAGGGACGCAACTGGCGGATCAGGCGAACCTGATAAAAGGCACCCCTGGCCACGGCCGTCAAATGATCTTCTAAAAGTAACCGTGAATCCAGGAGGACACCCAAGTTGCGGGCCCTCTCTGTGGGGAGCAAGATCTCATCCCCTATTGTCAGTGATGGTACCAGCTGACTATACCGGGACGCCGGAAGCCACAGCCATTCGGTCTTGGAGGGGTTGAGTCTGAGCTTGTTTCTCCCCATCCAGATCCACACGGCCTCCAGGCAACGGGACATCACAGCAAGGGCATCATTGGGGTGGTCTGGGGTGGAGATGTATAGCTGTGTGTCATCAGCATACTGATGAACACTCACCCCAAAACCACGGATGATCTCACCTAGCGGTTTTACATAAATGTTGAACAGAAGGGGTGAGAGGACTGACCCTTGCGGCATCCCACAAATAAGGTGCCTCGAGGTCGACCTCTGCCCCCCTGCCAACACAAACTGCGAACAGTCAGAGAGGAAGGAGGAGAACCACCAAAGCACGGTGCCCCCTATTCCTAACCCCTCCAGCCGGTGCAGTAAGATACCATGGTCGATGGTATCAAAAGCCGCTGAGAGATCTAATAGGACCAGGATAGAGGAGCAACCTCTGTCCCGAGCCCTCCAGAGATCATCCACCAATGCGACCAATGCCGTTTCCGTGCTGTATCGTGACCTGAAGCCCAACTGGAACGGATCCAGATAGACAACTTCATCCAGGTATCGGGGTAGTTGTCGCGCCACCACACTCTCAACAACCTTCGCAACAAAGCGAAGATTGGAGACTGGACGATAATTTGATACTATAGCCGGGTCCAGGGAAGGCTTCTTGAGGAGGGGCTTCACAACCGCCTCTTTCAAGGCAGTGGGAAAGACACCCTCACTCAGAGAAACATTTATAATCCCCTGGAGCCAGCCTCGTGTAACCTCCCGGGAGGCCAGAACCAACCAGGAGGGACACAGGTCCAATAAACATGTGGCAGTGTTAAGCTTGCCCAGAATCCTGTCCACGTCCTCAGGAGCCACAGAGTCAAACTCTTCCCAGATAACGCTCTCAAGACCTGCCCCCGTCTCCTCCCCTGGATCTACCCAATCGGAGTCCAGGCCTTCCCGAATCTGAGCGACTTTATCATGCAGGAATTGTACAAAATCCTCAGCTCGATCCTTTAAGGGATCTTCCCATACCCACACCTTAAGTAGGGAGCGGGTCACCCTAAACAGCGCAGGTGGGCGGTTCTCTGCAGATGCAATAAGAGCGGAGAAGTAGCTAGACGCTCTTATCGCCACTAGGTAGGTCTTAATATAAGATCTCACCTGTGTTCGGTCAGATTCAGATCGGCTTGTCCTCCAATCACTCTCCAGGTGTCTTTTCCGACGCTTCATCTCTCTCAGCTCTTCGGAAAACCAAGGAGCTAGACGAGATCGGCATCGGGTCAGAGGCCGCAAAGGCACGACGCGGTCCAAGGCCCCAGTAGCCGCCCTGTCCCAGGCGACCACCAGGTCCTCAGTCAAGTCGTGAGCCAGAGTCTCAGGAAATGGCCCAAGCTCCATCAGGAACCTTTCGGGGTCCATCAGGCGCCTGGGACGGAACCATTTGGTTGGTTCCATCTCCCTGCGGTGGGTGGAAGTGACTTGAAAGTCCATGTGAAGGAGAGAATGATCAGACCATGACAAGGGCTTGATGTCTATATCCCCTATTCTTAGATCATTCAGC
Source organism: Pituophis catenifer annectens (assembly GCF_029215685.1). NCBI lineage: Eukaryota > Metazoa > Chordata > Lepidosauria > Squamata > Colubridae > Pituophis > Pituophis catenifer. The sequence goes on from NW_027256881.1 coordinate 173,000,636, forward strand.
CACTGATCAGAGACAAAAATCAAGTCCAGAGTGTGATTCCCCAAGTGGGTGGGGCCTTGAACTACCTGGGTCAGGTCCATGGCCGTCATGGAAGCCATGAACTCCCGAGCCGTCTCCGACATCTCACCAGCAGATGGCAGGTTAAAATCCCCCATAACAATAAGTCTGGGGGTTTCCACCGCCACCCCGGCTATAATGTCGAGCAGCTCAGGCAGGACCGCTGTTACGTGGCAGGGAGCCAGGTACGCAATCAGTAGGCCCATCTGAATCCCCCGACCCCACTTCCCAAGGAGGGACTCACATCCAGCTATCTGAGGAACAGTGACCTCCCTCGGGCAAAGACTTTCTCTAATGATTGCTGCCACTCCCCCACCCCTTCCCTGAGTCCTTGGCTGATGGAATGCACGGAAACCTGGTGGGCACATTTCCACAAGGGGAACTCCTCCCTCCTGGCCTAACCAGGTCTCCGTAATCCCTGCCAGGTCAGCACCCCCCTCTGAAATAAGATCATGAATGAGGGGGGCTTTATTTACCACTGACCTGGCATTACATAACATCAGCCGTAGACCCAGGGTCTGAGACTCTGAACAACCTGGGAAACGAGCAGTGCTTTGGGGGTCGGAGTGGGCAATCGCTCATAAACATCGAGTGCGCACTCCTGAAACATAATATGGCCCCCTGCAGCCGTCATATCTGCCCCTCCCACTTACTATACTAATGCCCATCGCTTCATCCCCCTGCATCCTTGTCAGATTTCTGTCCCCATCCTCCCCACCATGATTATCAGACCCATTACCCCTTTCAGTGGATTTATGGATCCCCCCAGATCCATTTCCACAATCCCTCCCAGAACCCCTTAAAACAGAACTTAAAGATTTATCTAAAAACCCCCAAAGCTGTCGGTTTTTTGCAAAAAAAAATGATCAGCTTCCATTTTAGATTTTTCTTCTAAGCTATTGTCTTGAATGTTTATCAAATCATTTTCAATTCTTGTATTTTATTGTCCAAATTATCCTCAATTTCCTCCATTTTAGACTCTAATAAATTGATATTTGTATCCAACTTCATAGAAATTTCTGAAAAACCGTTAGTCACTTTTGCAATCTTTCGTTGCAAAGTATCATACTTTAATTGCACCAATTCTTTAATTTCCTGCTTAAATTTTTCAAAATTCTGGTTCACAATCTCATCCCTTCTTACAATCTCCTCCAAGAGAAATTCAATTATATTAAAATCAGTTTTCTGAGTCTGTAGGTTTAAAACTTGTTCATATAGTTTGTAGATGGGGGAATCCCCCCCCCACTGCTTGTTTGTCTGGCTTTGTTAGTCTAAACGCCATATTTCCACACAGACAAACTCTTTTTTAAGAACAGAAAAGAAAACTTCTTTCCAAACAAGATCAGTATCAGATCTCCAGGAAAAAGAAAACATAAAAAATAGAACTTTTTCTTGAATTGTAGCCAGCAGTATTTATTCCGCTACTTTATGGCTTATTAAGAAACGGAAGGACTTTTCCTTTCAGCTTTTCCTTCTCAGATCTCGGCAGTTGCCATTTTAAAATTCTTTTTTCCTTTCTTCAGTATCTTTTATAAAGTAAATGAAAATACTTGCGATTTAGGGTCATAGGTCCAGATCTCATCCTCTTTAATTAATCTGTTAATTTTCTTTAAAAAGCTTGTTCTCGTTGCCTGGCTCTGCAAAAAAGCAGAGGTCTCCCAAAGCCCGGAGCAGCGGCGAGGGAAATAGGGAGCCTCATCTGCTTCGCCCCCAAGAGTAAAAAAAAAAAAAATGTTATCATAGTCCAATTCAATTATTTTCGTGTGTAATTTTCTATAGAAATCTTCTTGCTTATCATTAGGTGCATAAATTGCTATTAAAAGTATTTTCATATTGTTGTCTGGTGCTATTACTCTAGTAGAACTCGGTTCATGTTGCTCTTTATATTCCACCTTGCCACCCACTGCACCTTCTTCTTTTTCAATCGTTGCTAGGCATTCTTCTTGTAATTCAGTCAGTGATTTTTCTCTTATCTCCCCTCCTTTTTCTCTAAAGTATTCTACATAAAAGGCTTTTGCTTTATCAATTGAATCTATTCTGTATTTTTGTTGTTGCCAAGTAAACACCAAGCCTTCTGGTATCAACCATCTGTAGTTCACTCCTTTCTGAAGTAATATTTTGGTCAAAAAATGATATTCTCTTCTCATCTCTCTCACTCTTCTCAGTATTTGCTTCAGAACCACAATCTCCTTATCCTTATATTTCAATGTTTTCTCTCTAGTAATCTGCAGTATTTGTGTTTTAATCGATTTCTTAGTAAATCTTATATGGACTTCTCTTGGTAGCTTATTCCTCATTGCCTATCTAGTATAGACTCGAAATATCTCATCTATACCATCCATCATCTTTTCTTTGGGGATTTCTAATGCTTCTGCTAAGATTTCTAACATTATTTCTGCCAAGTTTTCACCCTTTTCTTCTTCAATATTTTGAAATCTGAGATAAAATTCTGATTTGTCCATCTCCCATCCTATTCCACTCTTATCTCGTTCAACCTTGTCCAATCTACTGTCAATATCTCTGATTTTTTTATCCCTTTGTTCTTCCTTTTCTTTAATTTTTTGGAGTCTTTCCTCATATTTCTTCATCATTTGGTGTATGTTCTCCACTTTTTCATCTGTTTTTGCTGTTCTTTATTCAATTATTTCCGATCTTGGTTCAATTTTTTTCTGCTCTCTGCTCAATATTCTCTACTCTTGATTGTATGTTTTGAATTCCTTGCCAAATCATCTGCAACATCGCTTCCTTTTCCTTCTCTCGTTCCTTCTCCTTTTCCTGTTGCAACATCGTCTGTATTGATCATTGTCCTCCAGATGATGAAGAGGAAGGAGTCGCTGTAGAAGAACCAATAGCTGTTGTCTTTTTACTCATTTCTGTGAAGTGATTGTGAAAGGTTCAAACAAATAAAAAATCTTCAGGTTCTATACCTTAATCCATTTATATATAGGACAAATATTATCCAAGTGGCAATAAGAAAAGAAAAAGCCAAATAAAACCACAAGCAATAGATGAAGGGAAAAAATCTTCAGGCTCTTGTATGCCTTAATCCAATTAAACAAAGGGATATTAAACACCTTAACAATCTCTCCTCAAGGAAGAAGAAAAAGGAAAGGGGGGGAATTCAAAAAAGAAAAGGAGAAGAAATAAACACTAATAAAAAATCTATGTATATGTGAAAAGTTAAAAGTCTTTCAAAAAATAACAGTCCAGTTAAAAATAATTAAATAGGGGAGAAGTGGAGAAGTAACATCAAAAAGAGAGAGAGAAAAAAAACTTTCTGTCTGAAAGAAAAATCCACGACAGTATAATACCCAACAATTCTTTTGTTAAGTCTCACATAATATTTACAGCTCTTTTCCAAAAGTCACTGTAATCTTCTTCCTTTCAAACTCAGACTCTTGCCATTAATAGTTTCCCAGAAGAGCACCTGAACAAACAATCCTTCAAACAATCTCTAATGTTCTTCCCACTATCTTATCTATGAATAGGCTCAGAGTCCTTGAAATGTAGCACAGTTGTTACTTTCCAGAGAAAAAAAAGAAAGAAAGATACAATATATCCAATCCACTAGATGGCAGTGTTACTTACTTTCTCCACTCTCCCTTCTCTCTGCACCCAATACCCAATAAAATTAAAATGGAGAGAAAAGAAAAATAAAAGAGTAAAACCAAAAATAATTTGTGCTAAAAAGGCACCAAAATATTTAGCAATTAAATACATAAAACGGAAATCTCCAATCCAAACCAGTCCAGTCCAGGTTAAATAATAAAATCGTCCATGAGCATCCACCAGTAAAAGTAAATTAAAAAATGGGAAAAACTATCTTAAACTCAGGCTTAATTCCTCCGCTTAACTTCTTATGTTTCAATTTTAATTATCTTTTCACCACAGGGCATTCTTTCAAATAGTCTATTTATTTATTTATTTTTATTTTATTTTGTTCTTATACATCAAACATACATTAAATCTATAGCGGTCTACATCACAGCGTGAGAAGGAAGTAAAATTGTCCCATTACATATACAAGATAGCCAAGAAAAGTCTGTTATGTATACCAAATGACATGTTTATCATATACATCAATTTGTAGCTCGATTGACATCCAATTTTACCATTGACTCCAAGATATATAATAGTCTGTGTCCCCTCATCCTTTCAGTATCATAGTAAGCCGAGCTGATTCCACACAGTTCATTATTTTCTGAATTACTACTTGTTCGGGTGGGCTGACATCCATCTTCCAATATTGAGCCCATGCCAATCTTACAGCTATTGATATATGTAGCAACAGGTACCATGCCATTTTGTTTATATTTTCATTTTCGGGTCTTATCCCTAATAAAAATACCTCAGGACACAGTTGTATATGTTGCCCCAACATCTCATTAAGCCATTTCTGAATATTTTTCCAAAATTTCATTACCTCTCGACAGGTCCACCATTGGTGGAAGTATGTACCCTCTTTAACACCACATTTCCAACAGACTGAGGGTGTTCCGGGGAACATTTTGGCGAGTCTGGCCAGTGGTAAATGCCATCGATATGCCATTTTATATATGTTTTTTTAATATGCTATTGACCGGTTAGTTTAATATTTTTAGTCCAGATTTTGTTCCACCTCTCAGGCTCTATTGAATGACCCAGATTTTTCTCCCAGGCATGAACTGAAGTCTTCGCACCTTCCTCAGTTACCTCCATAGCCATAAAGGATTTATAGCACTTAGTTAACACCTTTCCATCCACCCCCAGTAAAATCCTATCCAAAGTCTGCACCTCTCGGCTAATCCCAAGTCTCTGTCTCATATACTTACTACTAATTTGCATGTATATCCACCAGTCTAAATTCACTCCTTGTTCTTGAAGTGACAATTTTGTTTTTAACTTCCCATTCGAGTCTAGTATTTCTTTATAAGTCAATTTTTTCTCTGGGTTATACAAAATCAAATAGATCACAGCTTCCACAGGTGAGACCCAGAGTGCTACCTTATTATAATATGTTTTCTTAATTTCCATCCAACTTTCAATCAGAGCTCCTTGCATGTGATGTTTAGTGAAGTATGCTGGGGGTTTAGCTCTTTTCCATCATAGGTGGGCATGCCACCCCTGTTGGAGATTGTGGCCTTCGATTGCTAACAAACGTTTCCCTTGTAGTGTCCATTCATGGATCCAAACCAAAACTGCTGAATTATAATACTTCTTCCAATTTGGGACCCCAAACCCACCTTGTTCTTTCGGTTTCTGCATCATTTTCAACTTAATTGGAGGCTTCTTGCCCTACCAAATGAATCTATTAGTAGCCCTGTCCATATTCCTAAAAAAGGTTTTATCCAATCTAACTGGGGCCATTTGGAAAAGAAATATCATTCTAGGCACTACCTGAATCTTGATTAAGGCTATCCGTCCCATTAACGACAGTTGTAGCCTGCCCCATTTCTCCAGATCTTTGTCTAATTGCTCAATTAATTTTAAGTAGTTATCCGCCTTTATTGAGGAGCATCTATCAGACAACCAAATCCCTAAGTATTTAACTTTTCGGACTACCTGGATGCCCAAAGTGTTTTGCAATTCTAATTTTTGTATTTCCGTCATGTTTTTGACTATAATATTCGTTTTCTTTCTATTTATTTGTAATCCAGCTACTTCACCGAATTTCTGTATCTTGTCAATAAGCCGCCGACTGGAGGTTTGTGGCTCTTCCAGAACAAAGACCAGGTCGTCCGCAAATGCCTGGACCTTGTATTCTTGCTCTCTGATCTTTAGCCCTCTTATGCCCACATCCTGTCTTATTAACCTAAGCAAAGGTTCTAAAGTAAAAATAAACAGCAATGGAGAAAATGGGCAGCCTTGTCTCGTTCCCTTTGCTATCGTCACCTCATCCGACTCTTCTCCATTTACCAGAATCTTGGCTTTCTGTTGACTATAAATTGCCCGGATTGCATTCAGAAATTAGTCGCCAGCCTCCATATATCTCAATTGTGCTATAAGATAGTTCCAATTGACCCTGTCGAAGGCTTTCTGGGCATCCAGAAAGAGGAACACCGCCTGCTTCTCAGGGTGGGCCTCGTAGTATTCCAGGGCGTCCATTATGATTCGTAAATTATCTTTCAACTGTCTAGTAGGTAGAAAATCATTTTGATCTATATGGATGAATTCACTAAGGTATCTCTTAAATCTAGCTGCCATTACATTTGCAAAAATTTTATAATCGGCATTTAAAAGTGAAATGGGCCTATAGTTATGTATCAGTATGGTCCGCCCCTTCCTTTGGTATTAGAGAAATAAAGGCTTCTAGCCATGATGTGGGAGCCTTAGACTCCATCAACACCATATTAAAAATTTCCTTCATATATTTTATAAACAGATCTGTAAAGGTTTTATAAATCTCCGCAGGCAAGCCGTCAGTACCAGGAGTTTTACCTGCCTTCTGCCTCTTGATCGCAATCTCTATCTCTCCTTCCGTAATCTCCTTATTCAACAGATCCTTGACTGAATCTGGGAATTTGGGAAGATCCGAATGTTCCAAATATTCCTTAATTTTCTCATCCAACACCTGCTCATTAGCATAAAGTTGTGAAAAGAATTCCTGTGTAATCCCTTTTTTCCCTTCATTCTCTACCCATATGACTCCCGTCTTATCCTGTAGTTGATCTATCCGCCTACTTTCCCTTTCCTTCTTTAGTTTATAAGTAAGCCACCGGCCTGCCCTATTAGCATACTCAAAGTGATGTTGTCTGGCCATTCTAAGTTTTTGTGCTATTTCCTCCTGGTCTAGTAGTATGAGTTGATGTTTACTTGTGTGTACTGCTTCCTTAGCTTTGACATCTAGTGGGTTAATCTGTAAATTCCTCTCTGCAGTCCGCACCTTCGCTATCCACCTTTCCCTCTCCTTAAGTTTCTGTCTTTGCTTCCCCGCTATATACTTAATCGCTAGCCCTCTCATATAGGCTTTCGCCGTATCCCACCCAATCTGTATCGAGCTTTCATTATTATCATTGACCCTAAAAAGGCTTCCATTTCTCTCTTTAACATTGTTGAAATTCTATCTCCGTTAAAATACTTGTTCTCAACATCCACCTCTTATTTCTTTTAATTGTATCCCTTTTCCACCTAACCAATAGTGGACTATGATCTGCCCAGGTATTAGGTTCTATCTCTGTCGCTACAGTTCGGGTTTTTAAATCTGTAGTTACCCACATCATATCCAGCCTTGACCAAGATTTATGCCTGGGAGAAAAGAAGGTATCTTGATTTGTCTGAGGATGGAACGCGCGCCATATATCCGTAAGACCCAACTCGTCCCTCATATCTGCACATACTTTCGGAAGTGTTCTCCTATTTTCTCTCTTTTGACTGTTCCCTGGTAAATAATCCAAGTCCCTGTCAATTACTGCGTTAAAATCACCTAATATAGATATATGGTCATATTGCAGATCGACAAGTTTTTGATACACCTTTTGATAGAAGTCAGACTGTCCGTTATTTGGAGCGTATATTCCCACCAAGAGGACCTGTGGCCGACCTATACGTACCTGGCCACCCCAACGATGCCCTTGAAGTAATGTCCCGGTGCCTGGACTATCTCTGACTATTGGGGGCGAGTCTTTGGCCCCCTCGGAGAGGGCCCGCAATCTGGGTGTCCTCCTGGATACTCAGCTGTCCTTGGAGGAACATCTGATGGCTGTGGCCAGGGGGACTTTTTGTCAGGTTCGCCTGATATGCCAGTTGCGGCCCTTTCTTGATCGGGATGCCCTGCGCACAGTCACTCATGCCCTCGTCACCTCTCGCCTGGACTACTGCAATGCTCTCTTCATGGGGCTCCCCTTGAGGGGCACCCAGAGGCTCCAACTGGTCCAGAATGCGGCCGCATGGGCAGTTACGGGAGCTGCATGGCGCTCCCATACAACACCTCTCCTGCGTGAGCTGCACTGGCTTCCAGTGGTCTTCCGGGTGTGCTTCAAGGAGTTGGTTATCACCTTTAAAGCGCTCCATGGCATAGGACCTAGATATCTTCAAGACCGCCTGCTGCTATCAACGGCGTCCCATCGACCTGTGCGCTCCCACAGAGATGGCCTCCTCGGGGTGCCATCAGCCAAACAATGTAGGCTGGTGACCCCCAGGGGGAGGGCCTTCTCTGTGGGGGCACCTGCCCTCTGGAACCAACTGCCCTCAGAAATAAGGAGAATCCAAGACCTCGGTGCCTTCCGCCGTGCCCTTAAAACCTTCTTTTTTTCAGCAAGCCAGGCTGGCTTAACTCTTTTAAATGTTTTAAATTGGTTTGTTATTGTTTTTAATTACGGGGCCAATTTATATATATCCTTTTAATACTATTTTAATGTTTGTAATTTATGTTTTTATTTGGCTGTACACCACCCTGAGTCCTCAGGGAGGAGGGCGATATATAAATTGGATATAAAATAAAAATAAAATAAATAAATAAAATCTCCAACATTAAAATTCTTCCCTCATCATCCATATAAACTAATTTAGGTTCCAGGTAATTCCTAACATAGAAGACCACACCTCTTTGCTTCTCATTGGCTAATGTAGCATACAGCTTGTTAGGTTCAGCTTGTAGCTTACTCCTAACTTGTTGGTCAGGCAATATATCTGTTTCTTTAAGAAACAACTGAGCCATGTAATCAGGGTTTGCTGAACCCTGTAATTAGGCTACAGTGCATAAATAAGCAGCGCAGAGAAGCGTTCTTTGTTCCTGATTGTTCCTGTTCCTGTTGCTTCCTGCGTCTTTCTGCTGATTGGTGTTAGACTGGATTGTTATATGGTACTGTATACTGAGAGTTACTAAAGTCTGTTTGCTTTGGTAAGGGAAGATACTTACTGGACTGATATTACTGTTTATGACCTTGGACTGTTTTACCTACACCGAGACTGCTTATTATCTTGTATATAAAGTATTTTTCTCACACGAGTTGCACGTTTATCTCCTTCCCTGTGTGTTTCTGCTGTGCTCGTTGCACAAGCAACAAATACTTTTTACACACACCCTGACATTGGTTATGGGCCCAGAACATTCCAGGGCTCTTTAATTTGTTTTTGCGGAAGTGAGAAGTGCAGGCAGTGGGTGTAGTAGTCAAGATGATGGCTTTTGAGCAAGGTACAAGTTATTCTACCATAACCCGGTTGGATGGTACAAACTATGTTACCTGGTCCACAAAATGCTGTCTACTTTTGCTAAAAGAAGGACTGTGAGACATGGTTAATAATCCACCGGACATAACTGCATTGAATGCTGCTGACGAAGAAGATGCCAAAAAGATAGCAAAGTTTCACAGGGACAATGAGCGTGCTTTATGCATCATTGGCCTGACACTGGGAGACCAGCAACTTGTCCATTTCCGGGGCGAAGAGTCTGCTGCGAGGTGTTGGACAAAGCTAAAGAAGCTCTACGTTCGTGGCTCTGTGGGTGTCCATATCTACCTGACACGGAAATTATTTCGCTTACATCTTCAGACAGGAGGAGACATGATGGCTCACCTGGACTCCATGACAGGGCTTTTCCAGGAGCTACATGAGAAAGATCTTGTGTTTACTGAACTGCAGCAAGTTTATATTATTCTTTCATCGTTGGATGACAGTTATGACTCTTTTGTTTCATCATTAGAAATATTGTCTAGAGATGAACTAACATTGGCCAGTATAACTGGTAGGTTACTGGATGAGGCCAAATGTAGGCAAGAACGAGACCAGTTAAGGATGCAACAGCAACCAAAAGTGGAAGCTGTATATGAGAATGTCAATATTGTTAAACGCTGTTATGCATGTGGGGCTAAGGGGCACATTGCAAAATATTGTAAAAATAAAAAAATGTCTGCTAGAAACTCTGCTAAACCCAGGAAAGGGTGTAATTTAGCAACCAGTTCATCTAATAATATAAAAGATGATTGGTGGGTGATTGATAGCGGTGCCTCTCAATCAATAACAAAAAACAGAAAACTGTTTCTAAACATGAAGAAAAGTACTAAAAAGGTCAAATTAGCTAATGGCTGGAATGTGACTGTAGCTGGGGAGGGACTTGTTCAATGTTCTATTAGTAAGCACCCTTTACCCATGCTTTATATCCCTAGTTTGAAATATAACCTTTTATCTGTAAAGTCATTACTACATTCTGGGTTTACAGTAACTTTTAAAAACAACAAATGTTTGCTGGAATGTGAAGGCACTGTGGTTACTGCAGAATTAGAAAACGACTTATTTGTCATTAGGGATAGGTCATTACTGTTAGTTCAGTCAAAAGCTAAATTTGGAAATGTAAAGCCGCATGATGAATGCGTACATTTACTACATAGAAGGCTTGGTCATCTGAATTTCAGGTTGTTGCATTCGACTGTTAAGCAGTCTAAAGGCATTAAGTTAAGGGCTTGCAGCAAATACCTGAACTGTAATACTTGTAACCAGCATAAAAAGTAAAGTTACACCTGCAAACCGCTGCAATGGGTTTAAAACAACTAAACCTTTGGAGGTAGTCTTTTTAGACTTAATAGGGCCAAAGAAACCCAGTTTAGGGGGAGCATGCTATATTTTGAGTATAGTTGATCACTTTACCAGATATGGTTTTTGCTACCTTATGAAGTCCAAAAGTGATACGTTCCAATGTATCACAAACTGGCTTCGTTTTGTAGAAAGGAAGCAGAGGTTTAAGGTGAAATGCATTGTTACTGACAATGGAACTGAGTTTACTAACCATCAGTTGGCTAAGTTTTTGAAGGATGCTGGGATACAGCATAAACGTTCTGCCCCTTTTCGGCCGGAATATAATGCATATATAGAACGAAGAGGCCAGACCCTACAAGCTATGACTAGGACTATGCTGGCTGATGCTTGTTTACCTGATAAATTGTGGGGAGAAGCAATACTATGTGCCAATCATATTTTAAATAATGTGGTGCACTCCTCTACAGGAAAAATTCCTTTTACTTTATGGCACGGGAGGAAGCCTGATTTAAGTTATATACATACTTTTGGTGCACCAGCCTGGGTGCATATACCGGTTAGTCAGAGAAGGAAGGACCAACAGAGAGCAAAGAAAATGATATTTGTTGGCTATGAGGCTAACCATAGGTCCTATAGGTTCTGGGAAAAAGGAACAACAAAAGTTTTGTGTAGCGCTAGTGCTAAATTCCTAGAACATGAAGGCTGGGACAGGTTAGAAAAAGCAGACTATGGTTTTACAGATGTGGATGTTAAGGTAGACCATATTCCTGATGATAGTTCATCTGAGATGGATGATAAACCATCTATTAAAGTTGAAGAACAGGAACAGGAATCAGGGTTAGGGGAGGATGAACCCAATATACCTGATGTTAGTCCTGTTATGCCTAGACGATCTTCCAGGGACCGGCATCCACCAGATCACTATAAAGCCACAGTGGTTTGCCAAGTAGATATCGAACCATCCAGTTATCATGATATAAAATTATATCCAGAAAAGGAGCAAAAAGCCTGGCAAGAGGCAATGGATAGAGAAATTGATTCATTGAAGAGGCTTGGTGTCTATGAAGTTGTAAGAATACCATCAAATGAGAAACTTATAGGCTGTAGGTGGGTCTACAAGGTAAAGAAAAGTGTAGATGGGGTAGTGACCCATAAAGCTCGGCTTGTTGCACAAGGGTTCTCACAGACAGATAGAGACTATGATGAGGTTTTTGCTCCAAGTTTACGAGCAAGCACTTTGAGAACGATGCTGGTTTGGGCAGCTAGAAATAAATGCTCTATTACTCATATAGATGTCAAGACAGCTTACTTGAACGCTCCGTTGAGGCATACAATATATATGAAGAAACCTCCTGGTTATGATACACAGGATAGCACTGAGTGTTGGAGGCTACAAAAAAGCCTATATGGTTTAAGGCAATCAGGTTACGAGTGGAACCAATGTATAGTGCAGGAATTACATAACATTGGGTTCTATGAGGGCGTAGCAGATAAATGTCTGTTTAAAAAAAGAACAGGATGGATGTGTTTCATTCTTGTTACTCTTTACAGACGACATTGCCATAATTACCAGAACTGACGCTGAGGCCAGAGAGATTATCGGTCAGTTGCAAACAAAATTTAAACTAAGAAATCTAGGACATATACGGCATTATCTAGGGCTGGACATCCTGAAAACATCTAGAGGATTTAAAATTTCACAATCTAATAAAATCTGCAAATTGTTGAAAAAATATGGGATGGAATTATGTAAACCTGCCAAGACTCCTATGACACAAGAATTCCAGCAGGATAGTTTGCAGAGTCCACAGTTCAGTAAAGAACTGTATCAATCATTAATAGGCAGTTTGTCGTATTTGAGCAACTGGACACGGCCTGATATAGCTTTTAGTGTTAATCAACTAGCACAATATAGTTCAGAGCCTACTGATAGGCATTGGCAAGCTGCAAAACGTATTCTTAGATATCTTAAAAGAACGTTACATTTTGCTATGTATTTAGAACCAAATGCCAATATGGTGTTAAAGGCATATGCTGATGCCAGTTTTGCCAGAAAATCTACGTCTGGAATAGCAATCATGTTGGATAACTGCCTGATTGGATGGAGATCAATTCGCCAGAAACACATCAGTTTGTCTACCATGGAAGCGGAGTTTTCTTGTTTATCACTTACATGTACTGAACTGATTTATTATAAACAGTTGATGGAAGATATTGGATTCAAAATAGACTATCCTATTACGGTTTATGAAGATAACCAGGCAGCCATTAAAATGGCAACGAATCTTGCTGTAAAGACAAGGACTAAATACACTGATATACGTTATCTGAATGTTCGGCAATGTGTTAAGGATAACATGATTACATTGAAATATTGCGCATCAGAGGACAATATTGCCGATAATTTTACCAAAGCGCAAGGTGCCATTAAACACACCAATTGTTGTGAAAGATTTGGATTAAGAATCTGAAATGTAACTGATACCACTGTACAATGTATGATTTGGATGTGTATTTTTGTTTCTGTATCTATTGTGTATATTGTCCTGCCCAATGGGGAGAATGTTAGGTTCAGCTTGTAGCTTACTCCTAACTTGTTGGTCAGGCAATATATCTGTTTCTTTAAGAAACAACTGAGCCACGTAATCAGGGTTTGCTGAACCCTGTAATTAGGCTACAGTGCATAAATAAGCAGCGCAGAGAAGCGTTCTTTGTTCCTGATTGTTCCTGTTCCTGTTGCTTCCTGCGTCTTTCTGCTGATTGGTGTTAGACTGGATTGTTATATGGTACTGTATACCGAGAGTTACTAAAGTCTGTTTGCTTTGGTAAGGGAAGATACTTACCAAATTCAGGACATTGCAAAACACATTCACATTGTTTTTTAATATGCACTTCCTGGAGACATATAACATCCATTTTCAGTTTTAGTAAATTCTTGAAAACCCACTTCCTCTTCACCTGTGCATTCAAACCATTTATATTTAATGAGAACAAACATATTTCCTCCCCATCTTTACCTATCTGCGTTCTTTGCCCCAGTGGTCTGTTTGGTTACCCGTTGGTTGCTCTCCCCTTCTCCTTCCCTTATTCCTACCGCTCCCTTCTCCTCCTGCCCTCCTTCCTGACACTTACTATCTACCTCATACTCACTTTCCCTTTCTTCTTCCCTTTCCAAAGTTGTAAATTCACTCTCAAGAAATTCATCAGCTTCCTGAGGGGTTTCAAGGCGTACTCTCTTCCCCTGCCACGACACCAAAAGCCCATCTGGAAGTAACCACTTATATCTCACATCATATTTTTGTAATTGTGTTGTCAGAGCTTGGTAATTTAGTCTTCGGTCTCGCACTTTCTTTGGCACCTGTTGCAAAACAGCGACATGTTTACCAGCGTATTTTATCACCTGGTCCTTCAATCTCTGATATACTTCCTCCCATAACGATCTCTTATTGAATTTTACATGAACTTCCCTCGGGAGGTTCTGTCTCCTTGTAAATGATGTAAAAACCCGGAAACACTCTTTAATACCGCTATGCACCACTTGCGGGTCTGTCTGCAGTATCCCTGCCACCATCTCAACCATCTTATCTTCCAAATTTTCTTTCAACTCCTCCCTAACATTTTGAAATCTCAGGATATGGGCAGACTTCTCCATCTCAAGCAGAACTATATCGTCCTCCAGCTGCTTATTGACCAATAGCTGTCGCAACTCACACCTCTCTATCACCGCCTCAACCTTCTCCACCTTTGTAGCCACCTCCTGAATCTGGCCCTCGTGTTTTTCCATTGTCACACACACATCATTCAATCTCTCAGAGATCTGTTTCATTTCCCCTCGCATGCCTCCCATCTCCTGTTTCAATTCAGCCAGATCCTTCGCTGTGGCCTCCTGGTTTTTTGTCATTGCTTCCTATATAGAATGTAGTAGATTCTGAATTCCTTGGAGTGTAGGAGTCTTCTCAGCCACAGCTACAACCTCTAGAGATTTATGCAGAGTAGGAGTGGTCATGATTGGAGCCGTAGCTGCTGCTGTTGTCGGCAGCTTCTTTCCGGTCTTAGTTGAGGAGCTAGACATTTCTGTTAAGCAGAGGAACCTCCTCCAGGGTATCATATAATTAATCAATTGTCTACCTTATTTCCTGTCCCCCCTTCAATAGACCATTTAGTATTAATTCACTCCAATGAATTTTAACTCTTAATTTTCCAAAACAAATATACCCCAACAACTTACTTAAACATGCAGATAATTTCAATCAGCCTATTAATAAAGAGTTTGAGTAATTACTTATTAAGTTAATATTAAGCCAGCATTAGCATGTAGGAGTGAACAGTGTAAAGACCAAATGTCTGTCCAGTGAGGGTAATAAGAGGGAGCAAAGCTACTCATAATAGGGAAATTCGAAAGAGAAAGCACTGTTCGACTATAATATTACAGTTCTCCCACCTTGCAGATGCTCCTCACCGCTCTTCCAGCTAATTAACAAGTCGCTTTTAAAAAGCACAACCGTAAAGCAGGGGGTAGAGGTCTGAAAAAGTTCTGAATACATTCAAGATTAGAGTAAAGCAGCACCCATCCGACCCGCCAGGCAACTCGGCATCCGATCTCTCCGCTCTTCCACTTCCGCCTCCAAATTACTCCAAGTTACTCTCGCAACCGCTTCCAGCCACAAAAAAGATAAGTCTTACACCCCCCGAATTCCATCAGCGTCAATCCTGAGGAGACAGTCTGTTCCTTTCTCGCAGTCTTATTTATTTATTTCACCGCCAATACCGCTACCACTCCATTCCCCCAGAAGCGCTTTGTCATGGCGATGGGGCCTCTGTCCTCTCTGCAGGGCCCTCTTCTCTCACCGGAGATCAGGATCGTCCTTCACTTCGTTGGGAGTTCACACTACTCCCAGCAAGCCCGGACCTTCATCCTTTGCCGATCGCTCCACGATCGGCAACAGCTCATTTAGCTGCTCGGCAAAGAGAAATAAAAGTTTTGTGTCTCAGGAGAGCTTTCCCTACCGCTCCACTTGCCTATGATGTCACGCCGGAAGTCTCAAATAGTCTATTTGAAAAGTCTCTCACCAAGCTGACACACTTTCTCTCAATCTCTTCTGTTCCGGTGCTGTCCAATCTTCAGCAGCTTAATGGCTGCCTCTTCACCGCTGGTAAAAAGAGCTTCTCCTGGATCAACCAGGGACTTTGCGATGTGCCTGGGATCAACAGGACGTGCCCTCCACAATCACCGTCTCTACGGGACGGTGAGGTCCAAAAAGGACCGTCCAGCAGTGGAGATATCGACGGCGATCTTGGAGCCCCAAGATCGTCCGTCGTACCATCGCGATGTCAGCCCCACCCTCCAGGGACGTTAAGCTCCTTCTTGTATAGTTCTTCTGTGTAATTATGCCACCTCTTCTTAATCTCTTCTGCCTCTGTTAGGTCCCTGACATTTTGGTCCTTTAGCATGCCCATCTTTGCATGAAACGTTCCCTTCATATCTCCAATTTTCTTTAAGAGATTTCTGTTCCTTCCTATTCTATTGTTTTCTTCTATTTCTTTGCACTGTTCATTTAAGAAGGCATTCTTATCTCTTCTAGCTATTCTCTGGAATTCTGCATTCAGTTGGGTGTATCTTTCTCTTTTTCCCTTGCCTTTCGCTTCCCTTCTTTCCTCAGCTATTTGCAAAGCTTCCTCAGACAGCCATTTTGCTTTTTTGCTTTTTTCTCTCTCTTTGGGATGGTTTTAGTTGCTACCTCTTGTACAACGTTGCGAACCTCAGTCCACAGTTTTTCAGGCACTCTATCAGATCTAATTCCTTAAATCTATTTGTCACCTCTACTGTATATTCATCAGGGATATGATTTAGTTCATACCTGAGTGGCCAAGTGCTTTTCCCAACTTTCTTCAATTTAAGTCTAAATTTTGCAACAAGAAGCTCATGATCTGAGCCACAGTCAGCTCCTGGTCTTGTTTTTACTGACTGTATAGAGCTTCTCCATCTTTGGCTGCAGAGCACATAGTCAATCTTATTTCTGTGTTGACCGTCTGATGATGTCCATGTGTAGAGTCATCTCTTGGGTTGTTGGAAAAGAGTGTTTGCTATGACCATCGTATTCTCTTGACAAAATTATATCAGCCTGTGCCCTGCTTCATTTTGTACTCCAACGCCAAACTTGCCTGTTATTTCGGTTATCTTTTGGCTTCCTAATTTACCATTCCAATCCCCCATGATGATAAGGACATCATTTTTGGTGTTAATTCTATAAGGTGCTGTAGGGCTTCATAGAACTGGTCTATTTCATCCTCTTCAGCATCAGTGGTTGGGGCATATTGGATTATTGTAATATTGAATGGTTTGCCTTGGATTCAAACTGAGATTAAAGCAATAGGCGTGAAAAGTGCATATAGAAAGCATCCCCTCCCACTGTCCATCGTAAATCATCCAATCCAAAGGTCTCCCAGGGTCAGGTGGAAGCACATCTGGCAGCGTCATCAATCAGGAATGCCACAACGGTTACCCGATAGCCACGCCAAGGATTCAGTTTTGTTTCTTCCAAAGCCACGCCCCTCCTCCAGCACGCTTCCCCCCCCCCAAGCTCCCTAGCTCTCCTCCCTCCCGGTTCCTATGGCAGCCAAAGCCCTCTAATTCACTCGAGAGGGCTGGATTGGTCTTCGCCTGTGCCCTGGTAGTCATTGGCGCTGCTAGTTGTGTCGAAGGGATGATAGGACAAACCACTTTCTCCTTGGTGCTGTTGTATTGAGGCAATCTGGAAAGTGCATCTGCCATGAAGTTCTTTCCACCAGGAAGGTATCGTAGAGTGAAATTAAAACGGTTGAAGTGCTGGGCCCAACCAGTTGTTGGTGTGAAACAACTGAACTTTCTTTGGCGCCCGGACATCACGTTTATTCACCCATTCAGCTTGAGATAATGGGAAATGCTTCCAAGCCACCAAATACTGCACTTTACTGTGATGCTTCCTAGAATCCAAGATTTCCTTAACTTCAAAATGTTGTTCCCCTTCTATCAGTATGGGGACTGGAGGCGAATCCTGGTTCGGACGCATAGGGGACGAATGTTCCGGTTTCAGTAAACTAACATGAAATACAGGGTGAATTCGTCTCTAATTTTTTGGCAATTCCAATTCAACTGTGACTGGGTTGATGAGTCTAGTGATTGGGAAAGGCCCCACATACTTTGATCTGAGCTTTTTTGATTTCTGGGAGGTCTGTAAATATTTGGTGGAAAGATAAACCATATCATCCACTTTGTAAACGTGTGCCAGGCACCTCTTTTTGTCAGCTTGGGCTTTATGTGCTCGGTGTGCGTCATCTAAAGCTTTTCGAATTACTGCCCAAGTACCCCGTAGTTGTTCGATCCACTCAATTAAAGAGGGGTTCTGTGGGTTATCCTGTGGTAGCTCTGGGATTGGCACAAACTCTTGGCCAGAGGCCACCTTAAATGGAGTGAAACCGGTGCTGCTATGTATGGAGTTATTATATGCCACCTCTGCAAATGGCAATAAGTCCACCCAATTATCTTGCTGGTAATTTATGTAACATTTTAGGTACTGTTCTAACACGGCATTGGTTCTCTCACAAGCCCCATTTGTCTGTGGGTGGTGGGCGGAGCTTAACCCCTGGGCAGAGCCTATTATCCCTAAAAACTTCTTCCAAAAGTTGGAGGTAAATTGCACACCCCTGTCCGAGATTATACGTTTTGGAGCCCCATGTAATCGATAAACGTGCTGAATAAACAATTTTGCAAGGGTTTTAGCTGAAGGGATTTTAGAACAAGGGATGAAATGCACTTGTTTGGAAAACAATCCGTTACTGCCCAAATGACTGTGCACTCCCCACTCTCTGGCAGGTCTACAATAAAATCCATGGATATCTCTTTCCAAGGAGCATTTGGCCTTGCCACACTCTGAAGTAAACCAGGTGGCTTCCCCGGAGGGCTCTTAGCTGAGGCACACACCAGACAGCTAGCTACATATGCCTCTATGTCCTTTTAGAGTGCAGGCCACCAGAATTGTCTTTTAACGAGATGTAGAGTTTTAACAAATCCAAAGTGTCCTGCCGTCTTGTCATCATGAGCGTGCTGCAACACCGCTACTCTTAAACTGGCCGGAACATACATTTTGGCCCCAATCCAAGCTAGTCCATCACGGAGTGTACATTCATTCGAGTGGGTTCGGAACCACTCGTCAGTCTTTAGAGCTTCTTGTAGTTTCTGAAGCAAATCACCCAAGAGGGCTGGATCGGCCCTCGTCTGTGCTCTGGTAGTTACTGGCACTGCTAGTTGTGTCACAGGTATGATAGGCCAAATCACTTCCTCCTTGGTACTGTTGTATTGAGGCAATCTGGAAAGTGCATCCACCATGAAGTTCTTTCCACCAGGAAGGTAGCGTAAAGTGAAATTAAAACAGTTGAAGTGTTGAGTCCAGCAAGCTTGCTTTGGTGACAGCTTATGCGGTGTTTTCAAAGCCTCCAAGTTTTTATGGTCAGTCCAAACTTCAAAAGGATGCTTAGCTCCTTCAAGAAATTGTCTCCACGTTAACAATGCCCATCGCACTGCAAAAGCTTCCTTCACCCATATGGCCGATCTCCTTTCGGTCTCTGACAATTTGCGGGACGTATAGGCACAGGGTTGTAATTTCCCTTCTGCATTCTTCTGCAGAAGTACTGCTTCTACTGCCACGTCGCTCGCGTCAGCCTGTACTACAAAAGGTTCTTCCATGTCCGGATGTTTGAGGACTGGTTCAGCAGCAAACAACCGTTTCAACTTTTCGAATGCCGCCTGACAGTCCATAGTCCATTCAAGGGCTCGTGAGGGCTTTAGTCTTACTTCACCTTTTGTTTTCAGAAGATTTGATATTGGCAGCACGATTTTGGCGAATGAGGGGATAAACTGTCTATAGAAGTTAGCAAATCCAAGGAAACTTTGTAGTTGTTTGCGGGTGCGTGGGGCGGCCCATTCCAATACTGCCCGAACTTTTCCAGGGTCCATCTCTATTCCCTCATGCGATACGCGATATCCAAGATAGTCAATTTTGCTTTGGTGGAACTCGCATTTAGAGAGCTTGGCATATAGTTCAGCAGCCCTGAGTTTTTTCAGGACCGTTCGCACTAACTTCACATGGTTGTCCATGCTCTCAGAGTAGATAAGAATGTCATCCAAGTAGACCAGGACCCCCTTATACAGGTGCTCATGCAGTACTTTGTTAATCAATTGCATGAACACAGGAGGGGCTCCTTGTAGTCCAAAAGGGAGCACCCGAAACTGGAAACATCCCAGTGGGCAGTTAAACGCCGTTTTCCATTCACCCCTCTCCTTAATTTTTACTCTGTAGTATGCCTCTCATAAGTCCAGTTTGGTGAAAATTTTCCCCTTTCCTAAATGTGCTAGCATTTCCTTCATGAGTGGCAGGGGGTAAACGTTTTCCACGCAAATAGCGTTGATATTCCTATAATCAACTACCAAACAAAAGGAGCCATCTTTCTTTTCTCGGAACATTACAGGCGCCGCCACCCTTGGTCTGGCTGGTTGGATAAAACCCCGTTCTAGGTTTTTATCAATGAAGTTTCGCAATTCCCCTTGTTCTCGAGGTGTCATGGGGTAGATCTTTGGCTTTGGGAGTTTCACCCCGGGGAGTATTTCAATGGTACAGTCCATAGCTCTGTGGGGGGGTAAGCACATCCGAGGCCTTTTCACTAAAAACTTCTCGGAGATCCCAATACTCCTTTGGAATCTTTTCCTCCCTTTCAATGTGGCCTATTGCCACTTCTGCCCTTTCGTGTTCTACTCCGTCCTCCAGGGGGTTTTCTTCCCTCTCTAGTCTTGGTTTTCCGGTGCGAATGCGCAAAACCCCTGTTTTCCAGTTAACCCGTGGGTTCCATCTACGGAGCCAGGGCAGTCCAAGTATGAGGGGTCGTTCCATGCCAGGGGCCACAATAAACCTGAGGGTCTCTACGTGATACCCCAATTGCATTTCAATGGGTTCGGTCACAAAGCTGGCTGGGCCCCCTCCTGCAATCGATCCGTCCAACTGACAAAACGCAATGGGACTTTTTAACGTTTTTAGCCTCAGGCGTATTTTCTCCACCACTTTCGGGCTGATTATGCACCTGGTGCACCCAGAGTCTAATAGGGCTGACATCTGCGCATGTGCCCCTGTGGACAGCACCCTTATTTCTATGGGGATGAGCATGGGGCCCTCAGTGTGACTCACCAGATCATCGGAGTCGGAGTCCGTCCCGCTGTCATCCGTGGTGGTTGGAGTTCCCAACTCACCCTGGTTTTGGGGAGCGAACTCAACGACTTCTCCTTTCAGGGCGGTTTCGCGAGCTTTTGCGGGTGCTTTGTCAGCCTTCTTTGGTCCAGAGCCAGTAGATTTTGGCACTGGCTTGGAGAAACATTTGGCGGCCCGATGGCCTTCCTTTCCACATTTGAAACACATGAAGGGCTTTGATTTTGGTTTGAATTCCACTCTCCCCGCGCCCGCCTTTGGCGCTCCTTTGTGGTAGAAGGGGGATGACGGGTCCCCTGCACGGCCCCCTCGGAGTCAGCTTCGGGCCAGCTCGATTTCTACATCCTCAGCTACTACGTACCAACTCTGCAAGTCTTCGGGGACCCCCTGTGCTCTACAGTCTTTGTATATGTCTTCATTCAGTCCGTCCTTGAAACTCTCCAGTAGGGCCACTTCTGACCACCCTGTCATGTAGAGTGCCAGTTCTTGGGTGTATTCTGCCACCGATCTCTGGCCTTGCTGGATATCCTTCATTCTGAGTCTCACTTTCTGCTCAGCTAGGTGGTCTTCAAACTGCCTCCTAAGAGCCCCCATGAACAGGTTGTAATTCCTCAGCAAGGGAGAGTTATTATTGTGGAGGACCACCATCTATTCAGCTGCTACTCCCTCTAAGACATTCGTGATGCATCTCACTCGTGCCGCATCTGATAAGTAATCCTCCCCCCAGTCCTGCATGTGGTTCCACACTTGGGTCAAGAAAAGCCCCAAGGTCTTCGGGTTCCCATCATATTTTCCAGTTAGCGGGGGAATTTTTGGCTTTTTGCATCTGCGGGGTGGGGCCTGCAAAGCTGGAGGTCCCTGGGCTGCTGCATCCCTTGCTTGAGCTCCAGAAACCTGAGATGTTTCTTCCCCAGCTTCCTCTTCTTCTCCCCCACAGGCTGTCTCTTCTGGATCCAGTCTGGGATAGTCTCCTCCCTTCCCCACAGGGAATACATAAGACTCACGTTTTTTCCGGCTTTCCTCGGCATCGCGGAGGAGTTGCATCGCCTGAACAATCATGAGGCTCTCCTTTTGCTCTTGCAGCCACACCGCCTCTCCTTTACGAGGTCTGGATTTGTTTACTCCTTGGGGGGTCCTCCCCAGGTCCGGCAACCTTCCTAGTCCCCTTGACCATCTACCTTCCTCTGGCTCCTCTCTCAGCCGAATTTTTTCCATCCATTCTGCAGCTTCCTTCTCCGCTTGAAGTGAAGTTATAGTAGAGCCAGCAGCTCCCATCTGGTCTCCTTCACTCTCTTGGTCAGACATATCTTTGGTTCAGCCCCCTTGGTGTTTATCCGGGATGGCTGGAGATGAGATTCTGCCTAATGTCAGGTGTGCTTCCTTCAAAGTCCAGGTAAGAATGACCCAAACTCCATTGTTTATAGAGAAAGGTACTTTTCTCTATAAAAGTACTTCTTTAGAAGACGAAGTGAACGCAACCAAAGAAAAGCAGAATCTAAGGCAATACGCACGAAAATTGCATATAGAAAGCATCCCCTCCCACTGTCCACCATAAATCATCCAATCCAAAGGTCTCCCAGGGGTCAGGTGGAAGCACACGTCTGGCAGCGTCATCAGTCAGGAATGCCACGACCGTTGGCCCGACGGCAGCTTCAAAGATACAGTCCGGTGGCTTAACTATTGGTTTCGTTTTCCTCCAGCACACTCCCCCCCATGCTACCTAGCTCTTCCTCCCCCTGTTACTATGGCAGCCAAAGCAGAAAAGGTGGAGGCTGACATCTCTTGTTTGACCACGTCCAGCTTGCCTTGATTCATGGATCTGACATTCCAGGTTTCTATGGAGAAAAAATCTTTACAGCATCGGACTTTCCTTTCACCACCAGATAAATCCACAGTTGAGCGTCCTTTCAGCTTTAGCCCAGTCGCTTCATTCTTTCTGGCGCTAATAGTACTAGCCCTCTGCTCTTCCCCAGTAGCATATTGGACACCTTCCGACCTGAGGGGCTCATTTTGCAGCATCATATCTTTTTTCCTTTTGGTACTGTTCATGGGGTTTTCATGGCAAAGATACTGGAGTGGATTGCCATTTCCTTCTCCAGTGGATCACGTTTTGTCAGAGCTCTCTGCTATGACCTGTCCATCTTGGGTGTCTCTGCATGGCATAGCTCACAGCTTCATTGAGCTACACAAGCCCTTTCGCCACAACAAGGCAGTAATCCATGAAGGAGGGGAAGATCTTAGAAAAGATAATCAAGCAGCAAATATGTGAACACCCAGAAGCAAACAAAGTTATAACCAGAAGCCAACATGGATTCATCAAAAACAGATCATGCCAAATAAATCTTATTTCATTATTTGACAAAGTGACTAAATTAGTAGATCAGCAAAATGCTGTGGCTATAGTATACTTAAGATTTCAATAAGGCATTTGACAAAGTAAACCACAACCTACTTCTTGGTAAGCTAGAAAATGTGGGATAGACAGCACCATCACCAGATGGATTTGTAAATAGCTAAGAAACCATTCTCAATGTGTAGTCCTTAACAGAACTACATCCAAATGGAGGGAAGAAAGCAGTGGGGGTAGGTACCCCAAGGTTCCATTCTAGGCCCAGTTCTCCTCAATAGCTTTATAAATGATCTAAAGGAGGGAATAGAAGCAAAACTCATCAAATTTGGAGACCGCACTATGCTGGTAGGATTAGCCAACACCCCAGAAGTTAAGCTCAAGATCCAGATGGATTTTTACAGACTTGAACACCGGGTCCTATCTAACAAAATGAAATTCAATGTAGATAAAACTAAAGTTACTTAGTAAACTAAAGTTTACTTAGGCAAGAAAAATCAATTATATAGATACAGACTAGTTGAAACTTGATTCAGTAGCATTAAATGTGAAAGGGGTCTTGGAGTTCTAGTGGACAATCACTTAAACATGAGGCAACAGTGTGTGGCAGCAGACAAAAAAGCCAATGTAATACTAAGCTACATTAATAGAGGGACAGAATCAATATCATGTGAAGTATTACTATTGCTGCCAGACCTGCCCCAGCTATGACCCTAGGAAAAAAGACCCTCGAGTCCATTTGGTTGAAGTGATAGATTATTTTATATGGATTGCTGGATCCAGTAAAAGTAGGCTACAAGTAAAATCCAAGCACAAAGGGTTACAAACTTTTGTCTTTCACCCCTGCCCTCCTCTTAACCATTTCATCTTTGGCCAATGATGAGCTGCATAGGTGTTTTGAGAACTGTTCGTATGTTTGGACCAATCGACCTTCCATTTTCAAGCTTCATGGACTTGAAGATTGGCACAGGCTGTTTTCTTGCACCACTGGTCTCCGTCAAACTGTCATTCCACCCTCCCTTTTTCCCATCTAAGCCCCCTACATGTATATTGCCCATTTGTTCTTCTTCCCCTCACCACTAACAGTTGATGGCAGGATCCCAGCAAGGTACCAAGCTGAAGAAGGCAGAGCTGACAAAAGCTTTACAAAGACTTAGTAAGACCACACTTGGAATACTGTATCCAATTTTGGTCATCACAACATTAAAGAAAAAATTGAGACTCCGGGAAGAATGCAGAGAAGAACAATGATGATAATGGCCCAGAAGCTAAAACTTATAAAGAATGGTTGCAGGAATTGGTATGTCTAATCTAATCTAGTGAAAAAAAGGACAAGGAGACACATGATAGCAATGTTCCAATATTTGAGGGGCTGCCACAAAGATGAATGGGTCAACCTATTTTTCAAAGCATTAGGAGGCAAGACAAGAAACAATGGATGAAAACTAATCAAAGAGAGAAGCAACCTAGAACTAAGGAGAAATTTCTTAACAGTGAAAACAATTAACCAGTGGAATGGTTTATCTTCAGAAGTTGTAGGTGCCCATCACTAGAGGCTTTTAAGAAGAGACTGGACAGCCATTTGTCTGAAATGGTATAGGGTCTCCTATACCATTATAGGGGGGTTGGGCTAGAAGACCTCCAAGGTCTCTTTCAACTCTGTTATTTTATGTTCCATGTTTGCAGAAGTTTCATTACCCAACTAGGTAATATCATCAGTGTTGATATTATATGCTACACAGTGTCTGTAACTTTCCCATGATCTTCTAAAGAAATTACTAAATTAGAAAATGAGATGATGTTAATCTGGAATGGTTAACTTTTGACAAATCTGTACTGACTTCCAATAATTTCATTATAAATAAAAGAAATATATTATTTAGGTGGCTCCTGCCAGAAGGGATGTTAATCACCTGGCAAGGGAGGAAAATAAAAATAGACAGTCTGAGCACAGCACAAGACTTCCTCGATCAGTTGAGAGGTGCGGAGGAAGAACAGAGCAGCAAAGAGGAAATAGAGACAATAGCAGTAGAAGAGGAAACCTTGCACCAGCGAGATACTAAGGAAAGATTCACGGAGGAGAAGAAGATAGAAGAAGAAGCCAAAGGGAAAAAAGCAAGACCAGTAAGAGCCGTACAAACAAACAAAAACTAAAAACCAGATAAGGAAAACAGGAATGAACGATCTGAAACTAATATCAGTAAATGTCAATGGACTAAACAATTATAAAAAGAGGAAACTAACACTTACAAAATTAGCTAAACAAAATGTAGATATAATCTGTCTACAGGAGGTGCACATAAAAAAGGATGAGGGTAAATGTTTAGAATACAAAAAAATATGGTAAAACATTCACTTCACTAGCAGAAAAAAAGAAGAGGGGGGTGGAAATCTATGTTAAGAAAGGAATTGAAGCAGAGCTAAAGTTTAATGATACAAAGGGAAGAACCCTTATGATTGAGATTAGGAGAGGGAACTCCAAAATATTCGTAGTAGGTATATATGTACCAAATAAAAAGCAGGGAGAATATTTCAAGAAACTTCACGAGCAATTAGGAAAAATGGAATATAATGAAATTTGCATAATAGGTGATTTTAATGGTATTGTAGATTTGGACAAAGATTATAAAAGCAATAAAACTAAGAAAAATAAAAGGGCAAATCTACCGAGAGCTTTCTTTGACTTAGCGGACGAACTGAATTTAATTGATATATGACGAACTCTACACCCAAATGACAGACAATATACGTTTTATTCAAACCCACAAAAGTCGTGGTCTAGAATAGATATGGCATGGGTTAGCAGGAAGCTTGGATTAGAAATAGGAATGGCAGAAATCAACCCGAACACCTAGGCAGATCATAACCCCTTTGTCAGGTGTGCTTCCTTCAAAATCCAGGAAAGAATGACCCAGACTCCATGATTTATATAGACAGGTACTTTTACTAGAAATGAAGTGAATGCAACCACGGCTAAGCTGAAATTAAAGCAATAGGCGCGAAAAGTACATATAGAAAGCATCCCCTCCTACTGTCCATCGTAAATCATCCAATCCAAAGGTCTCCCAGGGTCAGGTGGAAGCACATTTGGCAGCGTCATCAATCAGGAATGCCACAACGGTTACCCGATAGCCACTCCAAGGATTCAGTTTCGTTTCTTCCAAAGCCACGCCCCTCCTCCAGCACGCTTCCCCCCCCAAGCTCCCTAGCTCTCCCCCCTCCCGGTTCCTATGGCAGCCAAAGCAGCAAAAGCGGAGGCTGACATTCGGCCCCTCTGCAGAAGAGATGTTAGTCCTAAACAGGGAAGAGAAAAAATGCAACACAGAAATTACGGTTTATCAGGGTATTTGGTATGAAACAATTGTACTTTCCTGGGCGCCCGGACATCCCGTTTATTCACCCATTCAGCTTGAGATAAAGGAAAATGTTTCCAGGCCACCAGATATTGCACTTTACCATGGTGTTTCTTAGAGTCTAGAATTTCCTTAACTTGGAAATGTTGTTCCCCCTCTATCAGTATAGGGACCGGGGGAGAACTTTGGTCCGGGCGCAAAGGGGATGAGTGTTCTGGTTTCAACAAGCTGACATGAAATACAGGATGTATTCGTCTCAGAATTTTTGGCAATTCCAATTCAACTGTTACTGGGTTTATGAGTCTAGTGATTCGGAAAGGACCCACATACTTGGGTCGAAGCTTTTTTGATTTCTGGGAAGTCTGTAAATATTTAGTGGAAAGATAAACCCTGTCACCCACTTGTGCCGGGGACCTTTTTTTGTCAGCCTGGGTTTTATGTGCTCGATGTGCGTCATCTAAAGCTTTTCGAGTTACTGCCCAAGTACCCCGTAGCTGTTCTATCCACTCAATCAAAGAGGGGTTTTGTGGGTCATCCTGTGGTAGCTCGGGAATCGGCACAAACTCCTGACCAGACGCTACCTTAAACGGAGTGAATCCGGTGCTGCTATGTATGGAGTTATTGTACGCCACCTCTGCAAATGGTAATAGTTCCACCCAATTATCTTGCTGGTAATTTACGTAACATCTCAAGTACTGTTCTAACACGGCATTGGTTCTCTCACAAGCCCCATTAGTCTGGGGGTGGTGGGCGCAGCTTAACCCCTGGGCAGAGCCTATCAACTTTAAAAACTCCTTCCAAAAGTGGGAAGTAAATTGTACACCCCTGTCCAAAATTATACATTTTGGAGCCCCATGTAATCGGTAAACATGACGAATAAACAATTTTGCAAGGGTTTTAGCTGAAGGGATTTTAGAACAGGGGATGAAATGCACTTGTTTGGAAAACAGGTCCGTTACCGCCCAAATGACGGTGCAGCCTTCACTTTCTGGTAGGTCCACAATAAAATCCATGGATATTTCTTTCCAAGGGGCATTCGGCCTTGCCACACTCTGAAGCAAACCGGGCGGCTTCCCCGGAGGTCTCTTAGCCGAGGCATACACCGGACAACTAGCTACATATGCCTCTATGTCCTTTTTGAGTGCAGGCCACCAAAATTGTCTTTTAACGTGATGTAGAGTTTTAACAAATCCAAAGTGGCCTGCTGCCTTGGCATCATGAGCGTACTGCAACACTGTTACTCTTAAACTGGCAGGAACATACAATTTCGCCTCAATCCAAGCTAGACCATCACGGAATATGCATTCAGTTGAGTGGGTTTTAAACCATTCATCGGTTCTCAAAACATCTTTCAGTTTCTGAAGTAGCTTACCCGAGAGTGCTGGATCGGTCTTCGCCTGTGCCCTGGTAATCATTGGCGCTGCTAGTTGTGTCGAAGGGATGATAGGACAAACCACTTTCTCCTTGGTGCTGTTATATTGAGGCAATCTGGAAAGTGCATCTGCCATGAAGTTCTTTCCACCAGGAAGGTATCGTAGAGTGAAATTAAAACGGTTGAAGTGCTGGGCCCAACGGGCTTGCTTTGGCGACAGCTTACGCGGTGTTTTCAACGCCTCCAGGTTTTTATGGTCAGTCCAAACTTCAAAAAGGTGCTTTGCTCCTTCTAGAAACTGTCTCCATGTTAACAACGCCCATCGTACTGCAAAAGCTTCCTTTTCCCATATGGCCCATCTCCTCTCGGTTTCTGATAATTTACGGGATGTGTAAGCACAGGGTTGTAATTCCCCTTTTCCGTTCTTCTGCAGAAGTACTGCTCCCATGGCCAAGTCGCTCGCATCAGCCTGTACTACAAAAGGTTCTTCCATGTCCGGATGTTTGAGAACTGGTTCAGCAGCAAACAATTGTTTCAACTTTTCGAAGGCCGCTTGACAGTCCATAGTCCATTCAAGAGGTCGTGAGGGCCTTGGTTTTGCCTCACCTTTAGTTTTCGGAAGATTTGTTATTGGCAGTACAATTTTTGCAAACGAGGGAATAAACTGTCTATAGAAGTTCGCAAATCCCAGGAAACTCTGTAGTTGTTTGCGGGTACGTGGGACGGCCCATTCCAATACGGCCCGAACCTTTCCAGGATCCATCTCTATCCCCTCATGCGATACGCAATATCCAAGATAGTCAATTTTGCTTTGGTGGAACTCGCACTTAGAAAGTTTGGCATATAGTTCAGCAGCCCTGAGTTTTTTCAGGACCATTCGCACTAACTTCACATGGTCGTCCATGTTCTCTGAGTAGATAAGAATGTTGTCCAAGTAGACCAGGACCCCCTTATACAGGTGTTCATGCAGTACTTTGTTAATCAATTGCATGAACAGAGCAGGGGCTCCCTGTAGTCCAAATGGAGCACTCTAAACTGGAAACATCCAAGTGGGCAACTAAATGCTGTCTTCCATTCATCCCCCTCTTTAATTCTCACTCTGTAGTATGCCTCCCGTAAGTCAAGTTTGGTGAAGATTTTCCCCTTTCCTAGGTGAGATAGCATGTCCTTCATGAGTGGTAGGGGGTAAACGTTTTCCACGCAAATCGCTTTCAGATTTCTATAATCAACTACCAAGCGAAAGGAGCCATCCTTCTTTTCTCGGAACAATACCGGTGCCGCCACCCTTGGTCTGGCTGGTTGGATAAACCCCCGTTCTAGATTTTTATCAATGAAGTTTTGCAATTCCCCTAGTTCACAAGGTGTCATGGGGTAGATTTTTGGCTTAGGGAGCTTCACCCAGGGAGTATTTCAATGGTACAGTCCGTAGCTCTGTGGGGAGGCAGCACATCCGAGGCCCTTTCACTAAAAACTTCACGGAGATCCCAATACTCTTTTGGAATCTTCTCCTCTCCTTCAATGTGGCCTACTGCCACTTCCGCTCTTTCGGGTTCTATACCTTCCTCCAGGGGGGGATTCTTCCCTTTCTAGCCTCGGTTTTCTGGTACGAATAAGCAGGACCCCAGTTCTCCAGTTAACCCGTGGGTTCCATCTACGGAGCCAGGGCAGTCCAAGTATTAGGGGTCGTTCCATGCCAGGGACCACAATATATCTGAGACTTTCTACGTGATCTCCCAATTGCATTTCAATAGGTTCGATCACAAAGCTGGCCGGCCCCCTCCTGCAATCGATCCGTCCAACTAACAGAACGTAATGGGCCTTTTTAACATTTTTAGCCTCAGGCCCAATTTCTCCACTACTTTCGGGCTGACTATGCACCTGGTGCACCCAGAGTCTAATAGGGCTAACATCTGCGCATGTTTCCCTGTGGATGGCACCCTTATTTCTATTGGGACGAGCATGGGGTCCTCTGTTTGACTCAACAGATCATTGGAGTCGGAGTCGGAGTCCGTCCCGCTGTCATCTGCGGTGGTCGGAGTTCCCAACTCACCCTGGTTTCGGGGAGCGAACTCAATGACTTCTCCTTTCAGGGCGGTGTCGTGGCCTTTTGCTGGCGCTTTGTCGGCCTTCTTGGGGCCCGAGCCGGTAGATTTTGGCACTGGCTTGGAGAAACATTCTGCAGCCCGATGGCTTTCCCTTCCACATTTGTAGCAGGTTAAAGGCTTCGATTTGGGTTTGAATTCCGCTCTCCCCCCCCAGCCACTTTTGGCACTCCTTTGCAGTAGAAGGAGGATGACGGGTCTCCTGCACGGCCTGCTCGGAGTCGGCTTCGGGCCAGCTTGATCTCCACATCCTCAGCTACTATGTACCAACTCTGCACGTCTTCGGGGACCCCCCGCCCTCTACAGTCCTTGTATATTTCTTCATTCAGCCCATCTTTGAAACTTTCCAGTAGGGCCGCTTAATGTCAGGTGTGCTTCCTTCAAAATCCAGGAAAGAATGACCCAGACTCCATGATTTCTAGAGACAGGTACTTTTACTAGAAATGAAGTGAACGCAACCACGGCTAAGCTGAAATTAAAGCAATAGGCGCGAAAAATGCATATAGAAAGTATTCCCTCCCACTGTCCATCATAAATCATCCAATCCAAAGGTCTTCCAGGGTCAGGTGGAAGCACGTCTGGCAGCGTCATCAATCAGGAATGCCACGACGGTTACCCGATAGCCACTCCAAGGATTCAGTTTCGTTTCTTCCGAAGCCATGCCCCTCCTCCAGCACGCTTCCCCCCCAAGCTCCCTAGCTCTCCCCCCTCCTGGTTCCTATGGCAGCCAAAGCAGCAAAAGCGGAGGCTGACACCCTTAGAAATAAGGTGGAAGAGTGTAGAGAAAGAGAAAGAGAAAGAAACAACAGAGATGGAGGTTTAATGCCAAATTATTGAGCGATAAAGAATGTGTAAAAAAACTTAAAGAAGAAATAAAGTCCTTTTTCACGGAAAATGAAAATCAAGGAACACCTCGTGAAATAGTATGGGACGCAATGAAGGCCTACTTAAGAGGGGTTGTGATATCATACAGTGCATATAAAAGTAAAGAAAAAAGAAAGTCCCTGGAAGATTTTTTAAACCACTTAGGAGAAATGGAAAGAAAACTCCAAGAAAACCCGGGAGATGAAACAGCAAAAGAAAGTTGGCTGATGTGGAGACACAAACTGAACATCATTGACCAAGAGGATTTAGCACAAAAAATAAAAAGAAGAAACAATATTATTTTGAAAATGCCAACAAGTCGGGCAGGTGGCTAGCCTATAAATTAAAAAAGGAAAACGAAAAAGGGACAATTCATATATTAGAAGACTCCAAGGGCAAGTTGTTGAACAAAGAAGAGGACAAACTAGAAAGACATAGGGAGTTTTATGAGATTCTATATAAAGAAGAGGAGGTTCCAGAAGGAAAAATAGAGCAATATTTGGCAAACACAGAGCTTCCGCAAATAACAGAGGAAGAGAGAGAAATGCTTAATGGAAAGATAACAGCTGAAGAACTAAAAACAGCTCTCTCTAAACTTAAAAACAACAAATCGCCAGGCCCAGACGGATTCCCAGGGGAAATATATAAAAAATTAGAAGAAATATTACAACCAAAATTAGTGGAAATTTTCAACGATGCATTGACGGGTTCTAAAATTCCAGAATCGTGGAAGGAAGCGCATGTCACACTAGTGCCAAAAGAAAGTGCCGACTTAAAACAAATTCAGAACTATAGACCAATTTCCCTTCTAAATACTGATTATAAGCTATTTATGAGCATAATGGCAGAAAGAACAAAAAAAATACTAAATACTTGGATACACGAAGATCAAAATGGATTCCTTCCGGGGAGGCAAATTAGAGACAATTTGAGAACTGTGTTGGATATCCTAGAATATTATGAAGAACACCCCGAAAAACAGATGGCCTTAGTTTTTGTAGATGCCCAAAAGGCATTCAATAATTTAAATTGGAAATTTATGATTAAACAAATTGAGGTAATGGAATTTGGAACAAATTTTGAAAAGATGATAAAAACTATCTATGATAATCAAAAGGCGAGCATTCTAGTAAACGGAGACAGGACAAAAACATTCCAGATTAGAAAGGGGGTAAGGCAAGGATGCCCCCTGTCACCATTATTGTTTATTTTGGCCCTAGAAGTCCTACTACGGAAAATCAGAAATAACGAAGAAATAAAAGATTTAAAGATTAGGAAAGAGGTTTATAAAACGCAAGCATTTGCGGACGATGTAGCCTTAATCTTAGAAGACCCTATAGAATAGGGACAAAAAGTGCTAGAGGAATTGGGCAAATATGGAGAGGTGGCAGGCTTTAAATTGAACAAAACTAAAACCAAAATATTGACCAAGAATGTAACCGAGGTACAGAAGAAAGAGATAGAAGAACTGCTGGGACTACAGGTTGTTAAAAAAATAAAATATCTAGGAATTTGGATAACCACAAGGTGTTCGTCCTTAAAAGATGATAATTATACCCCTTTAATTAGGAAAATGAAACAAGACCTGGATAGATGGAAGAAAATAAAAATGTCACTTTAGCCGCGATTAAGATGAACATCCTCCCCAAAGTACTATTTCTATATCAAAATATACCGGTGAACTTAGATAAAAAATTTTTTTCAGAACTAAACAAAATTATTAGGGAATTTGTATGGGAGGAGAAAAAGCTGAGGTTCTCTCTTAAAATTTTAAAGGATAAAAGAGATATAGGAGGATTTGGACTTCCCGATTGGGAAACATATTATAGGGCAGCTAAGCTAGTTTGGATAAGAGATTGGGCCACCCTGGAAAATAAGAGGATTTTAACCCTAGAAGGCCACGATCTGCAAAGAGGGTGGCACGCATATCTATGGGACACAGAGAAGAATAAGAAAACATATTTCCATAGACATAAAATTAGAGATTCATTGATACAAACATGGACTGGAATTAGGCAGAGATATTATTAAAAAGTCCCAAGATGGCTCTCCACGATGGAGGCCCTGATCTATCCCAATAGATGGGGAATGGAGAAAATGTGTAAGTATAAAGACATCTTAGACGAAGGAGGAAATCTTAAATCTAACGATGCCTTGAGGGAGGAAGGAATAAATTTAGATTGGTGGACCTATCTACAAATAAAATCCAGGAATCAGAAAGACAAAGAACAATGTGGCTTAGAACTAGGATATAATGGGCTGGATAAAGTCCTGATGGGAACAGGTAAAAATATTGTGGCTAAATTATACAATTATTTATTAGATGAAGATAGAGCTGAGGATATAACAAAGAACCAAATGAGTGCATGGGAGAAAAATATTGGACACAACATAAATTTTAATGAATGGGAAGAGGCATGGAATAAGAACTTTAAATTGACCAGAGCCGCGACATATAAGGAAAACCATTATAAAATGCTCCACAGGTGGTATTTAGCCCCGGCTAGGCTAGCAAAGATGTATCCTAACATACACCCCAACTGCTGGAAATGTGGCTATGGTCAAGACACCTTCTTTCACATGTGGTGGACATGCCCTGAAGCAAAAGGATATTGGAGTAAGATTAGGGGATGGCTAAAGAAATAATTGGGGAAGACATTGAATTGACACCGGAAATATTTCTCCTGGGAATAGTAAAGAAGCCATATGGAAAGGAAAAGAATCATTTAACAATACATATAATTACAGCTGCTAGATTGGCCTACGCACAATATTGGAAAGAGAAAATCCAGCCACCAGAAGAACTTATAACTAGGAAAATACTGGAGTGCGCAGAGATGACCAAACTAACCCATGAAATAAACGATGATGAAAATTCAGAATACTATACCGTGTGGGGAAGGTGGTATGAATGGATGAATGATAGAGTGAAAGGAAGAGAAAAAGGTGTGTTAAATAAAAGCAAAAAGTAGCCTAAATGACACCAGATATATATTTTGTACATATGTATAAACACTGCACATCCGATATTAATGGAAATGTTAATTTATATATGTTTATAAATTCAATAAAATTTCCAATAATTTCATTGTTTTCAAGATGTCTCAGATTGGTCACTTTGATTGTACTGAAGGCCTCAGATTGGTCATTTTAATTGTACCGAATGCAATGCCAATGCATAACTTGCAATAGATGTAGCATTATTATTCTCCTGCTTGAAAATGGTAGCTGAACTGTAGCGGTAATTTTACTATATCTCACAAGAGAGCCAAAGGGTTTTTTAAATAGGATATTGGGAATGTTAACAACACAAAATAAATATATATATACTCTACAAAATGCATTTGAATGTTTGTGGACAAAAATTGGTGTTTGAGTAATTTGGTTTATGGGTCAATAATCTCCATTTTCTGGAAAAAGAAAACTAAGCTTCAGAGTGAATGCATTATGCAAATTTGATAACATGTTTTGGGCCCAGCCATGATAAAATTGATAAAGAGGGCATTAAACTAAATTCTGTGATGATTAGCAATAGCAATAGCACTTAGACTTATATACCGCTTTAGTGTTTTACAGCTCTCTCTAAGCGGTTTACAGAGTCAGCATTCTGCCCCCAACAATCTGGGTCCTCATTTTACTGACTTCGGAAGGATGGAAGGCTGAGTCAACTTTGAGCCAGTGAGACCTGAACTGCCAAACTGCTGTCAGCTGGTGATCAACAGAAAGAGCTGCAATACTGCATTTTAACCACGGCTCTTAGAAACAAAATTAGAAACAAAAATTCAGAAGAAACAGCTTTAGATGAAATTGTATGTCCTGGGATAGAAAGAGTGAACAATGAATGAATGAGTTTATTTGTCTATTAGGTTTATTTATCCACTTCACGAAAAGAGACTGTGGGAGACTTACATTTTGTAGGAATATAAAGTAAGGAACAAGAAAATAAAATGCAATAAATATTAGAATAGAATACCAAAGAGACCAAAAGTAACATAAGAACAGAAATAACAAAAACTACTAAATTACTGAGGTGAACCAAAGATTGATCAGAACAACTGCCATAGGATCTAGCTACTATCTGTTTAGTCTAGTTTTGATAGCTAAAACAGTCAACTGTCCTTCCTCCCTGGTTCCTTAATGGCAGGTAAAATAGCCATTGCTTTCATATCACTGTTCTGTGACCAAACAAAACTGTTTTGTGAAAAGCTGACATAATAAAATGATAATATTGCGTAGGCCTTTTCTTTTAAATTCACATTTATGTTATTTACAAAATTTCCATCCTGTCTTTCATTCAGCAATTCCAGGCAACACGCACAGTGCTCTTTCCCAAGTACTTAATTTTTTTATTCTCCCCTTCAAGTACAAATGATTTTAATGGCATTAAGAAAGAAATTGTGAGTCAGTAGACAAAGAAAGGCAGAAAACTCTATTAAACGTGCTCTTAATCTGAACTGTAGAAATCTTCAGTGATAAATTACAAAGTAATTGTAATGTATAACTTAGAGGAGTGATTAAATGTGAAATATTGTCATAACTGAGAGATAGACAGGTGTTTTACATTTTAAAGAATATAAAATCTTTTGCAAAAGAAACAAAAGGGCTCCTATTTCCAAGACCTAAATTCCAACATTCATCCTCTATATTCTCAACTGCAAGGAAGAATACTGCTTTATTGTTTAAATTGATTTCAGATGGCATAATTTCTTCAAGGTTACTTTGCCTAATGTAACATTGTTATAAAAATCATGTATATAAATCATTGTATTGACATCGCTAGATAACCAATAATAAGCAAATATTTATTTATAATGCTAAACAATAAAATGAAATCATTAAGAAATGTTTAAGAACTCCTACCAGGTCACTGCCAAATCATGAACTTTCAATGTGTTGCTCAGTCTATATATTCCAGACTTCAATGGCCGCACACATTTTTTTGCACAAGCAAGGTATGGATTTACTTGGATACCTTCAGGAAATTCTGAATCCTTAAATCAAAATAGAGTAAGAAAAATTAAAATTAACTAATTTATTTATTTTTTATTTATTTATTAGTCGCATTTCTATGCTGCCCAACTCCCTAGGGACTTTAAGCAGCTTACAGCAAAAAACAATGCGAACAATATCCCGTAAAATTTTTTTAAAAGAAAACATTAAAAACCCATACACTCCATTCCATGGCCAGGTCTCGCAAGATCACCGTAGCGAGATCAACGGCCCTTGACCCAACAGGCTTTTTTAATAAATATTGCCTAGATTACATATATCTGATCTCGGATGGACCGAGTGCACCCCTTTTGGTCCTGTTAGACCTTCAAAGGTAGTTAATTCGATTGGTAAAATACTTGTGGCTATCTATACTACTTCTAATTCCACACTTACTTGTGTGGGCAGTTGCAGCCAGCAATCATGCAGTAGCCTAAATGGCTCATTCCAATTCCAGGGCTGTGATTCTACTATTATAAATAATACTAGCTCAAATTCTAAATTTATTACTGGAATACCACTACCACCACCACTCTTGATATATCTGGCTCCAGTTGTTTAAAAAAGCTCTGAAAGCCTCCTCTTTTCCTAGGCTTTGGGTTATAATGGGTGGGTGGATTCTGTGCATTAGGTTATATTTTAATCAGTGGTGGGATTCAAATAATTTAACAACTGGTTCTCTGCCCTAATGACCGGCTGGGTGGGCGTGGCCACACTGCACCCACCCACCCACCCACCCCCGTGCCCCGTTTTGGGCCTAGTAGGCCTCCCTGCACTTACCTGGGAGCCCTGGTAGCGCAGCAGACTAAAGCACTGTTATTAACATCAGCTGCCTGCAATTACTCCAAGTTCAAATCTCAACAGGCTCAAGGTTGACTCAGCCTTCCATCCTTTCTAAGGTAGGTAAAATGAGGAGCCAGATTGTGGGGGCAATAAGATGACTTTGTATAAATATACAAAAGTATGAAGGCTACTGCTTAACGCATTGTAAGCCACCCTGAGTCTTCGGAGAAGGGCGGCATATAAATCAAATTAAAAAAAAAAAACGGGGCACGTGGGGATTTCTGGAAGGGGCGGAGCAGGCTTCCGGTGGGGCCTTTAACGACCGGTTCAGCCAAAGTGGTGCAAATCAGTTGAATCCCACCACTGATTTTAATGGTTACTTTTTATGGTGTTTGGTGGTTTTTTCTTTACTTTAATTGTATTGGATTGTATTTATTATGTCTTGTCCGGACTCATTGGGTAGCCTTATAAACTTGTAAAATAAATATATAAATAAGAACATCTGTACCTTTGGATATTTCTTGCTCATCTGTTTTGCTGGATCTTTGGCTGAATCATGTACATTAACGGCAGAATGCACTTTCTGTTCCTTGGCTTGTCTAAGTGCTCGTTGGGAAGGTCCCACTAATCCAGCCTCTCTATCACACCAATGACCAACTATAAGGCACAGACAATTTATTACAGAGAAGTATAGAAATTTAACAGAAAGAACATTATTGCAATTATTTAAGAACTTCTTTTTATACTACCCATTTAACAGAATTTTTTTTTTCCCAGAATGGTAAACCACAATAGAAATTGTAATTTCTGTTCCATCAAATTATAGAAAACCTAAGTTGTATTGAGATCTAAATAGGTACTATAAATCCAATTATTCAGAACGTAATCTAATCTTGATTTCAGTACCTAACTAGGAAAAATGAGATTGTTTGTTTGTTTGTCAGTTTTATGTAGCTCTCCATCTCACAATCAAGTGACTCTCACAATAAAGCTAAAGAACAGATAATTAATACATAATAAAGCAATACTCATTATTAAAAACTATAAAAGGAAAGCTAAAAAAGAAGAAATATTAGGCAAGGCGGTATTAATAATAGTGGAACCTCAAAATATATTATAGGTATATTGCCACAACATGGCAATATCTACAACAGATGTATTACAGAATATAACTCATCAATCAATCAATCAATCAATCAATCAATCAATCAATCAATTGGAATAGAGCTGTAAGGGACATTGGAGGTCTTCTAGTCCAACCCACTGTTCAAACAGGAGACCTTATCCAGTCCTTTTCAAAAACCTTGTATTAACTTTTTTGGCTGCTGCCACACACTGCTGGCTCATGTTTAAGTGATCGTCCACTAGGACTCAAAGATCCCTCACATAGTTATTGTTTTTGAACTAGGTTTCACCTACACTGTACTTGTGCCTTTGCTTTTTCCTGTCTAGGTGTAAAACCTTGCTTTTCTCCACATTAAATTTTCTGTTGTTGGATAGGGCCCATTGTTCAAGTCTGCAAAGATCTTTTTGGATCCTGAGCTTGTCTTCTGGGGTGTTCGCTATTCCTGCTAACTTAGTGTCATCTGCAAATTCCCCTTCTATTCCCTTATCTAAGCCATTTATGAAGATTTATTTTTTTTTTGCAAAAAGTTTTTATTTTTTATTTTTCTTAACACACAAATTACATCTTTTTGGAACAGAGCCCGGTCGTCAATTTATACAATTTTTTATCATCTTTAATAAAATTTTATACATTCTATTTTACCATAATACTTATTTCTTAATCTTAAATCACCTATCTCAACTAATACCATCTTAAAAAGATTTATTCAAATTTACTTAATCAAAACAATTACCCTTCTATTAACCCCCCATAAATCTTAATTCAATTAATACCTCATAATACATTTCACAATTCTTAACCTAAATCCTCACTATTAACAATACTCAATCTTAAATCACCTATCTCCTCTATTACCATCTTATAAAAAGTTTACTCTTATTTATTTAATCAAAACAATTACCCTTCTATTAACTCACTTTAAATCTCAATTCAATTAATAACTCATAATACATTTCACAATTCTTAGCCTAAATCCTCACAATTAACAATACAGGTCATACATGTTTATATTTCAAAATCTTATTTCCCTTTCTAAAACTTCCCCACATTTATTATTACTTCATGTAATGTTCATTAAATCTTTATTTCCTTATTACTTCACCAAGTTTAGATCCTATCTCTAATCCCAAAAATATAGCAATTTAATATTGAAACATAGTTCTTAATTCAAATAAAACTACAATACAATTTCAATCATTTCCCACAATTCTGTCTCTTTAACCATATCATTTATATAAAAAACCAGTTTAAGTAATTCTTATTTGTAATTCATAGTCCTATATTATTTCAATCTTCTTTTCTTTTTAGATAGATATATTATCAAAAACATTGAAAATATTAAAATATTAAAGTTATTGAAAATATTCAAATTATTGCAATTATTATAGGTATTTAAACAATATCCCAGTTTTTATAGTCATCAATTATTCTCAAATAATACCATGTATCATCTTAATAAACATTGATTCATTATGTCCATTGATATATTTTCTTTTAGCATAGTCTATTTCTCATATATTACAGCTTCCATCCATATTTCAATTTTTAGTATCTGTAACATATTCTTCTCATATTTCTACTAACCATTATTAATCTTAATATAGTTATTTTATAAATCAAAGTCCTGGACTTTTCTATTTTACCCCATATTCCCCAATTCTTTCACTGTTAATCCCAATGTAATCATCTTTATAACTATTGTTATTCACAATATCGTCTCTAATCGCGTGGCTATTGTAACACTCTCTACATGGGGTTCCCTTGAGGAGCACCCAGAGGCTCCAACTGGCGCAAAGCGCGGCCGCGCAGGTGGTTATGGGAGCAACGTGGCGCTCCCGTGTGACACCTCTCCTGCGCAAACTGCACTGGCTCCCGGTGGTCTTCCAGGTGCGCTTCAAGGTTTTGGTTACCACCTTTAGAGCGCTCCATGGCTTAGGATCTGGCTACTTACGGGACCGCCTACTACCACAAACAGCCTTCCACCGGCCAGTACGCTCTCATAGAGAGGGGCTCCTCCAGGTGCCATCATCCAAACAATGTCGACTGGCAGCCCCTAGGGGGAGGGCCTTCTCTGTGGGGGCACCTACTATCTGGAACGAGCTCTCCATGGAGATACGGAGGATCCTGGATCTGCGCACTTTCCGCCGTGCTTTGAAGACACTCCTATTCCAGCAGGCCAGCCTGGCCTAATTTTTTCCCCTTCTTTTAAATTTTTAAACTCAAATTTTAATTCGTTTTAAATTATTGGGAGTTTTAAATTGTCTTGGGCAAAAATTATTTAATTGGGTTTTAATCATGTTTCAATTTTTGTATTTATGTGTTTTATTTCGTGCCTGTTCACCGCCCTGAGTCCTTCGGGAGTAGGGCGGTATACAAATTTAATAAAATGAAATGAAATGAAATAAGAACCTCCTTTTTATTATTACTATCCACCTGTACATTACTTATTCATATTTAATCACGTTGTCTTTGTCTTCTTTATTTCCAGCTGTTGTGTCTTGTTTCTTCATTTTCTTGTCTGCTTGCGTATATTTCATTTCAGCTTCAATGTCCTCAAATTTTGTCCTCCATGTATCATTTTAGTTATTTTTCTTATTTCCATTCCAAGTCAAATACATCAGTTTGTTTCTTCTCTAATTCCTGCACAATTTTATTCTTTTTAAGTTGATGTTATCCCAATTATAAGAGTTCCATTGTTGTTTCCCCTTTTCTTCCCCCCCCCCAAGTCAAGCCGCCTGCAGACAAAGAAATCATCCTCCACAAATTCTCATGGTTGTTATCTGTAAAGTTCACGATTTTCCAAAACAAAAAACCAAATTGCAATGTTCCTTTTTACTCCAGAATGTGTCTCTCTGTAATCCACAATTTCCAATTGTTCAACAAGTATCCATTTTGTTTGTTACATAACAGTCTTACTTGGCTTCTCTTTTTCTTTTTAGTTTTAAAAGTATCAAATCTTTTTTTTAACGTCCAGTCCAAATTTAAACTCTTTCCAATCCTTTGACCATGTCTCAATGTTTAACATTTTCAATTAGTTTTACTCATGAGTCAATTTTCTATCGGGTCTTTGCCTCTTTAAAGTTACGTTTCAAAATCTTCTTTGCCCCCGTGCTCCTTAGCCGCTATTTTATCGCTAGGGGTTTTGTAGTTAAAAGATGTTTCCTTTGATGTTATTACAAGCCTGGGTTGGCTGTCACTCACCCGGCTTCGAAAAACTCTGTTCCATTCCACTTTCCTCCTGCTCATTACTTGATCTGGTTGTCCCAGTTTCTTGGCAGCCGCCATGGCTGCCGCCCCCCGCCGCCGAATCACAGAGAGTTCCCTCTGACCTTCGAGGAACTTGCCTGTTCCTCTTGTTTGTCCGAGGTGCCTCTCTTTCTTCCCCATCCCTGCAGGACGGTTCTGGTCCGAAGAACCATTGGCGGCAGTTCGTCAGCCGGGGTTTTCACAGGGCTCATTGGAGCCCGCTAATTTCCCGACTGTCTCGCCGCGACACCAAACCGGAAGTCCATTTATGAAGATATTGAAGAGCATTGACCCTAAGACAGAACTTTGTGGTACCCCACTGCTTACTTCCCTCCATGTAGGCGTACTACCATTAAGGACAACTCAACCACATTTTTCTAGCTTACCAAGAAGTAGGTTGTGGTCTACTTTGTCAAATGCCCTGTTGAAGTCTAAATATACTATGGCCACAGCATTTCGCTTGTCTACTAATTTAGTCACTTTGTCAAAGAATGAAATAAGACTGGTTTGGCATGATCTGTTTTTAACAAACCTGTGCCGGCTAGTAGTTATTACCTTATTTGTTTCTAAATGTTCACAGATCGGTTTTTATTGTTTTTTCCAGTATCTTCCCAGGTATTGATGTTAGCTGACTGGTCTGTAGCAGGGGTCCTCAAACTTTTTGAACAGGGGGCCATTTCAGGGTCCCTCAAACTGTTGGGGGCCCGGACTGGCTAGGTGGGTGTGGTTGGGGGGCCCCATGTGACTGAGTGGGCATGGCTAGGTGTCCATGTGATTGGGTGGGCGTGGCTAGGTGGTCATGTAACTGGGTCGGTGTGGCTGGGTGGGCGCGGCCAATTTAGCAGTCCATTTTGCCAATTTAGCAGTCCATTAAATAATACACACAAATGAAACTTTAATTTGTTTTCCTCCTTGGAGTGTTTTATTTGCTTTTGTTTGACTTTTCTTTTTACTAGATCATTTTTTAAGTTGTTTACAAGTCTAGTGGTCCACTTCAGAAAACTCAGTTTTGCAGCAATTCTTCTCAGCCCCAAGGAGGTTATAATCGACATTCATCCATCTCTCTCTCTCTCTCTCTCTCTCTCTCTCTCTCTCTCTCTCTCTCTCTCTCTCTCTCTCTTCCTCCCTCCTTCCCGCCCTCTCTCCCTCCCTCTCTCCCTCTCCTAGAAGAGGAAATGAGGTGGGGAAGACAAACCTTGCTGAATCCCATTCCATTCCATTCCATTCACTCTCTCCCTCCCATCTCTCTGTCAGGAAAGAGACAGCTCCTACAAGAGCAAATGGGGGTGGGGAAGAGAAAGCTTGCTCCATTCCATTCCATTCCATTCCCCGTCTCCCTCCTATCTCTCTGTCAGGAAAGAGACGGCTCCTACAAGAGCAAATAGGGGTGAGGAAGAGAAACTTTGCTGAATCCCATTCCATTCGCATTGCGGCAGTCTCAATCTGCTTTTGGAATCTCACTGGCCGGAGCTTCCTCAGCACCTGTTGAACCTGCGCAACAGGCTTAGGCAAGGGCTCTGCACATCTGGCAGGCAGAATCGGACCAGGCAGGGATCGCTTGGAGTGGATGTAACAAGGAAGCCCCAAGATGGGGGCTCAGCAGCGCTGATCTGCTAGCCAGCCAGCCCTTCCCACCTCCCTGTCCAGTGGCGGAGGTGGTTGTCCTCCTTCAGGCAGCCGAGCAGGAGAAAGACGGGCAGCCAAATGGCGGGGGGGAGAAGGCGGCGGCTGTTGCTGTGTGCACTCCCTAGCTTGCTCGCGTCTCACCAGTCCCACTTTGTCAACAGGTGCACGAGCTCGGAATGGAGATTCAGCAGGGTGGGGGTGGGGCGGCAAGGCAGAAGGCTGCCTTAAGTCCAGGGAAGGGACTGCACCCTCGGGGCTCCATCTGAAGGAGCTGCATCATTCAGGCAGCGCCCTGAAAACATTGTGGAGCTGCTGCCTCGCAGGACAGGGCAGAGTGCTGCTCTCCCTGCCGAACAGCTCCAGTGAAGGAGGCACATCATTGGGGGTCTCTACCCCTGGCAGCCCGAGTGGCAAGTCCGCCACCACTCAGCAGACCCGTGCAGCCTGAACGAGGCAAAGAGGCCAGTTAGAAAGGCGCGTTCCTCTCGCACACCACTGAGGCTGTCAGCAGCTTGCACAGGTCCATTAGGCTGTGGCCACCAAGAGTGGGGAAAGCCAGATCCCCATCGGAGCCCTGGTTGCCCAGGCCCAGCAGAGATGGGGGGAGGAATGCAATCCCGGTTTTCCCCACTCGCAGTGGCCGCAGCCTAAGGTACAGGGGAGCGGAATGCAGTCCCGCAGGCTGGATGCATCGGACAACCGCATGCCTTGTCCAGTGGTGAAATATAAAATTTGTTACTACCGGTTCTGTGGGCATGGCTTGGGGGGGGGTAATGTGATTGGGTGGGCATGGCCAACTTTTTTTTTTTACTTTTAAAAGCATTTTTTCAGCAACCTTAAGAGGTTGCAGGAAAAAAATGCTTTTAAAAGCCTCTGACGATCAGGCAACTCAGCTGGGATCGACAGAGGCTTTTAAAGGCATTTCTTTTTACAACCTCTTCAGCTTTTTTTTTTACTTTTAAAAGCATTTTTTCAGCAACCTTAAGAGGTTGCAGGAAAAAAATGCTTTTAAAAGCCTCTGACGATCAGGCAACTCAGCTGGGATCGACAGAGGCTTTTAAAGGCATTTCTTTTTACAACCTCTTCAGCTTTTTTTTTTACCTTTAAAAGCATTTTTTTGGCCAAAGAGGTTGTAGAAAAAATGCTTTTAAAAGAAAAAAAAAGCCTCTGATGATCGTGCGGCTCAGTTGGGCATGGGGGGGGCAGGGATTTTTGCTGCCGGTTCTCCAAACCGCCCGTTGTCATTGCTACCAGATTGGGCGATCCGGTCCGAACCGGGAGCATTTCACGCCTGGCCTTGTCCCAGCCACATGGGATGGAGCAGGCGTGTGATCCATATCACGTTCCTCACCCGCCCCCACCCCTCTGCCTGCTGCCGATGCAAGTGCTGCCACCACCTTGCCTGTTTCTTGGAGGGCCAGCTGCAGAGTCCCTGTTGCCAGACAGGGACCTTGCAGTCTCTGGCTGTCTTCCCCTCTGGCAGCCGCAGCAGGTGAGGCACCTCTTCCCCGGGCCCCTTGTCAGCCAGGAAAAGCCAGCCAGGCGAGGAGTGGGTGGGAGTGGTGGGGCAGGGGGCAGGGCAGGGAGTGGGGCTGAATCCCACCACTGCGCGGACCGGATACATTATGTCAGTGGGCCGTACCCTGCCCGCGGGCCCTAGTTTGAGGACCCCTGGTCTATAGTTTCCTGGGTCTGGTTATTTTTTGAAGATGGGAACCACATCAGGTCTTTTCCAATCCTCTGGTAGTTCACCAGTGTTCTAGGAC
The DNA here is from genome assembly GCF_029215685.1 of Pituophis catenifer annectens. Lineage (NCBI taxonomy): Eukaryota > Metazoa > Chordata > Lepidosauria > Squamata > Colubridae > Pituophis > Pituophis catenifer. Next base: position 173,044,948 of record NW_027256881.1, read on the forward strand.
TTTTTTTAAAGATATGGTACTATGGTTCTGAAATGACATCTACCAACTCCTTTAAAACTCTGGGATGTAATTCATCAGGTCTCGATGATTTATATTCATCAACATCAGACAGGTATTCTCTTACTATTTTCTTGCTTATTTTAATTTTTATTTCTAGTCTGTTTCTTATAGTTAGGTTTTTGGCAGGTTGGGCTATAAATTCTTTTTTATATATAACTTTTATTATTTTATCAATGTATAAAATACAAAGAAAAATAAAAATAGGAAGGGAAGGGAAGGGAAGGGAAGGGAAGGGAAGAGAAGAGAAGGGAAGGGAAGGGAAGGGAAGGGAAGGGAAGGGAAGGGAAGGGAAGGGAAGGGAAGGGAAGGGAAGGGAAAAGGAAGAGAGGAAAATATGAGGTACAAGGGAAGAAAGAAAAAGGTGTTGACTTCCGACTCTTTTTGGCACAATACAAGATAGCAACATTACAACCTCAACTTTTTACTTTTACACATTAGTATATAACTAGCCATTTCTATAACAACAAAGCTATTTAATCAGCAAAACCAAAGTCAAAGTTTCATTTTTCCCCTCAAAAGCACAAAATCCAGAAGTGATATCCAAATAAAAAACATAAATATATCCTCTTTGAATAGAACAATCAATTTAACCATTACAGCTTTATCTTCCTTGCTGTTGAAATAATGTATTTCTATTTGCACTTAATAATCTTTATAAACTATCACCATTTATATTAACAAAATTCACTGTATTCTTTCAGATTTTTTAACCTTAAAGGAAAAAAATATTTTTCTCAACCATTTTAAAACACTAAGCTTTCTTTAAAAACATTTATAACATTAAAAAATTCTAATACATCTTTTTAAACTTCCTCTTAGCATACATACTTTAAAGTTCACTTTCAAAGCAATACCAACCAACTCCAATTAACTCATTAAATTTATATCACTCTTCCAAGTTACCCTCGTAGAATTTTTTTTCTTCTTGTATACATCCTTTAGATGTTTCTTTAGACTAATACATCTTTTTCTTTAACTTTCTCTTAACATATATATTTTCAAATACACTTTCAATAATAGTTTATAAACTTTAGGAATTACTTAAGCATTATATATATATATATATATATATATATATATATATGTATGTATGTATGTATGTATGTATATGTATATGTATATGTATATGTATATGTGTGTGTGTGGGTGTGTGTGTGTGTGTGTGTGTGGGTGTGTGTGTGTGTATATATATATATATATATATATATATATATATGTAGGTCTTTGGTTATTCGGGTCTTCTCCCACGTAAAATTGGAAGTGTCTTGGCGACGTTTCGACGAAGTCTCATTCGTCATCTTCAGGCTGGTGTTCTCGGCTTCGTGCTTCCAGGAGCAATGTGAGATCGCAGCTGTCTCTTCCTTTTAACTGCTAGTGGGGGTGTGAGCTGATTGGGTGGGAACTTGGCTGTGCTCTGATTGGATGGGGGGTTGGTTGTGCTCTGATTGGCTGGGGGTGTGTTCTGTTTGGGTGGGGGCTTGGTTGTGCTCAGCTTAGTCTGAGTTGCAGGGGGATTTGAGCTGGTGAGCTGCGTTGTTGTTGTTTGGCTTCGTGTTTGTGGCCGTGCGAGCTCTTCATGGTGGGTGTCAGTCTGCTTCATGTATGGATTGGAGGGGTTTAAAGTGGCTAATGATGCAGCTGCGGTCTGGCTTCTGGTCCTTGGTCGTGGCTCATTATCAGTGTGGGTTTGAGTCTGAGAAAACATATATATATATATATATATATATATATATATATATATATATATATATATATATATATATATAAAAATTCTGAGGTTTTCGCGGGTGTTTGTATGTAGGTCTTTGGTTATTCGGGTTTTCTCCCGCGTAAAATTGGAGGTGTCTTGGTAACGTTTCGACGAAGTCTCATTCGTCATCTTCAGGCTGGTGTTCTCCGCTTCATGCTCCTAGAAGATGACGAATGAGACTTCGTCGAAACGTTACCAAGACACCTCCAATTTTACGCGGGAGAAAACCCGAATAACCAAAGACCTACATATATATATATATATATATATATATATATATATATATATATATATATATATATATATATATATTATTATTATTATTATTATTATTATTATTATTATTATTATTATTATTATTATATATAAAGGGGAAAATACATTTTCAAACTTCAGATTAATTTTTTCTTTCAATTACAAATCCTAATCCCAATTGACTCATTCATTTTAAGTCACTTCTTCCAGCTTGTCTTCATGGAATAAATCTTTTTCTTCTTGGGAATGTTTGTCATAAGCTCTTTTTCTCAAACATTTCTCAGCATTGTTAATATCCATGAGGAAAAAGTCCCGAACTTTTCCTTTTAAAAGTTGCACATTTTCTTGGAGCTCTTCTTTCAATTGTGTTGGGAAGCTTTTATTTAAAGTCTCATGATAAAAATTTATGTCAGGTTTATATTCCAGAATTACAGTTGACTCCTCCGCATTGTCAGCTCCTTGTGAAATTGCCTCAGTGGTTTGGTAATTTTCTACACATATTTGCATTTCTGAAGTAGTTTGAATAGTCTTTTTAACATCCTTGGAGCACAGTTGTTCTATGAACTGATGGGTTTTATTTAAAGATTTTTCAAATACATCTGTAATATTTTGTTCCTCCATCTTCTTAACTCCTTTTTTAGTCAAAGAGTGGCTTTTTTGTAAGTCACTTAAGAATTGCTGACCAATCAGGAATCATAAAAATTGGAAAATTTTAGTTTTAGCCACACACAACAAAACAGACCAAGCTACTAATTACTAAAAATAATAAACTAGAACCACAACTTTCTGCCCTTATATTTCTCCATCGATTTTTTTTAAAAAAGATACTCCATGCTTCATTATTTTAGCTGGCCTTAGCAGCCTTCTTCCTTGTTGTTTAATAAAAAGAAATCCCCAAAATGGTGCAGATCTTCAAAAACGAATAACAGGCTGTAGCTAAAGAGACCCTCTCTTACCTTAATAAAGATTAATAGTTTCCCTGAAAATAGGACCTACCCTGAAAATAAGCCCTAGTCCGATTTTTACACCTGCACTGAATATAAGCCTAAAGTAAGGCCTACTTAACAGTATGCGTCAAAAGGGCACGCAGTACGCGCCAAAAGGAGGCTTGGAAAGGTAAGTAGAACAGCGAGGAGGGGATCAGCTGTGGCGCACAGTTTAGCTTCGCTAGAAAGCAGGAAATCCTGCTTTTTAGCAAAGCTAAACTACGCAGCACAGGTGATTGTTGGATCGTAGCTTTTTTTAACTACGGGTTCGACCGAACCGGAGCTAACCGGTAGCATCTCACCGCTGGGATTTGGCATTGTGATTGCTCTGGGGTGGGATAGGGTCCTAAGTCCAAAGATTTGGCATCCACAATCATCTTATGGGATGATTCTGGGACTTTCCCTAGCCCAGGATAATAATATAAACTAAAGGAATGCCAGTTCATTCTGTTGATATTGATAGTTGGAGAAGCTAGATTCCAAGGAAAACCCCTCAGGGATCTTTTCACTGGAAGTGGCTATAATTTCTTTTTGTGTGAAGACTGATGCAAAGAATGAGTTAAATAGCTCTCCTTTCTCTCTACTGCCTGTTACTTCCTTGCCATTTTCTTTAGTAGACTGACTGTTTTCTTGACTTTTTTCTTGTTATTTATATGTTGAAAAAAACTTTTTTATTATCTTTGACTTTTCTTGCAAGTCTTTGTTCATTCTGAGCCTTTGCTTTCCTGACTTCATTTTTGTAGATGGGTTCATGGGTTCACCTAATTTGGCATGCCATGCAAATAAAGAATATTATATTCAGGCAATATGCTATAACTGTGTTCCAGTAACATAACATAAAAGTAAAGGTTTCCCTTGTCCAGTCGTTTCCAACTCTAGGGGGCAGTGCTCATCTCTTGTTTCTTAGCCAGGAGAGGCAGCATTGTCTGAAATCATTTCTGTGGTCATGTGGCCAGCATGACTATAGGCTGGGGCACATGGAATGCTGTTACCTTCCCAAGAAAGTGGTACATATCTATTTGTTTGCATTTGTATGCTTTCAAACTGCTAGGTTAGCAGGAGCTGGGACAAATAATGGGAGCTCTCCCCACTGTACAATGCTCAGGTCTCAAACTAAGGCTGTCAGCTTTCCAATTGATAAGTTCAGTATCTTTAACTGTTGAGCCATCACACCCCCATTCTCATAACATAATGGAACACAAATTTTCTAGCCTAGTATTAGAATAGCTAGTGCACTGAACAAACATCCTTCAAGAAAAAACATTCAAGATGGCAGCTCTCGCCTAATGTCTGTTTGATGATGGGGCAGCTTTGGGTCGTTTGGAGGTCCACCGGGGCTGATTTAACTCCCTTCAGCCCCAGCACCAACTAGGGGAGCCTTTTCCCAGCTCAATGAGGTTTCTCTCACCCTCTGGATCATCGGAGCTGGGCAGATATTAGCATATGAAGGCACCATGGAAGGCTAACTCTAGCAGTTCCGTTAATGGCAGTTACATCAGTTCCTCCATTCTTAAAGCAACGGCAGTTGGAACGACAATGGCAGCAGGCGGCGGTGACGAACGGCACCATGGCAGTCCCTGTCGAGCCCTAGACACCCTGGGGGCTCCGAATTGATTTGGGGACTTGCCGGGAAACCTGAAGTTGCCCTCACCAACGATAGCTGCTGGGGCGGTAATGACTACTTCTTCGAGAGGCCTGAGCTAAGGCCAGTGACAGCTTGCAACGTCATCAGAGGGAATAACGCAAGGTGTTTAGACCCTTACTGGAATTGGAAGACATCATTATAATGTAAAGTCTGGAGCCTGGCAATATATGCAGAGGACTATTCAATATGCCGAGAGTAGGAGAGGCCAGAGGTTGACAAAAGACTATCTGCCTGGTCACCTTGGAGGCCTCCCCCACCTTTCTCAATTCTCTACCTCAGCCAGTCCCTAACCCAGCCGCCTCCAGTTTATACACTACCACCTTGATTTTGACACTGACCTAGCTGCCTCCAGACTATACTTTCACCACCTAGACTACCTTCCCTCTTTATATACATCTATCCCCCCCCCCCAAGGAGCTATTATCATTCTACCTTCACTGTTTGCTTTATTTCCAACTGAGCCACCCTCTTGTCATACGTTGTCTGGGCAGCTACTAATGTGAATGCTGAGGGAGTTTTGAATTACTGACATCATTTGAGCAGACGGAACAACAAATTTATTGCGACCATCTCATTCAGAACAAGCCACCGTGAGAGGATGACTAGATTTTTATCCTCTGTCCATCCTGAGATAGTACTAAACTCCTTCTCCCTGCCGTGAGAGGGCAAGGGAGACCAGTTTCTTACCCACACAGAATTTATTACTCGCCTGCATCAGACTGTTGGACCAGACCCAAATGCTATACCCATCTGACTTACTAGATGTATTTGGCGACCGAACTCTTGGCATTGTGAGACTCCCCCCTCGCAAATTTGGCCCTCCACATTATCGAGGGCCTACCTTGATGACGGATTTTGGAATTCTGAGAGGTGGCACGGTGCTAAGAGGGGATTAAGGGCTTTCTTATCTAATTTTCTAACCAAAATCTTAATGGCTTCTGAAAGGGGGGTGGGTATAAACAGGGTGGATCATGTGGATTTGGGGGGCAATCCACAGAGGGAGGGATTAGTAAATAATTTTCCAAAAGTGAAGCTAAAGTCAACACAAAATTACATCATAGAAAACTTGGAACTGGGAATAGGCAGACTTAATACTGGCATGGAAATGGGCTGTTCTATCAAGGTTATGGTTGGGAGAGGCAGATATGGTGGGAGCAGGAGGCCACATCATGTCAGGGGGGTACGCACCCACTATCTTCAAGCGGTGGTGTGCTCTGACCTCCAAAGCTCTTCTCGTTCCTTGGGTTGCTTAAGGTCTCAGAGCCTGAGTCTTAGGCTGATGTTATGCAATGCCAGGTCCGCGGCTAACAAAGCCCCCCTCATTTGTGACCTAATTCAGGAGGGAAAAGCGGACCTGGCAGGTATTACAGAGACCTGGTTGGGCAATGAAGGGGGGGTCCCCCTCGTAGAAATATGCCCACCAGGTTTCCGCGCATTCTATCAGCCAAGGACTTGGGGCAAGGGTGGAGGTGTGGCGGTCATTATAAAGGAAGGTCTTGACCCTAGGGAAGTCACCGTCCCTCAGACAACCGGATGTGAGTCCCTCCTCGTGAAGTGGGGTTATGGGTTACAGATGGGCCTGTTGATTGCGTACCTGGCTCCCTGCCACGTATCAGCAGCCCTGCCTGAGCTCCTCAACGTAATAGCCGAGGTGGCAGTTGAGACTCCTAAGCTACTGGTTATGGGAGATTTCAACCTGCCATCCATTGGTGAAACGTCTGAAGGGGCTCGGGAGTTTATGGCTTCCATGACGGCCATGGACCTGACCCAATTAGTTCATGGCCCTACTCACACGGGGGGACACACTCTGGATTTGATCTTTATCTCTGACCAGTGGCTGAATGGTTTAGATATAGGGGATGTAGTCATCGAACCCTTGTCATGGTCAGACCATTCTCTCCTTAAGCTTGACCTTCTGATCACTACAACCCACCGCAGGGAGGCGGAATCAATTAAATGGTTCCGCCCCAGGCGCCTGATGGATCCTGATAGGTTCCGGATGGAGCTTGGGCCATTTCCTGAGACCTTGGCTCATGACTCAGCTGAAGACCTAGTGGCGTCCTGGGATAGGATGGCCGCTGGTGCTTTAGACCGGGTCGTGCCTTCACGGCCTCTGACCCGGCGTCAAACCTACCCAGCTCCTTGGTTCTCTAATGAGCTGAGAGGGATGAAACGCCGGAAAAGACGCCTAGAGAGCAGTTGGAGGACCAGCCGTTCCGAATCCGACTGAACACTAGTGAGATCTTATATTAAAACCTACTTAGTGGCGATAAAAGCAGCAAAATGTAACTATTTTTCCGCTCTTATTGCATCGGCAGATAATGGCCCAGCCGCCTTGTTTAGGGTTACCCGCTCTCTACTCCAGCTGAGAGCCCGGGAAGACCCTCTGCAAGGACGAGCTGAGGATTTTGCACAACATCTGCACAATAAAATCGCTCAGATTCGGGAAGGCTTGGACTCTAACTGGGTTAATTCGGATGAAATGACGAGGACAGATCTTGAGGACATTATCTGGGATAAGATTGATACTGTGACTCCTGAGGACGTGGACAGGTTACTGGGGAAGTTGAATGCAACCACATGTTTATTGGACCCGTGCCCTTCCTGGCTAGTGCTGGCTACCCAGGAGGTTACACGTAGCTGGCTCCAGAGAATTATTAACGCTTCTCTGAGCGAGGGATTCTTACCTTCCGCCTTGAAAGAGGTGGTGGTGAGACCCCCCCTTAAGAAGCCCTCTCTGGATCCGGCTGTTTTAGCAAACTACCATCCAGTCTCCAACCTTCGCTTTTTAGCAAAGGTTGTCGAAAGTGTGGTGGCACGACAGCTCCCACAGTACCTGGATGAAGCTGTCTATCTAGACTCGTTCCAGTCCGGCTTCAGGCCTGGATACAGCACAGAAACAGCATTGGTCGCGTTGGTTGATGTTCTCTGGAGGGCTCGGGATAGGGGATGTTCCTCTATCCTAGTCCTATTAGATCTCTCAGCGGCTTTTGATACCATTGATCATGGTATCATGCTGCACCGGTTGGAGGGGTTGGGAGTGGGAGGCACTGTTTTACAGTGGTTCTCCTCCTATCTCTCCGACCGGTCGCAGTCCGTGTTGGCTGGGGGGCAGAGGTCGACCTCAAGGCACCTGGTTTGTGGGGTACCGCAAGGGTCGGTCCTCTCGCCTCTCCTGTTCAACATTTATGTGCAGCCGCTGGGTGAGATCATCCGTGGTTTTGGGGTGCAGTGCCATCTGTACGCTGACGATACCCAGCTGTACATCTCCACCCCAGACCACCCCAATGATGCCCTTGAAGTGATGTCCCAGTGCCTTGAGGCCGTACGGATCTGGATGGGGAGAAACAGGCTTTGACTCAACCCTTTCAAGACTGAGTGGCTGTGGCTGCCAGCGTCCCGGTACAGCCAGTTAGTCCCATCACTAATTATTGGGAACGAGTCATTGACCCCCGCAGAGAAAGCTCGCAATTTAGGCATCCTCCTGGATGCACGACTGTCTTTAGAAGATCATATAACAGCCGTGGCCAGAGGAGCTTTCTATCAGGTTCGCCTGATTCGTCAATTGCGTCCCTTTCTAGACCGGGACTCATTACGCACAGTCACTCAAGCCCTCGTCATTTCCCGACTTGACTACTGCAATGCTCTCTACATGGGGCTCCCCTTGAAGTGCACCCAGAAGCTCCAACTGGTCCAGAATGCAGCCGCGCGAGTAATTATGGGAGCAACATGGCGCTCACATGTAACACCTCTTCTACGCGAGCTGCACTGGCTTCCGGTGGCCTTCCGAGTGCGCTTCAAGGTGTTGGTTCTTACCTTTAAAGTGCTCCATGGCTTAGGACCTGAGTACTTACGAGACCACCTGCTGCAACCGATAACCTCCCACCAACCAATACGCTCTCACAGAGTAGGCCTACTCATAGTACCATCATTAAAACAATGTCGTCTAGTAGTTCCAAGGGAGAGAGCCTTCTCTGTGGGGGCACCTACTCTTTGGAACAAAATACCCCCTGGAATACGAATAATCCCAGATCTTCGCACTTTCCGATGTGCCCTGAAGACCTTTCTGTTTCAACAAGCAGGGCTAGCATAAGCATCTAAATTCTATGCCAAGATCTTAGCAGATACACCAAGTTGACTCAATTTATTATTTACTGTTTATAAAAAAAAAAAAATTAAATGTATATGAAATCTTAATCTGTTCACCGCCCTGAGTCCTTCGGGAGAAGGGCGGTATAGAAATTCAATAAATAAATAAATAAATAAATAAATAAATAAATAAATAAATAAATAAATAAATTCATTCATTCATTCATTCATTCATTCATTCATTCATTCATTCATTCATTCTTCTGTCCTTACTCCCCTATATGATGACTGGGTCACATTATGTCTCCTTTCAGCTCTGTTGTCCTAGAGTAACAGCAGAAAGTAGTGAATATACTTTATGGCAAGAATGGGATCAAATAATTTCTCTGAATATGCTCTAGTGACAACATACCACCAAATGCCCCCAGGTGGTATCCCTCAGAAGATGAGTGACTAAATTAATCAAAATCTAGCAGATAAAGTCTCCCATTAATTTTTTAGTTGTGATAGGAAGACAAACTCAAGATTCAGAAGGATCTTGACAAACTTGTGCATTGGTCCTATCCAACAAGATACAGTTCAGCTGTGAGAAAAGGTCCTGGATTTAGGTGCAAAATAGATGGTACCTGGCTCAACAGTAGTAACTGACAGGGATCTAGGTGTACTAGTGTACTACCCCTTAAGTATGAGCCAGCAGTGTTCTGCAGCTACGAAAAAAGCTAACACAATCCCAGGATGCATCAATAGAAGGATAGCATCAAGATCACAAGAAGTGATAGTACTGCTTTATACTACACTACTGATATCATATTTTGAGTACTCTGTCCAGTTCTGGTTACTACAATATTAAAAAGATGCTGAGGCCCTGGAAAGAATGCAAAGAAGAGCAACAAAGATGATAAGGGGTCTGCAGACTAAATCATAGGATTGTAGGAAGTTAGCACTCACCCCTCTCCTAGAAGAATGAAATATTTTAGGAAATATTAGAAAGGCAGAATATTATATTTCCGGGATGAGAAATGGAGAAACATGTTTTAAAGACAATGCTGCTCCCTGTTCCCCTCCCCCCTTTGTCAATGGGCCATTAAGGCCAGAACCAGTTCACTCATTCCCCCCACCTTTGTCAATGGACCATCATCTGCAACACAATAGCAACAGAAACTCACCACATGGCAAGGCTCAAGAAAGCTTGGGAGATAGCCTACAAAGTTAGCTAAGACCCCGCCCCCTGGGAGTCTCATAACCAATCAGAATACATTTCTTATACAGGAACAAGAAACTCTGAGGTGGGGCACAACAGATGGCATAAAACCAAGGCACTCCCGCTGGGGACATCTGGCGGTGATGTCACGCTGTAGTGGGACAAACGAGTGGGGCTCCGCTTGTTCGTACCCGATTTTTCGTGTTTTTGAGGCTTTTTCGGCAGGTCGGATCTTGGAGAGATCGACGAGGTAGAGGGGTTCCATTGGAGTTCGAACGAGGAGTAGTGTGAGCTCCCATTCGGCAAGAGAAGCCCTCTGGATATACACAGAAGAAATCTGCTTGATAATGGCAGATCCAGAGGCATGATGTCCCGATGATTGGTACAGGGAGAGAACAATGGAAAGCAGCTTAAAGAACCAGTGAGAGGAGAAATAAAAGAGACAGAAAGGGAAAACTCTCAAGGATTATAAAAGGACTCGAGACAGAAGCGGTAAAGTGAGTTTTCAAGAGGGGAATTGAGCAGCGAGACAGCGGTGGGAGCAGAGATCATGAGCTGTCAAAAAGTGCGGGGGGAGTGATCGTGCGAGTGGGAGCTAACAAGTGGATTGAGTTTTGATTGTTGTATTACTAGTACTAGAAAGAAATTTCTATTTTTTTGGGACTGTTTCTGGGAAAAAAAAGAGAAAATGTTGGTCATGCTGGATGCGTTGGAGGTGGCAGATTAGAAACTGTGTTACAGACAACGGAGGTGACTGGGCAGTTTTGATTACAGAAGACATTTTGGAGGAAGAGGTCAGAAAAAAAAACCCAGACACAAGACTCAGAGAGAAAGAAGAATAGAAGATATTATGATCTTAGACATATAACACCAGTCTACAAATCTACCAGTCTACAACAAACTTTTAAGAAACTTTGGTGTTAGTAAAAAATTAATTGAGGAAAAGATTACCAAGCAATAAATAAGACTTATATATCAACATATTTATATTTATATACTCGCTGAAATATTTATAATCAGATATTCATATATATTTATTGAAACATTTATAACCTATATCAGTGATGGCTAACCTTTTTGCCATTGCGTGCCAAAAGTGGGGGAAGTGCGGGGTGGTCGCGCGCATGCATACCCACACCCATAATTCAATGCCCCCCGCACCCAGCAGCCCCTTGCATGCAATTATGACCCCCCCTGCTCCCCCCGCTTATGGTACGTGATGCCAAAAAGGTTATCAATGGCCTGGTAGGCCCATTTTTTGCCCTCCCCAGGCTGCAGAGACTTTCTTAGTGCCTGGGGAGGGTGAAAACAGCCACCCGGAGGTCCTTCGGAGGCCAGAAATGGCCCGTTTCCTGACTTCCAGTGGGCCCAGAAGACCCAAAAATCAGCTGAATGGCGCGCGTATGCACCCTGGAGCTGAGCTAGAGCAACGCTTGCGGGCCCACAGATATGGCTCTGTGTGCCATCTGTGGTACGCATGCCATAGGTTCACCATCACGGATCTATATTATTTATTTATTTATTTTATTTTATTCAATTTGTATACCGCCCTTCTCCTAGTGGACTCAGGGCGGTGCACAGCCAGAACTAAAACACATACCAATACAAAATTTAAAATTATTAAAAGAATTACATAACTTTGGCCCAAATTTAAAACAATTCAAATTAAAACCCATTGACAATTTAAAAGCTAAAAAACTAAAAAAGACTACATCACATATATCATAAGACTATATCACATATTGTGATATAAAGTTAGATTTAATTGTAAGGCAAATAGACAACATTGGAGAGTATTGGAACATTAAGTCAGAAATACAACGAGTGAACATAATTACAAGTTACCTTTTTATAACATTTACAATTTATAATATTTTATAATATATCTCATTGTAGTGTATATATATATATTTAAGACTGATAACTGTAATTGAATCTTAAGAAAGAAGGAGTGTATTTTTTTATTTATTTATTTATTATTGCGATTTATATGCCGCCTTTCTCCCTAGGGACTCAAGGCGGCTTACAAAATGACAAATTCCAATACAAATCACAATGAAATAAATTAAAATCAACAACCCTATTAAAAACAGTTTAAAATTATAACAGTGTATCCCCAAACGGATCAGTTGAGTTGACGAAAGAGCCACGTCTTCAGCTTGCGACGGAAGGAAAGAAGGTCGGGAGCTATCGTGAGCTTGGTGGGCAATCCATTCCAGAGGGTCGGGGCTCCCACAGAGAACGCCCTCCTCCTGGGGGCCGTCAGCCGACATTGTTTGGCCGATGGCACCCCGAGGAGGCCGACTCTGTGAGAGCGCACAGGACGGTGGGAGAGCGGCTGGAGATGGTCCTGCAAGTATCCCAGGCCTAAGCCATGAAGGGCTTTATAGGTGAGCACCAGCACCTTGAAATGTATCCGGAGCGCCACCGGCAGCCAGTGCAGCTCACGCAGGAGAGGTGTTACACGGGAGTATCTAGACGCCCCCGTAACTACCCATGCGGCTGCGTTCTGGACTAGCTGGAGCCTCCGGACGCATCCCAAGGGCAGCCCCATGTAGAGGGTGTTACAGTAGTCCAACCTAGAGGGTAACGAGGGCATGAGTGACCGTGGCGAGGTATCCCGGTCTAGAAAAGGGCGCAACTGGCGCACAAGATGCTCCTGTGTGAAGGCCCCCCTGGTTACAGCCGTCAGATGGTCCTCTAAGGACAGCCGAGAATCCAGAAGGACACCCAAGTTGTGGACCCTATCAGAGGGAGCAAGAGTTTCTCCCCCGATCGTTAGAGATGGAACCTCCAGATCCCGGGATGCTGGCATCCACAGCCACTCAGTCTTGGAAGGGTTGAGTCTAAGCCTGTTCCTCCGCATCCAAACCCGCACCGCTTCCAGGCGGTGGGACATCATGGAAAAGGCATCCCTAGGGTGGTCAGGGGTGGAGATGTAAAGCTGGGTATCATCAGCATATTGATGATACCTCACCCCATAACCACGAATGATTTCACCCAGCGGTTTCATGTAGATGTTAAAGAGCAGAGGGGAGAGAACCGATCCCTGAGGCACCCCACAAGTGAGAGGCCTCTGGGAGGATCCCTGACCCCCCACCCAAACAAACTGCAGACGACCAGAGAGATAGGAGGAGAACCACTGTAAAACAGTGCCTCCTAACCCCATCTCCCCGAGCCGCTGCAGCAGGATACCATGGTCGATGGTATCGAAAGTCGCTGAGAGGTCAAGAAGGACCAGGATGGAGGAACAACCCCCATCCCTGGCCCGCCAGAGATCATTTACTAGGGCGACCAATGCCGTTTCCATGCTGTGACCACGCCTGAAACCAGATTGGTAAGGATGAGAAATGGAAGAATCTTCAATTGTCACTTATGGGAAGGATAGCAATTATAAATATCAATATATTACCAAGATTATTATTTCTATTTCAGACAATATCGATAAAAATTGAAAAGACTTATTTTCAATATCTAAATATGGTAACAAGGAAATTTATATGGCAAGCCAAAAAAAGTTTAAAAATGCTTCAGGATACGAGATTACGAGAAGGATTTGGATTCCCGAATTGGGAATTATATTATCAAGCAGCAGCACTGACATGGTTGAAAGAATGGATTGAATTAAGAAATATAAGATTATTAACATTGGAAGGGTATGATTTACAACAGGGTTGTAATGCTTTTTTATGGTATAGTAGAAGTAAGATACACAGTACTTTCAAAGACATTATATAAGAAATGCATTATTATTGGTATGGGAAAAAGTTAGAGACAAATATTATGTGAAAATACCAATATGATTATCAACAATGGAAGAGTTAATTCACCCAAACGTTTTTAATCTTGGAAATATTGTTAGATATAAAGATTTGTTAACAGATAAGGCGGACTTGAAAAGGAAACATGAACTGGAAGAACAGGGAATTGAGATGGATTGGTATATGTATGTGCACATACAAACAAGATATGAAAAAGATGTTAAATTACAGGGTTTTTATTTAGAGAAGACTGAGCTTGATAAGATACGGGTACAGAGGATAAACTAATTTAAAAATGTTACAATTTTTTTACTAAATATAGAACTAGACGAAGAACAAGTAAAAGAAACAATGATAGCCTGGGCAAAAAACTTTGGATATTCAATTGAATTGGATAAATGGCAACAATTATGGGAAAGAAATTATGAATTAACAATGTCCACTGCATATAAGGAAAATCTATATAAAATGTTTTATAGATGGCATATGCCCTCTGAGAAATTGGCAAAAATGTTTAAAGATAAATCAGCTAAATGTTGGAAATGTCACCAGTTACCAGGTTCATATTACCATATGTGGTGGACATGTCCTGAAGCGAAAAACTATTGGAATAAAATTAAGTTATGGATGGAGGAAATGATACAACAACGTATAGATTTAAAACCAGAGCTATTCCTATTGGGTATCTTACCAGAGAAAACTAGTAAAAATAATATATATTTGATTATACATGTAATAACAGCAGCAAGGATTGTTTATGCACAAAAGTGGAAAGCAGAGAATATACCTTCGGAGGGAGAAGTAATTAAAAAAATCTTAGATTGTGCAGAAATGAATAGATTAACTATGATGATAAGGGAAAGAGAAGATACAGAATATTTTAAGATATGGAACAAATTTTACTATTGATTAGAAAAGAGTTACAAATAAGTTTTTAAAAGAGATTGAAAAAAATTGGTTGTAGTTAGAATAATATATTAGTGGAAAATCTTTGTAAAGGATTTGGTGAGATTGAAGACAGAAGAGGTAGAGAAGAGAAGAACTCTTTGGAAGATAACATCGAAATGTCACATGGAAGAAATGAATGATGTACTAAATGTTTGTTTGTCTTAAAAAATAATAAAAAAAAGAAATGGATAAAATATTAACAGGTACAGATGAAAAGATAATCACCAAAATATATAACTGTCTCCTCAAATTCAAAATGGAGGAGGAAACAGGGAAGGAAACAATGATAATTTGGATGAAAAATTTTGGATTCAACATAGAATTAGAGTACTGGGGGAAAATATGGGGAACAAATTATAAAATGACGTTGTCGGCCGCCAATAAAGAAAATATTTATAAAATGTTTTATAGGTGGCATTTACTCCCGACAAGATTGGCCAAGATGTTTTCAAACAATCCACTGCACTGTTGGAAATGTCATCATCCATAAGGGACATACTATCACATGTGGTAGACATGTTCCAAAGCAAGAGACTACTGGTTAAAAATTAAAAAATGGTTGGAGGAAATGACTGGGGAAAAAATTGATATGAAACCTGAATTACTTTTGTTACGGATTATAAAAGAAAAAATGAGTAAAGAAATTCAATACCTCATACTCCACATAATTACGGCCGCCAGAATCTCATTTGCCCAAAACTGAAAACAATAACATGCTCCAGCAAACACGATGATTATAAAAAAGGTGCTGGAATGTGCAGAATCAGATAAATTAACAATGGAACTTAAGGACAGAGAGGAAACAATTTATTATGAAACATGGAACAGATTATATGATTGGCTGGAAAAGGAATCTAAAATTAATGGATAGTGTATAGTATAAGAGAAGATATTATAATGGAATGTTATATTTAATGTGTAGTAGGCAGGGGTGAAATGTAAAATTTGTTACTACTGGTTCTGTGGGCGTGGCTTGGTGGGGGGGTGTAATGTGACTGGGTGGGCGTGGCCAACTTTTTTTTTTTAACTTTTCAAAGCATTTTTTCTGCAAATGCAAAAAAATGCTTTGAAAAGCCTCTGCCGATCAGGCAACACAGCTGGGATCGTCAGAGGCTTTTCAAAGCATTTTTTTTACCACCTCTTCCGCTGAAGAGGTTGCAGAAAAAAATGCTTTAAAAGCCTCTCTGACAATCCCAGCTGTGTTGCCTGAAAAAAAGCAGAGGCTTTTCAAAGCATTTCTTTTACCACCACTTCCGCTGAAGAGGTTGCAGAAAAAAATGCTTTGAAAAGCCTCTGACGATCCCAGCTGAGCTGCGCAATCATCAGAGGCTTTTTTTTTTACTTTTAAAAGCATTTTTTCGGTGTAGAAAAATGCTTTTAAAAGTAAAAAAAAAAAAAAAAAAGCCTCGGATGATCGTGCGGCTCAGCTGGGCATGGGGGCACACAGGGATTTTTGCTACCGGTTCTCTGAATCAGTGTGATCCAGTCCGAACCGGAAGCATTTCACCAGTGGTAGTAGGTATGTATACATAACGTATTGATTATATGAATAAGTATGTAACAAACAAAATGTGTATGTATATAATTGGCTGAAAGATAAATTGGATATTACTAAAAATGCCGGTATTGGGAAGCTGCAAAAGTGTAACTAAGATTTTAAAGATGTAAATGTTGAATAAAAATAATTAAAAAAAAAAAACCCAAAAAACAAGGCATTCCTAGCATCTTGCCCCTTTTTCTGCTCAGGAACAGGGGCATGCTCACACATGCCCCTGTGATTCTGCTCAGGATCTCAAGCCATGTGATTCCTGTCCACCATTAAACCATGTTTCCAAGCAGTCTCCATGTTTCCAGTGTCGTTTTCCCCACCTGGAACTGAACCCCGATGGACATTTCTTCCAACAGGATGAACAGTTAAGGGAACTAGGTATGTTTAACCTAATAAAGGGGAAACATGATATTTGAAGGGCTGTCACATGGAAAAGAGCATTGATTTATACTCCATAGCACCTGAGGGCAGGACAAAAAGTAATAGGCGGAAGCTTGTCAGAGGAAGATCCAACCTGGAAATAAGGAGGAATTTCCTGATAGTCAGAATGATTAATCAAAGGAACAGCTTGCCTCCTAGAGTTGTGGGTGCTCAATTGCTGGTGGTTTTCAAGAAAAGAATGGGCAACCATTTGTCTGGGATGGTATAAGGATTCCTGGCTTGGGCAGGGGGTTGGACCAGAAGACCTCCAAGGTCCCTTCCAGCTCTAGGATTCTACGGAACACCCTGAGAAGAGGAGGAACATATAAATTACTATTATGAAAGAATTATCCTTCAGCCACAGTGAAAGAAAAAGAATCTGTATTTTGGGTTCAATGGAGGTCGTTCTTCTGAGCCCTGACATATGGATCCAGTTGTTATTGCAAACAAATCCAGTGTAAAAGATCTACTGCCTGCCTCCCCATCCCTGACTTCTCAGAAGTGTCCTTTCTGGGGTGAGAGTAAAATTGGTCAGTTTCAAGAAAGGGGGTTGCCTTAGAACAGTGGTTCTCAACCTTCCTAATGCCTCGACCCTTTAATACAGTTCCTCATGTTGTGGTGACCCCCAACCATAAAATTATTCCTAAAACAGTTGAAAATACTTGTTTTCTGATGGTCTTAGGTGACCCCTGTGAAAGGGTCGTTCGACCCCCAAAGGGGTCACGACCCACAGGTTGAGAACCACTGCCTTAGAATATTGCATTCAAGGTTGTGTGAGAGTGCATCTGACAAATTTGAGGGGAACTAGGAAGTATAGAAGATATAAAAAGAGAAACAGGAAACTGATCTGATGTGAAGTTAGGGTTCACACCTTTTGCAATGCTCCCAATTCTTGTAAATTTGTGTATTTATTGGTTGCTCCCTTCAAGAAATGCCTCCATCATTCAATGTTGCTTTTATGGCTAGCAATTCTCTATTGAAATTATTGTTACTTTCAGCTGGGAAAAAAAGATTAGAATAAAATGCACAAGACAAGAGGTTCCTCCTCTCTTTGCCAAAGCCTGAGGGAAAACAGTTCCAAAGCAAGGTCAAGGCATTAATTTACACAACAAAGAGGCAACTGGAATCCAGATGTCTAAATAGCAGCTGAGATTAAAAGAAATCCTTCAAGCCCTCAAAGATGGCTTGTTCTTCAGGGAATCATTTAAATTGGTTCCCTTTTATCAGAAGTTTACTGAGCTGTCTTGTGCACCTTGGAAAATTAGGGATGAATCTTTTATTTAAAAATGCAAGGTTCTCCAAACAATGTATATTTTTCACATTTTAGATGTTTCTCATGTGAAAACATACTGCACTTTAGTGGGATTAATCTGTACTTATTCTGCAGAGATCCAATAATCCAAATAATCCAAATGGTTACATGGATTATTTGGATTATTGGGCTCCAACAGGCATTTTTCCAATTTAGCAAAAAAAGACTGGGTATGTGAAAAAAAATTAATACATTTCTGATGTGAATTTCATGTAAGGATGTATCTACTGAAAAAAGGCAGGACAACATCCTAGTACAGCTATACATTTGTCTAAAATATTGGAAATCTGGAGAAAATCTCAGAGTAATTAACCAAACCATAGGGCATTACTGTGGATGTCAAAAGCTATTAAATATTTATGGATGTCTATTATTCAGATACATTCTTCTTAAGATATATAGGAAAAACACAATATCTTTTGAAGATAACTCAGCAGATCTAAAATAAAAGGTATTGGGTGATAGTCTAACTCAGGGGTGGGCAAATGTGGCTCTTAAACAACCTGTGGACTTCAACTCCCAGAATTCCTGAGCCAGCTTGGCTGTCTGCCCACCCCTGGTCTAACCTAACAGATATAGAGTTCAGGAGTCTCTAATCATGCACAGCTCTCAACCAATTCTTTTTCTTTTTCTTTACAAAAAATGTAGACATACAGTAGATGCTGGGGATCCCAATGCCCATAGCTTATTCATTGAGATTTTCTGCATAACTTAGTATAAAACAGCATTAGTTTTAGACAATTTCAGTCTGTGTACATTGTAGATTATTTAAATAGTGTACAAATTTAATATGTAGATAAATATTAAATTTCTAGAAATGTGCATAATACCATGAGATGCAAGCATTATCTCCTAAGCTTTTACTTTTGGTTCATAGCTAAATATTTACCTTTCATCACAGGAATGTGAATGTTGCTTCCAGATTCCAAACTTTGTAAAGTCGCTTGCAAGCCAGTAATCTGAACAATGAAAGAAAATCTATCAAGAACCTTTAGAAAATCAGAAATAATATATGACATTAAGTATAAAATATTTCAATATAGTTGAGAATCTCAGAATACTAATTATATCAGATTATATATAATATCTTAATACTTCAGAAAATCAATCAAGATTAAAAATTGTCCCGTGGCACAGAAAGGAAGACATGGTAACAATTTCTGCTTCTCATCATCATCTTTCATGCAAAAAGAATTTGTCACTCAAACCTGCATCTTAAACTAAACCCTAAGATGCACAGTGGACAAATATGATAATCTTCCTGGAATCAAAAAGCCATAATGGAACCTATAATTCTTTCCACTTTGCCATGCTTGGCATCTGAGCAGCTTGGAGACCTGTCTTTATTGAACAGAAATTGTTTCTGCCTGCCCAATCTCAACTGCAAAGGAGCTATGTCTGATCAGCATTGAAAAACAATTTCAATGCTATGTCTGTTCAGCATTGGAAAAACAATTACAAAATTGAAAGGGCTGTTTAGTCATTAAATACAATCCTTTGATCAATACAGGAATCCAGTTTAAAGAATTAACAATACATGGTTGTCCAGCCTTTGTTGGATATTCAGCAAATAGGAGATCATCTCCTCCATCTGTAATTGGCTTCATTGTCAAACTATTCTGTTACAAGCTTCTTCTAACACTTAGTCAAAACATCTTTACTGATTTATTCTATAGATTATTCTATATTCTATATCATAATTTTCAGATTATAAAGAGCATCTTCTGTGTGACATCCTTTAAAGAGTTTAAGGACATCCTTGAAAAGAGTTGAAATGTTAACTCAGAGAACCAGTTGAACTGCATCTTAGGATACTGAGGCAACTAGGTGATAGTGACTGAATTCTTATGTATTACTTCAAAGAAAACTGGAGAATTGCATACATGACTAAATAGAAATAGAATCATAGGGCTGGAAGGTCCCTTGGGAGCCTCTAATCAAACCCGCCAGCCCAAGGCAGGAGTCCTGATTCCAATCCAGACAAATGATTGTCCAGTAAATCCCCTCTTCTAGGTCAGTGGTTCCCAACCTTTCCAGCTTGGCGTTCCGGAGGGAGGAGAGGGGATGATTCCACGTGAGTGGCAGGCCCACCTACATGCATGTGCACAGCTCCATTTGTGCGAGCAATGCAAGAGCAACCAATTGCTACTTATGTGAGTGGAGCTGCATGCACAGGGGTGCTCACTGCTTGTGAATACATAATTTCCATGTGTTTTCATATACATATACACACATATAAGCACACTATAATAATACAGGTTGATAGCTATGCATGTTGTGATGCTAAGAACTAAGATATGAAAAGAAATGTGTATGTTCTATCCAGGGATGAAATGCTACCGGTTTGCACCGGTTCAGACGAACTGGTAGCAGCGGTGGCAGATGGTTTGGAGAACCAGTAGTGCGGCAGCGCGAGGCTCCACCCACCCAGATGTCATTACTTCCTAGTTTTAACCAGGAAGTAACCTGTTTTTTACCCTCTGCGCATGTGCAGAAGGCTTTGTGCATGCGCAGAGGGTCCAAAATTGCATGTGACGCATGCGCGCAGCACGTGCACTTCCGAACCGGTAGGGAAGGAAAGTAGATTTCACCCCTGGTTCTACCCAAGAAAGAAATAATTGCTTTTTACTGTTACCTTTAATGAAAATTCTGCTTTACAATGTCAAGTTATAAAATTTCATTTCACACTAAGAAATAAAGGTCTGGGAGGCTACAATTGTAAACAAAGGGCCATTACTGTATTTCAAATGGTTTTCTTCTCCTTCCCCAAATCATACTATTTTTAGAGAAAGCGAAAACCTCACTATTTAAAAGAAAGAAGATGTGTATTCTTGGAATACTTAATGCCAGGTTCCACAAACAAACTCTTTGATGTGCATTTGTTTAACTTTGGTTTGTATCTTTGACCCACCTTGAATTCTGAGGAATGGCACAGAATAAAACTTTACCTAAAACATTAAATTAAATAATATAATATTTTAAATGGTTTCCATAAAAATATAAGTTAAAATTGCTGTAAGCTTTACCTGCCCAACAACTTTGTCTCGTTCCAAACTTGTAAGCATTTTCTCTCTTAGTAGAATCTCATACTTTTCATTCAGCTGTCTTAACATAGGCTCATACAATGCATAGTGTGTCTTTAGCCTATAGACAAGAAACTGTTTATAGAATAGTAACCAAATATATGAAAATAAAAAATTATTTAGTATTCAATTCCATTGCAAGAGGTTTATTTATTTATTTATTTGGTCAATTATGCGATCAGTGAGCATTATAGCAAGCTACAGTAGATGTCTTGCCAATAAGGGATGGGTGGAGATAATGGATGCTGGATCCTAACCAGTGAAATCTCTCCAGGAAAAGGAGAGATTGTGAGACAACCCATGTGTACTCCCAGGCAGCTGCTCCTCATGAGTAGGCTGAAGTAACTGTTTTATAATCAGCTTATCATTTGAATGGCTAGAAGTTGCAGGATACCATCTAAGTTCAATCATAATGCAGCCTTTTAAGGAGAAAAAGTTTGATCCTTGTTTCTTACCCTTCAGATTGGCAAGTTTCTACAGTAATCAGTGGCTGAGTCTCCTCAATGAAAGTTTTAAATATGATTTGAAAAAATATTATTTCATTAAAAATGGTGTTTAAAATTTGCTTTTAGAAGTTAAAAATGGACTAAGGGTTCAGATACATTTTGAATAAATGTTTGAAATTAATTATAAATCTCTTCTGATAAGAAACTGGATATTTATATTTTTCACACATGGACATGTGTGAAAAAATGATTCAGAAAATACTTTTAAAGATTTCTGACATTATTGAAAAACTAGATGTTACTATGGAAAAGAAACAAATTCCAACTGACAAGAATGAAATTGACTTAAATGTGGATTTAAAAATCACAGCCTGTAAGAAAGGTATGGAACAAAGTAAACTGAACTGACAAACAAACGAAGCTAGCTGATGTTTAAATAATAAAAAGGGACATGTGAATAATAGACCAGAGGAGTAGATCGTACAACTTTCTTATATGGGATTTACAAAAGGGATATGTTGTTGGTAATTTTGTGAGCTGATAACAAAAAAATGAAAAGAAATCATATGTTTGTGGCATTATTTGAGAGGGCTTAAGATCAAGATATTTGGGAGTGTTCTGTCCTACTCACACATGCACATACCATGAGGGCTTGAAATCTTTATTGAGGCTTCGCCAGCCTTGAATAATATTCCCCAGGAAATAATATATACAGTATATATATATACACTGGTATATATATACATCACTGGTATACCACTACTTATACCAGTGATGGCCTGAATGCCCAAAGCACACCCAAACCTCCAAAATGCAATGCACACACCCTGCCCCCTGCCTGCGCGCATAGCCCCACACATGCACACACAGCCCCACGTATGCATGGCAGAGACCCAATGACCAGCTGGCCGGTGGGAGGCGTGCACACATGTGTGGTGCGCACATGCGTGGCGGAGCTGAACTGGGGCGAAGGCTCATGTGCCCACAGAGAGGGCGCTGCGTGCCACCTGTGGCACGCATGCCATAGGTTCACCATCACGGCTATATACTATATACACTAACTAACATAACTCTACTCTATTCCCTATACATGTATAAATTCAGTAAACAACTAAGGGGAGATTGTATAGTTTTCTCTTGCTGCTCAATGTTGAACCATTTGCTAAATTTAAATCCATACATTCTATACTTCTATCATATACCAATCTTATTCATTAACCAATTTTCAATTTTATTCTTGTAACAAATATTCCATAATTCAATTTTGTCAAATGTAAATCAACAAATGTACAAAGAAAGGCCTTTACACAGCTTCATCAGATACACTAGTTGCATTCTTTCTTTGATAGAGGAGCCTTTCAGACAGTCACAATTGTCTTGAACGTCTCATGGCTTGAGTACAATTTACAACCATTCTTTTTGACCATTCAAAGTTACAACAGAATTCAAAAAAGTAACTAACAACTGTTCTTTACCCTTATGAGCATCACAGCATACCAATGATCATGTGGTCAAAATTTGGACATATGGCAGCCCGAAAATATTTACAAGGGGTGCAGAAACTTGGAGTCACATGATTGCCATTTGCAAAACTTCCCAGCTGGCTTACAACAAGCAAAGTCAATGGAGGAAGCCAAATTTGCTTAATGACTACATGATTCTTAATTGCAATGATTTGCTTAAAAACTATGACAAAAAGGTCATAAAATTGGTATGACTCACTTAAGAACCATATTGGCAACCAAAATTCTGGTATTAATTCTGACCATAAATCAAGTAATGCAAAGCACTCTACATGGGGTTATCCTGAAATACTACCCAGCAGTTTCAAATGGTCCAGGATGCATCAGTGATGGATATTCCCTGGTATGCCCATGTAACACTCTGCTTTGTAAACTGCATTGGTTGTCAGTTTGCTTCTTGATGCAATTCAAGGTGCCGGTCATTACTAAAGCCCTACATAGCACAAGACCTGGTTTCTTTTTTGTCTCTATTTTTTGTCTTTATTTTATTTTAAATATTCATCAACATCAATACATGAACATTGTGGCATCTGGGTATCGTTTATTTTGATACAAATAACAATAATAACATTAATAATATTACATTAGTCAAACTTTTGTAATCTTAGTGTTAATACACATGTTTGTATTAAAATATAATCCTTCATTATTTAGTTGTTCAGAATTTCAATGTGCCATTCTAATGCCAATCACAATATTATTTGAGCATACATAGTAATACTATCTTTCAACCTCTAATCTTTCCATCTGGTTATTGCTTTTATTCTATTATATACTACATTTTTCAGAGTATAAGACACACCGGAGTATAAGACACACCTACCTTTTTTGTTTTGTTTTTTTAATAAAAGGTTTTTTAAATTTAAATGCTTTTCAAAGCATTTTTAAAAAATGCCTCTCTGACGATCAGGCAGCTCAGCTGGGATTGTCAGAGACTTTTCAAAGCATTTTTTTTACCACCTCTTTGGCCAAGAAGTTTCAGAAAAAAATGCTTTGAAAAGCCTCTGACGATCCCAGTGAGCTGCACGATCATCAGAGCCTTTTTTTTTTACTTTTAAAAACATTTTTTCGTCGGAAGAGGTTGTAGAAAAAATGCTTTTAAAAGTAAAAATAAAAAGGGCTTCCGGGTGTGACGTCACTGGCGGCTACAGCCAAGATCGATCACTCCTGATTCCTTGGCTGGATTTTATCCACTGAGAGGCGTGAATTGGCCACTGCTCACCTCGTTGGGGAGGGTACAGTAGAGGGGAAGCCCTAGCAAGCCTGCTGAAGTGCGATCGGCTGGATTTGCAAAGGGAAACACCCCCCCCCGGGATGCCAGCAGAGGAAGAGGGCTCCAGATGGTAGCCCCGAAGCCAGGCTCGCACCCAGTGGAAGAAGATTTGCCCACAACACAGAGAGACGTGAAGCGGAGGAGCCCATGTTGGGATTGGATTACTTGGAGAGGTGTGTGTATGAGGGAAAGCCGATGAGAGGGAGCATGGGAGGCTCCATTGAAAGCAGCAAATTGACTGACTGGCTAGAGTGATAAGTGGCGGTAGAGTTTGTACTTGTTAAGACGGCCTTTTGAGAAGATTGGCGAGGGTGTTTCCAAGAGTGCTGTGACTGAAGTGCCTTGTGGAAAATTCTGGGACTCTCTTTAGCTGGATTTGCTTGGATTTGACTGTGAGTAAGGAGCCATTATGACTTGCATTTTTGAGTTCTTCCGGAAATGTTGAATGGACAGAGCCTTGCTGTGACAAGAAGCAAGAAGATCTGATTTAACTGAGACTGAGGCAATAGCACCACCTTGTGGCGACTTGGAAATTTACTGCGCAATATCAAAGGAGAAGATTTTTGGCTGATTCAATTTCTGGCAGTATACTTGATTTTTGGTGTTTGGGGATTGAACTGAGTAATAATATATAATTGATAGTATTGAGATATATATATATAATTGATTGATTATTGGATCAATTGACCATCTGATTAATTAAGCATTGTCTATCTATCTAACCTTTCCCTTACTAGATATATTAGATATATTTGATTTGATTATTTGATTCATCAGTCTGATCTACAAGAATCTTTGGAGATAGAACTAATTGCTTAAGATATGTGTAATTGAATATACTCTGACAAATTGATAAAAGATTATAGTTAATATTATATATCAAAAAATAGATATTATTGTGTAAAGTTGGATTGGTAGAGATGGAATAGCAACTCTTCCTTTACTATAGGTAGAGAATTGGATCTTTGGTTCCTGACACTGGAATTATTTTGTAACCCTTTCGGACAAAGAGTCGGTGTATGCAAGAATGGGGTAGGTGGTGGAAGCTTGCAATTATGTCGACAGTGATGAAGAAGAAGGTCTTGACCCTTTCATCGGTGCCTACTCCAACGACGACATCCCCAGCATTAAGAGGATCGGCGGATGATCTAAGACCCCCAGAAAAAGGGATCAGAGGACAGGAACTTCAAAATATGTTACAGATGATACAAAACACTATTACAAAGAATCAGGAACAGACAATGAAAAAGTTTGAAGATGTGCAGGAAGAAATGGCAAGTATCAAACAGGAAATTATGCATATCCATTCAAAATATGAGGAAGTTTGAGAAACACTAGTGGCCCATGAACAAATATTTGATCGAGTAGAAACAAAAATGGAGAAATCAGAGAGTAAAATGGACAGATGTGAAGCACGATTAATGCAAAAGAATCGAGAATTAGAAGGGGAGATAATTCACCTTGAGATGGATCACGCTGCTTTCTATCTCCGATTTCAGAATGTGACAGAAGTGGAGGACGAACAGCTTGAAGACATAATCAGGGAAATAGTAGCTGGCGCACTTGGGAAAGAGAAGGAATTGGTGCAGTGCGATATAGACGAAGTTTACCGAGTCTATACAAATTCTACTAGACGGAATAAATTACCTCGAGAAATACACATACGATTCAGCAAAAAATCGTTAAGAGAAGAATTGTATCAGGGCGCCAGGGATCAGAAGATTATTTATAAGGGTCGAGAAATTGTGATATTAAAGCAGGTCCCGCAACGTGTTCGTGAACAAAGACAGAAATACCAGTTCTTGACAGAACAGTTAAGAAAATATAGGGTTCCTTACCGGTGGTTGCTTCCAGAGGGTTTAATGATGACGTGGCAGGATAAGAGGGTGAAAATCGAGAACCTTCGAGAGGCACATGATTTCTACGAAAACCAGTTTAATATAAGTGAACACGATAGTGAAGAAGAACTGGAACAAAAGAGCTGTGAGAACCAGAAGAGCGGTAGAATGGAAAAGGGCGGGAAACTGAAAGAGACAATGAAAGGAGGAAAGAGTGATATAAGTGAAGATGAAACCCCAGGAACCTGACGAGAAACAAGACAAACAACAAAGGCGAAAGCCACAGCGAAGTGAAAAGGTGGAGAATATTGGAAATTTGATATTGATTAATATCAATGGATTAAATGCCCAAGAAAATGAAATAGGATCTTCTCAAAATTACAAAAATTAAAAACTGGTATAATATGTCTCCAGGAGGTCCACATTAGGAAGAAACACATGGATATATTAAGATGTTCACGACTGGGGGAACTATACGTATCTCTGGCAGACCAAAAGAAGCGGGGTGTGGCAATTTCTGTTCAAACTTATATAGAATCTAAAAAGATATACTCAGACGAAGAGGGAAGATTGTTAATGGTAGAAGTAACAATGTATGGTAGACGTATCTTGCTGGTGGGTATTTATGCTCCTAATAGTAATCAAAGGAAATTCTATAAAAGGATATATAAAAAATTGGTAGAATTAGAATATGAACACATTTGTTCATTTATGGGGGATTTCAATGCTATTTAGTTGTTCAGAATTTCAATGTGCCATTCTAATGCCAATCACAATATTATTTGAGCATACATAGTAATACCATCTTTCAACCTCTAATCTTTCCATCTGATTATTGCTTTTATTCTATTATATACCGTATTTTTCAGAGTATAAGACACACCTACCTTTTTTGTTTTTTTTTTATAAAAAGTTTTTTAAATTTAAATGCTTTTCAAAGCATTTTTAAAAAATGCCTCTCTGACGATCAGGCAACTCAGCTGGATCGCCAGAGACTTTTCAAAGTATTTTTTTTACCACCTCTTCGGCCAAGAAGTTGCAGAAAAATATGCTTTGAAAAGCCTCTGATGATCCCAGCTGAGCTGTGCGATCATCAGAGCCTTTTTTTTTTTACTTTTAAAAACATTTTTTCATCAGAAGAGGTTGTAGAAAAAATGCTTTTAAAAGTAAAAAAAAAAAAGGCTCTGATGATCGTGTGGCTCAGCTGGGCATGGTGGTGGGGGGGGCAGGGATATTTGCTACCGGTTCTCCAAACCACCCGCCATCATCGCTACCGGATTGGGCAATCCAGTCCGAACCGGGAGTATTTCACCCCTGATGTAGACTGAGAAATTGCTTAGATTTTTTAGTATAAAGATCAAGAATAGTTAAATGTTTTCTTTTAAGAGTTTAAAGCTAGCCTCTTGCCTTGCAATCTTAATTTTTTCTTGTATTATCTGCCACTTATATATTACAATATTGAGATCTATTGAATTTTTGTTCCTGGGTGTACAATTGCTTTTTAGCTATCAAAACTAAATAGGAGCACTTCCGGTGCAGCTGTCAGGGTAGAAAGACCGGTGCAGTGTTGGCTCCTCGGTACCGAGTGTTTTTCTCGAGCCTCTGCGGCTTTATTTTGCCATTCTCAGCCCCGGAGAGCCTGAAGAAGCGGAGGGGCTTTCTTCGGAGGCGAGGAGGGGGGTGTGACCCCTCGCCACAACAAAGCTGTGCCCCAAGGATCCAGAGGACAAGAGGGCCGCGGAATAGCAGCCCCAAAGCCGATGACACTGCAATTTTGACCGGCACGTGGAGACGAGACTGAACAGAAAGAAAAGGAAGAAAAGAGTGGAGACTGGATTTGGACTGACGGGACCGTGCAGTGAATAAACAAAACAGCGGCAGCCAAGATTGTAGGTGAAGGAAGCCTTTATTTGTTTTCCAGCTTTCTCAGTGCTGTGGAATCTTGGTGAAACGGAAGAACGACGCTTTCTAACTGGTGCTTGTTGAATCGCTAAACCTTTAGATTACTGTATCTCCTACTTTGTTGCTTATTTATGGAATTAGCGATTTGATCTTGAACTTGACAGAAGACTTCTTTTCCCCTACTTCTTTTTGAGCGGAATTTTCACTTCTTCAACACTGACTGTCTTTGATAATGTTTTGTACAGGGGTGAATGAATGTCGGAGTGGAACCTGTGTAGTGGTGACAATAGTCGAGAGGAACTTTCCAAAAAAAGAGTAATGACTCTCTGAAATAGTAATTCTGAAATTGACGACGATGATTAGGGGGTGACTCTCTTCCTGACCCCCTCTCCTCTCCAGGATTATTAATAGTGAGCTCTCTCCCACTTAGCCTTTTTATTTTAATATATTGAAATAATGTTTGGATTTAATCTCCCTCTGAACCCCCATTAATTCTCGTTTTACTGTAAAATACACTGTATAAAAATTAAGTAACTGTACTGAAGTTAATCTATTTGTTGACCAACCTTTATTAACAACTGATAATAGGGTTTTAAATTGGGAACTTTTCGATTTTGCAGATCTGGGATTTTAAATTGGAAATGCCGATGATTTAATTTATTTTAGTTTTTTCTTAACTTTTGTACTATATGTGTTTTAAGTTTGGCGGTCCACCGCCCTGAGTCCCCCTGGGGAGAAGGGCGGTATATAAGTTGAATTAATAAATAAATAAAAATAAATTGGTTGACTATTTAATTATCTATTTGATTTGCTATTTATTATAACTCTGATTATTATATAGCTTGCATATTTTATAAGATTAAGATTATACTAAGAATGAATTATTTGTTATAAGGTAGTGTTTGTTAAATATATATTGTAATTAATTATTGATAGATTAATTTTGAACTGATTTTAGACTTTAGATTTATAGGAAAGTGTTAAATAATTGAAGCTGAATCGTAACAAGAGAACTAAATAAGAGGAAAAACTGATCCGACTGTTCAATCCCAAGCAGACCCTCTAATATTAGTGTATGATAGTTTGGAAAAACCTTCTTTGCTTGGCTAACATGTCTACTACGGTGACATGTTGGTGATGAAGGTGACGAAGAAACATGTAGCCTCAATAGCAGCACCCTCTCCGATTACAACTCCCCCAGGGGTAAGAAAATCATCTGAAAGCTTATCAATAGTAGAGAAACCTGTTACGATGCAGGCAATCCAAGGGATGTTTCAAAACATCCAGGAAATAATAGAGAAAAATCAAGAATTGACATCTAAAAACTTTGATGATTTGAAGACCGACATGAGTGAATTAAGAAGAGAGATTAAACAAATAAAAGAAACGCTGGGGGAGATGCGATTAACCTTAACCAAACACGAAGACCGCCTGACAGAGGTGAAAAAAACTACTGAAAGGATGGAGGCCCAGATGGAGAGGTGTGAACGTAGATGTGCGCAAGTGGTTGGGAAATTGGAAGATGAAGTGGTATTTTTGGAGATGGAGAAATCCGCCTTTTTTTTACGCCTCCAGAACGTGGTAGAGGATAAAGAGGAACGGCTAGATGAGATTGTAGGGAAAGTGAGAGCGGAAGTAGTTGGAAAAAGAAAAGAAGAAGTCTACTGTGATATAGATGAAGCCTACCGTGTCTATACCAACTACGTGAGACGCCACAATTTGCCTAGGGAAATCCATGTGAGGCTTGCTAAAAAGGCACTTAGGGATGAAACTCTCTACAAGGCTAGAGACCAGAACATCACTTATAAAGGCCGCCAGATTATAATTTTAAAACAGATACCTAGAAGAGTACAGGAGCAGAGACAGAATTATCAATTTATAACCTCGCAACTGAAGAAACATAATGCACCATATAGATGGCTGCTCCCTGAAGGGCTTCTGGTGACGTGGCAGGACCAGAAGGTAAAAATTGAAAATCTACAGATGCACAGGACTTTTGTGAAAACTTTTTTGGATCTAGTGATCAGGAAAGAGACAAAGAGATAGTAAAGAAGGATCAGAAGGATGATTGGAAAACTGAGGGAGGAGTACGAATGTATTATGGGAAAGGAAAACGGGATGGGGGAGGGGGGAAGGAGGAGTAGAAGAGTATGGAATAGAGACTCGTCTGACATCTAAAGCTAAAGGGACTAATAGATAAAAATGGATCAAGGGGTGAGATTATTGACGGTGAATGTCAACGGCCTCAATTCCCCAACAAAGAGAAGGTGTGTTTTATCAAAAATTATTAAAGCTAAAGTAGATATAACATGCTTGCAAGAAACTCATATCAAGTTATCTCAATCAAATTTATTGAAGTGTCCAAAAGCAGGGAAGTTATTTGTAGCGGCCACGGAGGAGAGGAAGAGAGGAGTAGCAATTTATGTAAAAGAACATCTATCGCCGAAATAATTATATGCAGACGATGAAGAAAGAATGTTGATATTGGAAGTCGAATTATTACAGAGCAAGATATTATTAATAGGAATCTATGCCCCCAACACAAGACAGGGAACATTTTTTCGGAAAGTGCGACGGGATCTGGAATACAAGCAAGTGTGTCTCCTTGGCGATTTTAACACAGTAGTTAATAGGACACGGGATTATAAGACTGGGAAAAATCAAAAAGGGGAAAACAGAGGACAAGATAAGAGGATTTTGCCAGTCATTTGCAATGAAATGAGGGATGAATTAGACTGAAGGATATTTGGCGTGAATATAATCCGATTGTGGAGCAATATACTTATTATTCCCCCAGGCACAAATCGTGGTCCAGACTGGACATGATTTGGCTGCCGCAAGAGCTTAGTACCCAAGTGATGGAGGTTAGGATCATGCTGAACGATTGGGCGAACCACAACCCAGTATTAGCTGTTTTGAAGAAGGAAGGGAAGTCTAGGAAGAGATGGATGATGAGACCAGAGATCTTGAAAGAACCTGAATTTATCCAAAAGCTTAAGACTGAAGTGAATTTCTTCTTTCAAAAGAATAGGACGCCAGGGATGCCTCTGCAAATAGTGTGGGATGCCACTAAAGCCTTTATAAGGGGACTAATCATCAAACATATGGCTATCAAACCCAAAAGAGAAGAACAAGAGAGGGGCGAGATACTAAGTCAATTAGCTAAAGCTGAGGAACAATTACAACACAATCCATTGGCTACTGAAGCAAAAGAGCAGATAATTTTATTGAAACACCAACTTAACCTTTTGGACCTCGATGTGATGAAGGATAAGATAAAGGCAGCAAAACAGGAACATTTTGAGTCAGCCAATAAATTAGGGAGATGGTTATCCTTTAGACTAAAAAAGGAGAAACAGAGTAGAAGAATTGAACAATTGGAAGATAAAAAGGGGAATCTAATAAGAGATAAGGGAGGGAAAGAAAGAATCACTGTAGAATTCTATAAGGAATTATATGAGAGGGAGGAGATTTCGGCAGGAAAGGTAAAAAAGTATATAGAGAATTCGGATCTACCTAGGATATCTAGCTTGATGAAACAGATTTTAGAAGAGGAAATGACTTTGACAGAGATTGAAAAAGCAGTAGGGAAGCAGGAGAACTCAAAAACGCCAGGCACAGATGGGCTCCCGGCTGAGATATATAAAGCATGGTTTGAAGTAATGGGGGAACATATGCAGGATTTATTTAATGAGGTACTTGGAAAAGCTGATATTCCCCATTCATGGAGAGAGGCTAATATTAGTTTAATACCTAAGGAAGATCCCCCCCCCCACGAAAGATATAAAAAATTACAGGCCGATATCACTCCTGAACTCAGATTATAAAATATTTACAGCAATTCTAGCAAATAGGTTAAAAGGTTTTTAAATGAATTTATACATAGTGATCAAAACGGGTTCTTACCATCGAGACAACTATGGGATAATCTCAGAGTTATGTTAAATGTACTCGAATATTACAAAAACCATCCAGATAAACAGGTCACATTAGTTTTTATCGACACCCAGAAAGAATTCGATAGGGTTAGTTGGGAGTTCATATTATTACAATTAGAATACATGGGCTTTGGACAAAAATTTCTGAATGCAATCAAAGCCATTTACTCTAAACAGACCGCTAGACTATTGATAAATGGCGATTTATCAGAAGAATTTCCCATCGGTAAAGGTACAAGATAGGGGTGTCCTCTCTCCCCCTTACTATTTATACTATCGCTAGAGACTTTACTTCGCAAAATAAGAAAGGATGAAGGAATAAAAGGCCTTAAAATTAGAGATCAGACATACAAGACCCAGGCCTTCGCAGATGATATGGCCTTCATCTTGGAAGACCCTTTAAAATCATGTATATCTTTATTGGAGAAAATCGAGGAGTTTGGGCTGTAGCAGGTCTGTTAATTAACAAAAAGAAGACGAATATCTTAACTAAGAACATCGCAGAGAAAGATAAGCAGGATTTAGAGGAAGCAATAGGACTTAGAGTAGTCAGTAAAGTCAAATACCTGGGAATTTGGTTAACGTGTAGGTGCTCGAGCATCCAGGAAAATAACTATATTAAAATACTAACCCAGGTAAGAAAAGATCTTGATAAATTGGGTAAAATCCAATTATCACTCTTGGGAAGAGTAGCAACAATAAAATCTTATGTTCTACCGAAATTTAATTTTCTTTTCCAAATAGCTCCAGCGAACCTACCCAAAAAATTTTTATAGTCTTAAACCAGGTAGTAACCAAATTCATTTGGCAGGGGAAAAAACCCCGGATTAAAAAGAAAATGATGCAGGAGACAAAAGAAAGAGGGGGTCTTGGTTTTACCATGCTGGGAGAATTATTATCTAGCTGCTTTACAAGTTTGGGTTAAAGAATGGATTATTCTAAGCAATAATCTTCTCAGGATAGAAGGCCACGATTTACAACAAGGTTGGCATGCGGCACTCTGGCGGGATAGTAAATGGTTCACTCGGCACTATATAAGGAACATTCTAATTCAGAATTGGGAGAAGATTAGTAAAAAATATTATACCAAAGTACCTTGTTGGATATCGCCTCTAGAAGCTTTGACCTACCCTACACTATTTAACATTGCGGAAAAGTCAACATATAAAAATTTGTTGAACGTGCGAGGAGAACTAAAATCAAGACAGGAGTTGAATTCTCAGGGATCTCAACTAGACTGTTGGACTTACCTGCAGGTCCAATCAAAATATAAAAGTGATCGAGATAGAAATGGCATAAATGTTTTTTTTTATTGAAAAGTTTTATGAAAAATACAAACATTTTCACCCTCCCCTTCCTCCCTCAACCCCCCCTCTCCTTCCCACCCTCCCTTCCCCTCCCTCCCTAGACTTCCCAGAACAAGCACAGGGTATAGCATTCACAAACCAAGAACTAAAATGTGCTAACAAATTATTACATTTCATGTTCTCCCTAGGTCCTTAACTCCTTATAACTCAGAAAAAACAAACATAAACTACTTAATATTATTTCATTCATAAACTATATGAATCTTCTTATTCGGATACTTCTTCTGTATGTAATCAATCCATTTTCTCCATTCCGATATATATCTCTCATTTGAATGGTCTTTAAGGTATGATGAAATTTTTGCCATTTCCGCCAAATGCACAACTTTTAATGTCCATTCCTCAATAGTAGGTGGATCTTCCTTCTTCCAGTACTGTGCCACCAGTAACCTGGCAGCCGTTATTAAGTTCAAAACCAGCTTAGTCTCTATTACAGTACAATCCGTAACTATTCTCAACAGAAAAAACTGTGGTGTAAATTTATTTTTTTTCTTCAAAATATTTTGAATAATCCACCATATTTTTATCCAAAAAGCCTTAATCTTTTTACATGTCCACCATATATGGAAATATGTAGCATCTTCACACTCACATCGCCAACACTTGGGTTGTAAATTTGGATACATACAAGCCAGTTTTTTTGAGTCTAAATGCCATCTATAAAACATTTTGTAAAAATTCTCCCTTAAATTTTGTGCTTGTGTAAATCTTACATTTCTAACCCATATCTTTTCCCATGTTTCCATCATTATTGGTTCACCTACATTTTGTGCCCATTTTATCATACAATCCTTGACTATGTTTCTGAATCTATTTCCAGTAATGCATTGTACAACCTTTTTATGTGCATTTGACCTTCATCTCTTATTTGCTTTATCAAATTCTCATCCTGCTGCAAAATACCAATTTTTTGATCTTCTCTCCATCTGGCCAGCAGCTGTCCATATTGAAACCAAGTCTTAATAATCCCTTCTTCTTTTAGTTGTTCCATGGATTTTAACTGTAGTCTGACTCCTTCCTTATAAAGGAGTTCCTTATATGTAATCTTATCTTGCTTTTGCTCTAAATTTATGTTCTCTATCGCGTGTCTGGGTACTGTCCATATTGGTAACCTATCATTTAGTTTATATTTATACTTTTTCCAGACACGCAATAGAGCATTTCTTAATATATGACTTTTAAAAGTCTTATCTACTTTCTTATCATACACTAAGTAAGCATGCCAGCCATAAACCAAACCATATCCTTCAATATTCAATATCTTTTCTTCCGTTAAGTTTATCCAATCTGTGATTGCTGAGAGGGCAGCAGCTTCATAGCACAATCTTAAATTGGGCATCTTAAGACCACCTCTTTCTCTAGTATTTTGCAATATCTTTTGTTTAACTCGTGGTTTCTTCCCTGCCCACACAAATTTGTTTATGCCCTTCTGCCATTCCTTCAAGTTCTCATCTTTTTTAAGTATAGGTATCATTTGAAAAAGAAATAGAAATTTTGGTAAAATATTCATTTTTACAGCGGCTATCCTTCCCAGCAAAGACAGTTGTAGTTTTTTCCAGTTGTCCAACTCTTTCTGTATTTTGTGCCATAATGCTTCATAGTTGTGCTGATATAATTTCTTATTTGCAGTCATAATATAAACCCCCAAATATTTAACCTTCTTAACTACTTCAAATCCTGTTAACCTTTCTATCTCTTCTTTTTGGCTCCTAACCATATTTTTAGCTATTATTTTTGTTTTAGCTGCATTTATTTTAAAGCCAGATACTTGTCCATATAAGCAGGTTATATCCATCAAGGCTGTAATCGATTGTACCGGTTGGGTTAAGGTAACAACCAGGTCATCCGCAAATGCTCGTACCTTGTATTCATGCGGTCTAATTTTAATTCCCTTAATTGTATTCATCTCGCGTATCTTGTTTAATAAAATTTCCAGCGTCAAAATAAACAATAACGGGGACAAAGGACAGCCTTGCCTTGTTCCTTTTTCTATGTTAAAAGCATCTGTTAAACCACCATTAACTATTATTTGCGCTGTTTGTTTTTGATATATTGCCTTAATAGATTGTACAAATTGTTCTCCAAATTGCATCCTTTCTATTAGTTTTAGTAAAAATTGCCAATTCAATCTATTAAAGGCTTTCTCAGCATCCAAGAACACAAGCACTGCGGGGACCTGGTTGTTCCTTCCCAAATACTCTAGTAAGTTAACAATTTGCCTTACATTACTCTTCATTTGTCTGCCATTTATAAAACCAGTTTGATCATGGTGAATCATTTGCTGCATGACTGTCATTAATCTATTTGCCAAAATTTTAGCAAATATCTTATAGTCTGTATTTAATAATGAAATTGGCCTATAATTTTTAGGATCTATATCGTCATGCCCTTCTTTTGGGATCAACGAGATAAATGCTGTCTTCCAAGTTGGAGGTACCTTTCCTCCCTGTTGTATATTGTTAAATCATTCTTTCAATGGTTCTATCATTTCCTCCTGTAGGGTTTTATAGTAAATAGCCGTCAAACCGTCTGTCCCAGGAGCTTTACCCACTTTCAACTGCTTAATTGCTAACGCAATTTCCTTGGAAGTTATCGATTGATTTAAACTATCCCTCTGCTCATTTGAAATTGTATAAATATTCTCTTTCTGTAAAAATCTCTCTATATCTATATCTTTAATTTTATCACCAGTATACAGCCTCGAATAAAACTCTAAAAAAGATTTTTTAATCAATTGTTGCTCATAAACCTCTTTACCCTTATATTTTATTCTCTCTATTGTCCTTGATTTTTGCTTTTTCCTTAACAAATATGCTAACCACCTGCCTGGTTTATTGGCATTGTAAAAAGTATTATGTTTTGCATATCTTAAATTAGTTGCCACTTGATCTGCTATTAACATATTAAATTGACCTTTCAATAAATTGATTGCCTCTTTAATTTTCTTATCCGTTGGATTAGCTACTAAAGCCCGTTCCTGTTTACTAATCTCATCTTCTAATTCTTTTCTTTTTGTCCCCTGTTTCTTTCTATATTTATTATTCAAATATATCAAAATTCCTCGCATATATGCCTTACTTGCATCCCATACCATTTCCATCGATGTGCCCTTTTGCATATTCATAACAAAAAATTCTTTCATAAATTTTTTACATTCTTTTACATTTTCTTCATACCTAAACAAATTATCATTTAACCTCCAGGACCTCCTAGGCCCTTTCTCATACTCCAATTCCAGCCAAACTGGACTATGGTCTGTCAATGTTCTTGAGCAAATCTTCGTATTTTTCACCCTAGATAAAAGATTGTTAGTAATTAGTATAAAATCAATCCTTGAAAAGGATTGATGTCTATCTGAAAAAAAAGTAAAATCTTTTTCTTCCGGGTTTCTTTCACGCCAGATATCTCTCAACTCCCAGTCGTCCATCATTTCCCAAAACGCTTTGGGCAATTTTGCTCTTGTTAACACATTTTGTTTAGGTCCCTTCTTGTCTTTTTTAACGTCCAAAACACCGTTCCAGTCGCCTAACAGGATACAAGTTTTATATGCCCACTGTGTCAATTTTGAGTGTAGTAAATTATAAAAGTTTTCTTGTTGTTGATTCGGGGCATAAACGCCGATTACAAGTATTTTTTCTCCTTTTACTAAAAGTTCTATCGCTAAAAATCTTCCTTGATCGTCTGCTTCAATTAATTTAGCAACTAAGTCTCTTTTCAAATATATAACTATACCATTTTTCTTTTCTGATGCTGCTGCTACGTAAGATGTACCAAGTCTTGCATTAATCAAATATTTTTGATCTTGTATTCTTATATGAGTCTCTTGTAAGCAAATTACTTCATTCTTAAATTGCTTAAGATAGTGAAATATTTTTCTTCTTTTCTGTGGAGAATTCAAGACTTCCGCTTGGCTCCGCGAGCCTCAAAAGACGTTCTTTTGAGAGCGTCCACTCCCTGGCTCCGTTAAAGCCCCAGAGCAGCTGACAAACGCTGTCTGGAGGCTTGAAATTCTCTCCTCGGGCAAAGGGGAGAGAGAAGAGCAGGCAGGTGGAGGTAGAACCCCCCCGAACGCCCTAGGAAAACTCCTGGGGCGCGAAGGGCGCACGCTCCCTAAAAGCCTGTCAAGCCGCTCCAGACCAGGGACGTCTCCACTAATTAGCGGAATTAGAAGCCACGACCAATCTTGCTGAATGGAAATGAGGGAATTAACATCTTGAACTAACAGCAGGCGGAACGAGCAAGGAGAAATCAGACAGCAAGTATTTTTTACCTAACTCCAATGCCTAGAGCCTCCTTCGGAAGTAATCACTTAGTACTTTGCAACAATATGGCGATTGAAGCTTGAAAGGGCGGGGGAAACGGAAAGTTACAGGAAAAGTTTCATTTTGCTGGCAGCCCTTCGCCTGGGAAACAAAAAAGCTTTTGTGCTGACAGAAGGAGGATTTTAAACGTTAATTAATATTGGGAAATCTTTTGAGGAACTCTTCTTTTTGACTCTGATTAAATATAAAGACTAATTTCAAACTGGAAATGGCCTCAAAGTCTGTAAAAACTGTTCTTACTAAAGGAACTGGGAGTGCTGGTAGCTCCTCAGCTCATATTCCTAGATTACAAGTTTCTGCTCCTCCAACGGATCCACAGACCCTAACGTTGGAAATGTTGCAACAAGCTCTCCAAATCACCCAAAATAAAATTGTTGATGTGATTGATGAAAAAATTAAGGAAACTAATGAAAAGATACAGGCTGTGTCAGATGAGATTGCAATTCGCAATCAGGGGATGAGGGATGATATATTAATGGCATTTAAGTGTCTGGCAGGCAATATTGAGATGGTGGATGATAGAGTTGAGGAAATTAAACAATCTTCTGAAATTTTGGATAGTAAAATAGGAGAAGCTCAAAACAGAATTCAAAGGGCTGAAGACGACGTAATAATGATACAATACAGAGACATGGAATTTGCTTTAAGATTCAGAGGGGTGAAGGAGAATAAACAAGAGAATTTGAGAGAAATGATGTCTGAGGCATTGGCACCGCTGGTGGGGGAGTCAAAAAATGATCTGGGCTGGCAGATGGACAAGCTGTACCGCGTTAATTCCTGGATTGCTAGACAGAAACATCTACCAAGAGACATTGTGATATATTTTACTACAAGGAGAGTACGTAACGAAATTTTACAGGCTACTTTTAAAAACAAGCTTCGGGTGGGAGGCCAGGAAGTAATGACAATGAAAGAAATCCCCCCTAAGATCTTGAGAGCTAGAAGGGAGTATGCCTTTCTGGTGGATGAGCTGAGAAAACGTCAGATACAGTACAGATGGGAGGTGCCAACTGGACTAGTGGTGACTTACTCAGGAGAGAGATATCGGCTTAATACAATTTGGAAAGAAAGAGATTTTTATACTAATGTATTAAAGGCTGGCACACCCAAACCAACTAAATCACCAGAAGGCAAAAGAAAGAAAGAAGTAATGGAAGCTGAGACAGAAGAGCTCTTGACAGTAGTTCAGGGGGGAGCTTTGGCTGATCAAGAAGAAATATTACAAATCCAAATGGCTACTCAAGAGTTGGCACTGATTGATTTCTCGCAGTTACCAAAGGACCAAAGACAGACCAGATCGGTGACAGCTAGACTCAAGGAAGAATTAAGACAGCAACAATCCCAGATGGCAACTCAAGAAATGATTCAAGATACTACTAAAACAGGAGCAGTGGGGGGAGCAAGACCTAAAACTCAAATGAGATCAGAGCATCAGGACTTGCTTCAGAGGTTCCAAAGGCCCAGAGATGGGAACTAGAAATGGCATAAATGTTGATCTACAGGAGTTAGACAAAATTCTGATGGGGCAGGAAATGGGTATGATTTCCAAATGTTATAAATTGTTGATGAGAATAGAGATTGGTGAAGAAGTAGTAAAGGACACGATGATTGGAAAAACTTTGGCTACCCAATTTACCTTGAAAAATGGCAAGAGATTTGGTGGGGAAACATGAAATTGGTAGTATCTACTACATACAAGGAAAATATTTACAAGATGCTATATGGATGGCATCTCCCGCCAGACAGACTGGCAAAAATGTTTGTTGGACAATCCGCTGAATGTTGGAAATGTGGATTTGAATGTGGTACTTATTATCATCAATGGTGGACGTGTCCAGAAGCAACTAAATTTTGGGAGAAAATTAAAAAATGGCTAAAGGAAATTTTAAATCAGGAGTTTGAATTATGGCCAGAGACATACTTGCTCGGCTCCAGGCCGGAAAACATAAAAAAAGACTCGTGGTACCTCGTATTGCACATAATTACGGCAGCGAGAATAACATTTGCTCAGTTTTGGAAAGACAAATATATCCCACCAGATGAAGCAATAATAAAAAAGATACTGGACTGTGCGGAAGCAGATAGACTGACCAAAAAATTGAAAGATAGAGACCAAACACCAACATGTCTATCTTAGGGAAAATGGTATATTTGGCTATCGAAAAGAAGACAACAATCAGATTAATATAATATAAACAGGCATTGTATATATTGAAGATACTTTATTGTATATATAAAGTGAGGTCGGATAGACCTGATTGGTATATAAGCTTAAAATAGGTTGTTTTGTCTCCCCCGGACTGTATTATGAATATATTGTATAGGTTTATGTTAAATAATAGTTTATTAAGGTATTGTTTATACTCTCATGTTTTTTGCTTTGTCGTTTTGTTCTTTCTTTTGTTTGTTTTTTGTCTTTTTTTTAACTACAAATGTAAATAAAGACTATTTTTTTTAAAAAAAAACTAAATAGGAGATGACATTGTAGGGAAGGAATTTTTTAAAAACAGAAGAGATCCCACATTTGTTACAATCAACCTGCTTTACTTTATTAAATATATATTCTCACAGATTAATTGCATTATAGTGGAATATAATATTACCAGTAAGTTCAAAAAAAAAAGGAAAAAGATTTGGATACTTTGATCATACATTTGTGGTTTTAAGGGTGACTTTAATAATGAATACAACAAATTAATGGACACCAAAAGTTCTCTTCAGTTCAGAGAGGCCCCCTCTCCCAAAAAAAGCTAAACATGTTCAGAGATATATCTAAGAATTTTGAGAAAGATTATTTTGAAAGAGAAGTGGGAAACTTATTCAAAATCTGGTGTGAATATTGATCAAATTTTGGAAATACAATAAATTTTCAGAATAAATTCATGGACAGAAAAAAATAAAATGCCAGATATTTCTTAAATTCACATATTTCAAGATAAAAGAAGCAATATTAAAATTAAAAAAGAGAAATTCTCCCTTAAAATTCA
Source organism: Pituophis catenifer annectens (assembly GCF_029215685.1). Classification (NCBI taxonomy): domain Eukaryota; kingdom Metazoa; phylum Chordata; class Lepidosauria; order Squamata; family Colubridae; genus Pituophis; species Pituophis catenifer. The sequence goes on from NW_027256881.1 coordinate 173,085,603, forward strand.
GAAACAGAAGAATTGAGATTCTGTCAAAAGCACCTCCAGATATTCTAGAAAGAAGGGAAACGATAGCTTTTTGACAATGGCTCAAAAAAAAGATCTGATATGGATGTCCATTCTCTTTCATCTATAGGCCTTTATGTGTGGTGGCAAAGCTTTTGTATTATTCCACTGATGATGCCAATGGAATACTCCAGTCATTGGCTGTAAGAGAATAAGGTAATAAAGGCAGAGAAGAGACAGAAAATCAAGTTGTACAAAGCAGCTGTTATTTCTTCTTAAACTATTTCTCAACTAGTATTAATATTATGAATAGCTCATTTAATAGGAAAAATAAATGTTAGAAAAGGAAAATGCACATATTATATATCTTCAAGACTCCTATAAAGCTGTCGGGATGAAAATACTTTGATCATACATTTGTAGTCTCAGGCAGATAAGAAGAAATGGATCAACTACTGTATATACTTGAATATTGGAATTTGAAATTTGAAAAACAAACTCAAGATGAACTAGGGAAAATTATGTTTTAAGGCTGAATTTGAGAAAAAAACAATTGATATAATTTATGCCCCAAATCATAACAAAATAAAGATCTATGAAATATTTTTTTTGATTCCTTTTTATGGTGCAAAGATATTCTGATTCTTGGAAATATAAATTGTTTGTTTTCCTTCTGAAACATGGACAAATCCACTTTAAAGGAACCTTTATCTGGCAAACTTTCCCATAATGTTTTACTCTATATATCATTACTATCTTTTTTCACTGTATTTGAATGCAAATACCTTGCCGTGAAATAACTTATACACTGCTCTTTAGTTTATAATATGAAGAGGTACCGTATGTGCTGAATTTCTAATACATTATTAACCAGTCCCATGCATGTGATAGTAGCAGTGCTACCTACACCTAATATTAGCCTAATAATTGTAAGATTAAAAAAAAAAACCTCCAGACTGAAGAGATGGAAATTTAACAAATTTGTATTAGTACAAGTGGTTATGAAATTGAAATGACAAGAATTAAAAAGGTTCCAAACCAATTTAATCTAATGTGTTTTTATCTACAGTATAGCACTCCAGCAAAGCACTTATGAAAGGATGTGTATCTCTCTGCCTTAAAACAGAAAGAAATCTATGCAAAAATAGGACATACTGAAGCAATTAGAATTAAGAAGCAATCATCTATTTAAAACAAAAAATGAAAGAAATGTATAATCAACTAGATTTAATGGAAGTAAATGAGATCCATGAGAAGTTGAATTTTGTTAATCAGAAATATTTTGAAAAAAGCAATGTCAGATAAATTGTTGCCTTTCCAATGCAAAAGGAGCAAGACAAAATAACTGTTACCTCAATTTGGGATGGAACAGATATATTTCTACAATGTACATGATGAAGCAATTTGTTATATTCTATTAAAGATTATAGTGGAGAACATCTGGTGACGAAAAGGCTAAAGAGCATTTGAATACAATATTACTCATAAAGCTTATAGATAAAAAAATAATAATTCTTAATAAAAATATAATTTAAAAAAAAACAGAAACAGAACAAAGTTCCAGGACATTATAGCATCTATGGAATATATTGCACAACTTTTCCAAAAATTTTAATTAAATTGTTAGCTCAGGTATTGAATGAGATTCCAAGCATCAAGAATTTCCTTCATCATGGAAAGAAGCTTGCATCATCCATTTATTGATCAGCATAGATAAAACATTGCCAGGTATGCCTCAGCAAGAGAATAATCTTGAAGTTTAGGAGTATTCCATATAGATCTATTATAAAAATTGTATCAGTCAGGAAACTATATACGAAAAGCAACAGTTGCAACTAATATCAGGTCTCTGGTCTAAGACTGTAATTAACTGATTGATAGAATTAGTATCAAATAGATTTGTATTTACATACCTTTTAATGTCATTAATGAGTCTGTTCTTTTCCTGGACTACTCTTTTATGATGCATTCTATGGAAGTCACGCTCTCTCTGCATTTTTAGCAGTGCCTCTTTAGCTTTACTGCATGAGGGAAAAAATATAAGATTTCTAAATACATTTCTATTCTTTAAGGAAGTGAGGACTCTCTATCATGAGGACTAGCCTTCCTGTCTCAGAAATATATTCTTAAAATCTCCAATAAAAGAAGCACATTAGCACTTGATCTAGCTCTATTACCTGTCCTGGTTTCATTTAACCTGTTATCTGCATCCCTCATTTGTTTTTGTCAATATTAAGTGTATTGGTATATTCTAGATATATGGCATGTTCTGTTATTTTTGCATGGATTTTGTTTCTCCCCTGTGCATTTTCCTTCTTATCAAAAAATTTTGTGGTATGATTGAACTTTGAGTGAGTGAACTTGCTCTTGCCTAACACTTTGTTCTTTTCCTATTCATGTGAATTGTGTGCCCTACAATTCACTGAAAATCAGGGATGGGTAGACTTGATAGAAAGTCATTGGTGGCTCCTTCGGGAGTTAGTACTACAAATATCTGGAATTAAATTCAGGTAAATTTAACAAGAACCCAATGCATATGTTTTTAATAGAGTATTAGAGGGGTGTGGTGCTAGTTCGCCTCCTTGTGGTGCACCCTGGATAGCACGGTAGTGTGAACCAAACAACTAGCAACAAGTGGCAGCCAGTTGGCAGCCAGACATCTTTGTAGAACTGCTGGCTCTCTAAATACATGGCAAAGGACCACCCTGTCCTTGAATGGCTGGGTGGACTGGACATTAACATTTGAACTACTGTGTCCATGTATTTGCCATATGCTAAATAAATAAAAAGAGTACTAGAAAAAGAGTTTTACTTCCATTCAGTTGAGTCTAATTCTTGGAGATTGACTGGACAAGTCCCTGCAGTTTTCTTGGCAAGGTTTTTCAGAAATTATTGCCATTGCTTCCTTCCAAGGACTGAAAGAAAGTGACTGATGCAAAGTCACCACCTGGCTTTGTGCCTCAGGTGGAACCAGAATTCACAGTCTGTCAGTTTCTAGCCTAACCACTAAACTGTCTCTCCTAACAATATTACTTCATAGGAAATAATTTTCTATGCTGAGATTCTGTTCTAATTTTCTATGCTTGAATTAAAGTGTTAAAAATTGGTTAAAAATAATTCTTTTTATTATTAATGAAATAGCAATAGCAGTTACATTTATATACCACTCCACAGTGCTTTACAACACTCTCTAAGCAGTTTACAAATGTCAACATATTGCCCCCAATAATCTGGGTCTTCATTTACCAACCTCAGAAGGATAGAAGGTTGAGTCAACCTTGAGCTAGTCAGGATCAAACTCCTGGCGGTGGGCAGAGTTAGCCTGAAATACTGCATTCTAACCACTGCACCACCACAGCTCCTAAAATCAGTGTCCTCAGTTAAGTAGCTTCTTGCAGGAATATTGGGATTTCAGTATCCACCTGATTCAGAAAACTATTGCTGCTGCTGGCATACTCCTAGTTTTTTTCCCTACCAAGAATAAAAATAACAGATGCAAAATAAATGCATCTCTACTTCCTACTGTCTTTACCTACCTTCTTTACCTGCCATTGTGGATTTTGCCTCTGACATAAAATGAATGTTTAATATTTTATAGATGGTTATTTTACTCTATGTTGACTTAATAATTCTGTCAGGTTTCTGTAATCATACATTATATATAAATATAATATATAAATAGAAGATGTACATTTTCATTTCAAATACTAACAGAATTTAAAATTCAGGAAATTTCTAAAGATTTCCATTAAAACCAATGTAGTATGAAATAAAGTATACCAATATCTTTTTATATCCAGTAATGCAATGTATTTGTATCCTACCATTACTTTTAAGTTCAATATAACCCTAAACAATGCAGAATCAGGAAACATTAAAGACAATAGAGTCAGGTGAAAAAACAACACCACTTTGAAATATTCGACTTTTTCAACATTTCAGCATACAGGTATTTTATCTTTGTTTCAACAATACTGATAGATAAAGGGTATATAATGTAATAAATATTAGAAGTAACTTCTCCCAGTAGTTTCTGGTCAACCAATAAAAAGGAGTAGGGAAAATACTCTTTGAGGTTCATCCTTGAGGGGCTGTTGTGAAGAAAAAAAAAGAGCATATACCTTTTCACAATACTGCCTTAGAGCAGCACTCCACCTTGGGTCACGGCAGCACCAACCCTTCTGACATGCAGGAAAGTTAAGAGACCTGGATGTTCCAGATGTCCTTGGATAGGTCATTGTATGGCACGTCCCCTCCCTGATGTACGCAATTATTGTTTTGGGGATTGAGGTTTATTTTTTCTTTTAATTCTATTTACAGTAGTTCACTTTTACATTATTGAAAGCCACTCAGAGTCTTTTTAATTAAGCAGCATTACAGAAATAAATTAACTTGGGTATTGATGGATTAACAACTATTTGACCCATTCTTTACCAGTCTTGCAAACATCAATACTGCCATTGAAAACTGATCACCTTCTATTGATCATCTGATGTCAAGAATTTTTTTTCATCCAAATCTCTAAAAAAAATGTAACCTAATAACAACAACAAGAACATACTTAGCTGCAAATTTATAGTTCTCCATTTCTTTCTTCAAATATATATTTTCCCTCTCCAAATGCTGATTGCAAGTATAGGCATCTGGAACAAATCCAACATCTTTAGGTTCAAGCACACCTCTCTGCATCAATTCATACCTAAAATTAAGCAATTGAACTTTAGGGGTTTTTTTCACTCTTCTTGGTTATAAGGAGTACATATACCATGAGCATGAATCCATAACAGCACCAACTCTTTTTCTTGATTGTGGTTACTTTAAATAGGAGCTCCTATAGTTCAGAACTACATTTCTCATGGTAAGTGGAATTACCCCAAAAAACAGAACTCCATGTCTTAACTTAATACACTGAGTACAACGAAATTACTGTTACCTCTCATTATTTTTGAGAGGTTAAGAGAAATAACATGGATAGGAGGTACAATCAAATATCTACAGAATGCAGTACTGTAGCAGGTTATAAAAGAAAATAATAGACACACTGTAATTTTATTGGAAGTAAAGACCAATACATATTTTGGAATAATACATATTTATTATCCATGGCTTCCTGTTGCATAGAAAATTGCCAAGATAGTTGTATTGCTTGTTGATATCCCATCTTTATTTTTACAAATAATTGCAGGTAGCAAACATAATCAATATTCCTCCACCCTATTTTCTCCAGAGCAACAAACCAGTGGGGTGGGATAAGAAACAGTGACTGGCCCAAGGTTGCAAAGCTGTATTTCATGGCTAAGGCAGGACTAGAACTCACAAGTTTCCTGCTTTCTAGCACAGTGCCATAACCACTAGACCAAACCGGCTATTTTTTTACTGCATTGTATTGAATTCTAGAACTATACAGTTTGAATAAAGCAGATAGGGTAAAAGATATTTTTATATGCTGACTAACTAGTTGAGAAGAATAAGGAATGTGCATTGCAGTTTGGAAAATTCCTCAAAAGTAATTCTTGATCTTATTCAGTAAAGTAGTTCTTAGTGTTTTTAAGAAAGAACATAAGCTTAACATTAATTTGGGACTAGACTTTGCATAAGCAGCAAAACTAAAATGAATTAAATAGTAAATTATAATATAAAGATTATTGAAAGGGATGGATATCTCCTTTTTTTAACATGTGCAAAGGTTGCCTCATCAGATTTTGACATAGCTCAATTAATGCAGATCTTTGAATCTCAGTTATAAAAATATTCTTAGTAGTGATGAAGAGGTTTGGAACTATCATGAATCCATACAATTCACATCTAAAAGCTGATTTTAGAAACATGAAAGATACCCCAATATACTAGCCTAATAGGAAGTGTATTCATTGACATTGCTTCAGGAGTTGATTGCCTACTTCCATTTATTTAATGTGTAAATAAGTTTTTTGCTAGAGGAAAGAACATTTGTCGTATAATGAGATTGTGAAAATTCTTTGAGAGCATGAAATGATTTTAACCGATCAAAACACTGTCTGTGATTGTTTTGGAAGGATGATGTTTTTATGTTGTTTTTGTTTAAAAAATAAAAAACTTTTTATATATATATAAAAAAAAAGAAGACCCAGAACTGAACCTTAGGATACCCTAGTCAATACTTCTCCCCAAACTGATGAGAAACCATTGAGTAAATAGCCTTGTCTTTGGGAATGAATTTCAAACCAGCTGTATATCTTTTACATTTTCATCCTCCAGTTCAACCTTTACACAGTTTGCCATCAACATGTTATGGGGTAACTTGTCAAATACTTCAAGATATATTAGGTCTACAGCATTCCTATATTCTATTAAAGAAGTTACCATTGTAAAAAAATAAATAAATGATTACACTGGGATTAACAGTGAAAAGAAAAAAAAGAGAGGAAAAGGATGGAAAACAACAGGAAATGCAGGGCAAAATAGAAGAGTCCAGATTTGTGAAATACAGAATGATTACATTGGAATAAACAGTGGGAAAAATAGTGGGAAGATAAGAAAAAGAGAAAAGAGATGGGAAACAAGGGGAAATCTAGGGCAAAAGAGGAGAGTTCAAGATTTCAAACTACAAAAGAAAAAAAAGGAGAAAGAAAAAGGTAAAAATAAAAATGGGAAGGGAGAAAAAGAAAAAGAAATGAAAGAGAAAGATGTTATATATATTTAGAATTGAAATATGAATAGTAGTAAGAAACAAATGGGAAATTATATGATTGTAAGAATGAAATGAATAAAAATTGGAATATTTGTTTCTGTATCTTTGAAATCTAGAAAATGATAAATTTTTCTTTTTTCGAATTTCTTTTAGAATATGAATAAGCATAAACTGTAGCAATCGAAATACCTGTAATGGTATATGGTGGTGAAAGTAGAAAGGATTAAGTTGTAGTTGGATAACATCGAGAACATTGTTGAATTTAATTAAGGAAATTATAACGATTGAAATATTTTTAATTATATATTGTGATGAAAGTAGAAATGATTAAATTGTGATTTGGAGGATTATATGGGCAAAACTATTTGGTTTATTGGGAGAGTTTAATGAGTAACATAAGGGGGGAAATTATTTGGTTTATTATTATTGGTAAATATAACTAATTGATTGTATACTAAAATGTTGGATTTACAGTATATTAAACAATTGTAATGTTGCATAATTAACCAATGTGAGGATAGATATAAAAATAGATGACAATGGAAAGGGGTATAATATAGATAGAAGGGAAAAATTGAATTTGATTATGATTATGATTAAGATTAGGGATGAGAATGAAGGGTAATATTGGTTTAAAAAAAATAGATAAGAAATAAATATGGCAAAAAGGAAATATAGAAGTTGTAAACTTAATTGAAATGACTAAACATTGTTTAAATTTGTAAACCAGCCAAATATTCTGTTCAAAGAAAATACATTGTATGTTTGTGTGTTTGTCTAAAAAATAAAAAAAAAAACTTTTATAAAAAAAAACAAGTCATTTGGGCAAAGTTTATTTACCCTAATCTAAACAACTACAGGGAGACTACAAATTGAGAAATAATACTGTGAAAAAAGACAGTCATTGCAATAAATGAAAACATGCCAAAAATTAATGCATCTTTTAAACATAGGTAACATTATTTCAATTTTAATTAATTTTAACTGGACTCTTCATTTTGGCCTATCAAGAAGCCCAATACATGGGCAATATTTCTAAATTGCTTTTCTACTTATGTATGTAAATCAATGGATGTAGCCAGTTGCCCCATTTGTGCAGCTGCCAAGCGAAGGCAAGGGAAACCTCCCAGCTTTCTGCAGCCAGTAGCACAGCTGTCAGCACCCTGGAGAGAGATTTCTATGGACTTTATAGTAGAATTGCCAGAAAGTGCAAGAAACACCATCATCTGGGTGGTCACCGACCTGTTCTCGAATCAGATCCACTTCATCTCGTGTTAAAAGATCCCCACTGCTAAAACACTGGCAAAACTGTTCCTTCACCACGTCTACCACCTTCATGGTGCTCCACATCTGGCAGGGGGATCCGGTTCACCTCCAAATTTTGGAGGACATTTTTGGCCCTTTTGGGGATTGACCAGGGTCTGAGTTCGAATCATCATCCTCAAACTAATGGTGGGACAGAACATATGAACTCGGTTCTGGAACAATACCTTAGGTGCTTTATTAACTATCAACAGGGTGACTGGACTAACCTCTTGCTGTTTGCGGAGGTTGCCTATAACAACACTGTGCACTCAAGCATGGGGTTCACTCCCTTCCAGGTGTCCACGGGTCAGGAATTCAACCCAGTGCCAGAGCTGCCAACCAGTGAACCCACAATACCATCCTTAAAGGAGTGGATAAATCAACTACAAAATGCATGGTGGTTCGCAAAGCACTAGATGAAGCCTGAACCACCAACAAAGCACAGGCAGACAAAAAGAGAGTGAAGCCTAAACCATTTAACATGGGGGATCAAGTATACCTTTCAACAGTCTGCTGGTGGCTCAGCAGACTGATAGCATTGTGATTAACACTAGCTGTCTGCAATTACTGTAAATTCGAATCTCACCAGGCTCAAGGTTGACTCAGCATTCCATCCTTTCTAAGGTAGGTAAATTGAGGACCCAGTTTGTGGGGGCAATAAGCTGACTTTGTATAAATATACAAAAGTATGAAGGCTATTGCTTAACGTATTGTAAGCCGCCCTGAGTCTCCGGAGAAGGGCGGCATATAAATCAAATTTTTAAAAAAACAAACAAGGTTCTTGCAATCCTTACAGCCCTCAAAGAAGTTGGAACCAAAATTCATTGGACCCTTCCTAATCACACGTATTATAAACCCGGCCATAGTGGAACCTGAGTTACCAAAAGCCTTAAAGCAAGTTCACCCAGTGTTTTACTCCCAAAACCAGAGATAATCTCACCCCTAAGGCCAGTGGCTGCCCTTGCACCACAGCCCATTATGGTGGAAGGAGAACAGCATTTTTAAATTAAGGAAATCCTTGACTTCAGAAAATACTACAGAGCAACCCAATACTTAGTGCCATGGAAACACCTCCCTTTGGCCCAAAATGAATGAGTTCACATGAAACATGTTAGAGCTCCTAGACTCCTCATACGCTTCCATGGTCGTTACCCAGACAAACCTAATTAATGGCCTGTTCTTGTCTCTCTCCCTTCCTATTTTCTTTTCCTCCAGGTGATAGTGATAGAGAGATACAGATACAGATATATAGATACCTAAAACAATTGGTCCACTAATGGGAGAAGATGGCAAGGAAGTAATGGGGAGCAGAGAAAGCAGAGCTGCTTAATTCATTCTTTGCATCTGTCTTCATGCAAAAGGAAAAAAATAGTCCAAACTACCAAAGGAAGAACCATAAAAGACAGACCAGGAATACAAATTAAATTGGGAAGAAAATAGTAACTTGAACTTGTCTATCTTTCTTGTCTATAGACAAGCTCAAATCACCAGGACGAAAAAAGTTACACTCCAGAGTTCTGAAGGAGATAGCAGATGTGATTTTGAAACCACTGAACTGTATTTTTCAAAGATACTGGGCCACTGGAGAACTATCAGAGGACTGGAAAAGAGCTGACGTGGTTCCCATCCTCAAAAAAGGGAACAAAATGGTTTGTCAAAAATAGATCACGCCACATAATTCTTATTGCATTATTTGAAAAAATGACTAAACTAGTAGACCAGCAAAATGCTCTGGACATAATATAGTTGGACTTCAATAACGCATATGATGAAGTAGACCATTACCCACTGCTTGGTAAAAACAATGAAGAATAGAAAGCATCACCACCAAATAGTAAACTAGCTAATAAACTGCACTCAATGGAACTACATCTACATGGAGATAAGTATGCAGTGGGGTTCTGTCTTAGTCCCAGTACTCTTCAACATCTTCATAAATGATTTAGATGAGGGAATAGTATGAGAACTTATCAAATTTGCAGATAACACCAAGCTGGCAGGAATAGCCAACATCAAGATCCAGAAGGATCTCAACAGGCTAAAACTGGGCCCTATCTAATAAAATGAAATTCTATTGTAAGAAAAGTAAGATTTTACACTTATTTATTTATTTATTTATTTATTTATTAAATTTATATACCGCCCTATTCCCGAGGGACTCAGGGCGGTGAACAGCGAAAGATAAAAATACATGTAATATATTTTATATTATATTATATTGCCACTTAGGCAATAGGTAAGAAAAACCAATTTCACTGGTACAGAATAGGTGGTACCTGGCTCAATAGCAGTAACTGCAAGAGGGATCTAGGAGTCCTAGTGGACAACCACTTAAATATGAGCGAGCAGTGTGCAACAATTGCCAAAAAAGCAGATGCAGTCCTAGGCTGTGTTAAGAGAGGGATACAATCAAGATCAGGTGAAATGTTAGAACCACTTTATAAAGCCTTGGTAGGACCATGCTTGGAATACTGCATCGATTTTTGGTCGCTACAATATATAAAAGATGTTGAGACTCTGGAAATAGTGCAGTGAAGATCAACAAAGATGATTAGGGGACTGGAGGATAAAACATATGAAGAACAGTTCAGGAACTGGGTATGTCTCGTTTAGTGAAAAGAAGGACTAAGGTGACATTATAGCAGTCTCTCATTATTTGCTCCCACAAGGAAGAGGGGGACAACCTATTTTCCAAAGCACTTGAAGGTAGGACAAGAAGCAATGGATGGAAACTAATCAAGTAGAGAATCAACCTAGAACTAAGGAGAAATTTCCTAACAGTGAGAAAAATTAACCAGTGGAATGGCTTGCCTCCAGAATTTATGGGTGGAGACCAGGGGTGAAATGTAAAAATGTTTGCTACCGGTTCTGTCGGTGTGGCTTGATGGGCGTGGCTTGGTGGTCATGTGATCGGGTGGGCGTGGCCAACTTGACGTCACTCACTGTTAGAGCCAGGAGCTGCACATTTTGAAGCTCATTCTGCCCTTCTGAAGCCCCCAACGCTTTGAGTTTCCCTCCACCACCCAAGCGAACATCAGAGCCTTCTCTTGCAGAAGCAGAATCCAGGCAAAGAAATGGAAAAACGAGGTGGGGAATGGGGAGGAGAAGGTGTAATTAGCAGAATCCAGCACAGAAATGGAAAAACAAGGGGGGGAGATGGGGAAGAGAAGGTGTAAATAGCAGAATCCAGCACAGAAATTGAAAAACGAGGGGGGGAATGGGGAGGTGTAATTAGCAGAATCCAGGCACAGAAATGGAAAAACGGGGGGGGGGGGGAAATGGGGTGGAGAAGGTGTAATTAGCAGAATTCAGGCACAGAAATGGAAAAACGAGGGGGGGAATGGGGAAGAGAAGGTGTAATTAGCAGAATCCAGCACAGAAATGGAAAAATGGGGAGGAGAAATTGTAAGAAGATGGTTTCTTAGATCACTGACACTCCCAACAATGAGTTTGGTGGCGATGTAAGGAAATGTCTTCCAGCTCTTCAAGATTGACTTTAAGCCGACAACAAAAGTAGTGGGGGGGGGCAACAGGGGCGTGTTTGTGTGTGTGTGTGTGTGTGTGTGTGTATGTCCCTCCCTCCGCAAGGACTTAGAGGCAGACACTGCCCCTCTGAGGAAAAGAGGAGGCGGCGAAGCCCTGGCTGTCACCTGGGAGAGGAGGAGGGCACGCTGGGAAGGGAGTACGCTGCTAACTCCCTTCCCCGCAGCCCTGTGAAACTTGCCTACCTTCCACGTGGCCTTCTGCTTGCCTGCCTTCGCAAGCTGGTCACGGAAAGGTTGCATGGGAAGGCAGGGAAGCATGGCAGGACTGCAGGCTGTGGCCCGGTTCGGGGGCGTGGCCAGCCACCAATTGTTACCGGTACGGCGAACTAGCCTCAATCTCCGCTACCAGTCCTCCCGAACTGGTCCGAACCGGTAGCATTTCACCCCTGGTGGAGACTTTTGGGAGAATTTATGAGTGGAGACTCATGGGAGACTTTTAAGAAGAGATTGGATAGCCATTTTCTTTTTTCATTATTCTGCAGCAAGTTTCCTCTGGTGCAAGCATTGCAGAATCTTATCTCAGCAAAAGTTTAGTATAGTAATCAATACAACTGCAAATAAAGGACCCCCGGATTCAAATCCTGCGTCTTTTACAGACTTGTTAGGCATACTGCAATTAGGAAAAACTGAAAATTGATTATTAAAAAATGAAGGTTGATATTTATTAAGACTTCAACAACTGTAACAGGAAAATTAATGACAATCAATCAACATGAGAGGATTCTGAAAAGCTGAAAGCTTCACCCTATCAACATTGTGATCTTGGTGACTAAGAATATTAAACAAGATACCACAATTGTATTATGGCAATCAAAGCTATCAGAAAAAAAAAACTGGAGCTGATCCTTCAAAATAATGTTTTTTTTTACATCTGAATAGCATTGGCAAAGATTTCTTCCCTTTTCCATTCTTCTCTATCTAAGAACACTTCAAATATATATATATATTTCCAGGTGGTACTACTATGTTTGGCTGTGTAAAACCACACAGAAGAAAGCAGAGGCCAATTTCAAACTTTATTTTTAATTCTTAGGGAATAGTTTCTCGTGGGATCTCTATTCCCTGTGTTTTTGAGAAGTCTTTTGCCAGCAGTGTAAGTCATAACAGTTAACTACCCCACCCATTCCTTTTTTGAAGAATTTAAAATATCTAACTCCAAACTCCTGTATTTATTCTCTGTAAAACAGATTTGGCAGGTTTTTGCCTTGACTTGTTTTTAATTGCTCTGTTTTTCCCTTTTATTTTAGGAACAGTGAAGGAAAACAGCAGACATCACTGTTACAACAGACACCATTTTTTAATACCCTCAAGATAATGACACAGTTTTGCATTAAAAGCTCCTATTTTCTTGAAATATTACAGGGTTAATCCACAAAGAATCATGGCTACAAACATTTAATTCAGTCAAAAAAACTATTCCTTAAGACTAGATCCTCCAAGGTCCTGTATTAGATCAGCTACTAAAAGCAATGTTAAAAAACTAAAGCCAGTGGCATATTATACCATAGACAAATTAGGCATTTGCTTAGGATCTTGCAAAGAGGGGAGAACGTTTTCTTGCCCCACATTTGGTAGCAAAATCTCAAAGCTACTCCTGGAGATGGGGGATGGGGCACCCTCTGCATGCTGTCAGAAATAATTACATTTTCTTGGTAATATTTAAAGCATTGTACTGAAAAGAAACGAAGAAATTTTAAATATCTAAATAGATCAAAAAGCTCTGTTTAAATCATACTTGTAAAGATATTCATCACTCTGCCTAATTTAATTAAATATTAATTCTTCAATAGACGTTCATATCTGAATGGACCATTTAATCTGGGTTCCTATATAGGTAAATGAAACAATTTTCACAGCATTAATTATTTTTTCATCCCATTAGTGTTTCATCACAGGATGGATCAGCTAGCTATATATTGCCAAACGAAAGATACTTGTACAAAGAGAAAATAAATAACTTAATTTGATTTATATTAATGATTATTACTTTAAAAATATTTCTAAAATAGGCACTCATATATACCTGCATACTTTTTCAGGATAAAGACAAAAAAAGTAAATAAAAGCATTTATAAAATATATCTATGTGCTCTATCAAGGTAAGCACAAAAAAGGAGTAAGTGGAAAAAATTAAATAATAATACAATTTAAATAAACATTGCTAAAACTGTTTTTTAACAACACTATTCACTATATCTCTTCTTTCATTTACTTCTTTATAAATCATGTTTTTTTAATATATCCATATGTGGCTTTATATATTAACTTTTAAAAAAGATTCTCATTTGTCTCTTTTCAAAGTTTTCATCCGCTATGTTCAACCATACCTTTCTCTCAATCCATGCACTCTTCCTTCATATATATTTTGCAATTCATACATAATTCATTCTCCTGCAGGGCGCCCACGGCAGTCATGCCTGGGTAGTGACACGGCTGTTATCCAATGACTGAGTCTCCTGGAATCTTCAGCACCGCCCCTTCCTGCTGTATTCCAGTTTTTCAACTCGGTCTGTTCCATAACAGTCGTGTCTGTAGTTTTCTCTAAAGCTTAACGAAAAGTTTGCTCTATTTTTAACTATTTTGGTTGAGACTGGAGCCTCGCACCTGCTGGACTGCCTGGAAGCGTCTGCTCTCCTCGCACGCGCACGAGCTCGCATTGTTTGCTCCGCCGCGTTGCTGCCTCCTTTGGCAAGAAAAGCGGAGGCTGGAGCGCTCAGAAGCGCCTCTTACTATCGGCCAGCGCTGCGACTATTTGAACTCCCCGCCGTTTTTGTAGAACAGCTGAGAGGCGTGAGAACGACTTCCGCGCCATATTTTTTCGCCGCTTCGGGGCCGGCTGGCTTCTTATCTCCGGGGGCGATCTTTCTCTCAGCTGACCGGCGCGGCTCGCCTTTCGCGCCTTGCTTCAAGCCAGAGAGTCTCATAACAGCGGCATCCAGGTATTGACGGCTCTCTCGCCCATCCACTTGATTGGCGCGAAGGGGCATTCCGCGCCTAACATTATTCTCGCGCACAAGCCGTAAGGCTAGCGAGAAGGAGGGCAATCCCATTTGTGCTTGGGAATCAGTTTGGGTGCCATTTTAAGTGGGGCATTGAGACAAGATGGCCGACGTTTCCATCCGATCTAAGGCCAGAGGAAAACGCTGCCAGCAGGAGGACCCTGGGGAGGGTACTTCCACAGGCCACAGGAGCAAGATCAGGGCTCCAGCTTCCCACTCCTTGGCCCTCCCAAAATCTTCAGCCCTCACCAGGGACGAGAACAGGCGCCACAAGGCCATGGAGAAGGCCTTTGAGAGGGCTCATTCCAGAGCTGTTCAAGGCTCTTCTGCACCTCCCTCCTCTGAGTGCCCTGATCTATCGGGAGTTCCTAGGGCCTTATCCCCGAACAGGTCCATTCAGGGAGATGTTATCAATACGGCTGAGGTAGCATCGGTTTTCCCTTCTGATACTGGGGACACCCAAGAGCAGGGCCAGCGTTCTCCAAATCCTGTTCAGGCTCCACAGGCCTCAGCCTCTCCATCTTCTGAGCCTCATGTTTCTCTGCAAGCACACGATTTGCCCCTAGATATGCGGTCCTCCCTGGCCGATCTTATTTCTGAAGCTATTCGACAAGGCATTGCCCAAGGCCTTCAACAACATCATTCTGTGGCTCAGGTTTCTTCTGTTACCAAGAGGTCGGATAAAGCCATCTCTCGATCTCCTGCCCTCCATTCTAACGAGGAATCTGTCGCTGATGTCTCTGATCACGACTCCGCCAGCCAGGATTCGGTGTCAGAAGAGGGGGAATTACCTGAGCAAGACCTATCAGATGATGAAGGTCTTGAGCCTGATCAGCCAGCTTTTGTGGGCCTTTTCAAACCCCATATGTTTCGATCATTGCTTTACAAAGCCAAGACTACCACCCGGCTCGGAATCGAGATTTCTTCCTCGTCCAATCCTCCTGTGCCAGCTGATCCCACATCTGCCCTATTTCAGGAACCCAAGGTGCAGTCAGATACTATTCCAGTTCCCAAGCTTTTTTCGGAGGTCTTGAAACGCCAGTGGTCTTCTCCCAGCTCCGGTCCAATCCCAAACAACCTGGATCGAAAGTTCTACAACATGGCTTCGGAATTCTCCGATCTTTTACAAGTTCCAGTCATCGATTCTCCCGTTGTGGCTTTATCTACCACCTCTCTCCCCACGGGTCCTTCGGAGGATTATTTGCGGCCTGAGGAAAAGAAGGCTGAAAGAACCCTCATCAAAGGCCATCAAGCATCCACTTGGTCTATTCAAGCTTCCTCCGCTGCATCGTTCTTCAACCGTGCCTCTATCCTGTGGTTACGCCAGCTGCAGGACCGTATTCCGGCTTCTGACCATCGCGCCCATCAGGACATAAATAAAATCATCGCAGCAGCCGAGTTCTCCGCGGATGCTACGCTTAATGCGGCCAGATTCTCAGCCAAGGCCATCGGCACTTCTATCACTTCACGACGCCTCCTCTGGCTCCGGAATTGGCAGGCAGACACCCAGAATAAGTGGCGTCTCGCCTCGTCACCTTATGCGGCTGATAAGTTGTTCGGTGCCCCGCTGGATCCGCTGTTAATCGAGACAAAAGACCACCATAAGATTCTTCCTTCCGTGTCTCGTCGTTCTGAACCCCGGCCTCAGGGCTCCTTTCGTCATTCTTCCTTTCGAGGATCCGATTCCAACTACTTCCAGCACCGCTCTCACCGTTCCTTCCCCTCCAGGACACCACAACCTTCCGGAGACCAGGTCAGGCAGGGACCCCGTTTTACATCGAAATCCTCATTTCGTGGGGGGAGGGGTCGCCCCTTTAGAAGGTTCCGCTAGGGATCTACCGGCTTCCTCTATTGGAGGTAGATTATCCCATTTTTCCAACCAGTGGGATTTTTCGATCTCTGACTCTTGGGTCAGGGACACAGTTAAATTTGGCCTTAAGCTCGAATTTCAGTCTTCCCCTCCTAATCATTATTTTCATTGCCCCGTATCTCTGGATCCTATTAAAAGGGCTAGAGTTGATCAGGCCATCCAACATCTATGAGCCATCAAGGCCATTCAGCCTGTCCCTTTCCACGAACGCGGCCAGGGTTTTTATTCCCGCCTATTCCTGGTTCCCAAAGCTTCAGGGGATTGGAGGGCTATCCTTTATTTAAAATCTCTAAATCGGCACATCAGATACCGCCATTTTAAAATGCAGTCACTCCACACTATTCTGCTCTGCATTAGGAAGGGTGACCTTATGTCCTCCATTGACTTAACGGAGGCCTACCTCCACATCCCCATCTTCCCGTCCCATCGCAAGTTCCTCAGGTTTTCGTATAATGGTCAGCATTTTCAGTACGCTGCCTTGCCTTTTGGCCTTTCCTCCGCCCCCAGGGTATTTACTAAGGTGATGGCAGCCCTTATGGCCCACATTAGCTCTATCCCTATTCGCACACTTTTTTATTTGGATGACATCCTCATCCTCTCTAAATCTCTACCTTCGGCCCAGGAGGACATTGCTTTGGTTGTGTCCACCTTGCAAAGGCATGGCTTCTCCATTAATTGGTCCAAAAGCCATCTGTCGCCTTCTACGTCCTTACAACACCTGGGGGCAGTCATTAATTCAACCTTTCTCCAAGTTACCCTGTCACTAGAGCGCCAGACAAGTCTCTCTGACATGGCTTCCAAGTTCCGGAGGCGGGGCTCCGCCTCTCTACTGGGTCTCTCTAGCCTCTTAGGCAAAATGGTTTCTACTTACGGCATTGTGCCATGGTCTCGCCTCCACAGCAGGGAGCTGCAGTGGCTGTTACTTCCTTACCAACGACGCTTCACCAGCACCTCGGCCTCCAAAATTGTCCTTCCACCACCGGTTCTAGACTCTCTGCGTTGATGGACGTCGTCAGCCATTTCCCGGGGCTCTTCGTTTGGGGACCAGCACAGGATTGTTGTCACCACGGATGCCAGCCTCTTGGGCTGGGGGGCTCATCTCGACTCGCACCTGGCTCAGGGTCTCTGGTCTCAAGCAGAACGAGCCATGAATATCAACGTTCTGGAATTGAGGGCTATCCGTCTAGCCCTCCTCGAATTCGAGCCTCATGTCCTTGGTCGGGACGTCCTTGTCCTAACGGACAATGTCTCGGCCAAGGCTCATGTCAACCGACAGGGGGGGACTCGTTCCCGGTCCCTAATGGAGGAGTCTCTCCGGCTGGGTCTCTGGGCGGAAGCCCATCTGTCGTCGCTTCGTGCCGAGCACATTTCGGGATCTGCAAACACCCAAGCGGACTCTCTCAGCCGCTCCCTCATCGATCCGGCCGAATGGAGCTTACATCCCCTCCTGTTCAAGGATCTGTGCTCCCGGTTTGGCCTTCCGTCGGTGGACCTGTTTGCGGCTCCCGGCAACCAGCAGCTTCCCCACTTCTTCTCTCGGTTTCCCTGCCCGGGAGCAGAGGCAGTGGATGCCCTCCGGAGTCCTTGGCCGCAGAATCAACTGCTCTACGCCTTTCCCCCTCTGCCCCTAATTTCCAAGGTCGTACGGAAGATGGTAGCGGAGTGGGCAGAGATTCTTCTTTTGGCTCCACACTGGCCTCGCCAACCGTGGTTTGCCAACCTTCTGGACCTGTCTGTCACCCCCCACTGGAGGATTCCCGACGATCGGATAACTCTCCACCAAGGTCCTCTGCTCCATCCGGATCCCCGGTCCTACCAACTGACCGCATGGCGACTGAGCGGCTCCTCTTAGCAAGGGCCAAGGTTCCTCCGGGCGCTATTCCCATCATCCAGGCCGCACGCCGCCCATCGACGCTCCGCCTGGCGTGTGTTTTCTTCCTGGTGTCATAAGAAAGGGGTTTCTCCTACAGACGTGACTATTCCTCATCTGCTGGATTTCCTTCATCATGGTTTCGTTGCGGGCCTAGCTCCTAACACCCTACGACGACAGGTGGCAGCTTTATCATCAATTCTGTCATGTTCATCCTCCACGCCTATTACTGCTGATCCTCTCATTCGATCATTTTTGAGAGGTGCTACCAATCTCCGTCCGCCCACGGTTCACCGGTTCCCGTCTTGGGATCTGAACAAAGTTCTTTCTGCCTTGACGGGCCCTCCGTTTGAGCCCTTACGAGAAGTTGACCTCAAGTTTTTGTCGTTCAAAGTTTCGTTTCTCGTTGCCGTTACCTCCGCTAGGCGGATTTCTGAGCTCGCTGCCCTGTCTGTGCGCTCTGACCTCTGCATCTTTCATACGGACAAGGTAGTTCTTCGCCTTGACCCTGCGTTTGTGCCGAAGATCAACACCATCTTTCACCGGTCGCAAGAGCTCACGCTTCTGAACTTCTGCCCTTCTCCTCGCCATCGACAGGAGTTCCTATGGCATAAGCTGGATGTCCGCAGGTCTCTCAAAATCTATGTGGCCCGTACGGCTACTTTCCGGAGATCAGAAGCTCTCTTCCTCTCTTTCCAACCTGCAACTATGGGTTCCCGTCTCTCCTCTGTTGCCATTGGACGGTGGATCAGAGCTACCATTGCATTGGCCTACGAGGTGCAGTCTCTGCCGGTACCTGCGAATATTACGGCTCACTCTACAAGGAGTGCCTCCACCTCAGCTGCCTGGTCCACGCAGGCTCCTTTGGATGAGATTTGCCGGGCCGCCACGTGGTCTGTCTCTCCTTTCATCCGGCACTACCATCTGGATGTTTACGCTTCGGCGGACGCAGCATTCGGCAGGAGGGTCCTACAGCAGGTCCGGCCTCTCCCTCCCTAGGAGACATCATGCTTTGGTATGTCCCAGGCATGACTGCCGTGGGCGCCCTGCAGGAGAATGGGCGTTGTACTTACCTGATACGCCTCTTCTCTGTTCTGGCGCCCACGGCAGTCAGCCCCACCCGTTCCAGCCGTCCCTGGGTTTCCGGGGGGTGGGAATTTGTTTACTATCTGCTTTATTTCTACAGACACTCCAGTCTTCTGGACAGCCTCGCCTCAAAACTGGAATACAGCAGGAAGGGGCGGTCCTGAAGATTCCAGGAGACTCGGTCATTGGATAACAGCCGTGTCACTACCCAGGCATGACTGCCATGCGCGCCAGAACAGAGAAGAGGCGTATCAGGTAAGTACAACGCCCATTCTCTCTACATTATTATTTACATAGAACTTCAATTTCTAAAACCATCCACTCACAGTTATTTTGGGCAGTTTATAAAGGATTTTAAAAACAGAAAATAAATAAATATCACATCATAAAGATTTTACCAGATGTCATTACTTTTCTTTATGTTGGCAAGTTTTAGTAGACATACCTTTTGAAAAACTTAACACCTTTTAGAAAGCAAACAATGTACTTCTTTCATATTAGTCACTCACTTTCATATTTAATCAGTGATGGGATTCAATTTTTTTTACTACCGGTTCTGTGGGCGTGGCTTGGCAGGCGTGGTTTGTGGTCATGTGACTGGGTGGGTGTGGCCTACTCCACATTACTCACGTTGAGGGGCGCCTTGCCTCGCCCCACTTGCCTGGCCTTCCGAGCTCTTCTGGTCTTTGTCTATTAATTTGTCTACTACTACAGTGTCTGGTTGATTATCTAATGCCTGCTTGTTCTTCTGAATCCAGAACTCCCACAGATTCTTAGCTCTATTATTCTCCACGATCTTCCATGGAAACTCCTTTTTCCTGGGATTATGCAGCTGCCTTTCTTCCTCAGAAAAGGCCATATTTTGTTTAAAGAATTGCAGACACATACATCCCTGTCCACCATAGCAAAGCACAGTCCTACCCTTATAATTTTTCTGCTTTTTCAAGACAGGTGGATGCACTTCTAAACAAAACACTCACTGCAGATAGCTCTCTTTTTCACATTGCAAGAAAGTTCAGAAATGGCTCAGTGAGTTAACAACTTACTGGCTGATTTTGGGCCAGTCATTCCCTCTCTCAACCCAGCCTATCTCACAGGACTGTGGTGGGGAAAATAGGAGGAGGAGGAGGGATATTTGGAATGTTTGCTGCTTTGAATTACTTATAAAAATAATGATGGAATATAAATAAATAAATGATTTTTCTGGAGGATGGTGTTTTGCTTTGTGGCAAGTCAGCCATTTTTTAAAAAGTTTAAACGTATTTTGAACAATATATAAATATAGATGAAGTAGATAAATTGCCAAGCAACTAGTGAGGTATGTACAGGCATACATTGGCCCTCTGGGTGGTACAGATGAGGACTGCAGGCCTCAGATAATTGGTAGAGCATATAGAGGAGTCATTAAATCACCATTCTGTCTTCTTTTTTAATACTACAAATCCACCCTTCTCAGAGGACCGTTTCTGGAAATTCAGAGAGCCTATCAAAATAGTCAACATGAACAATTTGTAGGAAAAGTCATCACATGAGCTTATTTAAATAATTGGAAAAGACAGCACAAAATAACTGTGTGGAAACAGGGGCCAATAGTTTCATTTTCATAAAGCGTCGCCAAAAATAGTTGTTTTCAATTCTAAGGTACTTCTAACGTACTACTATTAAATATATCTTTTGCTCTCAGTCACCACAAGTGAATACTTCCAAAACTTTCCAAGAGCTTAATTCCAACACTTAAAATCTATAGTGTCACTAGGAGTTGACATATAATCCATTCCAACACCACAAATGTGCAGGACTTTCTCCTCAAAAGTCCCTCATATTATTTTCTAATCTATTAAAAAAAAAAATCTTCCCTTCCCCCTCACCATTCTCTCCACCCCCTTTCCCACCCACCCCGGGGCCAAAACCTGGGTGACCACCCTACCTGCCAAGCTGTTGTAAGAGTTTGCCAGGCTGGTAGCCCCTGCAGAGGAGGCAGTTGAAGCGGCATCCTTGGAGTCTTCCTGGGCCAGCAACAGTTCTTCAGCTCCAGCAACGCCTTGTGATACTTGCCTACGGCTTCCTGGCACCACTTCTCCTTGTAGCACTGAGCTCCTTGGCTTTTGAAATCCAGCACTCTTGGATCAGCTACTTGGGCTCAGCAGCTGAAGAAATGGTGCTGGATTTCAAAAGCCAAGGAGCTCTGCTACAAGAAGAAAAAGTGCCAAGAAGCTATCGGCAAGAGGCCTGGGAGGAGAGCATTCAGCCAGCATTCAGAGGCAAGTGGGAAATGGCGAGGGCCAGCAGCCTGCCTCCAAGACAGTGCGGGCAAACGGAAAATAGTGGAAAACGGCAGGGGCCAGTGGGAAACAGCAGGAAATGGCAGGAAATGGCAGAACTAGTGGCCTGTCTCCGGACAGCATGAGCTAGCGACTTCATGTATTATTGTAAATATAAAGAAGGGTTTTGTTTTTTTTTTATTTGATTTATATGCCGCCCTTCTCCGGAGACTCAGGGCGGCTTACAATGCGTTAAGCAATAGCCTTCATTCTTTTGTATATTTTATACAAAGTCAGCTTATTGCCCCCACAAACTGGGTCCTCATTTCACCTACCTTAGAAAGGATGGAAGGCTGAGTCAACCTTGAGCCTTGGAGAGATTCGAACCAGCAGAAATTGCAGGCAGCTGTGTTAATGACAGGGTGCACTAAACCACTGTACTATCAAGGCTCTTGATGAATCCTGCTGCATCAGTTTATCTGTATGTGCTTCTGGATTTGATTTTTGCAAGAAACTCTGATAGTATATTAAAATGCATCCTTAACAATCCACACCACTGCATTCTGGACTAGTTGAAGCTTCCAAATACTCTTCAAGGGAAGCCATGTAAAGCATATCGCAATACTAAGGTATTACAGGTAGTCCTCAACTTACATTGATTATTTAGTGACTGTTAAAATAGCACTAAAAAAGTGACTTATGATATATGAAAGCCCCACGGTCACGTAATCAGAATTTGGCAACTGGCATGTATTTAAAATATTGATATTCTAATTAATGGCCTACTTAAAACTTACAAGTAGAAAAATATCCCCAATATGAAATCATAGAAACAAAAACAAAAAGCAACATTCCAAGTTTCAAAGAAGAACAGTAATTTGAAATACAAGATCCTCTATTTAATTAAGATTTACCATTCAGTCTGAAAGCAGTCTAATGTCCTGTTCATTCCCATTCTGATTAAAAAATTACAAAGAAAATCATCTACAATTTCAGGTGTTTCAGACAAAGATTGTTTAGTGATCTGGCCTGGCCGTTGAGCCTAGAAAGAAAAATTCAGGAGACATTTTAGAAACACCATTTGCCTCATCATTTGTTTCAGGAATTTTTTTTTTAAATTAAAGACTACTTTTTTGTACATTACAGAGAGATATATAGGCTAATGATAGTTTATTTCTTATCATGCAGCTTTTTAGACTAATTTCATAAAGAAACAGCAGTCATGAATCTATCTCAATGAATTGTGATTAACAACTATGTGCAATAATCTGGCAGTTAACTTTGTCCAAGAGTAGCCAAACATCAGGAATTATTTTGGATACTATGATATGAATATTTTAAATATTGTTCTCCATCCTTCTTCACCTTCTAGTAGGATCACTTTTTATTCCTTTGACTCTTCTCCTATATGATGCTGTCCTACAAATCTGGAGCAGCTACTGTAGATGACAGCAAATAATTAGATTTTTCCTATCATCACAACGTTAGCAGCCCTACTTTTTTGATTACCTTGTAGGGGACAGAATAGATCTTGTGTAAGAGTATGGAAGAAGTCTCTGTGTTGGTTTGATGAATACAAATCTAATGCTACACTTCATTGATATATATTAATTTTTGTTATGGACATCTCTGATAAATTCAGATGTCTGAAGAAAAAAGGGGGTAATATCAAATATCCATATGCTACTGTTTTAGGCAATCTGACCCAGTCTAATAGTTGAACTCATGCAAACTGATTGTTTTCTTAAGTCAATTATAAAAAAAACTTTCATATTAAATTATTTTACTATTTTATTTATTATGAACTCATGCAAATTAACATAGCATATATTATGATATCTAAGATATTTACCATAATTTGGGCATCAATAGCCTGTTCATGCATTGTGTGTAAAGCTTTTGCCAGATCTTCATCGCCTTCCTGTAGACTAAAATCTTCATCTGCTGGAATCTAAGTCAAATTATAAATAGATCTAAAATTAATAGGCTCACTGAGAAATGTTCCAGCGTTAAGCATTACAAACTCTTTTAGACAGAGCTAAAACAGGGCTCATATAGAGAAGGTACCATTCTGTGCATGTTAGAATTCAGCTTCAGACTCTGTCATGTCACTCAAATAAGATATAAATAGAAGGAAAAATTCTTTGTCTGGAATCCAGGAAAGCAATTTCTAAACAGGGAAGATTGCATTTAGGGTTTAGTTATGTAGAAGAGAAGATGTTTGTGTTTGGCAACCTGTGCAGCCTGTTTTTGTCACTGAAAAAACAATCAGTAGTTAAAACTTGCCAGAAAAAAAATCCAGTGTAACTTCAGACCTCTAACAGATTTCAAAAATTATGCCAACCCTGGAATTGAACTGTCAATAAGAAAGAAGTTTGTTTTAAGTCTTAAAAATATTGCAAATAGCAAAGAAGGGAAAGAGAGTCACCTTGAAGGGAGATGGGTGGCCTAAATTCTAATAAATAAAAAAAATGATGCCACCCAACACTCCAAACGTATTTTTATTCTTGTAAACATTTTTTTCCTTTCCCATAAGATCATTAAGTTTGTTTCAGTATTTTTGGTATTAAAAAAATTAACCATCTTTGCTATTGGGATTTTTTTGCAGCAAGAAATAATTTAAGTGATCAAAAAAAACTTAAACAAGTATTGCTAGTACCACATGCCTGTTACCTATAACATGTGAAGTTTATATATTTTTATTTATTTAATGAATTTTGGAGTCTGCTGTTTGTGAATGCTTTTAATGATGTTGAGGATTTAAGCTGCTTGGTAAAGCCAATGTTGCTTTTCTTTTTGGATATGTTCTTTCTGACAGATTTTAGGCTGCTGACCAAGTTGTCTGAAGTTTGGATGGCAAGCAATAATGACTATGCAATACTTTCCCCACTATTTGTGGCCTAAGGATGAAAAATAAGAGCGCAGGCATTCCCAATGTTTTGTGTTCCTAATGTTCTCAATCACAAACCATTTAAAACAAAATTCCTTGAATATGAACATGAAAAACACTACTTCATATAGGAAAAAAGGACCACTTGAGTTTTTTCCAGTTTTGTATGAAACATAGCCAATTTAGCATTCTGAAGGGAGCCTTTTTGGTTCAAAGCTCAAAACAAATGAATCTCACCTTTTGACCTGTCAACCTTGACTTTTTAAAAAAATCATGATCAACATAATTTTGAGAAGGCTCGGGTTCTTTTAGAATCTATTAAAACTAATTATCATACAGGTTGAAATTGGATTTTTCTATGCTATATCAGAAACTGCGTTCATAATAGCTACCCAGCAACTGTTTGTATATGAACTCTATAATAGCTCTGCAAGCTTGATATTCTCAGCATTTGAATTTTGCAGTTGAGTAAATATGATTCAAACGTGCTAAAGTAAAATACCACAAAGAATTGTATTTTTCTGGCTTACTTATCATTTTCTTCATTGAGTACATTTTTTACTGATTTTTAACAGATTGAGAAATTTCTTTCTACTGTGTTTTCCCATGAATTTGATAAAATTAGATTTATCCTTGAACGTGTCTTTGTCATATAATTTAATTAATTAATATTTTTATTATTGGCATATTAATAATAGCTTTCTGTTGAGCAAACACTGACAAATTCGTATTTATTCCAACTTTGGAAGTCTTTAATTTGTAAACTCTGAAACTAAGGTGAATGCTTGACTTTCATTATGAAGGCCAAATTGCTAGTGGAAAAAAAATGGGATTCTGTAAAAAGAAATAATCTTGTCCATTTTATATTGGTCCTGGGCTCTGAATTCTGATGCATCTAATCAAAATTCTCATGCCTAATTACTATTCTAACAGGAAGACCTCATGGCTCATGCTTTTCCTAATTTTATTCGAGAATTAGTTTTTCCATTAGTGAACTGGTCTATTTTCCTTGTCCATTCATATCAAATTGGTCCAGTTTCAGAGTTGAATAATTCTAATTTAGATAGTGATACTAAAATATTCATTTTAATAATGTGGCTTGGTAATAAGATTCAAGGTGGTGAATTGACAAATTTTCCAGCTTGAATTTAGTATTCTGGCTAAACTGGCTGATGTTTTTTCATTTCTTATCCTCCTGTTTATAATTGTTTGATTATAAATGATTACTAAATTGTTCATATTCATTAAAAAAAGTCTTAAAAAGCCATTTCTAATGAGATCAGGAAATAAATTCCAATTTCATAATATTAATTTTATATGGAAAGGGAGACCTATTTACTATTAATTTATCAAGATCGGATAGCAAGATCAGAGAATGGATAAAGTGCTACTTTAAGTTCTTACCTCTTCATATTGATAGTCATCTTCAGAACTTTCAGTTATTGTAACCTCTGCATGTTTAGTTAAGTCTACAATATGAAATTGTATTGGTTACAACATGATTTAATATTATACTTGATATGCGTACAGAGTGCTATTTTGGGGCAATGTATTCATTTTGTATAAATATTTGACTACTAATACTAAAATTAATTTAGCTGCTCATTCTGGTGAGATGGCAAAGAAATTTAATAACTAAATAAAATAAAATAAATCCTAACCCTAATTTATGAACATAATGTAATCAGTTTTAACTTTGTTTTTTCAAACAAAGGTGCTGTGCAGGTCATAGACAGTGTGAAAGGGGTAGCATAGATTGGGAAGAGTGTGTGTGTGAGTTCACAAGAGGTTCTGCATGGGTCAGGAAAGGAACACCAGAGGAGTGCATGTTGAGGATGATCATGGGGGTATACAAGAGGTGTTATGTGAGTGAGGGATGGTGTACGTGGTGTAGCACAGACTGGGAAGGGTGCATAAGGGCATGCAAAAGGTGCTGCATGGGGGGAGGGGGGCATTACATGTCATTGGAGTGCACAGAACAGCGGCATGTGCCAAGAAGATTATACAAGAGTTCCTTCCTCCCTATTTTCTTTCCTTTCTCCCCTTCCCTTTCCAGCAGGCAGGTGTCTGTTGTTGGGTGGGGGAGAGAGCGGGTGATTGTGAGACTGGCTGGGAAACTTTCACAGAACATTTAAAATGAAGATCATGTGACTGAAGGAGCAGTCCAGCAACAGAGCAGCAGCCACTAGGACTGAAGCATCACAACTTTTCCAAATTTCATTTGGGAGCCATGGGCCCCAGATTTTGGACACATTCTGTAATTTAGGCCATTTGAGGTATCAGGGTTCAAAAATTATTGCCATGTGATAGACCATTTCTCCCAGTTAAAGATGATGACAAGAATTTTAGTAGTATACATATTCATAACTCCGAGTATTCCTTTCCCTGAATAGTAGACACTTGATATATTTCTTTTTATTTCTAAATCATTTTCAGAGTGCTGGGAACAGAATAAATGCAAAAAAATTGTATCCAGATCAGAAAATAATGATACCTGAACTTACAAAGTTAACAAAGGCAACCACTATGACAACATTAATGAGTTATTTTGCACAAGACACAGAAATGGATAGCAACTGCACAAATAGTACTAATAAGATTCTACACAACTTATTAATATTAAAGATATGGTTTGCTCAAAATCTGAACAGTACTGAATTAGGCTAATTAGAGTTCAAATCAAATAATATCTTAACTCAAATATTTTCTTTTAAAGCAGATCAAGCCTGAATGTAAATATATGTAAAACACAAGTATTAGTTTATGGATATACGGAGATGAAGGAATACATTACATTTTTATCCAAACATTTCACATAGGAAAATGCCATGGTAGAAAGGATTAAAGAGAAAATAGAAATAGGTAGTTAAATCACCAATAGGTAGTGTTCTGGCAGAAAAATTTTGAAGTAATATATTGCAGAATTTCAGAAACTTCAGATATTAGCTAGCTTTCTTTCTTAGAGATGCTATAAGCATTTGTTCAAAAACAGTAATTCAGTTTTGTCCCAAAAATCAGTTTGACTGTTATTAGAGCATCATTGCACGTATCTATATTTTGCAATAAAGCTTACATGGGAAAAGTATAGGTAATGATTCCCCATACTGTAAACCAAATCTCTTATTTCTCAGCCTCTTTGAATCCTAACTATCTGTTTATGTATTTGATTTCATATTTTGCAACTACTGTATCTTTTTCTTACTGAACCCATAAAGCAATAACTTTCTTTCATCCTTATTATTGCAGCAATCATATGCATTTGTTTTTTACAAATTAGTGGACCAGTGAATACTGTGGATATAGTACACTTAGACTTCAGCAAGGCATTCAACGAAGTAGACCATAGTCTACTTCTTGGTAAGGTAGAAAAAAATGGAATAGATAGCATCATCATCAGATGGATTTGTAACTAGCTGACAAACCATACTCAACGAGTAATCCTTAATGATACTAGGTCTACATGGAGGGAAGTAAGCAGTGGGCTACCACAATGTTCCATCTTAAGCCTAGTACTCTTCAGTATCTTCCTTAGATGAGGGAGTAGAAGGGGAACTTACCAAATTTGCAGATGATATTAATCTAGCAGGAATAGCCAACAGCCTGGAGGATAGGCTCAAGATCCAGATGGATCTTGACAGACTTGAACACTGGGCCCTATCTAACAAAATGAAATTCAATGTAGAGAAAAGTAAACTCTTGCACTTAGGCAAGAAAAACCAAAAGTACACATATAGACTGGGTGATACCAGGCTTAATAGCAGCAACTGTGAGAGGGATCTTGGAGTCTTAATGGACAGCCAATAAAATGTGAGCCAACTATGTGCGGTGGCAGCCAAAAAAGCCAATCCAATCCTAAATTGTATTAACAGAGGGATTCAATCAAGATCAAGTGAGGTACTAATACCACTCTATAAAGCCTAGAATACTGCATCCAGTTTTGGTCACTACACTATAAAAAGATGTTGAGGCTCTAGAAGAGTGCAGAGAAGAGCAACAAGGATGATTAGGGGACTGGAGGCTAAAACATATGAAGAATGGTTATAGAAACTGGGCATAGTGAAGAGAAGGACCAGGGGAGACATGATAGCAGTGTTCCAATATTTGAGGGGCTGTCGCAGAGAAGAGGGTGTCAACTTGTTTTGCAAAGCACCTGAAGGCCAGACAGGGAATAATGATGGAAACTGATGAAGAAGAGATTCAACCTAGAAAAAAGGTGAAATTTTCTGACAGTGAGAACAATCAACCAATGGAACAGCTTGGCTTCCAAAGTTGTGGGGGCTTCATCACTGGAGGCTTTCAAGAAGAGACTAGACTGCCATCTGTCAGAAATGATGTAGGGTCTTCTGCTTGGGCGGGGGGTTAGACTACCTTGTAGGGATTACCTACAAGGTCTCTTCCAACTCTGTTAATCTGTTATCTGTTAACTTATAATCACTCTATCAAGCATCTGTTGCCATGATTTCTCTTATTGTACCTCATACATTTTTGTCGGTTTTTTTCAGGCTTTTACAAAAAAAAAAATTGCATTATTTTCCTTATATCTTCTATCAATTGATTATCTTGGTAAATTAACCTATCTTCAATTTTTTTCATATAGGTCTTATAATGTCTTTTTCTGCAGCCATTCCATTTTCCATTTTTTTCTTTCCCTTTTTTCGTTTTCTATATACATTTTTGTACTTCCGTTTTCAGATTTTTGACACCTTTGTATCCTACCCTATTTATTTAAATCTTTCATCATAAATGATCAAATAATTATTTCAAAGTTCTATTTCTT
Source organism: Pituophis catenifer annectens (assembly GCF_029215685.1). Classification (NCBI taxonomy): domain Eukaryota; kingdom Metazoa; phylum Chordata; class Lepidosauria; order Squamata; family Colubridae; genus Pituophis; species Pituophis catenifer. Next base: position 173,114,873 of record NW_027256881.1, read on the forward strand.
TGCCATTTGTACATATAAATGTACAAATGGCAAAGAAATTTACAAAAATTTAAATTTACATTTAAAACACATATTCAAAACTTTTTTTTTTTACAAATACACATTTATTCTCATTTATATTCTCCAAATGGCCAAATTACTTTTTATGCACTTTTTTTCCATTCAATAATTCATGTCATTTAAACAGGGAATGTTTCCCTTTGATCACATTCATTTAGAATGTGCTATTTTCTCTGAAAACTCATCTCTGGTTCATCCATGACCCCCTTTCATGATCATACAAATATCATAAAACTATAGGTGTCTGCATTCATAATAATCAAGTAATATTTTCTGCATTTTTTCTAATTCATTCATTCATTCATAACAGTGCTTTTTACTAAGACCCAAGAAGGTGTAGACTAGGTTAGCAGCCTTAGACATATCCTGCTAACAATAACAAAAATACTGATCAGCTACAGCCTACTTTGATCAGAATGTCATAACTGTGCTCAAAGTCCCACATATGCTCACACTAAGCAAGCTGGGATCTCTAAACTAGAGGCTACCCTGCAAGCCAACATACTGTTAGTTGCAATTCAGCAATTCAAAGTACACTGAAGTATACTGACACATATTTATATAGACTTAAAATTACATTCTGTTGATTTATTTATTATTTTATTTACAGGATCATAAAAGGGTGGTTATTCAATGTAAAAAAGATGTTGAGACTTGGGTGCAGAGAAGAGCAACAAAGATGATTAAAGGGCTGGAGACTAAAACATATGAAGAACGGTTGCAGGAATTGGGTATGTGTAGTCGAGTGAAAGTGCAAGTAGAAAAATAGAGACCACCTTTGGTGGGAAGGTAACAGCATTCTGTGCACCTTTGGCATTTAGTCATGCCGGCCACATGACCATGGAGACGTCTTCGGACAGCGCTGGCTCTTTGGCTTTGAAACGGAGATGAGCATTGCCCCTAGAGCCAGAAACAACTAGCACATATGTGCGAAGGGAACCTTTACCTTTACCTTTACCTTTACCTTAGTCTAGTGAAAAGAAGGATTGGGGTGACATGATAGCAGTGTTCCAATATTTGAGGGGCTGCCACAAAGAAGATGGGGTCAACCTATTCTCCAAAGCATCTTAAGGCAAAACAAGAAGCAATAAATAGAAACTAATCAAGGAGAGAACCAATCTAGAACTAAAGACAGACTTCCTGACAGTGTGAACAATTAACCAGTGAAACAGCTTGCCTCCAGAAGTTGTGGGTGCTCAATCACTGGAAGTTTTTAAGAAGAGATTGGACAGCCACTTGTCTGAAATGGTATAAGATCTCCTACTTTGGTGGGGGGTTGGACTAGAAGACCTCCAGCATCCCCCCACCTCTATTATTCTGTTCTGTTATTCTTTCTATAATCATGTGTATCCACCCCATCAAGTCTGAAGAAAGTCCAGAATGGTGTAGGTTATCCTGCCATGGAGAGGGGGTTGGAGTAGAAGACCACCAAGGTGTTTGAGGATTCATCTGATTTACCATCTACCTATTTGCCATTCAGCCTCTCTATAAACTGCTGGAGGTAGGAAAAATATTCCTTGGAGATTTCAACATCCAGACTGCATTATGAGTGTGCTTCTCAACAACCATGACAACATGAAGGCATTTTCACATACCACTTGCACAACATACTGCAGAAGATATGTGCATGGTTTGATCCTTTCCTTTTGTTTAAATAATCTTTTATATTTAAAAGATTAATATTTATATTTGAATATTACCCTTCTTTTACCACTTTAGAGAAGTATATTGTTTCAAGATACAAACAGTATAATCCAACTAGGTATCTACTCAGAATCCCACTATGTTCAGTGGGATGCACGTACACTCCCAATAAGATGGCGTACAAGTGTAATCACGGAGCCCAAGGCTTTATCTTTCTAACTAGCTGGATCTAACAACTCGAGTGTTGTTAGATTTTTCAGGGCAAAGAGCGCGATTTGGGGACCCAAGTCTTCTCTAAACCTACTGAGACACCGCACCATCCCCGACCCCTCCAGGGCAGGCGAAGAAAAAAGCCAAGGATACGCTGTAAGCAGAAGGTGCCTTCCGTGGTCGTCGCTTCCTCCATGTTGTCTCCGACAGCAACTCAGCCCCGACGCGTTCTTGGGTTGCCCCTGGAAACCGCCCGGCCATCTTTTGCGGGGATTCGCGCTGTCAGGCTAGCAAGGGTGGCGCGAACTTCCGTTAACGGGATGATTGACCAGGTACTGAGGTCGGCGCCGCTCTATCCTCGCTACCTCTGTGGTCAGTGCCCCCGCGGGAGACTTTTCATTGGGGTGCAGTTTTATAGGCGAAACGTGAGTTTGATCGGTTTGATACGGTCACCTCTCCATCCGTTATCAGGGAGGCTCTCGACTATTTATCTATTGCTCCTCTGTTTGAAGCCCCCTCCCATCAAAAAACAAATAGGTTTTTAATGCTCATCCAAATACAATATGTTAAGTGTTCACCCTTAATCCATTAGTTTTTTTTGCCGTAGTAGGGGAAATGTTTAGCAGCTTGTTCAGCTACGTTCATTTTCCTTCGCATTGAAAGGTTGCGACCCGGATATTGTTACATCATAAGCAGTATAAAATAAAAATGATTATTTTTAAAATTAGGAAAGCTTGTTTCTAAAATCCATAAATTGTATTATCCAGTTGTTAGAATATAATCGTTGCTGTCATTTGGTTATTTTCATATTTTTGCAAGCAGTTCATTCAGATGTAAAGCTTTTTTTTCTTGTGCTAGCTCTAAGTGCTAGCTGTAAGTGACGATATAGTTATAAAGCATTTAAAAAAAAACAATCTTCCCTGAATAAAGTAACCAAATCCACTTCCATATGACTGCCAAGAAAACTCATGAGTGCAGGGCAATTCAAAATACTGCTAATAACTTAGAACTGTGACAAATTTGTTCAGTACATAAAATAATCTGGAGAGCCATATTGTCTATTTTGCATAATGCCAAAGTATACTTAATGGTGATGTGTAAGAAAACCTTTTTGTAGTAGCATCCCAGCACTGAATTAATTTCTTTGACAAGCTTTTTTGGTTACAGTTTCTACAATTCTTCATAGATTCTTAGAATTGATGACTCTTCTAGTCCAACCCCCTGCTCAAGGCAGGAGTCTTATACAGACCCAATCAAATGGTAGCACAGTCTATTTGAAAATCTCCTCAAATCAACTCATGTTTAAACAATAGTTGCAAATGACTTCACTTTGTATTGTAGACAAATACCCACCATTTTGTTCCTTTTTAGAATAATCAACATTATGCAGGGCACAGAAAAGGAACATGAAGCTGTATGCCAAATAAATTCTCATCTCTCTCTTTTTCATGATCTCATCAACTCCATCCAACCAAAACTGGAATGGGACAACTTGCTGCATTAGACAAGCTAGACTAGACTAGTTGAATTTGACGATTTGAATACGTCTAGAACTGACAAGTGTTCTCTTACCTTATTTTTGCATATTTTAATTTGCATTCCTAACCTGTCATATACAGTTCTGCTTTTGGTAAATTGAGTTGTGTTTTCTTTTTGTGTGAAGACAGATGCAAAGTAAAAATTAAGTAGTTCTGCTTTCTCTCTATTGCCTGTTACTTCTTTGCCATCTTCCCCCATTAGTGGACTGAAAGAAACTTTTTTTTATTGTTTTTCACATTTGTTGCAAGTCTTACTTACTTTATTTATTTATTTATTATTTAAATTTTTATACCGCCCTTCTCCTGAGGGACTCAGGGCGGTGCACAGCCACAATAATATACGTAAATCCATAAAATTTAAATAATAATAATAATAATAATAATAATAATAATAATAATAATAATAATAATAATAATAATAATAATAATAATAATTTTATTTCTATACCGCCCTTCTCCCGAAGGACTCAGGGCGGTGTACAGCCAATTTAAAAACACAAGACACAACAATGATTAAAAATTAAAATAATTAAATAGATTTGGCCGATTTAAAACCCCAAAAATTTAAAATACCCCAATTTAAAATTATTATGTTGATAGCCCGGCCTGGCAGAACAACAGGGTCTTCAATGCGCAGCGAAACACCCGGAGGTCGGAGATCTTATGTATTTCTGGGGGCAGTTCATTCCACAGGGCTGGGGCTCCCACAGAGAAGGCCCTCCCCCTGGGTGTCGCCAGCCGACATAAAACAACATAAAATGACATAAAAACAATTTAAAACATATTAAATAATTTTGGCCCTATATTAAAACTAAAAACACCCATTAAAATTCGTTATTAAGCCAGCCCAGCCTGTTGAAACAGTAAAGTCTTAAGGGCCCGGCGAAAGGTACGTAGGTCAGGGATCATACGAACCTCTGGGGGCAATTTGTTCCAGAGGGCAGGTGCCCCCACAGAGAAGGCTCTCCCCCTGGGGGTCGCCAGTTGACATTTTTTGACCGATGGCACCCTGAGGAGTCCCTCTCTGTGGGAGCGTATTGGCTGGTGGGAGGCTATCGGTGGCAGAAGGCATTCTCGTAAGTACCCAGGTCCTAAGCCATGGAGCGCTTTGAAGATGTTAACCAGCACCTTGAATTGCACCCGGAAGACCACCAGGAGCCAGTGCAGCTCGCGCAGGAGCGGTGTTACATGGGTGTGCCATGTCGCTCCCATAATCACCCGCGCGGCCGCATTCTGGACCAGTTGGAGCCTCCGAGTGCTCTTCAAGGGGAGCCCCATGTAGAGAGCATTATAGTAGTCCAGACGGGAAGTGACGAGGGCATGAGTGATCGTGCGCAAGGCGTCCCGGTCCAGAAAGGGTGAATCAGGCGAACCTGATAAAAACTTTGTTCAAAACCTTAGCTTTCCTAACTTCATCTTTGCAGGTTCAAGCTCTTTGTTGATATCCTGCCTTAGTTATGTGTTCTTCTTTCCATTTTTTGTACTTACCCTTTTTTCTCTCAGATGCTATGAGAGTTCTTTGTGTAATCATGCTGGTTTTTCTCTTTTTCAGTGGTATTGAACTGGACTGAGCTTTTATAACTGTTTTTCAGAATTTCCCAAGCTTCTTGAGTTGATTTTCCCTTTAAGATTTGGATCCATGGACTTCCGGCGGTGACGTCAGAGCGGTGTGGGTGAAGGTGCAATCTATAGCTCCTGAAAGCCCAATTAATTCCTGAAAAGGAGCCCTTTAAGGGGATTTCTGAACCCGGAGGGCTCGGAATACTAAAGGGAAAGGTTTTAAGACTGTCACTGCGTTATTTTATTTACCAGCTGAGCTCATCTTTTCTGGACTATCTGATTTTCCGTTCCTTGCCAAGAATTGTTATCAAAAGCTACTACGCTGTTGTGGCCCCGCCCTCTGAGCCTGTCCCATCGGAGGAAGAAAGCTCCGAGCATGAGGAAGAGGAGTCAGCCAGGCCTCCCTCTCCAGGCCCCTCCCCTCTGGCATTGTCTCAAGTGCCGGCCGAGGGAGAGGAGACAGCTGGTTCGGATCAGAGTGATGAAGAAACATCATTCCTGGACGCACGCCTCCGAAGGCGTGATAAACGTTTGCAGCAGCTTAGGAGGCGTGCTAGGGATTAGAACTGAGTCACTGGACCACACCCCAGAGACTATATAATAGAGGGTGGTGGTCAAGGATCCTTGTGACGAACAAAGCAAACCTTGGATAGTCACTAAAGCCTCGTCCGGAACTGCTGAGAGAAAGATTTAAAGTGTCGGACATTTGGACTCTTGAGTATTTATCTTTCTGTTTTACTTTGAAAATAAAGTCACTTGGCAGACGGTGTGTCTATCGCTGCCAAGTGGGAGATAAGACCTGGGTGCGTTCCAAAGTGTTTCCTTAACCCTCGACTGGCTGTGTTTGGGTGTGTGTGGGTATGGGGACAGATCATATGCATGTCCATCCACCCACATTCCTTCTGGTAGCAAAAACATCCATATTTTTGGTTCATATGCTACGGTGAACATTCCCTTAGCTCAAAGAAGAAAAGGAAGCCCAGCAGCAAAGAGACTGAGATTTATGGGTATTGATGATAACTCAAAATGGAGCAGATTTATTGACTCTAAACATGCAATTGTGATTTCCCAATCTGTTAATTTTGAGGAAGACATTGACTGGTCCAGGATTCATTCCAATGATCCTGGAGTTTATTTTCCCAGAGATGATACTGCTGATGCTACGCAGATTGATGATCAAGATTCCACTGATTCTTAACCCGATGTTCCGTCTTCGCAAGCCGTGGATGCTGATGCTAGCGACGAAAGTGAGGACGAGGACGAAGCAGAAGAAGACAGGACAGTTGTTCCGAGACGTTCCAAGAGGGCCACAAAAGGAATCCCTCCACAACGATATTCTTGGCAACTGACAAAAGCACCCTTGCTTTTGATTTGCAATGTTACACTTCCACCTGATAATTTCACACAAATCAAGCAGCTCCCTGATTCAGAGCAAGACAAATGGTATGAAGCAATGCAGGTTGAAATGGACAGTCTAAAGAAACTTAAAGTATTTACACCTGCAAAACCTCCAGCAAACAAAAAGGTCATTGGCACTCGATGGGTCTACAGAATCAAAAAGAAGCCAAATGGTGAGTCATTGTACAAGGCCAGACTTGTAGCTCAGGGTCTCAGGAATGCCGTGCGAGACGCAATCAAAACACAGCTACAGCCTTATTCAGCTCTTTTGGCACGCTGGTTTATTCGCATCCGCATCCGGCTACACACTGTGATTCGTAAACACGATTGAAATCGGCGCTACACTACACCAAGAATGGGGCGTTTATATAGCCCATCTTTCCATTAACTCATTAGGACCACGCCCTTGTTTGTTACCACGCCCCTCTTTTAGGGGCGTAGATCACGCCCTTGTTTATTACCACGCCCCTCTTCTAGGGGCGTAATTGGTCTTCAGCGTGTTCTGGAAGGTGCTGCCGCTGTGTCCTCCGGAATGGCCCTAATCCCGTCGCACCCGATACCACCACCCCACACCCCGCATACGGCCGCCTTCACCCAGTGCCACCACCACCAAGTATGTATATGTCCCTCGATGCTTTCAGCACGCGTTAGCGATGTCGAGCAGGTTGCTAGGCTCGACAGGCGGCTCCCCTTTCACCACGTGTCCTTCCGTAAGAGATAAGTTACACGTATTAGTAGATAACCGTGGTTTGTGAGGATACATTTTATGAAACCGTCGAATCAATCGGTTTGCTTTTACTCGCCTGTGTATATCGGGGCATGCCACCCCGTTTGTCTGGAACCCCGTTTGTCTGGTACTGGAACGGTTGTTAAATGCCCGCCTGTATGTTAAGGTGTCCAAGTGCGAATTCCATCGCACAGAACTAGCCTATCTCGGATATAGGATATCCAAGGACGGTATAGCGATGGATCCAACAAAAGTAAATACTGTGTTGGAATGGCTGGCCCCTACAACAAGGAAACAGTTACAAAGCTTCCTTGGGTTCGCTACCTTCTATCGTCAGTTCATCCCAACATTCGCACATATTGCTCTGCCATTAACAAACCTGCTACGCACAAAAGGGGAGGGGCCTCTGCGACCTGGACGGCGCTTGGATTGGACGATGGAGTGCCAGACAGCTTTTGAAACCCTGAAACGTTGTTTTGCTGAGGCACCCGTACTGCAACATCCTGATCAATCGAAACCATTCATAGTACAAGTGGATGCAAGTGACGTTGCGGTAGGGGCCGTGTTGTTACAAACCAATGTCCATGGTCAGTTACACCCATGTGCGTACACCTCCAAAAAATTCAGTCCCACAGAAAGGGGTTGGGCTATCTGGGAAAAGGAGGCGTTTGCTGTTCGTTGGGCTCTTCTCACCTGGAGGCATCTTTTGGGAGGAGCACAGGTACCATTTGAGGTGTGGACGGATCGCCGCACCCTTATAGCATTACAAACTCCCAGACGACTGTCTCCTAAACAAGTCCGGTGGGCACATTATTTTCAGCGTTTCCGGTTCACGCTAAAACACATGCCCGGTGGCAAGAACTTCTTGGCCGACGCTCTCTCTCGGATGCCTCAATTCCAGAGCAAACAGGATGAGATAGTACAAGCTATGGTGCCCAACGGTGGTAGGACTGCAGCAGCCGTAACCACAGAGACTACAATAGACTGGAAAGGGCAGGTGCAAAGGGAGTTAAACACTGATAGCTGGTTTAAGGAAAGCAAACACCTGCTCACGCATAGGGACGGGTTTTCTTGGAAAGGGGACAAAATGTATGTACCGGAAGGGGTCCGGGGCCTGGTGTTACACCGATGCCATGATAATAAATCGGCTGGGCATTACGGTTTCCTTAAAACCCTGCATAAAGTCCACACATAAACGAAGCCCTCCATCCTTCTTCTCACGGAACAACACCGGAGCGGCCATACGTGACCGACTAGGTTGTATAAACCCACGGGCTAGGTTTTTGTCAATGTATCTACATAATTCTTCCACCTCACGTGGGGTCATGGCATACATGCGTGGTTTTGGCAGCTTTACCCCAGGTATTAGTTCAATAGCGCAGTCAGTGGGACGGTGTGGTGGTAACGTATCACATTCCCCTTCATCAAACACTGCCGCTAGATCTGCATATACTGCTGGTACTCCAACGGGACATATATCGCTATCCAGCCCCAATGAAACTCCTTGCTCTTTCGGAACCTTCTGTGAGCTACCTGGATCTGGTCCTATCGACAGACGGAGTTTCCTGAACCCCCCCTCCCACCAGATCGTGGGCTTCCATTTATCCAACCAAGCCAATCCCAAAATCACGGGTTCGATCATTGTGTCCACCACCACAAACCGTATGTTTTCCCAGTGAGCCCCTATCTCCATTTTTACTAATTCTGTCACTTGGGGTGCTGGGGCTCCCCCTAAGGTAGATCCATCCATCTGTTCGAATGTTATTGGGGATTTTAACGACCGTAACCGTATACCCAAACAGGTGGCTACAGTTCGCCTTATCAAACACCTTGTACACCCAGAATCAATAAGGGCTTCATGCTGTACTCGTGTTGGCCCCTGTAATGGTGTCAGGGTTATGGGTATGAGGAAGGGACGGATGGGTTTCTCAGGAATGCCGTGCGAGACGCAATCAAAACACAGCTACAGCCTTATTCAGCTCTTTTGGCACGCTGGTTTATTCGCATCCGCATCCGGCTACACACTGTGATTCGTAAACACGATTGAAATTGGCGCTACATTACACCAAGAATGGGGCGTTTATATAGCCCATCTTTCCATTAACTCATTAGGACCGCGCCCTTGTTTGTTACCACGCCCCTCTTTTAGGGGCATAGATCGCGCCCTTGTTTATTACCACGCCCCTCTTCTAGGGGCGTAATTGGTCTTCAGCGTGTTCTGGAAGGTGCTGCCGCTGTGTCCTCCGGAATGGCCCTAATCCCGTCGCACCCGATACCACCACCCCACACCCCGCATACGGCCGCCTTCACCCAGTGCCACCACCACCAAGTATGTATATGTCCCTCGATGCTTTCAGCACGCGTTAGCGATGTCGAGCAGGTTGCTAGGCTCGACACAGGGTTTCGCTCAACGTTATCCTGAGGACTACACAAATACTTACTCACCGACAGTTAGAACTGAGAGTGTAAAAATTGCTTTAGCAACTGCAACTATCCTTGGTTTAGAAGTTTTCCAGTTTGATGTTGACACGGCTTATCTACATGCAGACCTAGACGAAGAGATCTACGTGAGAAGTCCTCCAGGATTCCGACAGCAAGAAGGGGATACCTGGTTCCTAAACAAAAGTCTCTATGGTCTGAAACAATCTGGTTTAATGTGGTATTTATGTCTTACTGACAAACTAAATTCAATGGGCTTTATTAAGTCCGAAACTGATGAGTGTGTGTTCACAAAAAGATCTAACAATGCATATGAGATAGTTCTTGTTTATGTTGATGATATTGTTTATATTGGTCCAAATAAGCAAATGAGTGAAATTTTTGCCAAAGCTTTGCAGAGATACTTCACATTGAAATCATTAGGTCATATTAGCACTTATTTAGGTGTTCAGATTGAAAAAACACAGAAGGGGTTTAGTCTTTCACAAGAAGATAAAATTGAACAAGTTTTGCATCATTGCAACATGAAAGATGCTAACACAACAAAGACACCCATGCAAACAGATTTTCACAACTTGACACAAGAAGCAAGTCCTGAGTTCGAGGATCAAACACTTTATCGTTCAGTCATTGGGTCACTGTTATACATTAGTAGTTGGACCAGACCCAACATTGCACTTAGTGTTAATCTCTTATCACGACACGTAGGTAAGGCAAAACAGTTTCATTGGACATGTATTAAGAAATTACTGAGATACCTAAAATACACTAAACACTTGAAGTTATTGTTAGAACCAACACATACTGATTATGCAGAATTATGTTGTTATGCAGATTCTGATTGGGCAAGTGATAAGAAATCACGTAAAAGTACTTCAGGTTATATGATGTTCTTAAATGGATGTCCTGTTTATTGGCAAGTGCGTAAACAGAATTTTGTTTCTTGTTCATCTACTGAAGCTGAATATGCTTGTGTTTCAGATGCATTTAATTCTCTAACTTGGTTTGATGTTTTAGTCACAGATATCTGGACACACCCGATCCGACCGATCACCGTGATGGAAGACAATGAATCGGTGGTTTATATTTCTGAATCTCATTTCACAGGTTCTAGTCCAGACACATTGACATTCATTATCAAAACATAAAGCATTTAGTGAAAAAAGATTTTGTCAAAATGCAATATGTGCACATGATCAAATTGCTGATATGCTCAACAAACCACTTCCAGCAGCTCAACACGAGTATCTGCGTGAGAAGATGTGCCTTATTTGATGATGTACTGATATTTCGCTCAACTGGCAAAGAAGGGGAATGTCACTGCGTTATTTTATTTACCAGCTGAGCTCATCTTTTCTGGACTATCTGACTTTCCGTACCTTGCCAAGAATTGTTATCAAAAGCTACTACACATGTCCATCCACCCACATTCCTTCACACACTTCTTCCTTTGTTCTCTTGCCAGAGGTCCGGCTGGACCGGCAGGAGATCTCGCTTGGCAAACTGTAACAATTTATTTTTCTTAGTTAGTGAGGTGTTTTATTTTCTTTATAACAAATAAATGAGTTTTATTAGAAACCTTTCTTCGCGTTTCTTTTTCAGAATATTGCAAACAAGGAGGAGCCTCGATTCATCTCCTCTAATTAAACCAGGGTAATTAGTCCCAGAGCCAAACATGGGATTAATAAATGCCCTGACAAAGACTTTGGATGATACGCTAGTGTCCTGGAGAATAAAACTGAACTCCTTAAATCCAGCGGGGAAAAACTGTCCTTAAGGCAGATCAAGAGCGATGGCGGCCGCAAAGTGAGGAAGCAAAAAGTGGATTCAGCACCGGTGGTCATGGAAGATCGGGGGGGAAAAAAAGAAAGTGAGATTTTTAATAAGCAGAATCACGAAACTAGAGAGGCACAGAGGGAAAAGAAAATGGGAATTGGGAAGGAAAGTGCTTAATGGAGAGACAATCAAATGAAGACATCAGTGAAACAGTGTAATAGAAGTGGCGGAAGAAGTTATCAACAAAGGAGATACAAAGTAACAAACTGAAATATTTGGACTTGAGTTAAGGACTTATCGCAAGGGGAAAAAAGAGTAAATACAGCACAAGAAGGAAGAAACATTGAAGGTATATATAAACTTTGGATTTAAAAATTAAAGAAGTTCTTTCCTTAAATCGGTGGACTGAGAAGGAGATAATTTTGAAAGAAATTTACAGATAGATGTGTGGACAATTGTGGACTTATAAATATTAAGAAGAAAGTAAAGTGTAGTGGGAAGAGGAAAAAAAAGAGATACAGAAGAAAACAAAATACAAAGGGAGAGTCTGGGAGTACTTAGAGATTGTGTGGTAGAATAGAAAGTGACTAAGCTTGAACTGGTGATAGAAAAAATCTGATGCAATAAGGACTGGAGAGAAGAAAATCAGAAAAGAACCCCCAAAAAAGGAAAAGTCTGGTTGGAATTTAATATACTTATACTTACTTACAGAAATTGTAATCTGAGGGGGCAGGAAATTGTGTTTGTTAATAACTTTTGAAAAAGGGGAAGTTATAGAATATATTGCTAAGAATAATCAATGTTAAAGAACTGTTTGGATAAGTGTTGAAGAAACCAAAGGGAAGATATACCTTGATTATTTGGTATTTTATAATAATTATAGTGAAAATATTTGAAAAAGAATAATTAATTAATTAATTAATTAATCTGATTTGGGGAGGAAAAAAGGGGGAACAATTGTTACAGAGCAATTGAATGGTAAAATCTGATTTGAGTGGTGGTGAATAAATTAAAGGGATTGATATATAAGAACTGGTGGTAAAAGGTAAATATAGAATATTGACTAAGAAAATTGTGGTTACAAACTGAGAACAAAAGGAGGGTAATAAAAAAGTGGGGGAGGGAAATATAGACAAATATATATTTATATATATACTAGCTGTACCCGACCACGCATTGCTGTGGCCCAGTCTGGTGCTTCCGCTGGGCTAAAAGAGCGAGGCTGAAGTTCCAAACTCTCCACGACCATTTGGTGGGTGTGGCCAACTCGATGTCACTCACTTTCATCAATCACATGACAGCCCCCGAGCCACGCCTAGCCAGCTGGTGATTAGGGCAGAGAACCGGTTGCTAAAAAACAATGGGAACCACAAAATCCTCCCTCTCTGTCTCCCCCTCTCTCTTTGTATCTCTCTATGTCTCTCTCTCTCCCCTGTCTGTAACTCTCTATGTCTCTCTCCCCCCGTCTGTATCTATGTGTCTCTCTCTCCCCCTCTCTCTGTATCTCTCTGTCTCTCTCTCCCCCCTGTATCTCTCTATGTCTCTCTCTCCCCCCCTCTGTATCTCTCTATGTGTCTCCCCCTCTCTGTATCTCTCTATGTCTCTCTCTCCCCCTCTGTATCTCTCTATGTGTCTCTCCCCCTCTGTATCTCTCTATGTCTCTCTCTCCTCCCCTCTGTATCTCTCTGTCTCTCTCTCTCCCCCGTATCTCTCTGTGTCTCTCTCCCCCCTCTGTATCTCTCTATGTGTCTCTCCCCCTCTCTGTATCTCTCTATGTCTCTCTCCCACCCTCTCTCTCTGTATCTCTGTATGTGTCTCTCTCCCCCCTGTATCTCTCTATGTCTCTCTCTCCCCCCTCTGTATCTTTCTATGTGTCTCCCCCTCTCTGTATCTCTGTATCCCCCCCAGTTTCCCTGTATTTCTCTATGTCTCTCTCTCTCCCTCTCTCTCTGTTTATCTCTGTCTCTGGCCCGGCCTGTTCTGCATCCCCCGCCGTCACCCTTACCCTTTCAGGCCAGGCCTTCACAGCTCTCCGCACCACAGCAGAAACTCGGGGGCCCCCTCCATCCTCCCTACACAGATGTTCTCTGGGGGCTCGACAGGGAGACACATAGCAGGGAAGGGAAGGGAGGGAGGGAGGGGGTGCAGCGGGGGTTCGAGGCTGGTTTGGGGCTTCCCGCCCAAAGGAAGAAAGCGGCAAAGCCAGGAGCCACGCACACCCCACTGGACCCCTGCCGCGCAGTTCTCATCCCCTGCCTGCCAAGGGCAGGGGAATGATTAAATCCTCCGCTCTTCCAGGCGAAATGAAGGAGGGCCGGCCATCCTCCCTCCTGGCCGTTTCCACCCCCCGAAGCCTCCCAGGAGCCCCTTTTCTGCCAGAGGCCAAAATTTTCGTGTAGGCTCCGTGAACTGCCAGAGCGCCCACCTGGGAATCAAAGACGGTGCTGGTCAAAGGTGACCCCGAGGCTCCAGTTGCCTCCATCTCCCGCTCACCGGCCGGCTGATCTCAACGGTCAATTGAAAATATGTTAGGGAAGGAAAAAGATAAAACAGAGCCGACAATGAATAGTATGCAAAATATGCTCCAAATGATTCAAGAGTCATTGATGAAGTCACAAGAAAGAATGGCGGATAATCAATCGGGTATTACAGAGACCTGGTTGGGCCAGGAGGGAGGGGTCCCTCTGGTTGAGATGTTCCCACCAGGCTTCAGGGCATTCCATCAGCCAAGGGCCCAGGGTAGGGGCAGGAGTGGTGGTGGTTATTAAAGGAGGTCTTGGTCCAAGGGAGACCACTGTGCCACAGATTGCCGGATATGAGTCCCTCTTTGTGAGGTGGGGTCAGGGGGTTCAGATGGGCTTGTTGCTAACGTACCTGGCTCCCTGCCACGTGGCAACGGCCCTACCTGAGCTACTCGATGTGATAGCCACGGTGGCAGTTGATACTCCCAGGCTTATGGTCATGGGTGATTTCAACTTGCCATCCATTGGTGAAACGTCCGAGATGGCTCAGGAGTTCATGGCTTCCATGACAGCCATGGACCTGACCCAGTTAGTTCATGGCCCCACTCACAGGGGAGGACACACTCTGGACCTGATTTTTATCTCTGGCCAGTGGTTGGGTGGTCTTCTTATAGGGGATATAGAGATGGAACCCTTGTCATGGACAGATCACTCGCTCCTTTGCCTGGACCTTCGAACCGCTACACCCCACCGCAGGGAGGCAGAACCAATAAGGTGGGTCCACCCCAGGCGCCTGATGGATCCGGATAGGCTCCAGACAGAGCTTGGGCCATTTCCTGGGGACCTGACACACGACTCGGCCGATGACCTGGTAGCTGCCTGGGATCGGGCGGCTGAGGGGGCTTTAGATTGAGTTGTGCCTTTGTGGCCTCTGACCCAGTGCCGATCCCGTGGGTCTCCATGGTTTACTGAGGAGCTGAGGGAGATGAAGTGCTGGAAAAGACGCCTAGAGAGCGGTTGGAGGGCCAGTCTCGCTGAATCTGACCGAACACTGGTAAGGTTGCATATTAAGACCTACCTAGTGGTGATAAAGACGGCAAAGTTTAATTACTTTTCCGCTCATATTGCGTCATCAGATAATCGGCCACCCTGTTCAGGGTGACCCGCTCCCTGCTACATCCGGGAGTGTGGGAGGACCCCCTGGAAGGCAGGGCCGAGGAATTCGGACAATATCTGTATGACAAAATCGCACAGATTTGGGGGGATTTGGACTCTGACTGGGTAGATTCGGGCAGGGTGGTGAGGAATAGTTTTGAGAATGTTATCTGGGAAGAGTTTGACTCTGTGACCCCTGATGACATGGACAGGACTTTGGGGAGACTTAGTGCAGCCACATTTTTGCTGGACCCGTGTCCCTCCTGGTTAGTACTGGCTTCCCGGGAGGTTACACGAGGCTGGCTCCAGGGAATTATCAATGCTTCACTGAGTGAGGGTTACCTCCCCATGGCCTTGAAAGAGGCGGTGGTGAGGCCTCTCCTCAAGAAGCCTTCCCTGGACCCGGCAGTATTAGCCAACTACCGTCCCATCTCCAACCTTCGCTTTGTGGTGAAGGTTGTTGAGAGTGTGGTCGCATGACAGTTTCCACAATACCTGGAGGAAACGTCTTCTCTAGATCCATTCCAGTCGGGCTTCAGGCCCAGATACAGCACGGAAACGGCATTGGTCACATTGGTAGATGATCTCTGGAGGGCTCGGGACAGGGGTTGCTCCTCTGTTCTGGTCCTGTTAGACCTCTCAGCGGCTTTTGATATCATTGACCATGGTATCATGCTGCGCCGGTTGGAAGAGTTGGGGATGGGGGGCACCGTGTTACGGTGGTTCTCCTTTCTCTAGGACCGGTTGCAGTTTGTGTTGGCAGGGGGCAGAGGTCGACCTCGAGACGCCTCATATGTGGGGTGCCTCAGGGGTCGGTTCTCTCGCCCCTTTTGTTCAACATCTATGTGAAGCCACTGGGTGAGATCATCCGTGGCTTCGGGGTGAAGTACCACCAGTACGCTGACGACACCCAGCTGTACATCTCCACCCCAGGCCACCCCAATGATGCCCTTGAAGTGATGTGTCAGTGCCTGGAGGCCGTGCGGATCTGGATGGGGAGGAACAGGCTCAGGCTCAACCCATCCAAGACTGAGTGGCTGTGGTTTCCGGCATCCCGATATAGTCAGTTGACACCATCACTGACTATTGGGGGCCAGTCCTTGGCCCCCATGGAGAGGGCTCGCAATTTAGGCGTCCTCCTGGATACGCAGCTGTCCTTGGAGGAACATCTGATGGCTGTAGCCAGGGGGACCTTTTATCAGGTTCGCCTGATCCGCCAGTTGCGGCCCTTCCTAGATCGGGATTCCTTGTGCACAATCACTCATGCCCTCGTCACCTCTCGCCTGGACTATGGTAATACTCTCTACATGGGGCTCCCCTTGAAGAGCACCTGGAGACTCCAACTGGTCCAGAATGCAGCCGCGCAGGAGCTGCATGGCACTCCCACATAACACCTCTCCTGCGTGAGCTGCACTGGCTCCCAGTGGTCTTCCGGGTGCATTTCAAGGTGTTGGTTTTCACCTTTAAAGCGCTCCATGGCATAGGACCTGGATATCTTCGAGACCGCCTGCTGCTACCAATGGACTCCCACCGACCTGTGCTCTCCCACAGAGAGGGCCTCCTCAGGGTGCCATTGGCCAAGCAATGTAGACTGGTGGCCCCCAGGGGGAGGGCCTTCTCTGTGGGGGCACCTGCCCCCAGAGATACGAAGAATTCATGACTTCGGTGCCTTCCGCCGTGCCCTGAAGACCTTTCTTTTTCAGCAAGCTGGGCTGGCTTAATACTTTTTAATTTTTTTTAATAGGTTTGTTATTGTTCTTTTAATTATGGGGCCAAACGCATATATATCTTTTTTAACTGTATTTTAATGTTTGTATCTATGTTTTTTATTTTGGCTGTACACTGCCCTGAGTCCTTCGGGAGAAGGGCGGTATATAAATTTGATAATAAATAAATAAAAGAAGAGGCCAGAAAACACCATCAAGAAATCAAAAATGAGATAGGGGAAGTAAAAGAAGACTTAAAAAATAAGAAGGAAAAGATGGAAAATATACAACAAACAGTCATGGAAAAAGAGCAAAAAGTTAAGAAAATAGAAACCAGGGTAGACCAATTAGATCTTAAGTTAGAAATGACGGAGCAGAAAGTATTACAATCAAATAAGGAACTGTTGGACTCAATCATATTCTTGGAAATGGAGAACGCCTCATATTTTCTACGTTTTCAGAATGTCGTGGAGGAGAAAGAGGAAGATCTGGGGGAAAAAATGGTCGAAATAATATCAGAGTTAACACAGAGAGATAAATCGGAGATAAAAGACACCATAGATGAAATTTATCGAGTGCACAACTCCATAAGAAGACACCGTTTAGCAAGAGAAGTGCACATAAGATTTATAAAAAAAAAACCAATAAGAGATGAAATCTACAAAAAATCAAGAGAAGGGACCGTAACATATAAAGGGAAAGAGATTATCATTCTAAAACAAGTCCCACGTAGAATTCGAGAGCAAAGGCAACAGTATTTCTAACATCTCACCTTATAAAATACAAAGTAATGTTTAGATGGATTATCCCCGAAGGTATTCTCATCACATGGCAGGATAGGAAATTTAAGGTGGATTCGATAGAAAAAGCTCAAGAATTCTATAAAAACTACCTTGAAGAAGAACAAGAAAGTAAAGATGAATCAGAGAGTAAAAGTCAAGAGAATGATCAACAAGAGGAGCTGGAAAGAGAGAGAGAGATAAGAAAAACTCAAGAAAAAGAACGAGAAGAAAGAGAAGGAGCAAGAGGAAAAGTAAAAAGGGAGACAAGAAACACCAGGAAACAAATACAGTAGGGGTTGGAAGAGACATTATCTTTATTCTCTGTGAATATAAATGGTTTAAATGCACTGAAAAAGAGAACACAAATATTTACAAAATTGAAAAAATTAGAGATAGATGTGATTTGCCTGCAAGAGGTACATATAAAAAAAAAGATTCCAAAAATTATTAGAAAACAAGAAATTAGGAAGATTACACATATCATTATCACAACAGAAAAAAAGAGGAATTGCAGTGTATGTAAAAGAAAGAATAAATTCAAAATTAGTTTATGCAGATGATGAGGGTAGAACTTTGATGATAAATTTAGAAGCAGAACATAAACAAATTTTATTATTAGTGGTATATGCCCCAAACAAAAATCAACAGGAATATTTCAAAAAATTACATGACAGAATAATAAAACAAGGACTAGAAAATGTATGTACTGCATAGTAGGCAATTACAATGCCATAGTTGATAGCAAAAAAAGATTACTATAGTAACAAGAAAAATAAAAAAAAGAAATAAATATTACCTAAAGAATTCTTCAACATGATATCAGAATTAAGTTTAAAAGACACATGGAAAGAAATTTATAAAAAAGAAAAGCAATATACATATTACTCTCACCCGCATCAATCATGGTCTAAGATTGATATGGCCTGGATGGTAGCACAATTACAATCAGAATTAGAAAAAATAGAAATAGGAATAAATGAATGGGCTGATCATAACCCGATAATTATATACTGGAAAGGACAAAAAAGATACAAAAGATGGACGCTAAATCAAAACATATGTAAAGAGAAAGAATATAAGCAATTGTTGGAAAAAGAGCTAAAGATTTTTCTAAGTGTAAATAAAAAAGAAGACACATCGATTCAAAACCTTTGGGATACATTAAAAGCGTATATTAGAGGGGTGACGATTGCATACATGTCAAAGAAAAGGAGAGAGTAAAGGTCCCAGCAAGAAAAACTTCAAGAAGAACTTGAAAAATTAGAAGAAGACCTGCAGAAAGATCCCCAAAATAAAAGAGTAAAAGAGGAACGGAGAATAACTAAATATAAACTAAATTTAATAACCCAAGAAGAAGTGGCATTGAAAATAAAAATGGCAAAACAAAATTATTTTGAGCATGCAAATAAGGTGAGCAGATGGTTAGCTTATAAGCTAAAAAAGGAAAAAGATAAAAGAATGATACAACATTTGAAGGATGAAGAAGAGAAAATCCAATATAAAAGAGAAGATAAGAAATGAATTATACATACTTTCTTTTCTAAATTATACACACAGGAAGAGACAACAGAAGCAGAAATTAAAAATTACCTAGAGGAAACAAATGTATGTAAAGTTACGGAGGAACAGAAAGAAGTACTAAATTGACCAATCTCTGAAACAGAATTTGGAATAGCAATAAAAAGGCAAAAAAACCCCAATAAAACGCCAGGACCAGATGGAATACCAGTTGAGTTATATAGGAGTATACAAGAACAGATAGGAGGATTAATGCTGGAAATATACAACGAAGCATTAGAGAAAACAAACATACCCAAAACATGAACAGACGCATTAATCACGCTCATACATAAGGAAGGTTCAGACCAGCAATCAGTACAAAATTACAGGCCTATCTCTTTGTTAAATTCAGATTATAAAATATACATGTCAATTATAGCTGAGAGGTTAAAAACAATTTTAGATAAACACATACATTCGGATCAAAATAGTTTTCTCCCAGGTCGACAAATTAAAAACAACACACGGACCATAATAGATATATTAGAGTTTTATGAAGTGCACCCAAAGAAACAAGTTTCACTGGTTTTCCTTGACGCCCAAAAAGGTTTTGATAATTTAAATTGGAGATTTATGATACAACAATTGAAAAAAATGGAATTTGGGTTAAAATTTGAAAGAATGATTGAGAAAATATATTTAAAACAAACTGCAAGGGTAATTATAAATCAAGATATGACTGATAGATTTGAGATAACAAAAGGTATGAGACAAGGACGCCCACTTTCCCCACTACTCTTTATATTGTCATTGGAACCACTCTTAAAAAAAATTACAGAAGACCGAGAGATAAAAGAATTGAAGATAAAAAATGAAGAATATAAATTGCAAGCTTTTGCAGACAACATGGTTTTCATAATAGAGGAACCTTTAAAATCAGGCCCTAAATTGATTTTAAAAATAGAAGAATTTGGTGCAGTGGCTGGATTAAAAATTAATAAAAAAATAAATCTAAATTGCTAACTAAAAACTTTATAAAAAAACAAGAGATAGAATTAGAAAATAGTATGAATATTCAAATAACTAAACAAATAAAATACCTAGGGATTTGGCTAACTGCAAGAGATTCCTCAATCAAAAAGGACAATTATGATAAATTAATACTGCAAATTGGAAAAGATTTGGAAAATTGGAAAAATCTACAAATTTCTTTTTTTTTTAATTTGATTTTTATTATAACAAATAGTAATACACTCAATACATTTTCGGTTCAGTGGTGCAAATACATACATACATACATACATACATACATACATACATACATATATATATATATATATTTTTCTTACTTCTTCGTAGGGTTTATGTGTGTTTTTCTTCTAGGGAAAACCTGGCTAGAAGAAAACACACACACACACACACACACACACACACACACACACACACACACACACACACACACACACACATATATATATATATATATATATATATATATATATATATATATATATATATATATATATTTGTTTTCTGAGGTTTTCGCAGGTGTTTGTATGTAGGTCTTTGGTTATTCGGGTTTTCTCCCGCGTAAAATTGGAGGTTTCTTGGCAACGTTTCGACGAAGTCTCATTCGTCATCTTCAGGCTGGTGTTCTCAGCTTCGTGCTTCTAGGAGCAATGTGTGTGATCGCAGCTGTTTCTTCCTTTTAACTGCCAGTGGGGGTGTGAACTGATTGGGTGGGAGCTTGGCTGTGTTCTGATTGGGCAGAGGTGTGTTCTGATTGGTTGGGGGTTTGGCTGTGCCCAACCAATCAGAACACACCTCTGCCCAATCAGAACACAGCCAAGCTCCCACCCAATCAGTTCACACCCCCACTGGCAGTTAAAAGGAAGAAACAGCTGCGATCACACACATTGCTCCTAGAAGCACGAAGCCGAGAACACCAGCCTTAAGATGACGAATGAGACTTCGTCGAAATGTTGCCAAGAAACCTCCAATTTTACGTGGGAGAAAACCCGAATAACCAAAGACATACATACATATATATATATATATATATGTAGGTCTTTGGTTATTCGGGTCTTCTCCCACATAAAATTGGAAGTGTCTTGGCGACGTTTCGACGAAGTCTCATTCGTCATCTTCAGGCTGGTGTTCTCGGCTTCGTGCTTCCAGGAGCAATGTGAGATTGCAGCTGTCTCTTCCTTTTAACTGCTAGTGGACCGTTTTACCCATTTCTAGTACATTTGGATATATTATAGCCTCCATGGTGGAGAGCCATCTCGGAATTTTCATATAGTGCTTCTGTCTTATCTCTCCCCATATTTGTATCAAGATCTCCCTTATTTTATGCCTGTGAAAATAAGTTTTCGTCTTTTTCCCAGTGTCCCAGAGATATGCATGCCAGCCCTTCTGGAGATCATGCCCTTCTAAAGTTAACAGTCTTTTATTTCTCAAGATTGCCCAATCTTTCAGTCATACTAGGTTTGCAGCTTTTTGATATAACACCCATTTAGGTAATCTGAGACCCCCTCTTTCCTTCTTGTCCTGTAAGTTCCTAATTGCTATTCTTGGTTTCTTTCCCTCCCAAATAAATTTTCTAATGATAATATTGAGCTCCAAAAAGAATTTTTTATCTAATTTGACAGGAACCGAGTAGATACAATAACTTGGGTAATATACTCATTTTTATTGCCGCAATTCTGCCTAATAGTGTTATCTGTAATTTTCCCCACTTTTCTAGGTCCTGTTTAATATTTCTAATCAATGGTAAATAATTATCCTCTCTGAGGGCCAAGCACCTTGATGAAATCCACACCCCCAGGTATTTTACCTTCTTGGCGATTTGGATCTCCATTAATTCTTCCAATGCTTTCTTTCTTACCTCCATCATGTTTTTTGTTAATAATTTAGTTTTTGATTTATTTAATTTAAAGCCTGCTACCTCTCCATAACTGCCCAATTCTTCCAGAATTTTAGTGCCTGATTCCAATGGTTCTTCCATAATTAATGCCACATCATCCGCGAATGCCTGTGTCTGATATATCTCTTTTCTGATTGTTAAACCCTTTATTTCATTATTATTCCTAATCTTTCTCAAAAGTACTTCTAGTGCTAGAATAAATAAAAGTGGGGATAGAGGACACCCTTGTCCGACCCCTTTTCTGATTTGAAAAGCATTTGTTAATTCTCCATTCAGTAATATGTTAGCCTTTTGTTTTTGATAGATGGTGGATATCGTATTAACAAAGTTTGATCCGAATTCCATTTGGGTAATTTGTTGTTTCATAAATTGCCAATTAAGATTGTCAAATGCCTTTTGGGCGTCAACAAAAACCAATGCCATTTCTTTGTTCGGATGTTCCTCATAATACTTCAATACGTCTATTATCATCCTTGTATTATTCCTGATTTGCCTCCCAGGGAGGAATCCATTTTGATCACTGTGTATTAATTTATTCAAAATTATTTTTAGCCTTCCTGCTAAAATGCCCATATAAATTTTGTAGTCCATATTCAGGAGAGAGATCGGTCTATAATTTTTAATTAATTTTGGATCCTCTCCTTCTTTTTGGAGGAGTGTAATATACGCCTCTCTCCATGATTCTGGAATTTTGGATTCTGTTAGGGCCTCATACATTTCTAACAGCTTTGGTAATAGAATTTCCTCCAGATCTGGATTTTTATAGAATTCTCCTGGGAGTCCATCTGGGCCTGGGGATTTATTCTTTTGGAGTTTAGATATTACCATCCTTAATTCTGTCATCGTTATTTCTTTATTAAGTATTTCTTTATCCTCTTTCCTGATCTTTGGGAGATTTTCTTTTGACAAGTTTTGGACCACCTTTTCGTTGGGAATTTGTTCTTCCGCATACAGAGCCGCGTAATACTCTCGGGCAATCTCCAATTTATCTTCCTGCTTATTGCTAAAATGGCCTTCCGGGTCTTCCAATTGATGGATTATGCCTTTCTCTTTTTCTTTTTTTAATCTATAGGACAGCCATCTGCCCGGTTTGTTTGCATTTTCAAAATAATATTGTTTAGTTCGTTTCATTTTGTACGCCAGTTCCTCCTGATCGATAATATTTAATGTGTGCCGTATAACCATCCAATTTTCTTTAGCAGCCTTATTATCTGTTTTTTGTTGTAATTCCCTCTCAGCTTTCCCTAATTCTTCTATCAGTGCCTTCTGCCTCTCTCTTCTTTCCTTATTCCTATGTGCACTATACGATGTTGCTAGTCCTCTTATGTACGTTTTCATTGTATCCCATATGATACTTCGAGATGTTGCTTCCTTTTCATTTACTTCAAAAAATAAATTTAATTCTTTTTTTACTTTCTCAACATTTTGCTTGTCCTTTAGAAATTGATTATTTAATCTCCATTTTATATTTCTTCTCTTGTACGTACATTCCCATTTAACCTCTAATGGATTATGGTCTGCCCAAATGTTGGGCATGATTTCTGTTGACTTAATATCTAACCCTATATCTCTGCTTACCCACATCATATCAATTCTGGACCAAGATTTTTTAGAATTAGAATAATATGTATACTGCCTCTTGTGTGGGTGCAGAGCCCACCAAATATCCACTAGATTAAGTTCTTCTACCATATCAAAGAATGGTTTTGGTAGATTTTTCCTTTTTTTTCTCTCTCTTTCTCTTTTTTCCCCCCTCTTTTTTCTTTTTACCTTTGGTCCCCTTATAATCTCTATTCGGATCAATTGAATATATCCATTGAAATCCCCAATTATGCAAATCTTGCTATTATCCATCATGCTTAATCTCTCTCCTAATTTTTTATAAAAGTCTCCCAAGTTTTCATTTGGGGCATAAATTGCTGTTAATAAAATTGGATAATTGCCTCTCTTAACTTCCACCATTAATATCCTTCCCTTCGGGTCTGCATATTTTAGTTTGGCTTTTATTTCCTTCTTGATGTACAATGCTACTCCCCTCTTCTTTTTGTCAGCTAGAGAGGTAAAAAGATTCCCCAATTTCTTATATTCCAAATATTTTTGATTTTCCTTTTTAATATGAACCTCTTGAAGACACACTATATCCATATTTTGTTTAGCTAATTTTGTAAAAAAAAAAAAATCCTCTTTTTCTTATTGTTCAGGCCATTTACGTTGATTGATATCAATTTCCAATCATCCATCTCTTAGTTCTTTTATATTATCCTAATACTTGTTGGCACGTGTAACTCTTTGTGGTCTTTGGTCTTTCTTTGTCTCTTTACTATCCTTATCTTCCGCCTCCTTCTCCTTCGATGTCCCTTCTTTCTCTCTTTTCTGCTGGGTTGCTTCTTCTTCAGATGTTATCGCCTCTAACTCCTCTTTACTGCTTTGATTTTCTTCAGACGCTCATAATTGATCCAAAAACTCTTGAGCTGCTACTAAGCTATCTATCTTAACTTTATTTCCTTGCCACGTAATCAACATAACTTCCGGTAAGATCCACCTGAAGAGGATGTTCCTCTTGTTTAGTTGAGTAGCCAAAAACCTGGAATCTCTCTTTAACTCCCTTACCCTCCTTGGAATTTGTTTCAATATAGTCACCTCCTTTCCCTTGTACATGACTGGTTCATCTCTTGCCATACTATAGAAAATATCCTTTACCTTCTTCCTTGCGAATTTTATATGCACCTCCCTTGGCAATTTATTTCTTCGTGCATAATTGGTCTGGACCCTATATACCTCATCTATTTCCTTTATAATATCTAATTTATCTTGTTGCAACACCTCAGCAATTAATTCCGCCATCACTTGGCCCAGATCTTCTTCCTTATCTTCTGCAATGTTTTGGAAATGGAGATAGAAGGAGGCTCTATCCTTTTCCAATTGGGTAATTGAGTCTGCCAATTCCCTGTTCTGTGCCATCAGTTTTTGGTCAACCGTGACTAAATTTTTTTCCTGTTGTTCCATTTTAGCTTCCATCTTTTTAATCTTCTGTGTATTGATTTGTATCGATTCCTGTATATCATTCACTTTTTGATCTATTACTCTAATATCTGTCTTCAGTTCGATGTGATTGCTAGACATTTTTTCTTGCATCATGATCATCGTGTCCTGTATTGCTGTCAGCGTTGATTGCATTGCTTGCATTATGGGAATCATTCCTGATTTCTCCATTTTAGAAAGACCTTCAGTTGATTTCTGCATAGCAGGTGATGTCATTGTAATTGTGGGATTTGAGGGTGTTTTCTTTCCTGTTTTTTTCACCGTGGATGGGAGGCTTGTCATCTCCTTTAACACCTTTTTCTGTTCTCTTATTATCTTTTCAATATTTTTCCAGATTGTCATCCACCGATATTTAACTGCCTCTATCAAATATTATCCTTTTTTTTCCCACTCCTAAAAATATCAAGTGTATTTATATTAAGTTGTTCCCCCACCCCCCGTTCCACTATTCAATATTATTTGGTAAAACAATGATTCAAATTATTATCTGTTATACAAGTCTATCCTGTAATAAGTCACTTATTAATCAATTAATATTTAAACAAATAATTGGGGATCAGAAAGGGAGGGATTGGGGGGCAAAAGGTCAGTCTTGTCTGCATCGAGTCATGATCCGGTTGCTGTGCTCAATTAAAGAGAAGATTTCCTTAAAGATTGGCAGTTTGGAAATTCATTTATTATGAGATAGCATTATCTGACACAGCCAGCACAATCCAATTGAACCACTCTGAGCGTGTTCAGGGGAGAGTGGATATAAATGATAATAGGCACCAACTTCACCAAAATCTTCTTGCTTCCTGTCTTTTGTTGGCTATCACAGCTTCGAGTCTGCCATTTAAGGCAGACGTGCCGCGTTAGTTTGACAGCGGCTGTCAGTCCAGCAGAGAGTGCTTGCTCCTCACCGCTCTGCCTGCCGACACCCCGCTATCGTCCGCGGAGCTCTCCAAGCTCCCACGCCTCGAAGGGACCCCAAAACATGACAAAAAAGTGGCGCTGAAGGCAGCGATTGCTGTCACAGTGCCATATCGCTGGGATTCACCAACCGGAAGTCTACAAATTTCATTGATGGGAAGAGTTGCTGCAATAAAAATGAACATCCTGCCCAAAATTCTATTCCTCTTCCAGGTTATACTGATAAGATTAGAAAAAAGCTTTTTTGATTTAATAAACAGATTGATCTCAAAATTTATATGGCAAGGGAGAAAACCTAGAATTAGATTAAAAATTTTACAAGATACCAGGGACAGAGGAGGAGTAGCCCTTCCGGAATGGGAGATTTATTATCAAGCAGCATGCCTAACATGGTTAAAGGAATGGATGGAGTTGGGAAATAAAAGAATATTAACAATTGAAGGACACGATCTACAGGTAGGACGGCATGCATTCTTATGGGATGAAAAACATAAAACTCATGGATATTTTAGAAGGCATATAATTAGAAATGTATTATTGTCAATCTAGATTAAAATCAAAAAGCAACATTATATGAAAATACCGATCTGGATTTCGCCTAATGAAACATTAACACATCCAAATTTAATAGATTGGACCAAGATAATTAGATACAGGGATATTTTTTTTTAAATTTATTTTTATATGCCACCCTTCTCCGGAGACTCAGGGCAGCTTACAATGCGTTAAGCAATAGCCTTCATACTTTTGTATATTTTATACAAAGTCAGCTTATTGCCCCCACAAACTGGGTCCTCATTTTACCCACCTTAGAAAGGTTGGAAGGCTGAGTCGACCTTGAACCTAGTGAGAATTGAACTCGCAGTAATTGCAGGCAGCTGGATGTTAAATGCTGCCTTAGTAGGAGGCATTAGCCTCCTACGCCACTCAGGCTCAATATTTTAAATGATTTGGGAAAAATAAAAAAGCAAGAATTGAAACAGGATTTGAATAGGGAAGTTGAATGGTGGATGTATTTACAAATAAGATCAAAATATATAGAAGATATAAAGACAAATGAGATACAATTGGAGCAAAATGAATTAGATAAAATGGGATGGAACAGAAACTAATTAGTAAAATATATAAATTCTTATTATGGTATAAAATGGAAGAGGAATTAGTGAAAGATACTATGATTAAATGGGCAAGGAACTTCAATCACACAGTAGAATTAGAGAAGTGGGAAAAGATGTGGCAAATAAACATGAAATTGACATTATCAATGGCATACAAGGAAAACCAGTTGAAAATGTTTCATAGATGGCATTTGCCTCCAGCCAGAATAGTGAAGATGTTCCCCAACAACTCACTGAAATGCTAGAAGTGTAAAAGTAACTATGGAACATATTACCATCTCTTGTGGACTTGCCCGGTGGCAAAGAAATTTTGGGCCAAAGTCAAAAAATGGCTAGAGAAAATAACAGAGAAATCAATAAAGGGAGAACCAGAAACATTCTTGCTAGGGATTTTTATAGAAAATTACACAAAAGAAACAAAATATTTAATACTACACATACTAACAGCAGCCCACATAGTCTATGTGCAAAATTGGAAAAAAGAAAATTCACCAACAGAAGAAGAGTTAATTAAAAAAAATTAGAATGCGCAGAGATGGACAAACTGACAAAAGAACTTAAGGAGAAAAAGGATACAGAATACTATAAAATTTGGCATAGATGGTATGAGTGGTTGGAAGATAGGAAAAATGAGAAAGAGGAATAAAGGAGAGAGAAATAAATGTTTAAATTAAGGGGGGAAATTGGTAAACCATAATAAAAATGACGGAAATGTAAAGATCAAGCAGTGTAGATGAAATAAAGAATATAGATAGCAATATGGAATAAGATAAAGTTAAAATATGTATAAATAGTAATTACTAAGAAAGGATCACTATGAAAAAGCTGTAAAAAAGAGTTTATGTATATAAATGTTGTATGTTTGTGTTTTGTTTTAATGTGTTTACAATAAAAACCTTTAAAAAAAAAAGATTTGCAGCCATGAAATCCTTCCCAAGCTCTCCCTGAGTTTGTTAAAATCAGCTCTTTTAAAGTCTAGGACACTGATTTGATTATGTTCTGTTGCTTGTGTCTGTTTTATATTGCATTCTAATATGACGTGGTCACTCTCCCCTAAAGTTCCTGAAACTTCAATATCCTCTATCTGTCAGGTTCCGGAACGGTGCAGTAAAAGAAAATGCCAAACAACAGTGTGAAGTTTGTTGTAGTGTCTTTACCTTCTGCACTCCGGCACTTTCTAACAATCACCCAGTGAAGTTGCAGTGAAATATTGTCAGCGCTAGCCACCCTGTGCTCTCACCACTGTTTTAAAGGCTCCCGTGGTCCACCCCACGCCTCCACCCCCAGCCACGCAATTGACTTGCAGCTTCAGCTGCTCCTCGTTCGTTTCCATGAAGCTCTAATCAATCTTGGTCGTCCTGGGCAGAAGCCCTGCCATCGCACAGGCATGGGGACCAAATGTCGGCTGTTTCCTGTCTGCCTCTCAACTGAGCGGCAGCAGCAACCTCAGAGGCAGTAGAGAAGATGGCGGGGGTGGTCCTGGAAGCAGCCACAAAGAGGGACTCCTCCGGCGGCAGCCAGAAAGGCAGGACGAGGCTCTCCGGGCACCGGGTATGTGGAGCTGCTGGCTCTCCATCCACCACCATCTCCACCAGAATGGCAGCCCCGGCTCGGCGGGGCTAACGTGTGGCCCCTGTACCACAAAGCCATCTCTGGAAGATAAAAGCCATAGTAAGGTAGGTCACGGAACCCGCTTATCCCACCCTTCTGGCTTGGCTGCGTTCTTTCGGTAGAACCTAGCAACCATTCAGTCCAACCCAAGACACTTCCAATAGTGGGTACCCCTTCCATAGGATGTGGTACTGGAGGCGGCCGCATTGCTGCCGAGCATCCAGCACCTTGTCCACCTCATAATGCTGCTCCACCGCTACATTCACAGGTTCCCCATAACAGCGATCTTTTGACTGGACATAGGAAGCTACTGTGGAAAACAGGATGTGCTTTCCCCAATAACAGTGGGAGCTGTAAACAGACAGTGACAGGATTTATGACTTTTACTATCAGAAATGGCCCAATGTATTTTGGTGCGAGTTTCTTACAGGGCACCTTCAGGTTTAAGTACTTGGTGGACAGGTAGACCCTTTGTCCCACATGGAAGGGGGTCTGTGGCCATCTTTTCTTATCTGCTTGGCATTTGTATTTTTCTGCCGCCTTCTGCAAAGCCTCCCTGGTGGTTTCCCACATCGTTTTCATCCACGATACCCATTCTTGCAGCCCTACTTCCTCGGGTCTCTGTTGAGGGCACTCAGGTATGGGGACAAATTCGACCCCTGTGGCAACATGGAACGGGGTATATCTGGTGCTACTATGGACAGCGTTGTTATATACTACCTCTGCAAAGGGGAGCAGGTCCACTCAATTGAATTGTTGGTGCTTGTTGTAGCACCAGATGTACTGTTCCACCATTGCATTGGCTCTCTTGGCCGCTCAATTGGTGGACAGGTGGAACACAGAGCTGAGACTCTGGGAAGACCCTATCATAGCTAAGAACTTCCGCCAAAACCTGGCATTGAACTGTACTCCCCTGTCAGATGTGCCTCCGTTCAAAACTCAAGAAAGAAAAACCCCAATTCCATGTTTGTAGAGAAAGGTACTTTTACTGAGCATGAACTGATAGCAGCAAAAGGAAAGCAAGATCGGAAGCAAAAGGCGTGAAAATTACATATTGAAAGTATTCCCAAATCCCTCCCCCCAAGGACCCTGGCTGAATGTCCAATCCCCAGCTCCCCAAGATGTCATGTGAGGTGCATTTTCAGATGGCCCCATCCATCTGGTATGCCAGAACGATTGACCTTGACTGGTTATCAACAAGTCCATTCAGCTGCGCAGAAGACGATGAGAGTAGTTCTCTCTTTTCCTCCCTTTCTGCTCACATCCCAAGACATCTCCACCAGCTCGCTTCCCCCCCACCCAAATACCTATCCTTCCCCCCCCCACCCCATTACTATGGCAGCTGATAGCAAGCAAGCATCATAGAGGCTGACATTTGGTCCTTCTGCAGAAGAGTTGTTAGTCCTAGGAAAGAAAACAAAGTAAAATGGACAGGGTAGATACTTCCCAAAAGTATCAAAACAAGAAATGACATATAGAATAATACAATCAAGGCTTATCAGGGTATTTGGAGTGGAATAACTGTAAAAGCTTCGGAGCATGGACATCTCGCTCATTCACCCATTCAGATTGAAAGGAAGGGAAATGTTTCCAGGCCACCAAATACTGTACTTTCCCCCTATGTTTTCTAGAATCAAGGATCTCTTTGACCTCGAAATGTTGCTCTCCTTCAATGAGGAGGGGAACTGGAGGGGGGGTTTGGTCCAGATGAAGTGAGGAGGTATGTTCAGGTTTCAGTAAACTAGCATGAAACACTGGGTGGATCCTCCTGAGGGTTTTAGGTAGCTGTAACTGTACCATGACCAGGTTTACAACTCATACAATAGGAAAAGGGCCTACATATTTAGGCCCAAGTTTTTTCAACTTTTGGGTAGTTTATAGGTACTTAGTGGAGAGGAAAACCCTATCCCCCACTTGGTAGTCCTTTGGTATAGCTCTTTTCTTGTCAGCCTGTTTCTTATGAGCTCGGTGAGCCTCGTTTAACGCCTTACAAGTTATGGGCCAGGTAAACAGAAACTGCTCAATCCAGTCCACCAAGGAAGGGATTTGAGGTTTTTCCTGCAGTAGTTCTGGGATGGGCACAAAGTCCTGACCAGACCCCACCTTGAATGGGGTAAAACCAGTACTACTATGTATGGAGTTATTCTAAGCGACCTCTGCAAATGGCAGTAAGTCTGCCCAGTTATCTTGCTGATAATTTACATAACACCTGAGGTATTGTTCTATCACCGAGTTAGCCCCATTTGTCTGAGGATGGTGGGAAGAGCTTAGTCCCTGGGCCGAGCCTAACAACCTCAGGAACTCCCTCCAGAAGTGGTAAGTGAACTGAACCCCCCTGTCCAAAATTATTCATTCAGGAACACCGTGTAACCTATACACATCTTGAATAAACAGTTTAGCCAACACTTTTGATGAGGGAATCTTGGGGCATGGTACAAAATGCACCTGCTTGGAGAACAAGTCCGTAATCTCCCAAATAACTTTATTGTTGAATGGGTGGTTCAACAATAAAGTCCATGGATATCTCCTTCCAAGGAGTTCTGGGTCTGGCAATGTTCTGGAGTAACCCAGGTGGCTTCCCAGGTGGCCTCTTGGCAGAAGCACACACAGGACAGGTAGCAATGTAGGCCTCTATGTCCTACTTTAGTGAGGGCCACCAGAACTATCATTTAGCTAAGTGTAATGTCTTAACGAACCCAAAATGCCCAGCAGTTTTTGAATCATGGGCTTGTTGTAACACTGCCCCCCTCAGGCTGGCAGGAATGTACAATTTAGCACCCACCCATGCAAGACCATCATGAACAGTACACTCGTTGGAGTGGGATATGAACTAGTCATGAGTTTTTAGTGCTTCCTTTAACTGCTCACTTAAATCGGTGGATAGGTTCAGGTCCCCCTTCCCCTGGGCTCTGGTGATGATGGGAGCAGCCAGCTGCTTTGAGGGAATAACTGGGCAGATTATTTCAGGCCAGGTGCTATTATACTGGGGCAATCTAGAGAGAGCATCTGCCATAAAATTCTTTTCCCCCAGGAAGGTAGCACAGAGAGAAATTAAACTAATTAAAGTGTTGTGCCCAATGGACTTGTTTGGGCGACAACTTCTGGGGTGTTTTTAGGGCCTCTAGGTTCTTATGGTCTGTCCACACCTCAAAAGGATGTTTTGCCCCTTCAAGGAAATGCCTCCAGGTTAACAGGGCCCATCAGACAGCAAAAGCTTCCTTCTCCCAGATTGCCCATATCATTTCGGTTTCAGTTAATTTATGGGAAGTGTAGGCGCAGGGCTGTAAAGTTCCATCAACATTTGCTTGAAGTAGCACCGCCCCCACAGCCACATCACTGGCGTTGGCCTGGACTACAAAAAGGGCCTCCATGTCAGGATGCTTAAGGACGGGCTCAGCTGCAAACAATTGTTTCAGTTTCTCAAAAGCTGCCTGGCACTCCATGGTCCACTTGAGGAGCCGGCTAGGCTTTGGCTTAGCCTCTCCCTTTGTTTTTAGGAGGTTCATAATGAGTAATGCAATTTGTGCAAATGATGGAATGAATTGTCGATAGAAGTTGGCAAAGCCTAAGAAGCTTTGCAGCTGCTTGCGGATGCATGGAGGCGCCCACTCCAAGACTGCCCGGACTTTCTCCAGATCCAGTTCTATACCCTCATATGATATGTGGTAACCCAAATAGTCAATCTTACTCTGATGAAACTCGCACTTTGACAATTTAGCATACAGTTCAGCAGTCCTGAGTTTTTTTCAGGACCAACCACACTATTTGTTCGTCCATGGTCTCAGTGTAAATAAGAATGTCATCTAGGTAGACCAGGACCCCCTTGTAAAGATGTTCATGTAGCACCTTATTAATCAATTGCATGAACACAGCTGGTGCCCCCTGTAACCCGAACGGGAGCACCCTAAACTGGAAACAACCTAAAGGACAATTGAAGGCAGTCTTCCATTCATCCCCTTCCTTAATTCAAACTCTGTAGTAAGTCTCTCTCAAGTCCAACTTAGTGAAAATCTTCCCCCTGGCCAGATGAGCTAACATATTCTTCATAAGGGGCAGTGGGTAAACATTGTCTACGCAAATGGCGTTATTAATTATTATTATTAATAATAATAACATTTTACTATTTTAATGGGTTGTTTTATTAGAGTTTTTTGGCCAATTTATTTAATTGTTTTAAATTGCTTTTAATTTTTATATTGTCATGGTTTTATTTTTGGCTGTACTGAGTCCTTCGGGAGAAGGGCAGTATAGAAATTCAATAAAATAAAATAAAATAAAATAAAATAAAATAAATAAAATAAGGTTCTTGTAATTGACACATAAGCGAAGAGAGCCATCTTTTTTCTCCCGGAACAGCACAGGGGTGGCCACTCGTGGCCTAGCTGGTTGGATGAAGCCCCATTTCAGGTTTTTATCAATAAGGTTTCGCAGCTCCTCTAGCTCACGAGGGGTCATGGAGTAGATCTTTGGTTTAGGGAGCTTCACCCCAGGGAGGATTTCTATGCCGCAGTCCGTGGGCCAGTGGGATAGGAGCATATCTGACGCCGTCTCACTGAATGCCTCCCTGAGGTCCCAATATTCCGTAGGGATTTTCTCCTCCTTGGCAATGCTTTTACTCACTGATGCTGCCAGCTCCTTCACGGCATTGACTATGCAGGAAGGTTTTTCCCCTTCCTTCCCCTGCTGGGTGGAGCAGATGCACAACAAACCCTTCCTCCAATTCACATGAGGGTTCCATTTCCGGAGCCAGGGCAGTCTGAGCAAGAGGGGTTGTTCCATTCCCAGGGCTATGATAAAACTCATAGTCTCTTGGTGGTTTCCCATCCACATCTCAATTGGTTTGGTCACAAAGTGCGCTGCCCCCCCCCACAGCTAGTGACCCATCCAACTGGCAAAATGCTATGGGCACTTTCATTGTCCTCAGTCTCAGCCCCATTTTTCCACCACCTCTGGGCTGATTATGCACCTAGTATACCCAGAGTCCAAAAGGGCTAGCATCTTCCCCTGGGCACCGGATGATGGCACCCTTAACTCCACTGGGATGGTCATGGGGCCGACATGCTGACTTACCAGGGGGTCATCATCGGTGTCAGTTTCACTGTCCCTTGGGGTGATCAGAGCTCCCAACTCCTCCAGGCCTGGGGGAGCAAACTCAATGACTTCCATACCTTTCAGGGCTGTTTCACAGTTCTTTGCTGGCAGCTTCTCGGCTCTTTTCCCTCCAGTTGAGGTCGGGTTGAGCCAGGTTTGGAGAAACAATCAGCAGCTTGGTGCCCCTCCTTCCCCATGAAACATGTGGTGGATCTGGGCTTGGAGGCTGCCCCCCCTTTGGCCACTCTAGGGGTTTCTTTTGGGGTGGAGGGAGAAGGCTTGTTCCAGCTGCGGCCCCCCCTCCTGTACTGATCTCTGGCCTGGTCAATTTCCATATCAGCCGCCAATGCATACCAGAGCTGCAGACCTTGGGGGGCCTCTCGGGAACAACAGCCTTGGTAGACATCCTCGTTTTAGGCCATCCTTGTAGCATTCCATCAGGGCCTCTGCAGACCACCTCTGCATGTGGACAACCAGCTGGCGAAATTCCTGGGTATATTCAGCCACTGATCTCTTCCCCTGGGTTAGGATTTTCATCCTGGTTCTAGCCTTTCATTCAGCCAGGGGTCATCAAAACACACTCGGAGAGCTGTCATAAATAAATCGTAATCCCTCAGCAGTGGGGAGTCCTCATTATGCAGGGCCATTATCCACTCAGTTGCGGTCCCCTCCAGGGCCATGATGACATACTGCACCCTTGCTGCCTCTGAGGTGAAATCCTCCCCTCCCCATATACTCTTGCATATGGTTCCAGACTTGGACCAGGGAGAATCCCAAAGCCTTGGGATCTCTTCCATATTTTACTCCTAGCTGCGGAATCTTTGGAATGTGGCACCTCCAGGGAATTATCCCCTCCAAGGGGGTGGGGGGGGGCTAGGCTGCTGCCATCGCTTGAATTCCTGCAGCCTATGCTGGCTCTGGCCGGCTCTAGGGATCTCATCTGGGTTTGCAGGGGCTCCTGCCCCCCCCCTCCCCGGTGCTCAGCCTCCTCACATGAAGGCAAGGCATACCTTTCATGTGCTTTCCAATTTTCAAGAGCTTTTTTTCAAGAGATAGAGGGCTTGGGTCAGCAGGAGGTCTTCTTTGTCCTCTTCCTGCCAAGCAGCCTCTCCATGCCGGCATCTGGCAGCTGTTACTCCAGGGGGAATATCCTCTGGAGCTTCCATCCTTCCCATGCCCAGCGACCATTTGGCTCTGGCTGGCTTTTCTTCAATCTGCAGTTCAGACATCCACTCTGCCGCTTCCCAGATGCAGCAGGACTGGGGGGGGGGAGTGGACCCAGCAACTCCCATGTCCTCCTGGTCACTGCATTGGTTAGACATTCTTTGCTCAGCCCCCACAGTAGAATTTTCTCCGGGATGGCTGTTAAAGCAGATCTTGCTTAATGTCAGGTGTGCCTCCATTCAAAACTCAAGAAAGAAAAACCCCAACTCCATGTTTGTAGAGAAAGGTACTTTTACTGAACATGAACTGATAGCAGCAAAAGGAAAGCAAGATCTGAGGCACAAGGTGCAAAAATTACATATTGATTTAATTTTCGTGATCGCGCGCAAAGCGCGTGCGTGAAGAGAACCGGTGGTAACACTGGTTGGAACCCACCACTGGCTTAATCCAAACTCTTTAGTAGGCCCCCTGGAGATCCAACTTTGTGAAGACCCTACTCTCCGCCAAACGAGCCAGCATGTCTTTAATTAATGGGAGGGTGTGCATGTGCTCTACACATACTACGTTGATCCCCGGAAGTCAACACAGAGGCGCAGCCCTACTATCCTTCTCCTGGAACAGGACTGGAGCCACTACCCACGACCTAGCTGGCTGTATGAAGCCTTGTTTTATATTTTTTTCTATGTAACTCCTCATCTCGGCCAACTCTTGAGGGGTCATCAAATACATTTTTGGTTTTGGTAAAGCCGCCCCTGGAATAATCTCAATAGTGCAGTTGGTGGCGCAGTGGGGAGGCAAGGTGCTGCATTCCTGTTCGCTGAACACCTCTTTGAGATCATCATGCACCCTAGGATACTCGGCCGTTTCATTGCTCTCTTGGGTGCTCCCTACCCCACCTGTGTGCTTTTCATGTGGGGCAGGTCAGGCCCTACCCCTATTCTCAGGTGTTTGCAACCCCCTCCCCACCAGATGGTTGGGCCCACTTATCAAGCCAGGCAAGGCTCAGCACGACCTCGTCCATTATTTTTGGGACCACAACAAAACTTATGAGCTCCCAGTGGGGCCCTATTTCTAGGGTGAGCTGCTCAGTAATGTGTGTCGCCGGTTGACCCCCTAACAAGGACCCATCCATCTGTTTGAAGCGTATGGGATGCGTTAACCGCCATATCCCCACCCCTAACTTGGCCGCTGTGGCAATGCTCATGAGGCACTGGGTGCAGCCTGAATCCACGAGGGCTTTGCACTCCTGATGCCGTCCCACTGTCAAAACCATTGGAATGAGAAAGGGTTTGATAGCCTTACTCACCATGGGGTTGGCCTCCCCTCATTGTCACTTCCACAGGTTTATTTTATTTTATTATTTTATTATTCATATTTCTATGCTGCCCACTCTGGGCAGCTTACACCAAAGACAGTATACTAAATAGCATATTGCCCCCAACAATCTGGGTCCTTATTTTACCCACCTCAGAAGGATGGAAGGCTGAGTCAACCTTGAGCCGGTGAGATTTGATCCGCTGATCTGCTGAACTAGCAGTCAGCTGAAGTAGCTGCAGTACTGCACTCTAACCACTGCGCCACCTCAGGTTGTCTCTCCTTCGGTTGGGCTGGTGCCGGTTCCAGCAGGGGTAGGATGACTCACCTGTTGCACCCCTTGTGACTTCTCCGGTGTTTTCCTGATGCTCTTCCTCGCTATGCCCTGTCTGGGTCCTGGTGTTCCAGTGGAAGCCTTAGGGCCCACCTTGGAGCAGTCTATCGCTCGATGGCCCAGCTTTCCGCAATGGAAACATGTCATTGGGGCCTTTGCAGGTCCGGTCTTGGTGGGTGAAGTCATAGATGGGGTTGAGGCTTGTGGCTGTTGCATCAGGCTTGCTCTTACGGGTCGGTCTGGTGGCTTCCGTCCTCTCATGGGGCAGTCCGCTCTAGATCAGTCATCCCTCCTGAGCTCAACATCTATCTTGGTGGCTGCCTGGAGCCAGGTCACAAAACGGGGTGGCAGACCACGGGTCACACATGCCTGCCGTAAAGCACGGTCTAAGCCAGCTTTGAATTGGTGTACCAACAACCTCTCCAGCCAACCCCTCACCTTTCCTGACAACCGCCAAAACTCCCATATATACTCGACCACCAACCTACCACGTTGCCAGGCCACTAACAGTTCCCCCTCTGCCTGTTGCACCCTTGTGCTGTCCTCGAACCACTCTTGCAATGCAGAGAGAAACAGGCCAATATCTCCTAGCTCCCCAGCATGGTCATTATACAAGTCGGTGACCCATTCAGCCACCTCGCCATCCACTGCCATGGCTATGGCCCATTGGGATGGATATAAATGACCATACTTGTCAAGGTGATCAATTACCTGTCCTAAAAACAGGGCCACCCTATCTGGACTACCATCGAAGGATGCTTTCACAGCTGGTGGGTCCCAATGTCCCAAGGGCCCCTGTCCTTGGCCTGCCACTGGCCAGGAATGGGGTGGGGTTTGGTTGTCCTGCCCCAGAGGCCTGGCCAGCCCTTGGTCATCATATAAGAAAACCGCTGAACAGGTGTGGTGTCTGCAGGTGGTCTACAGCCCACCGGCCTATTGCCTAATGCATTGTATCCTGGGCCCGGTCCAACTGGCGTAATGCGAGCGGGGGCCCCTCGTGAGGTGGGCACCGCGAGCCGGTTGGGGTTCTGTGGCCCTCTTCCAGCCACCTCCAGTGCCCAGCCCCTGAAATCTGGCTGGTCCAAACATCTCTCTCAGTACATCCAAGGTCTGGCTCCCCAACTCAGTGGAGTAGCTCCATTCATCCTCTGATATGCGTCTCTCTCCCTCCATTGCATGAAATGGCTCCTGGAGGGAGTGAGTGTAGGAAGAGCCTGTGGGTGGTCCTTGTATTCACCTGGCCCCGAGGACCCCGACCACCATTCTCCCACCACACTCCCTGGTCTTGGCAGAGGATGACCAGTCTCAGCCGTCCCATGAGCCCCATGTGCTACACGTTCCTTAGGTGGTGCTGCATGTTCCTTAGGTCTAACATCTGGACCCAGAGATAGAGCTGGCAGGTCTTCCGGGGTAGCAAGCTCCACTGGCTCCACAAACTGTTCTGCTAATTCCGTGATGTCCAGCCCGGCTGCGTCCCCTCTGCCATGCTTCACATAGGAGAGGGTACTGTCAGGTTCCAGAATGGCGTGGTAAAGGAAAACGCCAAACAACAGTGTGAAATTTGTTGTAGTGTCTTTACCTTCCATGTTCTGGCACTTTCTAACAATCACCCAGTGTAGTTGCAGTGAAATATTGTCAGCGCTAGCTGCCCTGTGCTCCCACCACCATTTTAAAGGCTCCCATGGTCCACCCTGCACCTCCACACCCCTGGATCCACCCCCACCATGCAATCGCCTCGCAGCCCCAGCTGCTCTGCATCTGTGTCCACGAAGCTCTGATCAATCCTGGTCATCCTGGGCAGAAGCCCTGCCATCACGCAGGTGTGGGGCCCAAACGCTGGCTGTTTCCGGCCCAAACATCAGCTTTTTCTTGTCTGCCTCTCAGCTGAGCGGTGGCCCCTGAAGTGGGAGAGAAGATGGTGGTGGCGGAGGTCCCGGAAGCAGCCGCAAAGAGGGACTCCTCCAGCGACAGTCAGAAGGGCAGAACAAGACTCTCTGGGCACTGAGTATGTGGGGCTGCTGGCTCTCCATCCACCACCATCCCCGCTGGAATGGGACACTATTACTTCTTCTGTATTGGTAAGAATAAGGTCCAATATAGCTTTTCCTCTAGTTGCCTCCTCTATGTAGTGATGTAGTTAGGTGGGTCAGAAATTTGTTTGATCTCCCATTTGTTGTAGAATTTGTCTGCTAGTAATGTCAGGCTAGTTAAAGTCCCCCACTACTACTGTGGTGTGTTTCCTTCATAATTAGCAAAAAGTGCATCTATTTCTTCTGCTTGGTTGAGTTACCTCATTCATTTTTCTTTTTATGTTCACCATAAACATTCGAGAAGGTTTTCATCCTTTGTTGTGTGCATCTCTGTAAAGAGGAAGTGATCTCTAACATACAATGCAACTCCACATCATCTTTTGTTAGGTCTGTTTCTTTTGAATAGTTTGTATCCTATCCACGTTTCTGTAATGGCAACTATATAACATTTGCTGTCTTGTACTAGTATTTCAAGTTCATCCTGTTTGTTCCCTAAACTTTGAGCGTTTAGGAAAGTTTATTCTTTGCTTTTTTCCTTTTTTGTGTTTTTCTTCTGTACTTTTTTCTTTTTCTTTTAAATAATAAACATTTATATATATATATATATATATATATATATATATATATATATATATATATATATATATATATGCATATTCTTTCTAGCCAGGTTTTACCTACGTAAACTAAGTTGTTTTGCAGCTCTGGTTGTGTGAAATCTCATTCACAAGCTTCAGGGCTTTTTTTCTGTTGACAAACTGCAACTCTGTGTTGCTCTCTGGGAGACTCAGATAGCTATTTCTGCCTTATAAGGCTTCGTCGGTGAGCCACACCCACTTCTCGGATATTCCCCCTGTAAAGGTATAATGTGTCTTTTTCTTTTTCGTAGGCTTTTATGTGCATATTCTTTCTAGCCAGGTTTTACCTACGTAAACTAAGTTGTTTTGCAGCTCTGGTTGTGTGAAATCTCATTCACAAGCTTCAGGGCTTTTTTTCTGTTGACAAACTGCAACTCTGTGTTGCTCTCTGGGAGACTCAGATAGCTATTTCTGCCTTATAAGGCTTCGTCGGTGAGCCACACCCACTTCTCGGATATTCCCCCTGTAAAGGTATAATGTGTCTTTTTCTTTTTCGTAGGCTTTTATGTGCATATTCTTTCTAGCCAGGTTTTACCTACGTAAACTAAGTTGTTTTGCAGCTCTGGTTGTGTGAAATCTCATTCACAAGCTTCAGGGCTTTTTTTCTGTTGACAAACTGCAACTCTGTGTTGCTCTCTGGGAGACTCAGATAGCTATTTCTGCCTTATAAGGCTTCGTCGGTGAGCCACACCCACTTCTCGGATATTCCCCCTGTAAAGGTATAATGTGTCTTTTTCTTTTTCGTAGGCTTTTATGTGCATATTCTTTCTAGCCAGGTTTTACCTACGTAAACTAAGTTGTTTTGCAGCTCTGGTTGTGTGAAATCTCATTCACAAGCTTCAGGGCTTTTTTTCTGTTGACAAACTGCAACTCTGTGTTGCTCTCTGGGAGACTCAGATAGCTATTTCTGCCTTATAAGGCTTCGTCGGTGAGCCACACCCACTTCTCGGATATTCCCCCTGTAAAGGTATAATGTGTCTTTTTCTTTTTCGTAGGCTTTTATGTGCATATTCTTTCTAGCCAGGTTTTACCTACGTAAACTAAGTTGTTTTGCAGCTCTGGTTGTGTGAAATCTCATTCACAAGCTTCAGGGCTTTTTTTCTGTTGACAAACTGCAACTCTGTGTTGCTCTCTGGGAGACTCAGATAGCTATTTCTGCCTTATAAGGCTTCGTCGGTGAGCCACACCCACTTCTCGGATATTCCCCCTGTAAAGGTATAATGTGTCTTTTTCTTTTTCGTAGGCTTTTATGTGCATATTCTTTCTAGCCAGGTTTTACCTACGTAAACTAAGTTGTTTTGCAGCTCTGGTTGTGTGAAATCTCATTCACAAGCTTCAGGGCTTTTTTTCTGTTGACAAACTGCAACTCTGTGTTGCTCTCTGGGAGACTCAGATAGCTATTTCTGCCTTATAAGGCTTCGTCGGTGAGCCACACCCACTTCTCGGATATTCCCCCTGTAAAGGTATAATGTGTCTTTTTCTTTTTCGTAGGCTTTTATGTGCATATTCTTTCTAGCCAGGTTTTACCTACGTAAACTAAGTTGTTTTGCAGCTCTGGTTGTGTGAAATCTCATTCACAAGCTTCAGGGCTTTTTTTCTGTTGACAAACTGCAACTCTGTGTTGCTCTCTGGGAGACTCAGATAGCTATTTCTGCCTTATAAGGCTTCGTCGGTGAGCCACACCCACTTCTCGGATATTCCCCCTGTAAAGGTATAATGTGTCTTTTTCTTTTTCGTAGGCTTTTATGTGCATATTCTTTCTAGCCAGGTTTTACCTACGTAAACTAAGTTGTTTTGCAGCTCTGGTTGTGTGAAATCTCATTCACAAGCTTCAGGGCTTTTTTTCTGTTGACAAACTGCAACTCTGTGTTGCTCTCTGGGAGACTCAGATAGCTATTTCTGCCTTATAAGGCTTCGTCGGTGAGCCACACCCACTTCTCGGATATTCCCCCTGTAAAGGTATAATGTGTCTTTTTCTTTTTCGTAGGCTTTTATGTGCATATTCTTTCTAGCCAGGTTTTACCTACGTAAACTAAGTTGTTTTGCAGCTCTGGTTGTGTGAAATCTCATTCACAAGCTTCAGGGCTTTTTTTCTGTTGACAAACTGCAACTCTGTGTTGCTCTCTGGGAGACTCAGATAGCTATTTCTGCCTTATAAGGCTTCGTCGGTGAGCCACACCCACATAAAAGCCTACGAAAAAGAAAAAGACACATTATACCTTTACAGGGGGAATATCCGAGAAGTGGGTGTGGCTCACCGACGAAGCCTTATAAGGCAGAAATAGCTATCTGAGTCTCCCAGAGAGCAACACAGAGTTGCAGTTTGTCAACAGAAAAAAAGCCCTGAAGCTTGTGAATGAGATTTCACACAACCAGAGCTGCAAAACAACTTAGTTTACGTAGGTAAAACCTGGCTAGAAAGAATATGCACATAAAAGCCTACGAAAAAGAAAAAGACACATTATACCTTTACAGGGGGAATATCCGAGAAGTGGGTGTGGCTCACCGACGAAGCCTTATAAGGCAGAAATAGCTATCTGAGTCTCCCAGAGAGCAACACAGAGTTGCAGTTTGTCAACAGAAAAAAAGCCCTGAAGCTTGTGAATGAGATTTCACACAACCAGAGCTGCAAAACAACTTAGTTTACGTAGGTAAAACCTGGCTAGAAAGAATATGCACATAAAAGCCTACGAAAAAGAAAAAGACACATTATACCTTTACAGGGGGAATATCCGAGAAGTGGGTGTGGCTCACCGACGAAGCCTTATAAGGCAGAAATAGCTATCTGAGTCTCCCAGAGAGCAACACAGAGTTGCAGTTTGTCAACAGAAAAAAAGCCCTGAAGCTTGTGAATGAGATTTCACACAACCAGAGCTGCAAAACAACTTAGTTTACGTAGGTAAAACCTGGCTAGAAAGAATATGCACATAAAAGCCTACGAAAAAGAAAAAGACATATATATATATATATATATATATATATATTACTATGTTGTTGTATTAATTTTACTTGTTTAATTTACTCCTTAATAAAATTATA
The DNA here is from genome assembly GCF_029215685.1 of Pituophis catenifer annectens. Taxonomy (NCBI): domain Eukaryota; kingdom Metazoa; phylum Chordata; class Lepidosauria; order Squamata; family Colubridae; genus Pituophis; species Pituophis catenifer. The sequence continues at coordinate 173,157,049 of NW_027256881.1, forward strand.
TTTTAAAAAAGAAAATGTCTCCAAAGTGACCTGTTCATATTTGTAATTCTATGAAAACAGACTCATCGAATCTGGTCATATTGTTTTAGCTAATTAAGTTTAAAAAGTCAATAACATAGTTTGTCTTTCTTATTCTGAGCAGAGATACTGTATAGAAATGTTTAATATACTTCTATATCTCCTTAAGATTGACAGAAATATAGCTAGACGAACTTGCATAGATACATAAATGTACTGTAAATTAGTATTCTTTTAAATATTACACTTGTTTTCTGTTGCTTTTTGTTTCAACTTTGTATTGTTACGAGTTTGGAGGTAATCTATTTTTTGTTTTGTCTTTGAAAAAGGACAAAAATACTTCCATATGATAAGTATAAATTAAATAAACATTCTATCATTATTGATAGAATAATATCTATCATTACGCATCTCCCACTACCGAGAGAAAAACAAGCCACACTGCTCAGCGACTACACACCCACAATGACAAATCCAGTTAGGACAAGTCAAGTAAGGGACAAGTTTTATGAAGATGTCGATGCCCTACTTTCATCTGTGAAGCACACTGACAGGCTGATTCTACTGGGCGATTTCAACGCGAGAGTATGATCCGATCACTCTGCCTGGGATGGCATTATTGGAAAAAATGGAATCGGCAAATGTAACAGCAATGGCTTATTACTACTGAAGACATGTGCCGCTCATGATCTGATCATCACCACTACCACTTTTCACCTGCCCACTCACAAAAAGACGTCCTGGATGCATCCACACTCCAAGCACTGGCATCTTATTGATTATGTCATCATGTGGAGGAAAGACAGACAGGATGTAAGGGTGACCAAGGCCATGCTGAGTGTTGACTGTTGGACTGATCATAGACTCATCATCTCCAAATTAAGCTTTCACATCAAGCCAAAGAGATGTCCACAGGGAAACAATTAATTAGGGCATCTTTCAGAAACTTCACAGCTGTGATGAAACGGATCAACGTCAGTAAACTGAGGAACCCCAACACAGCAACTTCACTAGCAGAAGATCTTGACAACCAATTCTCAGAGCTGCAATTAGAGGGAAATGCTGAGAAGGACTGGGAACTCTTTCAGGATATTGTGCACTCTTCTGCACTAAAGGTTCTTGGATCCTCACACAGGAAAGAGCAGAACTGGTTTGACAAAAACGATGAAGAGAGCAAGGCCCTACTTGCTGAAAAGCACCTCCTTCCCTGTGCTTATCAGAATGACCCATCATCAACAGCTAAGAAAAACACCTTCAACAACACTCGCAGGACTGTACAAAGCAAGCTTCACAAAATGCAGGACTCCTGGTTGAGTACCAAAACAGATGAAATTCAGAAGTTTGCTGATAGAAACGATGCTACGAAGCTCTCAGATCCTTGTACGGACCTCAGCCCTCAGGGAGCTCCCCTCTATTGGACTCAGATGGTGCAACTCTCATGACTGAGAAGACTACTGAAGGTGTACTGAACCACCCATCTCCCATCAACAATGAGACGATTGACAGAATGCCCCAGGTGGCTATCAACCACAACCTGGATGCCCCACCATCAAAGACTGAAACCCTACAGGCCATCAGCCAGCTGACCAGTGGCAAGGCGCCAGGATCTAGTGCTATCCCAGCAGATGTCTATAAAGATGGCGGTGCAGTGCTTGTCAACAAAATCACTCAGCTGTTCCAGTCTTTCTGGAATCAAGGATCCATTCCTCAGGAACTGAAAGATGCATCGATCATACACCTCTACAAGAGGAAGGTAATTGACAAGTCTGCAATAATCATAGAGGAATATCACTGCTTTCTGTTCTGCCCCAGCTACGGATCCCAAGGAATGTAACACACACAAACTATGAACAAAGCTCAATTTACTTCCAAACGTAGTTTTCTACAAATGCAGGCTGTTAATTAAAATGTCCTTAACAACCTGCCAGAAAGTCCACAGATAAGATAAAGTCTTACGAGAGTTGGCAGAAAGCCTAGAAGCAAGGTTTGCAAAGACAATCCACATTCAATGACCAGCGAGCGAACATGCGTTGTTTCCTGCAATGTTTACAAGCTGTGTGCAAACTTAAATAGGCTAAGGGAGTGGCCAATTAGCCCCAAGCCTTACTCTCGAGGAGACCTTCTCCTGAGTAACCACTCCTGCCTTTTGGCAGCTCTGCGTGCTCGTGCATTGAGAAGAGGCTCCTCCACTTCATCCTCTTCACTTGAAGGAGCCTCTGGAGGTTCTGAAGGCCCTGGCTGAAGCTCTGCCTCTGGCACCACATCTTCTTCAGCCTCTTCGCTGTCCGACTCGAGTGCCGGCTGCACAGGCTGCTGGCATGACACCACACCAGCCTCCTCATCATCGGGATCAGCAACAATCCGCGCAGGCTGCTGGCGGGCCACAACAGCTTTCCATCACAGGCAAGATCCTTGCACGACTGTTGCTGAACCACCTGACTGACCACCTAGAACAGGGTTTATTACCCGAGACACAGTGTTGTTTCCTCAATGAACATGGCACTGTGGATGTGATCTTCGCAGCCCAACAGCTCCAAGACAAGTGTCAAGAGCAGAATCATGAATTGTGCACCACCTTTGTGGATCTCACTAAGGCTTTTGATACTGTCATTGGTGAAGGTCTATGGCGCATCATGTTGAATTTTGAGTGCCCTGATAGATTCATTTTGATGGTACATCAGTTCCGTGACAGTATGACGGCACATGTTCTGGATGACGGAGAAGCTTCAGAAGCCTTTCTTGTTACAAACAATGTCAAGCAAGGGTGTGTGTTGGCCCAATCTTGTTCAGCATAATGTTTTCAGCCATGCAGTCAGAGGCCTTCCAGAACAGTTCCTTGGGAGACCGAAGTGATGCATCCTCCAGCTCCAAAAGCCCAACACCAAGAGCTCAACACCAAGAGCCCATCACAGTGAAGGGACAAAAGCTGCAAGCAGTGGACCAATTTACATACCTTGGCAGCACCCTCTCCCATGCAGTGACAATTGACATCAAGGTCAACTGCAGAATTGTCAAGGCAAATTCTGCATTTGGTGGACTACTGACCAACATGTGGGACCGCTGTGGAATACAGTAAGCCTTGCTACAAAGCTCAAAGTCTACCGAGCAGTAATGCTAACTACCCTGATGTATGCCAGTGAAACTTGAACTTCCAGCAGTGACGTCAGCGTGTAAGGAATGAGGGGAACGAGGCTCCGTCCCCAAAGTTCCAAAATTCTTGATTGGAAGCCGTTTTTGGCACTATCGACCACGGAGAGGTTGATAGAAAAAGGAGGATTCTCTAGGACCTCGGAGTGACAGCAATCACTCCGAAGGTTCAGAGAAAGCCCCCTAAATCCAGCCGGGAAAAAGCCAGCCATCTTGGCTGGCCAGAGCGCTGTCAACCGACAAGTGTGGAAGCGAAGATTACAAAGAGAAACATCGGTAAGTACTAAGTTAACTGAATAACGAAGGTATAACTATAAGGATTTAAAGAAATTGGCAAGAATAGGACTCCAAAAAGCGGCGGCAAGATCGTCAGGCAAGCGGCGAGAAACAGAGATCAGAGCGAAGCTTAATATCCACAGTGACAATGCAGATTTGACAGGCGAAAGGAACGAGCGACAGTAAAAAAAGGATTACAAGTAAGCGGTGGATTACAACTTTACAACAATACATCTTGATTTGGTAGAGAAAAAAAAGACTAATTAAGAGAGTAATTGTAGAAAGTGAAACTCAAAGAATTGAAACTATTTAAGAACGTTGTGGGCGGAATGAAATTAGCTGAACAGTAGCGAATGGCGGACTGAGGATCCGGAGAAGAAAACTTTCACTTTGTATCCAGTGACAGTAACAAGTTAAAACCACAGATACGAGACTTGTAACGAGACATTAGAAAGATACATCGACTCTGTTGGTAAAGGAGATATAACTTGCCACATAGGAAAACTGGAACAAATTGATTTACGGATTTATTAGAGACTATTGCTTAAGAACTGTGAAAGCTGGACGAAAAGAAGGCGAACTGAAGAAGGAAGAAAGAAGGAGAAGGAAGTAATCCTAATTGGTCTGGAAGTGATATAGTGGAGAACTTTAAGACATTAAATCATCAAAATATAGTTATTTCATTTACTTTATAAAACCAAACTTAAAACTTACTTAACTCTGTTTAAAGAAAACTAAAACTTGAATTTATTATAATATATACTAAAGAACTGACTTAATAATATTTTTCCTTTTACTGTTTCCCACCCCATTGAAATAAGTATATAGATTTTACAGAAATATATTGATTAAGGGGAATTATATTGTGTATTGATTAGAAGGTTAGATATTAACATAGATATTGCATAGAGACTGTTATAGATATTATTAAGGAATAATAATTGTGATAGTAAATACAAGTAGTAAATACTGGTAATTGTGACACAACTTAATAGAACATTTTAGACTGTTTATAGAGAATCTTAAATCCCATTGACGAGATTTTACATACTTATTACATAGAGGTTATATAGATATTGTATAGTGTTAAAGTGAATTTAAGTACTGTGAAATAAGCCAGTTGAAGATCTTAGACTGTTTATATAAAATCTCAATAATTTTGAGAATAACTAAGTAATAGTAAGAATACAAAACATGATTTATCATTAATACAACTTGGTATATAAATATTATATTGTATAGGAAAAAGAACAGAGAAATGAATTGTTAAAATACTGCATTTTCCTCCTAACCCCTCTCAATTAATTAATCCGATCCTTATATAACGATATTTCAAGTGGAATCATTAAAATTAAGATTATACAAATCAATCACTAAATATCAATATATTAATTTACCCTCAACCAAATCAGTGCATGAAAATCTGGGAAAAAGTAATACAAAAAACAAAGATGACAACACCTTCAATAACAATAACCAAAACAGGGAAAAAATTAACAGCAAATCAAACACCTACACAATCTTCGCCAGCACAACAAAAAACCATAGACACAATGCTAACTACAGACAAAGAAAAAGTTTCCACCGCACTCAATATACAGAATATACAGTCTATACTAGCCATGATTCAGGAGGGGATGAATAAGACCCAAGAAACAATAGCGAATAATCACAAAGAAACAAAAAAGAACCACGAGGAATTGAAATCAGAAGTAGGACAAATAAACGATAATATAAAAAAAATGGACGATAAGATTGAGAGAATACAACAAAACATAGTTAGAAATGAAGAACGAATTCAAAACATGGAAGCAAAAATGGTTTTAACTGAGAAAAAGTTGGATAATATCGAACAAAATCAAATGGAACTAAATAGAGAACTGGAAGAGTCGATTACCCACTTAGAATTAGAAAAGGCATCATTCTTTTTACGGTTTCAAAACATCGCAGAAACTAAAGGAGAAGATTTAAGGGACCTGATGACAGATATATTAGCAGAGATTATCCAGAAGGAAAAAAACGAGATTAGTAGGGAAATTGACAAAATTTATAGGGTTCATACGAACTACGCTCATAGGAACAAATTACCTAAAGAAATACATGTTAGATTTGCACGCAAAACTGTAAAAGAAGAGATCTACACATTAATGAGAGAGGGAAAAACTTGCTATAAAGGAAAGGAAATAATAACCCTAAAACAAGTCTCAAGAAGAATAAGAGAACACAGAAAAAACTATAATTTCTTGACAACCCTACTGAACCAACATAAAATAATGTTCCGCTGGCTGGTGCCAGAGGGAATTCTAATATCCTGGGATGATAAAAAATATAAAATCAACACGATAGAGAAGGCACAAGAATTTTTTGATACTCACTTTATAATAGAAGAAGAACAGGAAACTAGACGTGACTCGGAAAACACAAACCAGGAACACTCCACGGAGGAAACAAAAAAAGAAAAGGAAGAGAAGGAGTCTAGGGAAAGGGAGAAGATGGAGAGAGAAGGGGCCAGGGGGAAAACACAAATGGTAACAAGGAACACAAGTAGACTTAGACTAACAAAAAGAAAGTAAGGAAAATGGGACGAGAACTGAAATTAATCTCAATCAATATAAACGGGCTTAATCTATCAACTAAAAGAACACATACTTTCAAAAAACTACAAAAATAATAGACATAGACATTATCAATTTATAAGAAGTACATATCAAAAAACAACATCAACAGTTACTAGAAAACAGAAGACTAGGAACACTATTCACCTCATTATCAGATCAAAAAAAAAAGGCATTGCAGTATACATTAAAAGTCATATTCAGGCAAAACAAATCTACACAGATGGAGAAGGCAGGATATTAATGATAGACATTAAGATGGAGGCCCAAAACATATTACTGATATCAATATATGCTCCGAATGGGAACCAAAAAGAATACTTTAAAAAAATACACAATAAAATTAAAGAATTAGATTACGAACATATATGTATAGTAGGGGACTATAATGCGATTGTTGATATGGATTATGATTACCAAAGTAATAAAAAAAATAAATCCAGGAAAAAGACACTACCCGACACCTTTAAGGATATGATTCAAGAGTTACAATTGAAAGATGCCTGGAGAGAATTGAATAAAACCAAAAAACAGTATACGTATTACTCAAAACCCCACCAGTCCTGGTCCAGACTAGACATGGCCTGGATGACTGCAGAATTAAGAGAAAACATAAAAGAAATCGAAATTACACCAAATGTATGGGCAGATCACAGTCCTATAACAATAGTCTGGAAAGGCCAGCAAAAAAGAGGAAGATGGATTATGGACAGAGAGATCACCAAAGATAAAGAATACATAGAGATGATAAAGAAAGAGATGGAGATATTTTTTCAAATAAACAAGAGGGAACAAACATCATTGCAAGTTCTATGGGATACCACAAAAGCATATATAAGAGGACTAACAATTTCATTCAAGGCAAAGAAAAATAGAGAGAAACAGCAAAGAAGAAATAATTTATTGATCGATCTTGGAAAACAGGAAGCAGAATTACAGAACAGACCCGACAGGAAAGAGATCAAGGAAAAAATAAATCTTATTAAACATGAAATAAATCTAATAACAACAACAGAAATAGCTAGGAAAATCAAAATGGCAAAACAAAACCAATTTGAATACGCAAATAAAACAGGACGTTGGTTGGCCTATAAGTTAAAGAAAGAAAAGGAAAAAAGACTAATACATCAACTACAAGACGAACAAGGGCAATTGCAGCACACGAATGAGGAAAAAAAGCGAATTGTAAAGAATTTCTATCAGGAACTATATGCACAGGAAGAAATCCAATTGGAAAAAGTAAAAGAGTATATAAATAAAACCAACATTCAAGAAATAAAGGAAACTCAAAGAGAACTCTTGAACAGACCAATATCGATGTTAGAATTAATTGAAGCAAAGAAGAAGCAGAACAACAATAAAACACCAGGTCCAGATGGCATCCCGGCGGAATTCTAACAAATTGAACATCAGTCAATAGATGATATTTTACTACAAGTCCTGAATGAAGCAATTTTAGAAGCCAAAATTCCCAAATCATGGATAGAGACAATTATCATATTGATACCTAAAGAAGACTCAGATCTCACCCAAACTAAAAACTACGGACCCATATCGCTTCTAAACGCAGATTATAAATTATTTACATCAATCATGGCCCAGAGAATGAAGAAAATTATTGTGGATTACATCCATCCAGACCAAAATGGATTCATTCCAAATAGGCAAATTAATAACAACACAAGAACAATAATCGATATTCTGGAATACTATGAGCAAAAATCAGATGAAAAAATGGCCTTACTTTTCCTTGATGCACAGAAGGCGTTTGACAACCTTAATTGGGCATTCCTAACATTACAATTAGAAAAAATGGGAACCGGCAATAAATTTTTAAATATGATCAAAACAATATACTCTGACCAAACCGCAAAAATATGGATAAATGGAGAGACAACAGACCAATTTAAAATATCCAAGGGAGTGAGACAAGGATGTCCTCTCTCTCCTATATTATATATATTAGCATTGGAACCACTGTTGAATGAAATTAGGAATGACAATGAAATAAAAGAATTAAGAACAAAAAACCAGGAGTATAAATTACAAGCATTCGCGGACGATGTAGTATTTATTTTAGAACGACCAAAACAATCAGGAATGAAATTACTAAGGAAGATAGAACAATACGGCGAAGTGGCAGGATTGAAAATCAATAGACAAAAAAACAAAACTACTAACTAAAAATTTGACAAAAATCCAGGAGAAAGAATTGGAAGAGACGTTAGAAATACAAACAACAACAAAAATAAAATACCTAGGAATTTGGCTCACCAATAAGGTATCATCCCTTAAAGAAGATAATTATAATAAATTGGCCAAACAAATTCAAAAGGACTTAGAGGCATGGAGTAAATTGAGACTATCACTATTAGGCAAAATCGCTTCAATTAAAATGACAATTTTACCAAAATTATTATATCTATTTAGAACAATACCGATAAATCCAGGAAAATCATATTTTAAAGATCTTGATAAAATGACATTAAAGTGTATATGGCAAGGAAAAAGAGCAAGGATTAAACTGAAACACCTGCAAGATATTAGAGAGAGGGGTGGCCTGGGATTACCAGATTGGCAAACTTACTATAATGCAACAGCATTAACTTGGATTAAAGACTGGATAACACTAGAAGATAAACGAACATTAGCATTAGAAGGATTTGACCTGTCGAAAGGCTGGCACGCATTTCTATGGGAGGAAAAACCCAGGCAACATGAACACTTCAGGAGACATTATAACAGAGGAGCATTGGCAAAAATTTGGACTGAAATAAGGAGAAAACACTACGACAAAATCCCAAGATGGTTATCAACCATGGAGGCCCAAATTTATCCGAACACAATGGATATAGACAAGATGAAAACCTACGATGAACTGTTGAATACAGAGGGAGAAATGAAAAGAAGAGAGGAATTGAGACAGCAGGGCACAGACATTGACTGGTGGCCATATTTACAGATAAAATCAAGATATAAAATTGACATGAAAAAATTTGGAATCCAAAAAGAAAGAAATGAATTAGATAAAATTATAATGCAATCAGACGATAAATTAATAACTAAAATATACAATTATCTATTAAAATACAAATTGGAAGAAGAAGTGGTGAAGGAAAATATGATTACTTGGGCTAAAAATTTTGGATATAATATTAATTTAGAAAATTGGGAGAAAATGTGGAAAGTAAATACTAAGCTGACAATGTCCGTGCCCTACAAGGAAAATACATACAAGATGTTCTATAGGTGGCATCTCCCCCCTGCACGTCTGGCAAGGATGTTCCCCAATACTAATCAGAACTGTTGGAAGTGTAGAACACATAAGGGGACCTATTACCACATGTGGTGGTCATGCCCAAAGGTTAAAAAATTTGGAAAACGATTCAAAATCAGCTGGAAGAAATTACCACCCAGAAAGTGCCCCTTACATACTTATGTGTAAGTGCCCCGGAAACATACTTATTAGGAATACTGACAAAGGACTACAAAAAAGAGACACAATATTTGATAATACACATCCTGACTGCAGCTAGAATTACTTTCACACAAATGTGGAAACTGGATGATACGCCATCAGAGGAAAAAATAATACAAAAAACAATGGAACGTGCGGAAATGGACAAACTTACCAAAGAAATACAGGGAAAAAAAGACTCAGATTACTACTTAATTTGGCAAAAATGGTACACTTGGTTAGATAAAAAGAACACAAAATAAGGGAATACCACCCAAGGATACAAAAATAAGGAAATAAAATGAAATATTGTTATATAAACATTGTTATATGATGAAGGATAAATATACATAGATACATAGATATATAAATTACCGAAGTAGCTCTATTTTCAAAGCTCAAACTGTATGACTTGATTTTACTGTATAGTTAATTTATGTATAGTTTGTTTAAATGTGTATGTCTGTATATGTATGTTTGTTTATTATTAATAAAAAATTAAAAAAAAAAAGAAACTTGGACTGTATATCGGAGGCATGCTAGGCAATTGAACCACTTCCTCCATAGAATTCTGAGGATCCGGTAGCAGGCAAGGTGCCAGACACAGAAGTCCTCTCCAGAGCAGGCCTGCCATCAGTTTACACCCTGCTGATGAAAACCCAGACACACTGGGCAGGCCATGTTGCAAGGATGCCAGACCATCACATCCCTAAACAGCTCCCCTATGGTGAGCTGTCTCAAGGAAAGCGATTGCATGGGGGACAAAGGAAGTGATACGAAGACACGTTGAAAGCCTCCTTCAAGTCCCTGGATATTGACACCACCTCCTGGGAAACCCTGGCACAAGCTTGATCGACTTGGCGCACGCTGATCTACCAAGGCTGCCAGACATCTGAGGACAGAAGAACAACCATAGTACAAGAGAAGCGAGCACTCTGCAAAAGCCAGAGCTGCAAATGCTGCAACAATGGTGCCCACACATGTCTGCCCGATATGTGGCAGAAGATTTTGTGCCCGTATAGACCTAACCAGCCACTTGTGGACACATCGTGAACAACCTGTTAGATGTCAAGGTCCTCTTTGAACACAATGGACTAACATCATCATAAATTAAATAAACATTCTTTCATTATTCTTTAATTGGCATGGACTATGAATTATGCATTAGAAGTTATTAAGGTATTTCCAATGTTGTCATTTGATCTCGCTGCAATTTTCTAATTAAAAAATATGAAATATTTTGTACATGTTTCTTTTAAGTTTTTAAGCTTCTTATTTTCAGGTGGAATGAATTTAAGAAAGGAAACTATTCTAAAAGGTATATATCTTTCATAGATTTGATAATATTTTTATGTGGTTACAGTATAGTATGTCATATATTAATCCATTGTAATTAATTAACTTTACATCTGTCTTTTGATCATGAAACACACACAAACACACATAAACAAACATAAAATATTTAAACGACAGTATTACTTATAGTATACAAGTGAGTAAGTTGTAAAAAAAGCCAATTTTTATAAAAGGCTTTATGCACATTACCCTAGGAAAAGAATCATGCTCAGTACCTATTGGTGTAACAAATAACAACTAAAAGAAAGTATTTTGCAAATGCTATATTCTAATTGTCTAATATTTAAATATTCTGATTTTTAAAATACTGGAATTGGGAAGAGAAGATATTGGCCCTGTGCTGCAAAGGAAGGCCATTGCGCAGTACTAACACAATATACTCTTGGAAATATTTTGGAAGCTGTATCAAAAAATAGGTCAGCTAACAACTATTTATTTATTTATTTATTTATTTATTTATTTATTTATTTATTTATTTATTTATTTATTTATTTATTTATCAACAAGTACAAGGAAACAAGTAACAGTATAGACATAGACATGGACACATGAAAAAAAAATGGCACAAATAAAAGGATATAAATAGGCAAAACATAGCCATAAACACATAGAATGATTACATATAAATGGGGACAGTAGGACAGGGATGGTAGGCATGCTGGTGCACTTATGCACGCCCCCTTAAGGACCTCTTAAGAAACATGAAAGGTCCACGGTAGACGGTTTAAGGTAAAAGGTATGGGGATTAGCAAGATTAACAACAGGATCAGGTAGTGTTCCAGTCATTTATTACTCTATTGCAGAAGTCATATTTCCTACAATCGAGATTAGAGCGAATTACATCGAGTTTGAATCTATTGATAGCCCTTGTGTTATTATGGTTGAAATTAAAGTACTCATTTACAGGTAGGACTTTTTGGTAAATAATATTATGAACTAAGCATAGGTCGGAACATAGACGGCGTAGTTCGAGGCTATCCAGACCTAAAATTTCAAGCCTGGTGCTTTAGGGAATTATATTTTGAGCAGAAGATTTGAGTACTCTTCTAGTAAAATATCTCTGGATCCTCTCTAATATATTGATGTCTGAAATACAGTTTACAATTTATTTATAACACAGACATAAATCTATCAAGTTTAGAATAGGGGTGGGTTGACTTGCCGCCAAGTGGCATATTTAACAGTACTGTATTCCTGTTATTCAAAATGTTAAAGCCTTTGGCCACTACATGGCAACAGACATAAATTAATTCAAAATAATTGCACTGTCTCAAGTTCAGTCCCTTATTTTCCTCCTAAAATCTCAAAAAGCTGCTTTCTTTCTTTACCTTTCTTACCTTACCTTGTAAAAAATTACCAGATTAGTATTTTGAAAAGAATCAGCAAAATGAATGAATACATTCAGGGGGGAAAATCATCTTTTCTTGTAGTTTTCCCATTGACCTCATTCTCACCCTCATAAAATGCAAAAATAGGTGAATTTAAATAAAACATAAGTACAAAAAAGACATGTATGTATGAAGAACATGTAAAATTAAAATCATGTTTGCATATTTTAGACAGCATCTCCATAAAAGGAAAGAGAAGAAGAGGTGGATGGACTCAATTACAGCAGCCATTGGTTGCCTTCTTGGAAGGTTTGTAGGGCCAGGCTAGGGTGGAGATAGTTTGGGAGAAAATCTATCTGCTTGCTAAGAGGCAATTCGGATTTATAGAATAACAGAATAAGAGAGTTGGAAGGGACTTTGGAGGTCTTCTAGTCTAACCTCCTGATCAAGCAGGAGACCCTATACCATTTCAGATAAATAGCTGTCCAGTCTCCAGTGATGGAGCACCCACAACTTCTGAAAGCAAGCCTTCCACTGGCTTATTGTCCTCACTGTCAGGAAATTTCTCCTTAGTTTTAGGTTGGTTCCTTCCTTGATTAATTTCTATCCATTGCTTCTTATCCTCCCTTCTGGTGCTTTGGAGAATAGGTTGAACCCCTCTTCTTTGTGGAAGCTCCTCAGATATTGGAACACTGCTATCGTATCAATTTGAAGTGGTGGGCTTCAATTTTTTTAACAACTGGTTCTCTGCCCTAATGACTGGCTGGGTGGGCATGGCTGAATGGGCATGGCTGGGTGGGCATGGCCAACTTGACATCACTTCTTTGCCTAAAAAAAGATATACCAAAAGGTAGTTTATTATTTTGTGCATTTAATACTTAAATAAGAACAATAAAAGAGGTACACAAAACAATAAAAGAGGTACACAAATACTTACATAAGAACAATAAGTGTTAAAACAATAAAAGTATTATAAAAGGTATTTCCAAATTGCTGTGTCATTGGTGCCCTCACTTTCACTTTTCTTCAGTCTTAACCCCTGAGCATCATCAGCTGTGTGATGTACTCGCAATCATTTTTTGACTGTAGGAATAGGGTTCCATTCTTTTAGAGGTAGACCAATTACACTAATGGTCATTAGGTTTGTTATGTTGGAAACAGGTGACTTCTCTTCTCTGAACATATGATGTTCATTTTAGAAAAACTCCTTTCCACTTCTGCTCAATTTACAGCAATTGTTCTGACAATATTTTTAGCTTTTTTTAATACTGGCAGGAATTGTATATTTCTGGGAATCTTTTAAAACATTTCCCACAAAATCTCGATAATCGTTAATATTAATTTTGTAATTAAAGATGTCACTAAATGCAAGCAATTGTTCTTCAGCTGCTTTCCATGGAACCACCACTTCTTCAATATTCCAGTAATCTGGCTCCAAAAAATTGAGGAATTGTAAATTAGTCCTGTCTTGTATTGGCTACCTGTTTTTAAATGTTCACAGTCCATTAGTTTTTTCTTCAAATTTATTACGATGCTTTCTAAAAGTCTTTCCTGATTTTGCACAAATTTTATATTTTTGAAGGTTTCTGAAGTAATTAATCCATCCACTTTTTTTTTGTATGCACCCTTTTCCTTTCTAAGCATTTCAAATGCTTTAATTGATCTTATCACAAGTTTTCAGTCTTTATGATGTCTACATTTCTTGCTTGCAGTGCATTTGAAAGAAATTTAGTTTAGAATATCAATCATCAATTGATTGATTGTATTGAATATTCTACAAATAGTAGAATAGTAGAAAAATACAAATATTTTTCAGTCATCCTATCGATTTCTTTTGTTATTGTATCCTGCTCACATTACTTTAAGTTCTCTGTGCAAAAGTTATGAGCTTTTGATGAAAAATGTTCTTTCATTTTTTTTTCTTAGAGAAGCTTGTTGTACCTCTTTATTTTTCCCTGCTGCCACAATCTGGAAATATTTCCATTCTTTTGATATATGAACACTTTTCTTTTGTCAGTAAAAAGGTCAGTAAAAAATACTACATCAAAACACCCGGTTGGTTAACACCTTTAGAAGCAGTAACAACAAGGACCTACTGAATTCACAAGGGAAATTAAAGTCCAAACAGGAATTAACCACCCAAGGAATACAGATGGATTGGTGGAGTTATCTGCAGATCCAGTCTAAATACCAAAAGGATAGGGATGGAAGAGGGATTGATGGAGGATTACAAGAATTAGATAAAATTTTGATGGGTCAAGAAAAGGGTATGATTTCAAAATCTTATAAATTGCTTATGAAATTAGAGATAGGTGAAGAAATAGTCAAAGATTGTATGATTGCCTGGGGGAAGAATTTTGGGTACCCAATATACCTAGATAAATAGCAAGAGATCTGGTGGGATAATATGAAATTAGTTGTATCTACGGCCTATAAAGAAAATATCTATAAAATGATCTATAGGTGGCATTTGCCGCCCAATAGACTAGCTAAAATGTTCCCAGGGCAATCGGCGGATTGTTGGAAATGTGGAGGGGAACATGGCACTTACTATCACCAATGGTGGTCATGCCCGAAGGCAGTGATATTTTGGGGGAAAATCAAAAAATGGCTTAACGAGATATTAATGTTAAAGATTGACTGGCGACCAGAGACATGCCTGCTCGGCTCCAAACCGGAAAATATAAAAAAGGACCTATGGTATTTGGCATTACATATCATTACAGTGGCGAGACTGATATACGCTCAATTTTGGAAGAACCAAAATATCCCAACAGAGGAGGCTATTATAAAAAATTTTTTGGAATGTGCGGAAGCGGATACTCTAACTAAAAAGTTACAGGATAGAGAGCAAACACAAGTAGGTTTAGTTTGGGACAAATTCTATAAATGGTTAGAAAAGAGGAATTTATAACCCACATTAGATGAGGACTGGTATTGGAAGAGAAATACATACTATATAAGACAATTGTGGTCGGATAGACCTAAGTGATGCATTAAGAGATATAAGATGTTCTGCCTTCTCCGGAATATAATTTAGAGTTATAGTACCGAATACGTGTTTACTAGGGTACTATATGGAAGTTCATATATTTATTGTTGTATTGTTATGTTTGTCATTTTATGTTGTTTGTCCTTTCTTTTTAAATGAAATGTAAATAAAGATTATTTTTTTTAAAAAAAACACTTTTCTTTTGTGAAGTCAAATTTAGCACAAGTCTTGCAATCTAATTTTTTGTGGGAGATTTCCAGTCCCTCATATTATTCTTTAAAGTTGTTATACTGTTGCAATGTCCAGCAGTCAGGAAGATTACTTTCAACTTCGGAGTCACCAATAATTGACTTGCTGCTTTCTTCAAGTGGTGGTGCTTGTGACTGTTTTGGATCACCCAAGGCCAATTCTGTTGTATCTGATTCTGATCTTGGTTTCTTGCTGAAAAAAGTGGTCAAACTCTGTTGCCTTTTCATCCTATTAAAGGCTACTACTACAAAAGAAATAAAACAATGTTGTACTTTGGACTTGATTGTGGTTGCAGGTTAAGGCCTGTAGGTAACAGAAGGGATCTATTTTCACCCAACAACATATACTCTGTTTTCATCCATTGCTGTGGACAAATTTGTACATTATACAAAAAAAATCCTTCAGGGCCAGCTCCCTACCCAACCTATGGTCACTAGCCACAGTCATCCCTATCTTCAAAAAAGGAGACCCCAGCCTAGTTGAAAATTACAGACCAATCTCTATGCTGCATCATCACCTGCAAAGTCATGGAATCAATCATTAACCAATCCATTACCCTCCACCTAGAAACTAACAACCTACTCTCTAATAAACAATTTGGTTTCAGAAAAAAATTATCCTGTAATCTACAACTTCTACACTGCAAAAACATATGGACTACAAATCTCAATCAGGGCAAAGCAATAGACACAATTTACATAGACTTCTGTAAAGCCTTTGACTCAGTGGTACATGACAAACTACTTCTAAAACTAAAATCCTATGGCATCTCCGGACCCCTACATAATTGGATAGCTGCGTTCCTGTCAAAAAGACAAGTCAAAATAGGGAGTGCCCTATCAAATCCTGCACCTGTAAATAGCGGTGTCCCTCAAGGCAGTGTTCTAGGACCAACACTCTTCATACTATACATAAACGACCTTTGCGATGATATTATAAGCAACTGCGTTCTCTTTGCTGATGAAGTAAAAATATTTAACACCACCGACAATTCTGCTACCCTTCAAAAAGACCTTGACTTTGTGTCGGAATGTTCAAACAATTGGCAACTCTAAATCTCAACCAACAAATGCTCTGTCTTACACATTGGCAAAAAGAATCAGAACACAAAATGCAAGCTGTGTGGACATGACCTTGTAGATGACCCTCACTCTGTCAAGGATTTTGGAGTACTCATATCAAATGATCTAAGTGCCAAAGCCCACTGTAAAAACATGACCAAAAGGCATTAAGAGTTGTAAACCTAATCTTGCGTAGTTTCTTCTCCGGTAATATCACACTACTAACCAGAGCATACAAAACATTTGCTAGATCAATTCTCGAATACAGCTCATCTGTTTGGAGCCCACACTGCATATCGGACATTAATACAATTGAACGTGTCCAGAAATATTTCTCAAGAAGAGTACTCCATTCCTCTGCTCGCAACAAAATACCTTATGCCACCAGACTTGAAATTCTGGGCCTAGAAAAGTTAGAAGTATACCGTCTTCGGTATGACCTAAGCGTAGATCATAAAATTATCTGCTACAATGTCCTACCTGTCAATGACTACTTCAGCTTCAACCACAACAATACACGAGCACACAATAGATACAAACTTAAAGTGAACCACTCCAAACTCGATTGCAGAAAATATGACTTCAGCAACAGAGTGGTCAATGCCTGGAATACACTACCTGACTTTGTGGCTTCATCCCAAAACCACCAAAATTTTAACCTAAGACTGTCTACTGTTGACCTCTGTCACAAGTAAATGCCTTATTCTCTAATAGGGGAATTGTATATACACGGGGTATTAGGGGTTAATATATTCTTCCTCTCCTAATTTATTCATATGTAACCACTCCCATCCTTTACTCCGCCTTGTTAATATAAAAGGAGTTGTATGCACCTCCTCCTTGCTTCTATCTACTATCACTCAGAGAATATAGAATGCCTACTGTAAATAAATAGTGTTAATGTTTGAATACCTCATTCTTGAATCATTTATTGAGCCTGATCCTTAAAATTACGCAACAACCTCACCCCATTCCTAAGAGGTCTGTAAGAGGCGTGCATAAGAGCACCAACATGCCTACCATCCCTGTCCTAATGTTTCCTCTACTTGTATCTATTTTATGTATTCAATTCATGCTTATAATTATATAAATTACCTAATACGTTCTTGACAAATAAATAAATAAAATAAAATTTTAAAAAATTGTTTGAAATGGTATAGGGTTTCCTGCCTGAGCAGGAGGTTGGATTAAAAGTCCTGCACACCAACATAGGACTCTCAGTGGACATCAGTAGCTAAATAAGAGCATAAGAAGCAGCTCCAAAGTAAGGCTGTGAGAATCAGTCCTTGTTTGTGCTTACCCTTATCAGTAAAAGTTTAATGAAGCAGAACGAAAAGAAATTTAACAAGCATTTTGTGATTTGACTAAACTTGAATACTTAACAACACAGATTTGAATGATGTATTTGGTGGCGCTTGTTTATAAGCTATCAGTAAGATATAACCCAGAAACCAAAAAAGTTAAGGACAGTATGATTAACTTGACACAGAATTTAGACACAATTGCCATAATGGGGATTTCAGTGAAATAAAAACATCAAATATTAAATTTATATAGAATATTATAGAGAGATCTGGATGTTCTATTCTCTAAAACTGCCTGTTTGTTTTCTAAAAATGCTGAAAAATATAATCATCAGGTCTAAACGTTTTTCTATATTTGGTGGCTATGTTGCATTTCTCTTTTTCAGTGTGCCTGTTTTTTTTAAGCAGTTTTCCAGCCAAGAAATGGTTCAGAAAATTTAGAGAAGTGCACAAAGGATTACTATGTTCTGGTCTTCATTTCAATTCAGGAAGGTAAAATTCAGATCACTAATTTTAAAAATATTTCCAAAAAGAAGTCTTGCAAAATAATTAAACTGGAGCTTATGTTATTGGCTGTGGGAAGTATACCACAAAAGAACATTGCAAAAAAAACCTCACAGCACCAGAAACTTCAGGAAATTGCCAAGAGACTCAAGCCAGTCCTTCCTACTTTGGGAAAACTCAGAGCAGCCCAAGTAACAACTGACAATAGAAACACTTAAATACAGCCATTATACAAACCTGGAACTTCCCTTTTCCTCTTTCCTGGCAGAATTAACTCCCAGGATAGGAAAGACAAAGCCCCAGTAACAGGATTAACCCATTAAGGCAGGAAGACTTGTTATCATTTTATTCTGTAGAAAGTTAGCACCTAGAATGAAATATTCTAGGAAGTATTAAAAAGGCAGAATACTATACCTCCCTGGATGAGAAAAGGAGAAACATACTCTTGGAAAGCAGCCCCCACCTTTGTTAATAGCCCCAAAAAGATTGGGCCATCCTATTCCTATCTACAAAACTAAACAAAGCTAGAGCCTTCAGCTCTAGCTTCCAGGGTGATAGGATTAGCCCTCACTCAGGATCCAAATCAGCTCAAACTTCAAAGCCATTAAGCCACAATAGGAATTGCCCAGCAGCACCCTTTCAGAACTCACACATCATCATCACCCAGCAAGATTCAATCAAGCCTGGTACACAGACAGCCTACAGGTTAGCTGGCCTGGACCCAGTGGTGGGATTCAGCCAGTTTGCACCACTTCGGGAGAACCGGTTGTTAACTTTGTGAGCAGTTTAGCAAACTGGTTATTGGAAGAAATCATTAGGGCAGAGAACCAGTTGTTAAATTACTTGAATCCCACCACTGCCTGGCCCCCTCTCCCCCTGGGAGTCTGACAGCCATTAGGATACTTACTTGCCCTTGCCACAGGAACATAAAGAGCAGCTCTTGCTGGGAGAGTGTCTTGTGCAGCACAGAGAGCCTCAGGCACTCAGGGAGATGCTCCATGTGCTCTCCGGGTCGGCTGCTTCTCTCCACTGCTGGTCTTGCTGGGAGAGCGTCTTGCACAGCATAGCAAAATTTAGCAGGCATGAGTCGCCTCTTGTTCTGACCTAGGCTTCCCCAAAAAGCACAAAGCAGAATCCTGGTCCCGACAAAACCCCTTTTATTAAACGAACAGTGAATTCCTCTCATTCACCTTCAGCAAAGGTTTGGCAAACAGTCTTTCAAAGATGAATTTATGACTACAGACCTTATCTATCTTAGAAAGCTGCCATGTAAATATTTTCCAAATGCAGTGCTGTGCAAGGAAAGACTTGGCAAAAAGTCTCTGAGATTCACGGACAGATCTTCACACTCCTGAAACGATCGACTGACTGAATTGTTTCCTGCAAAAGCCTATTCCTTTTGCTCCTTTTTTATTTCCTATGGGAGGGGTCATTCATCATCCACCTGTGGCCTTACTCCCAAGTTGACCCTTGTTCTTTAGCTGTTCCCTTCATCTGGCAACTCTGCGCATGCACACACTGGAAATAGGCTTCTCCGGACTCCAGGACTGGCCCATGTTCCTCCCCAACCTCCTCACTGTATGAATCTGCTGCCAGATCCACTGGCCACTGGCGGGCCATGACACCTCTTTGGGTTCAGAGTTGTACCTGTAAGTCCCATCCAGAAAGTGCTGCAGTGGAGAGAAGCAGCTGGGTTGAATGCTGCTTCTCTCTGCCATAGCACTTTCCGGATGGGACTTACAGGACCCAAAGTGGCGGCTCACACCTGCTAAATTTTGCTGCGCTGTGCAAGACATTCTCCCAGCAACAGCAGTGCTGCTCTTGCTAGGAGAGCATCTTGTGCAGCACACGAGCCTCAGGCGCTCCTGGAGATACTCCACATGCTCTCTGGGTCAGCTGCTTCTCTCTGCCACTGCTCTTGCTTGGAGAGACGGCTGCTTCTCTCCACCACAGCGCTTTCCAGATGCGATTTACAGGTCTGACTCTGAACCCAAAGCAGTGGCTCATGGTTGCTAAATTTTTCTGTGCTGTGCAAGATGCTCTCCTGGCAGGCCATTAGCAAGAGCAGGAGCGGAGAGAAGCAGCTGGGTCAAGCACATGGAACGTCTGTGTGAGTGACCAAGGCTCATCCAGCACCAAGGGCCAGGAGAAACAGCTACAAGATCTGAGATGCCGGAGATTCAACCCAGCCAGTTCGCCAAACTGCATAGAATCTTAATCGGTATGCCAGAACCGGTGCGAACCGGCATCACCCCCCCCCTCTGCCTATAGACCTTCTTTTCATTAAACTAGACATATCCAATTCCTGCAACCATTCTTCATATGTTTTAGCCTCCAGTCCCCTAATCATCTTTGTTGCTCTTCTTTGCACTCTTTCTAGAGTCTCAGTATTTTTTTAAATTGTGGCAACCAAAACTGGATACAATATTGCAAGTGAGGACTTACCAAGGCATTATTAGTACTAACACTTCAAGGGATCTTGATTCCATCCGTCTGTTAATGCAGCCTAGCTTTTTGGCAGCTGCAGCACACTGCTGTATTTAAGTGATTGTCTTCTAGGACTCCAAGATCCCTCTCGACTTGATAGCATTTCATAAATTGTTATGCAAAGTTTTAAAAATATTCTTGCTTCATATACAGTATGCTGACCACTCTGCAGTTGTTTCAGTTAGCATTTCAATAGGCCACATTTTTAATGTGGACAAAATAGCTGACGTATCTAAGGATCATAAGCAAATAAAATTCTAAGGTCTTTTTGAATTTATTTATTTATTTATTTATTTATTTATTTATTTATTTATTTATTTATTTATTTTTGAATTTGTATACCGCCCTTCTCCCTGAGGACTCAGGGCGGTGAACAGCCAAATAAAAACATCAAATACAAATATTAAAACACAGTTAAAAATATATATATAGATTTGGCCCCATTAATTAAAACGATAAACAAAACAAAACAATTAAAAAACCCTTAAAAAGAATTAAGCCAGCCCGGCTTGTTGAAAAAAGAAAGTTTTAAGGGCACGGCGGAAGGCACTGAGGTCATGGATTCTCCTTATCTCAGGGGGCAACTGATTCCAGAGGGTGGGTGCCCCCACAGAGAAGGCCCTCCCCCTGGGGGTCACCAGCCTGCATTGTTTGGCTGATGGCACCCCGAGGAGGCCCTCTCTGTGGGAGCGCACGGGTCGGTGAGAGGTCGTCGGTGGCAGTAGGCGGTCTCGAAGATAGCTAGGCCCTATGCCATGGAGCGCTTTAAAGGTGATAACCAACACCTTGAAGCGCACCCGGAAGACCACCGGGAGCCAGTGCAGTTCACGCAGGAGCGGTGTTACATGGGAGCGCCACGCTGCTCCCGTCACTACCCACGCTGCTGCGTTCTGGACCAGTTGGAGCCCCTCTTCAAGGGGAGCCCCATGTAGAGAGCATTGCAGTAATCAAGGCAAGAGGTTACGAGGGCATGAGTGACTGTGCACAGGGAATCCCGATCAAGAAAGGGCCGCAACTGGCGGATCAGGCAAACCTGATAAAAGGTCCCCCTGGTTACAGCCGTCAGATGTTCCTCCAAGGACAGCTACGTATCCAGGAGGACTCCCAGATTGTGAGCCCTCTCTGTGGGGGCCAAAGACTCGCCCCCAATAGTCAGTGATGGAGTCAACTGACCATATTGGGATGCCGGGAACCACAGCCACTCAGTCTTGGAAGGGTTGAGCTTGAGCCTGTTCCTCCCCATCCAGATCCGTACAGCCTCCAGGCACTGGGACATCACATCAAGGGCATCATTGGGGTGGCCTGGGGTGGAGATGTACAGCTGAGTATCATCAGCATACTGATGGTATCTCACCCCAAAGCCACGGATGATCTCGCCCAGCGGCTTCACATAAATGTTGAACAGGAGGGGCGAGAGGACCGACCCCTGAGGCACTCCACATATAAGAGGCCTCGAGGTCGACCTCTGCCCCCCTGCCAACACGAACTGCGACCGGTCGGAGAGAAAGGAGGAGAACCACCGTAACACGGTGCCCCCCATCCCCAACTCTTCCAACCGGTGCAGCATGATACCATGGTCGATGGTATCAAAAGCCGCTGAGAGGTCTAACAGGACCAGAACAGAGGAGCAACCCCTGTCCCGAGCCCTCCAGAGATCATCAACCAATGCGACCAATGCCGTTTCCGTGCTGTGCCCAGGCCTGAAACCAGACTGGAACGGATCCAGATAGGATGTTTCCTCCAGGAATTGCGGGAACTGTCGCGCGACCACACTCTCAACAACCTTCGCCATAAAGCGAAGGTTGGAGACAGGACGGTAGTTGGCCAATATTGCCGGATCCAGGGACGGCTTCTTGAGGAGAGGCCTCACCACCACCTCTTTCAAGGCCGCGGGGAAGTAACCCTCACTCAACGAAGCGTTGATAACACCCTGGAGCCAGCCTCGTGTAACCTCCCGGGAGGCCAGTACCAACCAGGAGGGACACGGGTCCAGTAAACATGTGGCTGCACTAAGTGTCCCCAAAATCCTGTCCACATCATCGGGAGTCACAGCATCAAACTCCTCCCAGATAACATTCTCAAGACTATTCCTCGTCACCCTGCCCTGATCTACCCAGTCAGAGTCCAAGTCCCCCCGGATCTGAGCGATTTTGTCATGCAGGTATTGTCCGAAATCCTCCGCCCTGCCTTCCAAGGGATCCTCCCGTGCTCCCAGGTGGAGCAGGGAGCGGGTTACCCTGAACAGGGCAGCCGGACGATTCCCTGATGATGCAATAGAGGCGGAAAAGTAATTAAACTTTGCCGTCTTTATTGCCACTAGGTAGGTCTTAATATGCGACCTTACCAGTGTTCGGTCAGATTCAGCGCGACTGGCCCTCCAACCGCTCTCTAGGCATCTTTTCCGGCGTTTCATCTCCCTCAGCTCCTCGGTGAACCAAGGAGCCGCGAGGGATCGACACCGGGTCAGAGGCCGCAAAGGCACGACTCGATCCAAGGCCCCACCAGCCGCCCCGTCCCAGGCAGCTACTAGGTCCTCGGCCGAGTCGTGTGCCAGATCATCAGGAATTGGCCCAAGCTCCGTCTGGAACCTATCAGGATCCATCAGGCGCCTGGGGCGGACCCATCTAATTGGGTCTGCCTCCCTGCGGCGGGGTGTAGCGGTACGAAGGTCCAGACGAAGGAGTGAGTGATCTGACCATGACAAGGGTTCCATATCTATATCCCCTATAACAAGATCACTCAACCACTGGCCAGAGACAAAAATCAAGTCTAGAGTGTGTC
This sequence comes from Pituophis catenifer annectens, assembly GCF_029215685.1. Lineage (NCBI taxonomy): Eukaryota > Metazoa > Chordata > Lepidosauria > Squamata > Colubridae > Pituophis > Pituophis catenifer. The sequence continues at coordinate 173,180,624 of NW_027256881.1, forward strand.
CCCCCCCCCCCGTGAGTGGGGCCATGAACTAACTGGGTCAGGTCCATGGCCGTCATGGAAGTCATGAACTCCCGAGCCATCCCAGATGTTTCACCAACGGATGGCAAGTTGAAATCACCCATGACCATAAGCCTGGGTGTATCAACTGCCACCGTGGCTATCACGTCGAGTAGCTCAGGCAGGGCTGCTGCCACGCGGCAGGGAGCCAGGTACGCAAGCAGCAGGCCCATCTGAACCCCATGACCCCATCTCACGAAGAGGGACTCACATCCGGCAATCTGAGGCACAGTGGTTTCCCTCGAACCAAGACCTTCTTTAATAATAACTGCCACCCCCCGTCCCTCCCCTGGGCTCTCGGTTGATGGTATGCTCTGAAACCTGGTGGGCACATCTCGACCAGAGGGACACCTCCCTCTGGTCCCAACCAGGTCTCCATAATACCTGCCAGGTCCGAATCAGATACATTTTACCGATTATTAACCAGTTGCTGATCTCTTCTTTATGCAATATTTCATTATGCTGTTTAACTGTAATTGGATGTAAACTAGTCATATATTTGAGCTGAAAGCCATGCAATTGCACATTTCTAGGAGATGCCCAGTTTTTAACATTAAACTTGAGCTTTACTAAATTCATCTCCAAATTCTTTTATATCCATCATTTTTATTACAGTCTTTTTGAATTTCCCATAGATCTTTCCAAACTGAATTGTTTCCTTTTTTTTTTTGTTTGGTATTCCATTTTCACAATTTCTATTACCATATATACTTTGGTAGAATTGCCTCTAGTCTGACTGAAACAGCTGACTTTGCTTGAATTGGATGATTTCTGCCTCATAGCATTCAGTTTTCTCTGGTATTGCTGTTATTTGTTGCTTTATGATTTCCAAAGCTTCTTCAATTTTTCTAGTGCTAAGCCAATATTCTTTCCTTCAGCTTGTCTTGATCCTTACTTTCTTCAATTTTTGTTCTTTCATGTTCTTTAAATTATTTGCATCTGATCTTGATTTTTTTTTTTTATCTTGGCCTCCAGTCTGATCTTCCACGTTGGGACTGAATATGATTTTACTTTTGGTTTTCTAATTTTGATACCCAGTTTTTCTGTAACCACCCCTGCTGTACTGTAAGCAGGCTGATTGGTCTGTTTGATAAATGTTACTTTCATCCTTCCAAGCACCTTATTCACATCCTTTATTATAGATGCCAGGTCTCAGGGACAGTACTTTCAATGCTGTCAGTCTTTATCTTTCTACTAGTAATACTCTATGTGCCATAATTTTCTCTAATGTTCAAACATTTACTTAAAGTATCTTTGCTTTGTTGGTTTTCATTTACAGTAGCAGTCCATAATGGCATGATTTTCAAACACAGTATAATTTTCTCTTGTTTGTAGTTGTTGTTCTTCCCCTAATTTTAGAGGGCTAAGCATTGGTTGTCCAGTCATAGCTCCCAAGTCCTGTTGCCCACTTGTTGACAGATGCCCAGGAACTCTTAAAATCTGATGTGGTCCTTGTTGACCTCGGTGACAACCAATCCAGTATAGGATTCTTTTTCTGTTTTCTCGCCGCATAAATGGCTTGAAGGATACATTTACTCTTCCACTTAGTTAGCTTTTCCACTAAAATGTGTCAGGCATGGGTGGCCTTTCTGTCAGCATAGATCTCAACCTCATCAGAGCATCACAAGCCCCTCACCCACAATCCACAGATGATTATCATTGGTTGCATAGTCAGTCAGATGTTTTGACTGGGTTTGGCATTTTATCTACTGCCTATAATTATTGCCACTATCTTCTCTTTCTTTTGTAACAGTCATTCTACTTCTATTTGCAGATCTTGTATTTTGTTATTTCCTCCAGTTCTTTTTTTTCTATTGTGCTGTATTCAGGAAAAGACATATTATAATCAATATTATTATTGCCAGTTATCATAGATATGTTTGAAGAATCATAGAATTATAGGTCGGGAAGGGACCTTGGAGGTGTTGCCCAAGTCTGGAGACTTTATAACATCCTGGACAAATGTCTGCCCAATATTTTCTTGAAAACTTCCAGCAATTCTGTATCCATAACTTAGGGAGGCAAGCTGTTCCACTGATTAATTCTTCTCAAGAAGTTTCCCCTTAGTTCCAGGCTAGATCTCTTTTTAATGAGCTTCTATCCATTGCTTCTTGTCCTGCCCTCTAGTGCTTTGGAGAATAAATCTTTCCCCTCTTTTCTGTGACAGTCTCCTGAAGTACTGGAAAACAGCTACCATGTTACCCCAATCCTTTTCTTTGTTAGGCTAGACATATTTAATTCCCTTAAATGTTCCTCATATGATTTATCCTGCAGACCTCTTATCTTCTTAGTTGTTCTTCTTTGAATTTTTTCTAGAGTCTCAGAACCTCTTTATAATCATGGTGACTATAACTGGATGCAGTATTCCAAGTGCAGCCTCATTGTTCAATATTAAGCGGTATTAGCACTTCTCATGTTCTTGATGCTATCTGTCTGTTGATGCAGCCCATAACAGATTTTTGGCAGACTTCCATAGGTATCGTCTCAGCCTCAGAAAGGCTAATAATCCTATGTGGATTAATTATGTTTTCATATTCATTTGAAATTGTTGTGGACCTACTAATCTCAATTAGAAAAAATGATAAATTCCATTGCATTTTTTTCAGAAATAAGAGCATATTTAAAGCAATGACTGAAAAGGGGAAAGGAATGATAAGACACCCCTGACACTTAAATTAATATGACTGGAGGTTACCGCATGTCAGGAGTTACAATATACAAAGCACTCTTCATGCAGTGCATAATAAAAATAATATTTGGTTCTCAATCCAATAATGAACAGGTTTTAGTAGCTTTATCTTCAATATTTAGTATTATCTGCAATTGTGGTGATATTTTCTGCAGCATTTTCTTTTCTTTCATTTTTTTATTAAGATGCTTGAATTTCATCATCACTTAAAAATAAAGAACATGAGAATAAACATCCAAAATAAAAATAGACTCTAAATTTTCTTTGCATAATTTTAGCTCTATCCTCAAATCTATTAACAGCTGTCAAAATTTTGATGATGAATCGTAGAAATATATAAGTAGCCGAATATTAGAAAACATTAATTACATTTAACAAAACCTAGTATATAACAACATTGTTAGAAGGGAAGCAAAATAAATATATTGGCATAAGGTTTTTTAAATTGGTCTGTGATTTTTAAGTTGGTTTATAAAGCATATGTTCAAAGGATTTGGATCATATCAAATGATTCCTGAGACCCTCAGTTTGATAGCAGACAAAACTGAAAAATTATAGCTATTATTCACTACAGAGAAGGGAATAGTAACCAAACTATTTATTTGTCCTGAAATGAAACATCTCTACCTGATGGTTTGTCTGACCACCACAGGTTTGCCAGAATACAAAAGGATAATATGACCATCAGTAATTGCAAAGTCTATGAAATTACTAGTTGCTTCAGAATCTACCATAGGCATCACCTACAAATCCAGGCGACAATTTGACGTAGGACTGACAAGGGTACTTTCTCTACATGAGGAAGAAAGCAGGTTCCTTCCAAATTCTAGATGGTTCCATTATGCCAGACCTTTAGGAAAAAAATTCAAAATACAACTGTTCATAAGGAAATTTAGTTAAGATCTATTATTTTAGGACTGTTGCTATTATTGTTGTTGGTTTTAGAATTTGAATGGAGGGTTTGTTCATTTCTAGGTACTCAGAAATCTTCTGCTTGATTCTTTTCTAGAATTTTCCCAGATATTGATGTCAAGCTGATTGGTCCATAATTTCCTGGATCCACTTTTTTCCCCCTCCTAGAAGATTGGTATTATATCAGCTTTTTCCCAATCCTCTGGTAGTACCCCTGTGCTCCAGGAGCTCTGAAAGATTTTGTTCAGAACCTTGGGATATAAACAATCTGGTCTTGATGATTGGAACTCATCTAGAATGGCTAGTGTTTTATCCAATTTTTTACCTATTTTGATCTGTATTCCTGTTCTGTCACCCACTGTGCTGCATGTGATGAACTGGGCTATTTTTTCCCTTTTGCATGAAAACAGATGCAAAGAAGAAATTAGTCAGCTCCGCTTTCTCCTTGCTACCCGTCATCATCTTGCCATCTTTTCGCATTATTGAACTAATCATTTCCTTGGCTTTTTTCTTGTTCCTTACATATTGAAAGAAACCTTTTATATATATTTTTGTTGCAAGTCTGAATTCATTCTGAGTTTTAGTCTTCCTAACTCCAGCCATGCAGATTTGGGCTATTTGCTAGTATTGTTTTAGTTATATGCCCCATTTCCATTTTTTTTTACTTGTCCTTTTTGTCTCTCAGTTTCTCAGAGAATTCTTTGTGCAACCATGCTGTGTCTTTTGTTTTTCTTGTTTGGGCCTTTAGTAATTCATTTATCAGAGCTGGAAATGGCACCCCAGGGTCTCTCCAGTGTCGGCAATGCCTGGAGCAGCCCTGGGGGGGCTCCCATCACCGACTTGGCCTGCTGGCACCGTACACAGGATGTGACATAGGCTTGGACGTCGTGTGGTAATTGGGGCCACCAGAAGGTACGAGAAACCATATTAAAGGTCCTGAAGAGACCAAAGTGCCCTGCCGCAGGATTATTATGGCACTGTGAGAGGATAAGTCCCCAGAGCGGCCCCACCGTCACATATAGACTGTCTAGGTACCACAAAAGTTCCTTGGTGAATGTCCATGGAGAGGCTGGCCCAGGGGTGAAATCTAATGTTTTTTGCTACCAGTTCTGTGGGCATGGCTTGGTGTGGCGTGGCTTGGTGGTCATGTGACAGGGTGGGCGTGGCCAGTTTGATGTCATTCATGTCACTCTGCTGTGCATGGGGCGCTTGGAGAGAGAGAGAGCAAGACAGCTTTCCAACCTCTGTTTGTGTGTGTGTGTGTGAGGGAGGGAGGGAGGGAGGGAGGGAGGGAGCGATCTGAAGCCGAGGCACCCAAACTTCTGGCAGCGGTGGGGCAGCTTCTGAGCAGCCAGCTCCACCTGACCTACTCCCTGAGTCTCGCTGTTCTCCTGCCACCCACCAACCCATCCAGCTCAAGCAGCGGCTTCCCTGCTCAGCCGCAACAAGCTATGTATCCATGGTGCCCGCACCAGCATCCCAAGAGAAGCAGAGAAGATCATCGCTTGCAAGCAGACAAGCAGAGGTAGCAAGCGTAAGCCATGCTGTGGGAAAAATGAGAGGTCCTGTTGTCCTGCAGAGCCTGCCGCTGCTTGAGCTGGGTGGTGGTGGAGGCAGGAGAATGGCGAGACTCAGGGAGTAGGTCAGGTGGAGCTGGCTGCTCAGAAGCTGCCCCGCCGCTGCCAGAAGTTTGGGTGCCTTGGCTTCAGATCGCTCCCTCCCTCCCTCCCTCCTTCCCACACACACACAAACAGAGGTTGAAGAGCTCTCTTGCTCACTCGCTCTCCAAGCACCCCATGCACAGCCCATTTGAGGAAAGGGCACGGACAGCTGGGCGCATTTGGCTGCAGAAGGAGGCGCAGTGCAATGGGGTTGTTTTGTTCACCGAGGTGGTACTTCGGGAGGGCAGGCAGATGTCTGCAGCTGACAACTATAATGAATATGTCCACCTGCCCTCCCGAAGCACCACTGCGGCGAACAAAACAACCCCATTGCTATGGATGCATAGCTTGTCAGAGATGAGCAGGGAAGCCACTGCTTGAGTGGGGGTGGGGCAGTAACCTGCTAGCTCCTTCCCCGCAGCCCTGCTATGCTTGCCTGCCTCCACCTGGACTTCTGCTTGCCTGCCTTCACAAGTTGGCCACCAGGACACCAGGAAGGCAGCATGGAAGGCAGGCAAGCATGGCAGGACTGCGGGCCGTGGATCGGTTCAGGGGCGTGACCCCCCAGCCATTGCTCCCGGTTCGACGAACTAGCCTCAATCTCCGCTACCTACTCCCCCAAGCTGGTCCGAACCGGAAGCATTTCACCCCTGGGCAGGCCTCACCTCTTCCTTCTGTTTCTCTACCCAAGCATTGTGCCACTGCACTTCCCTTATCTGAGCCTGTAAGTCCATTGGCTCCTGAACCACTGAGAAGGACTCTACGGGCAGAACTGTCTGGGGTGGGAGCTGGTCTTTGGTGCGGGAGTACTCCGATTTTTGTGAGAGTACATCCACCCTTTGGTTGCATCCACTTGGAATGTAGGTGATGTGGAAATTGAACCTGGCAAAGAAGAGGGACCACCGAATCTGGTGTTGGTTCAATTTCTGGGTGGTCTGCAGGAACTCCAGGTTTTTGTGGTCCATCCAAACTTCAATTTGATATCGGGCCCCCTTCAAATGATGTCTCCAGGCCTCAAACGCCACCTTAATGGCCAGTAACTCCTTCTCCCAGATGGTATAGTTGCATTCGGAAGAATTGAGCTTCTGCGAATAATACGTGCAGGGGAAGAGGTATTGCCATGTGAGCCTGGAGTAACACCACTCTGACAGCAATATCGGACACATCCACTACCACTACAAATGGACCGTGGGGGTCAGGATGGTTCAAGATGGGCTCTTCCTTGAATGCCTGCTTCAAGGCCTGGAACGCCTGTTGCTCGGGGGTACTCCACCGAAATGGGACCTTTTTCTTTTTCTTTTTCTTTTTATTAAAAAGTTTTATCAAATATTACAACAATTTTTTCCCCGTCCCTCCTCCCCCCCTTCCCTCCTCCCCCCTTCCCTCCTCCCCCCACCACCCATCCCCCATCCCCCCTCTCCCTCTAACTCCCCTCTCCCCACCCCGGACTTCCCAGAGCAAATACAGGGTGTAATATTTAACAAACATAAACTAAAATATGCTAACTTTCTGTAGGCTCTTAATTCCCTCTTGCTCTTTAACTCCCCTTTCAACTAACAAAACATAATTCAAAAAGAAAAAGTTGATTTCATTCATAAGCTATTTGAAGCTTTTTAGTCCGATATTTGTTCTGAATATAGTCAATCCATCTTCTCCATTCCGATGTATATCTTTCATTTGAATGGTCCTTCAAATACGCTGAAATTTTGGCCATCTCTGCTAAATTCACTACTTTTAATGTCCATTCTTCAATAGTAGGCAAGTCTTCCTTCTTCCAATACTGCGCCACCAAAAGTCTGGCTGCTGTGATTAAATTTAAAATCAACTTAGTCTCTATAACAGTACAATCTGTAATTATACCTAACAAGAAGAACTGTGGAGTAAATTTTATCTTCTTTTTGAGAATATTTTGAATAATCCACCATATTTTTATCCAAAATGCCTTAATTTTTTTACATGTCCACCATATATGATAATACATGGCATCATCACATTCACATCTCCAACACTTGGGTTGCACACTTGGATACATACAGGCTAGCTTTTTAGGATCTAGATGCCATCTATAAAACATTTTATAAAAATTCTCTCTTAAGTTTTGGGCTTGCATAAACTTCACATTTCTAACCCATATTTTTTCCCACGTTTCCATCATTATTGGTTCTTCAATATTTTGTGCCCGCTTTATCATACAGTCCTTAACTAACTCCGTTTCCAAATCTATTTCTACCAATGCATTATACAACCTTTTTATATGCATTTGACTCTGATCTCTAATCTGTTTTACCAAGTTCTCCTCATTTTGCAAAATACCAATTTTCTGATCTTCTCTCCATCTAGCTTGCAACTGTACATATTGAAACCATGTTTGAATTATCCTTTCTTCTCTTAGTTGATTCAAAGATTTTAGTTTTAGTATACCTCTTTCCTTGTTAAGAAGCTCTTTGTATGTAATCACATCTTGTTTTTGCTCTACACTTACTGTATATTCTCTATTGCGTGTCTGGGTATTGCCCACATTGGTAACTTCTCATTTAGTTTATACTTATACTTTTTCCAAACACGCAATAAAGCATTCCTTAATATGTGACTTTTAAAAGTCTTATCCACTTTCTTATCATATAGTAAATAAGCATGCCACCCGTAAACCAAATCATATCCCTCAATATTCAATATTCTTTCTTCTGTTGAGTTCATCCAATCACTCATTGCTGATAGGGCAGCTGCCTCATAATATAGTCTTAAGTTGGGCATTTTGAGACCTTCTCTTTCACGTATATCCTGCATTATTTTTTGTTTTATTCTCGGTCTCTTCCCTGCCCAGACAAAATTATTAATACCCTTCTGCCATATCTTCAAATTTTCATCTTTTTTAAGTATTGGTATCATTTGAAAAAGAAACAAAAACTTAGGCAAAACATTCATTTTTACTGCTGCTATTCTTCCTAACAAGGATAATTGTAATTTTTTCCAATTTTCCATCTCTCTCTGTATTTTTTGCAACAACGGATCATAGTTATGTGTGAATAATTTCGCATTTGATGTCATAATATAAACCCCCAAATACTTAACTTTTTTTACTATTTCAAATCCTGTTAATCTTTCTAATTCATCTTTTTGATTTGTAGTCATGTTTTTAGTTATTATCTTCATTTTCCCTGCATTTATTTTAAATCCAGATACTTGCCCATATTGCTTAATTATATCCATTAAACCTATAACCGACTGTAATGGTTGGGTTAAAGTAACAACCAAATCATCTGCGAATGCTCGTACTCTGTAATCATACTGCCTAATTTTAATTCAACGATGCCCTTCCCAACGATGCCCTTGAAGTGATGTCCCGGAGCCTGGAGGCCGTACGGATCTGGATGGGGAGGAACAGGCTCAGGCTCAACCCATCCAAGACCGAGTGGCTGTGGTTTCCGACGTCCCGATATAGTCAGTTGACGCCATCACTGACTATTGGGGGCGAATCATTGGCCCCCACGGAGAGGGCTCACAACTTGGGCGTCCTCCTGGATTCACGGCTGTCTTTAGAAGAGCACTTGACGGCCGTGACCGGGAGGATTTTTCATCAGGTTCGCCTGATTCGCCAGTTGCATCCCTTTCTGGATCGGGATTCGTTACGCACGGTCACTCATGCCCTCGTCACCTCCCGCCTGGACTATTGCAATGCTGTCTACATGGGGCTCCCCTTGAGGAACACCCGGAGGCTCCAACTGGCGCAGAGTGCGGCCGCGTGGGTGGTTATGGGAGCGACATGGCGCTCCCATGTAACACCTCTCCTGCACGAGCTGCACTGGCTCCCGGTGGTCTTCCGGGTGCGCTTCAAGGTTTTGGTTACCACCTTCAAAGCGCTCCATGACTTAGGACCTGGTTATCTACGGGACCACCTACTACCACCAATAGCCTCCCACCGGCCAGTACGCTCTCATAGAGAGGGACTCCTCCGGGTGCCGTCAGCCAAACAGTGTCGACTGGCAGCCCCTAGGGGGAGAGCCTTCTCTGTGGGGGCACCTACCATCTGGAATGAGCTCCCCCCGGAGATACGGAGGATCCCAGATCTGCGCACCTTCCGCCGCGCTGTGAAGACCTTTTTATTCCATCAGGCGGGCTTGGCCTAATCTCTTCCCTTTTTTAAATATGTAAATTTTAATCTGTTTTTAAATTATTGGGGTGTTTTAATCTGTCTGGGCCAAAATGATTTAATTTGATTTTATCTGGTTTTTAAATTTTTTGTATCTATGTATTTTATTGTTGGCTGTTCACCGCCCTGAGTCCTTTGGGAGGAGGGCGGTATACAAATCAAATAAACTAAACTAAACTAAACTAAACTAAACTAAACTAAACTAAACTAAACTAAACTAAACTAAACTAAACTAAACTAAACTAAACTAAACTAAACTAAACTAAATTCCATTCATTTTGTCTGACCCATGTATCTTACTCAACAAAAATTCCAAAGTCAAGATGAACAATAATGGAGACAAGGGACATCCTTGTCTTGTTCCTTTTTCTATATTAAAAGTATCTGTTAAACTACCATTAATTATTATTTGAGCTGTTTGTTTCTGATATATTGCCTTAATAGATTGTGTAAAATATTCTCCAAACTGCATCTTTTCTATTATTTTCAATAAGAAATGCCAATTCAATCGATCAAATGCTTTCTCCGCATCAAGAAATATTAGCACCGCAGGGATTTGGTTGTTCTTCCCCAAATACTCTAATATGTTAACCACTTGCCTTACATTACTCTTCATTTGTCTACCATTTATAAAACCAGTTTGATCATTATGAATCATTTGTGGCATGACTGTCATTAACTTATTTGCTAGTATTTTAGCAAAAATTTTGTAATCTGTATTTAAAAGTGATATAGGCCTATAATTTTTTGGCTGAGTGTGGTCTTGCTCCTCCTTTGGAATCAGAGAAATAAAAGCTGTCCTCCAGGATGAGGGTACATCTCCTCCAGATTGTATGTTAGTAAATAACTCTTTGAGTGGTCCCACCATTTCTAACTGCAACTGTTTATAATAAGCAGCTGTCAAACCATCCGTCCCAGGGGCTTTACCCACTTTCAACTGCTTAATTGCAAGCATGGTCGCTTCGGAAGTTATTGGTTGATTTAAACCCTCCCTTTGCTCTCTTGTAATTATAGGAATATTCTCTTTCTGTAAGTATCTATCTACATCTATACTTTGAATTTTATCACTAGCATACAACCTCGTATAAAATTCTAAAAATGCTTTTTTAATCATGTTTTGCTGATAAACTTCTTTACCTTTATATTCTATTTTCTCTATGGTCCGTGACTTTTGTTTTTTCCTTAACAGATATGCTAACCATCTCCCTGGTTTATTAGCATTGCAAAAAGTATTATGTTTAGCATATTGCAAATTAGTTGCGACCTGATCTGCCATTAGCATTTTAAATTGCCCTCGCAGTAAGTTAATTGCCTCTTTTATTTTCTTGTCTGCTGGGTTCAATATCAAAGCTTGTTCTTTTTTTTATTTTTAATTTTAAAAACAAACTTTATTAGATTTAAAAAACAAAACATAAAATTGTATAAAACATTCACAACCTTAAAATACAATCAACAATATCAACAAACAACAAATAAGGTATATATAATGTATATAAGTACACATATATACAAGAACTTATTTTCCCTTTTTTTCCCTTAATGACGGTGTATAATTATTACTTTAAATTTCTTACTAAGTTTTGACTTTACCTTCTTTTCCATTGGTTTATCCACTCATACCAACTGTCCCATATCTTAAAATACTGAGAGTCTTCCTTATCTTTCAATTTCAATGTTAGTCTATCCATTTCTGCACATGTGTAAATTTTTTGAATTATTTGCTGCTCCATTGGCAATTGATCTGTTTTCCAGACTTGTGCTAGAGCTAACCTAGCTGCTGTAATTATATGTAATATTAGGTACCTTTTTTCCTTTCTAATGTTTTGTTTAAGCATTCCTAACAAAAAAATTTCCAGTTCTAGCTCAATATCCTCTGCTATTATTTCTGATATCCAAATTTTAATTTTTATCCAATATTTTTTAATTTTTGGGCAAAGCCACCAGACATGAAAGAAGGTTCCCTGTGCTTGCTTGCATTTCCAGCACATTGGATTAAGGTTTGCATACATCTTCACCAATCTCGCAGGGGCCAGATACCATCTGTACCACATCTTGTAGTGGTTCTCCTTATATGCTACAGATTTTATTATTCTATAGTTGGTTTCCCAACTGTTCTTCTGTTTTTTTTTTAATTTCCTCTTCTAAGTCCTTCCTTTTTTTTTCCTGTTTACGTCTTTGTTTATTATTCAGATATATCAAAATACCTTTCATATATGCTTTACTTGCATCCCAAACCATTTCCATAGATGTACCCTTATGCATATTTATAATAAAAAATTCTTTCATAAATTTTTTACATTCTTTTACATTTTCCTCATATCTAAACAGATTTTCATTTAACCTCCAAGACCTCTTAAATCCCATTCCATACTCTAATTCCATCCAAACTGGACTATGATCCATTAAAACTCTTGGGCAGATCTTCGTCTTCTTGACCCTAGAAAAAAGATCATTAGTAATTAATATGAAATCAATCCTAGAGAAAGATTGATGTCTATCAGAGAAAAAAGTAAAGTCTTTTTCTTCAGGGTTCCTCTCTCTCCAGATATCTCTAAACTCCATATCATCCATCATTTCAAAAAACGATTTTGGCAATCTAGCACGCGTTGAGATATTTTGCAAGAGCCCCATCTTATCTTTTTTAGTGTCCAAAACTCCATTCCAATCGCCCAATAAAATGCATGATTTGTAATCCCATTGTAGTAACTTGGAATGTAAAAGCTTATAAAATTTTTCCTGTTGTTGGTTCGGTGCATATACTCCAATTAAAAGTATTTTTTCTCCTTTTATTAAAGTTCAATTGCTATAAATCTTCCTTGATCATCTGCTTCAATTAATTTGGCAATTAAGTCTTTTTTTAGGTATATAACTATACCATTCTTCTTCTCGGGAGCAGATACAACAAAATGTATACCTAACCTTGAGACTTCCGGTGCAGCTGTCAAGGCAGAAGATCGGCCCGGTGTGAGCTCCGTTGTGCCAATCAAATTTCTTGAAGCTCTGCGGCTTTTTTTTAGCCATTCTCAGCCCTGGAGAGGCAGGGGGAGCAGAGGGGCTTTCTTTGGAGGCGAGGAGAGGGTGTGCGACCCTCTCTCTGCAACGAAACGTGAGCCCCGAGGATTCGGAGACCAAGAAGAAGGCCGCGTAGAAGCGGCCCCGAAGCCAATGACGCTGCGGTTTTGACCAGCATGGGGAGACAGGACAGAACATGAAGGGAAAAGAAGAAGGAGATCGGATCGAGAATTGCAGGGACTGTGCAGCGACTGGAGAGAATAGCGGCAGCCCAGATCAGAAGAGAAGGAAGCTTTTACTCATGAACCTTTTGGTGATCTCGCTGCTGAGGAATTGGAGAGAGATGGAAGGGCGAGTGAGCTGGATTAAGTGCTGGTGATTATTGGAGTGAGTGAAAGATCTTAGCTGGGTTAAGAACTGAACCACAGCGGATAAAGGAGCAATATATAATGACTAACTTTATAAAGCCAATGATGATTTGGGGGTGAATTTTCTTTTCTCTGAATCCCCCTTCCTCCCTGGGAGTTTAGTGTGACAGTGAGCCTTTTTCTGCCTATCTCAATTAGCTGGACAAATGGAAATAAGAGTGGGGATTAAGGAAGCTTTCCTTTTTTTAAAAAAAAAATGATTTATATGCCGCCTTTCTCCGGAGACTCAGGGCGGCTTACAATCCGTTAAGCAATAGCCTTCATCCTTTTGTATATTTATACAAAGTCAGCTTATTGCCCCCACAACTGGGTCCTCATTTAACCTACCTTAGAAAGGATGGAAGGCTGAGTCAACCTTGAGCCTGGTAAGATTCAAACCTGCAGTAATTGCAGGCAGCTGTGTTAATAACAGGGTGCTTTAAACCACTGTACTACCAAGGCTCTACATTGATTGAAGATACAATCAATTTTTAGTATTAATTGTATATAATAATTATGGTCTAATCGATTGAGCATATAATTACCTATTTAGATTTATTTATTACTTAATATAATTTGATATAATAATTTGTATATATAGTCATATAGATTTTAGCTAATTATAGATATATAAGATAAGGTTGAATTGATATACAGTTATAAATATTGAAATCTGAGTGTATATTAATAGGAGTAAAATAAGGGAGAAAGTGGATTGAGTGTGCATATTCAAATAGACTTAATAATAATAAATAATAATAATAATAATAATAATAATAATAATAATAATAATAATAATAATAATAATAATAAGAAGAAGAAGTAATAATATTAGTGTATGATAATCTGGAAAAGCTTCCTTTGTTTAGCAAATATGTCAACCACAGTAACCTCCACCAAAATGACCAAAAAACATATAGCTTCTACAGTGGCATCTTCACTGATTACAACGCCTCCAGGGCTAAGAAAATCAGGTGAAAATTTACCAACAGCAGAGAAACCAATCACAATGCAAGGAATGCAGATGATGTTCCAAAATATTCAAGAATTAATTGAAAAGAATCAAGAAGTTACATCTAAAAATTTCGAGGACCTGAAAACAGAGATGAGTGAATTAAGAGGAGAGATGAAACAAATTAAAGAGATATTGGGAGAGATGAGAACAACTCTGACTAAACATGAGGAGAGATTGACTGAGGTTGAAAAAACTACTGAAAGAGTTGAAACTCAAATAGATAACTGTGAAAGTAGATGTGCTCATGCGGTCGGGAAACTCGAAGAGGAAGTAGTATTCTTAGAGATGGAGAAGTCTGCTTTCTTCCTACATTTGCAAAATGTGGTGGAGGACAGAGAGGAACGGTTGGAGGAAATTGTGGGAGAAGTGATTGCAGAAGTAGTGGGGAGGAAGAAGAAAGAAGTCTATGGCAAGATAGATGAGGCCTATCGTGTTTATACCAACTATGCGAGACGGCATAATCTACCCAGGGAAATCCACATAAGACTTACTAAAAAGGCGCTCAGGGATGAAACCCTTCATAAGGCCAGGGATCAGAATATTACATATAAAGGACGGCAAATTACATTTCTAAAGCAGATCCCTAGAAGGGTGCAAGAACAGAAACAGAGCTACCAGTTTATAACCTCGCAATTAAGGAAACACAACGTGCCTTATCGATGGTTATTGCCGGAAGGACTTTTAGTGACTTGGCAAGACCGAAAGATTAAAATTGAAAATATACAGGATGAACAGGAATTCTGCGAAAGCTTCTTTGGACCCACTGAAAGTGAAAGAGATAAAGAAACAGTTAAAAAGAATCAGAAAGATCAGAAAGAGGAGTGGAGAAATGAGAGAGGAACACAAGTGTACCAAGGAAAGGGGAAACGAAATGGGAGGAAGGGGGAGGAAGGAGAATTAGAAGAATATGGGGTTGAAACTCGTTTAGCAGCTAAAACTAAAGGGACCAATAGATAGAGATGGATCAAGGAGCGAGACTTTTGACAGTAAATGTCAATGGCCTCAATGCTCCGGCAAAGAGGAGACGTATACCAACTAAAATTGTGAAAACTAATGTGGATATAGTCTGTATGCAAGAAACGCGCATCAAACTGTCACATGTTAATTTACTGAAATGTCTTAAAGCAGGGAAATTGTTTGTAGCGGCCTCAGAGGAGAGAAAGAGAGGCGTTGCAATGTATGTAAAGGAATATCTCTCCCTGAAACAACTTTTCACAGATGAAGAGGGACGAATATTAATATTAGAGGTGGAAATATTTCAGAGTAAAGTTTTACTGATAGGAATTTATGCCCCAAATACTAAACATAAACTGTTCTTCCGGAAAATACAAAGAGAAATCCGTGACTTGGACTATGAGCAGGTATGTCTTCTGGGCAACTTTAATGCAGTCGTTAATAGGATACAGGATCACAAAACAGGGGAAAGTCAAAAAAGAAATGGAGGACAAGATAGGAAAATCTTACCAGTCATTTGTAACGAAATGAGAGAGGAATTAGGACTGAAAGACACATGGCGTGAGCACAATCCGACCAAAGAACAATTTACTTATTATTCATCTAGACACAAATCGTGGTCCAGGCTGGACATGATTTGGTTGACACAAGAACTTAATTCTTTAGTAGCAGAGACTAGAATTATGCCAAATGACTGGGCAGATCATAATCCAGTACTAGTTATACTAAAGAAAGAGGAGAAAAATAGAAGGAGGTGGATGATGAGATCAGAGATTTTAAAAGAGACTGAATTTATACAGAAGCTTAAGATAGAAATACCCCTTTTCTTTCAAGAGAATAAAACACCGGGAATGCCACTTCAAATAATCTGGGACACCACTAAAGCTTTTATAAGAGGGCTTAGCATTAAATATATGGCCAATAAACATAAAAAAGAAGAACAAGAAAGAGGTGAGCTAATAAGTAAATTAATAAAAGCCGAGGAACAATTACAAGATAACCCACTTTCTGCAGGGGCAAAAGAACAGATAATACTACTAAAACATCAGCTTAATCTCCTGGAACTGGATAAATTGAAAGATAAGATAAAGATAGCAAAACAAAAACACTTTGAATCAGCTAATAAATTAGGAAGATGGCTTACATTCAGATTAAAAAAAGAAAAACAGATTAGACGAATCGACCAATTAGAAGACAAGGAAGGGAATTTATTAAAAGATAAAAAAGGAAAAGAAAAAATTGCAGTGGACTTCTACAAAGAACTTTACGAAAGGGAGGAGATTTCATTAGGTGCAATAAAAAATTATATAGAGAATTCGGACTTACCCAAGATATCTAATTTAATGAAAGAGATACTAGAGGAGGAAATTACCTTAATGGAGATGGAAAAAGCAGTAAAGAAACAGGGGAATCTAAAAACGCCTGGCACAGATGGACTTCCAGCGGAACTATACAAAACAATGTTTGAGGTTATGGGAGAGCATATGAAGGATCTATTTAATGAAGTAGTGGGAAAAGCGGAAATTCCCCATTCATGGAGAGAGGCAAATATTAGTTTGATTCCTAAGGAAGATCCCCCCTCATCAGATATTAAAAATTATAGACCAATTTCCCTTCTGAATTCAGACTACAAAATTTTTACCACAATCTTAGCAAACAGATTAAAAGGGTTTCTGAATGAATTCATACATCTGGATTCCTACCATCACGACAATTACGGGATAATATGAGATTTATGTTAAATATATTGGAATACTATGAAGAACATCCAGGCAAACAGGTCGCATTAGTCTTTATAGATGCCATGAAGGCATTTGATAGAGTTAATTGGGACTTTATAATATTACAACTAGAATATATGGGCTTTGGGCAGAGGTTTATAAATGCGATTAAAGCCATCTATTCTAAACAAATGGCCAGATTATTGATAAATGGGGACTTGACGGAAGAATTTCCTATTGGCAAAGGCACAAGGCAGGGATCTCCCCTATCTCCCTTACTCTTCATCTTATCATTAGAAACTCTATTACATAAAATAAGGAATGAAGAAAAAATTAAAGGCCTTAGAATTGGACAACAGGTATACAAAACCCAGGCCTTTGCTGATGATATGGTTTTTATCCTGGAAGAGCCCACAGAATCTTGTTTATACTTATTAGAGACAATTGAAGAATTTGGGGCGGTAGCAGGGTTATTAATTAATAAAAATAAAACAAATATATTAACTAAGAATATCCTAGAAGAATCTAAGAGAGGTCTACAGGAGGTAACTGGACTAAAAGTAGTTAATAAAGTTAAATACTTGGGAATTTGGCTAACTGGCAGATGTTCGAGTATACAGGAGGACAATTACAATAAATTACTAATTCAAATCAAAAAAGATTTAGATAGATGGGGTAAAATACAACTCTCACTACTAGGACGAGTAACAACAGTGAAATCTTATGTGTTACCGAAGTTTAACTTTTTATTTCAGACTGCTCCAGTGAGTTTATCTAAAAATTTTTTTACGGAGTTGAATCAAATAATATCGAAATTTGTCTGGCAGGGGAAGAAACCGCGGATTAAAAGAAAGATGATGCAAGAAGTAAGAGAAAGAGGAGGCTTAAGACTACCATGTTGGGAGAATTATTACTCAGCTGCTTTATTAATTTGGGTAAAAGAATGGATTACTTTATCTAATAATTGTCTCCTTAAAATAGAAGGTTTTGACATACAACAGGGTTGGCATAAGGCACTCTGGCATGAGAATACCCCACAGAGTAAATGGTTTACCCGACATTATATAAGAAAGATTTTAATCCAAAATTGGGAAAAAGTCAGTAAAAAATATTACATTAAAACGCCTTGTTGGTTAGCACCTTTAGAAGCAGTGACATATCCCAATCTTTACAACGTGGCTAAAAAATTAACATATAAAGACTTGCTGAACGTACAAGGGAGATTGAAGTCTAAACAGGAATTAACCTCTCAAGGAGTGCAAATGGATTGGTGGAGTTACCTGCAGATTCAGTCTAAATACCAAAAGGATAGAGATGGAAGAGGTATTGATGGCGAACTACAAGAGCTAGATAAAATCTTGATGGGCCAAGAAAAAGGCATGATTTCAAAAACTTATAAACTGCTCATGAAAATAGAGATAGGTGAGGAAATAGTCAAAGATTCCATGATCGCTTGGGGGAAAAATTTTGGGTATCCAATACACTTAGATAAATGGCAAGAGATTTGGTGGGATAATATGAAATTAGTAGTATCCACGGCGTATAAAGAAAATATCTATAAAATGATATATAGGTGGCACCTGCCTCCTGATAGACTAGCTAAAATGTTCTCTGGGCAGTCGGCGGATTGTTGGAAATGCGGATGGGAACATGGCACCTATTACCACCAATGGTGAACGTGTCCGAAAGCAGTGATATTTTGGGGGAAAATAAAAAAATGGCTCAATGAGATCTTAATGTTAAAAATCGATTGGCGACCAGAGACATGCCTGCTCGGTTCTAAGCCGGAAAATATAAAAAGGGACTTATGGTATTTGGCACTACATATCATTACAGCGGCGTGACTGACATATGCTCAACTCTGGAAAAATCAAAATATCCCAACAGAGGAGGCTATTATAAAAAATTTTTTAGAATGTGCGGAAGCAGATATGCTAACTAAAAAATTACAGGATAGAGAGCAAACACAAGTAGGTTTAGCTTGGGACAAATTCTATAAATAGTTAGAAAAGAGGAAATTATAACCCACATTAGATGAGGAATGGTATTTAATGAGTAATTTATATTATATAGGATAAGTGTGGTCGGATAGACCTAATTGATGTATTAAGATATATAAGCTGTTCTGTCTTCTCCGGAATATAATTTAGAGTTATAGTACCGAATATTTGTTCATTAAGGTACTATATGGAAGTACGTATGTTTATTGTTGTATTGTTTTTTGTGTGTCACTTTATGTTGTGTTGTTTTTTCTTTTTAACTGAAATGTAAATAAAGATTATTTTTTTTTAAAAAAATGTATACCTAACCTTGCATTTATTAAATATTTTTGATCTTTACTTCTAATATGAGTCTCTTGTAAACAGATTACATCATTTTTAACTTTCGCTTTCATGACCATTAAAGCTCAATCGCCATCTTGGTTTCACTTTCTCCCCTTAATGAGTCAGAAGGAAGTAATACACATTTGGAGTTAAAGTTCAGTACTTGCAAATCTGATCTCTCCTGAGTTTGCTCAGCCTGCTTCCGAATGATGTTTATGCCAAACGTTGTTTGCAGGGGTGGTCGCAGCGTCTTCTTCTGCTTAAAGCAGAAACATCCCGGATCTGGAGCTCTGTCGGGCTTCCATGGAGCTCTCACCCTTCGAGCCCCAGAATTGTTCCTGGGGCTCCTTGGGGAGCTCTACCTACGCCCGTCTGCTCTCTTCCTCCCCTTTTCCCAGGGAGAAAGTTTTCAAGCCGCTAGACAGCTGATTTGTGCTGTTCTAGCGGCTTTATGAGATTGCGGGGCTGGCACTCACAAAAGGAGTATCTTCGGCGCTTGCGATGCCACCGGAAGTCCAGAAATGGGACCTTTTTCTGAAGGAGCCAAGGGATAAGTCAGGGAAGCAAAGCTAGGGATAAAGGTCCGATAATAGTTGGAAATCCCGAGGAGTCACTGGACATCCTTCACTCGCCAAGGAGGTTGCCAACTACGCAAAGATGTGACTTTGCTCGGCTCCATTGTAATGCCCTCAGGAGAGATGCAATGCCTCAGAAACTCGATAGCGGACTGAAAAAAACTGACATTTTTCCAGTTTAACATACAAGTGGTTCTCCCGGAGCTGTTGCAGGACCAGGCAGAGGTGCTGGTGGTAGCTTTCCCGGGAGGAAGAGTAGATCAAAATGTCATCCAGGTAAATCGTGACAAACTGATTCAAGAGGTCCCGGAAGATGTTGTTCATAAAATGTTGGAAGACGGTGGGAGCATTGGTTAACCCAAACGGCATGACGGTATGCTCAAAATGTCCGTACCTGGTGCCAAACGCCATCTTCCATTCTTCCCCGAGCTGGATCCGAATTAGATTATAAGCTCCACGCAGGTCCAATTTGGTAAAAATGGTAGCCTCTCGGAGCTGTTCCAACAGTTCGGGAATAAGGGGCAGAGGATACAAATTGCGCACCATGATGGTGTTTAATATGCGGTAGTCACAACAAAGCCTCAAGTCTCCAGTTTTCTTCTTCATGATCAAGCAGAGGGGGATCCACCGGATAATGAGGAACTGCATATTTGGCTGCAAACGCCACATGCATAAAGTTCGTTGTGGCTCCAGAGTCAACCAGAGCGTGTGCTGGAATCCCTTATGGACTACTGGACAGGAATACTTGTGCCACCAGGATCAAGTGCTGGGGGGGCCCAGGGGCCAAGTCTGCTGGGTGTGACTCAGTGTTGGTGCGCGCCTGACCCAGGGTCTCCCCTAGGTTGAGCTTGGGGCATTTCCCAACAAGGTTTTCTGTGGTTGTGGGGCAGGCCCAGGGGCTGACCGTTGCTTCTTGGGGCAAGAGGCAGCCATATGCCCAGGTTCCCTGCAATAGAAACACAACCCCCCTGAGTGCTGTCTGTTTTTCTCAGTCACTCACAGATGGGGCCTGGCTGCACCTAATTCCATGGGCTCCTTCTGCAGAGTCAGGGTCTCGCACATGAGCGGGACCACCCAGGTCTCCTGGGAGGCACGGCGACTGCCCTGTCTCTGCAACTGAGTGTTAATCCTGAGGCAAGATGGACCAGCACATTGAGATTTGGAGGAATATCGACCTGGACCAGCTCATCCTGCAACTCCTCTGACAACCCATCCTGGAACACATCCATGAGGGCAGCCTCATTCCAAGCCAAATCCTGACTAAGCAGCTTAAACTTACTGATATATTCCTACAGAGAGCACCGGCCCTCCTTCAGGGTCTTCAGACATCAGATAGCAGTCTGTGTCTTAATGGGATCCTCATACATCAGCCTGAGGTAGACACAAAACCCCCAGAAATCATTCAGCAAGGAGCTAGCCTGGACCAGCAGGGGCATGGCCCAGTGAGCCGCAGTGCTGGAGAGAAGGCTAATCATAAACCCCACTTTATCCCAGTCAGTGGGGAAGTCCTTAGCTCGCAGGCTGATAAAGACCTGGCGTTGTCCCAAAAATGCAGGAAACATGGCTGCCATCGAATTTATCAGGCACCGCTGCCAGGCATTTCCTCTGGGGAGGTGGAACAGTGTGAGCTTGGAGCTGAGCCACCTGTGCTGCTAGCGAAGCCACCTGTTGAGTGAGCTGAGCGTTCTCCACATGAAGCTGCTCCATTTTAATAGATATTTGTTTGGGCAAGAGACAAACTGTTGTGACCTAGGCTTCCCAGGAGCATGAAGCAGACTCCTTGTCCCAACAAAAACCCCTTTTTATTAAGTTACTGTGAGTTCTTCTCATTTATATCCAGCAAAGTCTTTCAAGGGAGAATTTACAGTCACAGACCTTATCTGGCTTGGAGAGCTGCCAGGCCAATATCTTCAAAACTTGGCAAGGAGTCACGAATCAATTAAGCAAACTCTCTCCTGCAAACTCCACTCCCCTTTCACTTTTTTATTCCCTCTGGGAGGGGCATTCATCACCCACCTATGGCCTTACTCCCAAGTTGACCCTTGTTCTTCAGCTGTTCCCTTCATCTGGCAACTCTGCACAAGCGCACACTCAGAACAGGCTCCAGCTGTTCATCTGCCTCCCTGGTGTCTGACTCTGAAGGCAGCTGATAACTACCATACAGCTCTGGCCCCTTCTCTGCCTCCGACACAGATCCCTCATCAGAGCCTTCCCCAGACTCCAGGACTGGGCCATGTTCCTCCCCAACCTCCTCACTGTTTGAATCTGCTGCCAGCTCCATTGGCTGCTGTTTGGCCACAACAAGAAGAATTCAGAATATAAAAAAGCAAAAGTTTATTTCACATGAAAATGTACAAAATTAACCAAACCAAAAAATGGATATTATTTTGAACAAAGGTCAAAGGTAATAAAAAATAGTTTCTTTCAACATATAAATTACAAGAAAGAAGTCAAGGAAACAGTAGATCCACTTAAGAGAGAAGATGGCAAGGAAGTAATAGGCAGCAGAGAGAATGCAGAACTGCTTAATTCATTCTTTGCATCAGTCTCCACACCAAAAGAAACTATAGCTCAGTGATGGCTAACCTTTTTGCGCATGCCCGAACCCCCAAAATACAATGCATGCACGGCCACCGCACATGCGCCCCTCCTCCCCCACATGTGCGTGCAGCTCCCTGCACTCCCCTGCCCCCTACACATGCGTAACTGCCCCCGCACATGCCCCACCCCCTGTGCATGCACACATGGCCCCCCCGTGTGTCTCCCCCCCGTGCATGCACAGCAGAGACCCGAAGACCAGCTGGCTGGCTGGCAGGAGGTGCACGCACATGCGCAGCGGAGCTGAACTGGGGTGACAGCTCACGTGCCATCAGAGAGGGCGCTGCGTGCCACCTCTGGCAACTATGCCATAGGTTCGCCATCACGGCTATAGCCCAACCTACCCAAAACATAATTATAAAAGGCAGACTAGAAATAAAATTAAAACAAGCAAGAAAATGGTTATAGAACACCTGTCTGACCTTGATGAATATAAATCACTGGGACCTGATGGATTACATCCCAGAGTTCTGAAGGAGCTGGTAGATGTTATCTCAAAACCATTGTACAATATCTTTCAAAACACCTGGAACATCTGAGGATTGGAAAAAAGATGATATGGTTCCCATCTTCAAAAAAGTAAAAAAAAAAAAATTACCAAATTTGCAGATGACACTAAACTGACAGAGGATCCAAAAAGATCTTGACAGACTTGAATAATGGGCCCTATCCACCAAATGAAATTTAATGTGGAGAAAAGCAAAGTTTTACACCTAGACAGGAAAAACCAAAGGTACAAGTACAGATTAGGTGAAACCTAGCTCGAAAACAAGAATTGTGAGAGGGACCTTGAAGTCCTAGTGGACGATCACTTAAACATGAGCCAGCAATATGCGGCAGCAGCCAAAAAAGCTAATGCAATCCTAGGTTGTATAAACAGAGGCATAGAATCAAAATCACATGAACTATTAGTATTGCTTTAAAAAGCCTTAGTAAGGCCACATCTGGAATACTGCATCCAGTTTTGGTCACCATATTACCACAAATATGTTGAGACTTTGGAAAAAGTGCAAAGAAGAGTAACTAAGATGATTAAAGGCCTGGAGACTAAAACATATGAAGAACGGTTGCAGGATTTGGGTTTGACTAATCTAGAGAAAAGAATGACTCGGGTGACATGATAGCAGTATTCCAGTATTTGCCACAAAGAGGATGGGGTCAACTTATCTTCCAAAGCACCAGAGAGCAGGACAAGAAACAATGAATGGAAACTAATCAAGGAGAGAAGCAACCTGGAATTAAGGAGAAACTTCCTAATAGTGGGAACAATGTTAATGTAAATGCCTAACGTTGCCCCCCATGGCAGAGTAAGGGTTAACCCCATCCATCCACCTAGATCCTCCCCTGATCCCTCCTTACCTCGGCCCCGCCTCCCAGGTATATAAGGTGTGGTCCAGAGATCCAGATGTACTTCCAGACATATACCTGTAACAGAAACATCTGATTAATAAAGAACTCTGATTCAATTGCATTTCATGTTGGAGTCATTGGGTAAGATCCTTGGAAACATTTCACAGATTGGTAGCAGAGGATGGTTAACCCACAACTCACAGAAATGGCAGAATCAGGAATCCAGTCCAAAGCAGAGAACAGGATGTTCACCAGAGCCTATACAAAACAGATGGAGGAGCTGCAGGCTCTCGAAGGCACCACAGCGAGAATCGGCCCGAACGAGGGTGAGCAGGAAGATGATCCGAACTTACTGCTCTGGGACGAGGAACTGAGAGAGGAAACCTGCAGCAGCAAAGGAACAGAGCCACTGGGCAGAGACGACTTCCGATCGACCATTCTGAAGATGCTGGAAGCGCCCGCCAGCAAAGAGGAGCTCATCGCGAAACTCCAAGGCCTTCTGGAAAGCCATGGAGCAGCGATGAGAACCCAGGAACCAGAAAATGAAGTCGCCAGTTCGGCAAGGGAAAAGCTTTCCCAAGCTGACGCTCCGGACTTGGAAGATTTCACTTCCGCGCCATGCTCCCAGAGGCCATCTTGGAATGGCCGACAACCAAGGGGAGCCGAGATTTAAAAGAAATGGCACGAACCTGCGGGGACCCCGATACGAGTGGGGAAAAACCCGAAAACCACACAGAGACAACAGCGCAGGCCTGCAAGGGCCCACCTATTGGGCCCGAAGTGGAAAAAGGAATTGAGACTCTTGCGGCAGCACTCGGCTGCGCATTCAAGCCTCCCGCGCCTGCAAAGAAACACTCTGAGGCACACCAAAGCCAGAGGGACAACAGGGTGGCCACCGGAACCCATGCAGCGACCCAGCCGACACTCCGCGAGACAACGTGCCCAGAAAGCGACCACCGGAACCCGATCACCTGCAGGATCGATCAACCACAGGATTCGCACTCGCCACCCGCTGCACCAAATTCACTGGGCCCGGAAATAAAAAGACAAAGCAGCTACTTACCAGCCGTGCGACCCCCGCCAGGCTTCTCTACTCGCCTGGAGATCATCCAGCATCATCCAGGATCCACCGCCGCCGCCGCCGCTGCTGCCACCGCCACCGCACCGCCGAATCCAGGGGATCCTCGATTTACGTCCATCACCGCCGCCGTGCCGCCAAGCTCCAGAAGTCCTTGACCTGCGACTGCTTTGCTTCCTCACCTCTTCCCGTTCTTCACTGGAGATCCAGGGACCCAGCCATGGCATCTGTCGTCCAGGGAGGGCTACGGGCCTGCCAGGGGTGAGTCTAGCCTCCCACCGGCAGGCCTAGGCCTAGGCCTGAGAGCAGCAGCAGAGAGCTCCTCACCCGACAACCTCCGACGTGAAATGTGCTTCGCGCATGCCCAGTCATCGCCTGTAGGAAGAGAGAGGAACATAGCGATAAGTGCAAAGAACATAGAGATAAATCCATATAGACTAGCAACTAGCATTCCCCCGACATATTGCGAGTTCCCTCACCTACAAAACCATGGACAGCTCCAGACTGTGAGTAACTTACCACACAGCTCAATGACTTTGCCAGCTGACTTCCACAAGCTAAAACTAGATGGGACTAATTTCTTAGAGTGGAATCATCAGCTACAAATTATCTTTCTAAGGGAAAATATGTTATTTTTACTTAATGATCCATCTAGAAAACCCTGGACCTTTGATATAGATTGCCTGCACCACAGGGCTTATTACTTGTTAATGGCAAGCCTATCACCAAGCATGTACCCCAGCCTTGGCCACTACTTGACTGTGGCTGAGATATTACAAAAAATATTTAATTTATTCTATAGCAAGAGTGCAGCCACAACCACCAAGATATCTAGAGATTTCTACTCAGCCAGGCACAAGGCTGGAACTCCTATGGGTAAGCACATCCTAAAACTAAATGCTACCAGGGCAGAACTCATACAAAGGGGGGAAACTATCTCAGAAGATAGTATGAAGAGCATAATTATAAATTCCCTGGACTCTAGTTGGGAAAACTTTATAATGCAACTAGATAGCCTCAACATAGAGCATCTCTCTCTAGAAACACTTACCAACAGGCTGATAGCGGAGGATAGCCTAAGAAGGGACCGCTCCACGAGCCGCAGGGAGAGTAGACCAATAAAAAGGGTAGAGTTTCAAACCAGGGATCACAACACCCCAGAATGCTTTATCTGCGGCTCCAGAAACCATTATAAGAAAGACTGCCCCAGAAACCAAAGGGACAGAGACTACAATCACCGCAGGGAAAGGCAAGGCCGGAAGTCAGGGTACCCAGATAGGCACTCACCAGACAGCAGGTTCAGGCGCAGGGACTCCCCCAATCCCAGAGACAGGAGGGGACATAGAGACAGCTCCAGGGACAGCCAACCGGGGTCACTGTATGGCCTTGGAGACCATCAACCCACACGCACGCAGCCAAGAAAAGGGAATGCATGGCTCATCGATTCAGGAGCCACCAACCACACCACCAACAACAGGAACATACTAACATAATTCCCACCAAAGAAGTACCACATTAAGGTAGCCAATCAGGACAAGGTACTGGTAATGGGAGAAGGGAACACACGCATAGATGGGATAGGGAAAATAGAGGGGGTACTGCTCATACCTGAGATACCTCACAATATACTGGCCATTCTCAAGCTCAGCAAAGACTTAGGCATTGAGACGACTTTTAAGGGAGGAAAAGCATACATGACAAAAGGCAATAAGGACATAGGCAAAATCATCATCGAAGGGGGGCTCACATACTTACAACCCCAAGATTATCCAGATGCAAACACACAACTAGAAGATAGGGAAGGCAAAACAGGTACCCCCGGGGAGACAAAAGAGGATAAGGCCGAGCACACCACTGAGGACAAACACATTTCTGACACAGCACACAAGGGGAGGCCATCTATTGGCAAACCCATCCATGATGAATGCGCCCTCTACTTCATAGGAAGTTGGGCCACACCAGTTTCCCAATTGTACAAAAAATGACTGAATTTTCAAACGGTTTGCAAGTAAAGAACTGTAACAATTATCTAGAGTGTTCCGTGTGCAAATGCTCTAAACTGAAAACAAAACCTAGACCAAAAAAGGCCTCTCGCACCACCAATTCGACCTTTCAGTTAGTTCCCATGGATTTGGTAGGCCCCATGAAACCCTCTATTAAGTTCAAAAAGAGGATTTTTCTAACTATAGTTGATGACTTCAGTCGTTACGGGTTCGTATACACACTCAATCACAAAAATGAGGTGTTTCAAAAGTTCAAAGAATTTTACAGGAGGGTTAGAAACACAACACAACATCAAAATAAAACAAATCATGACAGATAGAGGGTCAGAGTTCCTATCAAGGGACCTCTCCAATTGGATAAAGAAACACGGAATATTACATTTTACTTCTTTGCCTTTTTCCGCATTCCAGAACAGGGTGTCGGAACGCAGGAATGGCGTATTACAAACAATGGTAAGATGCGTATTAGAAGACACAGGGCTGGGGCAACACTTCTGGGCAGAGGCACTCACATACTCAAACTACACCCTGAACAGGCTATGGTCAAGTGTGGTAAACAAAACTCCCTATGAGGTTATGTACAATAGGAAACCCCAAATAGCTCACCTACACATATTTGGGGTCACAGCGGACGTACATATACCGAAGCAGTTAAGGCAAAAGGGGGACAAGGTATCAAGGAGACTAAGGTTTATGGGATACGAGTCCGGGATGAAAGGGTACAGGTTTATTGACAAGGACAATAAATTTATCGTATCCAGAACAGCAGTGTTTCATGAAAACACAAACTGGTCAAAAATACATCTCAACGAAGTGTTGTCCAGGCAGGAAGTCACAGACAATGTAAGGGTCACGAGTAGACTAGACACAGCTGAAACCGAGGCACACGAGAAACACAAACCCAAACACCAAGGGGTAGCCACCAAGGGATGGAAAGAGGACCACCCCGTCATACAGGTAGATGCACTCACAGAAAAGGAAGCCAAATACATGCATGACACAGAAACACTACCTAACAGGCCCGTCAGACACAACAGGAACAAAATGCCAAAGAGGTTTGAAGATTACGTACTATCAATACACACAAACACCACAACACCCAACTCTTACGAAGACATTCTTAGGTTGCCACGAGAAGAAAGGATTAGGTGGGAGGAGGCCATGGAGAAAGAGATGAACAGCCTGAGAGAGCTAAATGTGTATACCCCATCCAAGGTACCAGACAACAAGGTACCCATTGGGACAAAGTGGGTTTTTAAAATCAAGGAACTCGAGGACAATAAGACACTGTACAAGGCTAGGTTAGTAGCACAGGAGTTTGTGCAAAAATACCCGGAGGACTACACCGATACATATTCACCCACAGTCAGGGCCGAGAGTGTAAAGAGCGCCCTGGTGATAGCAACAATTCTAGGACTAGAAGTTTACCAATTCAACATGCAGACAGCCTATCTTCACACGAAACTAGACAAAGAGATCTTTGTCAGGGCACCCCCCAGAAGAAACACAAAGAAGGGGGGATACCTGGTTGTTAAAGAAGAGTCTGTATGGGCTGAAGCAATCTGGTAAGAGGTGGTATGAGTACCTAGCAAAAATTCTCAGGGACATGGGATTCACAGCCACCTCTGCTGACCTATGCTTCTTCACCAAAAGGGAGGGCACATCCATTGAATACATGCTTGTTTATGTGGACGATATTTTATACTGTGGCCAGCATAAACAGAAATGTGATGATTTCGCTGATAAGTTGGGGAAGCATTTCGCACTAAAAACTCTGGGGAAGGTAAACAAGTACTTGGGCGTCCAGATCGACAGAACACAGAAAGGGTTCAGGATCTCCCAAAAGGAGAAAATATTGGAACTATTACACAAGTGCAACATGAAGGATGCCAAGCCGTGCGAAACACCCATGCAAATTGACTTTTTAAAACACACAAACGAAGAAGGTGAGACATTTAAGGACAATATCATCTATAGGTCTGTCGTTGGGTCCCTTCTATATATAGCCAACTGGACTAGGCCAGACATCCTCCTAGCGGTCAACCTCTTGTCTAGGCACGTCAGCGATCCAAAAATGTACCACTGGGAAGGTGTAAAACGCGTGCTCAGATACCTAAAGTACAGCATGGATGCCTACCTAAGCCTAGAGCCAGTGAACTCCAAAGAACCCATATTAACCTGCTATGCCGACGCTGACTGGGTAGGTGACACAAAGAGCAGGAAAAGCACATCTGGCTATGTATTCCTCATCAACGGCTGCCCAGTGCACTGGTACACCGGGAAACAAAACCTGGTGGCCACATCTACAGCAGAAGCAGAATACATCTGCCTCTCTAAGGCAGCCAACAACCTGACATGGTTCGACGACCTGCTCTCCAACATCTGGACTGAACCAGCCTACCTGATAATAATACATGAGGACAACAAGGCAGCCATAGATATATCAATGGCAGACGCAGTGGGTCAGAGATCAAGGCATATAGACATTAAGCACAAGCACGTCAGACAGTTAACGAACATTGGTTTTATCAAGGCCATACACTGCAAGACTGCTGAGCAAATCGCTGACATCCTGACCAAACCTTTGCAGAATAAACAGCACGTCTACCTAACTTCAAGACTAGGTGTACACACACAAAATACACACACAGGTCCAACTGTTAGGCATTTAGAGGGGGATTTGTTACATGTAAATGCCTAACGTTGCCCCCCTTGGCAGAGTAAGGATTAACCCCATCCATCCACCTAGACCCTCCCCTGATCCCTCCTTACCTCGGCCCCGCCTCCCAGGTATATAAGGTGTGGTCCAGAGATCCAGATATACTTCCAGATGTATACCTGTAACAGAAACATCTGATTAATAAAGAACTCTGATTCAATTGCATTTCGTGTTGGAGTCATTGGGTAAGATCCTTGGAAACATTTCACAAACAATTAACCAGGTCCTTCAGAAGTTATAGGTTCTTCATCACTGGAGGTTTTTCAGAAGAGACTGGACAGTCACTTGTCTGAAATGGTATGTCTCCTGCTTAAGCAGGGGGTTGGACTAGATGACCTCAAAGGTCACTTCCAGCTCTATTCTGATTGTAGATTGTATATAATTTACAAATCTCCCTTGGCACAAAAAGTAGTATCTACAGATATCAAACAAGTTCACATCCCTTTACACAATTGCCCATGAAATAATTTTTTAAAGAATGTCTAGAACAGACATGCAAACTCAAGGCCCACAGGCCAGATCCAGCCCACAATGTGGTTAGATCTGGCCCGCGATGTGATTAAATCTGGAGACAGTGAGGGGCCGGCCACAACCGCCTTGGCCCTAGCCCACCCCAGCCCGACTGGGCAATTCCCCTGTACACACACACAGGCAGCAAGTGTGTACGGGCTGGCATCCCCAGTGAAAGGGAAGTGCTTTTGGGCTGTGGGACCAGGGTGCAAGGCTGGGCCAGTGAGTGGGCCATTGAGGTGGCAGAGGCCCTAATGGTGGGTGTGGCACAGCTGCTGGGAATCTACTATACACTTATCTACAACAACTTCTTGGCCACCCGGGCCGGAATGTGGTCAGTTTGTGGAAGGAGTGGGGTGGGAGGGAGGGAGGAAAAAAGGAAGGACATGGGAATGAGAAGGAAGGAAGGCAAGGAAGGATGGGGGAGGGAGAAAGGAAGGAGGGAAATTGGAATGAGACAGAGGGAGGGTCTGAGGGAAGTCCTGCCTTAGCACTTGGTCCCTTTCACCATCCACTTGCCCCCTCCTCCTGGCCTCTCCTGGTGGTCTCCCATCCTATTTCTGAGGATGCTTTGCTTACAAAGCTGGGTCTCCTTGCATGGAGAGCAACCAGGCCTCCATCTGACCCACGCACTTTGCCCTCCTACATCCACCATGAGCAACCTGGCCAAGGAGAGCAAGCATAGCAGGAGTCTCAAGGAGGAGGTAAGTGTGGTTGGGCACCCACTCAGGGAAGCGGGACTGAGCTGGGCTGGGTTGTGGGGTCCTGGTGCCCCCAGGAGCTGAAGGGCTGGACTGGACACTTGCCTTCTGCTGACCAGGGCTCTGGGCAGCCCGTGCCACTGTCTGAGGGTCCTCAGCATGATCTGAGAGGGACGGCAAGGCTTCTCTGATGGACTTGCCTTGGTCTCACATTCTCCACTGGAGACCTCCAGATCCCCACTCCCAGCCTTGCTTGCCCCCACTCCCCACAGGAGGCAGAGGACAACACTGCTGCATGTGGAAGAACAGAGGAGAAAATTTGCAGGAAGTAGTTTCCTCTGAGTTCAATTTATGCCTGTCAACATTCTAACTGACAAATCCAACCAAAGCAAGTAGGGCTGAGATGATCCAATCTCTTAATGCAAAATTTTATTAAGTACATTATTTCAGCAAAAATGAGGGCAAAATGAGATCTAACCATTTCCTGCAAAACCCACATAGTTAAAATTCAGTTTCTCCCTTCCCCTATTAGACCAAGTCACATTGTCCAATGAAGTCTCCTGATATTGTCTTTTGGCTCTGATAAATACCTGCTGAAGTGTCCTTGGTTCTCACGGCTGGCATCTTGATGTCTGGAACCTAAGTTCTATCTACCCCTCCCCTCCCGTCCCCTCATAATTTGTTGGCAAGCTGAGAAGTGATAATAGTTGCAACAGCCAAAGCACCTTTTGAAGCTTGACGCTACGTTTGACAGATCTCTGGAGAAGAGGAAGGGGTGGTGGGGAAGCTACATGAGGGAAGGCTGCCACAACAAGCCAGCATCCTTACTATACATGATTGAAACGGGGGTTCCCTTTTGAGAATGGCCAGCTTCCCTTGTGCAGGACCAGGGAACGCTACTCCCCTGACATCTCTTGCTCTCAGAGGAACTCAGAGGAAACTGCTTCCTGCAAATTTTCTCCTCCATGCTTCCACACACAGCAGCATCCTCCATCTCCTGCTTTGCTTGGAGGGGGCACTGGACAGGGAAACACCAGCGATGTCTGGGATTGAGAGAAGAACGTCTCCTTTGGCATGCTGTGCATGCACACACACACACACACACACACACACACACACACACACTCCATTCCAAGCTTGGAGACTTTTATCCACATCTGAGCTTGCAAACTGTCAATCATGCCTGGGCTTGGGGAGAAGGCTCTCTCCTTCCTCTGTGGATAAAAGTCCCCAAACTTAAAATGTGATTTGTGTGTGTGCACGCATGCATGCGCGCGCACATGCACATGCAAGCATTTGGCTGCCAGCAATTTGGGGAGGCAACGAGCTTGTGGGACATTGTCCCCATGTCAAGTTAGCCAGTGTGACTTGTTCTATCCTGACCCAGCCGTCCCAAGTTCCATTTGGAAATGGGGTTCCATTTCCTTAGCCAGGTGAGTCCCAGGACTAGTGGCCATTCCATTCCGGTGCCACAATGAAAGTGAGTCTCTCATCATGAGTCCCCATTGCTATGTCCAGAGGTTCTGTGGCAAAAATGGCCGGTTCCCCCCCATGACTGACCCATCTAACTGGCAGAATGCAATGGTTTTTTTAGCTTCCGCAAGTGTATGCCCAATTTTCCCACCAGGGTTGGACTAATCAAACACCGGGTGCATCCTGAATCCAGGAGAGCTGAGATTTTTACTCTTCCCCCCACCCAGGGACGAATAGTCTTAGGGGTAGGGTGAGTGGCTCAATTGGTTCGCTTACCAGCAGGTCATCTTCAGGATCACTCTCGGATGTGTCCAGTTCCTCCCCAGGAGATGCCGGAGTTCCTTCCCCCAATTTTGAAAGGGGGCAAAATTGCAGCCTCTCTACTTCTTAATGTGGTGTCTTTTCCTCGGGGGGGGGGTTGTTTTCACAGGCTTTCCTCTGGACAGGCATTCTGGCTTTCGAGTGGGAGTTTTTGAATAACACTCAGCTGCCCCTCCTTCCCATATTTGAAGCAGGCAAATGATCTCGGTACCAGGGGGTGTTGCAGCTTGAATGGCTTTCGCTTTCCCTGGGGTGGGGATCTCTTAAAGGCTCTTCCCCCTCAGTACTGGTTTCTGGCATGTCAATCTCCACTTCTTCAGCAAGAAAGTACCAGTCGTGCGGGCGATCTGGGGCCCCTCGAGCCAGGGAGGCATGATAAAGGTCGTCATTCAGGCCATCTTTGAACCAGCTCACTAGGATGTCTTCTGGCCAGTCCACTCTGCAGGCAAGGTCTCAGAACTCTTCAGTGTATTCAGCTACCACATGTGCCCCTGTTTCACGGTTCTGATGCAATCACAAGCTTTGCAGTCTGCCAAGAGGCCTTCAAATTGGCAGTGGAGAGCCATCATGAATTGGTCAAAGTTCCGCAGTTCAGGGGCATCTGTGTTGTGGGGGGGTCACCATCCAATGGGCAGCTGCCCCTTCCAAGGCCAAGGTGACGGTTCAGATCCGAGCACCCTGGGTCTGGAAACCCCTCCCGTACTTCTGCATGTACATGAGGACATGTGCCAAGAAAAACCCCAGTTGCTGCAGTTTGCCAACATACTTCACTCCCATGGGGGATCTTCCTCTCCAGTTGTGGCACTCTAGGCTGGCCAGGGATGATTGCAAGGTCTGGTGCTGTGCGGGGTGGATTCACCTGGATGGCTGCTGCCCCCCCTGCTGTGTCTGCTTGGCCTGCTGCTGCTGGATCCAGAGTGGCGGTCCCGGCCTCATTCGCTGCTGTTGCTGCCTCACCCCCTCTCTGGTGTTGATCTAATTCCCCCCTGGTTCTGAAGTTTTCAGGAGCCTCCATCACAAACTGCATAACATTTCTCTTGAGGCAGTCATTTTTTCGATCAGCTTTTCCTGGTCAGACAGGGCTTCCAGCTCGCCTTTCCAGCCCGGTTGTCGACTGCCCCAGGTGAGGGTGACTCATCAGGTTCCTCTGTCCCAGTTGTCCTTCTTTCCCACTCTGATCGACCATCAGAGCTTCATGAGGGTTTCCAAGTTGGCTTCAATGTCTTCAATGGGGCAGAAGGAGCTGGCTTCTGGCTGGGTA
This sequence comes from Pituophis catenifer annectens, assembly GCF_029215685.1. NCBI lineage: Eukaryota > Metazoa > Chordata > Lepidosauria > Squamata > Colubridae > Pituophis > Pituophis catenifer. The sequence continues at coordinate 173,214,115 of NW_027256881.1, forward strand.
GTGGTGGAGGTTTCACCCCAGCATTCTCCCTCTCCTTGCTCTCTGCTTTGTTTGGACATTATGTACAAGGTCCCCTCAGTAGAGCAAGTTTGCTTCTTCGGGTTGAGCACTTTTGCAGAGCCTGCTTTATGTAAGGTCTTGCCTCTACTCCCCAAATCAAGAAAGTACAGACTCTTGAAACAGCAGCATTTCAAAAGGAACCTTTTATTGAAAGGAAGTGATTGCAAGACAAAAGCAAAGCAGGCTCTAAGGTCCCCTTAGGCAATTCTGTTAGGATAAAGGAGTTAGAAACCCCTTCCCTCAGTCCAATGTTGAATGAGCCAATCCACAGGTGTGAAGATGTTGTGAAGACAGTCATCCTGGGAAGGAGATAAGGGACTGTTCCCAGGCGCTTCTTTCAGGAGGCTTCAGAACTGGGACAAAACAAAAGTCCCTCTCCTCCTTACACATTCCCCAAAGGTAAATCAAAGCACAGGACAGATAGGTGTCAGAGGTAGAGTTATAAACTAAGGGATTACAGGATATGTAGGAAACAGGAAGAGGATAATAACTGAATAAATGATCCAGGCCCCCCTCCCCACAGAAATGGCAGTATCACGATAGGGATCTGAAAGTATCTACTATCCCCAAATTAATAAATGGACCGTGGTTTCCATAATGTTATGATGTAAGGATTGCCTCTCCTTCCAACTTAAGAAAGTAAAAACTCTTGAAACGTGGTTGTTCAAAAGAGACCTTTTATTAAGGTCATCCGTGGTTTTGGGGTGGGGTATCATCAGTACGCTGATGATACCCAGCTTTTTATATCCACCCGAACCAGCCCAGTGATGCCCTCAATGTGATGTCCCGGTGCCTGGAAGTGGTACGGATCTGGATGGGGAGTAACAGGCTTCGACTCAACCCGGCCAAGACCGAGTGGCTGCGGATACCGGCATCTCGGGCCAAGCAAGAAGTCCCAACGCTGTCTATTAGGGTTGAGGTGTTGCCCCCCGTAGACAGGGCGTGCAACTTGGGCGTCCTCTTGGATTCACGGCTGAGTTTGGAGGGTCATATCACGGCCGTGACCAGGGGGGCGTTTGCCCAGGTTCGCCTGGTGCGCCAGTTGCGCCCATACTTGGACCGAGATGCCCTACACACAGTCACTCATGCACTAGTCACCTCCCGGATCGACTACTGCAATGCTCTCTACGTGGGGCTGCCCGTGAAGACCAGCCAGAGGCTTCAGCTGGTACCGAATGAGGCCGCGCGGGTTGTTGCGGGAGGGACCCAATACTCCCATATTACACCACTCCTGCGCAGCTTGCATTGGTTGCCAGTTGCCCTCTGGGTGAGATTCAAGGTGCTGGTGTTAACCTATAAAGCCCTTCATGGCTTAGGCCCAGGTTATTTGTTGGACCACCTGCAACCAGCGTCAACTTCCCATCGCCCGGTGCGCTCTCACAGAGAGGGCCTACTCAGGGTGCCATTGGCTAGACAATGTCGGCTGGTGACCCCCAGGGGTAGAGCCTTCTCTGTGTGCGCCCCCACCCTCTGGAATCAACTTCCCTTGGGGCTCCAGTTGGCCCCTGACCTTCGCACCTTCCTCTGTGAATTGAAAACCTGGCTATTTATGTCCCCCGGCCTGGACTGATGGGGTAGTATATTTTAATTTTTTAAAAAACTTTTTATTCTTCTGAGTATATTTGTTGTTTTTTAACAGTCACTTGGTCGATTGTCGTTGTGAGCCGCCCTATGTCCTTGTGGCATACAAATTTTATAAATAAATAAATAATAAATTAAGCAGAAGTGATAGCCACCCAGTTAAAGCAAGATCTGAATACCCTTAGGCAAGACAAGTAGGATTACAACAGTAGAGACCCCTCCCTTTCAGTCACAATGCAGATTTTAACCAATACACAAGTATGAAGATGCTTTGTTTCCCAGTTTCCCTGAGAACCTGAACAACCATGCATTCACACTGTTATCCTTTAGAGTGAAACAACCCACATGGCTATCATAAAAATTCCTCCAGGTAAAGAGGATTTTTGGCGCCAGGATATAGGTTATAAAATATCTTTTGACACAAGCAATGCTAGTAAATCGAATCCAAGTGTCCCCCCTCCTCCAACTGAATGGTAGTATCACTTTTAGGGATCTGACATGCTACCCTCCTTAGAAAATGAAAGGGTCCACCTGTAAAAAAACCAAAATATACACAAGATTTCATGATAGTATATTATCAAGGTTTGTTAGGATATTGGGAGTGAAATTTTCTCAGTAAGATTGGAGCTCTAACATGGTGTTTAGCGACCCATTCATTGTGTGCTGATGGTAAATGTTTCCAAGTGACTAAGTATTAGATTTTCCCTCTGTGGATCCTAGAATCAAGGATTTCCTTGATTTCAAAGTGTTGTTCACCTTCAATCATGATGGGAACAGGTGGTGTAGATGCAGGTGGTCTGAGGGATGAGATTACTTCTCATTTGAGTAAACTGATATGGAATACTGGGTGGACTTGCCTGAGTGTTTTTGGACGGAGTAGTTCAACTGCTACTGGATTGATGACTCTAGTGATGGGGAAAGGTCCAATGAACTTTGGCTCTAGTTTCTTTGATGGTTGTAATGATTTCAGGAATTTTGTAGATAAGTATACTCTGTCTCCAATATGAAAAGGTTTGGGTTCCATCCTTTTCTTGTCAGCTTGAATTTTAAAAGCTTCTCTAGCTTCCTTTAAGGCTAATCTAACCACTGGCCATGTGTTTTGCAAATTATCCATCGATTCCTTAAGTGAGGGGATGGTGGGTTCTTCTGTGGGTAGTTCAGGCATGGGACTGAAATCCTGGCCTGTCCTACTCTAAAAGGGGTAAAACCAGTGCTTGAATGTACAGCATTATTAAACGCAACTTCAGCAAAAGGCAAAAGTTCGGTCCAGTTATCCTGTTGAAAATTAATGAAACATCTTAAATATTGTTCTAATACCGAGTTCAAAATTTCAGAATTTCCATTAGTAGCCAGATGATGCAAAGAGCTCAACCCCTGGCCAGTACCAAGTAAGTCCAAAAATGCCCTCCAAAATTTGGAGGTGAATTGAACCCCTCTGTCGGAGATGATCCTTTGTGGAGCACCATGAAGTCGATAAATGTGTATTAGGAATAATTTGGCTAAACTTTTAGCAGTTGGGATCTTTTGGCAGGATATAAAATGTGCCTGTTTTGAAAATAGGTCTGTCACGACCCAAATAACGGTATTTCCCTCACTGTTTGGCAATTCTACAATGAAATCCATAGCAATCTCTCTCCAAGGCTCTGAAGGTTCAGCTACCTTCTGCAATAGAACTGGGGTTTTCCCCTGATGTCTTTTTGCTGCTGCACAAAAGGGGCAGCTAGCTACATAGCTTTCTATGTCCTTTTTTAGTGATAGCCACCAAAATTGTCTTTTAATCAGGTGTAAAGTTTTCACAAACCCAAACTGTCCAGCTAATTTGGAGTCGTGGCACCTTACCATTAAGCATAGTCTTTGGCTGGCAGGAACATACAATTTCCCTCCCACCCAAGCCAAGTCTTCTTTCATCAGACAACTGGATTTGTTGTTCAAAAACCATCCATCAGTGGCCAATGCTTGTTTAAAAGTTTGGGTGGTGTCATTGTTCATCAATGTTTCTTGTTTTGCCTGGGATCTGGTAACTACTTTAGTGGCTAGTTGATTGTTTTGTACTATAGGTTTGATTACATCTGACTTTGCACTATTGTATTGCGGTTTTTTGGATAGCGCATCGGCTAGGAAGTTTTTTTCTCCGGGAGGTATTTTAGAGTAAAATCAAACCATTTAAAGTACTGAGCCTATCGTACTTGTTTTTGGGAGAGTTTCCTTGCGGTATTTAGGGCTTCTAGATTTTTATGATCAGTCCAGACTTCAAAAGGGGTCTTACTGCCTTCTAGGAAGTGCCTCCAGGTTAACAATGCCCAATGAACTGCATAAGCCTCTTTCTCCCAAATGGCCCACCTTTGCTCAGTCTCATTCAACTTTTTGGATGTATAAGCACATGGTTGTAGTTGGTCTTGCTCATTCTTCTGAAGCAGGACCGCTCCTATTGCCACATCGCTGGCATCTGCTTGTATGACAAATGGTTTCTCCGTGTCCGGGTGTTTTAGAATTGGTTCTGCCGAGAACAGCCATTTAAGTTTTTCAAATGCCGCCTGGCATTCCATAGTCCAGTTCAATGGCTGCTTTGGTTTAGCATTGTCCTCCCCCTTTATTTTTTATTTATTTTTTTATTGAAAAGTTTTACAAAAAAAAACATAAATTTTCTTCCCCCCCATATTCCCCCCACCCTTTCCCTCCCCTCATCCCACCCTCCCCCCCAGACTTCCCAGAGCAAAATACAAGGTGTTTCATTTAACAATCATAAACTAGATTAACCTATTTATCCTCAGAGTACTAACTCCCCCCCTGAAACCTTAACTCCACTATAGATAACATAATACTTCTAATACTTAACGTTCATTCATAAGCTATTTGATATTTTCTTGTCTGATACTTATTTTGAATATAGTCAATCCATCTTCTCCGTTCCGATACATATCTTTCTTGTGTATAGTCCTTCAAGTACGCTGAGATTTTCACCATTTCTGCTAGGTTAGTTACTTTCAATATCCACTCTTCAATAGCAGGCAAAGAGTCCTTCTTCCAATATTACGCGACCAACAGTCTAGCTGCTGATATTAGATTCAAAATCAATTTAGTCTCTGATACTGTACAGTCTGTAGTTATACCCAATAGGAACAATTGAGGAGTAAATTTCAACCTTCTTTTCAGAATATTCTGTATCACCTACCGAATTTTTATCCAAAATGCCTTGATTTTCTTACAGGTCCACCATATATGATAATAGGTTGCATCATTACATTCACATCTCCAATATTTTGCTTGCAAATTAGAGTACATACATGATAATTTTTTAGGATCTAAGTGCCATCTATAAAACATTTTATAAAAATTCTCTCTCAAATTTTGTGCTTGGGTAAATTTAACATTTCTGACCCAAATCTTTTCCCACGTTTCCATCATCACTGGTTCCTGAAAGTTTTGTGCCCATTTTATCATACAATTCTTAACCAATTCCGTTTCTGAATCTATTTCCAATAATGCATTATACAACCTTTTAAAATGCATCTGACTTTGATCTCTAATCTGTTTCACCAAATTTTCCTCATTTTGCATAACACCAAATTTTTGATCTTCCCTCCATCTAGCTTGAAGCTGACCATACTGAAACCAAGTATAAATTATCCCTTCTACTTTTAATTCATCTAAAGATTTCAGTTGCAACTTACCCCTTTCCAAAAAAAGAAGCTCTTTATAAATAATCACCTCTGTTTTTTGCTCTATACTTATATTTTCTATTGCATGTCTGGGATTTGCCCATATGGGTATCTTATAGTTTAGCTTATATTGGTACTTTTTCCAAACCCTCAACAACGCATTTCTAAGTATATGACCCTTAAACACTTTATCCACTATTTTTATATAACAAATAAGCATGCCATCCATATAACAAATCATAACCTTCTATGTTTAACATTCTTTCTTCAGTTAAGTTAAACCAATCACTAATTTGTGATAAAGCAATTTGTATTATTGCTTCATAATACAATCTTAAGTTAGGCATTTTAAGACCTCCTCTCTCACGTATATCCTGTATAATTTTCAGTTTCACTCTTGGTTTCTTCCCAGCCCAGATGAAAGTATTAACCCCTTTCTGCCATTCCAAATTTCCATCTTTCTTAAGCACTGGTATCATTTGAAACAAAAATAAAAACCTAGGTAGTACATTCATTTTTATTGCTGCTATCCTTCCCAGTAATGATAGTTGTAACTTTTTCCAATTTTCCATTTCTTTCTGTACTTTTTGCCAAAGAATTTCATAATTATTTTTAAACAATTTCGTGTTTGAGGCTGCAATATATACTCCTAAATACTTAACCTTTTTAACTACTTCAAACCCCGTTATTCTCCCTAAGTCTTCTCTTTGAGTTATGGACATATTTTTAGTTATCATCTTTGTCTTATGAAGATTTACTTTAAATCCAGATACTTTGCCATATTGAGCTACTATGTCCAACATATAGGGAGCCGCTTCTATAGGTTGAGATAAAGTTAGAACCAGGTCATCTGCAAACGCTCTTAATCTATAATCCTGCTGTCTAATTACAATTCCTTTTATTTTATCAGAGTCACCTAACTTATTCAACAAAACTTCTAAAGTTAAAATAAACAACAATGGTGACAAGGGACAACCCTGCCTAGTACCTTTCTCAATTTTAAACGAATCTGTTAAGCCTCCATTAACTATTATTTGTGCTGTTTGTTCCTGATATATTGCTCTAATTGAGTGTCTAAAATACTCCCCAAAATGCATTTTTTCTATTATCTTAAACAGGAATTGCCAGTTCAATCGATCAAATGCTTTCTCTGCATCCAAAAATATGAATGCTGCAGGGACCTGGTTGTTTTTTTCCAAATATTCCAATAGGTTTATAATTTGTCTAACATTATATTTCATTTACCTCCCTTTTATAAAGCCTGATTGATAATTATGAATTGTTTGTTGCATAACTGGCATTAGTCTATTCGCTAATATCTTAGCAAAAATTTTATAATCCGTGTTCAAAAGTGAAATTGGCCTAAAATTTTCAGGTTTGATACAATTTTGACCTTCCTTCGGAATCAGTGAAACAAAAGCTGTTCACCAAGAGGGTGGGACTCCTCCCCCAATGGAATTTTACAAAATAGAACTCTAAGCGGTTCTACCATTTCAAGCTGTAAATTCTTATAATAAACAGCTGTTAATCCATCTGTTCCCGGAGCGTTCCCTACTTTTAATTGCTTAATTGCATCAGTAATCTCAACAGAAGTTATTGGTTGATTCAATCCTTCCCTCTGTTCCAACGTTAATTCAGGAATATTCCCTTCCTTTAAGTATCTATCTATATCTGTACCTTGTATTGAGTCACTAACATATAACTTTGTATAAAATTCTAAAAAAGCCTTTTTGATCATATTCTGTTGGTAAACTTCCTTACCTCTAAATTCTATTTTACCAATGACTCGTGATTTCTGTTTTTTCCTCAACATGTAGGCCAACCACCTACCTGGTTTATTGGCATTACAAAATGTATTATGTTTAGCATATTGTAAGGTAGTTGCTACCTGGTCAGCCATTAACATACAAAATTGCCCTCGTAATATATTTATTGTTTCTTTTACTTTCTTGTCTCCTGGATTAAGTATGAGTGACTGTTCTTTCTTTTTTATTTCTTCCTCTATCTCTTTCCGCTTCTTTTGTTGTATTAACGTACCCCTCTTATAAGCCTTACTAGCATCCCAGACCATTTCCATGGAAGTACCCTTATTCGTATTAATTACAAAAAATTCTTTCATTTGTTTTTTAAGCTCTTTCACATTTTCTTCATATCTAAATAAATTTTCATTTAACCTCCAAGACCTCCTTTCTCCCCTCTCCTGTTCAAATTCCACCCAAACCGGACTGTGATCAGTTAAAGTTCTTGGACATATCTTCATCTTCTTCACTCTGGAAATAAAATCATTTGTGATTAGTATAAAATCAATCCTGGAGAAGGATTGATGTCTATCAGAAAAAAAAGTAAAGTGAAGGCTTCCGGTTTGGCTTCCTTTGCCGTCTTTCGGGACCGCCAGCCTCGTTGCCTGTAAAGAGCCATCTCTACAGCTGAGAGACGGCTCGAAAAACTCCGTCTCCTTGAGGAGACGTGAGATAGAGCCGGCGAGGACAGGTAGAGCCCTCTGCGAACTCCCCAGAGTTTTTTATTACTCTTGGGGAGGAAGCAGAATGTGGCTCCCTATTCAGCTCGCCGTTGCTCCGGGCTTTGGGGGAACTCTGCTTTTTGCAGAGCCAGGCGACGGGACCAATCCAATTAATGAAAATTAACAGATTGTTTAAACAAACAGGATGAAATCCGGATTTGGGACCCTAAATCGCAAGTATTTCTAACAATTTTATAAATGATTTTAAAAGCGAAGAAAAAAAGCTTAAAATGGCGACTGGCTGAGGCTTGAGAAGAAGAAAGCTGAAAGCGAAAGTCCTTCCGCCTGAATAGTTCAATACGTTACAAAGTATCTGAAATAATAGCGCTGGCTAGTATTGAAGAGAAAAATTTCTACTTTATGTTTCTTCCTTCTTAGAGACTTGATATTGATACCGTTTGGAGAGAAATCTTTTTCTTTAAAAAGAGTTTGTCTGTGTGGTAGGATGGCGTTAAAACTGACAAAGCCAGACAAACAAGCAGCGGGGAGGGGGGGCTCCCCCATTTACAAATCATATGAACAAGTTTTGAGCTTGCAGATTCAGAAGAATGGTTTCAAAGACCTAAAGGAATTTGTTTTGGAGGAGATGGCAAGATATGATGAGATTGTGAACCAGAATCTTGAAAAATTCAGGCAGGAAATTAAAGAGTTGGTACAGCGAAAATATGCCAACCTGAAACAACAGATTGTAACAGCTTTGAAAACTTTCTCAGAAATAGTTATAAAGATGGATAACGATACCAACTTAGAATTAGAGTCTAAAATGAAGGAAGCTGACAATAAGTTTTATAACTTGGACAATAAAATACAAAGAATTGAAAATGATTTGATAAATATTCAAGACAATAGCTCAGAAGTAAAGTCTAAAATAAAGGAAGCTGATCACAAGATTTATAATGCAGACAATATAAAACAAAGGATTGAAAAAGAAGTCATAATGATGCAATACAGGTCCATGGAATTTGCGGTCAGAATGAGGGGAATACAGGAAAATAACAGAGATGACTTGAGAAAGATGTCTGCTGAAGTTCTGGCTGGGATTTTAAAGGTTAGTCCTGAAGAGGTATCCTGTAGGATTGATAAGGTCTACAGAGTGAATTCTTGGGTTGCAAAGCAAAGGCAGTTGCCTAGAGATGTGGTGATTTACTTTACTGATAGAGTAATAAGAAATGACATTGTGCAAAAGTCTTTTAACTCCACTCTGGAAAGGAACGGAAGGAAGATTTGGATATATAAAGAGCTGCCGTCCAAGATGTTAAAAGATAGAAAGGACTTTGGATTTTTGGTGACTGAGCTAAAGAAACAAAACATCCCATTTAGGTGGGATGCTCCAGTTGGTATAATATTGAGATATCAAGGAGAAAGATATCAACTAAATACTGTTGAAAAAGCGGAAGAATTTTACTACAAGGTTTTTAAAATGGATCCAACATCTCCATGTATGCCATCAGTGTTAGGAATACAGGAAGGGAATAAAGAAAAGCAAAATGAACAAGAGATTGAAACTCAGGCAAAGCAGACGGAGATGGAGGTAATGGAAAAACAACAAGTTGCAGAGGCCCTTTTGGATGAGCCGCTTTTGGATTCTCCTTCAGAGGTTATAGCTGGATTACCTATAAATACAACAGAGGCGGCTTTGGATTTTAATGTGAAGTCTTATCAAGTTATAGACCAGCATAGAAATCAATCAGCTGATATGCAAGTTCTAGAAAGGCAACTAGGATGGAGATCTAAACCACAAAAAGCCAAGAAAAGAAGAAGCAGGTCCTACAAAACTAAAAAAATTTAAACTAAACAACAGTCTAATGCCAGTTACTTAAGAGATGACTAAATATAATAAATGGGATTTATAGAAGGCTGATATATGAAAATATAACTGAGGCAAATTATTGACTTATACTATTTTGAGAAGAATAACAGATCTCTGCAATGCTGGTGCTTTTGGGATGTGGAAGATGGCCTCTGATTGAGTAGATTGGAACTTTCTATTTTGGACTCTTTGAAAAATGGATTACGTATATGTTGAGTTATGTGGCAAGAGATCTATGGGATTGGGGCATGCAGAAGATCTGGTTGTTACCCCAATGTGGTGGTTGGAATTAACAATCTAGATAAAAGACACTACAGAAGATACTACATGAAATATAAATATAAAGTCATTCGGGTGGTTTTTTATATATGAAAATACTTATTATTGATGGGGGCAGATGGTAATTGAAGATACTGAATATACTGTTGGAAGCTGAACTTGATATTACCCTAACATGGGTGATGGAATTAATAATCCAGTTGAAAGACATTACAGAAGATATTATATGGATTACAAATTTAAAGTCATCTGAGGATTTTATTTATATAGGGAAATATCTTTTAGTGGTGTGGTGTGGGCAGAAGAACAAAGATATTAAAAATATTATGTATGTTAGACCTGTAGGAAAATGGGTGGAGATAGGTTATTGATTGTTTAGTTTAGGAAAAGGGATGTTATGTTTAGATATAAATATATGCAAAAGATTTGAATTAAGAGATATATGTTTGGGGCTGGAGGAAATGGGTAGATTATGAGTTGAATAAATGCCAAATTAGGATTTATTATATAGTTTTATAGCTGAAGGTTGTTTTGAAATGTATAGTATAGTATAGGGGGGATATAATAATAATGTTAGAAAGAAATGGTTAGCATGTGGGGGGTGGTGTAAAAGGATGGTAAAGTATTATATAATTTGATGTTAATTTGGATTTTATTTTGGAGAAGCCATGGGGGAGGGGAGGGGGAGGGGAGGTTAGGGTGGAGGGGGGAAAATGGGGAAAAATCTGTATTTGAAAAACTTTTTCAATAAAAAAAAAGTAAAGTCTCTTTCCTCCACATTACGTTCTCTCCAAATATCTCTCAGTTCTATATCTTCCATCATATCAAAAAAAGATTTAGGTAATTTTGCACATGTTGATATCTTTGATAAACTTTTTTTATCTTTCTGTGTGTCTATTACTCCATTCCGGTCACCCATTAATATAAAAGATTTATAATCCCATTGTATTATTTTAGTATGTAGAAATTTATAAAACTTGTCTTGTTGCTGATTAGGGGCATATATTCCAATAAAAAGCATTTTTCCAGTCTCTGTTGATAATTCAATTGCAATATATCTTCCTTGATCATCTGCCTGAATTAAATTAGCTGATAGTCCTTTCCTTATATATATAACTAGCCCATTTTTCTTCTCTGGCGCTGATGCCACAAAATGTGTACCTAATCTTGAATTTATCAAATATTTTTGATCTGATAATCTAATATGTGTTTCTTGCAAGCAAATAATGTCATTGTTAAATTGTTTCAAGTAGTGAAATACTTTCTTTTTTGTGGTGAATTTAGGCCATTGACATTCCAAGATAGGAATTTAGTTGCCATCTTTGGCCTTTTGAAGCCTTATGAGCATCAGCTGAAGCTCTTCCTCCACCTTACTCTTCGGCCTAGCCCCCCCCCACTGCTTCTGTTTTTTGAACTTCTTGAGATAAATCTTGAGATTGTTGCCTTTTTGATTGTTGTTTTTGAAGTTTATAAGTTGATCGGGTCAGTCGTTGCACTTTCGGCTCTCCCTTCTTAGGTGGTTCCAAAGTTGGAGGTAAGCCCAAATCTTCTTCCATGATAATTCCTCCAGCTGCAACTTCAGCATAGGTTTGTATCTGTTTTCCATCTTTTTCTTGTTGTAACATCTCCATTTTCTTCCTTCCCCCCCCCCCCTGGTGAGGGTGGGTATCCAGCCTTTAAAACATTTACCTAGAAGTCTTTTGCCTTCCAGACTGTGTTTAACCGGTATCTTTCTCCATTATAAGTCACTATTAGACCAATTGGAACGTCCCATCTGTATTCCACTTGTTGATTTCTCAGCTCATTTACCAAAAAGCCAAAGTCTTTTCTACTTCTCAGCACCTTTGGAGGAATCTCTTTCAAAACCACCATCTCTTGCCCAGCCACCCGAACTTTATTCTTGTAGGAAGCTTGTAAGGTATCATTTCTGATTCTCCTAGTTGTAAAGTAGATCACTACATCTCTTGGCAGCTGCCTTTGTTTTGCCAGCCAGGAATTAACCCTGTAAATTTTATCAATTTGGCTTGCCACATCTTCTGGCCTTTCTTTAGTTATCTCTGCAATAGCATCAGCACAAATATCTTTTAGGTTTTCTTTACTATTTTCTTTCAGGCCTCTCAATCTTAGAGCAAACTCCATGGACCTGTATTGTAACATTACCAATTCATCATCCACTTTCTCTGTTCTGGTCATAACATCTCCCATTTTGCTTTCCAAATTTAAATTGGCTTGATTAATTTCTTCAACTTTCCCATCAAGCTGGATAACAAGGTTTGACAATCCTGATACAGCATAAACAATATCCTCTCTTATCTCATCGTGTTTCTCTGCAACCACTTCCTTAATTGAACTTATATCCTCCTCAACTTTCTTTAATTTCCCTTCCACAAGTAATGTTAAGTTATTCATAGCTTCTTTCATTGCTGTTGCTTGATTATTCATGGCTTCTTTTATAAATTCTTTAAAATCATTAAGTGCTGCATCTTGACTCTGACTCTGGCTCTGTGAATCAGCCGGAAGTTGTGCTTTCTGTGTCACCACTGACACAACTGGAGAACTCCCCCTCCTTTAACAACTCCTGGTTTCACTTGTCTAGAAGCCATTTCCCCCCCTCTTTTAAAGAGATCTTTGAAAGCCACAAAGTCTTTTAAAATGTTTGTAATTTATAGTCTCTAATTTGTCAGACAGGATAGGTTTTTTTTTCTCCACAAGCTCTCAATTCCCAGCAGTTAATAAGCAGCTAATCCACTCTCCCAGCGCAAAGTTCTCAAGCACTTTCGTTTCTGGCTTTCACTTTCAAAACCATAACAAAGACGCCATCTTCAGCCTCCAGCTCAATGAGATTCAATTTGAAATAAAGTAACTTTGGAGTTAAGCTCTGTACTTTTAAAGCTTGTTCTCCTGTTTTCCGCTCTGCCTGCGCTTGTAATCAGTCAAACTCACTTTTGAAAGCAGGATCAGATCGTGGCTTCTCGCTCTGCTTTCGCAGAGTTGTCCTGGCTTCGGAGCTTCTTGGCGGGCTGGCTGGGGAGCTCTCACCCTCCAAGCCTCTGGAAATATTCCAGAGGGCTTTCGGGGAGCTCTACTCTTGCCCACCAGCTCTCCTCTCCTTCTTTTCCTGAAGGAGAGGTTTTTCAGCTGCCAGACAGCCGGTTTGCGCTGTCAAAGTGGCTTTTACGAAGACACAGGGCTGGCGGTCTTAAAAGACCATCCACGGAGCCTGCGGTGCCGACCGGAAGTCCCCTCCCCCTTTATTTTTAAGAGTTTGGTGATGGGGAGGGCAATCTGAGTGAAAGCAGGGATAAACTGGCAGTAAACGTTGGCAAAACCCAGGAAGCTTTGTAATGGTTTACGCATGCATGGAGGGTCCCAATCGAGTACAGCCTGCACTTTTTGAGGGTCCATCTCTATGTCCTGGTGTAAAATGTGGTACCCCAAATAATCAATCTTCTCTTGGTGGAATTCATATTTAGAAAGTTTAGCATAAAGTTTGGCAGAGTGGAGTTTGTTTAAAACCGCCCTGACTAGTTTTACATGTTCTGCTTTGGTCTCTGTCAGGGCCTTGATTAATCCCATTCTGCTTTTGGGATAATCGCACCTGATTACGAGAGGCGGATCGAGACCTTTCCTTGCAAGTATACTTTAAGAAAACAAAACCCGAAGATATATTCTAAGAAAACTCATTTATTTGTTATAAAGAAAATAAAACATCTTACTGATCTAATTAGTTACATTTTGAAATAGTTCGTGCCAGCTGCTTCTCAGCAGCTGGACCTTTGGCAAGAGAACAAAGGAAAGAGTATGAAGTGGAAGCAAGGAATGCAGATACACGTAGCTTACTGATAAGAAGTTGGCAAGCTACGGAAAGTCTGATAGTCCAGAAATAATGAGCTCAGCTGGTAAATGCAAAAACGCAGTGACATCCCCTTCTTTTGCCAGTTGAGCGAATATCAGGTACATCATCAAATAAGGCACATCTTCTTACGCAGATACTCGTGTTGAGCTGCTGGAAGTGGTTTGTTGAGCATATCTGCAATTTGATCATGTGTGGATACATACTGCATTTTAACAAAACCTTTTTTCACTAAATGTTTTATGTTTTGGTAACGGATATCAATGTGTCTGGACCTAGAACCTGTGAAATGTGATTCAGAAATATAAACCACCGATTCATTGTCTTCCATCACTGTGATCGGTCGGATCGGGTGTGTCCAGATATCTGTGACTAAAGCATCAAATCAAGTTAGAGAATTACATGCATCTGAAACAGAAGCATATTCAGCTTCAGTAGATGAACAAGAAACAAAATTCTGTTTACATACTTGCCAATAAACAGGACATCCATTTAAGAACATCATATAACCTGAAGTACTTTTACGTGATTTCTTATCACTTGCCCAATCAGAATCTGCATAACAACATAATTCTGCATAATCAGTATGTGTTGGTTCTAAAAATAACTTCATGTGTTTAGTATATTTTAGGTATCTCAATAATTTCTTAATGCATGTCCAATGAAACTGTTTTGCCTTACCTACATGTCGAGATAAGAGATTAACACTAAGTGCAATGTCGGGTCTGGTCCAACTACTAATGTATAACAGTGACCCAATAACTGAACGATAAAGTGTTTGATCCTCGAACTCAGGACTTGTTTCTTGTGTCAAATTATGAAAATCTGTTTGCATGGGTGTCTTTGTTGTGTTAGCATCCTTCATGTTGCAATGATGCAAAATTTGTTCAATTTTATCTTCTTGTGAAAGACTAAACCCCTTCTGTGTTTTTTCAATCTGAACACCTAAATAAGTGCTAATATGACCTAAAGATTTCAATGTGAAGTATCTCTGCAAAGCTTTGGCAAAAATCTCACTCATTTGCTTATTTGGACCAATATAAACAATATCATCAACGTAAACAAGAACTATCTCATATGCATTGTTAGATCTTTTTGTGAACACGCACTCATCAGTTTCAGACTTAATAAAGCCCATTGAATTTAGTTTGTCAGTAAGACATAAATACCACATTAAACCAGACTGTTTCAGACCATAAAGACTTTTGTTTAGAAACCAGGTATCCCCTTCTTGCTGTCGGAATCCTGGAGGACTTCTCACGTAGATCTCTTCATCTAGGTCTGCATGTAGATAAGTGGTGTCAACATCGAACTGGAAAACTTCTAAACCAAGGATAGTTGCAGTTGGTAAAGCAATTTTTACACTCTCAGTTCTGACTGTCGGTGAATAGGTATTTGTGTAGTCCTCAGGATAACGTTGAGCAAAACCCTGAACTACAAGTCTGGCCTTGTACAAAGGCTCACCATTTGGCTTCTTTTGATTCTGTAGACCCATTGAGTGCCAATGACCTTTTTGTTTGCTGGAGGTTTTGCAGGTGTAAACACTTTAAGTTTCTTTAGACTGTCCATTTCAACCTGCATTGCATCATACCATTTGTCTTGCTCTGAATCAGGAAGCTGCTTGATTTGTGCAAAATTATCAGGTGGAAGTGTAACATTGCAAATCAAAGGCAAGGGTGCTTTTGTCAGTTGCCAAGAATATGGTTGTGGAGGGATTCCTTTTGTGGCCCTCTTGGAACATCTCGGAACAACAGTCCAGTCTTCTTCTGCTTCGTCCTCGTCCTCACATTCGTCGCTAGCGTCAGCATCCGCGGCTTGCGAAGACAGAACATCAGGTTGAGAAGAACTAGTGGAATCTTGATCATCAATCTGTGTGGCATCAGCAGTATCATCTCTGGGAAAATAAACTCCAGGATCATTGGAATGAATCCTGGACCAGTCAACATCTTCCTCAAAATTAGCAGATTGGGAAATCACAATTACATGTTTAGAGTCAATAAATTTGCTCCATTTTGAATTATCATCAATACCTATAAATCTCAGTCTCTTTGCTGCTGGGCTTCCTTTTCTTCTTTGAGCTAAGGGAATGTTCACCATAGCATATGAACCAAAAATATGAATGTTTTTGAGATCGGGCTTGTAGCCATACAACATGAAGAAAGGAGTCTGATTTATTACACTGCTCCAAGTACGGTTGACAATGTAATTTGTATATTTGATAGCTTCACCCCAGTATGGCATACTAAGGTTGGTGTCTTCTAGGAGACAACACATCATGGTTTGCAGTACTCCTTGTCGTCTCTCTATGACTCCGTTATGAGCCGATGTGTAAGGAGCAGACGTCTGATGAAGAATTCCATTCTTATGCATCCAGTCCTGGAAATGCTGAGACATGAATTCAGCACCACGATCACTCTGGATTCTGGCGATGCAAACTTGGTGTTGGGTAGAAACAAGAGCTGCAAAATCTTTAAAGATCTGAAAGGTCTCAGATTTTTCTTTCATAGGATATACATATCCATATCTAGAATAATTATCAACAATTGTTAAAAAATATTTTCTACCACCAAGTGTTGGCGGAAAAGGACCAACTATGTCAGTGTGAACCAAATAAAAAATGCGTGTTGACAGGTGTGTAGCGTGTTTGGGAATGGCTGCTGCTTTGGATTTGGCCTTTTTGCAGACAGCACAATCCAAAAACACCTTACACCCCTTTAGATCCAAACCTTTTGCGAATTCCGGCATCTTCCTAAGAATACGGAAACTGGCATGCCCCAATCTTCTATGCCATTTATGGATACACCTAGAATGCAAAGATTTACCAGTTAGTAAATTTTCAACATTAACAGTTTTATGAGGAACCTCAGGCTTGCTCCGAGCAACCTGTTTCCCAAATTTCTTTTTGTTGGCTTTAGGAGCCTTTGGAGCAGCAACAGGATCTCTCTCTGGAGCATCTCTCTCTGGGCCTGTGCTCTCCCTTTTTGGAGTTTGTATACTTGCCTATGTTTGTGGTTTAGGCTTTGGCTTTAAGTAATAAACACCACCAATTAATATGGTTTCAGCAACAATATCTCCATCTTTAACTATGTAACTTGCTTTTTCAAGGTGGTGAACCTGGAATTTTAACATTCTAGACAAGTGACATTTGTTGTAAATCAGAGGTCCAGGCTTTTGCTCTGTTTCAAGATGTCTCCAAGATGTCTCTAAGATGTCTCTCCCAGACTTCGTAGAGAACTTTATTTTTATACAGTTTTACACAAGCAGACAAAAGGTAGCACAGTAACAGTATTCTGATTGGATAGAAGTTATTCACCCCCCTCTCAAGTTGCCATCTTCTCTAGGTGAGCTTATATTAGATCATCCACATCCGAGCCAATAATGAAGTAATGCAGTAAGCAGGAAAGACCCACAGATCACCAGCCGGCAGTGTGCTGCTACAGCCTGGCATTGAGACCTTTGACCTACTGACCTACATTCCACTCTGTTTTGTTTTATTTGTGAAGCCATCCTCTTACGAGGGGCCAGAAAAAGGGTTATTATCAGGAGAGGAATATCCCTGCAGTTGTTTATACAAGGCATAAACCTGTCCCTAAGGCAACATAAGAGGTGGTTTTGGGCGAAATGCAGAGATACATATGTTACAAAAAGAAGGAAGACACTGAACAAAACAACACCCACCAATTAAAATAGTACAAATGATGACTGAATAACGTAGGATGTTTCCCAATAAGCCTGTCGGTAATCAAGACCAAAGGCTTTCCCACCAAGATCCTAAAGTATCAATTTTTACATTAGAGGCCAAATTATACAAAATTTCAAGTTGATGCTGGATGTTTCTTGACTCATCTAAAATGTTAAAGCAACAAAGTTACATTTTCAGGAACTGATACAAATCAATTTGCATTAGGGGGTGAATGATACACAGCTTCCTCCCAACAAGCTATAGTCTTCCAATCAAAGTTCCCTTTGAACAAATACTCACTCAAATTAGTAAAGTTTTGAATTACTACAGCAGGGGTACATACAGGGATTATGATTGAACATGTAGAAAGCAAATTTTCTATATCATACACTTCAGACAAACAAAAGGCATCCATTTTTGTGATGTTTGCAAGCTGCACCCATAAATCTTGTTTCATGTGTTGTTTGAGCGATGTTTAGGTGGGATGACAGCTGCTGATGCCAAAGTACAGTTATTAACAATCAAGCACAAACAAATTATGGTTACAGAATTGGCAGTTAAAACCGCAAAAATGGCAGCGCACAAATTCTCGGGTGTTTGTTCCACTTGTTGCTGCTGCAGCACTGCCTGCGCTTTGGTGGTCAAATTCTTCACATCTCCCCATATCACTGGATGACTGGCACAACGGGATCGGGTTGGTTGCCGCGCTGTCTGTAGAGTCATCTTTGCCATCTCTGGGATAGGGTTCAGGGGTTGGTGCCACAACATCCTTGGCTGGATGAACACAACATGCTGGTATCTACAAAAGTCCTGTAGATGTAAACACAGCAGCCTAGCCCCACCTCCAAGTAATTAAAGGAATCGGTCCTAACCATGTTTTGTCTGGTAATGCTCTATAATATGCCAGAGGAGGAGGCAAACTTGTTTTTTGTTGAAAATGCCTCTGATAAGCGGTCGAATTAGAAATTGAAAAATTCAATTGATTCAAAGTAAATAAAACTTTTGTAACCTGTCGTGTTACCCATGACAAATTTGGGGCCCGAGACCCCTCCTTTTTTATTTGTTTGTAAAGGCAGTCCTTAAAGGACCTATTAGCACATTCCACTATAGCTTGACCTGTGGAATTATAGGGAAGACCATGAGTAACAACAATATTCCAGGTTGTACAAAATTGCAAAAAAGCATGTGAAGAATAGGCAGGCCCATTGTCTGTTTTTAAAGAAGAGGGCTTGCCCAGAGCTGTAATGGCTGAAAAAAGATGGGAAATAACATGATTAGCTGTTTCCCCTCATTGAGGGGTAGCCCAAATTGCTCCAGAATAGGTATCAATAGATAAATGAATATATTTCCAAGGAGCTAAAGAAGGAACATGGGTAACATCCATTTGCCATAATTGATTAGAGGTGAGACCATGGGGATTAACTCCTGTGTCTCCTGAAGGGGATGCCCCAGAGCATTGGGGGCAAGACGAAACAATTTGCTTAGCTTGCTCTAGTGGAATGTGGCAAGTTTGTGCCAGCCCCCTGGCATTTTGATGGAAAAAAGAATGGCTAAAAAATGGATCTGTAAATAAAGTAGGTAAAACATGAACAGCAGTATCAGCATGACTGTTGCCTTCAGAAAAGGTCCAGGAAGGGATGAATGACTGCGTATGTGAGAGACAAAATACAAATGCTTCCGGTCTTGTAGTAGTTGCTGTAAAGTGAGAAATAAAGCCATACGGTTGGAGTCAATCCTGGGCGTGATATAAGCACCTGGAAGATTAAAAATAAGTTGACACACATACTGAGAGTCAGAGATCAGATTAAAAGGTTGTTGAGAAAAAGTGTGGACAGCTAAGATAGCTGCAGACAATTCTGAGCGCTGAGGTGAAGACTGTACTGTAGTATAAGATATTTTCCAGATGTCTGTCATGAGAATCCTTGTAAGCAATAGCTCCTCTCGTTCGTCCTCCATCAGAAAAAACTGTAAGAGCTTGCGGTAGTGGAGAAGAAGAAAGTAATGAGCGAATAGGAAAAGAAGAAGTCATTAAGCAAGCAAACCTAGGATCTTTAGGCAGATGATATGAAATACAGCCTACATAGTCAGGTTGAGCACACTGAAGAGATAAATTATTCTGAAAATAAAAGTGAAAGTCAGATTTTGAGATAGAAAGAACAATATTTATTACATCAGTTCCATTTCTTCGATAGGCTCGAGTACACCCCAAGGTTATAATTTCAGCCATGGCTTGAATAAAGGGTAAAACATTTTTAGATGGCAATGAGACAAATAAAGCCATTCAATACAATATACTTTTTGCTGTTCTAAAACAACCAATACTCCCGTGGGTAGCTTACTAGTAGGAAATATTAACAAAGATAACTGACAATCTCTATGAGGGATTCAATCCACAAACTGAATACTCAAGATGTTATTAATTTTCTCAACTGTAGCAAATACTACAGATGGAACTATAATTAAATCTCCTGGCTTTTTTCCTTTAGTCAATAACTCAAATAATGGACTAAGTAAATGCGTAGGTAAAGAAAAATATGGGTGGACCCAATTAATAGTACCCAGAAATTGTTGCAAATTTACCAAGAAAATAACTTTGGGTAACTTTAAACAAGGAAAAGCTGGAGCAGAAAAAGACCTAAGGAGTGTGCAGCTGTATTTTTTCCAGGGCAATTTGCAATCCATAGACACATAAATCATTTTGTATTTCAAAAAGCCAATTAGGTTGTATTTTTTGCGCTCCAATTAAAATGTCCTCTATACGATGATATACCAGGGTTTTGATCCCTGATGAAAGAGAGGGCGAGATGTTACAGACATGCCCCCCCCCCTGGATTTTTACACTCTTTTAAAATAACCAGGTTTTCCACAATCGTAACACTTTCCTTGAGGTTTGCTGCCTGGTGATAAAGCAGCTGCTAACAAATTAGTTTTATAAGAAGATGTTCCTATATCCTGACACACTTTAATCATATCTGCCAAATCAAGATCTTTTCCCAGCCCAACAATTGCTCTTCGGCATTCAGAAGTGGCGTTGTCTTTTGCCATTTGCCTCATGTTAGAGAAGGCTTGTTGACGTTTGCCAGAAACAGGCACTTTTCTGAAGGCTTGATAAGCACATTCAGAAGAAACTTGCAAAGTTGCAGCCGGTAGACAAACAGAAAGCATATCAGCAATTTCTTCTATATCCCCCCCCCCCTTTTGTCTAACTGTTTCTTTAAATTCTGCTTAATGGGGGTGTAACTTGCTCCTTCAGAAGGAGCTGATGGTTCAATTAAAGATGGTTTTGAGGTGACAATTTTAACTTTATAATCAGGTGGAGGGCTTGTAGTTAATTGTTGCCCTTCCAAAGCATCAGAGCCATACTTTTCTATTCCTTGATGACATTAATACCATTGATGTAATATTTGCACTGAAGCCTTAGGTTCAAGATGTAAGCTTGCCCTATCTTTATTATATCTCTCAAACAAGGCGTCCCCTGTTCTGGATAAAAGGGACAATGTTTCCCTGTTTCAACTATCAGTTTCCTTTTGTCAGTCTGCACATCGTCATGCCAGACTTGTGCAATAGGAATCTAAGTTCCCGCACATGCGTTTACTGATATTGAGACAGATTGCAGCCCATCACTTACCACTAGGGATCCCGAAGGATGAAAGGCGCGCCAGGGGTCTATTCCAGACGATGATAAGGATGTTAAGGATGCTGCTCCCCATGGAGGGTGTCCCTGCTTCGGGCGCCAAATGTTGTAAATCAGAGGTCCAGGCTTTTGCTCTGTTTCAAGATGTCTCCAAGATGTCTCTAAGATGTCTCTCCCAGACTTCGTAGAGAACTTTATTTTTATACAGTTTTACACAAGCAGACAAAAGGTAGCACAGTAACAGTATTCTGATTGGATAGAAGTTATTCACCCCCCTCTCAAGTTGCCATCTTCTCTAGGTGAGCTTATATTAGATCATCCACATCCGAGCCAATAATGAAGTAATGCAGTAAGCAGGAAAGACCCACAGATCACCAGCCAGCAGTGTGCTGCTACAGCCTGGCACTGAGACCTTTGACCTACTGACCTACAGACACTGACTAAGCAAATTACTGGTTGCTGTTGGTATGTAATAAACATCAGGAATGAATGCATCGAGCTCTTCAACATAAACAGTTCCTTTTCCTTTGACCTGACAAGGATGATTTGAAAAAGAATAAAGTTCACATAGTTCAGGTTCAGGCTCGTGCATCTCTGTAAAAAGTTCCTTTCTGTAGGTAACATGCAATGCTGCACCACTGTCCAAAGTCCACAGGAGTCGTCTGTCATACTCTGGTTGAGGTTGTGGATCATTGGTTAAAGCCAGTGTGGCGAGTGGACCTTGTGGATCATGCCGGGGACCACGACGACCTTGTCTTCTGCCTCTGCCTCTGCCTCTGGAATCTGTCTCTCGGCTTGTCGTTCGTTCAGAACTGCGATAGGAAATAATCACCAGTAACGCACAGAGAATCAGGGTTTACTTTGGCAATGATAAGCTTGCAGTCAAAAGTAAAGTACAAGTCGGTGTTTTGGTTCAAAGTCAGCGCTGGGTGTAATCACACCACAGCGCTATTTAACAAAAACTCAGCCCCTTAAACATACATCCGGTGATTATCAATCAAGCATCCCCCACTCCCTTAACAGTAACAGCTGCGAGCAGCGAGGACAGCAGAATCGGAGAGGCCCAGCAACGTCATCAATCATTGCCCTGAATGCTGCTATCCAGGAACTGTTTGTGTGTTCGCTGCGGCTGCTTATCTCCACTCCTTCGTCTCCCACACCCCCCATCGATGGCGAGCTCCAGCAGGACTCGACAGGCGGCCCCCCCTACCAGGAGCTCACCTATAAATAGAAAGCATACAGATGTTAGTCACTGTTACGATCCTGCATTAGGTTTGTCTGGGTATTTCCGATGGAACCGTTGTATCAATCGGGCAGCGTGAACATCGGGTGCTGCCACCCACGAGGCCTGTGTTACAGGGTATCCTTTCCACCGCACAAGATATTGTAACATCCTCCTACGAACCCTGGAGTCCAATATTCGGTCTATCTCATATTGGTTGGTATGCACGGGACCCGGTGGAGTAGTTGAGGTACCTGGCCTTTCTATCATCACCGGTTTCACCAAACTGCTATGGAATACGGGATGTATCCTACTGAACAGAGGGGGAAGTTTAAGAGCTACGGTTACAGGATTGATGACTTGTGTTATGGGAAATGGTCCTATATATTTAGGTCCTAATTTTTTACTGGGCAGTCGGAGTTTAAGGTATTTCGTAGATAAGTATACTTTGTCTCCTATCCGGAATGGTTTTGGATCAGCTCTTTTCTTGTCTGCATATTTTTTGTACTCGTCTGCTGCCTTTTGTAATGCTGTTTTTACACTTGGCCATACATTACTAATTTTATCGGCCCAACTGCGTGGCGTGTCACCGTCTGTCATAGGGGGATCTAACTCTGGAATGGCTGAAAACTCTCGGCCATATATTACTTGGAAAGGGGAGAACCCAGTACTGCGGTGGGGTATGTTGTTATATGCCACTTCGGCGAAAGGCAGGAGTCCTGACCAATTCGTCTGCTGGTATGAAACGTAGCATCTGATATATCTTTCGACCATGGCATTGGCCCGTTCAGCCGCCCCGTTAGTGCTCGGGTGGAATGCTGAACTTAACCCTTGAGAGGACCCAATTAAACGGACAAATCGTCTCCAAAACTTAGAGGTGAATTGAACACCGCGGTCGGATATAATCCTCTTAGGTGCTCCATGGAGACGATAGATATGTTGCAAAAAGAGTTCGGTTAATTGTCGCGCGGATGGTATGCTTTTACATGGCACAAAGTGGGCCTGTTTTGAAAACAGATCTACCACCGTCCAAATTACAGTGTGGCCATGGCTAGGGGGGAGATCGACTATGAAATCCATAGCGATCTCTTCCCAAGGCCTGCTAGGATTCGCGACTGTCTGTAATAGTCCTAACGGTCGTCCAGACCAGGGTTTGGCGGTTGCACAGGTTGTGCAACCTTTTACGTATGTTTCTATGTCCTTACGCATTCGTGGCCACCAGAATTGCCTCCTCACAAGGTGTAGAGTTTTTAAATACCCAAAATGGCCTGCTGATTTGGCATCATGGCACCTGCATAACACTACGTTCCGTAAACGTTCTGGAACATATATTCTATTCTCCCTCCACGCTATTCCATCATTATAGCTAACCATAGAGGGGTTTTGGATTACCCATTGATCCTGTTGTAAAGCTGTTTTAAACTCGGTACGTAAGTGACCATCTACTTCTGTAAGTCTTAATAGGGTTTGGGAAGGTGCAATTAGAGGTTCTATCACTTCCTCTCGCTTGCTATTATACTGTGGCATCCGGGACAGCGCATCAGCCAGGAAGTTTTTCCCAGCAGGAACATACCGCAACCGGAAAGAGAAACGCTGAAAATATTGTGCCCACCTTATCTGTTTGGGAGATAGTCGCCTGGGCGTTTGTAAGGCTTCTAAGTTTTTATGGTCCGTCCATACCTCAAAAGGATGAGACGCCCCCTCCAAGAGATGTCGCCATGTCATCAACGCCCAACGGACCGCGAATGCCTCTTTTTCCCAGATCGCCCATGCCCGCTCTGTCGTGGTTAACTTTTTAGACGTATAGGCACAAGGTTGTAACCCTCCCTGCTGTGTTCTTTGTAGGAGTACTGCTCCTACAGCCACGTCGCTAGCATCTGCTTGGACTACGAATGCCTGCATTGGGTCTGGATGCTTGAGTACTGGTTCTTGAGCAAAGAGTGTTTTTAACTGCTCGAAAGCCATTTGACACGCTGACGACCACGTCAACGCTTGTCCCGGCTTTGGTTTAGCTGTGGCCGGTTTGGTCCGTAACAGATCCGTTAGTGGTAGGGCTATTTCAGCAAATCTGGGAATGAACTGCCGATAGAAGTTTGCAAAGCCTAGAAAGCTCTGTAATTGCTTTCTGGTTCTAGGGGCCTGCCATTCAAGCACTGCCTGGACTTTTCTGGGATCCATCTCTACCCCGCTCTCTGATATTCTATAGCCTAGATAATCTATCCTCTTTTTGTGAAACTCACATTTGGATAGTTTCACGTACAGCTTAGCAGCTAATAATTTGTCTAAGACCTGTCGGACCAGAGATATATGTTCCTCTTCAGTTTGCGTGTAAATTAAGATGTCATCCAAATATACAAGGACACCCCTGTACAGATGTTCATGCAGCACTTCATTGATGAACTGCATGAACACCGCAGGGGCGCCCTGTAGTCCGAACGGCATGACCTGGAACTGATAGCTTCCCAAGGGACAATTGAATGTTGTTTTCCACTCATCCCCTGGTTTGATTCGTATCCTATAATACGCTTCGCGTAGGTCGAGTTTCGTAAAGATACGACCGGTGGCTAGGGCAGCTAACAGGTCCTTCATTAAGGGAAGTGGATAGAGGGGCTCCACACACACTGCATTGAGACCTCTGAAGTCAACGCATAAGCGTAAACCCCCGTCTTTCTTCCCACGAAACAGGACAGGGGCAGCCATCTTTGATCGACTAGGTGTGATAAAACCCCGGGCCAAGTTCTTGTCTATATATTTTCGTAATTCTTTTAGTTCGGGTTGTGTCATTGAATACATCCGGGGCTTGGGTAGCTTCGCCCCGGGTATTAACTCAATACTGCAATCCGTAGGCCGGTGAGGGGGCAGGGTCTCACATTCCTCCTCACTAAAGACTCTGGCAAGATCCCTATACACATCAGGATACGTTGTGTCTACTGGTGGGCTCTCTGCTTCTATTCCCCCTGCTGGCTCCTTTTCCTCCTTGGTAGGGGGAGGTCCCAACGGTAATCGAAGTTTTCGAAAACCCCCTTCCCACCATATCGTAGGAGCCCACTTGTCCAACCATGCTAATCCTAAAATCACTGGTTCTAACATTTTCTCCACTATAATAAACCGAATAGTTTCGGTGTGCTCCCCAATATCGAGGTGCACCTTTTCTGTTATATGAGTCACTGGTGCCCCTCCCAGCAATGAACCATCCATTTGTTCAAAGGTAATAGGGGTTCTCAACCGCACAACCCGCAGCCCAAGTTCGTCAACTATCGCCCTACGAATTAAACAACGAGTACACCCTGAATCAATCAATGCCTCATATCGGCGTCCAGTGGTGGCCCGTGGGTTTCGGAGTACGACTGGTACCACAAAAGGTCGGATGGGGTCGCTCACCATTGGGTCATGTGGGTCCTCATCGTCGTCATCACTATCCCCAGCCACAATCGGGAACTTTTCCGCCACCACTTTCTTAGTATCTGTAGCCAGGGGATCCCTCTCCATACAGGATGTTCGAGTCATTTGGGACCGTTCGGATGTTGGTCGGCCTCTGCCTCTCAACACAGCTCTAGGAGGGGGGTTTTGGTCCAAGTTGCGGGGCATGGGATGAGGACAGTCGGCTGCTCAATGACCAAGGCGATTACATCTGAAGCAACGAAACGCAGGCCGCTGGATCTTTTCCCCCAAGCCGGAGCCAGCATTCGGTTTAGTCTCCTTGGGTGTTTGTGTGCGTTCTGCTGGTCGTTTTCCTTGACTTGCAACCCCTTCACCCCGTATACGGAATTCTCGGAGACCGACGTCCAATTCGATGGCTGCCTTGTACCACACGCTCAACTTGGGGGGCAAGCCCCGGTACACGCAGGCTTGCCGTAAATCACGGTCTAGTCCTTTATGGAATTGGTGCACCAGAAGACGTTCTGGCCACCCCACCAACCGAGCCGCAATCTTTCGGAACTCCTGTACATATTCCTTTGCTGGTACGCCCCGTTGCTTAAGCGCAAACAAATCCCCCTCTGCAACCTGGGCGCTTGTTTCGTCTTCAAATCTGGCACGAAGAGCCTCCAGAAATCGTCCCAGGTCCACGAATTCCCTTGCATGTTTAGCATGGAGGCCTGCCACCCACTCAGCCGCTTCTCCCGTCAGGACCCCCATAACAGCAACCACCATAGCCCACTGGGAGGGATACCACTGTCCATATTGGTCCATATGGCTTATCACCTGGCTTAAGAAAATAGCCACTCGTTCAGGGTTTCCGTCAAAGGAAGTCTGCAGGGCAGGTGGTCCCCAAACAGCCTGCGGGACCCACAGCCCCGGCGGGGCCCCCGGAGGCCAAGGCATGGGGCCTGGGGTCCTCGCTGCTCCAGTCGCTCTCCTGTCCTGCCTAGGTTGGTCCCTCGTCGCCCCGCGACCCCCAACAGGTAAGCCCCCTGCCAATTGCGTTGGTTGGGGCTCAGGACCGGCTCCAAGGTCTCCCGACGAGGCACCTTGGTCTTGTTCTGGAGGGGGTTGGTCCATGGATCGTCTAGAGGTCCGCTCCATCCTCAATTTAGGACTTGTGAGCCAGAATTGGGTCTCCGAAGCGGTCACCCCTGTATCCTGCCAAGAAGAACCTGGAGGCTCCAGCCCTGCAACCCAGGGCTGCCAGGATGGGGCGTCACGAAATCCAGATTCCCCAAAACGCTCACGTAGCGTATCCATGGTGCTGGGACCGGATGAGGCAGGATACCCCCAATCCCCTTCATCCTCCTCAGTCCGTCGTCTTTCCCTCCAGCCCTGGAAAGATGCTCCCAAGCGAGGGGGTGTTGGCATCCGTGGCCCAAGGAGAACAGAGCTGTGCCACCAATCCCCCGTCCGAGCCCGTTGTCCTGGAAAACTCTCCTCCTCCGGTCGGGGCGGGGCGCTCTTGGGTTGCTTGACTTTTGGTTTCACTGCCAACTGTTCCACACTCTCCTTCACCTCCTCTATCAGTGGTTCCTCCCCCTCCACATCTCCACCACACTCCTGCTCTTCCAAGGCCGTCCCTTCTGCCATACCCCCCTTTGCTGCAAAGCCCCAGGGACTCCTCACCTCTTGCGAAAAGGAACCAAGCGCTGACTTTCTCTCGGCTTGTCGTTCGTTCAGAACTGCGATAGGAAATAATCACCAGTAACACACAGAGAATCAGGGTTTACTTTGTCAATGATAAGCTTGCAGTCAAAAGTAAAGTACAAGTTGGTGTTTTGGTTCAGTCAGCGCTGGGTGTAATCACACCACAGCGCTATTTAACAAAAACTCAGCCCCTTAAACATACATCCGGTGATTATCAATCAAGCACCCCCCACTCCCTTAACAGTAACAGCTGCGAGCAGCGAGGACAGCAGAATCGGAGAGGCCCAGCAACGTCATCAATCATTGCCCTGAATGCTGCTATCCAGGAACTGTTTGTGTGTTCGCTGCGGCTGCTTATCTCCACTCCTTCGTCTCCCACACCCCCCATCGATGGCGAGCTCCGGCAGGACTCGACACTGTTCCTCTGGGCTGGTATGTGACGGGAGCTGGAACTCGTTGGGGACAATCCCAGGTGGCATGTCCCACATGGTTACAGATGTAGCATCTTGGCATCCTTGGAGCATAGGTCCTTCCTCGGAAGGGGCACCTAGCTGGAGCTCTTCATGCGGGTGGTCCTCTCAAGTGTGGCATGGCTAACATGAGTGCTTCTTCTTCAATTAAAAGTCTGCATACATTGTCCACTGTGCATTGAGCAATAGGAACCTGGTTAATCTTTGTAATGGCATCTTTCCATTCATAGTTCAAAGAATTAATAATAATGCTGATCATTTGAATATCATCAATATTATAGCCTCTTTCGCTCAATTCTCTTCTGAGTCCTTTCAGTTTGGTCAAATGTCCTCCAATTTGTTCACCAGGTTTGAATCTCGAACCATGGAATTGAGACATGAGCAAACATGAAGACTCAATTGAAGCAGGCCTGTAGCAATTTTGCAATTGAGCCCAAATTTGTTGGGCTGTTGCATCAGGCGAAAATGTAACCTGCAATTCAGTATCCATGGACATCAATAATGTTGTGCAAGCTTTAATTTCTAAGTCTCTTATTGCAGGGGACCATGGCTGAGCCGGGGGATTAAAAATCATACAGTGAGTGCCTTCTCTACGAAGTAACAATCCAATCTCACTGACCCAGGCCTTATAATTCTGTCCTGACATCTTTAATTTGGACTCACCAGCCAGTGGAGCAACAGAAAATGCCTGTTGAGGAATGTGCATTTGAGGTGCTGGCTGTGGAAGTAAAGGCACTTGTTGCACTGGAGGTGGACCAGGAGCTGGCCCTGGTTGTACAGCTGGAGGCACGTGTGCATGCATTTGTGGTTGAGACTGTTGCACTGGAATCTGCTGTGTTCCAGCTGCCATCTGTGCTTGAGCTACAATATTAGCATGACCTGCTGGAGATGCAGTCATTTGCCTTTGCTGCATTAAGCTTTGTTGTGTTCCATCTAAAAGGACACCAGCACCACCAGGGGGTGCTTGAGTTTGGGCCTGTGGAGACACTTGTTGCATTGCAGCTTTCTCTAGCAAATTACTTTCGCCAGCAGATGGTGCTGCACCTTTAGTTTCAGGCAGCTCAGATAATCTCTCTGCATACGTGGCATTATATGTAATTTGATGAGAGAGAACACCATGTGACAAATGTGACGTGGGCACAGCTCTCTGTTCTGATTGGCCTGAAACAAAGTCCACCAGGGGGTGTGTCTTTGGCTCCAAAGAAGAAGCCAAAATGGCGCTTTTAGAGATTTTGAAGTCACGAGATTCTCCCTTATCTTGCTCAAGCATAAACAAATCCATTTTTGCCTGGGATAGCTTCTGTTCAAAAATTTCTATCTGGTCACGATAGTTTCTTATAGCTTGTTCTTTAGGAGTGACCCTGAAGGTTTGAGAGGGATAATAAAATGTTTCTCTCTCTGCATAGGAGGGAAAAGACTTTGCCGTTTGTGGAAAATCTGGCTCTGCACCAAGTGTTACAAAATCAGAAGGCTCTGGGTAGACAGTTTGAGAGCTTGCATAATTAGAAGGGGGTGTTACTGACCTCAGTTGTAGTGTTTCGCCTTTATCTTCAAAAGTAGCTCTTCTGTTATTTTCCTCCTGAAGCCTTTGTAGAATTCTTTTTGCTTCTTCATTAGTGAGAGCAGAGATATCTATATCTTCAGCAAAATGCATTCTGTATTTGTTTTATTTCTTTTTCAGCATCTTAGCAGATAATTAATTAGTGTTCCTCGGTCGCAAAATAAATATCTAATTAGCCTAGAGGTCTTATCAAAGTAACGAGCAAGGAAAAAGCCATAATTTCGACCATCCTTTGGCTACCAGATGTCAGGGCATTGATTAATCCCATTCTGCTTTTGGGATAATCGCACCTGATTACGAGGGGCAGATCGAGTATACTTTAAGAAAACAAAACCCGAAGATATATTCTAAGAAAACTCATTTATTTGTTATAAAGAAATTATTTAACAAATAATTATTATTATTTGTTATAAACATCTTACTGATCTAATTAGTTACATTTTGAAATAGTTCGTGCCAGCTGCTTCTCAGCAGCCAGACCTTTGGCAAGAGAACAAAGGAAAGAGTGTGAAGTGGAAGCAAGGAATGCGGATACACGTAGCTTTCTGATAAGAAGTTGGCAAGCTACGGAATGTCTGATAGTCCAGAAATAATGAGCTCAGCTGGTAAATACAAAAACGCAGTGACAGTCTCAGTATAGATTAAAATGTCGTCCAAGTAGACCAGAACCCCCTTATATAAATGCTGATGCAGCATTTCATTTATTACCTGCATAAACACTGCAGGGACTCCTTGTAACCCAAAGGGGAGCGCCTTGAATTGGTAGCAGCCAAGGAGGGTGTTAAATGCCGTTTTCCACTCATCCCCCTCCTTAATTCTAACATGGTAGTAAGCTTCCCTTAAATCCAGCTTTGAATTTTTTTTCCCTTTAACGAGGTGTGCTAGCATATCTTTCATAAGGGGGAGGGGATACATGTTCTCCACACTGATCATATTCAGATTTTGTTTTTTTGTTTTTTTTATATATATTTTTTATTTATAACAAACATAGAAAAAACAAAACAAAACATAAAATCTCCATCATTCAAATACAATTACAAACAGTATGTCGATCGGTTAAAATTCTTTTGTGCTCAGTCTCTCCTCCCAAATTTCAAGTTATTTAATTTCTCTCATTTAACAGTTTTTCTTTTTTTTAATGTATATTTATGTTCACTTAGCCATTATTGAACAGAAAGAAAAGTAAATAAAAACAAAAGGAATATCACTTCATATATTTTTATCTTTACATTAATTCCTATTTCATTTTTTATCTCCATGCTTTATTATTATTATTTTTTTGTAAATATTTTTTATTTTTTTCAAACATAGACATAAAATATAACTTTCAAGAACAGAGTCTCGATCCGGTCATAGATGGTTACCACGCTTACATTCCTTTAACAAGCTCCATTCACAATTTTCCATTACATCTTTTACGGATAGAAATTCAAAACATAAAAGAACAGATTTTAACATAAAGTCTAGCATCTTCACCTAAACAAATCCATTATATCAATACAATTTTAATTTCAAATTAACTTCTGCTCATTTTTATATCTATATATCAAACCTGATTTTATTTTGTTCTTCTTCACCTTGTATCTTTTACCATCATGTCAAAATAATTTTTAACAATATTCTAACCTCTTATTCTAATTATTTACCTTACAATTTTATCACCACAAATCTTAATTTCAAATTCAATACAACTCCATTTTTATTACACTTTATAAAACAAAATTCTATCTAATTCTTAATCTCTTGACCCTTTTCCTTGAATCTTAGTATCTTAAACACACTTAAAAACACTTATCATCCATTACAGTTTTCATGTTACACAGGTTTATCACAAAAACAAGTTTTATTTAAACTAATTTCTGGCTTATTTTCTTCCATACCTCCCTCTATTGTTTGGCTGTTTTCCAGCATATTATGTTTGGCTGATTCCCAGCATAGTCTCCTCCAGAGCACCAACTATTTTTGGCTAATTTCCAGTATAGTCTCCTCCAAGCCTACCACCATTATTGGCTAATTTCCAGTATATTTTCCAGCATAATCTCCTCCAACTCTCCTCCTATTTGCTTGGCTGATTTCCAGCATATCTCCATGCTTTATTATCTAGCCATTGATAAAACAGATCCCAAATTAAGTAATATTGTTCTCTAATTTCAAGTGTCAATTTATTCATTTCAACACAATCCATAATTTTCTTAATACTTCCATCTTCAGTAGGTATCTTCTCACCTTTCTAATTTTTAGCAAAGACAATTATAGCCGCTGTTAAAATGTTCACAATTAAATATCTTAACTCTTTATTGTATATTTCTTGTAAAATCCCTAATAAAAATATCTCTGGTTTAAAGTCAATGTGTTTCTTTGTCATTTTTTCCAACCATGTGTGGATTTTTGTCCAATATCTTTTAACTTCTACACATGTCCACCACATATGGTAATATGATCCTGGGGTCTGATGACATTTCCAACATTTCTCCGATTTATTCTTGAACATTCTGGCTATTCTCGTCGGGGGTAGGTGCCACCTGTAAAATATCTTATACAAATTTTCCTTATATGCTGTGGACATTGTCATTTTATAATTTTGCAACAATAATTTTTGTCATTTTTCTAAGTCAATCCCATGCCCAAAATTTTTCCCCCAGGCTAACATTGTCTCTTTAACTTGTTCT
Organism: Pituophis catenifer annectens; assembly: GCF_029215685.1. NCBI lineage: Eukaryota > Metazoa > Chordata > Lepidosauria > Squamata > Colubridae > Pituophis > Pituophis catenifer. The sequence continues at coordinate 173,246,189 of NW_027256881.1, forward strand.
TCTTCCTATTTTACCTCTAGCCAGGGCCGGATTTTCCTATAGGCTAACTAGGCTTCAGCCTAGGGCCTCAAGATCAAGAGGGGCCTACACAGTGGTGGGATTCTGGGGGTTCTAGGGGGTTCGGCCGAACCCTTTGTTAAATTTCTGGCTCGTCCGCCCCTCGCCTCCCACCCGCGCGGCGCCAGCCTACCGTAGCCAGGGGTAGGCAATTGTGGCTCTTTTACAACCTGTGGACTTCAACTTCCAGAATTCCTGAGACAGCTTGGTTGTAAAAGAGCCACAATTGCCCACCCCTTCCCTAGCCTGAGTTCTGCTGCCTGGGATCCACGTGGGCTGCCACGTGGTTCCCCACCGGCTCCGGACGCAAGAGAGCAGGATGGAGAAAGCAGCTTCCACGCCTTCACTCACCCTCACTCTCTGCTCTGTTGGATCGCCGGCCGTTCGCTTACCCCGCCCACTCTCAATCTATTGTTGCCTCCGATGGCTAGAGGAAAAAAAAACTTCAAATTCTTGCCGCGGGGCTTCAAAGGGCCGCCCTAGAGCCAGTGGTGCAGCCGAACCCATTGTTAAATTGCTGGCTTGCCCCGCCCCTCCGCACCACTATTTATTGCCAATAAATAGTGGTGGGCGAGGGGCGGGGGAGCCAGCAATTTAACAAAGGGTTCAGTGTTTTTTTTGTAATTTTATTGGCCCACGGAGCTTCAGCATAGGCTAATTGGCCTCCCGGCTCTCAGCTGATTTGTCTCAGCTGTTTTGCTCAGGGCTCTTCTGCTTCCGTGCAAAGAGTGTTGATTTTTTTTCCCCTAGCTATACTGAGAAACGAAACTGAAACTGCTTTGCTGTTGCTGCAAGGTTGGAAAATTAGGCAGGCAGAATTCTTTTCTTTTTCCTCACCAAAAAAGGTAGGTACAAACAATGGGAAATTTAGGGAAAGATTTTAAAACACAAAAGAAAAAAAAGCTCTATTTAACTAGGGAATTGTAATAATTGAGATACTATTAATTGTATATTGTGTTGAAAGCAGAAATGGTTAAGTTGTGGTTTGGAGGAATATATGGGGGAAATTATTTGGTTTATTATTATTGGTAAATATAATTAATTGATTTGTAAGAAATTGGATTGCATGGAAATAATTGGAATATTCATGTTCATATTGAACATACAAAAAAGGTTATATAACTAATTGATTTATATTAAAATGTTGAATTTATATTAAACAACTAATATTACATAATTAACCAATGTGAGGATGGATATAAAAATAATGACAATGGGAAGGGGTATAATATAGAATAGAAGGGAAAAATTAAATTTGATTAAGATTAGAGATGAGGATGAAGGGTAATATTGGTTCTTTACAAAAATAGATGAGGAATAAATATGGCAAAAAGGAAATATAGAAATTGTAAATTTAATTGAAATGACTAAACACTGTTTAAATTTGTGAACCGGCCAAATACTCTGTTCAAAGAAAATACATTGTATGTTTGTATGTGTGTTTCTAATTATTGTTATTTATTCATATTTGTTCTCTTTTATTCTTTAAAGTTTAACAATTCATTCTTTATCTTAATATCTTTATATTTGTTTGGGGTTGGCTTTCTTCCCTTTCATCTTTTTTATTGTACAGCAATCTTTCTCCTCAAACCTACCACCTCTCTCTTTTCTTTCCTTCTTACTTTCTCTTCCTCCCCCTCTTCTTCTCCTCCCTACTTCCTCTTCCTTTCTCCTTCTCCTCCTCTCTTCCTCCCTCTCTTACCCTCCCTCCTACTCTAATTTCCCTTCCCTTCCTTCATCCCTCTCTATTGCTGTATCTTTTTATGCATATGGACTACTCAGAGGGCTGAAAAAGTTATTTCTGACTGGTCCTCGCACTTTTGACCAGTCCTCGAACTTATGACTGTCCTCATATTTTACGTTTTTGCCTTATCTTGTCACCATGGTGAAGAGAAGCAGTTGTGAAATGAGTGACATGGTTGTTAAGAAAGCTGCACGGACATAAATGTGAGGATGGTCATAAGTGTGAGGACCGGTCAAAAGTGCGAGGCCCAGTCAGAAATGACTTTTTTCAGCCCTCTGGGTAGTCCTTTTGTGCATATGGACTACTCAGAGGGCTGAAAAAGTTATTTTTGACTGGTCCTCGCACTTTTGACCAGTCCTCGAACTTACGACTGTCCTCACATTTTACGTTTTTGCCCTATCTTGTCACCATGGTGAAGAGAAGCAGTTGTGAAATGAGTGACATGGTTGTTAAGAAAGCTGCACGGGCATAAATGTGAGGATGGTCATAAGTGTGAGGACCGGTCAAAAGTGCGAGGCCCAGTCAGAAATGACTTTTTTCAGCCCTCTGAAAAAAGTCTATGCACATAGCCACGCCCACCCGGTCACATGACGAGCTACCCACGCCTACACAGTCATGTGACCAGCTAGCCACGCCTATCCAGTCACATGATTGCCAAGCCACACCCCCAACTAAGCCACGCCCACAGAACCTGTTGTTAAAAAAATTGAATCCCACCACTGGTGAAAGGGCCTCATAAGTGGAATAGCCTAGGGCCTCTTTTCATCTAAATCCGGCCCTGCCTCTAGCAATGTGATCAACAGGAAAACCCCATTACCATTTTAAAGAGACAGAGACTAGAATAGGAGGACAGAGTTTATTCTTTGCAAAGGGCCTTCCTCTCTGGAGGAGAGGAAAGACGGAAATAAAACAAATTACACAAGTTTTATAGTCTTCAAGAACATCAGAATACACGTCAATAAAGTCCCTTGGGAATCAGTTTCTCATCTTCCCAGTCCACATGCGAACCAACACTCCTTTGGCTATACCATCTTCCACTACTACAGACAAGTAGTATCTGGGATGAGTTTGATCCTGTGACCCCAGATGACGTGGACAGGATTCTGGTTAGATTGAACGCGACCACATGTTTGTTGGACCCGTGTCCCTCCTGGTTAGTGCTGGCTTCCCGGGAGGTGACGCGAGGCTGGCTCCAGGGGATTATAAATGCTTCGTTGGGTGAGGGTGTCTTTCCCGCCGCCTTGAAAGAGGCGGTGGTAAGGCCTCTCCTCAAGAAGCCTTCCCTGGACCCGGCAGTATTGGCTAATTATCGTCCAGTCTCCAACCTTTGCTTCGTTGCGAAGGTTGTTGAGAGTGTGATTGCGCGACAGCTACCCCAGTACCTGGATGAAGCGTCGTATCTAGATCCGTTCCAGTTGGGCTTCAGGCCTGGGTACAGCACGGAAACGGCATTGGTCACGTTGGTTGATGATCTCTGGAGGGCTCGGGACAGGGGTTGTTCCTCTGTCCTGGTCCTGTTAGACCTCTCAGCGGCTTTTGATACCATCGACCATGGTATCATGCTGCACCGGCTGGAAGGGTTGGGGGTGGGAGGCACTGTTTTACGGTGGTTCTCCTCCTTTCTCTCTGACCGGTCGCAGTCTGTGTTGACAAGGGGACAGAGATCGACCCCGAGGCCCCTTATATGTGGGGTGCCGCAGGGATCGGTTCTCTCGCCCCTTCTGTTCAACATTTATGTAAAGCCGCTGGGCGAGATCATCCGTGGTTTCGGGGTGAAGTACCATCTGTACGCTGATGACACCCAGCTGTACATCTCCACCCCGGACCACCCCAACGATGCCCTTGAAGTGATGTCCCAGTGCCTGGAGGCCGTGCGGATCTGGATGGGGAGAAACGGGCTCAGGCTCAACCCATCCAAGACCGAGTGGCTGTGGTTTCCGACGTCCCGATATAGTCAGCTGACGCCATCGCTGGCTATTGGGGACGAATCATTGGCCCCCACGGAAAGGGCTCGTAACTTGGGCGTCCTCCTGGACTCACAGCTGTCTTTAGAAGAGCACTTGACGGCCGTGACCGGGAGGATTTTTCATCAGGTTCGCCTGATTCGCCAGTTGCGTCCCTTTCTAGATCGGGACTCGGGACACAGTCACTCATGCCCTCGTCACCTCTCGTCTGGACTATTGTAATGCTCTCTACATGGGGCTCCCCTTGAGGTGCACCCGGAGGCTCCAACTGGCGCAGAGTACGGCCGCGCAGGTGGTTATGGGAGCAACATGGGGCTCCCATGTAACACCTCTCCTGCACGAGCTGCACTGGCTCCCGGTGGTCTTCCGGGTGCGCTTCAAGGTTCTGGTTACCACCTTTAAAGCGCTCCATGGCTTGGGACCTGGTTATTTACGGGACCGCCTACTACCATCAACAGCCTCCCACCGACCAGTACGCTCCCACAGAGAGGGGCTCCTCCAGGTGCCGTCGGCCAAACAATGTCGGCTGTCGGCCCCTAGGGGGAGAGCCTTCTCTGTGGGGGCACCGACGATCTGGAATGAGCTCCCCCCAGAGATACGGAGGATTCCGGATCTGCGCACCTTCCGTCGCGAGTTGAAGACGCTTTTATTTCATCAAGCTGGCCTTGCCTAAATCTTCTCCCTTTTAAGTGTAAATTTTAATTTTTTAATGTATTTTAAAATATGGGTATCTTAAATTATGGGTATTAATTCAGCCAAATTTATTTAATTCATTTTATTCGATTTTAAATTTTGTATATCTATGTGTTTTATTTCATGGCTGTGCTCCGCCCTGAGTCCTTCGGGAGTAGGGTGGTATAGAAATTCAATAATAAATAAAATAAATAAATAAATAAATAAGTGGAAATTTTCTCCTTAAACCAGGCAAACATAACACTGGAGCAACACTATATTATTACTCTCTTCAACTCTTCAAACCTTTCTTCCAAACAACTTAGTTTGGAATTAACTATCAATAAATCAATAAAGTATCAATAAATACTCAACTCTCCCCACTTCGGAGGAATCACACCACACCTCTATCACAAATTAGCTAAACTATTTCCACAAGCTTCAAAGAAATGCAAAGCTTAATCTAAATTCACAATTCTAAACCACAAGTCTATACAGACTAACTTACAGGTAACTTCCTAGCTAACCAGACCAAAAGTCCATCTTTACCTTCTACCAGTAAGTAATTCTTCCCTCAAGGGAACATCCCTTATCTAGACAACACTAAGCCAAAATAACATAGTCAACTATTCCCCAGGCTATCCAGTATCCAGGCTATCCTAGAAATCTCCTTCTCAGCATTCAAAATAATTCAAAATGCACAGACATAAAAACACAAAAGAGGGTAATAAAAAAAACTTCAAAGCAAAAGCAAAAGAAAATCACCTATAGAGGTACTCCGGGTCTCTACTCCCAAAAATAATTGTTTTAAACTTTCAATGTCACTTCTCTATTATATAGATTTATTTAAACACCTCAAACATTTCACAAACAAAAATAAAATCAAACTCAGAGCAGGACAGGAAATATATCTGCATAGCTGCCAATGCAGTCAGAAACAATGCAGGATCAAATCACCCATCCACCCCTCCTTTCTCTCAGACAAACTCAGCAAAGGAAAAAAAATGTGTAAAAGGGAAAACAAACCACACCTTCCCCCCACCCTTTCCTACGTCTCTTGTTCAGAACAAAAAGAAACGGGAAATATAGGGAGGAAAAATACTACTCCTGTCTCCATTTAACATCGTAAATACCTCTTCCTAATCCTACTTCTCCATAGGATCTCTCTCATCTCTCACTTGCTCATTCAGACACTTGCTATTACAACATAACAACAACTACAACAACAAACTCTTGCCACTCACTATTTCATTATACAAAGGGAGATCTCTCAGGGGTTCAACGCACAGGCATTTACAAATATCAGGATCACCTTACCACCCCCGTTTAAGGGCTTGCCACACACACTCATATTTATTCTGCAATCAGACCTTTTAGTATATTCCAACACACACATGCCTTCTCCCTGCCAATTAGTCAGCATAAATACTTCAGGGAGCTTTATTATTATTCTCAGTATTATTATTATTTATAAGACAATGAGCTCTATTGCCTAAGCAACTCTCATTACACACACATACCATTTAACAACATTTGCAAACCTGGAATAAAACCTGGAAAGGTTCCATCCCTTCAGATACCCATTTCATTTTCATCCTTGACATCTTGTAGCCTATTCCTCAAGCAGTGGAAAACTTCAGGATGTGGTTTTTAATCAAAAACTTGATTCCGGGCCCTAACCACCACCTGTCTTCCACAGCTCCAAACTCAAGCCAAGAAGGTCACTTAATTAGCCGGCACACACATATCACCATCACATGACATTAATCAAAGACAAATTATTCGCATTCAACCTCAGGTAGGAAGAATAATAAACCTTCCTTACTACATTCCTACAGAGTTTTCTGTCTCATCCAAGAACGAAAAAGATCTGTATACCAAGCTCACATCCCAGAAGAGACAATGCATCCCTCCCAAGCAGATTAATACCTGCTTCTGGAACAAATATCACATCCAAATGTATAATACACTTTCCACAGCTCAATTTCACATTCACATTCTTCAACAATGGCACATCAAAAGGTATACCCTTGACACCCCTTATCTTAATAGTTACACCTGTGGGATGCACTCCTCTAGGCAATTTACAAATAGAGGTTCTAGTTGCACCCGTATCTATTAAAAACACATGATCCTCCTCTTCTGGACCCACTAATCATCCTCTTCTCAGGACAAGCTCCAGCAAAATGCCTCTCCTTTACACACACAAAGCACTTTTTGCTTTCCAATCCGCCAACACTAGGCTTTCTTCCACTGGAGTAATCCTCTCCCAATTCCAGGACACTGTCGCCACATTGCAACAGAAGTTTCACAAAGCCTTTCCCTCTTCCACCTAACTCCTTTCCCTCTCCTGTCTGTTTCAACACAGACACCATCATTTGACTTTTCTTTCTTCCTTTTTCTCTTCTAGTCTTAGCCTCGTCCCTATTCACATAGACCTTTTGAGCTTCTTTCAACAGAGCAGCAATATCAGTAGTAGCCCAATCTTCAAGCTTCTGTATGTCTGGCCATGATTTCGTCACAAATTTCATTTTCATTAAGGACTCATAAGCCGGCGTTTCAGGAGAAAGACCAGTGTGCTTATTCAAATTGTCCTTAATATTTTCCAGAAACACAGATGGTGTTTCTTCCCACAACTGTTCCACCTCCAAGACTTTTGTTAGAGTTTCTTCCTTGAGGTACAGCTGTCTTAACTCCCTCCATTTGCTCCCGATCTGCTAAATTATAATTATTCCAACCAGGATCAACTAATGGAGACTTAACATCAGCAGCAACGGGCTGAGCAGCCCCCACTTGGGTTTTATCCCAAAAAAGCCATAGCTGCCTTTTGAATTTGTGACCTCTCCTCAGGGGAGAACAAATAACCCAATTTATGCTGTAACTCTGCAAAAGTATACAGATTGGGTCCCAGGAATAAATCCAATGACTCAGACAACTTGATCAGATCCGCCTGTAAAGACGGCATGTTTCTTTTATAATCTTCCAGACCAGAAGATGTCAAAGACACATTCACAAAAGCCGCAATACCATTCGGCATTCCTCTTAAAGGAAACATTCCTTTAGTTTGTGAACATGTAACACGAGGAGAAGTGGATGGATTCTGTTTCACAGTTACTGACAATTCATCCAACTCCTTCTCCAGCTGCCAATATTACTGCCCTGCCGAAGTCTCTTCCTTTCTGCTCCCATCAGCAACATCAATTCCACCCACAACTTGGATTATACGAAGGAGGGGGAGGTGAGCATGTAGCATAAACTAAAGGATCCCAGCCTTTCTCTTCATCATCCTTCCCATACAAAACTCTAGAACCTCTCGGGGGAGAAGGGTCAAACTACTGAACATTGAACCGAGGTTCAACATATAACAATTGAGCTTTCAACTTCTTTTTTCACCAAAACGTTCTTCAAAGCATTGATCCAATATGGGTCTGACTCCCCACCTATAATTAGGCTGTATCAACACAAACGTCAGCCAAACCTTTGTACAATAATTAATCATAGTCACCTTATCTAATATCTTTGTATAAGCTTTCAACCAATCCTCTGACCACTCTGTTAACAATTTCCCTAATGGAGATATGGGGTATGGAGGGTATCTCAGTCTCAGCAGCACTTTTCCCTAGTAAAGGCCCCATACTTTCCCCAGCCTGTATTATACTAATTATACACACAAATCATACAGGCCATACACACACAAACATACACAAAACCAAACCACCAAAAAGAAAACATATACTCACTCCTGGTGCACCGAAGTCTTCAGGAACGTTCCTCTCTGTCCAGGCATTCACGTCTCCACCTCAGGGTACATAGAAAAGCAATTCCGGCTGGAAAGGAAATAACCCCATCTCACTGAAATCAGTGTGTGCGCACATATCAGGGAGTTCTATTCTAGACAGAATGTTTTCAGTCCCTGTTCGGGCGCCAATTGTGATCAACAGGAAAACCCCATTACCGTTTTAAAGAGACAGAGACTAGAATAGGAGGACAGAGTTTATTCTTTGCAAAGGGCCTTCCTCTCTGGAGGAGAGGAAAGATGGAAATAAAACAAATTACACGAGTTTTATAGTCTTCAGGAACATAAGAATACACGTCAATAAAGTCCCTTGGGAGTCAGTTTCAGATCTTACATAATAATAATAATAATAATAATAATAATAATAATAATAATAATAATAATAATAATAATAATAATAATTTTATTTCTATACCGCCCTTCTCCCGAAGGACTCAGGGCAGTGTACAGCCAATTTAAAAACACAAGACACAACAATAATTAAAAATTAAAATAATTAAATACATTTGGCTGATTTAAAACCCCAAAAATTAAAATACCCCAATTTAAAATTATTATATTGACAGCCCTGCCTGGCGGAACAACAGGGTCTTCAGTGCGCAGCGGAACACCCGGAGGTCGGAGATCTTACGTATTTCCGGGGGCAGTTCATTCCACAGGGTTGGGGCTCCCACAGAGAAGGCCCTCCCCCCGGGTGTCGCCAGCCAACATAACTTGGCTGATGGCACCCTGAGGAGACCCTCTCTGTGGGAACGGACTGGTCGGTGGGAGGCTATTGGTGGCAGAAGTCGGTCTCGAAGGTACTTGGGTCCTGTGCCATGGAGCGCTTTAAAGGTGGTAACCAACACCTTGAATTGCACCCGGAAGACCACTGGGAGCCAGTGCAGCTCGCACAGGAGGGGTGTCACGCGGGCACAATGAGGTGCGCCCATAACCACCCGCGCGGCCGCATTCTGGACCAGCTGGAGCCTCCAAGTGCTCTTCAAGGGGAGCCCCATGTAGAGAGCATTACAATAGTCCAGCCGGGAGCATTACAATAGTCCAGTCAAGGGCATGAGTGACCGTGCGCAAGGCGTCCCGGTCCAGAAAGGGCTGCAACTGGCGGATCAGGCGAACCTGATAAAAGGCCCCCCTGGCCACGGCCGTCATATGCTCTTCTAAAGACAGCCGTGCATCCAGGAGGACACCCAGATTGCGAGCCCTCTCTGTGGGGGGCAAAGATTCACCCCCAATAGTCAGCGATGGCACCTGCTGACTATATCAGGATGCCGGTAGCCACAGCCACTCGGTCTTGGAAGGATTGAGTCTGAGCCTGTTCCTCCCCATCCAGACCCGCACGGCCTCCAGGCAGCGAGACATCACATCAAGGGCATCGTTGGGGTGGTCTGGGGTGGAGATGTGCAGCTGAGTATCATCAGCGTACAGGTGACACTTCACCCCAAAACCACGGATGATCTCACCCAGTGGCTTCACATAAATGTTGAACAGAGGAGGCGAGAGGACCGACCCTTGTGGCACTCCCCATGCGAGATGCCTCGAGGTCGACCTCTGCCCCCCTGCCAACACGAACTGCAAGTGGCCGGAGAGGAAGGAAGAGAACCACCGCAAAACGGTGCCCCCTACTCCTAACCCCTTCAACCGCTGCAGCATGATACCATGGTCGATGGTATCAAAAGCCACTGAGAGATCTAATAGGACTAGGACAGAGGAGCAACCCCTGTCCCGGGCCCTCCAGAGATCATCCACCAACGCGACCAATGCCGTTTCTGTGCTGTGCCCCTGCCTGAAGCCCGACTGGTACGGGTCTAGATAGATAGCTTCATCCAGGTGCCTGGGCAGTTGTCGTGCCACCACACTCTCAACAACCTTCGCCACAAAACGAAGGTTGGAGACTGGACGATAGTTAACTAATTCAGCCGGGTCCAGGGAAGGCTTCTTGAGGAGGGGCCTCACCACCGCCTCTTTCAAGGTGGCGGGAAAGGCACCCTCACTCAGAGAAGCAGTTATAATCCCCTGGAGCCAGCCTTGTGTAACTTCCCGGGAGGCCAGTACCAACCAGGAGGGACACGGGTCCAATAAACATGTGGCGGCACTAATCCTACCCAGAACCCTGTCCACATCCTCGGGAGCCACAGGATCAAACTCCTCCCAGATAATATTCTCAAGACCTACCCTCGTCTCCTCCCCCAGACTCACCCAGTTGGAGTCCAAGCCTTCCCGAATCCGAGCGACTTTATCGTGCAGGAATTGCACAAAATCCTCAGCTAGACCCTGCAAGGGATCCTCCCGCACTCCCCCCTGAAGAAGGGAGTGGGTCACCCTAAACAGGGCGGCTGGGCGGTTCTCTGCAGATTTATTTATTTATTATTATTATTATTTATTAATCAAATTTCTATACCACCCTACTCCTGAAGGACTCAGGGCGGTGAACAGCCAAGATAAAATACAGATAATACAAATATTAAAAAAATCCCTTAAAATTATTAAATATTTCGGCCGAAACACAGATTAAAACACCCAATTTATAAAATCACAAATTAAAAAATTTAAGAAATTTTAGGCCAGGCCAGTTTGCTGAAATAGAAAAGTTTTGAGAGCACGGCGAAACGTGCGCAGGTCCGGGATCTTCCGTATCTCTGGGGGGAGCTCGTTCCAGATGGTAGGTGCCCCCACAGAGAAGGCTCTCCCCCTGGGGGCCGCCAGTCGACACTGTTTGGCCGACGGCACCCTGAGGAGCCCCTCTCTATGGGAGCGTACTGGTCGGTGAGAGGCTATTGGTAGCAGAAGGCGGTCTCGTAGATAACCCGGTCCGATGCCATGGAGCGCTCTAAAGGTGGTAACCAAAACCTTGAAGCGCACCCGGAAGACCACCGGGAGCCAGTGCAGCTCGCACAGGAGGGGGGTCACATGGGAGCGCCACGTCGCTCCCATAACCACCCGCGCAGCCGCATTCTGGACCAGCTGGAGCCTCCGGGTGCTCCTCAAGGGGAGCCCCATGTAGAGAGCATTGCAGTAGTCCAAGCGGGAAGTAACGAGAGCATGAGTGACCGTATTTAACAAGTCCCGATCCAGAAAGGGACGCAACTGGCGAATCAGGTGGACCTGATAAAAAGTCCCCCTGGCCACGGCCGTCATGTGCTCTTCTAAAGACAGCCGTGAGTCCAGGAGGACACCCAAGTTGCGAACCCTCTCCGTGGGGGCCAGTGACTCGCCCCCAATAGTCAGTGATGGCACCAACTGACTATATCGGGATGTCGGAAACCACAGCCACTCGGTCTTGGATGGGTTGAGCCTGAGTCTGTTTCTCCCCATCCAGATCCGCACGGCCTCCAGGCACCGGGACATCACTTCAAGGGCATCATTGGGGTGGTCCGGGGTGGAGATGTACAGCTGAGTATCATCAGCGTACTGGTGGTACTTCACCCCGAAACCACGGATGATCTCACCCAGCGGCTTCACATAAATGTTGAACAAAAGGGGCGAGAGGACCGACCCTTGTGGCACCCCACATACAAGGGGCCTCAGGGTCGACCTCTGCCCCCCTGTCAACACAGACTGCGACCGGTCAGAGAGAAAGGAGGAGAACCACTGTAGAACGGTGCCCCCCACCCCTAACTCCTCTAGCCGGTGCAGCATGATACCATGGTCGATGGTATCAAAAGCCGCTTAGAGGTCTAATAGGACCAGGACAGAGGAACAGCCCCTGTCCCGAGCCCTCCAGACATCATCAACCAACGCGACCAATGACGTTTCCGTGCTGTACCCAGGCCTGAAGCCCGACTGGGACGGATCCAGATACGACGATTCATCCAGGTACTGGGGAAGCTGTCGCGCTACCACACTCTCAACAACCTTCGCAACGAAGCGAAGGTTGGAGACTGGACGATAGTTGCCGGGTCCAGGGAAGGTTTCTTGAGGAGAGGCCTCGCCACCGCCTCTTTCAAGGCGGCAGGGAAGACACCCTCACTCAAGGAAGCATTTATAATCCCCATTATAAAATGGTTAGATTTTGCCGCTTTTATCGCCACTAGGTAGGTCTTGATATAAGACCTCACCTGTGTCCGGTCGGAATCAGAATGACTAGTCCTCCAAATGCTCTCTAGGCGTCTTTTCCGACACTTCATCTCTCTCAGCTCCTCAGAGAACCAAGGAGCCAATTGAGATCGGCATCGGGTCAGAGGCTGCAAAGGCACGACACGATCCAAAGCTCCGGTGGCCGCACTCTCCCAGGCAGCCACCAGCTCTTCAGTCGAGTCGTGTGTCAGAGTCTCAGGAAACGGCCCAAGCTCCGTCAGGAACCTTTCTGGATCCATCAGGTGCCTGGGATGGAACCATTTAGTCGGTTCCGTCTCCCTGCGGCAGGGGGAAGCGGTAGGAAAGTCCAAGTGAAGGAGCGAATGATCTGTCCATGACAAGGGTTTAATGTCTAAGTCCCCAAGATCATTCAACCACTGACCAGAGATGAAAATCAAGTCCAGAGTGTGTCCTCCTATGTGAGTGGGGCCTTGAACTAACTGGGTCAGGTCCATGGCCATCATGGAAGCCATGAACTCCTGAGCCACCTCTGACGCCTCACCCGCGGATGGAAGGTTGAAATCCCCCATGACAACAAGTCTGGGGGTATCCACCGCCACCCTGGCGATGACGTCGAGTAGCTTGGGTAGGGTCACTGCCACATGGCAGGGAGCCAGGTACGCAGTCAGCAAACCCATCTGCACCCCACGGCCCCACTTCACAAAGAGGGACTCACATCCGGCTATCTGAGGAACAGTGGTCTCCCTCAGACAAAGACTCTCCCTAATAATCACCGCCACTCCCCCACCCCTCCCCTGGGCCCTTGGCTGATGAAATGCACGAAAACCTGGTGGGCACATTTCAACGAGGGGGACCCCCCCCTCTTGGCCCAACCAGGTCTCCGTAATACCTGCCAGGTCCGCACCCCCCTCCAATATAAGATCACAGATGAGGGGGGCTTTATTGACAACCGACCTGGCATTACATAACATCAGCCGTGGACCCTGGGCCTGAGACTCTGCACAACCCAGGCCATGAGGCGCGCATTGGGGACCGGAGTGCGCAATTGCTTGTAAACAGCGTATGCGCACCCCCGGCACATGATATGGTCCCCTGTGCCCGTCATACCTGCCCCTCCCACTCATTATTTCAATTATATTGCCCTTCTTGTTATCCCCCTGCTCCCCGGATAAATTTTCTTTCCTGACCCCTCTGCTGCAGCCAATCAGCCTGTCACCCTGCTCAGTAGCTATCTGGACCCCCCCAGGTCCACTTTCACAACCCCCTCCCTTCCTCCCGGGTCCCCTTAAAATTTTCTTTAAAAATTTAAATAAAAAACCCCTCAACCCCCTCTTCGCAGCTTGCCATCTCTCGGGATTCCAAAATCCGTCATCAAGATAGGCCCTCGATAGCATGGAGGGCCAGGCCTGCGAGAGGGGGGAGTCTCACAGTGCAAGGAGTTCGGCGGCTGAGTGCATCAAGAACCGGGAAGGGTTCATCTTATATAACATATGTAGTACATGATCCACCCTGGAAATTCCCCAATTCCCAACAGAAATACCCCTCAAAAACATCAATTGCATACTTCCCTTTTCCTAGAACAGACAAACCTCAAAACAATCTCATTTCAGTACTTTTCCCAGAACATCAGCTTCCGTCAAAACAACTGCATGATACATATTTCCTTCAAGGTAATCATTTCAGAAAATCTTTATTATGTACTTTTTGTCTAGTTATATAATCAGGTTATACAAGGTAAAATAAGGCACTTAAAATCGCGTAACTCAGGTTATGCTTTTACAGGAATAATTCTTATATTTCTCACAAGCAAATATCCGTATAATTTTTTAATCACATAATCATCAAAACCCATTAAAATCTTATCTAAAGTACTCATAACATTGTAAAAACCTTCTTGTTTAACATCTTCTTCATATCTAGAGCGTATTTGCCAATAAGAAAACCAATCCATCTGAAAACCTTGTTCTTCCATTTCCTGTTTTGACTTAAGTTCACCCTTTTCATCCATTAATTCACTATATCTAACAATTTGTTCTCTTCTAAATATTACAGAAAATGAAAAGGCTTCAATCGTTGAGACCCAGATTGGAATTTTCAGATAATGCTGTTTTTTAAATCTTCTCCCAATTCAACAATAAAGTCTCACGTATATGACCCCTGTATTTTTGTCCCCTTATACCATAAATACACATGTCATCCCATCAGCAAAGCATGACCTTCTAAATTCAATAGTCTAGTATTCCTTAATGTTACCCATTCTTTGATCGCCTGGTAGTAGAGTTCCCAATTCAGTAAGCCAAAACCCCCTCTCATTCTAGCATCTTGCAGCAACTTTAGTTTTATCCTCACCTTCTTTCCCTGCCAAATATATTTTAACACCATTTTGTTCAATTCTTCAAAAAAATCTTTCCCCAATCTAATTGGAATTGTCTGGAACAGATATAGAATTCTGGATAAGATATTCATCTTAATGGTAGATATCCTTCCAATCAAAGAAAGCTGTAAATTTTCCCATTTTGCTAAATCTATCCCTATCTGTTGTTTAAGTTTATTGTAATTGTTTTCTTTAAGTGTGCTACATCTTGCTGTCAGATATATCCCCAAATATTTAACTTTATTTGTGACCTGCAATTTTGAAATATCCGCAAACTCTTCTTTCTGCTTTATCAACATATTTTTAGTCAATATTTTCGTTTTATCTTTATTAATTTTCAAACCGGCCACCTTCCCAAATTCTCCAATTTTATCTATCAATGTAGTTATTGATGTTAGTGGATCTTCAAGGATAAAAACTAGGTCATCAGCAAATGCTTGCAATTTATATTCTTCTTTTCAAATTTTCATTCCTTTTATCTTTCTCTTCTCTTATGCATCTATTTAGCACTTCTCAGGTTAGTATAAACAACAGGGGGGATAGTGGACAGCCTTGTCTAGTGCCTTTTTTTATCTCAATGGAATCTGTCAATTCTCCATTTATAATTACTTTTGCTGTTTGTTTATAATATATAGCATCAATTGCTTGAGTAAATTTTCTTCCAAAACCCATCTGTTCCATTTGAAGTAACATGAAACACCAATTTACATCGTCAAAAGCTTTCTGCACATCTAAAAATATCAAAGCCATTTGCTTTTCCAGATGTGCTTCATAGTATTCCAAAGTATCCAGAATTATTCTCATATTGTCTCTAATTTGTCTTTTAGGCAGAAACCCATTTTGATCTAGATGTATAAAGTTATTTAAGTATCTTTTAAGTCTTTCTGCCAGTATTGAAGCGAAGATTTTATAATCAGAATTTAGCAGGGAAATTGGTCTATAGTTTTTGATTTGTTGTGGGTCTGCATCCTCCTTCGGTATCAATGTGATGTAAGCCTCAGGCCATGATTGGGATATTTTCTTCATTATCATAACTTCATTCATAACTTCTAGTAATGGGAATCTCAGTGATTTCTGCAATGTCCTATAGAATTCCACTGGCAAACCATCTGGCTCTGGTGCTTTTCCATTTTTTTTGTTTCTTAATTGCTTCATTTAATTCCATCATTGTTATATTTCCCTCTAACATCTCCTCAACTTCTTTGGGGATCCTAGGTAAATTTGCATTTTGAAGATCGTATCATTTCTTTCTTTTTTTTTTTTTAATTTGATTTATATGCCGCCTTTCTCTGGAGACCCAGGGCGACTTACAATGCGCTAAGCAATAGTCTTCATACTTTTGTATATTTATACAAAGTCAGCTCATTGTCCCCACAAACTGGGTCCTCAATTTACCTACCTTAGAAAGGATGGAAGGCTGAGTCAACCTTGAGCCTGGTGAGATTCGAACTTACAGTAATTGCAAACAGCTGGTGTTAATCACAATGCTATCAGTCTGCTGAGCCACCAGGCCTTTCTTCTTCCTTTGCTATCTCTTCTTTCTCATACAGTTGTCTATAAAAATTCTGTATAATTTTTTTCTTTTCTATATTTCCAAATTTACTTTGACCATGCTCATCAATTAATTGTGTTATTTTCTTTGATTCTCTCTCTTTTTTCAACTTATATGCTAACCATCTTCCTGGTTTATTCGCATTCTCAAAATAATTCTGTTTAGAACTTCTAATTTTTTGAGCTAATTCTTCTTTCTCCAGTAGGTCCATTTTATGTTTTATTGTATCCAGTTTCATTTTAAGATCCTTTTTATAAGGACATTTCTCAAGCTTTTTTCAAAACTCTTATAGTCCTCTTCCAAAGTTTTCTGTGTTTGCCTTTTCTTCACATTTCTCTTCCTTGTATAGTCCATTATCACTCCTCTGGCATAGGCCTTCATTGTATCCCAAAGATTTTGTGTCGAGGTGTCTTCTTTCCTATTCTCCTTAAAGAAGAAAGCCAGTTCTCTCTCCATTTTTTGTACAAAGTCTTTTTCTTTTAATATAGTATTGTTTAAAGTTCATCTAAATTTTCTTTTTTGTCCTTTCCATTTCACTGTCACTGGGTTATGATCTGCCCAAGTTCTTGTTTCTATCTCAATTTGATCTATGTTCAAGGTCAATTCCGATGTTATCCATATCATATCTAACCTTGACCAAGATGTATGTCTATCCGAGTAAAAAGTGTATTGTCGATTTTTACCATTTCTGTCTCTCCATACGTCTTTTAGTTTTATTTTCTTAATCATCTTTAAAAAAGATTTTGGTAGTATCTTTCTGCTATGTCTTGTTGTTTTGTGTGTCTTATAGTCCAAGTCTCCATCTACTATACCATTAGAGTCTCCCATTATGCAAATATTATCATATTCCATTTCTATTATTTTCATATGCAATTTTCTATAAAAGTCACTTTGATTATTATTTGGGGCATATATTGCTACTAACAGATTTTCATATTATTGTCCATAATCTCCACCATCAAAATTCTTCCTTCATCATCCACATATACTTGCTCAGCTGGTATTGTATTTTTAATGTATAGAACCACTCCTCTTTTTGTACATTGTGGTAATGATATAAAGATTTTCCCTAATTTAGAATGTACGAGTATCTGTTCACATTGTTTTTTAATATGTACTTCTTGCAGGCAAACTATGTCACATTTTAATTTTTCTAATTTGTGGAATATCTTTCTTCTTTTTACTGCCAAGTTAAATCCATTTATATTTATTGAAATTAATTGTCTTTCTTCCATATTCATACTTTATATGTGGGCTTTGTTGCTCTAGTTGATCTTAATTCCCTCTGTTCTTTTTGTTCCACAGCCCCTCCTACTGCCTCTTCTACTTTTTCCAACATTGCCAATTCCTCTTCTTGGAGTTGTATTGGAAGAACTGTTGATTGAAATTCCATTTCTGTTTCTTTCTCTTTAAAAAATCAGTATAGAATACTCTTGCCTTGTCTATTGTATCAATTCTATATCTTTGAAGTTGCCATGTTAATATAAGGCCCTCTGGTACCAGCCATCTGTAGCTCATGCCTTTTTGGAGTAATACTTTGGTCAAAAATTGATATTCTCTCCGCATCTCTGTCACTCTTCTGGGTATTTGTTTCAAAACTGCAAATTCTTTCTCCTTATACTTCAACGTTTTTTTCTCTGGCAATTTGCAGTATTTGTGTTTTAATTGATTTCTTAGTAAATCTTATATGAACTTCTCATGGTTGCTTGTTCCGCATTGTGTACTTCATATAGACTCGATATATCTCATCAACCCCATCCATCATCTTCTCTTTGATAATTTCTAATGCCTCGGCCAAAATTCCAATCATTATTTCCGCCAAATTCTCTCCTTTTTCTTCTTCCACATTTTGAAATCTGAGGTAAAAATCTGATTTATCCATCTCCCATCCAATTAATCCACTTCTATCCTGTTCAACTTCTCCCAATCTGTTGTCTATATCTTTAATTTTTTCCTCTTTTTGCTCCTCTCTTTTCTCAAACTTTTGCAACCTCTCATCATATTTCACCATCATTTGCTGTGTGTTCTCTACTTTTTCATCTATTTTAAGTATTTGTTGTTCCATCCTCTGCATTGTTTGAAAGATCATTTGTAATGTTACGTCTTTGTCTTTATCCTTTTCCTTGTCCTTCTCCTGCTGAAGCATCGACTGAATTGATTGCTGTCCTCCAGATGGAGATGAGGCCGGTGTGGTTGATGCAGATCCAACTGTCGCTACTTTTCTACTCATTTTATCCAATAGTCGAAAACACCAACAGCCAGGGAAAAAATCCAAGAAAATAAACAATAATAAAGAAAAAAAGGAAAAAAAGGAAAAAAAATGAAAAACATAAGAATGAAAAATCAATTCTTCAGGTTCTTCAATACTCTAATCTACTTTAAGAAAAAAAACATAGAAGAAAAAACAGGGGAAAAAATAAGAAAATCAAAATATAAAAATCAGCAACAAAAAGAAAAAATAATCCAAATAGTAGCAAAATTACACCAAAACTTCACTCAATTTCAAAAGAAGAATAAAAATAAAAAATAAAAATGAGGGGAGAGAAAAAAGAAAACCAAATAGCCAACTTGAGGAAACAGCAAAAAAAAATAAAAAAAAATCAATATTTCATCTTCAGACTCTTGTATGTCCTAATCCAATACAGTTATTTGAACCCAATTAAAGAAAGAGTGAATAAAAGTACCATCAAAAATATTTAAACTAAGGGAACTTACAGAGTTATCATTTAGCCAAAATATTAGGGGGGAAAAAACCCCCAAATATTAGCAGGTCAAAAGGAAAAAATATCTCACTCACTACAGCAATACACTACAGCAATACATTAACAAGCCTCTCTAATTTGCCTCAGACTCCTGCTTCAAATACATCTCCAAAGAACACCTGAATAAACACAACCAATAACTCTAACTCTCTTAGATGTTCTTCCCACACTTCTTATCAGCAGTGAAAGTTCAGTTCAGAGTCTCTAACTGGCAACAATGTTATGTAATTGTTTCAGCTTGTTACTATAAAAAGGGAAAGTTAGCAACGTTTCCGTCCAGCAGATGGCAGTAAATAACAATGTTACACACCCTCCTAGTTCCCTTTTATAGTCCAACAATTCTTTGTTAAAATAGAAAAAAGTCAAAAGTCTTAACAAAACAATCCCCAAGAGAGAAAAACAAATAAGAGAATTAAGTCCAAGTAAAAAGTTAACTCCAAGAGAGAAAATATTCTCTTTTAAAACACAAAGGCTTACAAGTCTCAATTCAATCAATTTTCTCAGTCCGGTCCCAGTCAGAAATAAAACTTAAAAACTCACCAACTTAACTAAGTAGAAGATAGAAAAAATAGCTCCTGTTTAAATTCGCCGCTTGGTTTCTTTTGAATCCAATTCTAAGTCCATTTCAAGTCAGGGTGTTGTTAATTAAGTTAAAAGTCTCTCACTGCATCGGTTTACTGTCATTTCTCTTCCTCTTCCAGAGCTTGTCCCAGCTTCAGCAGCTCAATGGCTGCTGAATGGCTGGTTATGGCTGGTTAGAAAAAGGGCTTCTCCTGGGTCAATCAGGGACTTTGCAATGTCCCTGAGGCCCACAAGATGTGCCCTCTGCTAACACAGTCAAAACGAGACTGTGTGGTTTGAAATGGACCATCCAGCAGTGGAGGTTTCAGCGGTGTCCCTGGAGCCCAGGAATCACTCGTCCATTTCGCTGCGAGTCAAGCCCCTCCCGCCAGTATTCAGATTTTGAAAATCAACACAGAGACATTTTGAGTCATCTTTTTTCTCTCTAAATAACACTGGAGCTGTGATTTTTGGTCAGGCTGGCTCGATGAAACCCCTTGCTAGATTTTTCTCAATAAATGTTCTCAGTTCTTCCAACTACCTCGGTGACATGCTGTACATCTTGGGTTTAGGAAGTTTAGCGCTGGGTAAGATTTCTATCACACAGTCAGTGGTGCGGTGGGGGGGGGATCTCGTCTGAGGTTTTTTCACTAAAAAACTCAGCCAAATCCTTGTATTCTATGGGTATGCCCTCAGTTGGTATGGTGTGACCAGGCATGGCTGTTTCTCAATTCTCTACCCCCTCAGTTCCTTTATGTGGATTCTCAGCAAAAGTCACATTCATCTGAAATTTTATGATGCCTTGTTTCCAATTGATTTTTGGGTTCCATTTTTTCAGCCATGCAAGGCCCAGAACCAACGGCCATTCCATGCCAGATGCCACTATAAATGTAAGCATTTTCTCGTGGCTTCCAATGCCTATATGCAGAGGTGCGGTAGCAAAAGAAGCTGGCTCCCCTCCTGCTATTGACCCATCTAGTTGGCAGAAAGTGATGGGGTTTTTCGGCTTTCTTACGTTAATCCCTAACTTCCCTACTAGGGTTGGGCTGATCAAACAACAGGTGCACCCTGAATCCACTATAGTGGAGATATTTATCTCCCTGTCCTGGTTTGGGATAAATAGTCTTAAGAGGAGGGTAAGCGGTTTAATTGGTTTGCTTACCAGTGGTTCATCATCTGGATTGCTTCCGAATGAGTGTGATTCCTCTTGTTCAGATGCCAGGGTTTCCTCCCCAAAGAGGGAAGGGGATGGAACTTCTACGGTCTCCCTGCTCCTCAGGGCAGTCTTCTTCCCATGCTGGCCCAGTTTTGCAGGGTTCTTCCCCGGTGGGTGGTTCTGGGCGGGTGTTTGTGAATGACACTCTGCAGCTCAGTGCCCCTCTTTTCCACACTTGAAACAGGCTGAAGCTCTCGGACAGAATGCGGTTTGTGGTTTGAGGGGCTCTTGCTTCCATTGGGGCTGGGATTTCTTCCATGCTCGCCCCACTCGATACTGGTTTCTGGCCACATCAATCTCAGCTTCTTCGGCGGTGATGTACCATTCATGTAGGTGATTCGGTGCACCTCGGGCCATGCAGGCATTGAATAGATCATCACTCAGCCCGTCCTTGAAACAGCTCACTAAAATATCTTCCGGCCAGTGCACACGACACGCGAGGTCCTGGAATTCTTTAGCATACTGTGCTACTAGCCGTCGCCCCTGTCTCACCACCTTAATGCGGTCACATGCTTTGAGATCTGCTAGTGGGTCCTCAAACCAGCATCACAGGGCCATCATGAAACGGTCGAAATCCCACAATTCTGGTGCATTGGCGTTATGTAGGGTCACCATCCATCTGGCAGCAGCACCCTCTAGGGCTAGGGTCACAACTCACACTTGGGATCCTTGGGTTTGGAAATCACGCCCATACTCTTGCATGTAGGTTAGCACATGTGCCACAAAGAATCCTAATTGTTGTGGATTCCCATCAAACTTCACCCCAAGGGGGGGGAGTTTCTCTTTCCAGTTGCAGGACTTGGGGCTGGTTGGGAATGGGCATCGGTGTGCGTGCTGCCTGGGGGGGAGGGTTTGTTGGGTCTTCTCCCTCTGCTGCTGCACCATCTGCTTGATAGGCAGGCTCCAGAAAGGGGGTGCCTCCCGTGGCATTATCTGTGACTGCTGCCCTTTCCACGTCCTTTGATGGTTGTCCTGGTTCCCTTCGGATGTTGAGATTTTCCAAAGTTTCCATCACCAATTGGTTTATATGCCTCTTCAGATAATCCTCCCTCAATGGTGCTTCGGTCAGTCCCCCCTGGTCAGTAAGGGCTTCTAGTTCCAGTTTCCACCCCGGTTTTCGGTTGCCATGACTGAGGGTGACTCCTCTGGTTCTCTCATTCCAGCTATCTTTCTTCCTGATGCCAATTGACCAGCGGGGCTTTTCAGGATTCTTCAGGGTTACCTCATCTTCTCTGATGGGGTGTACGAAACAGGCATCCAACTGGGTGGTGGTTGATGTCTCTCCCCAGCAGTCAGCTTCTCCTAGTTCTCTGATTCATTCAGACATGGTTTGCAAGGTCCCCTCAGTAGAGCGAAGATTGCTTCTCTGGGTTGCCCGTTTTGCAGATCTTGCTTTGTGTAAGAATTGCCTCTCCTTCCAACTTAAGAAAGTAAAAACTCTTGAAATGTGGTTGTTCAAAAGAGACCTTTTATTAAGCAGAAGTGATAGCCACCCAGTTAAAGCAAGATCTGAATACCCTTAGGCAAGACAAGTAGGATTAAAACAGTAGAGACCCCTCCCTTTCAGTCAGAATACAGATTTTAACCAATACACAAATGTGAAGATGTTTTCTTTCCCAGTTTCCCTGAGAATCCGAACAACCATGGATTCACACTGTTATCCTTTAGAGTGAAACAACCCACATGGCTATCATAAAAATTCCTCCAGGTAAAGAGGATCCCAGGGCTCGGACTTCCGGTTTGACATCACAGCGAGACAGCCGGGAAAATAGCGGGCTCTTAGGAGTCCCACAAATAACCTGACTTCCGGTTGGCGCCGCGGGGATACAGACGGGGAAATGGCGAACTCCGCGGAGCCCTGCCAAAACCCCATCTGCCAAGCTGCCGCCGACAGGTCTTCGGACCTCCCCTGTCTTGAAGGGACAGGGGGACAAGAAGGGACCCCTTGGGTGGCCAAGAGCACATGTGCCACAAAGGCAGGTTCCTCGAGGCCGGAGGCTTTCCCTTCATGCCGGTAACAGTGGAACGACAGCCATGGCGGCTGTCCCAAAACCACGGCAACCGGGAACAAAGATTGTGCTGGAGGAGGGAGGAGAAGCGAAAAGCGGAGAGTGGAGCAGTGAGTTTGAAAGCCGGGTGAGTGGACATCTGCCCAGGCGAGAACCGCCCGTAAATATTGGATTATAAAAAGTATGCCCCAGCCTTAACAGCTACTGAGAAACATCAGGGCAAAAAGACTCAAATGAATGGTGGAGAACAGAACCTGTTGATAGATAGCACTAATTTTAGACTTTTTGGAAATGATTTTACTACAGATTTGATTTTCTTTTTTTTTTTATTTTTCTGGCTATTTTTTGTGGCTAAACAAGACTGGATTATATTTGAGAGAGAGGAAGGACTATTGTGGACTATTATACTAAATTATATGCTAAAGAGGAGGTGCAGAATGGACTTATAGAAAAATATTTAAACGATAAAAGAGTTACAAAAATTACTGATCAACAAAAAGAAAGAATGAATTATCCTATAACAGAGGAGGAGATAATAGTAGCAATTAAACAGTTAAAAACAGCCAAAGCTCCTGGCACGGATGGTTTGACTGCAGTGTATTACAAAACTTTGCAAGCTGAAATGGTGGAACAACTTAGAGATTTATTTTGCAATATTCAGCAAGGGGGTAAAATACCCCCATCGTGGACAACAGCTCATATATCTTTGATACCAAAAGAACAAATTGGTCCTAAAAAACCAGAGAACTATAGACCAATATCTCTTTTGAATACAGATTATAAAATCTTTGCGAAAGTACTAGCCAACAGGTTGATGCCAGTAATTCAAAAGGTGATTCATGATGATCAAGCGGGATTTATCAAGGGCAGATACATGAAGGACAATGTAAGGCAAGTAATAGATTTATTGGAATATCTTGAGAAGAATAAACAGATTCCTGCAGTGCTGGTCTTCTTGGATGCAGAGAAGGCCTTTGATAGAGTGGATTGGAATTTTCTACTAAAGACTTTAAAAAAGATGGACTTTGGGGATCAATTTATACAGGCGATTTCAGCAATTTATCAAGAGCAAAAGGCACAGATCATTATCAATGGAAGTCTGACAACAGAGTTTAAAATTGAAAAAGGAACAAGACAGGGATGTCCGTTGTCCCCACTTTTATTTATTTTAACACTAGAAGTCTTGTTAAATACAATAAGGGACTCTAATATCTTGAAAGGTATAAAGATTAGGCAAGAGGATTACAGAATAAAGGCATTTGCAGATGATCTGGTTGTTACCCTATCACAACCAATGGAATCAATAATCCTGATGAAGGACATTATACAAGACTATGGTAAAGTTTCAGGTTTTAGACTAAATCCAAAAAAGACTAAAATGATAGTTAAAAACATGACACAAGATCGTAAACATGAGCTTGAAAGGAGGGCAGGTTTTGAGACTGTACCTAAGGTAAAATATCTAGGAGTTCAGGTTGCAGAATTAAACATGAAATTGTTTCAAAATAACTATGAGGTGTTGTGGCGAGAGGTGCAGAAAGACATGGAGACTTGGAAAAAACTGCAGCTGTCTCTACTTGGAAGAATAGCAGCAGTTAAGATGAACATTTTGCCAAGATTTCTTTTTTTGTTTCAAATGATTCCGGTGCTTAAAAGTGATAAACAATTGAAAGTTTGGCAATCTGGAGTAAATAAGTTTGTCTGGAACAAGAAGAAGCCGAGAGTGAAATTGAAAATTATGCAAGATGTTCCAGAAAGAGGAGGTCTTAAACTTCCAAACCTACAACTACATTATGATGCAGCAGCTTTAACTTTAACAAGTGATTGGTTTGGAAGGAAAAAGACTGGAATATTGAATGCAGAAAGTTTTGATCTTGAATTTGGATGGCATGCTTACTTATTCTACGACGACAAAGTAGATAAAGTATTTAAAAGTCATATACTTAGAGATTCTTTGATGAGAGTTTGGAAGAAGCACCGACTCAAATGGGATTATAAAATACCGCTATGGCTGGATCTTGGTCATACTTTGTGGAATACAAATATAATGTCACTCGGGGGGGTTTTATATAAAGAGGTTCTTTTTACAGATGCGGGCAGATGGCAGCTGAAGACATTGCAGACACTGTTGGATGAAGGGATTAATTTAACTTGGTTACAATATAATCAATTACAACTGAGATGGAAAGAGGACCAAAAAACTGGTATTATGTTGCATGAGGAAGAATTGGTTAGACATATAAGAGAGAAAGGTCCAATGCATATCAAAAGGCTTTATAATGTTTTGCTAGAAAGAGATTCAGAAACTGAATTAGTTAAAGACTGTATGATTAAGTGGGCACAGAATTTTGAAGAACCAGTGATGTTGGAAACATGGGAAAAAATTTGGGTTCAGAATGTTAAATTTACACAGTCGCAGAACCTGAGGGAAAATTTCTACAAAATGTTTTATAGATGGCATTTAGATCCCAAAAAGTTGTCATGTATGTACCCTAATGTTCAGCCAAAATGTTGGAGATGTGAATGTTTGGATGCTACGTATTATCATGTTTGGTGGACCTGTAGGAAAGTTAAGGCTTTTTGGATAAAAATTTGGTGGGTCATGCAGAATGTTTTGAAGAAAAAAATTCAATTTTCTCCACAACTGTTTTTATTGGGTATAGTTAAGGGTTTTACATTGGGTGAAACAAAATTGATATTGTATATGATAACAGCAGCAAGATTGTTGATAGGTAAATACTGGAAGAATGAAGTTTTGCCCACGATTGAGGAATGGACTTTGAAGATGGCCAGTTTTGCAGAGATGGCGAAGATTTCAGCATATTTAAAAGATTGTTCACAAGAGACTTACGAATGGGAATGGAAAAGGTGGATAGAATATGTTCAGAACAAATATCAAACTAGAAAGTATCAAATAGCTTTTATTTGAAAATAATGTATTGGATATATTTTAATGTAATGAGGTAAAGAGAAAAACTATACAGGGGAGGGAGGGGTTTAAGTTTATATATAAGTGTTATACTAAGGGTTTTTTTATGAGTATGAGTATATTATAGGGAAGTCTGGGGGTTGGGGAGGGTTAGGGGGGGTTAGGGAGGTTGGGAAGTTTGGGGGGGAGGTGGGGGGGAAAAAGGGGTGAAAATATAATTGTAAAACTTTTGCAATAAAAAAAAAAGACTGGATTATATTTGAGAGAGAGGAAGGAGAAGAGGAAATAAATATGCTTTTAAAAGTAAAGATAAAAGGCAAGCAGAGATGGAAAAGATGGCTGCCAGCTGAAAAATGAAAGTGTAAATTCCAGACTGCTTGTTCCTTGAAAGAGAAACTTTGTCATTTGTTACTTAAAGTGGATTATCCTGAGAAAAATTTCAAGAGGCTTGTCTTTGAACATTTTTTTTTTAATTTGATTTATATGCCGCCCTTCTCCGGAGACTCAGGGCGGCTTACAATGCGTTAAGCAATAGCCTTCATTCTTTTGTATATTTTATACAAAGTCAGCTTATTGCCCCCACAAACTGGGTCCTCATTTCACCTACCTTAGAAAGGATGGAAGGCTGAGTCAACCTTGAGCCTTGGAGAGATTCGAACCAGCAGAAATTGCAGGCAGCTGTGTTAATGACAGGGTGCACTAAACCACTGTACTATCAAGGCTCTTATAATCTGTGTATTGGAAGATATTGAAGACTAGAAAGAAGAAACTAAATGGAATAATGAAAACTGATTTATTAAGCATGGCAACAAGAGAAAAAGGGCATGGCAACAAAAGAAGAACATGAGGATACCATATATGGAATAGTTAATTCAGAACTAACTTTATAGAACTTATAACTCTGAGGACATTGAAATGGAAAATAAATATATTCAGACAGATGGGAGAAGGAAAAAAAATGGAATATAAAGTAACAAGTTAAAAAAATACCATAGTTTGAATTAAATGGATGTAATGATGTCTGGGAGTCTGATCTTTGAATAATTTTGGGAGATACCTTCCTTCTTCTCTGGGCTCTCTCTCAATTCTATTCTATTCTATTTTATTTTTCTTTCCTTTTTCTTTTTTTTTCTTCTGTCCCTTTCCCCCTCTCTATTTTTTCTAATTCTCTTTTCAATTTTTTTTGTTATATTTCTATTCTCTTTCCTACTTTTATTCTTGTTTTTTTTTGTTTTTAGTCTAATTATTATTAATATTGTTACTATTCTCTCTCTTTTTTCACTATTATTTTTACCCAAGTTGATTTTATGAATATACAATAATTTGATTAGGAAAAAATGACTATAAATGATTGAAAATTAAGATTTTTGGATGTTTTAATACCTTTTTAAAACCTGGAATTTTTAAGCTCTATTTACAGACCTAATAATTTAGAAGAAAATGTTCTCTAAGGTGCTGGATATTAAGAAGAATTAATTACAGGTTTAATAATTATAGAAAATTGATTTTACAGTAATTTAAAATATTGATATTCACTGGAAATAAATATGGCACGGGAGAAAGCCTAGGAGAGAATAGGAGCTAAGATATTTGTTGATATACTTTATTATTCTAAATTAGTTAAAGATATGGAGGAGAATGGATTTAGAAATGAATATGAGTAATAAATATATTGTGAATTAATTTAAAGTTAAATAATTGAATAAGAGATGTAGAAATGGAGGAAAACACAAAGCTGCACAATAATTAAAATAAAATGTTATGAATTAGTTAAACAAATGAAGTTAGGAGTGAAGGAAAGCATGATTCTGGACAACAGTGAAAGTAAAGCTGTGATCTAGTCTTACAAATAAGGTAGGAGTGGAGGAAAGCATCATACTGGAGAACAGTTATGGCAAAACTGGGAACCAGTTAAAAATAAAAATAAGACTTAGGAGTGGAGGAAAGCATGGGCTGGAAAACAGCTAAAGTAAAGCTGTGAACCAGCTATTAGAGTTAGGAGTGGAGGAAAGCATAAGCTAGGTAACAGTTAAAGCAAAACTGTGAACTAGCCAAAAAATAAAAAGTTAGGAGTGGAGGAAAATATACCTGGAGAGCAACTGAAATACAGTTGTGAACCAGTTAAAAATAGGAGTTGGAGTGGAGGAAAGCATTGCTGGGAAGTAACTATTTGAGTTGCGAACCAGTTTCATAATAGATTTAGGAGGATCGAAGGAGATAATGTTGGTATGCAGTTAAAATTATAGTGTGAACTAGCTCAAATAAGTAAGGTTAGGAGTGGAGGAAAGCATCGCTGGAAAGCAACTGATTAAGATGCGAACCAGCCAAAAACCAACTTAGGAGGAAGTGGAGGAGACAATACTGGAGAATAGTTAAGCCAAACTGTGAACCAGTTAAATAAATAGAGATAGAAGTGGCGGGAAACACTGTTGGGAAATAGTTATTTAAATTATGAATCAGTTAAATATTAGACTTTAAAATAAAGTATTTTGGGAGTGACAAATTTTAGATGGAAATGTTGATTGATTTAGAAACAATTAAGAGAGGAGGAAAATATTCCTTGTCAAGGTTATGGATACTAGTTGCCATTTAAAAGAGGTATAATATAGATTCGATGAAATGGGTCTTAGAAAAGAGGAATATATATGAAATATTGATTGTTAAAATGACAGATTTGGAATGATGTCTATTTGGAAATAATTGTTTATAATTTAGGGCGACATAGTTGAATGTTTAAAATTTAAAAGTTTTGAATAAGATTTTTTTTTTTAAAGAGGTAATGGATAAAATTTGGAACAAAATAGGTTGAAGGAATGTGAGTAATTGTATTTGCTTTATACCGGATCAAATCCTTGCTCTAAAAAGATGTATTTTATGTTTTATGTTTTTTTTAAAAAAAAAATTCAAAAAAAAAAAGAAAAGAAAAACCCGACTGCTGAACCGCCGCCGATGGGTCTTCGGACCAGAACCATCCTGCAGGGACGAGGTAGGAAGAGAGGAGCCTCAGATGACCAAGAGGAACAGGCAAGTTCCTCGGAGGTTGGAGGGAACTTTCTGTGAGTCGACGGTGGGGGGCGGCAGCCATGGCGGCTGCCACGAAGCTGGGACAAACCGAACTAAGAGATGAGCTGGAGGAAAGAGGAAAAGAAGAAAGCCCTTTGAAGCCGGGTGAGTGACACCAATCCAGGCTGGAAACAACACTAGAGCAATGATTTTAACTTGTAAGACCCCTAGCCTTAAAATAGTGGCTGTGGATTTGAGAGGCATAGAAGATTTTGAAAAGTAACTTCAGGAGGGAAAGACCCACTAGGAGATTTATGTTGGTACAGATTTAATCGGATTATTAAACATTGAGACATGGTGAAAAGACTGGAAAAAATTCTTAACTTCAAATTGGATTTTGAAAAAAGAAAAAGTTGGGGATTCAATACTTTTAAAACTTAAGAGAAGAAGAGACTTAAATTGGACTGTTAAATTGGACTGTTACATAATTGCAACAAAATGGATACTGGAGTGACTAAGGGAAAGTGTGGATTGCAGAGATACACTTTCTCCTGTAAAAAGAAACACCGTAACTTGCTGTTTGTTTTGGAACACTCCGAAATTACAAATAATAGCTGTGGGATTTTGGTGCTGGAGGTCTTTTCTTTGTCTTCAGGCAGCTCCTTCAGTGGAAAGAAAGAAGAAATACAATGGAACTTTTATAACTGTTACTAATTGGCACAGGAACAAAAGAAAATGGTGTAGGAACAAAAGAAGGAAAGTCAATGTACTTTGTACGGAACAGAAGTAACAAAAAGAACTAAAATGACACATGGAGAATTAAATTTGTTCCTCCGGGGAGGAACAGACTCAGGCTCAACCCATCCAAGACCGAGTGGCTGTGGTTTCCAACATCCTGATATAGTCAGTTGGTGCCATCACTGACTATTGCGGGTGAGTCGTTGGCCCCCATGGAGAGGGCTCGCAACTTGGGGGTCCTCCTGGACTCACAGCTGTCTTTAGAAGAGCACTTGACAGCTGTGGCCGGAAGGACATTTTATCAGGTTCGCCTGATTTGCCAGTTGCATCCCTTTCTGGATCGGGACTCGTTAAATACGGTCACTCATGCCCTCGTCACTTCCCACCTGGTCTACTGCAATGCTCTCTACATAGGGCTCCCCTTGAGGAGCACCCGGAGGCTCCAGCTAGTCCAGAATGCGGCCACGTGGGTGGTTATGGGAGCGACGTGGTGCTCCCATGTGACCCCCCCTCCTGTGCGAGCTGCACTGGCTCCCGGTGGTCTTCCGGGTGCACTTCAAGGTTTTGGTTACCACCTTTAGAGCGCTCCATGGCTTAGGACTGGGGTATTTATGAGACCGCCTTCTGCCACCAGTAGCCTCTCACCGACCAGTACGCTCCCATAGAGAGGGGCTCCTCAGGGTGCCATCGGCCAAACAGTGTCGACTGGCAGCCCCCAGGGGGAGAGCCTCCTCTGTGGGGGCACCCGCCATCTGGAACAAGCTCCCCCCAGAGATACGGAGGATCCCGGATCTGCACGCTTTCCGCCATGCCATTAAAACATTTTTATTCCAGCAGGCCGGCCTGGCCTAACCTCCCTTTTAAATTGTTTTTAAAATTTTAAAAAAAATTTAAATTTTAAATTTGTCTTATGAATTTGGGGTGTAATTAAATATTGAATCGTGTTATTTGGAAATTAAGATTTGTGGTGATACAATAGTAAGGTAAATGTTTAGACTAAGATATCATAATTGTGGGGAAAAAACATTTGTTTTGGTTTTTGCTTTAAAAGATGTAATGGTGGAGATGTTTTTTTTTTTCTTTTCTGGATGTGATAGTAAAATAAAGATGAATATGCTGGGAAACAGCCAACAAATATGAATATGCTTGGAAACAGCCAAAACAATAGATGATTATGCTGGGAAACAGCCAAATAATAAATGAATATGCTGGAAAACAGCCAAAAGAAGATGATCAAGAGACAAATAGTTAAAATAAATATGACCCAAATTGGAATTGATGGTAATAATAAAATGACTATGTTGGGATTAATATAAAAAATAAAGGTGAATATGTTGATATGAATAGTAAAATGAAGATGATAAGATTGTAATAGTGAAATGACTCTGTGTAAAACGAAGAGTGTAATGTGTGATAAGCTTAAGATATATAGATGTAAGTTAAAAGAGATTAGGATTTTAAGATTTATTGTAATGGGTCCTAGGTTATGGATATATAGATAGAAAAAAAAAGACACATAGATAGAAATATTTGAAGTTAGTGCGTGAGAAAGAGAGAGAGGGATGGGTTGGGCATAGAATGGAATGCATGTGAGCAAAAATATGCTGACAAGAGGAACAGGTTGGGTGAAACAAAAGGCTGCAATTTATTTATTTTTTTGGATATAGTATCAGTTTTGATAAACTGCAGAAAGTTGAAACAGGTAAGAATTTTCATGAGACAGAAGAATATATCTACTAGCCACAACTTTAATGTGTATAATTGAAACAACTATTTGACCTAGTCATTCAATAGTTCCATTAGAATGCTGATTTAGAACTCATTTTTCAAAAAAAGTCAACTCAGTTTTAATTTCAAATATATTCAAACTGCTCATAAGCCTCTGGATGGGTATGGAAACAAACTCATTTTCTGCATGAATACTGTAGATCAGACAAAATGTTTCAGAAGTCTATGTCTTTTTTCATTTGTATAAAATCCAGAGCCAGAATCCTTCTGGATCTTGAGTTTATCTTCCAAAGTGTTAGTAATTCCGCCCCCCCAGTTTGGTGTCATCTGAAAATTTCATGAGTTTCTCTCATCTAAACCATTTATGAAGATGTTGAAGAGTACTGGCCACAAGGCAGAACCCTAAGGTACTCTACTGGATGTTTTCCTCTGTGTAAATGTAGTTCCATTGAGGACTTGGAAGAGCATATAAGGTCCTGATAAATAAAAGGATGGCAGGGAGGAGGAGGAGGAATTGATTCAACTTCTCATTTAATTTTCTTTTTAATGAAAAACCCTAGCACATATCCTCTTCCATCTGCCCTCATCTCAATGAATGGCAGGCCATCAAATCTCTTTATGCTTGCATGTTGGAGTAAATTACCATAGAGACTCTGCTATTTTAAATCTTCTTGAATAGGAGCAATTATGTAGGAAATTCAGAATTATAAAATTTGGTTCTACTCTTTTGTGTATAAGCTGTAACCAAACAATCACTAAGTAAACAAACTTTTCTAAAGTAAAATAACTTTAGTATTTTGTTTCCTGGTATGAGTGATGATGTGACGCATGACTCAGAGCAAGGAAGGCAAAAATACTGCCCATCCATATATAGGTGAATGAGCCAGAGATATACATAATCTCTAGTTACAAGGATCCAAATAGATGTTGGTCATAAGAAAGTAAGTGGGATTGGTTCTCCAAACAGATTACTTGTCGGTTACTTGTCCTTGTTCTGTAGTGTTAATAATTTGAGAGCAGGAAGGGGTTATCATTTCAATGACAAATGCTGTTGTCATTTTAACTGATTCAGTTGACTGAAATTCATAAAGCAGGTTAAAACCAAAATTACAATAATAAAAGCAAACATAGCAAGACATCAAAATCCCAGACCATTTGTTATATATCCAAACATTCTAATGCTAGAGGGAGCAAGCAATATTACAATCTCCCATCACCCACTGCTGCTGGTATAGCCAATTTTTAATGGCTTCCTAAAAACCAACAAGCTATGAGTCAGTTTGGTTCTGGGCAAATACTATCCCACAGAATGCATGATCTCATTCAAATTATATTAATCAAAGCACCACTATATTAGAATTAGCTAGTCCAACAAGACCCTCACCCTTCTTTTCTAATAATTAAAATTTAAGGGGTTAAAATATATGTTGAACATATTTCTGTATAAATATTTATAAAATTTTACTACAATCTTTAATTGACTCACCAGATTCTTATTTAAAGCCACCCTATTTAAACCACCACCTTATTTAAAGCACTTATTTTAACAGAACAGCCCTTGTGTTTCTAGATGTCATGGGTAAATGCCTCATCCTTGAATGAAAGAAATATATATTCATGAAATACCAAGGATTAACTTATTCTTTCTTTCCTAATGTATTCGTCACTAACCACTCCTCCTTCTAGTCCCGCCTCCCTGGTATAAAAGAAGATGTACACTTATTCTCTTTGCTTCTATCTGCAATCACTCTGTGAATATAGAATGCCTCCTGTAAATAAACGATCTTCTGTTTGAATATAAAAACTCTGAATTCTTTATTGAGTCCGATCCTCGAATTACGGCAACAATCTGGTAGCAGAGGATGGTTGGCTGACTCAATAAGAAACGAACATGCCAAAGAAAGAAAACTCCAGAAACAAAAGAGAAAGACCCAACACCAGGGCACACAACAAAGAAATGGAAACAGATCAAGAAATGATTGATGAATCTACAATAAAAATAACTAAAGAATCTGAAAACTTCACTACAGACGACGAAGAGGTAAACGATGAACCCATCGACCAAGAAGCGAGCGAGACAGAAAACAATACGGTTAGATTAGAAATACTAAGACTGCTGAAAAGTCAAAAAGACGACAAAAATCTCATCGCGAACCTCCAAGACATCATAAAAGATAACGGAGCAGCGAGAGAGAGCCACATCAACGCATCTGAACCAAAAGACCACAAAATGGTAAGCGAATTACCTATAGATGAAAGTATAACCAAAAGAAAAACTAATGGTCCCGCGCAAAAGTTTGAATGGCAGCCATCTTGGTTTTGTCAGCCCGCCAAAATGGCCGACTCAGAACCAATCAGAAAGCAGAGTTCAAAATGGCTGGCGCGAAAAGCTCTACACAACATAAGAAATAAAAAAGAAAAATTCTACTCATCAGAAGAATCTGACACAGATACCGAAGAAACACCAACCGAACTACAAATCGAAACAGCTATGAAAACACTTTTTGCAACCTTCGGTCCAAATCTAAAAATATCAAAGAAATCGACGAAAGTACCAAAGACAGTCGATCAAGTAACAAAGAAAAGACAAACAGCACAATCCAAAAGCAAAGATACAGAAGCAAGCGAGCAAGCGTTTCAACATCTATCCACCCCAACTCGAACGACAAGAACGCTAACGCCCGAACCCAGAGAGCCTTGCAAGTACTCGCCCACACCGCAAACGCTTCCGGGAGCCAGAGGCCTCAACCGAGATGACTACGATGAGAAGAAACAAGCCCCGATCCACACCTGGACACCCAAAGTCGAGCCAGAGAGCGAGTCATCAGAGGAAGAGCACTGCGAGGGAGCTACAGCGGCGAGAACCTCCTCCAACAGCTTCAGGAACGAAATGATCTACGCGCATGCGCAAATACGCCCAGATGAACATAGAGACAATAAAGATACATTTGTAACAAAACTAGGAGAACATTTCTCATTAAAGTCATTGGGGAAAGTAAACAAATATCTTGGAGTACAGATTAGTAAAACTGAAAAAGGATTTAGATTGTCTCAAAAGGATAAAATTATTGAGCTCTTGAACAGATGCAATATGAATGATGCAAAGCCTTGTGACACCCCAATGCAGGCTGATTTTATAAAAAAATATGAATGAATCATCTCCTGAGTTTAATGACAATACGCTCTATAGATCAGTTATCGGTTCTCTTTTGTATATTGCTAATTGGACCAGACCTGATATTGCTCTACCCCTTAACTTATTGTCCAGATATGTCAGTAAACCTCTAATTTACCATTGGGAAGCAATTAAGAGAGTGTTGAGATATTTGAAACACAGTTTAGATTTCTGCCTATTGTTAGAACCTAACAATGTTAAAGAACCTGTCCTCACCTGTTACGCTGACGCTGACTGGGCAGGCGATACTAAGAGTAGGAAGAGTACTTCCGGCTATGTATTCTTTCTTAACAACTGCCCAGTCTGTTGGTATACTGGAAAACAGGATTTAGTAGCTACTTCAACCACTGAAGCAGAGTATATTTGTCTGTCAAAAGCGTCTAATTATCTCATCTGGTTCAATGATTTATTGACTAATGTTTGGAAGAGTCCATCACAGCCATTCACTATATATGAAGATAACAAAGCTGCAATAGAGATATTTAGAGCAGATGCTATTGGTCAAAGATCTAGACATATAGATATCAAATACAAACATGTAAGACAATTGTCTCAAAATGGATTCATCAAAGCTCTTCGTTGTGACACTACAGAACAAATAGCTGATATATTGACTAAACCTTTACAATCCAAACAACATAAATATTTAACCTCAAAATTGTATGTTTTATACTATTCTAACTCTGAATGTAATTATTGTTGTATGGCAAATCGGCATTTAGAGGGGGATTTGTCATGGGTAAATGCCTCATCCTTGAATGAAAGAAATATATATTCATGAAATACCAAGGGTTAACTTATTCTTTCTTTCCTAATGTATTCGTCACTAACCACTCCTCCTTCTAGTCCCGCCTCCCTGGTATAAAAGAAGATGTACACTTATTCTCTTTGCTTCTATCTGCAATCACTCTGTGAATATAGAATGCCTCCTGTAAATAAACGATCTTCTGTTTGAATATAAAAACTCTGAATTCTTTATTGAGTCCGATCCTCGAATTACAGCAACACTAGAGACTGCAAAAAAGAGGCTGGGGCTATAGGTGACCTGCAGGCTAATCTTGTCCAACCCTAACTTGGTGTAATCAAACTTTACTGCTTTTCCCAGATGTTTATGACTCAATTTCCCCAGTCCTTACATAGCAAAATGGCTAATCCATATGATAGCAGATTGAAGACCTCAACCCACCTTTGTCAGAAGCCCTCCAGGTCATCACCCTAAAGATATGCCTTCTCCTTTTAGTTAACAGCTTGGTAATTGCTGCTGACAAGACCTGTTTTCCTTACTTGGCATCTTCCCCTAACCTTAGTATGTAATAATATAGATTGGAATAGCTGATATTTTTTAATTTAGCTCTACAACACTGTCTGATTCATAGAGCGAAGGGCATCTATATTGTAAAAGATTAATATTTCTTCATAAAACAGAATATCAGGATCATTTATTTTATTATTTACTGAAAAAAAGACAGTTTTTTCAGTTTAGAAAGACCCTCTCAAGTTAAAAATTAAATACAATTTCTAAAAGAAAGAGAAAGAATGAAACAATTATCTATAAAGAAAAGCTCAAGCTATTAAAAACATTGGATTGCAGAGTTGGCAAATTGAGAAGTTCAAGAGAGAAAATTATAGAAAATATAACATAAGTTACAACAATTATTATTTGAGCCAAAAAACCCCTGATACTCCCTGCCCCTACTATTCCTTGTTAACTATTTCCCAGATGCTCTTAGTTGCCAATCTGATTATCACATACAACATAGAATAGCAGATTGGAAGGATCCTTGGAGGTCTTTTAGTCCAACCCCTTAATCAAGCAGAAGATACCGTACCATTCTGGATAAATGGTTATTCAACCTCTTCTTGAAAATCTCCAATGATAGAGCACCCACAACTTCTGGAGGTAAGCCTTTCCACTGATGAATTGTTCTCACTGTCAGGAAATTTCTCTTTAACTCTAGGTTGAAGTTCTCTTTAATATTGTTTGTTTGTTAAAATTGATAGGCTGCCCATCTTCCACCCGTTACTTCTTATTCTACCTTCAGGTGCAGAATAAGATTGACCCCCTTTTTTTCTGTGACAGCTCCTCAGGTATTGGAAGACTGCTATCATATCACTCCTAGTCCTTCTGTTCATTAGACTAGACATACTTAGTTTTCCCAATCATTTACCGTATGGTTTAGCCAGTGGTGGGATTCAAGTAATTTAACAACCGGTTCTCTGCCCTAATGATTTCTTCCAACAACCAGTTTGCCAAATTGCTCAGAAAGTTAACAACCAGTTCTTCAGAAGTGGTGTGAACTGGCTGAATCCCACCTCTGGGTTTAGCCTACATACCACTTGTCATCTTAGTTGCTCTTCTCTGCACACTTTGTAGAGTCTCAGCATTTTTTTATTATGTTGACCAGAATTTGATGCAGTATTTCAAGTGTGACCTCATTAGTGCAATATAAAGCTGTACTAACATTTCTTTTCCCAAAGATGCTTTTTCAAGAGGCAACTGGACTTTCTGGACTATCAGCCTGGTAGTCCAGAAAGTCCAGTTGCCTCTTGAAAAAGCACCTTCGAGATAACATGACCTGGATGACTGAGAATCTCCATAACACTTCTTGTGATCTTGATTCTATCCCACTTGTTGATGAATTGCAGTGGTGAAATGCAATTTTTTTTACTACCGGTTCTGTGGTGTGGCTTGGTGGGCGTGGCAGGGGAAGAATACTACAAAATCTCCATTCTCACCCCACTCCAGGGGAAAGATACTGCAAAATCTCCATTCCCACCCCACTCTGGGGCCAGCCAGAGGTGGTATTTGCCAGTTCTCCGAATTACTCAAAATTTCCGCTACTGGTTCTCCAGAACCTGTCAGAACCTGCTGAATTTCACCCCTGATGCATTGGCCTCTCAAACATTCACTTCAAATATACAAGTTGTCCTTGCTTAACAATCACACCAAACAATGAATTTTCCAGTCTTAATAAGGTTCTAAGTCAAGTACTGTCTGTCTGAACTGAAGTAATTGTAGGACATCAGAAAAGGAAATAGGAGTTTTGCCTTATGGAGTCGGAATTTGGCTCAGAAGCAGGATCTCAAATTTATGGATTTCTAACATAAAATGGATTCTTGAGCTATATTAGAGTGGACTAAATAAGAAATACTTACCATACTTATATGCAAACATAAAAATGGAAATCTGAACTCCTTTATAGTAATTTGTACTAAGAATGCAAAGATTTGAAGAATTAGTAAAAACTTAGTGAATAATGTAAGTACCAAATGAACAGAGTTAAAGTATAACTGCAAGAACCTACAGACATATAAAAATAGAGAGAAAAGAAACAAAAAAATATCTGAAGTTATTTAATGATTAGCTTAATAATCTAACTTTCTAACTAAAAGCCTTTAAAAATTCAGAAAATTGATTTTTTAAATTGGGCAGGCATTGTTTTGGATAGGCATCCAGGTAAATGCTGGAACTATTTACTAAAAAAACTAATATCATCTTTATATTTTGGATTGTTACCATTAAAATTGGATAAAAACTGGTTAATATTGAAATTTGACCTAAGAGTGCCACCTGCTGACAAAAGGAAGGCATAACACATTCCCAAAATCCTGGAAATACTTGGCTATTTAAATGTGAGAATAAGAAAGTCATTATTATTTAAGTGACCCTGAAGGCTACAACACAAGACTGATTTTATAGAGGCACTTATGAAGGTTCTTGAAAAAATTTTGGGACTATCC
Organism: Pituophis catenifer annectens; assembly: GCF_029215685.1. Lineage (NCBI taxonomy): Eukaryota > Metazoa > Chordata > Lepidosauria > Squamata > Colubridae > Pituophis > Pituophis catenifer. Next base: position 173,284,245 of record NW_027256881.1, read on the forward strand.
AGAGGAACAGGTTGATAAGCTTTGGAATATAAAGATTTATGAATATTGAACTTTTTGAGAAGTGACTTCAGGTTTGAATATATGGTTTTTGGATTATTGGGCAAAAGAGGGTCAAAGTAAAACTAAACGAGATGCTCCACCAGGAAGAAATGAGTGGAATTTGGAAAGAAACGGTGTCATTAATTCAAAGTATTAAGGATACTTTGACAAGAAGCTACAAGGAGATTATGAATAAAATACAGAGCATAGATGGAAAGGTGGAAAGCATGACACAAAGGACAAGGAGTGATCAAGATACCCAGGAAGAGGAGGAGCCAATTGAAAGAGTAGATGAAAAAACAGAACAGATAAACCAACAAATAAAACAAGATGACAACAAAAATAATAATGACTGATGAAATAAGCCAAGAGGAGAGTATTTCAAGGGAATTAAAAAAGGAACTGGAGTTGCTGGAAGACTTTTTTGGAAGAAAGATAGGGCCAAGAGTAGGTGTTTTGAAAATTAGACAATGGAAAAGGGCAGAGAAGGGAGAAATGTTTAAAATGATTGGTAAAATGATTGATGTGCTCTGAAAGCACATAGAGATAAAGATCCAAGAGAGGAATATAGGAGGCAAACTAAGAAACGAACAATTAAAGCTTTAAAGCGGACAAGAGATGGATAGAATAGGAATGGAAACTAGAGAGGGGGGATTAATGGAATACACATTTTTATATAATAAGGTGAAGTAATAATAAGAGGGGAAATCAAAACTTGAACAATGGTATTATTAAGTATGCTTGAATAATATGGTGATTGGCATAAAAATAACATTTCAATATTGAATAACTAAATAATGGAAGATTATAACTCAACATAAAATAGGTGTACTACTACCAGAACTATATATTGTCAAATGTAGTAGATATGATGAATATTATTTTATTTGTACTAAAATGTATGACACTCAGGTGCCACACTGTTCACGCATTGATATGTTTGTAAAAAAATAAAAAACTTGGGGTGGGGAATTAATCTAACTTTCACACAAGAAACTGAATTATAATATGATTGGTTTGCTTTTGGCTTAGTATATTGCATGAATGATTCTGTGTATTATGCTTCTTACTAATGTTCAAATACTTAAATACAAGACATTTTATATGTGGAAATTTGATTTTAGTTCTAGTTTTGAAATAAAAGGTACAATGAAGTAAGTTTAAACTACACTGGAAAAAAAATCCATTGAGTTCTTCATTCCAAGAGGGACTTCAAAGCAAGCTTGTGTTGGTTTACTCCATGAATTTTGGGGCTGTGAGGCTTGCTTCTGACTGTAACCTACTATCTAACTTTTTTTTTTTTCAATTTGATTTATATGCCGCCCTTCTCCGGAGACTCAGGGCGGCTTACAATGTGCTAAGCAATAGCCTTCATCCTGTGATGCCATTCATAATGTGAGCTAAAGTTCAGGTTTCTCTATCTCACTCCTCTTTTTGGGCTCATTGAGAACTGTATAGCTCCAGCCAGTCCCATTGTACAATACTGAAGACCTCTCCTACATAGACCTGTAAGCCATAGCTTAGATTCATCTGTGGATTTGCAATTTCCTATAGCTATCTGTTTGTTGACTTCACTACCAGGCGGAAAGGAAAGGAAAGGAAAGGAAAGGAGGGAGGGAGGGAGGGAGGGAGGGAGGGAGGGAGGGAGGGAGGAAGGAAGGAAGGAAGGAAGGAAGGAAGGAAGGAAGGAAGGAAGGAAGGAAGGAGAAAGAAAGATGTGCTTGATCAATGGAGGACTTATTAAGGAGCATTCATACAAATTCATTAAAAATGATGCAATGTTCATAATTTCCATATATATATATATATATATATATTATATACCACAAAATTGCTAAGAGATATCAAAGCTACTGTATATCAGCAGTGAAATGCTACCAGTTTGCACCAATTCAGGCAACTGGTAGTGATAAAAACTACCGGTTCAGTCAAACCGGTAGTAAAAAAAAGCTACCGGTTCCTCCAAACCGGTATTTCCAATGATCAACTGTGCCGCGTGATTTAAAATCACTAGAAAGCAGGAAATCCTGCTTTCTAGTGAATCTAAATCGTGCGGCACAGCTGTTTCCCCCCTCACTGTTCTACTTACCTTCCCAAGCCTCTTTTTTCCATGCGAAGCACACATTTAGTGCGTACTGTGGATGCGCGCACGCAGCATGCATTTGGCACATACTGTGCATGTGCAGACGGCGTGCATTTGGGGCGCACCACACATGCGCGGGCAGCGAACCGGTGGCAAACTGGGGAAGATTTCACCACTGCTGTATATGTTATAATTGAGAAAACCATGACCTTAATAATATGTGCCTTTGTTATTAGTGGAACTGTCTCTGCACTTTGCAAGATTTGTCATATACATTCTCTGTCAGGCTGGCCACTAGAAAAGAATGACCCTTGACTCCATAGGTCTGTGATGGCGAACCTGTGGCACGCATGCCTGAAGTGGCATGTGGAGCCATGTCACCTGGCACACGCGGCATTGACTGTTCCTATTCTGGGTTTCTGGCGCACATGAACGTGTGATGATCAGCTGGCCTTTTTGCATGCGGCAGTGCTGGAAACTAGAAGAGCTGGTCTTCCATGTTCCTGCTCTCGGTTCTGTCTGTCATCCAGACCGTGTCCGCAAAAAGTACCAGAAGCAATACCAATCAACAAACGTTTATTCGGAGTTAGCAGCAACACAGCAAGAAGAACAGGACGAACCGGAACACAGGGTTTAAGTCAGCGCTGCATGCAACCGCCGTGCAGCGCTATTTATATCCTCCCTGGCTCCCAAACCACCATCCGGCAATGCAACTTTCAAAATTCCCCCCTCCCACATCAGCTGTTGAGTGCTGTGACGCTCCGACGCTGCAGCTATGATGTCACAGAACAGCGCTGGTAGTTCTCGGTCAGCTGCATTGCCTCAGTTGCTCAGCTGCTGCACGGAGCTGATACCGCCATCCTGGGTGGTTAGGTAGGCGCTCCATCCGGGCCCCAGACTTCCCAGCGTCCTCGGAGATGGCGAGTCCCAGCCAGGGCTCGACAGGTGGCTCCCCTCTACCAGGGGTCCACCTGTGGGAGGAAGAGGAGAGGTATTAATCACAGTAGATACGGTTCCTGCAGGCTGTGGTCTGTTGGGGTATTTGCGGTGGAACCTCCATACCAGATGTGTAGCATGTACGTCTGACCCTGCTACCCAAGATGCTTGTGCTAGGGGATAATCTTTCCACCATACTAAATATTGGATTCTGCCTCGACGGAATCTAGAATCTAATATCTTATCTATTTCATATTGGTCCGTGTGTATTGGACCTGGTGGACCAGAGGAATCGGTGGTCCTATCCACTGTTATGGGTTTCAACAAACTACTGTGAAACACAGGATGTATTTTACCCAAAAGTGAGGGCAACTTAAGAACTACAGTCACAGGATTGATTACTCGGGTAATCGGGAAAGGTCCCAGGTACTTTGGACCCAACTTCCTACTTGGCAACCTAAGCTTCAGGTATTTGGTCGATAGGTACACTTTGTCCCCCACTTGAAACGGCTTTGGGTCTGCCCGTCTTTTATCAACATAGGTCTTATATTCATCTGCCGCTTTCTGTAACACCATCTTAACATCTGGCCATATGTGGCGGATCTTCTCTGCCCAACTACCTGGAGTGTCTACACTCGTTGACGGAGGTTCTACCTCCGGTATAATTGGGAAGTCTGGACCATATACAACCTGGAAGGGGGAAAGGTCTGTACTACGATGAGTGACATTATTGTAAGCCACTTCCACAAATGGGATGAGCCTAGACCAATCGGATTGCTGGTAAGAGACATAGCAATGGAGGTATTGCTCAACCGCAGCATTGGCTCGCTCCGCTGTATGAAACATCTCCAAAATTTAGCAGTGAATTGAACTCCTTGGTCTGAAATAATCCATTTAGGAACTCCATGAAGGCAGTAGATGTGTTGAAGAAAGATGTTGGTTAGACGTCGTGCAGATGGCAATCCCTTACAGGGCACGAAATGGGCTTGCTTCGAAAACAAATCTACCACCGTCCAGATCACATTGTATCCATTACTGGGGGGGAAGATCGACTATAAAGTCCATAGCGATCTCTTCCCATGGCTTGCTGGGATCAGCTACAGTTTGTAACAGTCCAATCGGTTTCCCTGACCATGGTTTAGTCGCCACACATATTGAACACCCTCTCACATATTTCTCGATATGGCCGCGCATCTGCGGCCATCAAAACTGTCGTCTGACAAGATGAAGTGTTTTCAAATATCCGAAATGTCCCACCGGTTTCGAATCATGACAACGTTGTAGAACAGACGTTCTTAGCGACTCCGGAATATACAACTTATCGCCTTTCCACGCCAGCCCCTCCCGAATGGTAAGTAAGGGCCGGTTCTGTGTCAACCACCAATCATTGTCTATTGCTGCCTTAAGATCAGTCACAAAGGACTTCTCTGAATGAAGCACCGTTGACATATCATGTGAACCCTGACTGGGTGGTATAAGAGCTTCTATGACCTCCTCCCATTTGCTATGGTATTGTGGCATTCGGGACAAGGCATCTGCAAGGAAGTTTTTCCCAGCCGGAACATACTTCAACCAGAAGGAGAACCTGTGGAAGTATTGAGACCACCGCACTTGTTTACGAGACAACCGTCTCGGTGTTTGTAATGCCTCCAAGTTTTTATGATCCGTCCAGACCTCAAACGGATGTGTTGCTCCTTCAAGAAGGTGACGCCATGTCATCAATGCCCATTTTACAGCGAAGGCCTCCTCCTCCCATATAGCCTACCCTCGTTCGGTGGGACTTAATTTGTGGAAGGTGTATGCACATGGTTGCAGACAACCCTGCCCATCTTTTTGTAGCAGAACAGCCACTACAGCTATGTCACTAGCATCTGCCTGAACAACAAATGCTTGTTTTGGATCAGGATGTTTAAGGACCGGTTCTCTAGTGAACAGGTATTTCAACTGCTCGAACGCCGTTTGACATGCAGTTGTCCAATTTAATAGCTGACCGGGCTTTGGTTTTGAAGTTTGTGGTTTGGTACGCAATAAGTCTGTTAGAGGTAACGCTATCATGGCGAACGCAGGAATAAATTGTCGATAAAAATTGGCAAAACCAAGGAAATTTTGGAGCTGTTTTCTAGTCCCCGGGGCATGCCAGTCCACAATTGCCTGGACTTTTCATGGATCCATTTCCACACCGTCCGCTGATATCACGAACAATTTAGCCACCAATAACTTTTGTAACACTTGACGTACCAACTTGGTATGTTCTTCCATGGTCTGGGTATATATTAAAATAACATCCAGGTATACCAAGACACCACTGTACAGATGTTCATGCACCACCTCGTTGATGAGCTGCATAAAGACAGCAGGAGCGCCCTGGAGACTGAACGGCATGACTTGAAATTGATAACTTCCGAGGGGACAGTTGAAAGTGGTTTTCCACTCATCCCCCGGTTTGATACGAACTCGATAGTACGCCTCTCGCAAGTCCAATTTTGTGAAAACTCATCCAGTCGCCAACGTGGCCAAGAGGTCTTTCATCAAGGGGAGTGGGTACAAACGCTCTACACAAACTGCATTTAAATCCCGGAAATCGACACATAAGCGTAACCCCCCATCCTTCTTTTCTCTGAAAAGGACAGGAGCCGCCATATGTGACCTACTGGGTTTGATAAACCCTCGAGCTAAATTCTTATCGATGTATCACTGTAGCTCTGCTATTTCTTTCTGTGTCATAGAATACATCCTCGGTTTTGGTAGTGTGGCCCCAGGCACCAATTCGATAGCACAGTCTGTAGGCCGATGAGGGGGCAACACCTCACATTCCTCTTCGCTGAATATGAGAGCAAGATCCTCATAAACACTAGGGAATTCCCTTTCTGAAGGGGGCACCGTCATAGCACAGCCCTCCCCTTTATGCCCCTCCGTAAATGATGCATGGGGGTCCCTAGCCACGTCAGGTGGCGCTGGACCAATGGTTAGCCGTAGTTTCCGATATCCCCCTTCCCACCAGATGGTAGGCTGCCACTTATCAAGCCAAGCTAATCCCAATATTATTGGTTCTATCATTTTTTCAATAACAATAAAGCAGATCATCTCTCGGTGGTCTCCTATCTCCAAGTGTAACCTCTCCATCACATGGGTAGCTGGTGCCCCCTCCAACAACGATCCATCCATTTGTTCAAACATCACGGGAGCTTTTAGCTGCCTCACCCGCAATCCCAGGTCATCCACCACTGCTTGGCGGATAAGACACCGGGTACACCCCGAATCCACTAGAGCCCCATAGCGATTCCTGGAAGTGGCCCGAGGGGTCTTTAACGTCACCGGTATCACAAAAGGACAAATGGGATCGCTCACCATTGGGTCTTCCAGGTCTTTGTCATCACTGTCCCTGGACACTACAGGAAACTTTCCCGCTGCTGGGACTGATGCAGGATCCCTGCCCTGGGATTCCGTAGGTGTCCTGGGGCCCTGTGCTGCCCGGGATCTCTCAGGTGGCTGTCATGTTCGACCTCTTGATGCCACTCCAGTGGTCGGCCTCTGGGGCTGTACCCATGGTGTTGGCGAAGGGCACTCAGCTGCTCGATGACCCACCAGGTTACACCGGAAACATTGGAATCCCAGTCGTTGGGACCTCTCCAGTGGTTCCGGGAGTACACACGGTCTAGGTTCCCTCACGCCCTGAGGCTTTTCCGTTGATCTATCCATCAGTCCTTTCCTCTGACCTGAACTACCCTCAGGCCGAACCTGGAACTCTCGGAGGCCAAGGTCTAGCTCTATAGCGGCCTTGAACCATACTGCCAAACGTGGTGCCAGGCCCCTATAGATACAAGCTTGTCGCAGTTCTCGGTCCAAACCCATGCAAAACTGTTGGACCAACATCCATTCTGGCCAGCCCACCAAGCGACTTGCTATCTTCCTAAAGTCCCTTACATAGTCTTTAGCGGGAGCACCCCTCTGTTTAAGCGCAATCAGGTCACCCTCTGCTACTTGCACACTAGACTCATTCTTGAAGGTAGACCGAAGAGCCTCCAGAAATCTCCCAACATCGATCAGCTCCCTAGCGTGGTTGCTGTGCAGGCTAGCCACCCAATCAGCAGCATTCCCAGTCAGGACTGCCGTTATGGCCACAACCATGGCCCACTGGGAAGGGTACCAACGTCCATACTGGTCCAGATGGCTTATTACTTGGCTTAGGAATAAAGCCACTCGGTCTGGACTCCCATCAAAGGTGGCTTGCAAAGCAGGGGGGGCAAGTAGGTGGTACCCACATTCCGGGAGCTGGGGCCCACATCTGCGGCGGGTCAGGTGGACTTTTCGCCTCCACACCCCTTCGCTCAACACAGGCTTGGTCTGCTGGCGGTCTTTGGAGCCCTCTAGCAGGGGCCCTCTCCTGCCTCCGGGGTTGCCGTTCTTGTTGGCACTCCTGATGCCGCATAACGCCCTTCCCCGGAGAGGACTCCTGGTCCCATGCTACTGTATGGTTTTCCGGCTGGGTTGGTGCCTGCTCTTTCCTCAGTTTCGGGCTGGCAAGGTGGAAACGACCCCCTGAACTAAACGTCCCGTATCCTGCCAGGATGGCGCTTGCCCAGGATCCAATCCAGTGGCCCATGGTTGCCATGAGGGGGTATCACGGAAACTTGCCTCCCCAAAGCGGTCCCAGAAGGTGTCCATGGCACTGGGGCCGGTATCATAACCCCATTCCCCCTCTTCTTCTTCTATCCACCGTCTCTCCCTCCAGCCCTGGAAGGCTGGACCCAAAATGGGGGGGGGGGGTTTGGCAGTTTCAGTCCAGCGAGAGCAGAGCTATGCCACCAGTCCCCTGTGGCTGGCTGTGCGGGAAGGCCTCTCTGCAGCTGGGAACCGTTCTCCTCCTGACAGTCCTCCTCCGGGGTCTGTCGCACCTTGGGTCTCACCACTAGCTGCTCAACAGGCTCCTCCTGAACCTCCTCCTCTGCCAGCATCTCCCCCCCTACTGCCTTGGCTAACAGCTCCGTTTCCACCTCCTCTGGCACCAAGCCTTCCGCTATCCTCACGCCTCAGCAGACAAGACCAGCAAAAACGGGAACAGGAATAGGTGGTAACGCTGACTTTCTCTCGGCTCTGTCTGTCATCCAGACCGTGTCTGCAAAAAGTACCAGAAGCAATACCAATCAACAAATGTTTATTCGGAGTTAGCAGCAACACAGCAAGAAGAACAGGATGAACCAGAACACAGGGTTTAAGTCAGCGCTGCACGCAACTGCCGTGCAGCGCTATTTATATCCTCCCCGGCTCCCAAACCACCATCCGGCAATGCAACTTTCAAAATTCCCCCCTCCCACATCAGCTGTTGAGCGCTGTGACGCTCCGATGCCGCAACTGCAGATCACAGGACAGCACCGGTAGTTCTTGGTTGGCTGCATTGCCTCGGTTGCTCAGATGCTGCGTGGAGCCGATACCACCATCCTGGGTAGTCAGGTAGGCGCTCCATCCAGGCCCCAGACTTCCCAGCGTCCCCGGAGATGGCGAGTCCCGGCCAGGGCTCGACACCTGTATGATCATGTGCGTCAGCCAGCTGATCGTTGGGTGCCCATGCACCAGAAACCTGGAAGAGTAGCTGTCTGAAACTGGAAGGTCAGTAGCTGAAACTGGAAGTTCATTTTCAGGCGTGCGCATGAGCCCTGGGCAGCTCCTTTCCCGGGTTGCCGCCCAGACACGCGTATGCTTCCTTTTCAGCCGAAAAAGTTCACCATCATTCTTCTACTCTATTATTCCTACCCTGCAGAGCAGAATGTGTCATGGAAGCATAATCCCAATCATCCTATGAGCTTTCATTCTATGAGAAAATATATGTTTTTCTATATGTGTGCATATTGCAGAATAAAATGCAGCACAGAGATGTAGATTCAGAGTGTACATATTTTTCTTCCACAGATAAAATTAATTAACTGAAGTAGAGTTCATGTTGATACTTAGAGCAATCAAAAATAGATGGGTGCTGTACTAATTTCACTACCATAAGTAAGACTGAAATGAAAATGACTCACATTGAATTATTTCTTTATTAGCAATCTCCACAATTGTGTAATTAATTTTAATTGTGTATGACTATTTCTCTATCATGGGTTCAGTGATTCCATAGGGGAAGACTTTATTAATATACTAGCTGGATACCCATGCTTTGCTACGAAACTATGTGATCGGGCTTGATAAATTGACACTTACAGCTTGAAAATTAATGAGTAGTTATGATCAGCCTCTCCTCTCCCTGTCTCTCTCTCAGACTTGCCCCACAGACCCCTATCCTATCCTATCCTATCCTATCCTATCCTATCCTATCCTATCCTATCCTATCCTATCCTATCCTATCCTATCCTATCCCCCTTCTCTCCCTCAGCCTTGCCCCACAGAAACACCTCCACTTCCAGTATTAGAGCGGTGAGGAAAACAAGTAAATTCAAGGAAAAGAATGAATTACAGAATGAATTGAAAGAATTGAAATGATTCAAAAACAAGTTAAGACAGAAAACCTGATTGAGTATCTTTTTTTTATGATTAAATGAAATTAAATGAATCTGAATTGAATAGAAGTATCTTGAAAGTTTAAACTTTTTCTATTAAGATAAATAAGAAATCTAGGATAACACTTCCAAAGACTTTTTTTTGCAATGGTTGAGGAATTAAGTATACAAGATGTGTGGAGAAAAGGACATCTGAAAGAAAAACAATATACCTTTTACTCAAATAGGCACATGTCATGGTCTAGAATAGACATGATGTGGATGTCAACAGACTTATTAGTTAATATACAAGAAGTTAATATTGAAACAAATATATGGGCAGACCACAATCTGATTACAATTGTATAGAAAGGTCAAAAGAAAAGGTCGAGATGAACTTTGAACCAGACAATTTTACAGGAAAAAGAATTTCAACAATTTATGGAAAAGGAGTTGGTCTTTTTCTTTAAAGTAAACAAAAAAGAGGACACATCACTCCAAAACGTATGAGATACAGTGAAATATTAGAGGACTGAAAAGAAAAAAAAATAAAAAGAAAAGACAAACACAAAAAAAGTTAGGAGTATAAAAAGTTGGAGAAGGAGCTACAAAAAGATACACAAAATAAAAAAATAAAAAACAAATTGACTTGAAAAAACATGAAATGAACTTAATTGAACAAGAGGTTCTGGCAAATAAATTAAGGGCTTCCAAACAGAACTTTTTTGAAAATGCAAATAAACCAGGCAGATGGTTAGCATACAAAATGAAAAAAGAGAAGGAGAAAAAATTAATTAACCAGGTAATAGATGAGAAAGGAAATATATGTTACAGAAATGAAGAAAATAAAACAATAGTTCAAAATTACTGCGAGAGATTATATAAACAAGAGCCAATATCTGGAGAAAAGATAGAACAATATCTAGAAAAATCCGACTTACCTAAAAACTGGAAAACATAAAAAAGCACTAGAAGAAAGAATAATGATGATGGCACCAATAGAAGCAATTAAAAAACAAAAGGGACTTCCGGTTGGCTCCGCGGCTTCGCTGACGCTCCTCTGTGGGCACCCGATCCCCGGCACCATAAAAGCCCCAGAAGAGCCGAAAAACAGCTGTCTGGGGCTTGGAAACCCTCTCCCTGGGCAAAGAGGAGAGAGAAGAGCCAACAGGCAGAGGTAGAGCCCCCCCAAGCGCTCTAGGAGTAATCTTAGGGCGCGAAGGGTGAGAGCTCCCTAGAAGCCTGTCAATCTGCTCCGGACCTGGGTCGACTCCGTTAATTAGCAGGGCTAGAAGCCGCGTCCAATTCTGCTGACAACAAGTGAGGGGATTCTTAATATCTTCAATTGCTGCAGGCAGAACAAGACAGGAGAAGTCAGACTGCAAGTATTTACACTTTACTCCAAGGTTTATAGCCTCCTTTGAAAGTAACAATTTAGCAATTTGCAACAAAATGGCGATTGAAGCTTGAAAGGGAAGGGCGGAGAAAGTGAAAGTTACAGAAAGTTTCATTTCACTGGTAGCCTCTTGCCTGGAAAGAACTTTTGTGTTGAGAGAAGGAGGATTTTAAACGTTAACTTATAATTGGGGAAATCCTTTGATTTTGGAACTTTTCCTTTTGGCTTCTGATTAAAATACAATGATCAACTTAAACTGAAATGGCCTCAAAATCTGTAAAGACCGTTCCTATTAAAGGAACTGGGAGCGCTGGAAACTCCCCAGCTCATACTCCTAGATTGCAAACCTCTGCCCCCCCAATAGACCCACAGACTTTAACGTTTGAGATGATACAAGAAGCCCTACAAGCCACACAAAATAAAATTGCTACTGTGATTAATGAAAAAATTAATGAAACTAATGAAAAAATTAATGAAACTAATGAAAAAATACAGGCTGTTTCAGAGGAGATTTTAATTCGGAATCGGCAAATTAGATAAGACATATTATTGGCTTTTAAATGTTTGGCAGGTGATATTGAAATTGTGGATGATAAAGTTGAATAAATTAAGCAATCTACGGAAATTTTGGATAATAAATTAGCAGAGACTCAGAACAGACTTGAAAGGGCT